>NC_069382.1:29806666-31060000 GCF_027475565.1 Acinonyx jubatus
CCAAGAAACTTTCTGAGCCTTTTAAAAAATCTCTTTAAAGTCTTGTTGGTCGGAGCCAGGGAGCAGACATGATGTGTGATGCACCACCCGAAAATGTGATCCAGACAGACTCAACCATAGACTGACCTCAGAACAATGCTTGCCACATCCAGCCAAAAAAATAATGGCAACGAGATGATCAAGAAAGTTGGTCTGGACACCAGAGAGTCCTTGAGAAACACAAGAGAAGCCGATGGAAAATGATAGCAAAGATTAAAGTAGGATTCATTAGCGTGTCACTGATGTGTTTGGGCATATAAGGACCAGACTTGCATGCATTACAACAAGCTATTGTTCCTGGCAGCTTTCAGGAAGATCTGCAGACTTCTAGAGGACAAAGTCTCCTATCACCACCCAAATATTTGATGTGAAGAAAAGCGTGCCTTTCTCAGTATCGTATATTATAGCAAAACATCAAAATAACATTCAAAGGACTTTTAATTAATTTATTGCATATGTGTACAGAGTACTAGGCAGTGATTAAAAGGATGATGTAAATATGTGTTTAATGATACAGAAAGATGTGACACGTTGCTAATTGAGAATTATGGTGAGAAAACTGTCCATGATATTGGGACCACATTTTTGGTTAAGAAAAACCAAATATAAAAAACATGTTTTTATATATGCATATCAAAATACTAAAAAGTAATTGTGGTTAGGATAATTGACAGGGCTGGATGCCTTTCTTTGCTCAGCTACGTTCTTGCTTTTAACTTTTCCACAATATGCATCGTGTAAGTTAACAACAACAACAATAACAACCACCACCACCACAACAAACTACTTTTGTCTGCACTTTAAAAATTGCGCAGAATAGTATTCCTATAATGTTGTGAGAGAGTGATGCCCTTCTCTTTCTCCTCATTTCTTCTGCTCAGGAACAATAGCGCATGGGGTCCAAGCCGGAGGGGGTGCTACATCAAGCACTAGATGATCAAATCGTCTGAGATTGCTGGAATGCAGTTGTTCATCTGGAATGGCTGAATCTATGGTGACCATGCTTTCTGAACCCCAAATTGGTCACACGATCTAATGTGCGGGGGGCATACGACAGGATAGATTATTTTAAATCAGAACTGCTCTCAAAATTGTAGGACATATGGTCGTTCTGGCTACAAGGCACGTTGCTTCAGAAAGGAAGAAAAATTCGAAAAGGCAATCTATGGAGCGCTCTGAAGGAAAAAATAATGGCTGGTAATTTATAAAACTGCGGTTGTTCATACCGAACATCCCCTGAACAAGGAGAACTCTTTTGATTCCCCCTCATGTAGACGTAGACAGCATTTGAAATCCAAAGGACTATTACTTTCACATCTGTTGGCATCTATCTAGTTGCTGTCTGAAGTACTCCCTGTACAAAATGTGCACAACTGCCGATATTAATTATCTCATAAATTCTCTCGAAACCTGTAAAATCAATGCTCTCCCCTGGAGAGCCACTCTCCCTAATGTCATTAGCACCCCATTTCCTCTCCCCTTGGCTACCATCCCCACCAACCTCAGGACTGGTTCTGAGTCACAGGCCATTTTACTTTCGGTTCAGCTGGGCTCCTAACACCCTCTTTGATCATCAAGACAGGGCAAAGGAAAGCAGAAACATTTTGTGAGGCCCTATTAGTAGAGAAAAGTTAGATAAATGATCCTTAATGCTTTCGTTACAAAAAAAGAAAGTGATTCTAATTCTAATCAAATGGAATAGGGTAAGGGGAGAATTCAATTAATTATCATGTAAAATTAAGTTATTTCAAAACCCTGGAAAGACTTTCTGTTTTAACATTCTGTGATGATTTTATTTAAATATATCGTATTCTCACCTTCTGAAATGACTGAATTAATTTTAAGTAGGCATTAACTTTGAAGCCAAAAATGATGAAATGTTTAACCAACTGTCCTGTCATGGTTAATCATGCCCTCCTACTAAACACTTTCTGTTCAACTCACAAGAATATAAACTCTCAGTTCCAGGTACTAGGGGACAATTCTCAGATGCTGGCAAATCTCTCTTCCAATAAACAGCTTTTTTTTTTAAAAGTTTGCCAGGACCCTAATTGATGGATAAATGTCATGTAGGGGCAAGGTCCTCTCCAGATGAGACCCACATAAACGAACTTCAAAAGTCCTTCATCCCATAGCAAAGCAATGGGATGCTCTACTGATCCCTTGGTTTAAGAAAAGGTATATGTATGTATGTGTGTGTGTGTGAGAGAGAGAGACAGAGAGAGAGACAGAGACAGAGAGAGGAGAGAGAGAGAAGGGAGAGAAATTGATTTGGTCTTTGATATGTTCATCCCCAGTGTTCTGGTGTCATTGTTCCATGGGTTTTGGATAAAAATATCACCAAAGAAGTGGAACCCAACATTAGACTTCATATGAAATATTATTAGAGAGCATAGGTACCTAATGAAAAATTATCTAATATTAACCACTCGTTCATTCACTCACTCGTTAATTCATTCAATAACTAACTTGAGAACCCACTAAATGGCAGCCATTAGGTATTGAGAATGCAGAGATAAGTGAGGCAGAATCCCTTCATTCGAAGAATTAATACTCCAGCTGCTGGACAAATCAACCAATTAAAAAATGCGGAGTGACATATGTGGAACTTGAGAAACATAACAGAAGACCATGGGGGAAGGGAAGGGAGACAAACTAGTTACAAACAGAGAGGGAGGGAGGCAAACCATAAGAGACTCTTAAATACAGAGAACAAACTGAGGGTTGATGGGGGCGGGGCGAAGGACAGGGGAAAACAGGTGAGGGGCATTGAGGAGGGCACTTGGCTGCGATGAGCACTCGGTGTTGTATGTAAGCGATGAACCATGGGAATCTACCCCCAAAACCAAGAGCACACTATATACACTGTATGTTAGGCAACTTAACAATAAATTATATTAAATAAATAAATACATAAATAAATACATAAAAATAAACTAAAAAGTGCAGAGTGAGCTGTACAACACAATGAAAATTGTATATGGTACTAAGAGAAGAAAGGTAATATTCTCAGAAAAGTTGGCATGTGAGATACATTTTAGAGAATAATTAGGAGTCACTCAAACCAAGAGTAGGGGGAAAATGGAAAATCTGTGTGAATGCAGGAAAAAAAATGGAGGAATGAATTTTTGGTACATCTTGGTCAATGACTTATCACATCCCTACCAATTAAGGCTGGTAGGCTAGATCCCTCTTTCCCCCAAAAAACATAAGAGCTAAGCTATGGTAAGACTTAACGTTTGAAAACAATCAATTGGAAAAATACATTTGGGGGTCACGTGGGTGGCTCAGTTGGATGAGCATCCAGCTCTCGATTTCAGCTCAGGTCATGATCCCAGTGTCATGAGATCCAGTTCCACATGGGGCTCTGCACTGAGCATGGAGTCTGCTTAAGATCCTCTCTCTATCTCCCTGCCCCTCTCCCTTGCTCATGTTCTCTCTCTCTAAAAAAGAGAAAGAAAAATACATTTTGGTTTACTTAAAGAATCAATGTTCCTCATTCTAAGAAAACAAATCTTGTTCTATCAAAAGTTCAATGACATTTTATTCTATTGCTGCAACTGAATCTTTAAGCTCAGTCTTCTGGAAAGCAAACAAGAAATTGTGCAATGTTTGAGGATACTGTATTATATTTTTAGACATAGAAGTTTACGCGTTTGAAAAGCATGGACTTAGTTTGGAATCCCAGCTTCCCCACATAACAGCTGTGTGACTGAGCAAATTAACTTTTCTGATACTCAGTTTCCTCATCTGCTTTATTAGTGGCAAAGATTTCTTCCTTATTTAATTTCTCCCCTATTTAATACAGCTGTTGGGAGAATTAAACACTGTACGTAAAAGTCCTGATACAGTATCTGGCACTTTGTGCATGTTAATTCTGTTCCCTTCCCCTTTTCTCAGGAATGGGGGTTCTGAACAGGGGAAATAAGATAGTCATAACTGTCCATGTTCCAGCAACACTGACATTTGCCTAGTTGGCCTCATGTAAGTCAGCCAGGCTTGACTCAGTCTGACCATGTTCCCTTTCACTAGCTGGAAAAAAAAAAAATAATACTTAGTTATGAATCTTGGATGCCAAAAGAGAGCTAGCACTCACCATTTCATTTACACAATGGAGAGACACCTGCAGCACAGTTTGTAGAACAGAATAGAATTGTTATAAAAAATATCTCCCATGGCAGCAAAGACACTTATAGTTAATGAGCTAATAAATATTGTCAAGTGACCTTTCTCTTGCCAAGTCTTAAATCGTAAAGAGAGGGGGAAGGGAAGGATTAGAACTGCGTATTTGCTACAGAGTTCAAATTCTGGGCTTCTTCTAGCTAACTTTTATTACTATTGACCATATTTTAGGCTTGTCAGGCCACTAATTCTCCATATTGCTGGACACTGCAAGTTCCTTATAGGCCAGTGTCTGGCAGAAAGCAAAATATTCTTTCTCATCTCAGTAATGGCCCTTGGCCTGTTTGCTTCTCCTTTTGCTGCCAGAGTAGAGGAGGGAGATTGGCCTTCTGTGCTGCAAAATTAGCCATTTTGGTCTCATTTCTCTCCAGAAATTCTTATGGACACTTGTTCTCAATATTCCCTTAAAAATACATAGAGTTTCGAATCCTGATACGTCATTCTAAATACCTAGGCTATTTCAATTCCTTTTATTTTCGTTTTAGTACCACAGTTTTATTTATGTGTGTTAAATACATACACATAGAAAATAGCATCACATATCATTTGGTAATATTAAAGAACATATATGAAGCAAGTTAGTGAGTGCTTCTGACAGAGCAGAGGAGAAAGATAGGTGAGTGGAGATAGAAAGGGGGAAAATGAATTTCTTTATGTAGGTTGGAAATGACCAAAGGCAATGAGCTGATAGGTATGATTAAGTCAACTCCCTGCACCTGAAGTCCAAAATAATAAGTAATGTTTTGAACGCTATTGAGAGAGAATGCTGAATAAGGCAACCATCACATGTTATATGACCAAGTGACTGAATATAGGTATTCTACAGAGGAACCTTATTTCTTTGTGTAATACTATTTTATATCAGGCATGCATAGAGATTTCAGTGTTTTCATTTAGAACCAGTACTGACTGATTATGGAGATGGCCAATTCCTGGAATATGAAATTAGTAACAAAATGTAGTTAATCATTTCATGCAAGACTAATGTGGACCAACCATCCTTTCTCACCAATTCTTTTTAATCTGATATCACAACTCACCCTTCTTCAATTTCTAAAGACAGCCAGTGTGGTAGTTTAAAAAGATATTCCCAAAATTTTCCTTCAAGAAGTAGAACCTAATTCCCCTCACCTTGAATATGGGCTGATTTTAGTGATTTCCAATTAACAGAATGTGGTGAAATGATGGTGTTAGACTTCCAAGATTAAGTCACAAAAGGCATTGCGACCTCTTTTTGTTCTCTCTCTTGGACTACTTTCTACTTTGGGGAAAATCAGTGCCATGTTGTGAGTATTCTGAAGTAACCCTATGTAGAGACCCCCTGCCACACAGCTAGGAATGTAGACCTCCTGCCAACAGCCATTGAGGCAACCATCTTGGAAGTGGCTTCTTCAGCCCCAATCAAGCCTTCAGATGACCTCAGTCCTGACTGATCCTGTGTCTTCCCCCTCCTGATAGACCAAGATCCAAAGTTCCCTAGCTAAGCTCCTCCTGAATTTCTTACATACAGAAACTGTGAGATAATATACTCTTGTATTAAGCCATGAAGTTTTTGGCTAATATGTTATGTGGCAAACAATAACTAATGAAGATAGATTGATTATAAAACGTGGTCCTTTAGCTTTTGCGAGGCATACGAGTTCTTTGGCTGTCAGACATTATTTTGATTCCTTTCATGCTTGCTTATGGATTGCAGAATCAGTTTGCTTTGAACACTTTCATTTTTCCCAAAGAAATGGTGAGTTTTCCTTTATTCTTTTTAGAGTTATTTCAGTGCCTATCTTTGAGACATAGCAGAAAGAGCATTGTATTTGTGGGTTCCAGCCTTCAGATAGATATCTGTGAAAAGGTGTTACCCCAAAGCAGAATGTGATCCCTGAATATGCCCACTCTTCTTCCCTTGTCTGTCTTCATTCTCCTCCCCACTTGGGACCTCCTTTGAGCTCTCCCTCTCAACTGTCAAGTCCTCCCCATGAAAGAAAGACTAGCTGGGTGCTTTACCTGTGGGATGGTTGGGTTGAGGGCCAGAAACAAGGCAAGAGTAGTCGTTCCTAAGCCTGGAGAAAATGAATTGTCACTTCTAGCATGGAAAAATGAAGACTAGTCAAGGAGGGCCTGGTCCACAAGCAAAACAGGAATAGAAACCTGCCTTCTATCTGAGATATAAGCTTAAGATTTAGCTAATGGGGAAATAGCAGTAAGAACTCTGGTGGCATCAGGATGTCCTGAGTTTCCAATGGCCTCTTTCTTGAAAAGATCCTGTTTCTTCTCTTGTCTTTGGTGAGATCACAGACCCCTTACTTTCCCCCTACCTCAGTCCCTCCTCCTCCACTGGTAGATCTCCACATTTTGGAATGCCTTGGGTTTCATCTTGGACCTTCTTTTTCTATGCAGCCATCTTGAAATAAATCTCTATGGCAACGATCCCAGACTGACGTCTTTGGACCCTCCTCTGGATTCTAGATACATCCTTCATATCTCTAGTTGGTTGTCTAAGAAGCAACATACCCCGCAACAATTCCCACCTCACAATAAATTACTGTTTGTTTCATCAACTACCCAAAACCCAGATCTGGAAGTTATCCTTCATCTTCTCTTTCTCCTAAACTCCCACATTAACTCAGTAGCAACTCCTCTTTGAACTTACTTCCAGATGTAACATTTTCTCTCACTTGGCCTGCTTCCTCTCTTCCTCTCAATGGTCCATTTCCTACATAACTAACCCTAAGCATAAACAATGATTCAAATGATACCTTGCGATTATTTTTGACCATCGTGAGAACAAAATACAAACCTCTCACCCTGCTTTAGGAAGCCCTCCATAATCCATAATCTTTATGAAGCCATACACTCCCTCCTTCCAAATGCACCACCTCCCTTCTGTTCCTCAGACACATCAGACACCTTCCTCCCTTCAGACTTTCACACTTGCTATGACCTGTGCTTGAATTCTCTGCTTCCTGATCATTGCATGTCTGGTTCCTTCTTGACATTCAGTCCTCAATTTTAATACAACCTCCTCAGCTCGGTCATTCCCAGCCAACTTTCTTTTTCTTTCTTTTTTTTTTTAAATGTGTATTTACTTACATTGGGGGTGGAGGGGCAGAGAGAGAGGGAGACAGAGAGGATCCCAAGCGGGATCCCCACTGTCAGTGCAGAGCCCTGACACAGAGCTGAAACCCAAGAACTGTGTTTTCAACCTGCACCGAAATCAAGAGTCGGACACTTGACTGACTGAGCCACCCAGGCGCCCCTCACAGTCAGCGTTCTAAAATGGCCGGCCAGCCTCTCACCATGTCACCAAATTCCTGCTATTTGTGTAGCTCCATCAAAAGCATCTTGATTCTTTTCCTGCTTGTTTTATTTTTTGTGATTTTTGTCTTCTTTTATTGTATGTGGCCTTCACCTCGAACAGTTCTTGGCACAAAGTAAGGGCTCAGTTAATATTCATAAAATACATTAATGAGTGATGGACTGTTCCTAACATGAGGCTCGATAATATTCCCCAACTGTCCCCACTACTAATTCTTTGGTGAAATTCCTTGATGGTTGGCAATCAGCAGCTTGGTAATGAGCAAGGGTTTCTGTCTGATGTGGGGGTTTTTTTTCCTGAGAAAAACACAGTGCCTCATTTCCTGGAGGGCCTGGTGATAGGGCTGACACAGGAGGCTGCCACATGGTATACTGGTATGCACCTGCCTCGAGAACAGAGCTTATATCACTCATTGGAAGAAACAGGGAAGTTATGAAAAGTGACTGGCTGCAGAGGACTTGACATTTTGCCTCAAAGCTCCTCTAAGAGGAAACAAAGGCAGAACTGTTGAAAAAACGCACATATTAATTGGCACATCATATACCTCCCCTAAGTAACATTAATTTGAAAGGAAGGAAAAAAATCTCCCAAGATTTTTTTTAGAGCTGAACACCGGGTACTTTTGCTTTGTGAGGCGCAGCAGGTCAGATTCCCACTACGTGTGCCATCCAAAACCCTTGTGTGTGGTGCATCCGTACCAATACCTCAAGGTTAAGCTAACAGCCACAGCAGAAGAGATAAACAAGCATGTTTCTTATTTACAGCTATGTTTACACTTTTAGCTTCCAGGCAACTTAATTATTTGATTTTAATGCACACGTCCCTGTTAGGAGTTATCAGCACCTGACAAAACGGACTCAGCCTGATGTCCTGGCTTTAAAGCACAGCATGTCAAGCAAAAAGAACGATACAAATATTTCAGTCTGTTTTCTTTAAACATATGAGAACAAGGTTCCAGAGAGCTTACATCACTTCCCCGAAGTTCTGTTAAGTCCACAGCTGAGACAAAGTAGAACACATGTTATAGAAATGTAAACACACTTTAACTTGCCCCTTAACATATTAAAAGTGAAGCCCTAAATTCAAGCCAGTAATTTTGAAATTAGGAACATTCAATTCAATTAATGGAGGGGCTTTCTCCACCTCATGTATCAGCTCCTTTTGTGGCCGAGAGTTTGGTTTATATATATACACATATATATGTGTGTATATATATATATGTGTATATATATATATATATATGTATACACACACATATATATGTGTATATATCGCATATATATCGTCGCCTGCCTTTTTCTGTGAACTTGATTTTAAATTTAATAGTCACTAAATTACAATGTTAGCTAAGCTGTTTTTTTCTCCTATGCCTTAGTTTTCAGTCTGAGAAAGAGTTGATGATGACTGTAAAACATTTAACAGACATAAGATCACACGCAGTGATATTTTAATGCAAAGCTTTTCCAGGGACTGGCAAAAGTTACAAACGGTAAACTATTCCAATGGCTTAAATAACTTCCACCCATGTTTCTTGTAGCCCAGCTCTCTAAGGAACACTGACATTACGTACCAAAACTATGAGCTATCAAGACGATATAAAAAATGCCAAGTTGCTTTACGCAGAGGTGTTTTAACTAGGGAGATGGCTGGAGAGATCAAAGGCTAAATATAAAGTCAATTTTTAAGTGCTATCCATACATTAAAGAACTTTAATTGCTTAGCCTACTTTTTAAAGGTTGTCAGTGTTTAACAGTAGTTTCTTTGCCCAGGAGAAAAGGAAAGGAGGGGAGAGGAAGGGATAGAAGGTGAAACAGAAGAAAACAGTAAAAAAACAAAAAACAAAAAACCACAAAGATTAGCTAGCCTTTTTTGCGCACCCAAGCAATTAAAGAGACATCTTAAGAGAATGCAAAATAAAAACATCGGCTCTTGAAGCTGAGGTGACCGTGATATCTGGCTTCCAGAAGCTGGACATTAATATCACCACTGTCGGTGGCAATACCAGAGTTTCTATAAGCGGGTTAGTAGCAATTGTCCTGCTGGAAGCAGCAGCCTGGAGCTTGTCTTGCAGCCCCATCTGCACAGCAAGCACAATACTTTTACCTTAGATTGTATCGTTCTTTGGGTGGCCTTGGGACATTGATAAAAATCAGAGGGATGAAAGTGTCTCTTGCACACAGGCACCTCACCTTTCACCCCTGCCAATGCCGTGTCAGTACACATGTACCCCTTACATACTTTTCAGAATGGAGAGACAATTAGTGCAGAAGCCAACGAGATGAAGACACGCTCCTCTCTTATTAGAACTGGAAAAGATTTAAGAAATCAAGACTGCAATCAGAAGGTCACACAAGGAGCTGAACAAAATGTTGATAATTATTGAATCTGGGTGACTGAGAGGCGGAGGTTTTACGACGGCATTCTCACTAACTTATGTAGATTTGAAAACGTTCATAATGGGGGCCTGGCGCAGTCGGTTAAGCGTCCGACTTCAGCCAGGTCACGATCTCGCAGTCCGTGAGTTCGAGCCCCGCGTCAGGCTCTGGGCTGATGGCTCAGAGCCTGGAGCCTGTTTCCGATTCTGTGTCTCCCTCTCTCTCTGCCCCTCCCCTGTTCATGCTCTGTCTCTCTCTGTCCCAAAAATAAATGAACGTTGAAAAAAAAAAATTTAAAAACCGTTCGTAATGAAAAATGAAAGAGAGAGGAGGTGGAAAAGGTGACAGAAGGAGGGAAGGAAGGTGAGTAAGCCAAGACTCGCCTTCTGACCCTACCTTTCACCCACGTCTCTCTCTTCTGCAGAAATTGTCCCACCAATGACCTCAGCTCTTGGGAACCAAGGAGCTCTTTCAGACAGGGTTGGCAATGAGGGTCTGGATCTATCCAAAGGTAGACAATCAGCTGTGAAGTCAGAACGCCCCATGCTTCGGTCCTCCGTCGATCTTCCCTGCACCACTAGAAAGAAAAACCCAGCACGTCTGCCTCCCACCTACACAGCTTCATCACAGACAAGTAGATGGGGGCTTATTTTATGGGTTCTATTTGCAATCATTGTATAGACGCTTTTATATTTTGAAAATTCTTCACTACTCAGCAGGTCCAGAAGTGCATGTCAGCTCTTCATATGCCAAATGAACAACCTGCCTCTTCGGGTGCCAAGTTCAGAAAGAATTTAGAAGGAAAATTAAGGGAGCTTGACTTAATGAGTAGGGGAGTTAGCTCTTCATGACAAATGGAAATTAGTAGACCGACCTACTCATATTCCACCCCACGTGTTGTTTTTCTCTCTGCCACTAAGCACTTCTCTGGCCATACATAGGCTGGAAAACTACTGGGAATGTTGATGAGGTCCCTGGGAAGTAATTTTGTATAAGGTCCAATCAACTTACCAGAAGGGTCCTAAGGACCTGCTACATGCCACGAACTATGCTATGTGCTGGAAATAAGATATAAACGATGCCGAGAAGGTCAAAGTCAAGTGGATACGGTTAAGAAAGGAATCACCAATGAAAATACACTGATACATGTATCCCTAGGTGTTTACACAGAGAAATCACATGAAGACAGAAAAGGCTAAGAAAAGGACATGGCATTATGAATTGAGGGACGATGTGGGGGGGGGGGTGTTGGGCACCTGCTGGTAGTGTGGAAAGGGAGAGCACTGCAGGAAGAAGGAACAGAATGTACCAAGTCTCAGACCACCTGCAGTGTGGAGCATGCACACGCAACTCACTGGGGGAAACAGTCTTTGAGCAAAATTATTATGTACCTTCTGTATTCATAAGCTAGGTGCGAGGGGCAGATATCAACAGGAATTGAAAGTGGTCCCTGCAATGTCCGCTCAGGACGGCTGGTGAGGGTCTCTCCTGGACTCAGGCTGGGGGTCAGGAGGCAGAAAGGGCTCTTCTCAGGCTCTGGGCAAGAGTATCTCACACTCAGGGAAGTTAAAGCTCCTCAGGGTGGGGATTTAGGAGCAGAAGGAACAAGTAAAGGCAAGATAAGCCTTAGGAAAAAATTGCAGCAAAGTCTAGCTCTGGTGGCCCTTTCTTTGTCCATTTCTTTGGATCCTCCTAGATCCCTTCTTTCCTCAAATCCGCTTCTTGACCACCCTCCCCGCCCCCACAAACACACACACTCACCAAAGACCTCGTGGACAACTTTAGTCCTAGATTGCCTTTCCCAGAAATGACCCTTACTCCAGAACTCAGTCCCTTCTCCCCAAAGTGTGCCGTCCCTTCAACTCCAGGGACCTCAATCTCATGCTAAAAGGAAAATGAGCAAAGTGAATAGTAGGATTTGAATGATTAAGAGCCTCTCAAATCTCTCTGGGGACTAGTCTTTTCCTGTTTAAATAGCACTGTTTAACTCAAATTATACATGGTATTTCAGGCAGTGTGGAAGGGGTGTTCTAGGGAGGGACTTGTTTCCGTGGTCCTTGGAGCCCACACCGCCCACTCCAAGCTCCAAGTGTAAACTTGGCGTCGGGGGAAAGAAAGAAAAAGAGGAAACAGCTCTCCCACCTGAGCGAGGAGTCAGCCTCTCTATTCTCTGTCCTGGATCTATTCTGCCAGTTTATGAGGAGCCCGGGGCTGCCCTGGGCTAAGCTGTGTCTCTCCGTGAAGGCCGAGAGCCTGTGCAAGACGGGAGAGAGCCGCCTGGCAGCAGGGGAAACACGGCTCTGGGACCCGGGTCTGCCCCGACCAGTTCTCGGCCCCTGCAGCCCAGGGGTGAGTGCCATTCAGCCAGGCACTCACATAAGCCCAGTGTCTTCCATAAGGGGCTTCGTAACTGCCCCCCTCCATTCCCCGCTCCTAAACCTCACTTAATCACCTAGTTCCTTCCCCAGGTGACCATGTGTTCCACATGTTCAGGGGAACCTGATCCAAACTCTAGCATCCCCTCTGCTGCCCACCGGGCACAGCTCCTGCCCTCTTGTGATTTTTTTTTTTTAATGTTTATTTATTTTTAAGAGAGAGAGAGAGAGCACAAGCAGAGGAGGGACTGGGAGAGAGGGAGACTGAGGATCCGAAGCAGGCTGTGTGCTGTGAGCACAGCCCGAAGCGGGACTCGAACCCACAAACCGTGAGATCACCACCCGAGCTGAAATCAAGAGTCTGACGCCTAACCGACCGAGCCACCCAGGCACCCCGGTCTCTGTGATTCTTGTAGACATTTGATCAGGACTTCCTGGCACGCCTTGGATCCTCAGGCCCCTGTCGGTGCTGCACGGAATCCTGTCTCTTCTGGGATGCAGCCCTAACAAAGCCATCTCTGGCTCAAATCCACCCCAGCTGGGCCTCCCCTGAGCAGAGAATTTTTCTTTTGGAAACTGCATTGCCAGGTTTTCCTCGGAGCCGGGGGTTCAACATCCAGGCTGGCCTGGATCCTCGGTGGCTGTTCCGTGGCTCCTGCCGCCTGGGTGAGGCATCGCTGGGGTCGGGCTCCAGCAGCTGGGTGTGGAATAACCCCCAGCCTCACCACCACAAGAGGCAGCTGTGACCAAAAAGCCTGCCAAACTGGAGGGATCGGGAGTCTGGAATGTTTTCACCTCTTTGTTTCTCTAGTTTCAGGAAAAGAGACAAAAGTAATCTCGAGGGGGGAAGGGAATCTTATCGGCTGGAGAGAACTCAAGGAAACCTCAGCTGTTTCGCAGGCTCACTCGTTTATTTGCTATGCAGTCACCCTGATAGCCCCCACTGGGCTCCCTTCCCTTCCCTGTAAACAACTGGCTCTAATTAAACTCGTTCTCTTGGATGAAGGTATATAACCTTGGAGAGTCCATAAAAAATGGCTTCACTCTTAAGACTTCAAAAAGCGCGTGGTCCCTTTGTCAGGCCCTAGACAAGGTTAATTTATGTCGTCGCTATCTTACTCTGAAGGACTCTAGTTACTTCACATCTGTTCTCTGTCTAATCTTTGTAGGAACATTGCGGTGGTCTTGGCAGCTCAATGCATCCAGTGGTCTCTTAACCGTTTCCTGCCCAAAATGTCCAGGCGTTCAGATTTGATTTTCTCTCCCCCCTTGCCCCCATAAAAGCTTTCAATTTCCTCTCAGCCGGTGTCCTGACTGCTTTGTGTTCTCTGACTCCAGCACGGAGGGACTGTCCTGCTCCCCAGACTGGCTGACTTCAAGTACAGACTGGGAAGCCCCGCAGGAGGAGAAGGCAATCCATATTGCATTTTCAAAATGGAGAGAAAAGATGACATGAGACGGGAAATTATGCAAGAAAACATGGATGGTAGAGAAGACTGTTTTTCAATCTGTGGTTGCAATTAGAATTTTTTTTAGAATTGTTTTAAATTAATTAGAATAAAAATATCAGAGTATATTACATTAAGGCATTCTTTGGTAAAAACATTTGCTTTAGGGGTGTGTGTGTGTGTGTGTGTGTGTGTTCTGGGTCGGAATTCAAAATTCACTCCTTCCTGTGGGTGCCTGGGTGGCTCAGTCAGTTAAGCATCCGACTTCGGCTCACATCATGATCTCATGGTTCGTGAATTCGAGTCCCATGTCAGCCTCTGCGCTGACAGCTCGGAGCCTGGAGCCTGCTTCAGATTCTGTGTCTCCCTCTGTCGGCCCCTCCCTCACTCACACTCTGTTTCTGTCTCTCTCTCCCTCAAATATAAATAAACATTAAAAAAAAATTAAATTCACTCCTTCCTATAAGTTGTAGTCAAAATAGTTTGAAAGGCTGGTGTGGCACCTTTGGAGCTGTCTTAGCTCTACAACATTACTGTCCTCCACCAAGGTGACTATGAACCAATCCGTTATCTTCTCCAAGTCTTTTTTCTCCTCTTCAAATGGGGAATAATAGTAGGCACCCTACTGACCTCACAGGGTGGTTGAGAGGCCCTCATAAAATAAAATGTTATGAGCTCTAGACCAAAGTTCTATGCCACTCAAAATCTGCTCCACAGACTGGAAGGGGCTCCACAAAAGATTCTAGGTATGGTACTGGATGGAAACCTGGGGCTTGGGCTTGGCTTCAGTGCCTCACACATTGTTTAATTTATTCAAAGTATTTATGGGATGCTTGCAGTGCATTGAGGACTATTTTAAACTTTTCTTTTTTTTTTTTTTAGAGACAGTAAGAGAGCGTGCATGTGAGCAGGGGAGGGGCAGAAGCAGAGAGAGAGAAAGAGAGAGTCTCAAGCAGGCTCCATGCCCAGCACAGAGCCCACTGCAGGGCTCTCTCACGACTGTGAGATCATGACCTGAGCCAAAATCAAGAGTCAAAGGCTTAACCAGCTGAGCCAGCCAGGCACCCTGGGAACTATTTTAGTGTCAGGGGATAAACAGTCCAAGTCTTTGCCTTCACAGGCTTGTGTTCTAGTGTGGGTTGAGCCAAATAAAAATAACAATAATAATAAAGAAATAAAGAAGAAGAAATAAAAAGATAGTGTATGATTTGATGTTAAATTGTGTGGGGAAAAGTAAAATGGTCTACTAGTAGGCCAGTGCATTTGTTACTAAGATTATCTAAGACCCACTGCAAGTTTTTTTAGCAAGTTTTGGTGGCCAAAAATGTTGGAAAATCTCTGTGCAGTGGTGTTACTTTGAAGTAATGTGCTATGTAAGGCACCCAAAGACTCTTTTGTGAATGATACCTTCTCATGCTCTCCCCTGAGAGCTTTCTGGGGTGAACAACCTGGGGCATCTCTCAGTTACATCACCATCAGTTTTAATAAAACTAGGCTCTAAAGTAACAGGAAGGTCTTCATGTCTAGAAGAGAAGTAAACACATGGAATTTGTTATCTGAACTAGTTGTAAAGCCAAAACACAGACAGGTTCAAGACAGGTTTAGATAAATACCTAGGCAGTAAATGCTTAATGGCATTCAACATTTTCCAAAGACCTTGTGCTAAGGAATCCTAAGAGCCTGTGGGTGCTCTTGGCTTCTTTGTGCCAAGCCATGTATTTACTAATCATTATCATCAATACTGGGTTAACTACTGCCTTATGACTTAAGTCCCAGGCCTCAAGCTTTTATGATAATTTTTAGCAGCAAGGGCCAAATCAGCAGACCACAGATGTTGAGCATTGACTGTGAAGCAGTAAAACAGCCAGGGGACTGGGGCTGAGAAACCTGGATGTTCATTCTAGCTTCCAGTTTTAACAAGTCAGTTCATATTTCTGAGACTCATGTTCTCCTTTGCACAAATATTTAGTCTTGATGAACTTTGAGGCCCCACTCAGTGTAGGAAAAACAAAACTAAAAAAAAAAAAAAATCCCAACGTGAGACTGTCATGAGATCCTATCCTTATCTGGGGAGAAACCAACATGCTGTGGCCATGATGCTTTTATGAGGTAATGATATGTTTGTGAATAAGCCATGCTCAAAGATCTGACCCTCACTCTTACACACTCAATGCCTTGAATTTGTCAGCACGATGGCAAGTGAAACTGCTTCTCAAAGGGAGTGCGTACACATTAACCCAACTAGGCAAAATTTATATGTAAGTGAGAAATTCAAATTTTTACTAAACAAACAAACAAAACAAAGCATTTCTTTTTCTGGTCCTATGGTCTAGAGCAAGGTCAATAAGCAATGACTTGTGGGCCAGCTCTGACACCTGTTTTTGTAAGTAAAGGCTGTATTGGAGTACAGCCACGGCCATTGGTTTTCACATCGTCTGTGGTTGCTTTTGCATCACAGCAGCAGAACTGTGTAGTTGCAACAGAGACACTATGGCCTGCAAAGCCTCAAGTATCTGCAATCTTGCCGCTTACAGAAAAAGTTTACCAAACCCTGGATGCGAATATTTTTGTCAATACAACTAATATATTCTCTCCTTAAAGAACTAAACTAAACCACAGGGAGAAGTTGGCTTAGTGAGCACAAGCACAGAATAAGTGGGCTTCCTTGCGTGATATTAAGGAGTAAATTGTCAGCTAAGAAAGAATAAGGCACAGTTACCTACTAGAGGGAGCATCTGGCCAAGGGAACCATAATAATAAAAACCACTGGACAAGTTTGTCCTTTGGGCTATGTCTGAATGGACACTGCCCATATTTGCCTCTTTCTGTCTTTTGTTATTGTGCCTCCATTGCTGAAGCATCCCCATCAGACCAATATTTTATGTAGCATGAACAAAATGGGCTGTATTTTCTCCCTCAGTGAGCCCAACTCCACACAGTGACACATCTGAATGAAACCCAGACATGGCTCCAAAGCCATGGAGGGTAATATAGCTACGACCTCAAGGTGCTCTCGAATGGTGGTAAAGGGTGGCTACTCTTGGCAACATGGCAAACGTCTGAAAATCATCTTTAGCTCTCTCACCAATGGTACACTTCAAAATCATTCTCCTTCTTTAAAATTCTACTGTATGTATGTGGTTTCCATCTTAAAGGTCTCATCATCACACGGACAGGCTGTCTTTCTCATTTTGCATTTTATTTCTCTGTATATTGTCATGCCTTTTCTTATATACATTAACTTAGTTTCCTCTAGCTATGTTATTCGTGGCTCACCAATATTCCATGGTGAAGCAAGAAGAGAAAAGAAAAGAAGAAAAGGGAGAGAAGGAGGGAGGTGTGGAAGGAAAAAAGAAACAGAAGAAATTTCCTAATTTCTAAGCCTTATCCCTGCCATATTTCAATATGTAAATTGTTATGTGTCAAATTGTACCTTCCTCAAAAAAAGGTATGTTGAAGTCCTAATTACCAGTGTCTGGGAATGTCACCTTATTTCAAAACAGAGTGGTTGTGGACATAATTAGTGAAGATGAGGTCATATTGGAGTTGGGTGGGCCCCTAATCCAATATGGCCAGCATCCTTATAAGAAGAGGAGAGACAGACAAGATGAGTGTTGTGTGATGACAGAGGCAGAGCCTGAGGGGTGCAGCTACAATCCAACCAATGCCAAAGATTGTTGGCAAACACCAGAAGCTACAGAGAGCCAAGGAAGGACTCCCCTACAGGTTTCAGAGCCGGCGTGGCTCTACTGAAATCTTGATTTTACACTTCTGGCTTCCAAGGCTATGAGAGAACACATATCCATTGTTTTCAGCCATCTGGTTTGTGGTATTTTGTTACAGCAGCCCCAGCAAACTAATACATAGATATATTGAATCAAGTTTTGTAGTTTAGTGAAAGACTGAGCACCTCTAATAAATTTCAGGGCACTGATTTTATAGCTGAACCCATTTCTCTTTTTCCAGTTGTGTAGAGCTCCTCAGGTTTGGCCCCATTTATTACACGTGGGAGGGCAGACATTTTGCTGTAAGAATCATTTATCTCCTGTCTTCCTCAACAAATGTTTTTTAGAAAACTTTTGCACAAACACTGTGTCTTTTGCAAAAGTACGTTTACTAAAAAGATGAGGGCAAGTACCTTAGACATTTCTAACACACACAGAGTTCTCTCTTCCATGGGCGTGCAGTGGGTTGAGAGACCAAAACATTTGCCCTTCCCCCAAGGCTCTTCTTTTCTATGACTGTGATTTACTGCACTCCCCATTAATCTTAGTGTCTGAAACCAGCCCAAATGCTCCTCCTCCAAATCAGACACAACCCACGTAGATCAACATCCTGTACAAACCATGGCAACTCATGCAGGTTCTGTCTCAGTCACTGGTAAACAGCAGTGCTGATGATGACAGGACTCTTTGGCTTTTCAAGCCATAAACTTAGCTCAAGAATTTTGATTCATAGCTGGATACAAAATACTGTGTGAACGTTGATTAGCAGGTGGTCCCATCAGGTAGATGAATTGCTTACACTTTCTCCATAGTTATTCACAGTTCATTTTCCCTTCAGAATTTTTTGGTAAAAGCTTGGAGCTCTAACGTGTTTGGGTTTTAGATTCTGGAAGGAATGCAGTGGAATTTTTTGGCACTCTCTCTTGAGTGATTTATGTACTGCTCCCATTGGATAATTTGTTTTACGCATGTGTGACAGGGCTGGTGCTGGACTTCTGCTTTGGAAACGTTTGTTTCAAATTTGCATGTGGCGGCCTTTCTGGACCTTGCAGCTTTACGTGTGCATGAAGAAATCCTTCCCCGGGAGACATTTACACTGTGTCCTGAGGGAAAATATCCTGAGATCTTTCTACTTTTTTCAGTGGGACGAATCGTGAAGAAGCAAGGAGTAGAAACATTGATTTTAAGATTGGCAGGGAAAATACCCAGCTAAAATAACTTGGAAATATGTTGGAATTTCTTTCGGGAACATGATGTATAGAGGAACGATAATTAAAACAAGAGTCCCTGAGGCCTCCAGTAAGCCTCAAAGCAGCAAGCTCTGCTAAGGCGTCTGGTTAGAGTCTCTCTTTGATGATGGTAGATGACTAGTGACTCTTCCACTTCTGAGAAGGAGCATTGCCCTCGTTAAGCACAACAGGGATGGCAAACAAATCATCTCCATCGCCCTGAAGGTAGTAGTGTTGAAGTCTCAGCCCTCTTGAAATAACTCCTGTCAGGCCATCCTCTAGGACAGTGGCAAACTAGCTAGATTCATAAAGATGAGCATCACTCACGATGTCCTAGAACTGAGAATAGGAAGATGGTAGAGATATTTTGCTGGGACGTAGACAAGCTATTGCCTCTATTCCATGTGCCAGCCCTGTCAGTGCATAAGATGATGTAGTCTCAATCTTTCATCATGAGTTGGGAACCAGGCAGGGTGAAGGGTCAAGGTTACCTTGCAATATTCAGAATACTGGTGCTTATAGGAGTCACGTCTGGCAACATGGTTTGTCAGCAGGAACCTTGGATTCACACAGAAGAATGAGCCTGACTCATTGATATCTTTCTTAATTAGGGTAACAAATGATTTTGTAGTGGTCAGTCACCATGCTTGGTGCCATGAAAGAGAAAAAATACCCAGATCCACCTTAATAAAGGCAAAGATTAATCTGGGTGTTCTGCAAAAGGGCATGTGTCAATTAAGGTCCATGAGGCAGACAGATGATGCATTAAAAAGAGTTTGACCAAAGAGTTTAATGAAGAAACAAGGCTAAGGGAGGCATCAGGGGATGTTGAAATGCTAGGGGAAAGTGCCAACACAAACCCGTCACCACTTGAGCCTGAAAAGACACAGGGAAGGAGTGGCATTGCTGGAGCCTAGAGAGTTAAAGCAATGGAGCAATGGAAAGGGCACAAGTCTTTTTCCCACAGACAGTGAAGGCACTGCCAGACTGCTGTAGATTGGGAGAAGTCTTCTGCAGGTGCCATTTGTTAGCCCAAACTCAGGGAAGCCCTGGGCCAGGGTGCCCTAGAGATGCCATCTGTAGCAGGCACACTCCTTAGGCAGAGAGCAGAACAGAGAAGAGTAGGTTTGGATCTGGGCATGAGGAGGAGGCAAACAAAAAGTAATTTTTGGCACAGGCACCTAAAAATGAAATAAGCCTCTCCTTTGTATAAGGTTGTAACCAAAGCTTATCGAGGGGTGAATCACTTTCGTTCTGTATAGGGTCACTTATGTGATTCCTTCCCTTCACCACCCCTCCCCCATCACATATGCTACTCTATTATCTTTGTAAATGTAGGGCAAATAGGACTTTTTTTTTTTTTTTGCTAGGAAGAGGGGAGAATGATATGGAAACTTACTGTTGCCAGAAATATCTTGGACACCAAGTAAACCTTGGTAGGAGAATGTTGGTTTCCAGAGAGGACATGGACAAAAGGACTGGATGCCTCCCAAAGGGGAGCTAACCAAGAGGACAGGAGGTAACTGGGCTGGTGACAAAGGCTGAAAACAGTACTTCCTAGAGGCTTCTCTACAAGAGCTGATTTCTGTACTATGAGTAGCTGATATAGAAGACTTTCCAGATCTAGCTGATTAGAGCCAGCAATATGCTTGATGAACAATGGCTGAGTGTGGGAATGTGAATCAGAAAGAGTCTTGCTCTTGGCACCTAATGCAAGTCCTTGCTGGGACCTAAACTAGCAAGGGTATCCCAGCGACAATGGACAAACACTCATCAAACTGGCATAACCTGTCTCCAGCTACAAGCACAAGTGGAATCAAGAAATAACAGCCATTGTGAGCTGACCAGACTCTGGTTCTCCCTCCACTACATGTGCACCCAAAGCTGGAGAAGAGGCCCATTGTCTCAGCTCTAAAAAGCCTACAAGATTTACACAGAGAAGAACACAAGAAGGTCAACAAATGTGTATTGGGTGCCAGAGGATTTGGAGGTGGGAGAGTGTTGTGGATGGTCACGGAAGACTCATGGAGGTTGGGACTGGAGCTGAGCCCAACAGGATGAAGGCTCTTCAGGGAGGCAGAGGAAAATGTTAGGAGAAAGTCACATTCCAAGCAAAGGTTCCCTCAGTGGGAATGCATAAGACATGCTGGGAAGATGGTGAGTAACTCATCTGTCTGGAGAAGAGTGCGCTGAGCACGCCTGAGCTGGAAGAGGTGATGAAAGCAGTATTTAAAGAAAATCATTCTGGCCGTAGGGTGCCAGATGGATTGCACTGGGGAGAAACTGGAGGTATGGAGACAAGTTAGGAAAACTATTCTAGTTAGGAAATAGTTCAGGCATGAAGTGATGGGGGCTCAGGCTACAGTTATGACAGTGGGAATGGCAGGACAGGGCAGACTCAAGAGGCATTAGTCAGGGATGATTAACAGGCCTTGGTGACTAACTGAAAGTAGAGGGGGGAGCTGAGGAGAGGAGGAACCAATGATGAACATGAGGTCTGCAGCCTTAGTGACTCAGAAAATGATGGTGTTATAAAGAGATATGGCAAATTAGCTAGGAGTGGGGCACAAGGCTAATAATTCAATGAAGTAACTATAATGAACTTAAGATTTTAGTAAATTGTTTGGGATGATATTCATTGGAGATAGTCTTCTGCAGAAAACACTTCACATAGGCTCAAGAGCTCATGAAATGTCACTATTGTCCACCATTTCCCCAAATCTAAAACCCAAGAATCATCTTCATCAATTCTTTTTCCATTATTCCCCAAATCAGTCTTCAAATTCTATTAATTTTACTTTTATTATCTCTCAAATCTGCCTACTTTCTCCAAACCCATACTCTTTACCTCAGTTTAGACCACAATCATTTTTCACCTAGATTTCGGCAATTATTTCCCAAACCGCGTCCTGTCCCTCCAGTCACTTTCCACAAAGAAGCCAGAATGTTCTTTCTAAATAAAAAAATCTGATCCTGCCACCTGCTGATGACACACCTCTGGTGGTTCCCTTGGGAGAGAGCCTTCAAAAAACAATAATCTTACAGCTGGCACCTATTTCATTCCTTGCCCTCATCTCTCATCATCTCATGTCTCACATTCTATGTCCCAACCATATTGAGTTACTTACATTTCTTGAATGTGCCATGCTCTCTCTCACTTCCAACCTTCCACATGATGGCCCTTCTCTGTTTAAAATATCTTGCTTCTTTCACATTGCATCATTCTTGACATTACATGTCAAAATATCCCTGCTTCAGGTAGCCTTTGCTGACTTCATAAGGCCGATCTAGGTAACTCTTTTTTGTTTCCTCAATATTTTATTCATCCCTCTATAACAGCTTATATCACTGTGTAGAGTTCATTCCTTATTTACTTATCTGACTCCCATTCTAGATCTATGTGCCTACCTACAAGAAAACATTTGTTTAATGAATGAATAAATAAAGCAAAAGAAACATGGTTCTGTTGGTATTTAAATCAATTCAACAAACTGGCATGAAGTACCTACTATTTGCCATGTGCTATGCTGGAGGTTGAAAATACAATGGAGAATACACTTCTCTAAACAAGAAATGCACAATCTACTATTTTAGAGTCAGTGAGAAGTTAGAAAATACATTGCACGATGAGTGTTTACTAATACTGAAATCAAACACTGAAATGGAAAAAGCCCATACTTTAAACTCAGGCTGAGGTTCAAATTTGTTCTCCAATTTTCATATGGCCTTGAACAAAATGCTAGCCTGTTAAGCCCCAGTCCTTTCATCTATAATGAGGCTATAAATCCTATTTTAGATCTTATTGTGATTAAATAGCAACTCCTGGGGCACCTGGATGGCTCAGTCAGTGAGTGTGGGACTCTTGATTTTGGCTCAGGTCATGATCCCAAGGTGGCTGGATCGAGCCCTGTGTCAGGCTCTATGCTGAGCATGGAGCTTGCTTGGGATTCTCTCTCTCTCTCTCTCTCTCTCTCTCTCTCTCTCTCTCTCCCTCCCTCCTTCCCTCCCTCCCTCTGCCCCCCTCCCCCACTTGCCCTCTCTGTCTCTAAAATAAAAAATATTCAAAAATTTTTAAAAATGTTTAAATAACAACATCTGGGCATCATACAGTAGATGTTCAATAAATGTTACTCCCTGCCCATTCTATGTATTACTATTGTATTTGTGCTTTCATGTATTTGAAACTTAAGGTATCTTTGGATATATCTTATTAAAATATAATAATGAGCAAGGTGTGGGGATTTAGGCAGAATTTAATCCCTGAAAGGGGTTCAGATTTTTCCTGAGGACTTTTGTTAGGAAAGAAGGAAAAGGTCTCTGAGATAGGGGGTAACACTGTTGGAGAAGACAGAAGGGTCCAGAAATTGAGACAAGGATACTGAGACTGTTTCTCCAGCTTTGCAATGGACATGCAGAGGAAGGAGAACTGGGGTTTGACCAGCATGACATTGGCCTACCCACTTGAAAACCACTTATAGCTCAAAAGTCTACAATGTTTTCCAGCCAATACTGTTCCATTCACAGCTCCAACACGTTTTCTCCTTCCACCCAGTCCAAAAGGACATCAGTGTGACTCTCTCCATCAGTCACAGCAACAGCAGAACAAGGGCTGAAGTTGCAGCCTTGCCTCCGGCCAACTATCTACCTTCACAGTATCTTTTTTTTTCTTTTTCTCATCCATCAGCTAGTTTTCTGCCACTCAATGATTGGCAATTTGAGATCTGGGCTAAATTACACCGGGGCAGGGTTTTAACATAGTGTTCGATTGTATCCTATGAGTGACACTAGCAAAAGTTGGCTACAAAATAATAAAATGACAATGGGGGGAAAAAACAGATGAAACCAAAATTACAGCAAAAGTAAATGAAGACAGAAAGGAAGAATGTTGGACTGTATTTGTAGATGACATGAAAATCCCAAAGAATCTATATAACAACTAGTAGAATTAATATGTAAATTTAGCAAGTATACAAACTCGAAGTATACAAAATTAATACCCAAAACCTAATTGTCTTCTATATGCTAGAAGTAAATAATTGGCAAGTTAAATTTAAAAAATTCTACTTGTAAGAGTACCTAAAAACAATAACAAAAAAATACTTAAGAATATATTTAACAAAAGACATGAGAACTCCTCATTGAAAACCACAAAATATTGCTGAAAGAAATTAAGGAAGGATCACAAAAGTGGAGAAATAAACCATGTTTGTAAATTTATTGGAAGATTCCAATTCATGGTTTGTTGGAATTCATAAGTTCATTGAAAGATTCCATTATTAAAATATCAATTCTACCCAAATCGATTTATAGATTCAAAGCAATCCCCATCAAAATTCCATCAGGCATTTTCACTGAAAATGACAAGCTGGTTCTAAATTTTATTTGGAAATTTGATGGCTCTAGAACAGACAAAACAATTTTGAAGAAGATGGAACTCGATAGTGTAAGTAGAACTTATACCATCTACAAAAATCAAGATGGTATAATATTGAGATAAGGATAAACACAAGGAACAATGAAGTAGAATAGAGTCCACAAAAACCATGAGCTATATAAAAGAAAACATCAATAAATTAGACTTTATCGAGATAAAAATTTTGCTCTCTGAAAGACATAGCTGGGAAAATGAAAAGACAATCAAAAGAATGGGGAAAATGTTCCCAAGGAACCTGTATTCAGACTATGTAAATAACTCTTACAACTCAATAATTAGAAGAAAAGCAACCCAATGAAAAATGGGTAAAAGATTTGAATAGACACTTCACTAATGACAGTATACAAATTGCCCAAAAAGATTTAAAACGCGTTGGTCATCAGGGAAATGGAAATTAAAACTCCAGTGAGGTACCATCAGACATCCATCAGAGTGACTAATTAAAAAGATTGACAATACCAAATGCTAGTGAGGATGTTGAGCAACTAGAACTCTTATACATCCCTGGTGGGAATGGAATATGGTTCAATAACTTCGAAAAAAGTTTGGTAATTTCTTAAAAAGTTAAACATATGACCCAGACATTCCACTCCCAAGTATTTATACAAAAGAAGTGAAAACATATGTCCACACAAAGACTTGTATGCAAATATTTATAGCAGTTTTATGCACAATAACCAAAAATTGAAACAATCCAGATGTTCACCAACAGGTGATGGATAAACAAAAAGAGATGCATTTATACAATGGGATATTAGTCAACAATAAAAAGAAACAAACTACTAATATACATAACAAAATGAATGAATGTCAAAACCATTATGTTGAGTGTATGACACCAGACCTAAGAGTATGATTCTATTTATATAAAAGCCTAAAAAAAAAAAAAAAAAAGCTGTGACATAAAAAAATAGCTCAGTGTTGAATGGGTCCAAAGGTGGAAGGGGAAGGATGGACAGAAAAGGAACAAGAAGAAATTTTGGAGGGTGATAGAAATATTCTCTACCTTGACCAGGCAGTGGCTTCACAGGTATATGCACTGGGTTGTGTGCTTTAATGAATGCAGTATTGTACATAAATGATATTTCAGTAAAGTTGATTTTATTTTTTTATTATTATTATTTTTAATTTCCTTAATGTTTATTCCTTTTTGAGCGACAGAGTGCAAGCAGGGGTGGGGCAGAGAGAGAGGGAAACACAGAATCCGAAGCAGGCTCCAGGCTCTGAGCTGTCAGTACGGAGCCCGACGCGGCCTCGAACTCACAAACTGTGAGATCGTGACCTGAGCCAAAGTCAGATGCTTAACTGACTGAGCCACCCAGGCGCCCCAGTAAAGTTGATTTTAAAACAAAGGAAGGCTAGCCCAATACTCTATCCCTTCATATAAATACATCTCCTCATGCAACTACTGAAAACTCGAATTTTCAAAATAACATCATTTCCCTCACCAGCCTCATATAACGAGGGACCTGTTCCATGTCAGTTTCCCTTCCCTTCCTCTCATAAGCCCACACTCCACTCCATATGCCATTCTATTCATAAAATAAAAACATGAAGGTCCCTCTCAACAAATGCAATATCTTCAGGCTCTCCTGCAAGAACAAAACCAACACAAACAACATGTGCATGTGGTATCCTTTTCCCCAAACATCCATTTACATGGGGAGCTACATAGGGAGGCAAGTGATGTAGTTACAGGTGATAACTAATGGTTGGAAAGGCAGGAATAAAGAATGGTAGAAATGTAATCATTAATCTGTGGTCATACATAAATCAGGCCACTTCGGGGTGAACTATTGAGGAGGAAGATAACCATTTTCAATCAGCTGAATCAACGCTCGGTTATGTGGCTTCACAGGCATCCCTCACACCCTCACAGCTAGATCATCTGCTACACGGAAGGCCAGCTAAATGTTTGTTTCCTTCAGTCTAGTGAGTATTTTCTTCTGGTGGGGAATCCTCAAAGCTGCAATTATTTAGCCTGATCCATTAATTTGCTATGATCCCAAAGCTAGTCACAGTAATTCCTCCTGATCCCAAGAAGGTATGTCTAGCATCTAGAAAAGCTTTCTGGTATTGTTCACATACCCAGTCCTATTACTCTGACCAGCTGATGATTGGTATTTATGTAGGGTCTGAGCTATGCTACTTTTAGGTGTCAACAGTTTTTGCTGACTCAGAGAAGCATCCCTGCAGTTGAAGTGGGGGCCTTGTTAACCCCTGTCTCCCACTGAAGCCCAGCTGGTATTGCTTCTCAGCTAGGGCATTGGAATCCTGAAATTTTGTTGAATATGATCATAACATATTTAATTCCTACCAGTTGCCCTCTGGTCAGAAAACATAATTAAAGGGTCTGCAGATGGTCTGGCAAGGTTTCCAGAAGCAGTAGAAACCAACAGCTGACTGCACAGCTATATGAAACTAAAAACTGTTTCAAGATATGTACCATATGCACACATATGAATTCCTTAGGGAACATGGTGAGCTCTTTGCATTACACGGGTATTAGATGCTGTGGGAAATGACTAAGGGACAATTAGAGAAATACATTAAAAAGGAAAAGAAACACAAATCAAAATCTTAACCTAGGATAGTTAGTTCCCAGACTTAGTAGGATATACTTTGGATAAAACAAAACAAAAAACAACAAATGCAAGACATAAAACTCAAAGAGGACTATTCAGGGAGAATGAGTAAAAATGGCGAGAGCTCTTTTCCAGAATCCCTAGGACGTATTAGATATCTTCTTTTAAATTAGAAACAGATAAAATTAGCCTTTTTACGATAGTCAATAGCCTTTATTAAAATAGGAAGTCCAGCATTATCATTTTCATTTTATGAGTTTTATAGAATTTCATATTAGAGTAGGAGCAGGGAGAATGATCCTTATACCCGTTAAAGAAATTAGTGATAAGAGGTTAGACCAGAGGAGAAATGAAGGATCAAAGAGAATCTTTGAAAAGACAGCGAAATATTTGAATACATTCATGGACTGTGACAACAACAATTGAGATGCATTGGGGTAGATGATCTTTAATGTCCCTTCACAAAGGGTTGCTTCATATGTTTTCTTGAACAGATTTAAGGTGTTCTGTAAAGGATGCCAAGGAAACCTGTCTACTGGCTGTTTGGCCAAAACTTCATTTAAAAAAATTCAGAGATGAGTCCTGTACAATTTTAGACTCTGTTTGTCTTCAGTCTCTCCAACACAGATCAAAACTGAAGATCTTCCCACTGGTTTTCTGAATACTGGGGCAAAGTAGTGTTCGGTCTGAATGCACATGGTTAGGATTTTTTAGGCTCAGCTTTCTTCCTGGGTTTACGACCCGTTAGGGAACCTCTTCTTTTAGTTGCATAAGCCAAGGTGACCCTCTAATGAACCAGGGTTTGCACAAGCCTAGTTTTTACACACTTCCAATGATCTCTGTCCTAGGGTCAGAGAAGGATTGCTCTTGTTCTGAGTTAGCCTGACACTGATAGCAGATATGGAAAGGCCTTCCCTTGGCATCCCAGGCAACGCTGGGGTTTTAGAGTACTCATTGATCATGCTCTGACCTTCTCTGAGTTCAGAAACAAATCAGTAAGAGACATGAGAGGGGTCAAGATGGGACCACTGAGAGTGGCAAAGAATGGTTCCCTTAGCTAAGGAATTGTCAGTGCAAGTTCTCCTTTGGTTCAGGTTTGATTCCAAAAGACATTTCTCTAAGTGAAAGTTAATATTAAACTAGAGTTCTGAGAGTGCACTAAAACTTTTAAACACTGTAACCTGAAGCTGTCTCTCTAGGGCAACAGAGTTGAAATCCATACCCTAGCCCAAGATCTTTGACTTAAACCATTTTAAAGGACCAACATCACACCTTTTAATACTCCCTGTTATCATTAGTTCCACTCAAAATCACATTTCCTACAGGTTCTTTGCACATTGTTAAATATTCAAAAAAATATAGACACGTTTTTCTTTTTTCAAAGTTGCATTTTATTATTACTTTTTTATTTTAGAGAGAGAATGTGCACATGAGTGGAGGAGAGGAGCAGAGGGAGAAGGGGGGAGTGGAGAGAGAGAATTGTAAGCAGGCTCCAGACTCAACGCAGAGTCTGACACAGAACTCAATCCCACCACCCTGGGATCATGACCTGAGCCAAAATCAAGAGCCCAACGCTAAACTGACTAAGTTACTCAGGCTCCCCAATGTGATTTTCTTAAGTGAGCACATTTTTCAAGGGTCTTGGGTCTCACTTCAGGTTATATAATAAGTGGGTGTGGAGCAGTAGAAGAATGACATAGCATTCATAGGTCGCTTTAAAGAATGAATGCCTTAGAGTTTGTTCCCACCTTTTTTTCTTGGATTTTGGTATCTGGCTCTTTTTTGCAGTGACACTTCCAATCTTGTGTCTCAAGTTACAGTTCTATTTCTGCTCCTATGTCAGTATCTGACACAGAAATGGCACTCAGTAAAGGATGGTTGAATAAATTATTATTGAACAAATGATTATTGAATAAATGAGTTTCCAACCCTAAAACAACAAATTAAATACTTTCTTTTTAAATTTATTTTATTTTATTTTATTTTATTTTATTTTATTTTATTTTATTTTATTTTTGTAATTTACATCCAAATTAGTTAGCATATAGTGCAACAACAATTTCAGGAGTAGATTCCTTAATGCCCCTTACCCATTTGGCCCACCCCCCTCCCACAACCCCTCCAGTAACCTTCTGTTTGTTCTCCATGTTTAAGAGTCTCTTCTGTTTTGTCCCCCTCCCTGTTTTTATATTATTTTTGTTTCCCTTCCCTTATGTTCATCTGTTTCGTCTCTTAAAGTCCTCATATGAGTGAAGTCATATGATATTTGTCTTTCTCTGACTAATTTCGCTTAGCATAATACCCTCTAGTTCCATCCACATAGTTGCAAATGGCAAGATTTCATTCTTTTTGATTGCCAAGTAATACTCCATTGTGTGTGTGTGTGTGTGTGTGTGTGTGTGTGTGTGTGTGTGTATACATATACACACCACATCTTCTTTATCCATTCATCCATCAGTGGACATTTGGGCTCTTTCCATACTTTGGCTGTTGTTGATAGTGCTGCTATAAACATTGGGGTGCATGTGTCCCTTTGAAGCAGCACACCTGTATCCCTTGGATAAATGCCTAGTAGTGCAATTGCTGGGTCATAGGGTAGTTCTATTTTTAGTTTTTGAGGAACCTCCATACTGTTTTCCAGAGTGACTGCACCAGCTTGCATTCCCACAAATTAAATACTTTGTATGTCCAAGTTGCTGTGAAATAGAAAGATGAAAACCCTCACACCTGGTAGGAGAACCTTTGGGCAGTGTTTTTTTCATTGGACTAATTTTTCACGTTTAAATGCTTTCTTTTTTCCAGAAATACCTGGACTTCATTGTTGACTTTTCTTTAGAGTGTTCTCAGGCAGGTTTCTTCCAAAGTCCAAGCCTTTTCTCAAATAGTCACTACAAACTCTTATGCATACCTCAGAACCTTTTTAAGGAACTTGTGCACAGCTCAAGATTTGAAGACTGTTCAGTTTTACTTACTCCGTTTTACTTAGTTGCTATTCAATTTTACTTAGTTACAACTCAAATTTATTTAGTTAGGTCGAGAAAGTTAAATAGCTACTTGTTCTCTCAGTAAAAATAAAACAAAAACAAAAACTCCATAGACTCCCCCCACCCCCATCTTTACTCTCAGGAGGTGATAAAGCAGTGTGAAATTAGAGAACCCATGACAAATGGGATATCGGATCAGGTAGTGCTTAACTACTAAGTACCCAGGATTTTTTTTTTCACTGTTCTATCATATCACCCAAAGAAGGAAGAGAACTTTGAATGCTCTTCCTGTGAATAATTAATGATTGATTTGCTATGCTTGGAATGTGTAATGGAGTGAATTCCAGAGAATGTGCCTATCCTTGGTGGTGGGCAAGAGAAAATGCACGGATCTTTCTCAAGAAAATAGCTCTGATTGGATATTTTGCTAATGATCGTGAGTACCGTCATAGGTTTAAATCCTGCTCTGAAATTCAACCCAAAGTAACAACTCTATTTTAATAGATAGGCAAAGATACAGACTAAGAAAATACTACCTTATCAAGTGTGTATTCATAAAAACAACATATCTGCCTCTGCAGGAGTAGTCTTTGGCAATAATTCTCATTCTCTCTCTGATGTTCATTAGATTATATGAACTTGGATGAATCAATAGACTGTAAAATAACTCAAAAAGCTGTTTTCAAGATTAAATAAATTCAAAGATGTCAGACATTTAGCATTGTGTCTGGAATAGCAAAGCTGTTCCTTAATTGATGGTTTTCTTTCTTTTCTCTCTTCTCCATATGTAGCATTTTAAACATATTTTGTACACCACTTGGAATTCTATATAAGCTTTGGGAAATAGACTTTAATATGGACGCTTTAGGAGCACTATGAAAGAATTTACCCCAGTTATAAACCCCATTTACATGGTTAACAAGAGCGTATCACGTTGTGTAAAAACCAGGGCCAATGTTCTTTTGTAGGTCTTGAGGCTAGTTAAGTATTCTCTGCACTGAAACACATTGCTCCGTTTCATGTGATCAGTGATCAGAGGTTACAACAAGTATGTAGAGCACTTTAAGAATCTTGAGAAGTCATGGGCACCAAAAGAAATTATTGTCTGTATTACCTTCCTTCAAATAGTGCACTTAGAATGAAAGTACATCTGGATGGATTCCAACAAGGGGGAAAAAAAACCTGTGAAATGAGGATTCTGTCAACTCGTCTAGGAATTTTGTGTGTATACTAAATGGAACTTTGTGCCACATACTTGGCACGAAAAACTGAAGTGTATAATGGAAAAAAGAAAAAGGATTCTTCAGACTTTTTTTTTTTTCCCTGGGAAGAAAGGGATGCAATTGTGTACTTTCAAAGTTCTAATCACGCTGGTTAAATGATAACATTTTTAAAGGGCTATGTTGGGACCAATGTGGATGTCTCTGGTTTTGGTCAAGACTTATGTACAAGATTATTTAAAAGAACTGCTTCCTAATATTGTGAAGTATTCCCCAGTCCTTCAAACCGGTCCACAAGCCAAGAATCCATCCATGTGTTGATGACATTCAAAGGAAAGGAATATCCTAGATGTGATGGTTGGGGATGACACTCAGTAGCCTCCATATTTATTTCTAACCTTCATTACTTACATCCTGCCTCCCACCAAGAAGAGTAAAAAGGCCTGAAATTTGCATCCCAGCCTCCCTTTGGGCTAGTGCATGGGCCTGTGACCCAATTCTGGCCAGTGATTTTGAAGAAGTACTCTGGGGGTAGAAATCACCAGGAAAGATTTTTCCTCTGGTTAAAAAGATATGTACAACACAAAACTGCTCTTTCTTTTCTACTCTGAAGGTAATTATGTGAAGACATAATGGAGATATGTAATGTAATGTGAAGACATAATTACAAATGGAGATGCACCAGCCACTTTATAATCAGAGAAACAAACCTGAAAGGGAAGGCCAACACACCCAGGATGACATCCCAGCAGAAGAATGACAGGAACACTGGGTCCTTGATCACCTCATTTTCGTTCTGGACCTCTTGTTAAGTAAATCCATAAATATCTTTATCACTTGTACTATTTAATTGAGGTATGCTTTACTTGTGGCCTAAAGCACAATTGATATACTAGTTCTTGCCAGAGGATGAAAAAGTATTCCAATCAAGGCTGATCAAGCTTTAAAAAAGAATAAAAGACTCTCTGTGTGATATGACTAAAAATCTACTGAAACAGATACCCCTCCCATTTTACATTCTTCATCCAAAATTCTCACTAATAGAGACTTGATGATATACATTCACTACACAAATTTTGACTTCCTTTTATGCGTAGCACTTGTCCGATAAATGTAAATACTAAAACGTATTCATCATTTATCTGAAATTCAAATTTAATCGAATGTCCTGTGTTTGTATTTGTGAATCTGGCAACATGTGCCATGCCTTATGGCAGGCTCTCCATAATTCAAAGAATGCATCTCCTTCAGAGCCTTTAGCTGATTCTAATGTGTGATCTGGGTAGAAGTCCACTGCCTTAGAAACTCTCTCTTTCAACTCCACATTCTACACACCAAGAATCTGAAGCCTGAAGAGATCCTGGGATTTCCCCAAAGGCACAAAGCTGCGCACAGGCAAAGGTGGAAATGGGACCCACATTTCAGGATTTTTGCTAGTACCCCTTTTTTTTCAGTTGCCTTTTCACTCCTGCTCCTAAAGTCTCTTGGTTTTAAAATGAACTGGGGAACTAACGAACTAACGCTGTTTGACTCAGTAGAGGGAAGGAAGCTTATCATATAAAAGGTTTAATTTCCTTTGATGAGGAAGAGGAATGCATCTTAGTCACTTTCTTACACAGAAGAGCATTTTGGATAAGAAAACAAAGAATTGTGGAGAAAGAAAATCCTGTTCAAATCCATAGAAATACTTTCTTAAAAAGAAAATTTGCCAAATATTCTTTCATATAGGTGATATACATGTTTGCATATATATAGATATATCTCATATGTATATATACATGTCATGCATACATTTATATGTCAGATATATATACAGCTTATTACATGGAGCTCATATAGGTGATATGTAATTCAAAGTTACACAATGGCTTGCTGTATTTTGCAGCTATCACTGCAGAAATCTTCCCTCTGTTTCTTCACAGGTATCCTTGCTAACATTTTGATCAAAACTGCTAAGTCCCTAGCTTCTGTAAACAATGAGCTTTACTTGGAATTTATTTAAAGATTATCATGGTGACTTGCCCATGGAAGAGCCATTATTTTTTTTTTTCCAATGGGCAACACAGAATTTAAAGCTCTTTGGATAAACTGCTGTGTATCACATTTCCAATTCCTAGACCTTCAGAACAGAAGGCTCAAAGTTTTGTCTAGAAACTTTTCCTTTTTAGCTAATCCAATTCTTTCATTTTGCACTGTTAGTCCAAATGATGCGATTCTGTCACTAGAGAAGACAGAGGCCAAATTAAGTCAATTCTCTGTAGAAGATCTTAATCTAACATACATTGCTTATCAATCTGCTTTTCTCGTGTTTCTTGGAAGTCAAATCCAATTATCCCAAATGCAAATAATAAGGCAAATTTCACTTTATTAAAAAATCATCCCAAACACATTCTTACAGTATCAGACTTAATTTAAAAAAAAAAAAATACATGAAATTTCAGAATAGGATAGGTTCAGATGATTTTTGGAATTCCTTATAAGGGAATGTGACCCCAAATCTCAGTTCTTTAGGTCAAAGCATCCTCAACCACTACATCCAATTATGATGCACTTAGACTTTGAGGTCTATCAAGTTAACCATCCAAGTGGTTCCATCTGTTTTCATGGAACGTCCAGATAGGAGAGAAGCACAGAGTACCATATCACAAATAACAACTTTCTATTTCAAGTGACTCTACCACAGCCAGGGAGTCATGAAAACCAAAAGAAGCTCCTATTGGAAATAAAGAAATAATTTTTTTAAAAAGATTGAGCACATCAGCTTCAACCTTTCCAATTATTTATTCAGCATTTTAAGTGATTCTTCTCTGCTCCACTTCCTAGCTACCTACATTTTGGTCTCTTTCTAAAATTCAAACCTATTCTCCACAGATAAAACTTGTCACCTCTGAGAAGAGTCAACATTTATTTTATTGCATACATTCTGTTATGCTTGTCGATTTTTCTATGAATCACATTACCTTTTAGTCTCACCTGTGAGAATATTATTCCATAAGAATTTCTGTAATTGAAATGTTAAACTTACACCCTCGAGACTTCTACCTGCAGGATGGTGGATCCTGTCTCACCTGTCTGGACATGTACTGAGCTGAGGTCACACTTACGCAAATGACATTCCAAACATTCTTCTCCCACTAAATTAAAAGGGGCAGTTCAAGCTTCTCTCTCTCCCATTGGTTAGGGATTCTGACACAGGGACTCAGAAAGCTCGGCAGTCCTAAAAATGGAGCTATTGTTAGCCACATGACCTGTGTGAGGGCATGAATCCTTCTCTCCTACCTCCTGCCCCACTGCCCCTTAGTCAGCACTAATCACGATTCAACACTTGAAAACTAGGCAACTGACTGAAAATGTTCTACTTGAACTTTGATTGATTTCAGAAGGGTGGCATGTCTTAAAATGTTGACCATTTACTGATTAACTGAGAAGACAGAATTCCCCCAAACTGTAGCTAGTCTGAAGCTAAAATCTTAACACAGAAAAACTGAATAAGGAAACATACTCTCGTAAGATCCCTGCCATCTATTAACTTTTCTATTAGATCTTGGCTGTAGATAAATGCGATTACTATACATTATGTCTTTGAGGAATTTCTTCTTCCCCAAGACTCCTTGCCATTGGTAATTGGTTCCTTCCTTATCAGACATGTCCCTATATCAAAATCATAAAATAATTGCTGATGAAAGGTCTATTGTTTCAGAGTTGTAAAGCCATCCCTTTCATACCTATTAGGCAATCTTCTCAAGCATGTGATAATAACAATAAAGTATGACTGAGGACAAGACATGAGCTGTGCTTACAGCCAATGGTATAAGTGTGTCTAATGGAGATAGTATTTCCATCCATGATTCCAAACAGCACCCATATACCACTCTCTTTTACTCTGAACAGTATGAGCTGCCAGCTTGGAGGTATTCTTTCTTTCTCAAAAGAGTAGAAAAATAAAAGTGTTTTGTTCTTTAATACACTATAGGAGTGAATAAAGGTATACTGGAGGAGGTGGGGATGTGTGGAGAGGATAAATCAAAGTATAGAGAAAACAGTAGAATAAAACAGAAAAGCCAGTGTTTGTTTAGAATGGGTAAATGCTACTCTCAGAGGCCCGAGGTAAAAGTCCCAGCTGCACATTCAGTTACTTTCTGTCACAAGAATTAATAAGAATGAACATAATAATTAATAATCATCATAATATTTGTTATAATTACTATCTAAATTCCATCGATCTAAGTGTTCTATTGTCAAAAGCAAGCCCAAATTGATGACAGAATAAGTATCCTTCTCTGAGTTAAACCTAAAATTATTTTGGCATTGTCAAACTACTCAGCTTCTTTTCAAATCCATGTTTAATCCAAAAAAAAAAAAAAAAAGTAAAAGAAAAAAAAAATCCATGTTTAATCCTGTCATTGATATACTTATCTAAGCTCTTTTGGAATCCACTTATCTCACAAAGAGTTCAGGTAATTCAATTGACAACAAAGATATGTTTAGCTTTTTTGATAAAAATTTCTCACTGATATTTTGTTGTTCTCAGAGTGTATGTATACTGTCCATTTGCCATAGCTGAATTATTTTCCTTACAGAGATGATTAGTTTCAAGTGAGAGCTAAACATTGTCTCTAGATAGCTTTATGTTGCTGCTACCTTTAGTTTATATTCAAACAAAAGGAACAAATAACTTTCCTAAAGATAGTGCTACTATCACTAACTTCCATTTACTAATATCTTTCCTTAACTAATTAGTATTTAACTGGTGAATAAATACCTAGTTAAAACAATTACAATAGGCTCATAATGCCATCTAGTGGACAATATTCAAAATATCGTCCCATGGGCCATTTTCTTTCTATCCTTCAAAATGTCATCATTATTCTTGAAGAAGTAATCCAAACTACTAGCTAAGAATTATTGGTTAGTATCGCTGAACCCTCAGACAGAGCCATGATAGCATTTCCAACACTGGTGAAGTCTTAGGGAAAATTAACTTACCATCTTGTGTGCCTCCGCTCCTTATCTGTTCAAAGGATGGAGCCAATGCCACTGGGAAAAAGGAGAGTTGCCCCAGTAGTAATTCAATGTACTGAGTTCATCCTCAGTAACAGTATCTTAGGTAGCTCCTGCTTCCCATCTGGAAGATAAAAGCATAATCTCTGTTGGCTTGAATATAAATTATATATATAACTTTTTTATATAAAAATTTTACAATTTCATCTAATCTTAACAGCTACTTTGTGAATATGGGGGAATGTACTCATATTACACTTGAAGGAATTAAAGTTATTGAAAAGTGGGGCGCTTGGGTGGCTCAGTCAGTTAAGGTTCTGATTCTTGATTTGGCTCAGGTCATGATCTCATGGCTTGTGGGTTCAAGCCCCGCCATCAGGCTCTGTGCTGGCAGTGCAGAGCCTGCTTGGGACTCTTTCTCTCTCTCCCTCTCTCTCTGCCCCTCCCCTGCTCATGATCTCTCTCTCTCTCTCTCTCTAAAAATAGATAAATAAACATTAAAAAAAATTGTAAATAAAGTTAATGAAAAGTAAGTGACTTGACCAGAGTCAAATACCTACAGAAAGCTCAAATTCAATCACAGATTTTCAAAATCTCAATGACTCTTTCAATAAGCCAGCAGTATATTAGAAGAGTGGCTTTTTATGACAAAGGAGACCTTTTCTCAGAAATGAAGGTTAAATACATACTTATCTATTAACGTGATTGATTCACAACTTTAGCAGATACAAAAGGAAAAATATGTGGTTATCTCAACAGATGCTTAAAAAGCATTTGATCAAATCCAACTCACATTCTCAATGATAACAGAAGTCTTAAAAGGTAGGAAGAGAATGCTTCCATAGCTTGATAAAGATTACATATAAGAATCCTACCATTATCGTCATATTTAATGGTGAAACATCATAATTCTTTCCAATTACATTCAGTAGTAAGGCTAGTGTTTCTGCTATTATTGCTTTAATTCATCAATGTACTTGAAGCCTGAGGCTATGCCATAAGACAAGATAAAGATATAATATATTGGTTGTTTGCCATGAAAACCCAAAAGAATTTTAAAAAATCAGAATTTATAAAATAGTTATGAAACAGTGCCAAATGCAAGGTAAACATAAAGTAATAACCTTCCTATACAATTAGAAAATGTAATAGGAAAAAAAAAAACAATGACATGTACAACAGGAAAATAAAAACACACAGAAAGCAAATAAAACAAAGTGAACAAACTGAAAATACTTAGAGTAAACCAAATGAGAAATGTGCAAGGTTTATATAAATAAGAGTTGATTTTATTGAACGCTTTTTTAGCATCTATTGATATGATTATATATTTTTTTTAATTTTGGATTTGCTTATGCAAATGTAGGGAAGTTTTATGACTATATACAATTTTGAAATTGAATACCATATAAATTTTACAAGAAACAGACTGAGAAAAGTATTTGCAACTATTTAGTTCAAATATAATTTCTTCAAAGAAGCCACCTTTCATATCCCTATCTTCATGATATTTCTTCATTATTCCCTATTAATTATTATTCTCATTATTCAGAATCTTACTTTGGAATAATACGTTAATTACTGTGATCATTCTGTTAATTTTTCAGTCAATCTCTCCTCCTTTAGGAAAATATGAGTTCCATGAAAACATGAATCCTGTTTTTCTCACCAAGCACATATTTTAGAAAATAGCGGGCTCAATAAGTGTTCGTTAAGTGAATAAATGAAAATAAATCTATGTAGAACAATTACAATTAAGAAGAAAAAATAAAGAACTCCACAAGCATATGAAAAGACTATGAACATGTAATTCCTAGAAGAAGGATATCAACCAATAAACCCATGAAAAATTTTTGTCTCAATATAAGAGAAATAACATTTTTAGATCTCTTCATTTCTTTCCTGGCATCTCATGATCCCAGAAAAGGGACTGGTCAGGCAAATGACAATGTTGTAGAAAGGAAGTGAATTACCATGTAAAGAAAACAGTCAGATAAGAAGAGAAATGGAATGGAATGCCCATTTTTGCCATTCCCATGTGGTAAGGCAGGAGTAGACTAGACAGGAGGAAGCAAGCCCCAGAAAAGTATGTTATACTGAAATCCTATTGAAATCCCAGAAGTCATAATGCTAGTTTAGCTGAAAAGCAGAACTAAAGCAGAAGAGCTTTTGTGTCCCATACACAATTTGGAAATCTATATATGGTGGTAATAAGGGCAGGTCAAGTGTAATGAGGAATATTTTCTCACAAGGCAATATTGCTTGATCATATCAGAGTTCAAATAGTTACAGAGATAGAGACAGAGAAACAGAGCACCAGAGTTACAACACTGAATTACCCTCTGATCCCATGAGACTAGGAAATCTTACAGATGTGCTGACATAGTTGTAAAAGGTTGTTGATAAGGCATGTTGGAGATCTTGATGGTATGGGTTGGAGTTGTTGTGGCCAGAAGGGAGTTCTGGGTTGCAAGGCAACAACCCAGGGCAGGGATCTCTTGGGGGATCTCAGAAAACCTCGGGAATATTGATTAAGTTCCAGGCAGAGCTGTGGTGGGGCTGAATTATCTGTGAAGAAGTACAGACCATGACAAAATCAAGAAAACAGACTACATGCATTCATGAGTTGCCAAATTCATCCTCAGTCCATGAGTCAGAGTAGTCAGTCCGAAGCAGAGATCAATGAGAATTTAGAAGATAATGCAAGGGTCCAGAGACCTTTCTCTCCACTACTGTGAGGTTAGGTAAGCCTATCTCTGTAGCTTTTATTTACGGAAAACTATCTTTCGTCAGAGAAGGGGAAAGAGGAAAAATAGCCCTGCTAGAGACTTAACATTTTAATTTCCCAGATAACTGTTACCTAAAATTAGAATGTCTTCAACCAGAAAATACATTAATTTGCAAATTTGAGTTAGGTTTCTCATAAGGAACATAAAATATGTTATAGAAAATAAAGGAGTATAAAGAGAAGTGACATTATTATATTATATTTCACCCAGCAGATTGGCAAAGATGAAAAAGATTGTTATTATTTGTTGTTGGTTAAAGTGCAAAGAAACAGGTAATCTAAAATACTCAGTTGGAAGTAATGTACATTGCAAAGTGTTTCTGAGGGCAGTTTGACACTATTGACCCCAATTTAAATAATATACCCCACATCCAGCAATTCCATTTCTGGATATCAAATTCAATTATTAGAAAATCTACATTAGAAAATCTACAAATTAAGATTAGAAAATCTTAAATTGAATTAGATAATAAGACTAACTTATTGGCACAATCAAGGACAAGTCCACAGATAGTTCAGGCTTCAGGCAGGGTACAATCAAGACTCTAAAATTGTTTCCTTCCAAGTACCAGCTTTCTATTTGTTCTGGTGTTCCTAATCTTCAAAAAATGGCTACAAGCAGAAACCAGGATTACCAGCTTCTTCATTTACATCCAGGGGAGAGAAAGTGTTTCTCCATTCAAAAAGGAACAAAAAAAAAATTTTTTTTAAGTTTATTTTGAGAGAGACAAAGATAGCACAAATGGGGAGGGTCAGAAGGGGAGATAGAGAATCCCAAGAAGGCTCAACGCTGCCAGCATGGAGCCTGATGCAGGGTTCAAACTCATGAAACTATGAGATCATGATCTGAGCCGAAACCAAGAGTCAGATGCTTAACTGACTGACCCATTCAGGTGCCCCAAAAAAGAATAAAATTCTTGACCCTACTCCACTTGGACCATTTTAGGCTACATACGTGTCTCAGTAGCAATCATTTAGCATAAGAAAAGGAGGATCCTGATAGGCTAAGCCAAATTAAAACTGACCCAAAGGGTTAGAAGTAGAGTCAACCCTACCAATAATACATGGCTGCTATAAAAAGTACATTTGAATATGTACCTACATGTGAATAGTGGGATGCTATTTTGAGATATTAAGCTATTTTCCCCCATTGTTTCTGTACCCCACTGACCTTCTCCCTGCCTAGGCTGCTAGGGCATCTCATCTTCACTGCCACAAGGGAGGAACGATGTGACAGAGCACAGGCTAAAAGAGTGAAATCTTCTTGGCTTTTGAGTTCAGAAGATTTGGTGGAACATGATTAGTTAGAGAAATATTCCTCCTGAAGTGGGAGAATAGAAGTATCAGAGAAACGAGGTAACCAGGTTACCTATTCGTTGAGACAAGAACCTTTCGCCACATCAGAGCTGAAGGAGAGAGGAGAACAGAAATGATAGACACTCTAGCAATAACTGAGGAATTCAAGAGCAGAGTAATCCTGGTCTACTTTCTACAGACCTTCCCAAGTAGTTCCCAAGGCAAGTCCACTGAACTCCCCCTGATTCAAGAGGGTGCTGGAAATGCTTGGGTGGTAAAGGGCCTTAAGGAACTCCACCTGAGTTCCTGCTGCATCCCAAGGGATGCTCAGGAATTGTGGAATGATTTTAAATCTGCTTTTGAGGAATGCAGGAGTACCTAAGACAGACCCAGATCTGGAGAGGCCTAGCTGTCAGTAACAGTAATCCTTATAAATAAGGATTAGATGGAGCATGGATATCTTTGGATGGAGGTCCTTATAGGTCCCCATAATGTAGTACCTGGGATCCTCTGTGGAACCTACATACACCTCAAGAAAAGGTGTCAAGAAAATGTGGAATTAAAAAAAGAATGTTTCTGCCATCCTAAAAACCACAACCCATTAAGTTCAGTTATAGAAAAAAAAAATGTATGGGGCACTTGGGTGGCTCAGTCGGTTGAGCGTCCGACTTCGGCTCAGATAATAATCTCACGGTTCCTGAGTTTGAGCCCCGCAACGGGCTCTGTGCTGACAGCTCAGAGCCTGGAGCCCGCTTCAGATTCTGTGTCCCCCTCTTTCTCTGCCCCACCCCTGCTTGTGCTCTGTCTCTGTCTTTCAAAAATGAATAAACATCAAAAAAATTTAAAAAAAAAATGGACACTTCATGGAGTGAGACTCACACCTGCTACTTATGCATGTGAATGAACATGCAAATGATCGGATAAAGTTCTGGACAGATAAATGAACAAAGGTTTACAGAGGCGGGGATGTCTCATATAATTGTACCATTCACATAGATATTTTGATTCTGTATTATTCTATATTAATGAGAAATAGTATAATATAGATGTTAAGAGTTCCAGCTCTGGGGACAGTTTGGGCAAGTTCCTTAACTTCTTTGTACCCTGGTTTCCTAAGCAAAATGCAAATAATAATATTATCTATCTCATGGAATTATTATAAGTATTAAATACATGTAAAGCTCTTTCTTAAATACTTAACATATAACAAGTACTCAACAATGTTTTTATTATTTTGCATTTTGATGAAAATGTATTTGTATGTTACTTGTATCAATTTTTAAATGATCTTATAATAAAACCAAAAAGAAAATTAACGACCCAAAGTAGAATATTGAAGATACCAATGCAAAGTAATACACAAATGGTATCAAATATATAGCTGGCCCTTATGTTAAGAGGACAAGAATGTGTCAATGAGGATACTTAGATTTGCTGTGATTAGAGAGAATTTCAGAAGGGTATAGAATTTGGATTGAGTCTTGAAGATTAGGTAGGATTTGGATTCGGGTGAAACATGTTTTATTGTTAAAAGAATGTGGCTGGTGAAGAAAGAGGTCCAAATGTCAAAGTTGTGTTTGGGAGATGGATGTCAATTGTTTGTAGTGAATGTTTTTAGATACTAGCTTGAGTTTACTGTTGGAAGAGTAGATTCTGCTAGATCACTCACTGAAAGTATATATCCAGAAGATTAGATAGATGATACATACATACATACATACATACATACATACATACATACATAGATACACAGGTATTCTGGAGGTGATGCGTGAGCCACTGATGGTCTTTGAGCAGTGTTTACCAAGAATAATCAGCAGTTGGGGCACCTGGGTGGCTCAGTCACTTAAGCATCTGACTTTAGCGCAGGTCATGATCTTGCTGTTCATGAGTTCAAGCCCCACGCTGGGTTCTGTGCTGACAGCTCAGAGCCTGGAACCTGCTTCAGATTCTGTGTCGCCCTCTCTCTCTGCCCCTCCCCCACTTACCCTCTGTCTCTCGCTCAAGAATAAACACTAAAAAAAAATTTTTTTTTTAAAGAATGATCAGCAGTGAAGCAGCAATGGCTCAGAAGTGAGCAGACATGGGTCTAGAAGGAACTTTATCAAGCTTGAAGACGAAGCACATGGTTTCTATTAACATAAGAATAAAAACAAAGGCAGAAGTCCATTTTCTTCAGAAAAAAACAACAAAAAAATTAAATCTCTATTGACTCTCCATGCCCAGGATCTCTGTGCCAATGTCTGTTTGTGGGTGGGCTCTTCTTGTAAGGGCTCCTGATGGCTTCCGTCTTTGTCTGTGTTCTCTCTCTCCCTCAAGACAGGGACTGTGTCTACTGTTGACAGGTCACCATTTCACTTAACGTCCTGCCCAAACTGGACACACAATAACTCTGAAGGCCTTACTGACTTAAAACCCAGTGAAATAATGTGGGGATTTGAAATGTAGTTTTACCTTAGTAGATCTTTTACCCTGGGTCTCACGCCTTTTGATTTTATCCAGGTTCCCAGGACCTTGTTTTCATTTGCTATCAGAGGTGATAACCTCACTGTTAGTTCTTCTGTATTTACTCCAAAGTATAACTGAAAAGCTGAACAATAACCTATAGGAAGAAGGGATGCAACAAATCTCACAGATGGCTGGGCTCACAAATTGAAATTGTATTCAGAAAGGGAATATTTGAGTATAATTGTCTGTTCCTTGGGAAGAACAGTAAGGACTCATATAAACTCACTTTGCATGGTTACTTTTGGAAAACATAAACCAAGCCAAGTGGATACTGTGCAATTGCTTTAGTATTTAATATTGTATTTAATATGATCTAAAAAAAATTTTTTTAGTGTCTTATTTATTCTTGAGAGAGACAGAGACAGAGCACAGGGGAGGGGTAGAGAGAGGGAGACACAGAATCTGAAGCAGGTTTCAGGCTCTGAGCTGTCAGCACAGAGCCCGACAGGCAGGACTCAAACTCATGAGCCTGTGAGACCATGAACTGAGCTGAAGCCAGACGCTTAACCAACTGAGCCACCCAGGCACCCCTATTTAATATGATTTTAGTACATTAATAATGCTCGTTTATTAAAAAGTTTTGAAAAGACAACCAAGAAAAAGAAACCATAATATTAGTAACCATAATACAACCATTATTAACATGTTGTTATATATCCTTTCAGAATTTTTATGCATAATTTTGCAAAAAGAAAAGTATACATAACTTATACTATTTATATTCTCCTCTTTAGACTACTTTTGCCACTTCAAATAGGTGAAGACCTTTCAAATATTATTATTCTTTAAAATTGCAGTGTATGGGCACCTGGGTGGCTCAGTTGGTTGAGCATCCAACTTTGGCTCAGGTCATGATCTCACGGTTCATGAGTTCAAGCCCCGCGTCGGGCTCTGTGCTGACAGCTCAGAGCCTGGAACCTGCTTTGGATTCTGTGTCTCCCTCTCTCTCTGCCCCCCCCCCCCCGTTTACACCCTGTCTCTGTCTCTGTCTCTGTCTCTCTCTAAAAAATAAAATAAACATTAGAAAAAAAACTTAAAAAAATAAATAATAACTGCAGTGTAATTTATTATCCCTCTAAATAAATCTTTCTGGCAAATACACAATTATTCCTAATTTTTCATTTGTAGGCAAAATATACATTGAACATTTTTTTGTGTGAAGGTGTTCACACTTGTTAAAATATATGCCTGAGGTAGATACTTCAAAATCAGAATTACTGAACCCATGGCATACATATTTTATAGCTTATACCTAGAAAGGTTATACCAATTAGCAGTGCCAACAACACTATGTGAGAGTCATTTTGTTGATGTCAGGGCTGCTCTATGCAGAATTTATGGATATTCCTACACGCTGCCTTCACAATGTCTAGTCAACTGGGACTCTGGAATAAGCCAGTGATTTTTTACTCTTGTATATGAAACGCAACCACCTATGAATTTCCTCTCTTCTTCCTTCCATTCTAAATACAGACAACTTCAACAAACTCCCAGGCTACTTAGGATCCCTAACTGAAGTTTTGAGCCGTGGCAGAAGATGGCTTCCAAAGATGGCCGCCAGCAATTCCTCCCCTCATTCTGCGCATGTGCCACACCTACCATACAAAGGTAGAATCTACTTCCCCTGCTCTTGTATCTGGGGTAACTTTGTGACTTGCTTTGACCAGTAGAATGTGGTAGAAGTAGCACTGTGAGTTCTAGGTCTTGGCTATAGAGGCCTGGCAGTTTGTACCCGCCCTCTTGGAACTGGGAGTCACCATACAGAGAGACTTGGCTATCCTGAAGGAGAAAGGGGAGATTGCAGCCTTCTAGACATCTCAGTGTTCCCTACCAAGACGTGTGTGCAAAGCTTTCTTGGATATTCCAGTGCCAACCAAGCTCTCATCTGAAATCAGCCTCATGGGTGATCCCAGCAGACACCATATAGATCAGAAAAACAATCTAACTGAGCATAACCAAGCATGGAATTGTGGGAAATGAGAAAATATTGTTATTTCAAATCATTAAGTCTTGGGGTGGTTGTTACATGGCAATAGGTAATTGAAACACCGGTTATCAGTAATTTTAAAAGCTATAGATTTGACTTGCATGCATAGCTGTGGAAAAGATTACTACACTCCTACTTTAATGTCTATTGCTAATTATTTTCTTAGTAATAGACCCCCTGCTTTTTAGCGGTTTATATGGCTATCCAGAATAAAAAGTATATTCCCCAGTCTTCCTTGTGTCCAGGGTGACAATGTGACTAAGTTCTAGCCAAGAAACATAAGCAGAATTATCATGTGGGACTTGTAAAGAAGTTTCTTAAGTATCTTTAAAGGGAGGGGTACATTCTTCTCTCTTCCTTGCTTCAATATTTTTTTTTCCTGCTTGCTGGAATACTAAAATAATGACTGAGGCTCAAGCACCATGTGAGACCCTAAGGCACATAAAAATGCTGTAAAGCAAAAAATAAAAAATAATTTGGCCCTTGATGATACTGGAGCAGCCATGAAAGGCCTGGACTGACTGCATTCTGACTTTTATTGGAGAGCGAAACAAACTTCTACTTTTTTTCAATCTACTGGGTCTTGTCATGTTTTTGTTGTTGTTGTTGCTGCTGCTGTTTAATCCATTCAGTCATTCTTTATCTTTTGGTGGGCATTTAATCTATTAACATTTAGAGTAATTACTGATAGGGAAGGATATACAATTGCCATTTTGTTTTCTCTTAGTCCTGTTCTTTTTTTTTCTGCTATTCCTTCTCCTAGTATCTTCTGTGTTTTGTTAAATTTTTGTATTGATTTGCTTTGATTCTCTTCTCTTTTTTTCTTTTATGTAGCTTCTATAGAGGGTGTGTATGTGTGTGTGTGTGGGGGGGGTGTATATGGTTACCCTGGGGTTTATTTTAAGCTAATTATCGCTTAAATTCAACCACAAAGACTATACATTTTAACACTCCCCCCCCCACACACACACACACTTCGTTATCATTGTTATAATTTATATTTTCTGATTCTCACTAAGGGAACTGTCCTTGAGCTATTGCTGAATTGCGTTTGTGGGAGGGTCTGGGGCTGCCTACTTAGCCATCTTGTTGATGTTACTTCAAGCCAGTTCTCATCTTTATTCAAATATTTATCATTTATTTTCTCTTAACCCTATTGTAATATGACTATAGTTTTCTTGGAGTGTTCTGATATTTAATATAGCACAATAGGATTTTTTTAGGCAGCACTTTAGCCATTAAATTTGCTGCAAATGCACCTAAATGTATACACTTAAAAGAACTGGAAGTCAAGAAAAGTACTAAAGGAGGGGCGCCTGGGTGGATCAGTCAGTGAAGCATCCCACTTCCCCACAGGTCATGATCTCGCAGTTCATGAGTTCGAGCCCTGCATCGGGCTCTGTGCTGACAGCTCAGAGCCTGGAGTCTGCTTCAGATTCTGTGTCTCCCTCTCTCTCCACCCCTCCCCTACTTGTGTGCACTCGCACTCTGTCTCTCTCTTTCTCTCTCCTCGCTCAAGAATAAATAAACATTAAAAAAAAAAATAAGAAAAGTACTAAAGGGAGTCTATCTGTCCATAATATAAATTAAGGAGTCTTGACAACTGACCAAGGCTTGAAAAAGTCCTCGTTGGGTTCTTCAGGATCTTAGCCCATGGTGTTCTGATTCATATTTAATGATCAACTCTCAAGCTTGGGGAAACAATTCCTGAGGGTGTTTGCTAATTCCTATTGCATAAATAGTCCCACCTAGGTTGACTCAAACTACTAACATGTCACTGAACAGGAGTTGGGAAGATCTGTGAAGGTTTGTACACAACTTGTTCTCAAGGAATCCCCTCAGTACACTTCAATCCCACTACCCTTTTTTTTTTTTTCCTTTTACTCTCTGATTCAGCCAGTTAGAAATGTATTTCTTTGTGCAAATGTTTTGCTCTTAATATTAAGTTATTACTTACGCCTTTATGTGTGTTTATACATGCGTTTATCTTTCTGTTTATTGAAAACAATGGACAAAACCTTTTAAAGAACACATGATGTTTTGCAAAGCCAAACTTATATATTAATGTGCATCTAACCTATGTTTCTCTCAATGTTTATTTAGACAGGTATGGGCATGTTAGATAGGAAATGATAAAAGGTTTTGACGGGATATTTGGGTATAAAAGGATACATTCCTTAGAAAATATTTATCAATACCCATCAACATATAGTAATCCATTGGCTCAAAGGAGAACAAGAGGAGGAATTCATCTACATTCATTTTAGGTGAAATTAGCATAAACAGAAAGGTAAGGCACTGAGAAAATGTTTCTACTGTCCTCTGGTCTCCATGTATATAATTAATAGATATTTGAGAATGATCTGTGACTTTATTTCTCCTTCTTCTCCTCCTCACAGTGCTGCTGTAAAACTCAGCAGGTATTTAAAAAAAAACACACACACAACAACTCAGCAGGTATAGCTAAGTGGATAAACATTATTTTATATTAAAATTAATTTATAATTTTAAATACAAGAGGAAAGGCAAAATAAAAAGTGAAATGCTAGAGATTATCCCATTTTATGTAAAATATGAGACTGCAATTAATTTTTGTGTTTGCCACTAGCCACATCAAATTATACACTAGGTTGGTGGTTAAGGGACGAGGGCTAATATATTCCCATTTCTCTCCTGTTAGAGGTACTTCCATGGAAAATTTTTAAAAGCACTGCTGTGGTAAAACATTGCCCTCCTGCAATTGCTCCGTTCTGCTTTTAAGGACTACTCCACTGCAGATGCCCAGAGGGACGGTGGGTCTCTCTTAGTGTTTGCTTTCTTTGAAGTTTCTCTTAGTCCCTTTGTTCTGTTTGATTTTCTGTAGCTGAATCCTTTGGTGATTTCTGGGGGATTTCCCCTGGAGTCATTTTGTAGAAATAAAAGTGTCCTGTAGATTTGTTCTTGCTTTGCCTGTTTTAATATCTCCTAGCATCTTTCCTGTTTTAGGACAAGAAAGCATCAATTCAAAGAGGTCAACTGATGTGTTCAAGGTTACAGGCCCAAACCAGTAACTCAGTATGACAAGAGAGCAGGACACTGGATATCCAGAGAAAGAGTTTGCCGTCATCTTATCACTGAACTTGGGGTGGGGTCCCGGTCTCAGGTGGGGAGATGAGTGACTATGATGAGACCGTGTATTTTAACATGTTTGGGCCTCTGTCTCCTCATGTGTAAAATGGGAAGGATGTGGACTACACATTGCTTTTCAACCTGCAGTGGTATTTCAGTGGCCTCAGAGACGAGGGAAGAAGGGGTTCTAGGCTCTTTACTCTCAATTCAACCACAGTTGGGAAAATGTCTGTATTACTTTTAACTGTGATGTGCATTGAGGTCATGAAAATATGAAAATAATTGCATATATATACATGCATACATATGTATGTGTATATGTATGTGTATACCTGTGTGCATGCACGTGTATATATATATATATATATATATATATATACATATACATATACGTACATATATAAATACACACACACACACACACACATGCAGTCAAATGCTCTACCCCCTGAGCTATACCCCCATCACACACATATATACTGTACTGTACCATTACATTTCTTAAATTTGATACATTTATCAATAAAATTATGAAACTTGCTTGCATTTGTTTTTAGGAGGACTTTAAATCCCCCCAATAATAGTTACTTTGATGACCATGATAGTATAATTCAATACTAGATGTGAAAGACAACAAAATGCTGGCATGTCAGTTATATCGGAAAAATGTCATTATTAATCTATATGTGTGCATCATCACTAAAACCTGAAAAAGCAGTGATACGGAATTTTTAATAAATGACCCAAGGAAAGTCCTCACTAGAATTTTCCCCTTCATTTAAGTCAAAGTGTCCCAATCACGGCAATCAGTGAGTTCTAGACTCCTCCATTCCTTTTAAGCCCTTTTCAGCCTCGTGGCTGGAAGTACTTCATGCAACTGAAGAGAATCTAGTCCACGTTAGAGTTCAGCTCTAGTGAGAAGAAGCAAGGTCTATAGAGCTCCTCAAAAGCTTCTCCAAGAGCTAGGCAACACAAGGAACATTTTTAAAAAATTTATTACATAGATTGTTTTCTTTTCTTTCTCTTTGCAAATGTTTTTCTGGATTAAAAAAACAAACAAAAAAACCAGTCACTTGTTTCTCTACTGGATTGTATTCAGTTTTAATCCTTGAGACCAACTATCCCCATATACCAAAAAAAAAAAAAAAAAAAGGTAAATCTTAACAAAAGCTTATATTGCTTTCTGCACTTAAGTTAGTTTATGACAAATTAAAGTGAACGTTTCTTTCTCTACTTGGAATTTTTCATCTACTACATAGATCATTTGTAGATCTGTGTCTGGAATCTTCTTCCCCTTCACTAATGACATTTTATATGCCAGACAATTCACATTACTGTAAACAACAGGGATGAGTCTCTACTCCATCCATCTCTTAATTATTGTGTTTTGCCTATTTAAATTATTCCTGTTATGTATGATACGTGTCAAAAGAAATTTTTTAGGTCTGGGGAAAAAAATTAATGGTTAATATTATTGCAAGTATGATCTGCAAATTTTCTACATTAGTTTCAAGAAAAGAGGTCATCAAAACACTATTTGCAAAGATTCAAAAGACAAGTACTGCACAGTGTGCTCATATTACTAAAAACATCATCACTCGTACAAACTATACCATAGGACAATGGCTAGGACATTATGGTGTGATTTCATCAATAATTAATACTACAGTACTCTTGCTGAGATACAAAGTTAATTTGGAGAAGCCTGGAATCACAGATCTCATATCTAGAAATGAGCTTCAAGCCACTGAAACGGCTTGTTATTACAACTAATTTTATAGTTGAGGACGCTGAAGCCCGCACAGGCAACTTTGGAGGTCGTACAGAAATTTACTGGTAGATCTGGGGCAATGATCCAGGGATATGTTTTTGCTTAAAAGTATTCAATCGGAAGAAAGGACATAATTACATTACTTCCCAGCATTGTTGTGAGGATCATTGGAAGTTAAGTTGACCCTTGAACAGCATGAGGGCTTGGGGCATTGACCCCTGTGCAGTTGAAAATCCGCATGTAGGGGCACTTGGGTGCCTTAGTCAGTTAAGCTTCTGACTCTTGGTTTTGGCTCAGGTCATGATCTCACAGGTTGTGAGTTCAAGCCTCACACTGGACTCCATAATGACAGCAGAGCCTGCTTGAGATTCTCTCTCTTTCCCTCTCTCTCTGCCCCAACCCTTCTGTCTCTCACTCTCTCTCAAAAATATATAAATAAACTTAAAAAAAAAAAAGAATATCCACATACAACTTTTGAACTCTCCCCCAAATTTAACTACTAATAGCCTACTGTCGACTGGAAGCCTTGTCATTAACATAAACAATTAACACATATTTATATGTTACATGTATTATATACTGCATTCTTACAATTTAAAGTAAGCTACCCAAAAGAAAATGTTATTAAGAAAATCATAAGAAAGAGAAAATACATTTACAACACTGAGCCGTATTTATATATTAAAAAAAAAAATCTGCGTGTAAGTGCACCTGCGCAGATCAATTCTGTGTTGTTCAAGGGTCGATGTAATTGTGTAAAAGCACTCTACAAATATAGTGACTGCAGTGTAACTAGCAGAATACTAATATATGTTCTGGTATCTAAAACGGAGCTGCTGTTAATGAGCTCTGCAAGAAACCAGAATGTTGTGGTGCCCCTATTAGGGAGCACTTACTTTACTTCTTACCAAGATTAAAAATGACTGATACGGATATCCCCTTGGTTCCTCGGATTGCCTTAAAAACAGGAAATTGGTTCTTGCAAATCAATACTTACTCTAGCTCTAACTATAACTTTAACAGCTGTTTCATCTATCTTAAATAGAGCTAGCTATACCACTGAAATCTGAGCATACTCCATGTGACTGACAGTTTTTTCCTAAAGCTATAACTGAGCATGTTGGATAAAGGTTAATTGCTAACTGCGGAGTGCTAATGATACCATATTGATGAAATTACGGGATCACTGATAGAGAAACGGCTCCTAAAGCAGTGGAAGCTAGAGGGAAACTCTAAATAATAGTTATTGATTTGTTTCTCTGAAAGCAACTAAGTAGCACAAACTACTCAGAAGAATAAAAATTATCCACAGAGTTTCCATTCTTTTATAATGCATTTCTTTGCTTCCAATTTTCGACCTGCCAATAGCCAATTACAATTTTAATAATTATGTGGCTCAAAATAAATACTTTATACCTTGGAGAAAGAAATACTACAAATTACTTTATTCTCTTTTATTGAGTTTCATCTCTTCTGTTGAGTGTGTTGTAAAGCATAATAATCAGGCAGTAGCTCTTAAACCTATGGCTTTCGGACAAATGAAGCACCAAAAGAGTGGTGGATTGAAAGTACTTAAAAATAGTTAACTTCAGAAAATGCCTCATGACCCTTTATTCCCAACCTAGGCTCTGCTCTTGCCTGAATACGGCCCTAGAATTTATTTCCATGGTTTGTCCTAAATTTCAGTAGATCAGCTGCCTCCCCAGAGGGTGCTCCCCTCCCACATCATTTTCACTGTTGTTAGCATATATTGACAGAGTTCTCAAAACGGACTCTGTTGGATTTTATATGCATGTGGTATTTAATTGTCTACCTTAAGAACTTGGTATTACCTCCTTTTGAGAGTAGAAAAAACTGGAAATCAGGATGTTAATAAGGTCCCTTAAGCTCATAGAGTTGTCAGTGTCAGAGCCGGAAGTGGACTTCTCCATCCATTCAGGATATACAGGGCTGCAGTATGGGAAATTCCTGCTTTCCATCTGTCCATCTCCTTCTCAAGGGATCCCAGACTTCTCAGAGCAAGACAGTCATTTTCCTATGAAACTTGTTTCATCCAACAGCGAGATTCCTACCAAGTTCTCTATGTGCTTTTATTTTTTGATAATTTTTTAAATGTTTATTTATTTTTGAGAGGGAGAGAGCATGCGCGCGCGCGCACGCGCGCGCACACACACACACACACACACACACACACACACACACGTGGGGGAGGGGCAGAGAAAGAGGGAGACAGAGGACTCCAAGCAGGCTCCGCACTGACAGCACAAAGCCCAACGTGGGGCTCAAACCCAGGAACTGTGAGATAATGACCTTAGCCAAAGTCGGACACCTAACTGACTGAGCCACCCGAGCACCCCTCTGTGTGCATTTAGTACATATTTTAATCTACCCAATAATTTCAGTGGTATAAATTTAGATCACATATTATCTAAGATTGCTCATTTACACCTAGAAATATGCTAAAGGATGATGGAGAAAAGAGCAATGATTTTTTAGGATCAAAAAAGAAGAAATAGTTGTGATTTAAGAGAATCAAAGCGTTCTTCACAAAGGAGGTGAGGTTTAAACCTCGGACATATGTATCCAAAGGATCCAAATCTTTTCTATCGTCTAACTCACTCCCGAGCTCCAGAATTGAAAGATTTAAAAAAAAAAAAAAAAAAGTTTGTAGGGAAACAAAAAGGGTGCCTGGGTGGCTCAGTTGGTCAAACGTCCGACTTCGGCTCAGGTCATGATCTCACTGTTCGTGGGCTCGAACCCCACGTTGGGCTCTGTGCTGACAGCTCAGAGCCTGGAGCCTGCTTCGGATTCTGTGTTTCCCTCTCTCTCCGCCCTTCCCCTACTCACGTTCTGTCTCTCTCTTTCTCAAAAATAAATAAACATTAAAAAAAATTTTTTAAAAACCCACCAAAATGATCTGAACATTCCAAACAAACAAACCAAAAAAGTCTACGTCAAATTAATTAAAAGGTCACTGTAAAAAGGAGCCAAATTTCCTCAATTTATTTTTGATCTGAGACTTCAGTGGTCTAGAAGAACAGAGATGTGGTCTGTGGCAATGACTGGAGCAGAAAGAGTAGAAAACAAAAGTCAGAGTTCTCAAGGTGAAGGCATCTTAGAACGTAGAGCTTCACCCTAATGAAATTAGACAATAGGTAACTAAGTCTACACACGCACAGTCACATACAAACACTTTAGCGAACTAACGGTTTCTCAGGGTCTCCCCTGTTCTCCTCAGTCATTGTGGCACCAGTGAGCAGAACACAAACACTGCAGGCATGGAAACACAGAATTCCCTCACTAGGTGGGGCTTTATGTTTAATCTAGTTTAATGCCATTCTCATATGTGACAAAGGACACGAAGGCCCAGTGACTTCACCCACTCAGTGCTCCTTCACCTTGTTCTCCATCACCTTCTGTCCTCTTGTAGTTCAGGACAGGAAACTGAAACCATGTCTTCCCTTTCTCCTGCAAGACGTCATCTAAGCAAGGTGAGCAGGAGATCATTTTTGTACCATGGGTCAATTTTATTCACCTTCATATTGCCACTTTTATAGCCGATGCTTCACCGAAAAACACGCATCTCGCAAAATGATTTCTGCCTGTAGACTGAGAAACCTGGCTGGTGAGTTTCCATAGAAACCATTTCTGAAAACGAAAAATATGACTTAAAGTATGGCTGTCAGACTGCACGTATCCTCCTACTTCTCACAGGGCTGCCGGGCCCTCCAGGCACTACTGTAAATGCCCTTTTCCTGGGGTCTCAGGTGCCAGTTATCATCATCCTCAGCTTGCTCCTCCTTCTACCACATCCCAGGTCCTTCAGAAGGAAATTACAAGGGGTGTGATCAGAAGAGATTTGAGACTCCTTTTCCTGCCCAGCAATGCAGAAGCCCCATGTGAGTGCCACCATTAGCTTTATCTTATTTTGCTGAATTTAGAGGCTGGACTTTCACTGACTTTTATATTCTTCTCCACTTAAAGAAACCTCTCACTAACTAAGACTTTATTGGTTCCAAAGGCTGCGTCCTGGCCCGGCTGAGCATACCTGGCTACTTTGGGTCACCACCGTGCTTCCCCTAAGTCATTTCTTAGAGAATGGCCTCTGGGAACAGCTGAGGTACTTATTAGAAGAGCAAATATCAGGTCTACCAAATCAAACTTTGCATTTTTTCCATGTTCCTTGGGTGATTCTAATGCGGCCCAAACTTTGAGACCCTCTGCTCCAAAGATAGCAAGTGCAGAAGTGGGCCAAGCTTTGTGGGTCAAGCCTCACTTCTGAATCTGTGGTCAGCGTCAACTGGGAGCTCCTTAGAAATGCAGAATCTTCCATCCCCACCCAAAACCTACTAAATTAGAATCTGCATTTTAACAGGACCCCCAGGCGATTCTCTGCATGATAAAAATTGAGAAGCACTGCTGTAAGAAATTTTTGCCTGAAAAGTTAGGTAATGAAGATCAAATTCATTTCTCTTGCTTGAATCACTTGGATAATTGCCACTATCTTCCTTGCCTTTATAAGAGAGAGCTTTAGGCAAAAGCTATCTTTGATTAGAGGATTTCAAGAGATGCCAGGTTCCCTAGGGCTGCCCAAGGAGCTTCTGTTTTAAGGCAAATTCTCGAGTGAGCTGACAAAGAAGATGGCCTCCGGCCATTGCAGATAGCAGCTGCAGGAAAGAGAGTTTGCCTGCAGAAAGGCCAAGCACTAACTCCTTACTGAAAATCCTTGACTCTGGTTGAAGGTTGACGAGGTAAAACTCTATTCTGTGTTTATTTTCCTGTTTAATTCATTGAAAATCTTGGGTAGATTCTGAGTATTAATCCCAATTAAGAGTCATGAATGGATCTAAGGTAGATCTAGATCCTGTTGTGCAACACAGCATGCCCAGGCTTGGGTGTTCTCCTGTTAAGAAGCAATTTCACATTCTTCCGTGAAATCAGTCAGTAACCACCTTGGCCAACTTCATTTCCTTTGACTCTTCCTATTTTCTATCGTATGGTGGAGATAACTGGACTTTGGATCATATATCCTGTCTTATTTACTGGTTTCATTGAGAGGACCTGAGCAAATAATTTAACTTCTGTAGGTCTTTTGTTTTTTGTTGTGAGGGCGATAATAACTATCAGGGATTGATGATTGATTCATTGATTGATGGATTGATTTTAAGGAGAAAGGGAAAATCTTTCTGAAGTCACATTTTAAAGCTCCAAGGTGTTTCATAAATGTGATTTTTTTTAAATGCCCAATTGATGAGCTTCGAGTCATAGCTCACAGATTTCTATTTTTCAAATATTCCTGGACTTTCTGCTTTTCCCCTTCCTGTGATCCACTAATATCAAATGTGGACCTTAGGCTAGCTAGCACCTGTGGTGCCCCTCCAGACCCCACTCCTGCCGTCCTTTATCTTGCATCTTCCAAGCGGACTTCTGAAACACAACACCGCTTGTGCCAATGCAGTCACCGACAGGGCGTTTTGCACATGAGATCCTTTGGGATGCTAAATCAGATATTGCCCTGAAGTCTAGACACATTCCAGGGAGACTGCACTTTCATTATTTATGCATGGGTCTGCCAGTTAGTCACCCAAGCTTCTGAAGATAAAAGCTTGCTTTTCCATCCCCTTTAGGTGGCATAGATGAACAAACAAACAGGCAGGATCTCATTTTGGTTTTCATGAAAAACAAACAAACAAACAAACAAACAAAACAATATGAGATCTACAGGGTAGGGATGTTTGAACCATTATGTAAACCTAGAAACAACTTGCCCCCAAATCACCAGCTAATAAATAATAGATGTGGATTAAACCCAAATCAAGCTCTGACCATGATCCCTGAATATCTTACAGCCTGAATGAGAGCCAGGTGAGTTGTTGAGCAGAAAGTGGAGTAGAAAGAGGGACCCCTACCCCTCAGTATCAACTCTTTCCAAATGTTCTCTCTCTTTCTCCCTCCCTCCTTCTCTGCCTTCCCCCTCCCCCACTCCTTCTCCCAGTCTCCCCTCACCTTGCTCCCAGAATGCTATTTTTATATTTTCAGTTTTGTACTTAACACACTTTGTAATCTCTTCTGATGGATCTTTTCTGGTATCTTAGCTCCTGGAGGGAAGGTAACATAGCCTCTTTATAACTCGTAGCTCCAGAACCTTACAATATCTGGCACTTAGTTTCATGCAATCCATGTTTGCTGAACGAATTTCAAGAGTTCATGCGCAGGCACTGAAAATAGAACAAAGACACTATACGTGATGTTCTTCATTGTACTCTCGTACAGGAATCCACTGTCAAGGTGGACCTGCTGCATTAACATCAGATACCACCCCAAGTCCTTAGAAAGGGCATCCTGTCATCTAGAAAAATCACGGAAGCTAAGACTGCAGATGAACCCAGACTACCTGGATTTGAACCCTGGCTCCACTAGCTAAGTGTCCCTGAACAAGTTACCTTGCCTCTCTGTGCCTGAGTTTCCTTAGGTATAAAATGAGAAGAAATGATATTACTTCTTGGGATGAGGAGGATTAAGTGATCTCATATTTATAGAGCAATTAAGCATACTAATACATATTTATTAATATCACTAGAGTCACCATTTCTCATTTCATTTTGGCATTAGGGCCAACAACTTTCAAACTGGTCCATTTTTAATATTAATATTATATGTAAGATAATACCAAATTTTATCTCTGTTCTTTCCCCATTGTCATCAAATGATGCCAAATCAGCAAATAATTTTGTCTATGTATCCATACATCATACAAATTTTTTTTTATTTATTTTCAAGAGAGACAGAGACAGCATAGAGGAGGAGGGGCAGAGAGAGAGGGAGAGAAAGAGAATCCCAAGCAGGCTCCACACTGTCAGCACAGAGCCTGACATGTGACTCAAACCCACAAATGATGAGATCCTGACCTACGCTGAAACCAAGAGCTGTATGCTCAACCAACTGAGCCACCCAGGCACCCCCAACTGTTTATTTAGCACCTACTATTTGCCTGACACTATTCTGGACTCTAGTATTACACTTTCTAATACAGTGTGTGACTATATCAATTTACATTTTAAATTAATTAAAAGTAAATTGTTGGGAAAATGATAAAGTTTTACACCATAAGATGGCTCACGGGAGTAAACAAGCTCTGGTCTCTAACTTGGAGACCCCTCTTCTGGGTTCTTCTTGCCCTGTTTGCCACGCGCGTGAAAACCTGCCACAGATATGGAAGCTGACAACTATAAATTACCCTTCCCCCCTTCATTCAGGGCTCAGATCTTTGGAGAAACGGTCTCCTCTGAGCCCGCCAGTGTTAAATAAATCTCGGATCCACCAAGATCTCCGAGTGCCGCTTGGTTTTTCCGCCTGGTTCCGTAACAAAATAAATTTTAAAATTCAGTTCTTCAGTTGCACTGGCCACATTTTAAGTACTCAATCACTACCTGTGGCTAGTGGCTACAATATTGGACAGTACAAATACAAAAAACTTCCTTCAGGGCAGAACATTCTTTACATAGAATGTCACTACAGAAATAGAAGTAGAAGCTAACATTCTACTAGGGGAGATAGATAAGAGATAAATACACAATAATTACTAATTAGTGTTTTTCTATGAAGAAACACATTATGTTCAGTTACTGAAACGTAGTGTTAGAAAAATTAATTCTGATACAAAATTCCTGAATGAACTGCTATGTAATTCTATTAAAATTATAACTAGTTCAGGGGCGCCTGGATGGCTCAGTCTGTTAAATGTCTGACGCTTGATTTCCGCTCAAGTCACGATCTCGCCATGCATGAATTTAAGCCTGGCACCAGGCTTTGTGCTGACAGCATGGAGCCTGCTTAGGATTCTCTCTTTCCCTCTCTCCTACTTGTGTATGCATGCTCTAAATAAGTAAATAAATAAATAAATAAATAATCATAACTGCTTTACCAATTATAAAAGTAAAATATATTTATTGTAGAAAATTTAGAAAACACAGAAAATTATAAAAAAGAGAATACACATAATAGCATTTCATGAAACATCCAGACACATATGTACTCTGACTTTTTAATGTCCTATTTCTAGATCAAGCATTTTATCATGTTAGTCTTCAAAATACTATTTTCACTGTCTATGTAATAGTCCAAGGTGAATGTACTGTTATTTATTTTATCACTGCCTCATTGGAATTCAAGTTGTTTTAAATTCTTTTATTCTAATATCTAAATGGGGGTGCCTAGGTGGCTCAGTTGGTTGGGCGGCCGACTTCAGCTCAGGCCATGATCTCACAGTCTGTGGGTTCGAGCCCCACATCGGGCTCTGTGCTGGCAGCTCAGAGCCTGGAGCCTGCTTCCGATTCTGTGTCTCCCTCTCTCTCTCTGCCCCTCCCCTGCTTGCTCTCTGTCTCTTTCTCAAATAATAAACATTAAAAAAAATTTAATATCTAAATTAACATTCACATATATAACTTCTTGTCTGCCTTTTTATTATTTCCTCATCACAAATCCTTAAGATACCATTTCTAGAACAAAGTTATTAAACATTTTTAGACTCTTAACTCATACTGAAAAAAGACATTTCAATTCTAGTGTAAGCTCTGCATTTGGAAGAATGCCTGATGTACAATGAATGCTCAACAAATATTTGATAAATAAAAGGGTGAATTAATGAAATATTTGACTAATACTGATAAGCAATAGCCTCATTCTTTTTCTTGCAGATGGAAGTCATTCCTCCCAATCATTTGAATATAACCTGGAGCTAGAAGAAAAATTTGGCATTAGTATTGATTTTTCTGATGGTAGCATACTCTTTATCTGGGGAATTCCCACAGCATAGTGGCTTCCTGAATGAAGCCTCTAACAAAGCCCATGATTCTGTATTTTCCACATCCACATCCATCCCACAGATTCAATGCTTTTTGCTAGTTGGATTTTTTTTTTTAATGGTGACTTTACCCATTAGTTAGTAAGTGGTTAAAATCCATATCCCCCTCTTAGTATCTACCTGGTCTCTTCTGTCCTTTTTCTTCTATATTAATTTTGAGCACACATGATAAAAAGGATAGTTGAAGGTCTGTGGCATGAGGCATAAGAAATAAAAAAAAATGTTTCCTGCTTCTCAATATTTTATCATTAAATCATAATGATACAAATTATATTTGGGAGGAAAGGAATAAGTCTATGTATACATAGGCAAATAAACCTGTTTCCCTTAAATATCTGTAGAGGTGGCCACGTGCGTTCATTACACCTGCTGCTCCCCAACGGTATCCACATATCCTGTTCACAATGAACCACATGCCATTGCCCAGATGGGTTCTTCTCTCCTGTTTTCCTCTTTAGGGCGCATACAATTCCATAATCCTGGTATGTCCTGGCCAGCTTTGAGCTTTGCCTGACAAATACTTGTCCTTCAAATTTCACTGGCAACGTTACCTCCTCGGTCAAGTTGTCCTGATTTATTTATGTTGAATTAGGCCCTTATGTCTCTTCCTTACCATAACACTGTGCAAATTTACTTGATAACGTTTAAAACGTTGTTTTCAATAACTTCTTTTTCTGACCTTTTCATTTTTTTAACAAAACCAATAAGCTTTATTTTATAGGGAGAGAACATTGTACCTCATAAACAATTATGTATAGTCTTTTAAAAATTTATTTATTTGAATTCAAGTTAGTTAACATACAGCTACTGGTTTCAGGAGGAGAACCCAGTGCTTCATCACTTACATATAACACCCGGTGCTCATCCCAACAGGTGTCCTCCTTAATGCCCGTCCCCACCATGCACCTCCCCTCCAGCAACCCGCAGTCTGTTCTCTGTATTTAGGAGTCTCTTATGGTTTGCCTCCCTCTCTGTTTTTATCTTATTTATCCTTCCCTTCCCCCATGTTCATCTGTTCTGTTTCTTAAATTCCACATATGAGTGAAATCATATGATATTTGTCTTCCTCTGACTTAATTTTGCTTAGCAGAACACACTCTAGTTCCAATAATGTTGTTGCAAACAGTAAGATTTCTTTTTTCTTTCTTTTTTTTGATTGCCAGGTAGTATTCTATTGCGTGTGTGTGTGTGTGTGTACATATATATATATATATATATATATATATATATATATATACCACATTTTCTTTACCCATTCATCAGTGGATGGACATTTGGGCATTTTCCATAATGTGTCTGTTGTTGATAATGCTGCTATAAACATTGCAGTGCATGTGCCTCTTCAAATCACCATTTTTGTATCCTTTGGATAAATACCTAGTAGTGCATTTGCTGGGTCATAGGGTAGTTCTATTTTTCATTTTTTGAGGAACCTCCACACTGTTTGCCAGAGTGGCTGCAGCAGTTTGCATTCCCACCAAAAGTGCAGAAGGGTTTCCCTTTCTCTGCATCCTCACCAACATCTGTTGTTTCCTGAATTGTTAATTTACGCCATTCTGACTGGTGTGAGGTGGTATCTCATTGTGGTTTTGATTTGTATTTCCCTGATGATGAGTGATGTTGAGCCTCTTTTCATGTTTGCTAGCCATCTGGATGCCTTCTTTGAAGAAATTTCTATTCATGTCTTCTGCCCATTTCTTCACTGGATTATTTGTTTTTTGGGTGTTGAGTTTAATTAGTTCTTTATAGACTTTGGATACTAACTCTTTATCTGATATGTCATTTGCAAATATCTTCTCCCATTCCATCAGTTGCCTTTTACTTTCGTTGATTGTTTCCTTCGCTGTGCAGAAACTTTTTATCTAGATGAGGGCCCAAAAGTTCATTTTTGCTTTTATTTTCCTTGCTTCCAGAAACATGTCAAGTAAGAAGTTGCTGTGGCTGTTCTCTCCTGTACGATTTTGATGGTTTCCCATCTCACTTTTAGGTCTTTCATCCATTTTGAATTTATTTCTGTGTATGGTGTAAGAAAGTAGTCCAATTTCATTCTTCTGCTTATTGCCGTCCAGCTTTCCCAGTGCCATTTGCAGAAGAGACTGTCTTTTTTCCATTTGATATTCTTTCCACTTTGTCGAAGATTAGTTGGCCATACATTTGTGGGTCCATTTCTGGGTTCTCTATTCTGTTCCACTGACCTATGTGTCTATTTTTGTGCCGGTACCATATTGTCTTGACGATTACAGCTTTGTAATACAGCTTATGGTCCAGAATTGTGATGCCTTCAGGTTTGGTTTTCTTCTTCAACGTTACTTTGGCCTTGGGGGGGGGGGGGTGTTGGGGGGGGGAGGTGTCTTTTGTGGCTCCATACAAATTTTATATTTTTTTAATTTTTTGTAAAAAAATTTTTTAATGGTTTTATTTATTTTACAGAGAGAGAGAGAGGGAGAGAGAGAGACCGAGCAAATAGGAGAGGGCAGAGAGAGAGAGAGAGGGAGACACAGAATCTGAAGCAGGCTCCAGGCTCCAAGCTGTCAGCACAGAGCCCAGCACAGGGCTCAAACTTACAAGCTGTGAGATCATGACCTGTGCCGAAGTCAGACACTCAACCAACTGAGCCACCCAGGTATCCCTAAAAAAAAATTTTTAACGTTTACTTATTTTTGAGAGAGAGAAAGAGTGTGAGCAGGGGAGGGGCAGAGAGAGAGAGGGAGACACAGAATCCAAGGCAGGCTCCAGGCTCTGAGCTGTCAGTACAAATAAAGTAAGGAAACAGGCATCCAATTCCAAGAGGTACAGAGAACTCCCTTCAAAATCAATAAAAACAGGTCAATACCATGGCATATCATAGTGAAACTGGCAAAATATAAAGATAAAAAGATAATTCTGAAAGCAGCTAGGGACAAAAGGTCCTTAACCTACAAGGGTAGACACATAAGGTTAGTAGCAGACCTGTCCACTGAAACTTGGCAGGCCAGAAGCAAGTGGTAGGAAATATTCAATGTGCTGAATAGGAAGAATATGCAGCCAAGAATCATTTATCCAGCAAGGCTCTCATTCCCAGATTAGGGAAGTTCTTAGCTATAATTTGCTCAAATAAACCTGCCCCTTTCTTGTTCTTCTTCTTCCAGGACTCCTATGATACAGATACTGTTTCATTTCATAGAACCACTTAATTCTCTAATTTTCCCCTCATGATCTAGTAATTTTTTCCCTCTTTTTTTCAGTTTCATTATTTTCCATAGGTTTATCTTCTATTTTACCTATTCTCTCCACTGCTTCTTCAATCCTTACTGTAACTGTAGCCAGTTTATTTTGCATCTCAGTTATAGCATTTTTTAAATTCTTTGGGACTATTTCTTAGGTCTTTGATCTCTGCAGCAAGGCTTTCTCTGGTGTCTCCTATGCTTTTTTCAAGCCCAGCTAGTAGTCTTATGACTGTTATTCTAAATTCTTGTTCAGATATATGGTTTTTATGTGTTTTGAGCAATCTTCTGGCTGTGATTTCTTCTTGACCTTTCTTTTGGGAAGAATTCCTCTATCTTGTCATTTTGGCTAAGTCTCTGTCTTTTGCATGTTTTAAAAGCTTGTTGTTTCCTGCACCTGACAGCACCAGGGTCCAGGGCCTGGCATTCCAAGAAGTGTTTCTGGTGTGTGCTGTGTGCCCTCTGCCGTTGTGTTTTGGCTGCTCTATCCCACTGGTCAGTCCTCTGCAGAGCTCTTCCCTGCTTGCAGTGGGGAGTGTTTGGACTTTTAACTGGTTGTGCTTTGATTTGTTTGTTGAAATAACCCTGGATAAAAAGGGGAGGGGAGCCTGATCCCATAAAAAAAAAAAAAAGAAAAGGAAAGGGAACAAAAAAAGAGAGAATCAAAACACTATAAGGCTGATTCCACAGAGAAATAAAGGGAGAAAAAAAAGAAAAAAGAAAGCAGAAGAAAAAAGAAGGAAAAAGAAGTTTAAAAAAGCCTGATCAATGGGGTGCCTGGGTGGCTCAGTCGGTTGAGCGTCTGGCTTCGGTTCAGGTCACGATCTCACCATTCATGAGTTCGAGCCCCACATCGGGCTCTGTGCTGACAGCTCAGAGCCTGGAGCCGGCTTCGGCTTCTGTGTCCCCCTCTCTCTCCACCCCACCCCTGCTTGTGCTCTGTCTCTGTCTTTCAAAAATGAATAAACATAAAAAAAAATTTTTTTTTAAATAATAAAGAAATGCCTTATCAAAAAAGAGAGAGAGAAAAGGAAATGAAAAGAAAGAAAGAAAGAAAGAAAGAAAGAAAGAAAGAAAGAAAGAAACTATGAGACTGATTCCAAAAGAATAAAAGAAGAAGGAGTTAAAAAAGAAAAAAAGAGTTGTCTTTTGGTGTCTGGGAGTGCTGGCTGTGCTGGACTGGAGGAGAGGTTGGCTACATTGTCTCAGAGTCAGTCTTTCCGCAGTGAATAAGCAGTTGCCAGGCATGACGGGCAGGGTTTGGTGTAAGCTTGTCCTGCCTCCACTGGGGGCCATTGTATGCTCTCTGAAGTCCCACCATGTTGGTGCTGGGGGGAGAATGGTGCCACCTCACTCTCATTCCCAGACTGGGGATCTCAACCACTGCTGTTCATGTAGCCCTCACAAAATAGAGAGGGCCATCAGTTAACTCTCCACCACAACTCTCCTGTGTTTTTTCTTTGGTGCATGGCTGGAATTCCAAACCTGAAGTTTTAAGGACTCAGCACAGTATGGATCCTCTCCCCTCCTCCAGAGTAGAGCCTCTTTACCCCGCTTATGAAAGGCCTTTGGCTGCCACCTGCAGGGTCTTTTGTCCTTGGAGAGGCAATAAACCCCTTTACAAAAGTACTCCAGCAAGGAGAATGTTCTTTTGCAGTGTGCCCCAGAGATCTCTACACAATGCTATGCACTCTGGGGCCAGCTCCTTCCTCCCCAGGAGCATGGGCCACAGCTCCACTCTGGACAAAGTCATGCATTTCTGAAACCTCAGAGTTTGAGCTCCAAACGCTGTTTGCAAAAAAAAACTGGGACACTCAATACTTCTTACTTCCCAATCCATGGTCCAGAGAGGTTTTCCTCTTGTGCTAACTCAATGCCGATGCTGCATTATCTCAACACCTCTCTCTTTCTTTCCCTTTCGTCTCTCCACAGAAAGGGTTCCCTCCCCTCCAGGGTGCCACCATTTTTCTCTCCCCCAATTCACATCCACATACCTTGCACCTACCAAGATGTCTCCCTCCAACTTTGGAGATCCTTCTGCTGCTCTGCAGTTCGATTCCCTGAGTGTTCCAAGTAATCTGACCTTAATACAGCTGTGTTTTAGGGACATGGAAAGCCCAGGGTGCCCCTATTCCTCTGCCTTCTTAACTCTTCCCCTACCTTTTAATTTTTAATTATACATTCATAGGAACGTTCAAAGGTAGTGCGGAGGAGCTCCTTGTAACCTTCATCCAGTTTCTCCCAATGGTTACATCTTATATAATTATGGTATAATATCAACAAAGGAAATTGACATTGATACAACGTCTATGCTATTTTATCACATCTTGTAGACTCATGAAACCATCACCTAGTCAGATTACATATCAATTCTAGCACCACAATGATCTCCTTCATGCTACCCATTTGCATAGTCACACCCACCCACCACCCCTACCATCCTGAAGCCATGGCAACCACTAATTTCCTGTTCATCACTGTAAATTTTCATTTTGAAAATGTTATACAAATGGAATTATACAGTATGTGACCTTTCAAGATAAGCTTTTTTCCCCACTCAGCATAATGGTTTTGAAATATCATTGGTATACCAGGGATTGTGTCTGCCATTTTGTTTTTTAATTTCCTGTTTATCTGTGGTTTTGCTTGTTTGTTTCAGTTTTCATTTATTTTTTTCCTGAATTCATAAAGGTTACTTGTAAATTTTTTGAGTTCCATTTTGGTTTACCTAGAGTGTTTTTAGGTATATACCTTTGTATAGGTTTTTGTAATTGCTTTAGGTACTATATTATATTTACATTAATCACAATCTACCACTGTCAACATTTTGCCATCAAATGATGTATAGAAATCTTACCCCTCTTTACATTGCTTACCCTCTCCCATTCATAATATAACTGTCTAAAACATTTCCTCTACATACATTGAGAACCACATCATATAGTGTTATAAATTTTGTTTTAGCCATGAAATACAATCCAGAAAACTAAAGAGCAGAAAAGCCTACTATATTTACCCTCAGTTTTACTCTTTCTATTGTGCTTTCTTCCTTCCAACTTTTCTTCTTTTTCATTTCCTTTCTGTTTCCAGAACTTCCTGAAGCCATTATTTCAGGGTAGATCTGCTGGCAACAAATTCTTTTAGTTTTCCTTCTGAGAATGTCTTGATTTCCCCTTTATTCCCCAAGGTTATTTCCACTGGTTGCAGAGCTCTGGGCTGACAGTTCTTCTCTTTCAGCCTTTGAAAAACATTGTGCCACTTTCTTCTGGCCTCCATGTTTCTAAGGTATTATTTTTCTCTGCTTGTTTTCAAGAGTTTTCTTTGTCTTTAGCTTTCAGAAGTTTGATTATGCTGTGTCTTGGCATGAATTTCTTTGGGTTCATCCTGTATGGGTTTTTCCCAGCTTCTTGAATCTGTAGGTTTATATCTTTCACCAAATTTGGAAAATTTTCAGCCATTCTTTATTTTTTCAAGCCTGCACTCTTCCTCCTCTTTCTGGCAAATGAACATGAGATATTTTGTTAGATTCCCCTACGTTTCTCAAGCTGTGTCTTTTTTTTTTTTTTTCCTTCCGCTCTATTTTCTCTCTGTCATTCAGACTGGGTAATTTCTATTTTTCTGTATTCAAATTTGCTGAAACATTCCTTTGTCCTTTTCATTTTGCTTTGGAGCTCATCAATTGAGTTTTTAAGTTGTAGCATTTCCATTTCTTATTTATTATATATTCAACTTCTTTGCCGAGATTATATTTTTTTCCAATTGCACTCATAAATGCTCATTAAAGCATTTTTATCATGGCCACTTTAGAATCCTTGTCAGATAATTATAGTGTCTGTGTCATCTTGGTGTTAGCATCCGTTAATTGTCTTTACTTATTCAAGTTGAGATTTCCAAGGGTTTTTTTTTTTTTTTTGGTAAGATGAGCTTTTTTATTTGAAACTTAGATATTTGGGGAATTGTGTTGTAATACAACATAATGCCAGACCTCCTACTAATCCCTCTGTAAGAATTCTTAATCTATCCTAAAAGATAAGAACTCTTTTTGTGTAAAAATCATAAACATAATACCATCATTACAGGTTAATGATATAAACTTTCCTTTATATTCCTTAAAATCCTGTTAATATTTACATTTATATAATTGTCTTAAACATTCTTTTTAAGTATTTGACTCAGGATTTAAGTAAGATCCATATGTTTCAAGTAATCAAAGTATCTATTTTAGTTTATTAATTGCCCCTCCATCTTTCTCCCCTTCCTTGTAATGTTTTGTTGAAAAAAAAACACACAATCTGCTAGTTGCATCCATACTATACATCCATAGGATCCTTTAAAACAATCTTCTTTCTGTGTCTTATGTAAATTGATAGATCTAGAGATTTGACCAGATTCAAGTACAATGTTTTTATAAGCTGATAAAGCTATAAACTGATTTACTATCTGACATTCGTTCTGAATAGGTAAGGCAGCAAAAATGCTTGGCTCTATCTATTTATTACTAGTTTCAGAGTTATCATTTGGATATCATTTAGCAAAGGTGGTCAATGGGGCCAATGGGTTTTATTGATTGATTGATTGATATCACATGAACTCATTTAACGTAAGGTGTTTTAATTCATCATGATTGTTATCTTTATTGGTAACTAAACTGTCCCATCTGTGGGTGGTGGGAACCTATCCAAGTTGGCTTCTATGTCACTTTGACATGATACATGTAGTCATTGATAATTTTTTGGCTTTCTCTTATGGCAAGATATTCTAGGTTCATATTGTGCATTTCCAGCCTCAGACCCGAAATCTGAATTTTCCCACAGAGTTTGGATATTTTTTTAGCAGAAAATGATATTTAGAAACTACTGCTTAGGCACAAGGAGTTCACTGCTAGTAGTTTGTCATGATTTCCAGGCCTTTTCAAGATACCAGATAGAAAATATGTTATTTTTCTTAAAAGTACATCATGATTTCACACTTTCAGTCAAATTCAAGATTGCATCTGTATTTTTCTCCCATACTGAAAATCTTGGTTCACTAACTTAAACGTTTATTCAGTGTATCCCGCATCACATTCACAGAAATGTTAGAAAATACGACCACTACCACTAACAATATGTTTACCTAAAACAGTGTAAGATTTTGGGAGGGAGAGTTGGAGGGGCAGGTTTTTGTGTTTTATTTTTGTACCAAGCTACATATTGTTTTCCCTCTAGGGATGTACAAATGACTTGTTTTAAAGCTTTGTGAGTTATTCTATGTAGTTATGCCACCAATAGGCTGTACGTTTAAACTTAGCTCTTTTATTTCACTTTTGATTTTTTAGGACTTGGTTTTCTATTTAATTTTGACTTTTAATTATAAAATATTTAATGGATTGTCAATCAAAGGTATATTCATAGAAATCTACCCCTTCCATACTTTTTCCTTTATAGGTAACAATTTTTTAAAAAAGCACAGGTTATAGGGGCGCCTGGATGGCTCAGTCGGTTGGGTGTCCAACTTCAGCTTAGGTCATGATCTCATGGCTGGTGAGTTTGAGCCCCATGTCGGGCTCTGTGCTGACAGCTCAAAGCCTGGAGCCTGCTTCAGATTCTGTGTCTCCCTCTCTCTCTCTGCCCCTCTCCCATTTGTGTTCTGTCTCTCTCGCTCTCTCTCTCTCAAAAATAAACATTAAAAAAAATTTAAAAAGCATAGGTTATGCATTTAAAAAAATATAAACAAATATTCATATAACCTCCTTCTTAGTCAATTGCTTGCCTCTTATATACATTTTCTCCACTCTGCCTTTTCACTTATTATGTTGGATATATTAAGATATAGAGATATTCCTCACTCCCTTTTCTAGCTGTGTAGTACTCTATTGAGTATATGTATTATGGTTTATATTCAACAAGGCCAATCTATAGCCTCGTTTGTATAATCTTTTTTTGTACTTTTTGCCAGTATAGCTTTGGGCTAGAGTGTGCAAAGGAAAATTCATATGTAAATTTGCTAGACATCACCAACTACTCTCCATGAGTGGTGTAACAATTTGTAATCTCTACAGAAATGTATTAAAGTACTTGTTAACCCAGAATTTCATCAAATGCATTGTTGAATATGTAGATTTTAGTCAATCTAATGGTTGAGATATTGTATCTCAACATAGATTTAACTTGTGTATCCTTTAATCTGAGCAAGTTTAAGCATTTTTAAAATTTTGGCTAAGAGCCATTTGCATTTATTTTTTAGTGAACTATCTATGCTCTGCTTGTTTTTCTGTCAGGTTGGCTTTTCTAAACTGTTTTCAATAGTGTTTTATATATTGGGGTTATTAAACTATTTTATGTAAAATAAGCTACAAAATTCTTCTTCATAACAAGTATTTATTGAACATTTACTGCATCAGGACTTTTTGTGTGACAAGTTACAACAGCAACAAAAAAGTACCATGTACTGATTCTTAAAAAGTTAGGAAATATATAACTGAAAAGTCCAGAAGTAGAACTGGCTTCAGATAAGACTCAGGCTGTGGGTCTTTCATATATGGCCTTTATGATGTTGAGGTATGTTCCTACCGTCCTTACCTTCTTGAGGGTTGCTGGAGGGGAAGTGGGTGGGGGGATGGGAAAATTGGGAGATGGGCATTAAAGAGGGCACTTGCTGGATGAGAACTGGGTGTTACATGTAAGAGATGCATCACTGGGTTCTACTCCTGAAACCAACGCTACACTGTATGTTAACTAACTTGAATTTAAATAAATAAAAACAAAAATAAACAAACAAGAAAGACAGGACTCAGGCCATGGGCTCACACAAAAACGAGTTGATGTCACAAAGACTAGTTCCCCTCTCTCCCTTCATGCTCTCCTAATAATAGCAAAGTGGCTGCAGCAGTTCCAGCCTTCACATCCTCACAGGGCCCCATCCAAGACAAGTGTAAGTGCATCTGCTGGTAGTTCCAAGAGGAAATAAAATTTCCTCCTGCCAAATCCTAGCAAATTTCTCCCTGGTTTTCTTTAGCTTGGATTGACTTACATGCCCATTCATGGCCACTTGCCCTGACAAGGGAAATAGGATACTGAAAAGATAAATCATGAGCATCTACCCCTGGAGCAAAAGGGTGGTTGGGACTCCTTCTCACCCAAATAATATGGCTGAGAGGGGGTTAAGGGTGGTTTCCCAAAGACCATTTGGAGCCCTCCTTTTAAATGGGGAATGAATAGTAAATGGCCAAAAAGGAATAATTCCATTTAGGCTAGGAGGTGTTGAGCACAGTACCAAGCTCTGAGGAACAAAGCTAAAACAGCCCTTCTAGCCTCTTTAGCTACACCCATTAACAAATTTACCTTACCTGAGGACTCTCCTCCCCGTGGATGTCTCAAGCTTGTTTTCACATTCTTTACATTTACTTCCATTCTTTACATTTACGATTCTAACATCTCACTATCTCCAAAAACAAATTTAAACAGAGCAATATGCAATGTGTTCTCAAAAAGCGTGGGGACTGGAGTAAGAATCCAGCTTTGAGTTTTCAACATGAGTAATTACATGACCTTGATCAAGCACATAACTTCTCAAAACCTCAGTGTCTTCACCAGAAAAGGAAACAATGACTATCATCATCATTATTATTACAGATAACATTAAAAGGCCCTTGCTATGTGCCAGGCTCTGTTTTAAGTACTTAAAATGTCCTAATTCATTTAGGCCTCACAGCAACCCTTTCAACAAGAACTATTAATAGATCCACTGTATATGTGAGGAAACTTGCCCAAGGCCTCCTAGCTTATAAGCAGCAAGGCCGAGATCTGAACCAGGCACTCTGGCTCCAATTAAATTGTATAAACAGGTAAAAGTTCTTAGCATAGAGAAATTGCTTTATATATGTTACTCTCCCTGAATCTAAATAATAATTTTACTTCACAGGATCGGTGTAAAGCTCAAATTTGATAAAGTCTGTAGAAGTGTTTCATAAAAGGTAATTTGCCGTACAAATATAATAGATTATAATTCTTCCTATCATGTTTCCTTTTCTCCTAAATCTTTCCAGACCTTTGGTTAATGTCTCATATAGATATTCTGTAGGGATATTCAGTCGGTCTCATATTTAACTAGAGCTTCTATATCTCCAATTAACATAGCTTGTCTTTTGTAAACCTTTTTTCATGTTAAATCCTTTAGAATCCCCTTCTTAATTCTTCCTTAATGCTCATTTCTACTCTTGCTGTCGACCTTTTCTCTGAGGAGGCAGGCATTCCCAGATTTTATGATAAGTAGCACATCCTGGCCATATTTGCTGTATTCCATTACTTTATTAAGATGGTATATGTCAGTTTCAGACCTGGGTTAATAGTTTCAGGAAACTTCTTTCATTTTTTTTTTTTCCTTCTAGAAATGGTATAATCTTCCAATGCTTCTGCAAGTCTCTAAGTTGTTGTATAGGGCTTTAGTTTCCTTTTGTAGGTATGATTTGGGGTGGTTTTACAATTTTCTTTAGCATGGTTATTAAGAATTAGTTCAACAAATATTTATTTAATTCACGCTACATGACAAATGCTATACAAGATGCTGAGTTTAACAGATTAGTTTCATAAACTTCTCAAAATTATCAGTAGTAACTTTTACGGTTGCTACCGAGCTGTCAGTCCTTGCAAAAGAAACTTGAGTTGGTAAGTCTCCTGCATCTTTTTTCTTTTCTTCATTTTAGAGACCAGACTTTGAAGAGTTTGTGTGTCTGTGCGAATGCAGCCTGCAACTTAATATTATAAAACATTTCGGGGCACCTGAGTGGCTCTGTCGGTTAAGCTTCCAACTTCTGGTTTCAGCTCAGGTCATAATCTCATGGTTCATGAGATTGAGCCCCACATCAGGCTCTGCACTGACAGTACAGAGCCTGGTTAGGATTCTCTCTCTCTCTCTCTCTGCACCTACCTCTCTCTCTTTCTCTCAAAATAAATAAATAAACATTAAAAAATATTATAAACATTAGAAGAATTCCAGCTAAAAAAAGGCATTGTAATCAATAATCAAAACAGGTATTTACTCATATGAGATTGATTTTATTGAAGAGCTTAGTAAAAAGTTTAAAATATGAAAAAAAGAGCTAAAAAAAAGTTTAAAATATGTACATTGAGTAGTTTAAGGAAATAAACAAAAGCATAACTGCCATCTTAAAAAAAATTTTTTTTAATGTTTATTTATTTTCAGAGAGATAGAGACAGAGAGTGAGCAGGGGAGAGGCAGAGAGAGGGAGACACAGAATCCAAAGCAGACTCCAGGCTCTGAGCTGTCAGCACAGAGCCTGAGGAGGGGCTTGAACCCATGAGCTATGAGATCATGACCTGAGCCGAAGTTGGACGCTTAACTGACTGAGCCACTCAGGCACCACCATAATTGCCATCTTGAAAAGAACATAACATTTTGAAACAGAGATAGAAATGAAACAAAATCATGTGAATCAATTGATTTCAACAATAAGTTAAATAATTTAAACATCCAACTTATAGTAATCATTGAAAATTTAAAATTGCAGGGGCACCTGGGTGGCTCAGTCGGTTGAGCATCCGACTTTGGCTCAGGTCACGATCTCACAGTTTGTGGGTTCAAGCCCCGCATCAGGCTCTGTGCTGACTGCTTGCTCAGAGCCTGGAGACTGCTTCAGATTCTGTCTCCTTCTCTCTCTGCCCCTCCCCTGCTCACGCTTTGTCTCACTCTGTTTCTCAAAAATAGATAAAATGTAAAAAAAAAAAAATTTTTTTTTTAAAAAGAAAATTTAAAATTGCAAAAGATGGGATAAATGCTAGGTTGGATTCCATAAAAGAGATAATTGGTGAATTCGGAAAATACCTCTGAGATGCCGATCCAGAATGCAGTATAGAAAGTAAAGAGAAAAAAATACTGAGACGAGACACAAAGGAAAGACTGAACGCCCAATATCTAATGCTTAATAGAAACTGCAGAGGGAGAGAATGAAAGGAATGGAGGTAGGCTACATTTGAAGAATTAATTGGCAAAAAACATTCCAGAATATTGATTAAAAGAATCAAGCAGGAAATAAAAATAAATTAAAATATAATAAAAAATAGATTCACACCTGATCACCTAGTGAAAATGCATAACATCAAGAATAAAGAGAAAGCATAAAAACCAGGGGCACTTGGGTGGCTCAGTCAGTTAAGCATTTGACTCTTGATTTAGGCTCAGGTTCGGCTCAGGTTGATATCATGGTTCATGGGTTCAAGCCCCAGGTCAGGCTCTATGCTGACAGCTTGGAGCCTGCTTGGGATGCTCTCTCTCTCTCTCTCTCAAAGTAAACAAATAAAATACATATTTTATATAATATATATATATTTATATTATATATGTTTATATATATATATTTTTATATATATAAAACAGCAAAGAAAAGCATGGCTACAATGATAGCAAACTTCTCATCAACAACAAAGGCCAGAAAACAACAGAGTGGAATCACCTAACTGCTGCATTAGAATAACTGCCAATCTAGAATTTTATATTCAGTCTCAATGTTCTTTAATATATAGAGCAAAATCTCATGCAAAAAAAAAAAAAAAAAACCCAGAAAAACTATATACTGACATTTTGGCTTTTTCAGTAGATACCACATTCATATGATAACAAATTCCCAGTGTATACAGGGTTTACCACAAGTAGTCTTCTTGTCACCCCTGTCCATTTGGTTCCTTCCCAAGACACCAGTGTTTCCAGCTTCTTGTTTTCCAAGGACAGATTTATGATGAGTGCATATGTATGTTTAGAAAGAGATTTTCTACAGATGGTCAGAGCACACTATATGTCCTTTTCTACACTTTGTTTTTCCCAAGCATACATGACCTGAGCATGGATAGGAGGTGATATTTTACACTCAATTTTTCTTTCAACGAGTACTACATATAGGAGAGACTAAAAAATTGGAAAGTACCTAACCTAAATGACCTTGAAAGTTACTTCAACTTCTGCTCACCTCCCAACTAACTGGTCTCCCATGTACAGCTCCTTATGTTCAAGTAACTACTCCAGAGGTTAAAAAATAACTATCAGGGTAGTCCCTAGGTGATGTTATAATAATAGATAATCATAACTTATCCATTTTATACGGTCATTTTTAAATCAACAAATCATCTTTTTTTGACACAGTTGTTAACCTAACAGAAAAATCTCTAGTGATTGGCAATATTCAGAGGCTAAATTTTCTAAAGGAGAGTTGAAAAACTGCAGGGAGTGGGGGAATGTTAATTTTTTTTGTATGAGAGTTGGAAAACCATGTTATCTTCCACTATAAAAGGGAAAGGGTCTTGGTTTCAGAAATGGAGCTCATTCCTTTTTCCAAAAAATCTCAGAAGCTGGAGACACATGGCTGGCAATGTAGCCACAGCAAACTAGTGCACTGAGTATCTCAGGGTGTTGTTTTGTCATTTCGTTTTCTGAGGGCTTTTCCCCTTCTTTTCCCACCTGTACAGAACCTCAAAGGGCCAATTTACTATGGGATACACATTGCTTACCTTAGCTGAGGACTTCCAGTTAATTTGAGGGAGAATTTTTGTGGGAACCCAGAGGCCCTGCGAACTCAAATATCTGTGAGATTCCTTCTTTTTGACACAAACTCAACCATTTCTGTTGGCTATATGTGTCCGTCGGGCTTTCTGAATAAAAGGTTCTTAACATTGCTGATTCTTACTGATAAAACTCTGGAAAATAAGCCTACTGAGAGTTTTGTCTGCCAATAGTGTCCTATTCTTCCCTAGTTAGTCATATCTAGAAACTGAGTTGGCCAAGTTGGTTCTGGAAAATTTGGAGTATCTCTTAGTTAAAGAAATAGATTTCCCCCCACTGTTTGCAAAGGAATGTCTAAAATTCAAAAGAAGAAAAACAAAAAGGCATCTCTATGTATGGTGGGCTTTAAGTAAGCAACAACAAATCAGTAATGGTCTCTAAAACCTAGGTGGTCTCCAAGGACTTGGAGATGGCAAATTGTTTGAATCTCCCATGCCAGCCCCTATTAGTTAGCAGTGACTCCCTGGAGTGCTGTGCTAAAAATAACCGTGGAGCTTCACGCATGTTCCATGGAAAACAGTGTGAGTATTCATAAGCAATGTCTGCCATGAGCAGAGAAAGAGGAATTGTGGCTTGTATGTCATGAAGTTACCATTCCCATGCGTAGGGTTCAATTTTAGCAATAATTGCTGAAGAAACTCACTACGCTGGAAACTTCACATCTGAAACTATGACTATAGTAGCTCCAAATAAATATATACCAATAAAAATGAGGAGAAAATTTGCTCATTTTAATAGGTAGTATTTATAAGGTGACATTCCTGTAATGATTTTTTTAATGAATATTGTTGTTCTTAATTGATGACTGATTAATTAAAAAATGAGCTTTTTAAGCCCAAACCAACAATGTCAGGGCTGGTGTGGCTGACTGCTGATCATCCTTCAAAGCCTGTTTCTCCTTCCATAGTAGAAATTTAGCACAGCATGGCCCAGCTCAACTATACTTTTCATAGCCTCCCTTGTGACTAGTTGTGGTAATATGACTAATTCCATTTCTTTCCAGTGGAATGTGAATGAACATTATATGTGCAAATTCTGTATCGCTTCAAAGGCAATTGTTTGCCCCCACTTCTGCTGTTTCTCCTTCACGTGGGCTGGAATGTCAACATGACAGTGATGTTGCTTCAACTCTACAGTCAAGAGCAATTGGGGCACCTGGGTGGCTCAGTCGGTTGAGCATCCGATTTCGGCTCGGGTCATGATCTCGCAGTCCATGGGTTTGAGCCCAGCATCAGGCTATGTGCTGACAGCTCAGAGCCTGGAGCCTGCTTCAGATTCTAATTCTCTCTCTCTCTCTCTCTCTCTCTGGCCCTCTCCCACTCATGCTCTGTCTCTCTCTGTCAAAAATAAACATTAAAAAAAAAAAAAAGAGCAATACCCAGAAGGTGTTAGTTAATTAACATAATTAATTAATATAAATGGAACAGGCACAGATCCCTGAATGAGTGCATAGAGAAGAGCTGCCCTACCATTCTGGACCATTTCCTCCTGGGCTGTTATTTTAGAGTGAAATAAAATTCTATTTTGCTTAAGCCTCTATGTTTTGGGGTCTCTTTATTATAAGAGCTTTAGCCCAAAGTTAACTTGAGTGGCAATCAACAGGCAATAGGGTGTGTATGCAAATGGTCAAGCAGATGATAACAGAGATGTCTAGTATACCTAGCAAGGTCCCCCTGTGGCCCCTGGGGCCCAGGAGCAAGATGCAAAGCCCTGTCTGGTCTTAAGGGATAAAAAGGACTCGCATCTGAAATAATGTTAAACACAAGTCAAGTAACTAACTCAGAACCTTGAAGAAAGAAGATGAGAAATGGAACCAATTACTTGCTCAGAGTAGGAGAAGCAGGGAGGCTGACTTGGGGCTGCCTAAATCATTTTTAAAATTCTTCCCTACTTAAAATATGCACTGGTCTCAGAGATTGGGCACGGATAAAGCTACACGTGGGAGTTAAGATATCTCAACTGCAAAGGTTGCAGGATCTTGTCAGGGAGTCAAGCATGGTACTATGTACATTCTTCTGGAATTTCCACTTTTGTCCATATCCTTAAATCCTCTGTCTTAACTTCTCAGCCCGCCACTACTGGGCCTGCCCTCTGACTTCTAGTTCAAATATCCTTTCCAGTCCCAGGACCTTTTGAGCCAACGTGGACCCAAAGTTAATCAACCCAAAGTTTCTTCAGACGGTCCCGTAAGTTAACTTTCCCTTAGCTTCTACCTTAATTTCGGTTAGAAATTCTCTATAAAAGAATTCCCATTGAAAAAATATTTTTAGGGGCTCCTGGGTGGCCCAGTCGGTTAAGCGTCTGACTTCAGCCCAGGTCGTGATCTCACAGTTCGTGAGTCTGAGCCCGCATCAGGCTCGGTGCTGACAGTGCAGAGCTCACTTTGGATCCTCTGTCTCCCTTGCTCTCTGCCCCTCTCCTGCTCTCTCTCTGTCTCTCAAAAGTAAATAAACACTGTCGGGGCCCCTGGGTGGCTCAGTTGGTTGAATGTCTGACTTCATCTCAGGTCATGATCTCATGGTTCATGAATTCATGCCCTGCATCAGGCTCTGGGCTGACAGCTCAGAGCCTGGAACCTGCTTCACATTCTGTGTCTCCCTCTCTTTTTGCCCCTCGCCCACTCACACTCTGTCTCTCTCTCTCTCAAAAATAAATAAAAAACATTTAAAAATTTTTAAATAAATCAACATTTTTTAAAAAAGAAAAATGTTTTTAAGCATTTATTTCATTGCAAACATGCTTCTTCTATCCCGTTTTATTTCTCTCAATGACATCATACATTCCAGAGTCTTCCTTCTTTTTTTCCCCTGACCCTATTATTCCACTTCAAAAATAACCTCTCAAGCAATCCTCTCTGACCCTACTTAGATCAGACTTTATAAGAACTCTTAACTTTTCTCCCTGGCTCAAGTCCCTCCGTAGTCTAGCTTATTTTATACCTACCAGATAATTCTTCATAAAATACAGATCTGGTCCTACTACTGCTAATCACCCCTCTCCCCCCACGAAACCTCACATATCTGCCCATTGATTTCAGAAGTATAGAGTCAAAAGTTTAAAACCTGGATTTCAAGGCCTCCAAAGACCTTTCTAGCTTTGGTTCCCATCATTTACTCACAAGATGGACACAAAGGGCAGTGTCAGCCAGTCTCCTGACTTCAGACTCCAAACAAGGGAGAAAAGAATTAGGTTGACTTCATTTTCTGGCCTTCCGGAGAGCTCACTGTAGCCTTAATATTTTACCAGGAAGTTCTTCTATTGTTAGATACGAAATTATAAGAAATAATGGCAGAGACTTCTGCCTTGTATTGTATTAGTAAATGTGCCCAAAGCCTATGAAGAAATTTGATACTTGCAATAATATTCTCCATTACTGCACAGAGTTATTTTCCTAAGGCTTTATAGCAGGGAGTCTTTGATTGGATATTTTCAGTGTCACAGGGTGTTATGATATTACTCTGCCATGTTGGCTGTATCATATACTGTTTTCAGGCTCCTCTTTCTATCACTTCTCTTATCTTTATGGCTCCTAATCTTTGTAACCAGTCTCCATCAATGAAATCAAGCTGCAGAAAATAAACTACAGATAAAGCTCACTGACGTGATAATGGGGTTTTCACTGTTTCCCTTGAATTTTCTTTTTCAATAATTCTTGCTGCCAGAAATTTCCTTTTGATCCTTAAGTCGGAAAATCCTTTGATGTGAATGGCAACTTATGACATTAAAATATAAACAGTAGCAACTTATTAGTACCTAATTCTTCCTTTGGATTTTACTGCCTTTCACATATCAGTAATTTTTATCTTGCAATTACTCTTTGTACTTATGTAGTTAAGGTGTATTCTTTGTTCTATTATTTGTTCTTATGAATAACTTATTTCACCTGTTTGAAGGCTCATTACGTTTTTCTTCCCGCCCTACTATCAAGAACACACTATAAATTGAATCCAAAATGTATGCAGGAGGACAATGCTTGTTCCTTTTTATTAATAGCTTCAATAAATTTAAGTTTGATCTTAAATTTTCCATCTACTCTCACTTCCTATGTCACCTGTATTCCCTTAGATGGCTAAGGATTGAGATAAGCGATAGAATTGCTAAGGTTGTGTGTTTACAAAAGCCTTCCTCGGCTGAAGTGGGCCGTTGCTTGATGTCAGGTACAGCCGAGGGAACTACACCTGTCAGGTTATCTCACCTCCAATATCACCAATTCCGAGTCCTCTCTAGCAATCCCGTGTGAAGGCCCTCGATTCACTTCAAATCCACTAAGTCCCTCATCAAACTTTCTGTTCTCTTCCATTATATATCTGTTCTAACTCTTAGCCTCTCTATTCTTATTAATATCACCCTAAACTCCAATCTCCAGAGAATAAAAGTGCTCCTTAGACTGGTATTCAAACCCATCTCCAATCTGGTCACACCTGCATTTGCAACCTCATTTCCCATTCTGTCCCTTATATACCATGCACTCCAGTCAAACCAAACCATTTATTTTTCTCCTTTCACATCTATTTCTTAGTTCTAGTCTCTTGCTACACCTTTAGAAAGTAATGATGTTGTCTTTCCCCCATTTTTATATGTCTAAATCTTATTCATTCTTAAAATGTGAGTTCAAATGCCTCATGAAAAGTAATGTGTCCTGTAATCCTAAAAGTATTCTCTGTCCTCCAAACTCCCATGGCGTTTTATCTGTGTTTCCTACATGCATGCCTCTTTCTTCTTTAACTTTGGGTGATTTTATGAAAGTACCTTATATCTCTTACCTGACTGCAACTTCTTGTGGACCTGATCCACTTCCTTATAAAGTCATCTTTTTTTTTTTTTATGATGCACAATTTCTGACAAGTGCCTTACACAGAGAAGGGAGGTGTTTTCATACATTTTCTTAATTACTTCATGTCATGACGCTATAAGGTCATATTATTTGGGGTAAGGAAATTATCATCAGAGAAGTAACTTGCCCTTAAATGCTTTAATAGATACTTAACTATACTGAATAATGACAGAGCAAATAGGTCACCTCACATGAGGTTTAGAGGGGTTTTATACTGAAGGAAAGATGTGCCTCATCAGCCAAGTGTTCACAGACACAACTGAGAAAAGGGTCTGAGAAAAGGGAACTGCTTCCATGAAGTGGGGAAATGAAGTCACCATGCTTGCCTATCACTTGCTCCTGTGAGGAGACAAGTGTCACAAAAACACCTACTGTGTCAGTAGGGACTGGTAGAGGCTTAAGTTTACATTTGCAATCATGCTTCCAGGAATGGTTAGATACCATTCTTTTCAGCCATGGTCTTCTGGGGAAGCACGAACGGCCAGTACAAAAAAGAGGCAAACTCTGTTTTTCTGGAAAAATGGATGAATCTTCCTACAATGACTTAGGAACCTTCCTGATGATTGCAGGGGGTGAATTTACTGATGATGAGGCTTGAATTCAACTTGACGAATGGGAAGCTGATGTTTACCATCACACGTGGCTTTCTGTGCACATATGCCAAACAGGGAAGTTTCCCCACTTTTACCTTCAAAAAAAAAAAAAAGAGTTGCCTACCGTGACGGAAGAAGAGAAGGGGGCTGTTACCTAGCAAAGGAAAATACTGTCTTCCTAGCTACCCCAGTGAGGAGTGTGGCTGAGAGGATGGCCCATCTGGTCCTGGTCCTTGGGCTGGAGATTTGTCGCAGCTACAAGAGATCTGTGAATTTGTTTGGTTTGATCCTATCATTTTACCACTGGAGAAGCTAAGATAAATTGATGTACCCAAGATTATAAGGAACACAGGCTCCAATGTTGCCTCCAAGAATATAAAGTGGAGGAAAGCTGAAGAAGCTGCTATGTTAACTGTAAGAGGAAGAGCAGGAAATCAGCCAAGCTCAAACCCAATGTCAGGGATCCTTAACATGTCTTCTAAGGAAAACAGCATGAATTTTGACCTGAGAAATATAATAAATTTTCTGGTTCTGCCATTTACTAGCTGTGTATACTTAAGCAAAGAAGCTTCCTCATTTGTGGAATGTGAGTTTTATAATTATTTCCTTTACAGGGTTGTAATGAGGATTGCAAGAGACAAAATATTTAGATAAAGTCTGGCACACAGTAAACAATCATTAAGTGTTGGTTCTACGTTCAGTAAGTTTAACACTGAAATTCAAAAAATAAAATTAGGGAATTAAAAGGGAAAAGTAAAGCCAAGAAATGTCTATTTCAATCAGTAGAGGCCTGTAAAGACAATCTGAATCATATTTAGTCTCTTGGACAAGTAACAGAGGATATAAGGAATTAATATAATGTAATTTTTCATTAAGTGTTTAAGACATATGGACAATCCAAGCCTGGACGTTTTCCCTTTGCCCAGAAAACATTCTAGCCACAATAAAACTTGGAGCATGATCAATCTAATATCTTCAATAGAGTTTCTGGTGTGTGCATACTTTCACATAACTTCGTCTGAAGGGCTCTCCGTGGAGTCTCTCACCACCTTCCCTAATGGGCAGCAGCTGCCTGGAAGCAATCCTTCCATATTACTCACCTTATCAGGCCACAGTAAAACATCTTTCCTCATTCTACCCTGGGAAGACTATCTGTTCTTCTTGCTATTTGTAATGTTGACAGTCCCTTGTAGGGTAGTTTTTCCTACACCAGGTGGTTCTGCCTTTTTAGCGTTTTTCACCGAATAGCTAATTCCTTTTTCAGTCTATTTGAACTTTGGTTTGTTTCTTTATGAACACCACATTGGGATTTTCTACTCTCTCCTGGACTCCTAGTTGGCAGCAATAATGAGAAACAGCTGTCCACCCTGGGAATTGGCATGAAGATACTGGTGTCATCATCATGGTTCAAAGCTTGTCATACCCACCCAGATCAACCCTCTCCTTACGTTGTTTTTTGCAGTTGGATTTCTGATTCAAAGTCCAATTTTGTACTGACAGGTACTATTGTTTTTTTTTTTTTCTGCTGCTCTCCCATTGTATAACCTTTATAAGATATAGAGGAAAAGAGGTAAATGATGTGGGCCTGACCTCCATAGTTTTATAATTTCTAGAAACTTCACCTTCCATCATATCTATTGACCAATTGATCTATCTATGGATATAGCTATGCCTCTTTCCAATTCCTCAAGTTCCAGAATGATTATAATAAATCTCTGAGCCAATCTGATACACAAATAATGCTAGAAGAAAAATTTGGAAGAAGTGGCAGAGGTGATTATAAAGAGATCTGAATATCTGATGTCTTTATGGCTCTAACTTAAGATTTTTTTTTGAGATATCCACTACCCACTATGGGAATTTATTTTTTTTTATTTTTTTTTAACGTTTATTTATTTTTGAGACAGAGAGAGACAGAGCATGAACAGGGGAGGGGCAGAGAGAGAGGGAGACACAGAATCTGAAACAGGCTCCAGGCTCTGAGCTGTCAGCACAGAGCCCGATGCGGGGCTCGAACTCACGGACCATGAGATCATGACCTGAGCCAAAGTCAGACGCTTAACCGACCAAGCCACCCAGGCGCCCCCCCAACTACTGGAATTTAAAGTAGAGATGATAATAGGGGCTTCTGGGTGGCTCAGTCATTTAAGCATTTGACTCTTGGTTTCCACTCAGATCATGATCTCATGGTTTTGTGAGTTCAAGCCCCACATGGGGCTCTGTGCAGATGGCGTGGAGCCTGCTTGGGATTTTCTCTCTCTCCCTCTCTCTCTGCCTCTCCCCCACTCATGCTGCCTCTGTCCCTCTCAAAAATAAACTTAAAAAAAATTTTAAAGTAGAGATGATAATGATCAACGTGTTGACTCATGGACCTTTTGTCTTCTCTGTAAATTGGAGGTTGAAGTACAGATCTTCCTTGACTTCAGTGGGTTTACATCTTAATACACCCATCATAAGGTAAAGATATCATAAGCCAAAAATGTATTTAATATACCTAATCCACCAGAGACCATAATTTAGTCTAGCCTATCTTAAATGTGTTCAGAACACTTACATTAGCCTACAGAGGGGTGAAACCATCTACCACAAAGCATATTTATAATAAAGTGTTAAATATCTCATGTAACGTATGACTACTGTACTGAAAGTGAAAAACAGAATTGTGAGTGCACAGTTGTTGTAGAACTATTGGCTGTTTGCCCACATGATCACATCGCTGACTGGGACTGGAGGCAGCTGCTATCCAGCATCACCAGAGTCATCGTGCATATCACTATCCCAAGAAAGATCCAAACTCAAAATTCTAAGCACAGTTTCTGCTGAATGCATATTGCTTTTGCACCGTTATAAAGTTAAAATGTTATAAGTTGAGAAACCATCATAAGTCAAGGACTGCCTGTATAATAAAATGAAATCATTTAGTGGACTCAAAGTTATAAATCCTGGTTTCAAGTTCTGGATATGCTTCTATGTGATCTTGAATTACACACACAAATATATACACACATGTTTTATTTGTGTGTGTGTGTATAATACACAAACAAATTTAAGAAAGATATTTTAGATATAAATTGGAATAATTTAAGAAATTCACATGTGAGAAATCACAAGTAATGCAATAAAGGCAAAAGTAATAAAAAAAAATTTAAATACTATTAAAAGAGTTGGATAGCGGCCCTTGGGTGGCTCAGTCAGTTGAGCATCTGACTCTTGATTTCAACTCAGGTTATGGTATCAGGGTCATGGAATTGAGCCCTGCGTCAGGCTCCATGCTAAAGATGGAGCCTGCTTAAGATTCTCTCTCTCTCTCTGCCCTTCTCTCCCACTCACACTCCCTCTCTTTCTCTCTCAAATATTAAAAAATAAATAAAAATTTAAAATTAAAATAAAATAAAATAGTTGGACCGTTGTATGTGTGGAGAGACTACCTAGCTAGTCACCAAGTCCAATTTCTCCTCTTCTTGCACTCAAAGACAGACTGTATCTCCCACCTTCCTGCAGTTAGATACGCTGTGTGACTGAGTTGAGGCCAATCGCCTGTGAATGGAGGGGAGGTGCTGCACTTCCAGGCTTGACCCATAAAAACATATTCACGAATCCTTTATTCTCATATCCCTCCCAGTGAGGACAGCCAACTTGGAAACCACATGTTGCAGATCCAGGAAGCCTGAGTCCTAGCAACAACGCCTATGAGATACTACCTGTCACAGCACTGTTCAGAGCGACATGGACAAGAAATATACTTCTTATCGGATTAAGCCTAAAATTTTGAGATGTATCTATTAAAGCAGTGAAAGTGACAGACGGTAGACTCAAGGGGCAGGTTGCCGAGCTGCTGGAAGTGAAATTAGTCTCATTTTAATTGGGAAGAGCCCAATGCTGACAGTTAACTATGAAAACAGGGTCTGCATGAGGCCCAGTCAATAACTGGTCAAAACATAATCTGGTCAAATTAGCAGTGCCAGCAGGAACAAATTTTGAAGTCCTTAAAGGAGACTTCTGCCAATCCTGCCAATTAAAGTTTTCTGAACCACAGGCAAATATCTCAGAGAGTCCTGCTTATCCCTTTCCAAAATGTTTGCTCATCGATATGTCCACTGTGGAAATATATTCCTGTGAATTCCAAATTAGATGAAATTTGAATACCTGGAACTATCAAGAATAGCAGGTCTCACACAGTCTCCTTTGATTTGGACTCAATTTTTATTTATATTTCTGTGAAGCCTTAATTAATCATGGAACTGAAATCATATACAGCTACTGGTCATCCTTTTGATTTACATTCTAAAACCACTGATAATAAATTGAAAAAACTCCAAGACAAAAATTGTAAAAATAATGTCCAGTTTAAATGGTATTCACGTGGCAGCTAGTGGTCATAAGTCTAAACAGAAACCTGAGATGAGAAAATAGTCTCCTCCAAAATAAACTCTTCCAGATCTGGTTCCCTGTGTCGCAACACTGTAAAATGCTATTTCATATTTTCCACCTCATTATAGCCAAATGTGAGGCCCAAAGAACTTGTATTCAGTAAATTCTTAGGAAGTTATTTGTTTTATTACAAATTCAGCAGCTGGGGGTGGAGCTCTTTTCTTCCTCTGTCTAAGCTCTTGTATGTTTTAATAACTTATGCATCATTCCCCATGCCAGATTATTAGAGATTTGAGTCTCTGGCAGGGACAAGCCCATAAAGATTATAGCTAAGTTAAGGGAAAGACCAGAGACACAACCTAGTGCTTCTGGTACGGCTGTCTGGTTATTGCACAGACCCTACTACCTAATGTTGCTGAAACATCACACTACCCACAGGCATAAAGTTACAGCAATGAAACCCAATTAATAAGGTCAGAGAAAACTGAGGCATACCAAATATGTAATTAGTAGCATAACTAGTAACACCCAGGTCTCACTTGTTTACTCAAAAACTAGTCCAATTGGAGAATCTGAAATTATTCTAACCATACCTTATTATTACCGCCATACATATTCTGTCTGCTAAAGTCACAACTCCAGTAAGGACACTGGCAATGAGACCTGTCCCGACATTGGACATCTCTCTGCATCACACCCAGCCCCATACACACAGAGTTGATATGTATTTTAGAGTTCATTGGATTCCTAAGGTTAAATGTGAGGCATATATTATTTAGTGTTTTTATGTTTCCTAAATAAGTTACTGTGCATCTATATAAAAAAATCATTTCATTTTACTCCCTAAGAATCATTTTCGTAACAAGTGCCCCAAACTGGGAAATGTTTTTTCCCCATCAAGGTAAAAAGGAGCATTCATTTTTGACTCAGATTACAACAGGCCCAAACTTTACACTGAACAAATTCTGGATAACAAGTAACTTTTACTTTTTGATCAAGGCAATGCTTATTTTAAATAGCACCCCTAAAAGAAAAAAAAAAAAGACAGTATGTGCTATAAGAAAGCATACAAAAAAGACCCTCCCTCATCTTTTTAAACTCAAAAAAAAAAAAAAACTGGCCACATAATCAGATCTCCAAACAATACATGATATATGCACAACGTTCATCTCTAAAACAATTTTTTTTGGTAAATTTAACAAATCATCTCTTGCCAACGTCCCCATTTGTGATTCAAGTTTTCTAAAAAGAAGTTCAGGTTAGAATAAAGACATCTTACTGAATTACATGATTAAGTGATTAAAACGATCTTATATCTGAATCAAATAATGTCTTCCATTTGCAGAGCTGATCGAGACAGTCTGCCACTTCATGTCAGTTCTTCACAGATTTAAAATTTTTGTGGCCATAGTGGATATACATTTACATGATCACAGGATCTCTTTCCTGCAGAACTCTTCTAATTTGTAAGAGTTCTTCATTTTGCTAGATACAAATTGTTTTAAATGAATGTATGATAAAAAGAAAACTCTATTCTAAGTCTTATTATCCTTTCAAATATTTTCTATGTTAATACCACAGGTTAAATTCAATGTTCATACAACATCTATTATTCCACATGTACTCTACTTCTGATTAAGATAGAGAAAGTTGTGAAAGAGTATTGTTTCCATGGTAAATACTCCTTTGCAGCTCCCCATTTATCTGCAACCTAGAATTCAGGTTGAGGTCCACCCAAGAGAAACTTGGCTGGTCTGTGTTAAACAGAATCTCACTAGGATCTCTTGTCAACTCTGAATTCACAAATGACCAAGCTGAGGACCATGTTCTTGCAACTATGGCATGGTCTTCTACTCTCAGACATGGATCCTGACTATGGCATTACCATTGTCCTTTTATTCCTGACAATTCTCTGCCTACTCCCTCTTCCTCTGAGTCCCTTTTCTCAGTATGGTTCAACTTCCAGCATATAGGCCAAGAGAACCAATCAAGGCACAGAAATTGGTAGGTATTTGTGCCTTTAGGACCTGTATATACCCAGCTCAGGTACAATGCTTTCTGAGATTTCCTCACCAAATCCCACTCGTTTTTATGAGTAACATCAGCAAGTCCACTGGAACATTTCCACTAACTGAGCACTGGAGACGGATCCATATCTTCCATGTAGTTCTTCCCAACTCAGTACCCTGAAGTCAATTCTCAAACCTGAGGGACATGATCAGCACTAGTCTTTTGATGGGAACATATTACATCTTTTACCAACTAGGCTAGCCTTGCTTTATCAAATGGAAATGGAAAATGAACATTATAAGAGTGGAGGTGCTTACAGTTGAGCATCCCTTAAAATGGTCCCCAAAAGAAATAGGATAATTCGTATCAGAACTAACTCATTCAAGTCTGCAATACATGAGGATATGTTCTGTGACACATACATGGATAAATAATTACAGCCAAAGGTATATGATCTTATGGAAAGTGCTTCCCTTGGGCCCTATGGAGATGGCACCATTGAGCGAAATGGATGTTTATAGAACTTTTAAAATTATGTTACAATATGCCTGCACTTGTTTTTACTACTGTGTAACAGATTATTGTACATTTAGTGGCTTAAAACAAGACCGATTTATTATGTCACAGTTCTGAAGGTCAAAATCTATACAGCATGACTAGGCTTTCTGCTCAGGATTTTACAAGGCATAATCAAGATGTTGGCTGCCTATGTTTTCATCTGGAACTATGGATTCTCGTCAAGGTTTTTTTTTTTTTTAATTTTTAAATTTTTATTTTTGAGAGAGAGAGAGACAGACAGAGTGTGAGTGGGGGAGGGGCAGAGAGAGAGGGAGACACAGAATCTGAAGCAGGCTCCAGGCTCTGAGCTGTCAACACAGAGCCTGACGTGGGGCTCAAACCTCATGACCTGAGCTGAAGTCAGACACTTAACTGACTGAGCCACCCAGGCACCCCTCTTCAAGCTTATTCATGTTGTTGGCAGAGTACATTTCCTGTGGTTGTAAGACTAAAGTCTCTATTTCCTCATTGGCTATTAGCTGGGATCAGTCTCAGCCCTTGGAGACTGCCCCCCATCTTACAACAAGCAATGGACCCCCTCTTCAAAGCCAGTAATGGACCCTCTCCCCAGTGTTACATTTCTCTCATTCTTTGAATTTCTTCTCCTCATCCCTTTTAAGAGCTCACCTGATTACAACAGGCCCATAGAGGATGATCTCCTATTTTACAGTCAATAGGTATGGGACCTTAATTACATCCACAAAATCCTTTTGCAGCGGTACCCAGAGTAACGTTTGAATAACTGGGAAAGTGTGTATACACCAGGAATCTTGGAGGCTATCTTAGAATTCTGCCCACCACAGTAGCCGAATGCATATTTTCAAATAATATTTTCCTAGAGGAAATTGCTCAACACAAATATTTCCTATACTACCTTCCTGTATACTTATAATATTAGTTTTTTATTGCTATATTACGAATTCCCCAAAACTGGTGACTTACACATTACAAATACATTATCTTATAGTTCTTTAGGTCAAAAGTCTGACACAGTTCTTGCTGGGATAAAACCGAGATAATGCAGGGCTATGTTCCTTTCTGGAGGCCTTTTCCAGCTTTTAGAGGCTGCCCACCTCCCTTCACTCATGGTCCTCTTCCCCCATCTTCTATGTTAATAACAGTAGGCTGAGTCCTTCTCATACCACCTTCTCTCTGGTCGTCTGACCCAAAGAAATGTTCTCTACTTTTCAGCACTCAAGTGATTAGGTTGGGGCTACGTGAATAATCCAAAATAATTTCCCCATCTCAAGATCCTTCACTTAATCACATTGGCAAAATCCCTTTGCCATATAAAGCAACACTCACAAATTCCAAGAATTACAGCATGAATGCCTTTGGAGGTCACTAATCTGTCTACCTTATCTACCTTTTTAAAATAGAGGACTGTGGATTAGGTTTGTCACTCAAATCATATCTCAAGAGACTGTAGAACTGTGGCTTAGAGAGCATGTGATATACATACCTAATGGACAGTATTTCCTGGAAGAGTGGATATTGAGTATTACATAATAACATGCGTCACATGTCACTATAGACCAACAGCCAAGAATACAAACTCCCAATTATAAGACAAACAGGTTCTGAGGATAATGTATAGCATGAGGATTATAATTAATACTACTACATTATATACTGGGAAGTTACTAAGAGAGTAGCTATTACATGTTCTCACCACAAAAAAATAAATAGTAATTATGTGACACAGTGGAGGTGTTAGCTGATGCTATGGTGGTAGTCATTTCACAATATGTAAGTATATTAAATCAACCTGTTGTGCAAGGTCAACTTACACAATGTTATATGTCAGCTCATTCCTTCAAAAAAGCTGCAAAAAAGACAAAAGTTGTCCTTAAGAGGAAGAAAAAAAAAGTCAACAACATGTGCAAATAAAATTGGGACCTCCAGTTTTTCCCAAAACATGTGCTGTGAGAATCAAATTACTATAGTCATTTATAGTTGTTACACAAAGAATCACAAGCACATACATTTGGGAAATGTCAAGTTAAAATTAAACCGATTCCTTCTCAGAGTCCTGAATATGCTAATGTGCGTTGTAAATCTACAAGAGAGCAACATGTATTCTTATTATATATATAAAAAAATGTTTTTAATTTTTTTTTAGTGTTTATTTATTTTTGAGGGAGAGAGAGAGAGAGAGAGACAGAGCATGAGAGAAGGTGGGCAGAGAGACAGGGAGACACAGAATCTGAAGCAGGCTCCAGGCTCTGAGCTGTCAGCACAGAGCCCGACGTGGGGCTCGAACTCACAACCGTGAGATCATGACCTAAGCTGAAGTCAGACGCTTAACCAACTGAGCCACCCAGGCACCTCCCCCCACCACCCAAAAAAATGTTTTTAAAGGGCTTATAAAACTTTAGGAACTGATAGTGTCCATTCACTGTGCTGCAGCCATAGTTTTCAACTGGCTCTTCCTTCGTTGTGTCTCTTCTTTTTTCTGTCCTTCCTTCCTTGTTTCTTATCCTACTGTCTTACTTCCTACCTTTATTCTTTCTCTTCTCTTTTAACCTACAGTCATCCCTTCATGTAAATGTGACTTCAAATGCCTGGAGTTGCAAAAAAGACTTGGTCTGGAAAATGGGTGGCATTGAGGAGGGCACATGTTGGGATGAGCACTGGATGTTGTATGTAAGCAGTGAATCACGGCAATCTACTCTCGAAGCCAACAGCACACTATAATGGACAGTATAAACTGTCCATTAGCTAACTTGACAATAAATTATATTTAAAAAGTTAGAAAAACAGCTGTTGTTAAAAAAAGCAAATGGGGAAAGCAATATGAGTAAGTTACAGAGAGAATGGTGCTTTTATTGAATCTTGATATTTTGATTGTGCTTCCCTGATTTATTGAACACCATTAGACTAAAAAATTCCTGAACAAAGGATTAGGGATTTATTTCTTTTGTTTTACCTCCTGTTCTTTTTATGTTCATAATCTTTCCAAGTTTGTCATCCATTCACTCCCAGTTATTCTTTGGAGGGGACTCAAGAATCCAAATAAATATACCACTAAGCTATAATAAGGTTTCTTTACATACTATCACCAGGCAATAAGCAATTCTGATTTATTGAATATTCCAATATAGTATAGTCCTAACCATGTACACTAACATTTGCTTTTCAGTTTAGTAGTTTTTAGTACACTATAAAATTTATCACACAATTCCTACATGACTAAAGACATGTTTGCTGTTTTTGAAACAAAATATCATGATATAATAAAATTCAAATGCATGTTTATGGGATGAGGACAGGCGTAAGGCTATTTGACATTATGCTGAATATATTCACCAAAATACTGTTTTCCCATTTGGCCCAAGTGTTTCCTCTTCCCATCCTATTTTCTGTTCTGTCACACTATCTGCTTTTGAAGCTATCCACTCTGCTTTGATTACTCTTATTTGATCAGCCCTATTTTAAATATCATCAGAATCTATTTATTTACCAGACTTTTCCCCTTTCCCTACCCACAAATTTAACTCTCTTATGGTTTAATAAAAAACCCTCAATTAATATTCTTTTAATCTACCAGCGTATCGTCCTCTTTTCTTTACAGCTTGCTATCTGAGAAACCTTACTACATGCTTTACACATTTTATTTCATGTAACCCACATAATAATCCTATGGTGAAGAATTTATCATTAGACTCAGTGGAATACTGCAACTCACAGAACTTCATAATAGATGGTGGTGGAATTCAAACCCAGATATGACAGACTCCAAAGCCAATATGTAGCTTCTCAATGGATACCAATTGCTTCCTAATTGTTAAATACAGCAGCTATTCCTTTACCCTCTTCTTTCAGGAGCAATTTGGATTGTTGATCACACTCTTTTTGAAGCAATGTTGTACTGTAAGATTTATTCTCTGCTGACTAGCCCTAAAGTGCTGGTCTTAACATACATTGTTTTTCTTTTAATCTTAGAGAAAGTATAATTTGGGGTAGTGTGAGAGATTTTATGAATGCTATAATATAACAGGGTTTAAGAATTTTTACAATATTTCATTGCCTGGTCTCCTTCTGTAATTCTTTGGGAAACTGACAGCAATTATTAGTCCTTTGCCAAAACTAGCAATGAATTCCAGCCACTTGTATTGAGTAGTCCAATGGTTCATCTTCCGGCTTTCCTTCTATTCTAAATCATGCCAAATCTTTATTTAATTAATAGGCCCAAAAGACACAGGTTTGTTAGATTAAGTTGTGCTGATATACATGGTAATTCCTAAAACAAATGATATTTTCTGCATTGAAATTTTCTGATTGAACTTCCTGAAAGTCACCTTTTCAAACCACACTTTATTGACAGATTACAACCAATTCTCTTTCCCTAACATACAGTTCTATCTAAAATGCTTCTACTACAAACTGAGGGTTGATGGGGGGTGGGAGGGAGGGGAGGGTGGGTGATGGGTATTGAGGAGGGCACCTTTTGGGATGAGCACTGGGTGTTGTATGGAAACCAATTTGACAATAAATTTCATATATTGAAAAAATAAATAAATAAAATCTAATTTGTCTGTTAAAAAAATAAATAAATAAATAAAATGCTTCTACTTAACTACCCTCCAACCCAGCAATAGCACTTCTAGGAATTTATCCAAAGGATACAGGAGGGCTGATTCATAGGGGCACGTGTACCCCAATGTTTATAGCAGCACTTTCAACAATAGCCAAATTATGGAAAGAGCCTAAATGTCCATCAACTGATGAATGAAGAAGATGTGGTTTATATATACAATGGAACACTACTTGGCAATGAGAAAAAATGAAATCCTGCCGTTCGCAGCAACGTGGATGGAACTGAATGTATTATGCTAAGTGAAATAGGTCAGTCAGAGTTTTCACTCATATGTGGATCTTGAGAAACTTAACAGAAGACCATGGGGGAAAGGAAGGAGGAAAAATAGTTACAAACAGAGAGGGAGGGAGGCAAACCATAAGAGACTCTTAAATACAGAGAACAAACTGAGGGGGAGGGGGCATTGAGGAGGGCACTTGTTAGGATGAACACTGGGTGTTGTATGTAAGCGATGAAATCATGGGAATCTACCCCAAAACCAAGAGCACACCATATACAATGTATGTTAACCAACTTGACAATAAATTATATTAAAATAAAGAAATAAATTTTAAAAATGCTTTTACCTGAAGGTAAGAATTTGTGTGTGTGTTTCTTTGATTATTAATCTTTCTGATAAGAATTCAGTTCTTGTACATAGTGGTAAAATACCACTTACAATAAGTTTAATTTAAAACCTATTAGCTAAAAACATGTTTGCTGGCAGGTAACATTTTCTCAAAAAGAAGATAATCTCTTATTTAATTACTTGCAAAAATGGTTATTCACATACTTCCTAATGAGAATTTTAACAGCAGTTAACTGACAACTCACCGAAGGAAAACAGATCCAATTTTAGTAATAATTATCCAAGAAGAAGAAACATTAAAAACAGGTTTTGAGTCTAATATATGCCCAGAGTTTCATCTTTTTTTAGGTGTCCTAATTAAGTGGAAGAAATATTGATCAATGGCACATAAGCGGAAGAGGAAAAGGAGCATAAACTAATGGTCATATGAACTTGAACTTGGGTTTAAATCCCACCTCTGATACATAGTAACCACTTGACCTTGGGCTATAACCTATAAAACTAGTAGTAGTAGTAATATCCTACAAGACTATCAGGTTGATGCTATTATATGTGAGCTTAATTCACAGTACCTTTTTAACCACAGCTATTATTGGTAAAAAGAATAAAGCAGCTGCTTAGTTTGTAAGAAAAAATACAAAGGTATTCTCTTTGGTGATAGGAACTTATTGTGAGAGAAAGTAGAAATCATCTCAGCAACCTATGTAGTCACTCTGGACTCTGCTATATTTAAGATTGGGATGTGTATCAGGCCTCATGCAAAGGTAAAATTATAGCTCAGTCTTTTTTTTCAATTTTCTTAATGTTCATTTAATTATTTTTTTTTAATTTTTTAATGTTTATCTATTTTGAGGGAGAGAGAGACAGAGTGCAAGCAGGGGAGGAGCAGAGAGAGAGGGAGACACAGAATCTGAAGCAGGCCGAGTCTCTGAGCTGTCAGCACAGAGCCTGACACAGGGCTCGAACCTACAAACTGTGAGATCATGACCTGAGCTGAAGTCGGACGCCCAACCGACTGAGCCATCCAGATGACCCTCATTTAATTATTTTTGAGAGAGAGAGAGGCAGGGAGAGAGGGAGACAGAGAAACCCAAGCAGGCTCTGCACTGATAGTGCAGAGAGGCTATCAGTGCAGAGCCCAACGCAGGGCTCAAATCCACGAACCGTGAGATTATGACCTGAGCAGAAACCAAGAATCTGACGCTTAACAAACTGAGCCACCCAGGTGCCCCAATAGCTCGGTCTTTTAAGACACAACCTGAGTTCCAGGAGTCCTCCTGTTTTGTGAGCATCTATGCTTTCCAAGAGGAAAGATCTGAATTAGTTACTATCCAGTATGAAGCACAACCTGGGGTCAAAGTTCTTGACAAGCAACACCTTTATTTTCTACCTGAGCATGAAAACTCATCCTTGGCCTAGTCCGTCAAAACCAGAGAATGACATAGCTTCACTGATTAATCATCATACACACTGTACAATGGCAATTTTAGGCAGAAAGAAGGGGAGAATGCTATTTGCCCCAGCAAAAGGATGTTGGCATGGGCAGCATACAAATCTTCATGAAAATATCTCTAGTACAAAAGTCCCACTGGAAAATTTACAAATGTAACTACAAAGTCTAGGAATTGACTGTAATCAGTTCACATGGGTTCTGTCTTCCTGCACAGTGGCCTAAAACTCTAAGAGGTAAGCTGGGGCAATCACAGGGCTCAGATCATTTGTTTGCCTTCTCTTAGGGACCACTGCTTCCTGCGGCCTGATGTCCAATGTCTGAATACCATTGTTTCACATATTTTGTCTTTCTTTTTTAAAGGATAGTCAAGAAGATAAATGTGGTCCTTGTTACTCCATGCTGTCTAAAAGCAGAGCTCAGCCCTGTGTATTTGATCAATATGTTTTGAAAAATATAAAATCCCAAAAGTATGGGGGGGGGGGGAGGTGGGGAAAGGAGGCCTGAGTGGATGTTGAAATTCCCAAAGGAGGTTAAATTTTAGATAAATTTGTCTTAGACAAATTGGTTCAAGACAAAACAATCTGTTCCATTTAAGCTATTATTTTTCTAGCTGAAAATGATGGTAGCATCCCAAGAAGTGGTCAAGGGCTAACTGGAACTTCAGTCACACCATGAAAAATAGCAGCCCACCTCCATGGTCAACCGAATGCTTCATTTTTCCAGGTCCTTCTCAGACAGGGCCCAAGAAAGATGGATTGTAGGTGTCAGTTTAATGGCAAGCCTCTTCGAATCTTTTTTTACCAAACATGTAGATTAGACCACAGGACAGAAAGGAGAAAGGAGAGGGTACTAATAACCCGAAGAAATTCACTGAAGTGACAGAATTCCATACAAGTAAAAGCTTCCGTAAACTCTGTCATTGACCTCAGAGACACAAATCTAGACAAAGTCTACCTCGACAGAAGAGCCTACAGAAACTCTACTGACATTCAGTTTCTAGAGGCAAAATACTAGTAATCTTCAACCTGCTAGAGGGTAAAAAGAAGTGTCCACAGGTCACAGAGCCATCGTTTCATTTCTTCCCACGGGACAAACTGTTCTGCACAGGAGCCATAGCCTTCACTATGATCCCGTGCTCCCAGTCACTATCAGACCCTGTGCTACATGCTGGAGATACAATTACAACCGAGACATTCCTCACATATTTTTTGTTTCTCCTCAACCCCACGGGGAGAATGAGCCTGCCAAGCCTGCCTGATAAAACTAATTCCTAGAGCTTATTGAGAAGAAATTAAGTCCTATGAAATTCAGGTAATTTTTTTTTTTTTGAGTCTTGCTTGAAAGAATAAAAGGCTACTGAAAGTCTAAGTATTACCCTGCAACTGCCCGCCCCAACCAGTTTCAACCAGTCAACTTGGAAATGTTCAGTACCTATTACTGGACAGCTGCCCATCCCCTGTACTTATTCCTGGTGACCAGTGGTGAGGGTACTTCCTCAAAGGCGGTTTGCTGAGCTTTCTCATCTAATGCCTTCCTTATCCAAATCCTTTTTGCCCTACTCTTAAGGAAACTTCACATCTTTGTGTCACTGTATCTCTTGCCCTAAATAGAAAACTGTCATATTTGGGCCACCTGGGTGGCTCAATTGGTTAAGCATCTGACTCTTGATTTTGGCTCAGGTCATAATCTCATGGTTCATAGATTCAAGCCCCATGTTGGGCTCTGCACGGACAGCACAGAGCCTGCTTGGGATTCTCTCTCTCCCTCTCTCTCTCCCCCTCCCCCACTGTGCTCACTCTCTCTCCCTCTCAAAATAAATAAGTAAACTTTAAAAAAAGAAAATCGTCACATTTATTTTAGCTTTAGTTTTTTATTTGTATTAGAATTACAACTTTATTGTTTTCAATTATTTTATATAGCAAATATCACTTCACTTACATTTTGGGTTAAATGAGCTCAGTAGGTTACTCCTGTGCCCTGAGTCGATGGTAAAACCTATCCTAAGTTTCCAAACCATAATTCACAAATGAACAGAAGCCAAGTTGAGGATGTACTGTGATGTTCTGTTTCTATATATACAACCTTCCTTATATATTTCGTATGTGTTTGCCCTGTGTGTCTCAAGAATATGTGGAAGGATGCAATACGGTCAGGTCAAGAAGGGAACACACAGGCATGCCTGAAAGAATGAATGCTTTCTAAAGGAACCTTGTACACTTAAATTCTAAAACTTTGAGCAAAATAATTCAGAGAGCCTCCAAATGAATGGCCTCCTTCAATGAAACAAATTATAAATTGCCTAAGGTTATAGAAGTGAAATGCTCTAGAAAAAAGATCTTCAGGTGAGAGGAATTACAATTTAAATAAGCCCTGAGTTTCTCACCTCAGGTTATTTTCCCTTTTGAGCTGTGCTGTTTCACAGTGTAGTCACTAGACACCTGTGGCTGTTTAAGTTAAATAAAATACAAAATTTAGTTCCTCAGGCAAGCTAGTCACATTTCAAATGCTTAATAGCCAGTGGTTAGCTGCTACCATATCACACAGAACAGATAAGGCATGTTTCCATTGTCAGGGAAAGTTCTGTTGGACAGCACTGCTCTAGAATTCTTATTGGATTACCAACTTCCATGAGTTCACCAAGTGTCTAGAAGGGACAAAAATACTTTTACTTAGCAGAGACAAGAAAATGATATCAAGAGAATGTCATTCAATAATAAAGGAAAAGTGAAAAATTATTCTAGACAGTAACAAAGGACTGAAAATAGTCACATTCAGAGTAGAGGTTTCTGATATTCCAAGTAAAAAAAACAAAAACAAAAACAAAAAAACTTCACAGATCTTGACTTCCATTCCTACCCTGAAGATTGAGTCCCATTTTCCTGGGCCCCTCAAAGCTAATTTATAGCAAAACTTTTCTTCTTACTCCTACATAACCACAGGTTAATTTCTTACAGCCTCTGCATTTTTCCTGAAATATCACAGACAACTGACAAAAAAGCCTTACAAGTCAGTTTTAAGTTTATCTACCTGTAGTGCATGACCTAATCCTCAGTTTTATTTGAGGATCCACTGAGGTTATTAAAGCTCTAACCTAGTGATCCTTAATCTTATTTCAGCCTTAACACAAACAAGGAAAAGCACGCCCTTCTAGTAAGAAAGAATCATCACAAAGATGACTCTCAACCCAGGGGGATGGGACCACCAAACCTTTATAAAGAAAGTTGCTGTATATTTCCAGAAATCCACCCGAGTAATTCTGATATGCTTGTCTGAGAGGGGAAGTACCCAACTTCATTAAGAATGACTATTACAGGGGCACCTGGGTGGCTCATTCGGTTAAGCGTCCGACTCTTGGTTGCAGCTGAGGTCATGATCTCACGGTTTGTACCCATGTTGGGCTCTGCACTGACAGCACGGAGCCTGCTTGGGATTCTCTCTCTCCCCCCACCCGCCCCTCCTTTGCTCATGCTCTCTCTCTCTCTCTCTAAAAATGAATAAATAAACTTAAAAAAAAAAAGAATGACTATTGCAAAGTTTCTCGTAACAGAACTCTGGCAAGTTCTGATCCTTCGCACCATTCCTAGATTATCAGTTTTTCCCTACAATACTGTGTAAGCATATTCATATAAAAGTCCTATACTTGCTTACAAGAAATTAGTCTTATACATTAATAGCTCCATGTATAATAACAAAATCACCATAGAATAAGTAATTTTCTTTTAAAGTAAAAATCATTTCAATACTCACATACGGATAAATAAGAAGATGTCTTTCACATATCTCTGGTCTTTCTGAATCCCTTCCTGCAATGATTTTGCAACGACCCGCAATTTTATACTACACTGAATGCCAGGCATAAGTCAATGGATGGCAAGGGGCCAAATGAGGTAAAGAAAAACCACAAAGACTAGAAGACACACTAGTGGTAGATGAGTGTATCTCGGTAAGCCCGAGGAGAATCATGTGAAATTGTTCCTGCTACATTGAGCCAGCTGTAATAAGAACATTCCCTTATCAAACAGCACATGTGTTGGCACCATTATGAAGAAAGTGATGGTATACTCTACTGTAAATGAATAACATTAACAAAGTGTTAACTGACTGAATATCATTAACAGTGTTCACTGTGTTTTATACATGTCACTGAAGGAACACACATGACATATTCATGTCCTTTGAAGTTTACTACTGACAAGGTGGTAGTAAATCTTTATATCACCTTTTTTCCCGTATATTAATTAACAGGAATTAACGAGGACACCATGCCAAAGAATTGAATATGGGCCAAAGCTAAAAAAAAAAAAAGTCCTTTTCAAAGCTTCTGTCGAGACATTTATGTAGCTAAAGGTGACAATAGGAATTCCCAAATTTCTCTGTCTAGAAGATCAAGGAAACAGAGCTCTAGCCCCATGTCTAGCCACCACCTGCAGACAGAAGATGGGCACTGAGATTCTTCTGTGTGAGAATATGACGCACTGTCTCCAAAGTGGAGATAACGGGTAGGGGAATCTATACTGAGTATGCTGTGTTTAGAAAATGTGTCTCTTCATCTCTTCATTATTGTGGAGTTAGGCTGAATTGTTTCAAGAATTAGTGTTTGCCTTTAGGAGATGTGTATGATTGATTTCATTTACCTAACATTCCAGGAGTAACAAAATTGTGATGGAGAGTAGATCGAAGGTTGCCAAGGATTAGGTTCGGGGGAGAGTGCGACTGCAAAGTGGGAGCACAAGGGAGTTTCTCTGGGGCAATGGAAGTTTGGTATCCCAATTGTGTATACACACAAGATTTTGTAGAACCGTATATAAAAAACTGCATATAAGAACTAGTGAAATACAAATAAGGTTTGCAGTTTTGCAAATAGTTTATACCAATGTTCTAGTTTTGATAATTATGCTCTGGTTTTGTAAGTTATGGTCACTGAGAGAAGATGGGTGAAAGATATACGGGAACTCTATTTTTGCGACTTCTACGTGAGGCTGAAATTACTTCCAAAACAATTTTTCTTAGGAAGGTTTAAAAAAAAAAAAAACCTAAACCAAGAGTATATAAATATGTATATAGGAATTTCTTGCAAATTTTCTGTCAGTTTTAAGTTATATGAAAATTTACAAGTTAACAAAAAGGGTGTTGGGTCGCTTATATAATCTCCAGAGAACCAGGCGCTGGGGCCACGCAGCCAGGCTTTCTGCCCAAATAAACGCCAAAGAACTGGTCTAAGACATCGCTGCTCCTGTCACCAAACACAGCACTGCATCTCCCTGGAGCCACAGACAGCAGACACATACTCTTGCTGCAAGCACAGTGGCATGGTTGTCTCCAGCAGTTGCCTCCACAGATCCCAGAAGAGCTTCTGAAGGGTGCTGACTTCGTCGCAGAAGTAGTTTCGGACTCAGTCTGTCTATCCGATGGATGGCGCCCAGGCCATGTGATAAAGCCCTAGCTGCAAAGGGTCACGAGAATGTCTGGTACACTTTCAGAGTAAAAAGCAAGCTCTGCCTCAAAAGGTGGGGTGATTTCTCCAACATTGCAATGAGGGTCCAAGACTGGGTCATCAAAAAGAATGACAAAGACCTACTACAAATAATAAATGGAAGCACGGCTTTTCCACATCATTCTCCTGCTAAGGCCGGGTGAGCCATAGTCTTAACGCTACTGAGAAGTTAATTCAGGGTAACTAATGATGCCAGAAGCATAGGGTACATACACCAGCAGGCAAGGCTCTCTCAATAACTCAGGGTTGAATGCGGGACTAATCTCTTTTCTTTACCAAAACAACTTGAGAAGACTGTTGATTCTTAAGGGGAAGGGAGCTAACACTTGGGTGTTTTTTGGGTTTATAAATGTGTGTCAGACAGGCTGAAGACAAAATTTATTTTCTCACCCTCAAGGTAACACAAACAAAATTTTCAGATCTCTAGCACAGAGTCAGACTTACCTCAATATTTTTTTTTTCCTTTTTGCCGCTTGGATAATTGGTAGCAAGTATACTCATGAAATGATAAGAAATGAGATGGCCAGAAATGAAGATGTGAGGGAGAAAAGGAAAAAGAAAAGTTTAAGAGGCTAAGACGTAAAGGGGTAAGAAATAATACTGATAATGGTAGAACGGAGGCAAAATCATTGAAGGGATAGGGTCTGTTTTACAAGTACAAATGGCCCATATGAAAACTATTCAGACTTAATAACACAGAAATGAAAAAACAGGAGTCTAAGTCCCACTGAGTTTCATGAGAATCATGTACACTTTCAGTCACCATTGATCCCTAATACACGTATGACCTCACTTAGTGCAAACCGTCTAATACTGGCGTATTCAACAATGACTACGTTGTCATTGATCTTTCCAGGATAAATAACTTGAAGAGCCACTGTTCTTAATTATTTCATGCAAATAAGTGAACTTCACCAAAATGATGATTAGCCACCATTGGCATGCATTGTCAAATAATTAATATTGTGCCACAACTTGTCTCCTCTTTCTGAGACCAAAGGTAGTACCCCATTATGAAACTGCGGGGACTTTTGACATTCAGAGAAAATATGTTTCCATCCTGAGAACATAATTAAATAATATACAAATCAACTTTCAAATTCATTTAATGTAATAGTGATATCTACATATATTTTGTCTTTTGTTTTGAAATCTCTCAAGAATATTTGCCATAGGCATTTGTTTCTTTGATTTAAAAAAAATAAGTTCTGTTATTGCTAGTGGATCATAAAGTGAAAAAAACCATTACTTAAATTACAGAACTATCAGGCAACACATAAATTTTAGGATATGCAAGATACTTTGATTACTATTTTTTAAATTTTTTTCAATTTTTATTTATTTTTTTTAAGTTCATTCATTTCTAGAGAGACAGAGATAGAGTCACATAACCTTGTGATTATTTAACTTTTGGAAAAAATTATGTTTTCCAATTGTCATAAATATCAAGTTTCTGTGCAGCCTGAGTACAAAATCGAGAGATTTTTAACAAGAAGCTTGACGTGTTACTGAGGGAAGGCTCATGGCTAAATAGAGGCCAGGTGGCCAGCCCACAAAAGCAGTTGGAATTAAATTTTGTGGTCCACCACACTCTGCAAGGCATTGTGGGGTCTCCCAACTGACCACTGGAAGCAAAGCCATGGTCCACGGTGTTGGATGATGGGATTAAGGAACTAATTCAGTGAGTGAGCTGCCTTCCCTGGAGGGGAGGCAGGTCCTTAAAATCCAAACTTCCAAGCCTAGAAGCAAGAACTAACTTGAGTCTAATGCAGAAGGTGAAAGGACATGGCAACGGAATGCTCTAAAAAACCTCTAGAGTTTCTCAGGTATTCTTAGAGATATGTCTAGAAATATTCAGCCACCAGTTTGGAGTCCTGGTGACCAAGCTCCCCAGCAAGGACTAGGACATTAGCCAATAGAGTTCAGGTTCAAGGTTAAACCCCTGTTCCAGTGATAAACTGGTACTGGGAACCGATAATGGTAATTAGGTCCGAATATCAGCAGCCCAGAGACATGAATGCAGTGCAAGAAAGCAGAACTGAGTAAGAAATGATTTGGATCTCAGATGGGCACACATAAGGCTTATCCAAAACATGCCAGGTATAAAATTCTAGATATTAATATGCCAACAGGCCTGGTTCTTATTGATTCATGAACTGACTGATTTTCATGGCTAGTAAAAAAGGCAGGCATTTGTGACCTAGTATTCTAGTCATTCACATTACAAGAGCATTTAACAAATATTTTAAAATATGAAAAAAGAAAATAAATATCTCATAATTCTACAATACAAAGATGAGACAAGTACTATTAAACTTTATTTTTTAGTATGTTTAATGTTCTACATGCACACATACACATATACCATTATTTCAAAATAAGAGTCTCTATTATACACTCTGTGAAATGATCACATTATTGTAATTGCTTAGTTGTTTGTCTTCTCTGTCAAACAGGCAGAGGCAGTATCTTACTTGCCGTCATTGTCTTTCTATCCAGCGTAACACCTAGCACAGGAAGCCAGACATTATATGATAATGCATACTTCTGTGGTTTTTTAAATAAATATGCCAAACTGACCTTGTGACAGGTGTACCACAAGCAATTATGAGAGGTTCATTTACCTTCATTCTTAACAAAACTGCATCTTTTCACTTTTTAAGAATCTTTGCCATTTTGATGGGATGAATTTGCCTCTCAATTTTCTATACTGGCATTTCTAAGCTATGGAGCTTGAATAATTTTCATATGGGTCATCAGTATTTGCTAAATAAACACTACCCTTTCAATGATTTTGCCTCAATTCTGCCACCACTAATATTCATTGCCTCTTGAAAACTGAGTTAACAGTTTTATTTGTCCCTTGTTCAGCCTCCCCTAAAACTAATGAGACTTTCCAGGAAGTACCATTGAAAAGGAATCCTTCCTGCCCCTGGATGTTAAAGCAACATCTTGGAGAGGAAAATCATAGGTACCGGTGACAAACAGATTTGAATTCGAATGCTGGCTTCTCTACGGATTCATTTGAGTGACCTTAAACAAGACAATCAACCCCTATGAACTTCAGGTTCCTCATTTAGGAGAAATAATGCCAATGTGTCTTGCATAGTTGCTACAAAGACCAAATGATATAAAAATATGTAAAAGCACTATATAAATATAGGTTATGTTACTCTGGCTACTACTTTCCTTGAGGATAAATATTACATCCATCGTCTGTTTTGAGACAAATTGGCAAAGACAGCTTTCTTGTCAAGGCTAAAAATAAAACACAACAGAGACTTGGTGTTGCCCAGGAGAGTGTATATGGCTATTGAAGTTTGCACTTTCTAAGGAAGCTAATAAAACTAAATAAGAACTTATTCCACTGACACCTTAATGTCATTCTCTGTAGTAACCCAATTTGCTCTACTTGTCTCTCTACAGAAGTGGAAATTTGTGCTGCAAAGAGAGGCACAAGCAGCTTCCTCTCAGGGGTTATTTGAACGGCGCGGGCGTAGGCGCGGGGGGTGGGGGGGGGGCAGCACTGACTGACATGAAGGTGCCTAGAGCTGAGAGAACAACTGGGAAGGAATCCTAAATGAGCTAGGACAATTGCCAGCCTGGCTTTCCTGTTTAATAATTTTAGACAGCAAACAAAGAAACTTAAAAAAGGCTCTTGGATCCAGTCTTCTTCTATAGGCTTTACACAGTCTAGACAAGAGCTGCTAACAATCATTCTTACCCTTGGCTTCCTTACCATTTGGGGAAGTCTCAATTGTCTCAAACAGTGGTGCATAGTTCCTCCAAATGGTTAAATGCAGGTTATGTTTATTTCACATTCACTTTAAAATACTTAAATATATTCCTTACAATAATTTTGGAGGAAATAAGAGTATTCTGAAATCACGTTGTGGTACATATTCCTCCTTAAACGAGATGGGGGAAATCACTCCAAATAAAGTCTATAATAGAATGGGGAGGAACCACCTAGCTCCCTGTTTCCAAATTATGGTCCTCAGATTCTTAGAATCTTATCAACTATTTTATATGTTTCAAAAAGGAGAGTGGAGATTTTATATTTACATGCCATTACACTTCTCCCAAAGATCTTAGCAGAACCTTTCTGTCCATATCATATCAGTTACTCCACTTTGACCAAAGACAATCAACCCCTCTGTTTGGCAGGCATAGTTAGTTATTGCAAAAATGAATAGTTATGATTTTATAAACAAAAAGGTTGGTAAACAAATGACTTAAAATGAGTTCTTGCTGGCTAACGTGTTGGGGAAAACAATCTAGATCACTGACCTAATGTTACAGATGAGACTCAATATTACACATTGGGTTGGTGCAGCCCACGATTGGCACTTAGATATACTGGCTCCTAATCCAACGCTTGTCGCTCCAATCCAAAATCAGTATTTGCATGGAGTTGGAAGGGGCTTACCTAAATAATAGCAATAATTAAAGAAGACCCTGGGTCTTTATTTATACATTCAATAGCCAGTTCCTGGCCTTACTGTGTGCATGCTGTGGCCATGCTTGCCTTCGTTGGGGGATACAAAGGTGAGTGAGACAAATTCCTTGCCCTTAAAGAATTTAAAGCCCAAAGGAAATAATGTATTTGCATAAATAAGGAGTGCAAAGAATAAAATGGTAGTGTCTGTCAAAAAGATAAAGATGCTGCACTATCAAGGTTAAAGAAAATATGCGAATTAGACCATCTGGGTTTCGGGTCAAAAAATGTGTTAACATATTAAAAGGCATGTTCCATTCAAAATGCCCAGCTATACCAAATATTGGTCCCTGTTCACCCTTGAATGCAAATCCTTCTCTTTCTATCCTTTTAATTCCTGACATAAAAATCTTGTGTATCCTTAAAGTTCAGTTTCAAATATCAGCTGCTCTATGTGTTTTTCGTAATCATCTTGGTTATGAGCAACCTCTACAAACTCATGGAGCACTGAGCATTCCCACCTCATACACGGCACATTATTATCTAAAGTCTACTATTGCAGTTATTCATTTATAGGTATTTTGGTCCTGCCCACCTTTCTGACTTCATATCTTAGAACTTTATCATATTCTCTCTACATTGAGCCCAAAATAACTAAACACTTTGAATTTCACAAGTATCTTATTTCCCATTTTCTTGCCTTTGTTCCTAATGTTCTTTCTTTCTAGAATGCCTTTCCTCCCCTTCACTTTCTCAGTATCATTTCCTCCAGCAAACCCTTCCTAAGATCCTACACAATTCCCCAATTTCCCTACCATGTCAGATGGGGTCTGACAGGAGGCAGAGCTGGCTGGTTGGTTGCACAAGGGCCAGGAACCCAGAGACAGATTTCCTCTTACCATTGCCACCATGAGTGAAAGGGAGGACAGGAGGTCATGCACCACAGGTAAATTCTGGAGTCAAAATGGAAATAAGTAGATAACGGGATGATCATTATAGAGGAGCAGCTCGGCAGAAAGGAGAAACCAAGAAACAGAGCTGAAGTGGGTGGTATAGAAAACTAGTAAGCCCAAGAGGAGGAATAGCAAAGTGAGCAAATGGTAAGTACCATCAGGTAAGAGCTTAAAGAACCCCTAGAAATGGTTTTCCAGTTTTCAGAATGAACAGTGTGCTTAAGTAGGAGAACTAAATGGTATGTGCCCTTTTTATATCCTTCTTCCAAGTTCTAGATGAGGATAACATAATCCTATAGCAATCTTTGGAATTCTAGAGTTTCTCCCAGAGATTCTTGGATCACAACTCTTTTATCAGCATTGGCTAACTTTTGTGGCATGACAGATACCAGCAGGGAAAATAGCTGGAAGAAAGCTGTTGCTGCTGTGACCAAGGAAGTATGGGGTTGCCCAGGGGTGTCCATGCAGTAAGTGGGAATAAGCAAAGTTTGTAGTTTTGAAGTAGGTGAGCAATGGAGTTTTGGTGACAAATGGAGGTTCTTCACAAAAATGACTTCAGGTCATCAAATTAGAAGGATTAGATTTCTATGATGCACAGTGGAAATGACATCAGCATTTCTTATTGAAAAATCTAGAAAATCAAGTAAAATCCTTCTTTTTAAGTAGCTCAGCTCAAGCAAGGTAAATATCTTTCCAGTATCAGAAAACCAAGACATTATATTCAGACTAAGTATCCTTCGATGCTATGCAAAACCAAAGGTTAAAGACAAGGCAGGAAGATATTTAAATTCCAATCTGTAATTCATAATTAATTTGTAGAGAAAAGTGGCATTATTAGAAATGCTTCTAAAAATTTATCTGCTTAAAGAAGGTGGCTACATGGTATAAATGAGAGTGAACAGGAAATTATTCCAGGTTCAAATGCTTCCCAAGGCTGCCTCAGCCATTTTCAAGTTGTATTGGTTTTCTGTCAAATAAAACTAATGTGTGTTCATAAAAAGAATGACCTGCTTACTTGGTTACTGTTGTTAAATTCAACAGCATTAATAAAAGAGCTTGTGTGTGTAGACTAAAACTCTGCTATTTCAATCAGCTAAGTTCAATCTACTCATTAATTCCCTCAACATCTGTTGAGAATTCACCATGAGCCATGTCCTTACATCCAGCATGCATAAATTCAGACGAATAGTTGTTACATTTGTCTTAAGCTTTGTTGAGTGGGATTCAATGGAAGGTTGACAAACAGACTCAACTTAGGTGGGACACAATTCAAGAATTAATTCATTCAACAATACATTCACCAAATATGTACTGAGAACCTACCATGGGCCAGGCATTGTATTAACTAACAGGGATACATCAGTGGATACAATAGGCCTGATCCCTACTTCATCTGAATGTGGTGGTGTGAGGGTGGGGGGAGTGAGACAGAAATAAAGTAAAAAGAAAACCAAATGAATAAATGCAAACTGTGATAAGTGAGATAAAACCAAAAAAACTCACACAGGTGTCTGTGAAATCATAAGAGGGGCAACTAGCCTAGAGGGAGTGGTCAAGAAAATTTGCCCTGCAGAAGTACCCCTTCAACTGAGTCCTGAGAATGAAACAGAACCTGAGGGAGAGATCTGGATATGGCGAAAATGAATACTTCTGGCAGGTAGAAATATGGCCAGTCACTGGCAGAGAAAGCAGTCTTGAGATTTATCATGAACAGAGAGAGGGACAGAGATCAGAAGTTTAGGGCTTGGTTATCAGACAGGAATCCAGCTACCGAAACTCTAAGCCAGGACAGAAGGCCAATTCTGGTTACAGATTGTGAGCTTTTGCTTGATCAGAAACTTGAAATAATGAAAAGGCTCTGGTCTTCCTCTAAAGACAGCTTCCCAGGATAGGCCTTCCTTGACATTAAAGAGACCAATTCTATTAACAGTTTGATGCCCTCTATCTGAAATCCTGTCCTCAACCACCCAGAGGTTCTGAGAGCCCAAGTTGGCCAGGAGCATTACATCCCCTCTGCAGATGTGAAGCACACCTGGAGAATTCAAGTCCTTTGCAGGCTGGGAAAAGCTGGTCTTCCAGTAGCATGGTCCCTTTTCCACTGGTCTTTCATTGGAGCCCACCATTAACTTTCTCCTTTTCCCTCTAGGATCTTGGGCAGAGGTTCTGACAATAGGGCACTCAGTACAGTCTTGTCAGACTAAAGAAAAAGAAAGCTCTGCAGGCTGACATTGCAAAACTCTAAAGCAGCACAAATAGGACAAGCCCACAAAATGGCATATCAAGTACCTGCATATTTCAATAAGGGTTATTTTAAAGCACTCTGCACAAACAAATGGGTGACACTGGATGTGTTTATATCAGAAGAAGGAGAAATTTACTGTATTTAAATATGCAACTTTTGGCTTAACTAAGCACCGGAGCACATTCTCTCATGCTATATTTAGGCAGTGGGTTTCCATGTTTAAGGAATTATGAATTATTGAAAAGTACTTTGCAAAAATTTGGCAGCAATCCCTGAGCCACAGTCTGAATCAGATTTTGAAAGTTCTAATATTTCTTCAGTGTAAGTGAAAGAGTGCTCAAGAGATCAGGACACTAAATGAAGATTTTGTAATTAAATAATCAAGCCTCGTGAAATATGGAAGGAATATCAGATTAGAAGTGAAAAGACATGTATTCTTTTTCCAACTTTATCACATCGAAGACATAAAACCTTGGGTAGCAATTAATCCACTGAATCTCATTTTTCTCCTTTATAAAGTGGAGAAAACAATGTCTACTCTTCCCAGACTGTTGGCCAGGATAATTATAAGAAATGAATGTGAGAGAGGGAGAGAGAAAAAGATAGAGAGAATACATAGAAGCTGTAATGCATCAAAAATGTAGAGGATGATAACAGGGGTGCTATGAAGAGAGTATCAAAGACATAGTTCCTTTAATTTAATATTTTTAACTTCAGAGACAGTAACCCCGTCACACTGCTCTTCAGCTGATTTCAGGTGTACCCTCTGGGCATGGCAGTGCCTAAAGCAAATTACTTCTCTTGTAAACTCTTTCTTGAGTTCCACAAAAGTCTGTTTTTCTGGTAATCTCTCTGTTCCTTTCTTGACCCGTGTAAATCCATCTTTAATTCCAGAGTTTGACTTGAAATGTTTTCTGCTGGACCTGAGAATTCTACCTTCACTTCCAACTTCCTGGTGCAGGGACTTTCTGTCACTCTAGGTATCTGGACAAGTTCTGGGAAGCAGGTAGTTCCTTCCCAACATAACAACTTTCTCCCAGTTCTACAACCAAGGAAGTCTGCGCTTGTCTCTTGGCCTCGGTGTTTCCCAAGTTAGAGGTCAGACCTACTCCACTCTTCCTCTCAGCCATCTGGGGAGTGAAGTGGGGTGTCACATGTAAGGTCCATGGGTGGCTGCCTGCAAGTCTCCTTCACCAGTTGAGAGACATGCTGTATAGCCTTAATTTTCTTTAGAGAGACCTTCTCCTCCAAAAAATCTTCCCTCATCATTTTGTAGTCCCAAACTAAGTCAAAGGGATTCAGCTGTTGAAGAACTGGGACTTGAAATCTCCATTGTTAAACATAGCATGTATGTATTTGTTTTCCATTCCCTTTGTATCTGATTTTATGTCACTGCTGTCTCATTCCAATATCCTATATCAGATGAAAAAGACCATCCAAGATTTATCTCTGCATTAGATATACCATCATGGCACTATGACATTTAGATTTATATTCTTGTTCCATATTCATGATTGTTTTCCATATGAGCACTCAAATAGTGCTATCAATGGTCATTGTCAACCTGATTTTAAAGACAAGAAACTGTGATTGGCTGAAGATCACACATCTCACATCGGTCACAGAGGTAACTGTGTCCTTGATTATGTCTCACTGTTCATGTCCTAAATATAAAAATATCTGATCAGTTTAAAAGACACTAGATAGGACCGAATTCCAAGACTATAATTTTGAAGAAAATGGTTGTTTTTTCATTAAATTCCCTTTTCCCTCTCTCCCCAACACTCCTCACATATGCATGCACTGATTTCATCAATTCCACTTTTAAAATCAGTCAAATCTGGTCCAGAAACAAAACAATGAATTGAACCTGAATCAAATCAAGCCTCTACATCTAACTTCCAAATTACAAGAAATACAGGGAACTGAAGACATGTTACAGGAACTTACTGAGATGCAATCAACAAAACCAGTGTGGGATTCACAGGACAAAAGACCTGGTTTTTTCAACAAGGATAACAAAAAGCAAGGATAAAAACAGACAGATTGAGATGAACCTACAGAGTGAAAGAGATTTGAAGAAGTATGTCAAACGATTCCAAGATACGATTGCAAGATAAAGTCAAACGATTGCAAGACTTTATTTACAGCCTGATTCAAGCAAATAGACTGTAAAAAAAAAAGTGAGACAATTAGAAAAATTTGAACACTGCTTGATATTTGGTAACATTAAGAAAATATTAATATCTGAAGGGTGATCATTTTTCTTGTGATTATATTTTTAAAAGCAGCCTTATCCTTTAAAGATTTCTACTGATATATTGATGGGTATAATTACACAATGTTTGCTATTTGCTTCCTAATTATACGGCAATAGGGTGGAAATGGTAGGGTTAGAGAAAAAATGGCCATGATCTGATCATTGTGGAAGCTGGATGCTTATACAAGAGTGTTTATTATACTATTGCTCATATTTTTAGACATTTGAAATTTTCCACGTCAAAATGTTTTTGAAAGCCAGCGTAATAATTTACTAACCAGAGGACTAAATAAACATTCAGCATTTCAGCTGTCTGTGATGATGTAACGTAGACCTGGGTTGAACACGATATTTGATTTATTCTTTCCCTTATTTACCAAGAGCATAAAAACAGAAACACCCACAGGTGTAATGCTAATGGAAGCCTTGCAGGATCTACACGCCACAGAAGGTAGTTGCTTTGTGCTACACTACAAAGTGAGTGGAGAAGAGGCATACCACTGTCCTTTGATTTGAACAAGGGAGGTTACTTTCTTCTCTGTAAGAGGGACAAAGAAAAACGCAGCATAAAGATCCACCCTTGCTTTGAAGTATGATGGCTTTGCTCTTGCTCTTCTGATCCCTGTGAGGAAGGGTGAGGGATCCTCCACACTAAGGGAAGATAAACTATTCCTAGAATTTATTAGAATGCCGTCTAAACAATTGAAATAGGAAGGGATATGAAGGGAACCTCCACAGTTTCTGTAATACTTTGTGTCTTTTAAAAAGCCTGGTAGGTCATGAAGGGAAAGAAATGAAGAGTATCAACATTCCCTTCCTTCTCCTTGTCTCCAACCAGCTCTTAGCGGCTACCACTTGTCTAAGTCCAACCACACAACATTAAGCATTTGGGCTTTTTTTTTTTTTTTTTTTTTTTTAGTTACTCTGGGTCCAAGAATTACTGCATGCCTCTGGTTGAGGTAGAAGACTGAGATTTTAGAGGAGGGTTCCTCTGAAACTCTGTGCAATTTTTGGTTGGTATATGGTGTATTGTTGGTATATAATCTATTACTTCTTATGTTTGGGAATCTACTACTTTGATACACAGTAATCCAGTTTTTAAAAATTGTGGTGACATATACATCATTTACCAGTTCAACCATTTTTGAGTATACAATTTAGTGGCATTAAATGCATTAACATTTTTGTGTAACCATCACCCAGTCATCTGTTTTTATCCTAGGCACTAATGGGACGTTTCTAAGAGGAAACTGTAACGAGGTAGGAATAAAAAGGAAGTTATAATGTATTTGACACAATAAATCTTCCCCTTGTCAGTATATGTTTTTAAAAACATCTATCGCTAACATATTTCCATCTATAAAATGTTATATGTCCACTAAAATTGTCCGGAAACAAATGGTCTGGAATTTACAAAAATTATGACAGACCTGATACCTGAAGCTTGTTTGCAAGTGAATGTCTTTCTATAAGGCTACCTTTCAAACATGGCCCATATGTGTTTTGTCTACTAATATAAAAGGATGAATCTATTTTTATACAATAATAAAAAATAGCTAAGAAGAAAAAAGTCTCATAGGATAAAACTTTAGTATTGGTATTGTTACATTTTCTCCATTTTCCTTTTATGTTTTAATACTTTATTATAAAACAACATGTAGGGCTTCCTGAATTTGGTTTTACATGTAGCTTGAGAAGTAGAACCAATAAATAGCATTGGTATAATTTTGCACTTGGAAGCCAGGGACAGACTTTGACATGTATTGTGATTGACAATACCATGGAGAAGCTTCTTTCTCTCTCCTCTTACACTACCCATAGCACTGGATAGGCCCAAAAAAACACCAAAGATGTAATCAGATGAGTAAGTGTCATATCTTAAAATGCAAACACTTGTGGAGAGTTAAGATATTTACTGCCACTCAGCTCTGTATAAGGAGATGTATTCTTTCTATGGCCAAGCTCATTCATTCCAAACATGAGGGCCATTGACTCTTTGGGGGCCACAAAAGTCAATTATCCATAAATCTGTGTCTACACCAAGCCTTGAATGTAGAGTGAATAAATAGTATGTCTCAAAAACATATGTGCTACCCTATTTCAAATATATATAGATAGATAACATTGAGATGGACAAAATGTGAATTTGTTTAAAACCCAATGGAATCCAAAATGTCTTTGGTCATCATATATTTTTTTTATCTTTTTTTTTTAATGTTTATTTATTTTTTTGAGAGAGAGGGACAGAATGCAAGTGAGGGAGGAGCAGAGAGGGAGACACAGAATCCGAAGCAGGATCCAGGCCCCAATCTGTCAGCACAGAGCCCAATGTGGGGCTCAAACTCACGAACCACAAGATCATGACTTGAGCCAAAGTTGGACGCTCAACCAACTGAGCCACTAAGACACCCCAGTCATCATATATTTTCTTAATTGATGAATTAAGAAAAGTATAAAACCCTTCATGAAGGATGTCAAAATTTGGAAATTCCTTCTAATCATCTGGGAAGGTTGCACCTCACTCCTTTTACTGGTTGCATAATGTTCCATGATACGGATATACTGCATTTTAATCAGCCACTTCCATATCGGTAAGCTTTCTCTTTGGCCATTTGACCAAAGTTCCCTTGGCCAGTGCAAACAATGGTACAATAAACATCCCCCAGTACATGACCTTACAAATGGGCGATTTTTTTTTCCTTGAGGTAGATTCTCAGGAGTGGAATTTCTGAGTTAAAGGGGAAGTGCATTTTAGGTTTTAATAGATGTTGCCCTGTTGCCTTTTAGAAAGATAGTGAAGCTCGAAAGTCCCACACACAGTGTGTATAAGAGAACCCTTTTCCCCACATCTACCAGCAGTGGGTTTTATAACTCTTTTTAATGTTGTCAATCCAATAGATATAAAGTCATATTTCATCTTTATTTTCATTTGAATTTCTTTTACTGAACATGAATTCGAGCATCTTTTCATTATATTTGTTGACCACTGGGATTTTGTTTTCTTGTGATTTTTTTTTTTAAATTCTAATCTTCTCTGCATTTTTCTATTGAACTGTTTGTCTTTTTCTTGTCACTCTATAAGAAGTCTCCACGTTACACAATTGTCCCGTGTCTGACGTTGCTCACTCCTACCTCTCAACTCACTCTCTGTCATATTAATCTTTTCTTGTCTCCACAGTAATTACCACTGTTTGAAATTATTTTGTTAGCTGTTTGTTTCTTGTCTGTCTCTCTCAACATAAATCTCATGAAAACAGAAAATGTCTCCTTTGCTCTTCTGTATCCTTTGTCGATGACAGAGCATAACACAGGATAGGCCCTCAACAATATTTGTTGGCAAAACAAATAAATGAATGGTGGCCAAAGAGTTATTCATAGATTCATACAACATAATGCTTGATTCAAGGTACTATGGAATTGAGAGAAGAGTAAAATGAATTGTGAATTAGAAGATAGGTGGTGATTAGGTGGTAGAAATCTTACATGTTAGGTGAAGGAATTTTCACATTTTTTTACAGGAAATGTGGAGTCATCAAAAGCTTTTCAGCACGGGGGTGACACAATGAAATTTATGATATAGGAAGAACACTCTGGTGGCAATGCCATGAATTAATTATAAGGGGAAGAGAAGTTTTATTAGTAATGGTCCTTCTCACAGCTCTAAAATAACTTGTGCCAAACCAGTCCAAGTGTATTTTATGGACAGCATCTTTAATAGAACTAGCAGAGTCAGCACACATTTCCCAAATCAGATGACAGAACAGACACTCTAAATTTTATCCATTATCTTTTGCTGCCCCATTCTTTATGCTAAAGGATAAAAATCATATGAGTTGCATTAATTTCCTCAATAAAGTGGATGCTTAAATTGATTGAGAGTTATGTTCATTTTCTGCCAAATTATATCAGCCTCCTCTCATAATCCAAAATTTCTGAAAATGTTTCTGAGGAATTTTGTGTGCCAAGTACTGTGCTTGACCTATACTTAAAGTGTGTTTAAGACTAATTAGTTAGATTGATATTAGGAAATACCATCACCTGGTCTTAGCCTGTCACCTTCCCTAGCAAGGGTCAATGTATATGCATGGTAAAGTTTTACCTGTATTAAGCCAAGACAAGGGGAGATATTTGTCTTCTTCTTTTGTTAGTTTAATAAATCTCAGAGAATACTCTTTGGTGTGAATTTTCCAATCTGAACTGGATATTGATCAACTAAAGTGGTTATTTGGCACATCTCCCTTTGGACAGGTGGTAGTTTTATCTTCAAGCATCATTTGATTCTCCTTGCATGATTAAAGAATGGCTCCTCTGATGAGGTGAACCACACTTTATTGACAGACTATAATATAGTTAAAAGGACATGGCTTTGGCATCAGATATAACTAAATTCAAATCTCCACTGTGCTACTTACTAATTGAGTAATATTCATTCAGTAAATGTTTGGGAACTATTTTATACCGATTATTGGTCTAGACTCTAGAGCTTGAAAAACTCTGACTGTAAGGAGCCAGCAGTTTAGCAGAAGGGATAGACAAGGAAATCAACCTTGTATAATAGAGGAAGGAACTAGGAACAAAAAGATAATCAGAGAGGGCAGGTGAAAGAAAAGACACCCAGACCAAGGCAACATAAGGAACAAAAGTATAAATGCATGCTTAGGAATGATATGCTTGGTGACTCAAAACACTGAACTATGGCATATTAAATATAAAACTCTGTGAGAACAAACGACTTGTTTGTTTTCATCACTGTAATTCCTGGCACCCAGGGCAGAGCCTGATACATACTTGCAGCACAATAAATATTCAGTGAAAAAATAAATCCCCGTGGGGCACCTGCATGGCTCAGTCGGTTGAGCATCTGACTTTGGCTCAGATCATGATCTCATGGCTCCTGCGTTTGAGCCCCGTGTCAAGCTCTGTGCTGACAGCTCTGAGCCTGGAGCCTGCTTCAGATTCTGTGTCTCCCTCTCTCTCTCTGCCCCTCTCCTGCTCATGCTCTGTCTCTTTCTCAAAATAAATAAACATTAAATTAAAAAAAATTTTAACATATATGTATAATTTTTAAATATATATTTATATATACAAATTTTAAATATTATATATATATGGTATATATATATACCATATATATGGTAAAAGATGTGTTGGAAAGTGGTGAGAGATAAAGGTAGAGAAACAGGCACCAGGCAGATTATGGTTGGGGTTGTATTCCAAGATGAGAAATGTTAATTTTTATTCTATACCCAAGTATTTTCCAAACTTGGTTAAGAATTAGAGTCATCTGGACTAACAGACACATGAAAAAAAAAATGCTCAACATCACTCATCATCAGAGAAATACAAATTAAAACCACAATGAGATACCACCTTACACCTATCAGAATGGTTGATATTAACAACTCAGGCAACAACAGATGTTGGCGAGGATGCGGAGAAAGAGGATCTCTTTTGCACTGCTGTTGGGAATGCAAACTGGTGCAGCCACTCTGGAAAACAGTATGGAGGTTCCTCAAAAAATTAAAAATAGAATTACCCTATGACCCAGCAACTGCACTATTGGTATTTATCCAAGGGATACAGGTATGCTGTTTCAAAGGGGCACATGTACCCCAATGTTTATAGTAGCACTATCAACAATAGCCAAAGTATGGAAAGAGCCCAAATGTCCATCGATGGATGAATGGATAAAGAAGATGTGGTATATATATGCAATGGAGTATTACTCGGGAATCAAAAAGAATGAAATCTTGCCATTTGCCGCTACGTGGATGGAACTAGAGGGTATTATGCTAAGCGAAATTAGTCAGAGAAAGACAAATATCATATGACTTCACTCATATGAGGACTTTAAGACACAGAACAGATGAACACAAGAGAAGGGAAGCAAAAATAATATAAAAACAGGGAGGGGGACAAAACATAAGAGAGACTCTTAAATATGGAGACCAAACTGAGGGTTGCTGGAGGGGCTGTGGGGGGGGGGGGATGGGCTAAATGGGTAAAGGGCAATAAGGAAGAAATTTGTTGGGATGAGCACTGGGTGTTATACACAGGAGATGAATCACTGGAATATACTCCTGAAATAATTATTGTACTATATGCTAACTAACTTGGATGTAAATAAAAAAAAAAAAAGCATTAGTCATCTAAATTCTGGATCACCTGGTAAAAATACAGATTCCAGTCCTCTTCTCATAACCAAACCTAAGTCTCTAGAAAAGAGGTCAGGAAATCTGTATTGTAGTTAGTACTGATGTGATTCTACTGATTATGTGTTTGAGGACACTGAGTAAGGCAAAAGAGTATGAGGGTCTGATCCAAGACTACAGGATTAATAGAGGAAATGAGTAAACAAATATATCATATGCTGATTAGGTTGACTTGTCAAAACCCAGTGATCATTCGAGAACAGTAATGAGAGAGGCATCTAAGTTTCCAATTTGGGTCCCTGGATTAAGTTGTTGTCAAGAAATAGAGTAAAGAATGCCAGAAGAAAAACTGGTTTGGAAGAAAAGATAATAATTTTAGACAAGTTAAATTTGAAGTGCTTGTTGTAAAACTGGGGGTAAGGTCCATAAGGTATGAGATAAATGGAACTGGATCTTAGGAGAAAAATCTGAGCTTAAGTTATACAATGGGAGAGATCAGTTTTTAAAAGATGTAATGTCATCATCTGTTCAGATTGTCCCAATAATTCATGCTATGAAATCTTGCCATATGGCATGGCTCCAATGGTGTCCTGGCAAATGTATCAACTGGCTTTCAAGGGTGGGGGGTGGGGAAGCCCTAATTTGTAGCGTTTGTCAATTTTTCATGTTGTGAATACCCCCACCATGGAAGTTTTCAAGCTAGCAAGCACATCACTGAATATGAGATTGGGAAGGCATGTGCACAATTGGTTCTCATCAGTGAGTAGAAATGGATTTCAGCACACAATTGCATAGTCCCCTTTGCCCCCTCCCCCAGAAATGCACCCTAATGAGTCCTTACTCTAGTAAAAAAAAAAAAAAATTCCATCCTAGCAATAAACAGAATACAGTAAGAAGTCAAGCTCAGTACATTCAAGTAAAGTGATTTCTTCCCAAACATCCCATCTGTTCTTCACAACCTTTCCTAGGTTGCCACACTCTGCTCAGTGCCAGCTGGCACTCCCAAACAGCTGGGTAAAATCATTACTCATTGTCCAGATGTGTCATAATTCAGTCAGATCTGGCTCCTCTCTAACTCTATGGCACCTCCAACCTTCATCAGAGGAATTAGCTTAAGTGACCATTCTAGATCCACTGATTTAGGGCTCAAGTTCCAGGATTGTTGGATTCCAACGGCTAGCTACTGGTTAGGCTTACAACTCCTAGGTTCCCCTCACCTGCCTCACTCACTTTCCCATCACTATTTGGCTGAGAAAGTTCTACATCATTCATTTCCCTCCTACCAAGCCCTTTGGTAAAGAAGCCTTTGTAATCACTTCCTGAAGGTGGAGGGGGGTAGATTGAGATGAGACAAAAGTTTAATAACTGGCTCTGCTTGTAATTAGTTCATGCTTTATAAAGAGACTGCAATTCTCTCTGATGTTATCTGGCAGGCAGGCAGAATATGTCTGATGTTTACCAAAATCTCATATCACAGTATCTCCACACTGCTTGTCTTTAGGACACAGCTAACAGATTATCTTTGCTTGGGTGCTTGTTGTGTGATATACTGTAATTTTCTTTCAGCATTTTAGAGATAGAATTCCTTTTTTTTAAATCTCAGGTGTATCATTTCTTTTAAGACATCAGCTGACAGACTGTTGATTCTTTTAAAGCGTCATTTCTTTTGGTAGCTACTTTTAAGGCTTTCTCTTTGTGATTATTTCAGCAGCCTTATTGTGATGTGTCTCTGTGTGGTTTTCTTGGTATTTATCATACGGTGGTTCAAAGTACTTCTTGAATCTATGGCTTGACTTTTTGCATCAGTTTTGGGAAATTCTCAGCTATTATCTTTTCAGGTATTGCTTCTTTTTATCCCTTTCTTTTTCTCCTCCTGCACGTGACTCCAGTTATACTTGTGTCAGACTGTTTTACTGTCCCACATATTACTTATGCACTTTTTGTAATTTTCATGGTTTTTTTCTCTATGTTTTAGTCTGGATACTTTCCTTCTGACCTTTCTTCCAGTTAATTAACTCACTCTTCAGCCCTCTCTAATCTGATATTAAACTCATCTATTAAGTCCTTGGCTTCTATTATTGTATTTTGCAATTTTGTAACATCAGTTTATTTTACTTTTTATTAATTCCTGTTATCTGCTGAAATTCTCCACTTTGACATCTATATTCATGAACATCCATATCAGATAATTCTAATAATTATAAGTCTGTTCATATTGTATGCTTTGATTTTAGTCATATCTTGGTTTCCTAAGTAATTTTTTATTGAATGCACATTATTGGTCACATTTTATTGAATGGCATTATGTCTTAAAAAAACTGTTATCTTCTTCCCAAGAGGATTTATGTTCACTTTGGGCAAAAAGTTAGAGTAGCACCAGCCCATCTTGATCTGATCAGGAATTAAACATACTCAAAGCTGGATTTCAGACGTTGAAAAGTCTTACCTAATTTGGGTTCTCTATTACTCCTAAGATGTAGCCATTTGGGAGCTTTGACTAAAAGCTTAATATGTTTACAAGAGCTCGGAATCCTATATATTGTCTTCCTAGCACTACGAGACTGCAAAAAGTAACTGCTTGGCTTCATAGCCTCTCAGCCTTCGACCTCTCATGAAAAGACAAATACTTTGGTGTGAAAAAGCAATATGGAATATCAGATTCACTATTCTGTGTTTCTCTTCACTCTGGGGTCTTGAGTCATCAAATCCTTATATTGAAACTCCAATATATGTATGTCTCTCTGCCCTATGAAACTGAGGAAAGTTCTAATCAACTTCCTTGCCTTTGGGTACAACTTCCTGAGCTTCATAGCTTTTTCTGCCATGCAGTTTATGAATCAACAAATAAGAGGAATAATGGCATGAAATTTTGGACTTGCCTCAGTATATTCTCTTCTCTCTGAGAAATTAGCCACTCAAGTCCTTGATTTATTAATAGCTCTTCGGTGCCTTCAAATTGATTTTCTGCTCTGCTTTATCCAGGTTTTTTTTTTATGTTTATTTATTTAATTTGAGAGGGAGAGAACACAAGCAGGGGAGGGGAAGAAAGAGGGGGAGAGAGAGAATCCCATGCAGGCTCTGTGCTGTCAGCTCAGAGCCCAATGTGGGGCTTGAACTCACAAATCGTGAGTGAGATCGTGACCTGAGCTAAAATCAAGAGTCTGACACTTAACCGACTGAGCCACCTAGGTGCCCCTTATCCAGGTTTTCTAGTTGTTCTCTGAAGAAGGTTGTTTGGCTATAAGGTAGTTCATCATAAGCAGAAATCCAAGATAGTGAAAAGTAGCATGAAAACAAAGGACTTGCTCTTTCACATGAAATGAGGTATGAGAGTTGAATTAACGATTTGGCCTGAGCTACAAGAAAGACTGTGTTACAGGTTATGGGTTTGGAAAGAGCACATGAGAAGAAGGGTTGGCAGGGGACTATCAGGAGTAAATTTTGAGATGGTAGCTAAAAAAAATTAAGAGTGGATATCCAAGAAGGATTTTGGAGTATGAGTCTAGAGTTCAGAGAAGAGGTACAGCCTGGAGATATAGATTTGGAAATCATGAGCATATGGATGGCATTTAAAACCAAGAAAGTAGGTGAGGTCACCAAATGTATGAGTGTTGATAGAAAAGAAAAAAGATCTAAAGAGTAAGTCTGGGGAATACTAACATTTATGTAGGTGTCAGGGAGATGAGAAGAAACCAGCAAAGGAAAATAAGAACTTAAAACAAGAGAGATTAAAGAAAACCCAGGTGAGCGAGATGTCCTGGAATCCAAATAGAGAAGCTATTCCAAGGAAAGGATAATAAATAGTATGTCAAATACTACTGAAAAACCAAATCAGATGACTGAAAAGTAACCTTTGGATCAACAACATGAAGTCATTGCTGACATTATGGGAGTCATTGGAAAGGTGGGAGTAAAAGTCTAATTACAATAAAATCAAGATAAAAACGGTAACAACGGGATATTAATTCTTGCTTTCTATTTTATTGGACTTTCCAAAATAATCTCATCTAAAATTCATCTTATTTCTTAGAACAGATTACATGATTCGTGTATTCGCAAGGCACTGATTCTTTAAGCATACCTCCTTCAATGTCATCTTCAATACCTGTTCATGGCTGAAGACATGTTTTGCCCTAAAATAGTTAACAATCACATGTATGATGTAAAGATTTTCTATGGTTTCCAAATTCCCCAAGCTATTATCTGGGCCCTTGGGCAATACTGAACAGTAATGAAAAGAAAGTTACTTCTAGAACATGTACTACAACAAATACTTGTCCCATGAGGCTCTTCAACAGTTGCCTCTGCTTTCTCAATTCTAGACTTGCCCACACACAAATAACTCTTTTGAACTTTGGGGAAAAGATGGAATGTCCTTGAACCTAACAATTCTGACACATGCATCATACTCTTCCCTTCTTCCTCTAGATAATATTTATTTTCTCAAATAAACAAAAATGAGGAGTGGTAAACTCACTGATTTCTTTTCACGTTCACCCTTCAAATATCCACCACTAAGATAAGCCCCTAGAAGACCATGAAAATTTATCCTCCTTCTAAACGTCTGACTCAATATTTTATATATTCAGGGTTCAAGGTTATTCTGGAGATCAGAATGAGAAACTGCCTTCATTCCATCTCTAACAACAAAGATGCCATTTTATGTGATTACTCCCTATCATACTTTCCATTAATTGTCTCCACAATAGATGATGTGGTATATTGCTCAGGATATGCTAACCACTGGAACAAACATACCCCAAGTCACTGAATGTTATCAAGTATTTTCTTGCTTAAATAAATTCCAAGGTGGACATTCCTGGTCAGGTGGTTCTCCTGGGCAGCTTTTCTCCAAGCAGCATCTCAGAAACCCAGGCTGCTTCCATCTTGTGGCTTTAAAGTACCCTCGACATCTTTAGTCAACAGATAAAGGGAAAAGAGAAAGGTTTGCACATAGAGTTTTGTGGCCAGTCCTGGAAATAACATGCATCACTTCCACAACATACCATTGCCCAAATGCTGGTCACGTGATTTTAAACTAAGTTCAAGGGAAATGGAGAAACACATTTTTTCTTGTGTACTCAAGAAAAGGAAATATGACTGCTGAGAATTTAGTCAGTCTCTACTATAGACTTCCTTCTGGCCATTAAATTCTTATCATACTCTTCCTTTTATCTGCAAAGTACACTCACCCCCTCGCTAATAGGAACAACCCAAAGTCACACTCCATCATTACGTCTAGTTTAGAGTTCAGGATCTCCAGACGATACACAGTCCTTCCAGCAGGACTAGTTATGGCTCCCCATGCTCTGGTAACCTGTGAATTAAAAGATAAGCTTTCTGTCCACCACCACCACACACACATACACACACACACAGCCAATATGCAATGTTGGAACTGAGGCACTGTAACAGTAATAAACACCCCCATTTACAAAAAGAACAAATGGAAAAGCCTAGAAGTCAAGTCCTTTGGGTAGAAAATGTGAAGGACCTGAAATGGTGGTAGGAAAAGATGTTTGGTAAGGTTTTTCTCATGTTTTCTAAGTGGAATATCCCTTCCCTGTCCATCCTCTGTGGCTCTGGCCCCATCCTTTGTGAGCTTCACCTTGTCCATTATTCTCTTCGGCCACATGTGAAGGCGGAGAGAGGGCATGCCATTTGGGAGCACTGGAAGTCAGTCTAAAGTTTATGGAAATGTGGAGCTCCAATGGTTGTTCGAAGTCTGAAATGGCCAAAACTGATGCTTTTGTTTGTTTAGTTTGTGGTTTACTTGGAAATATAAATTTCTCAAAAGCTTAATAGTCTTCTGATCAATTTGCTTCCCAGCAGTTGTATGTGCCAGAAACCACCTTCAAAGATTTCCCCTAGACATAATTCTCAAATACGTTTTATCTCTCTGCTTTTTGCCACCATTCTGATCTCTCTCAATTTAATAATAGGCTATCTTGAGACTGTAACTTTTGAATGGAGAATATCCATCCTTAAACTGATCTTTTTTGTGAATCACTTGATTCACCTGAAAATATTTACTGAGCTGCAAGTGTTCAAAATTTGTTTTTTTCTTTTAAATTCCATTTCCCACAGTTCAGATTCTACAAACAGCTGACTTTTCAACTTTGCAGAACTGCATTTCCAGACTCTCTCTATTCCCTTTCATTTATGCTTACAAACTTAGACATTTCTTTTTCAAGCTTTTTCTTGGCCAAACACAGCCAATAAAAACCCCACACCACTAGAGTTATGTTTCTCATTCCTTCTCCTGGAGTTCAATTCCAATAGGCACATGTTCTACCTTCCAAGCATTCATAGGGAAAAGTTTTACAGAATGTCTTACCACTGCATAATAAGATTATCATTTTTCCAGCTGCCAATTTCAGTTTCCTTACTGACCATGGCCAATTGCTAAGCCAATAACATATATTTCAAATTTTTGTTATGAAAGAACACCACTTCAACATATAAACATTTGTATTTGAATAGGTTAACTGCTATAGCAAATGCCCCAAAATCTTATTGGCTTAATATAATAAAAATATTTTTAAGTCCACTCTGAGTACTCTTGGTTGGGTGGTTCTCTTGAGTGGTTATCCTGCAAACTGATTTAGTAATCAAGTGCTTCTATCTCATGGCTTTGCCATTTTACAAGTTCAAGGTAATCCTGGAATAATCTGGCCAGTAGATTGGGGAGGTAAGAGTAATGTAACCAGAGGATTTATGACCATGCCTAAAAATTATATACATAAATTCTGTACACATTTATTTTTCCAGAACTCTGTCATGTAGCCCCAACACAGCATCCAAGAATTCTGGAAAATAACGTCTTACCATGTGCCCAGGAAGAGGTAACAGGATTGGTGAGCATGTAGCCAGCTTTGAAGCATATGTAGCTAAAACCACAGATTAGTCCAATATTGGCAAGCAAGGATTATCCAATTCTAAAATATACGGCAGAAACATACAGAAAACTCAGCCCAAACCCTGAAAATGTATTTAATTAATATATTAGCTAAATGCATTGAGAATAGAGGCACATGGGTGGCTCAGCAGGGTAAGCATCTGACTCTTGATTTCGTCTCAGGTCATGATCTTATGGTTGTGAGATGGAGCGTGGCACAGAACCTACTTAAGATTCTGTTTCTCTCTCTCCTTCTGCCCTTTTCCCCACTCGCTCACATGTGCTCTCTCTCTCCCAAAAAAAGAAAGGAAGAAAGAAAGAAAGAAAGAGAAAAGAAAAGAAAAAAAAAGAAAAGGAAAGGAAAGAAAAGAAAAAAGAAAAGAAAAGAAAAGAAAAGAAAAGAAAAGAAAAGAAAAGAAAAAGAAAAGAAATGCATTGAGAATGTACTATTTTCCAGGAATTCTTCCAATTCTTTTATACTTAATCACTGGTTCTTAAAATAATCCTGTCAGATGGTTGTTGTATTATTATACACATTGCATAGATGAAGAAACTGAGGCACAAATGGATTAGGCCTCACAGCTAATAAGTGGCAGGAGCAGAATTTGACTCAAGCAGCCTGGTTCCAGAGCACAGAATCATCCATTATATTATTCAGCCCTTTCTGATTTATTCATGAACTTCTCAGTTAGTAAGTTTAATACACTATTGACTAATGGCATATTGTCTCTTCTCCTCTCTGACCTAGAGAGCTATTTTCAGCCTTGTCTGTCCATTTGTTTGCACTGATTCTCTAGGACCTAGTTTTTTTTTTTAAGGTCTATTTATTTATTTTTTAAAGTGCAGGGGGTGGGGAGGAAGAGAGAGAGTGGAAGAGGTGCAGAGAGAGAGGGAGGTAGAGAATCTGAAGCAGGCTCTGCGCTGTCAGCTCAGAGCCTGATGTGGGGCTCAAACTCATGAACTGTGAGATCATGACCTGAGCTGAAGTTGGATGCTTAACGAACTGAGCCACCCAGGTGCCTGTAGGACCTAGTCTTAATGCATTTCTGTACTGTCCTACAACTGTGTTAGTGGAAATTTTGGGAACAGAGGTTATCATCAAGTCTATAGAGTGAAAAAGAAAGAGGATAAAGGGAAAATACAAGCAGCACGTTCATTTACAGGGTAGTAAGGAGAAAATTCCAGCCCACACCTAACATTCATCAGGCCTAGGACAAGAATACAAACAAAGGCCCACATTCCATGTCTAATACTTAAAAGTTATGAATTAAGCCAACACAATGGTAAATGAAACACACTTCATCCTTCTACCTTGAAAAATATATTATCATAGCATTCTGGAATGCTAAATTGAATTTAGAATTTTTGGACTCAGAATTCCATGCTAGAATATGGTGCTTTGGAAAGGAGCTGGAGCCTGTGCCCCGCCTTCTTTCTTTTCTCACCCTTGGATCTATCCTATACTACAAGAAACTGCTTGAGCACACAGTTGGGTCCCCTAGCATGCACATGTGAGCTTTGTCCATATCACCGTAGCAAATACTCACCCCTGTGTCCATCAAAAGGATGATCCAGGAATAGAAGTCTGGATGGGAAGTCAGCCTGTGATAGTTAAATAGAAAACTCCTGGGTCCCGAGTATCCAGACTAGGTAGAGGTGGTAGAGGTGGAACATAGATTCCGAGTGAGCACATCCCCTTGGCCTGAGTGAACCTTCACACTATGGTGAAGGGTATACCATAGAAGGGCCAGAGCAAGACTCTGAAGAGTAGGACTGAAATCCCTGATTTTCCCTCTGACCACAAAAAAGTAATAGGGATTTGATTTATTTTCCTGCTTCTGGCAGAGGCTTGAATTACAAATAATGTTAAAGAAGTTCTTTAGGCATAGGAAAATGATACCAGATGATAACTTAGAACTACACTAAGGATTGTAGCACCTGGGTGGCTCAATCAGTTAAGCATCCAACTCTTGATTTTGGCTCAGCTCATGATCTGATGGTTTGTGAGTTCAAGCCTCACATCAGGCTCTATGCTGATGGTGCAGAGCCTGCTTGGGATTCTCTCTCTCTCCCTCTCTGTCCCTCCCTTGCCTGTGCGCTCGCTCTCTCTCTCTCTCTCTCTCTCTCTCTCAAAATAAATAAAATAAACATTAAAAAAAAGAACTACACAAAGAAATGAATAATACCAGAAATAATAAATATGTGGGAAAATATAAAATATATTTTTCTCATATTTAGTTCCTTAAAACAGAATTGACTATTTAAAGATATACAATGAAAACATTAATCTACAAAAAGCTAGAGTGGTTATTTTAATATCAGACAAAGATTTCAAAACAAAAAAATATTTTCAGGAATAAAGAGAAATATTTCATAATACTAAAGGCACTAATTTACCCAGAGGACATAATAATCCTAAATTTAATGCACATACTAACAGAGCTTCAAAATACATAAAACAAAGTTGGCAGGACTGAAAAAGAAAAACAAACAAATTCACAATAATAGAATTGAAAAGGGAAATAAACAAAATCAGTATCACAGTAGCAGTTCGCAATGCTCTTCTATCAATACTGATAAACAAGCGGATGAAAAATTTAAAGGGACTAAAATTACACAAAGTATGTTCTCTGATTATAACAGAATTAAACTAAAAATGACTGGCAAACAGCATTTAGAAAGAATTTTAGCATTAAATGTTTATATTAGAAAAGAATGTGTGTCAAACAATCTAAGATTCCATTTTTTAAAAACTAGAAAAAGGCAGTTCAGTGAAACAGAATAGATGCCAGAAATAAACCCACAAATTTTTGGTCAATTGATTTTTGACAAAGGGCCAAGGTAGTTCAATTTGGAAAGGACAGAATTTTCACCAGATGGAGCTAGAACAATTGGATATATGTGCATCTATATCTATATATCTATATCTATATCCATATCTATGTCTATCTATATCTTTCTATCTACCTATAACTATATCTATATCTATATCTGTATCTGTATCTGTATCTATATCTATATATCTCATGATCCTCAACTCCCATTGAAATAAACCATACACCTAGATGTTAGATCTAAGACTACAAAACTTCTAGAAGAAAATTTAAGAGAAAATCTTATATCTAGAATATTTACAAACTCTTACAAATCAATAAAATAAAGAAAGCAACCACTTTTTTAAACGGGCAAAAGATTTGAACAGAAACACTGTCAAAGAAGAATGACACATGCACATAAGAGGGTGCTCAACTTCATTAATCATCAGGGAAATGCTAAGTAAAACCACAAAGAGTTGCCACAACACATTCACTAGATCAAAAAGGCTGAGTACTGGCAAGAAATGTGGGGAGATGGGAGCTCTCATAGATTGCTCACAAACCCAAGACGATATCAACCACTTTGGGAAACTGTTTATCATTTTCTTACAAACATCCACTCACCATATGATTCAAGTATCTTTTTGAAGATATTTCCTTACCTACTTTCAGATGTTTACTCCAGAAGAATAAAAAACATGTCCACACAAGGACAAGTGTTTACAGCATTTGTTCATAATAGCTCAAAACTGGAAACAACATAAATGTCCACTGCTTGGCATTTGAATAAAAATAACCTTATGCTACTCAGCTATAGAATATAACAAACAACTGATGGGAAACAATATAGACGAATCTCAAAACCACTATGCTAAGTGAAAGAAGCCAGATACAATCTTTTGCCTAAATACTGTATAGTTTCCATTTATATACAATTTAAAAAGATAAAACTATGACAGAAAGTTTAATTGTTGCCAAGGACCAAGAGAAGGGGGAAAAGATTGATTCCAAAGAGGCACAAGGACATTTTGGGCATGATGGAAATGTTCTATATCATGATCATGGTGGTGGTCACACGTCTCTATATATATTATCAAACCTTATCAAATTGTACCCTGATCATTAATGAATGTTATTGTACATATATTATATCTTAATATAACTGATATTTTTAAATGTGCAGATGAAGCCCAGGGAAAAGATCCCTCTTGCCTAAGGGCAAGCAATGAAAATAGTCTAAGGGCAAGTCTAGGGCAATTGCCTCAAGTCTAAGGGCAGCAGTGAAAATAAAAACGAGTAAAAGAAGCTAAAAATGTATAATTTGTAAGGTGAATAGAGACCCTGATCACTGTGTTCATAAAAGCCTAGGAATAACAACTGCCATTACATATCAATAACATCTAACATTGAATGAGGGTTTCTGTTTCGTATTTGTTTTTGAGATGGTCAGTCAAGCAGAGCCACAAGGAAGAGACAGAGGAGAGGCTCAGGAAAACAGAGTTTGTAATACTCACAGGTCCTAGAGACAGGAGACAGAGCACACCACCCAGCACCATTATGGAGAAACTCCAGAGTAGTCAGGAGGCAGCAGACAAGAAGTGGAGAGCACTTAGGCCATGGCCTCCATTGGGGTTTCTGCAGGAAAGGTGAAGAATGGTAAATAGTTTAGGACTGGCCAATTTAAATCATTGTAATGGGCTTGGGGCAATAGGGGTGGTCTCTACTTATCTAGTACCTGGCTCTGGGATAATTAAGGGAGAGGAATATTGCCTCCTGTGTGCAGGGACCAGATGCAGGAGGTGTGGCTCTGGGTTGGTTTATATATCAAGGCCATGCTCTTTACTAGGCCCTCGGTGACCTGTAAGAATTGGTTAGCCCAGGGAGAAGCAGTCTCTCCCCAACCAGGAAGGTTTTATTATTAAGATGTCAAAACAGGACACCACGCAGAAATAAAATACATACATATTTTCTATACCATGAACACTCTTCAACTTCTTGAATTAACTCTTTTAATCTTGATAACAACCATGATAGTGAGTCAAGTTCTTTAATGAGGGCACGGGCAGCAAGATGAAGACCACAGTGGCCTACGGTTTTGGGCTAATGCAGGTGTTTAGCTATTGGAAGGGTACAGATTGCTGTCCATTAAGAATGAACTAGGAGTAGTGAAGAAGCAAAAACAAAGACTTTCTAGCAGACAAAGGCTGCTCCTTCAGAGATGTTGGCTATGAAGAAACCCAGTGATACAGAACTGCAATCAAAGATTTGTTTCTTTAGGTTCGGAAGGTACTGAGATCCTTTTAAAAAGAAATTTTAATGTTTATTTTTGATAAAGAGAGAGAGAGAGAGAGAGAATGACAGAGCATGAGCAGGGGAGGGACAGAGAGAGAGGAGACACAGAATCTGAAGCAGGCTCCAGGCTCTGGTTGTCAGCACAGAGCCCGACATGGGGCTCAAACCCAGGAACCGTGAGATCATGACCTGAGCCAAAGTCAGACACTTAACCAACAGAGCCACCCAGGTGCCCCTAGGTTCTGAGATTTTTAACATGTTTATACAATAAGAGAAGGAAGCTGGGAAGATACAGATATTGAAAATATAGGTGGTTTGGGGGATATTTGATGAAAAAGGATACCTTAACCTATTTCTTGATCTGCAAAAAATAGTAAGCATAATCCTAACTGCAAAAATTTTGAAGATGAAATGCAATAAACTATGGCACATTTCACATATATTTCAGCATAAAGCATTGTTCAGTAAATGACCATTTTATTTATTCCACCTTTTTTTCTTTTAATATCACACCACTACATGCTCCTTGAAGTTCAAACCAGCTGCAAAATGTAAACTGGCTATAACTTTGCCTCTTCAGGTTTTTCTATGAATCCTTTTAAAAACAGTAGGGGCTGGGGGAGCCAGAGAACTTTCAAGTAAGTTCTTGAGAACCTGATAGGTGTCAATGGCCACATCCAGATGCTGAATAGGAAATGAAGGATGGGAACAAATGCAATGCTTTATGGGAATAAAGAGAAAGAGAGGAAAAGAAACTGAAATAAGAGAACACCACATTAAGCCCAAGGAAGAGAATTTATTGAGTTTGCTATTGGAAGAGAATAACCGATACTTTCATCTCAGATGATTATAACATTAAACTAAACAGGCAAAATGTTGTAAGCATCCCTGATTGCCTTCCATAAGTGGCATTAGCGATGTGAATCAACAAAGCAGATGAACTAGGTGGGATTAACTGAACTATAAAAATGAGGGTAAGAGTGAATATTGGATTTTTATTTTTAAATTTAAATTACAGTAATAGCCTCAGGGACATATAAAAGCAGTCAGGAAATGTCAAAGATAAAAATGTTAATTAGAACAGGTGGTTTGTTCTTAAAGTAGGCTGCAGTGCTGTCTCTTTCTTGACATTTGGAAACCTGAAATTCTTCTCTACCATTCACCCTTGACTAATATACGCCTTTGTTTAAAGAACAAAATCAGTTAAGGTAATGTTTATTTTTTAGAGTTTAAAGATTATGTCCTCTCTGGGGGTAGGCATCATGGAATCCAGCTCTGTAATTCAACCAAAGGTAAAATCTGTAAAAATATTTGCTTAAAATCCCCTGGAGAATATTCCATATCCCTCAGAGTAATATGCTGGAAGTCACTTTATTGCTCCCTGTATTAGCTGTATTAGCATTGATGTGAGAAAGGGAGCTAGAGTTGCTAGTATGGGAACGTGTGTCATGCAGCACAGAGAGGGCACATTTCACAGAATGCAGGTCTGTGCATGGGTCCCATGCATAAGCAACATGGACTTACATGCCCCTCGCACATGGAAAGCATGCATACACAGGTGTGTGCATGTCTGTGTGCAGTGTGTGCATAAACATGTTTGGAAGATCTAGTGAAAATACAAATTCTAGCTGCACCCATCTCAGTCCCCCTCTCTGTTCAACTTTATTAAGGGGCACACGGGTGGCTGGGTTGGTTAAGTGTCTGACTTCGGCTCAGGTCATGATCTCACAGCCCATGAGTTCAAGTCCCATGTCGGGCTCTGCGCTGACAGCTCGGAGCCTGGAGCCTGCTTCCGATTCTGTGTCTCCCTCTCTCTCTGCCCCTCCCCCATTCACACTCTGTCTCTCTCTCTCTATCTCAAAAATAAATAAACATTAAAAGAATTTTTTTAAAAAAAGGTCTAGTGGTGATACCAGGAGTATACATTTTTAACTATCACCTCCAAGTAATTTTTATGCAAGGGGTCTGAGGACCATACTTACAAAAACACTATCATGGAGCAATTTTCAAGTTACTCACAATGAGGAAAAGAATGATATTGTATGAGTACCTTTATCTAAGCTACTAAGCAGAGTAAGGTAACCTAAGTGATCTGATTTCTGGGCCTCTGGGTTCCTTGAGGTGACACAGTCATTCTGTAATTAGAGGTCATGTGAAATAGCTTCTTTCTCTACAGAAGTAATGTGTTGATTTAAATTCACATTCAGAGTAAAAATACCAACACCTGCATAGTTGGCACTTCCTATTTCTCGTGTGCTAGAGATAGATGTAAAGCTATTGAACACAGCCCTCCAAAGGGCTTGGCATCGACGTTTCTTGATCTGTTTCATCACTAGTGACCTTCACCTCCACTACACTTTATTATTCCACTCCCGTGACCACATCCTACACAGTTTAGCTTCACCAAGCATGCTGAAACTCTGAAATCTTCCAATTACATATCCCCACGGTGACCACAAAGCTCTGTCCTTCCACTCTGGGCTTCGCTGGGACCTCTGCTCCATGACTTATTTTTCTTTGCTTCATTAGACTCCTCCTGCCTTCACTTCTTTTCTTTTTCATTTTGGATTTCATCATTTCAAAATCTTTGTTTGACACCAAAGCTATTACCTCTCTAGCTTTCATACTTCAAAAACACAGACCCTCAACCAACCCAACTGAGCATTTTGTCAGTGCTAACACTGGGATATTGGCCTCAGTTAGAGACATTTGAAAAACAATGCCGACAGTGGCTACAATAAGTTCATGATTTATAAATGTCAGCTGGGTTCTCATACTTCTCCAAAAGCCTTCTTTGTTTTCTTAGTGCACACTCTCTCCCATTGTGCACTGTAGCTATTTCCCATCTTTGCCACTCTCTTCAAACTTCTTGACCCCTCACTCTCAGGGTGACTATTCACCTCCTATTTCATAGAGAAAATAGAACACACCAGACAAGAACCACTAAACTTTCTATTCCCAAACAACACATATGCCTACACCTGGTCCTGTTTTAAAAGGATTAAATATCCCTTTTTCTGTCCCCAGAGAATCCATCATTGTGTTCTATATGCCTTTTACTTCCATTATTTTGCAAAGTATTATCTGTGAAACACCAGCATTATTATCATCTTGGGGGCTTGACAAGATACAGGAGCCTCCATCTAGACCTTGGAATCAGCATCTCTAGATTTGGCATCAAAGAATTATGCATTTTTTAAATTTTTAGGTGATGTCTCTCTCAAATAGGAGAATGACTGACCTCTAGCCTCATCAGAGACCTACAATATTTATTTCCCCTCATCCCTAGATCTTCAGTATCTCCCATCAGTACTGAAATTGGCATAGTTCTCTCATAAATTTTGGCTGCCTGCCTTCCCCCAAGCACTGGGACTCTTATTTTTCTCTTCTGTTTCACAGACATGTTTCTTGAAACATTTGCTTACTTTCCACACTTTCTAAACTAACATTCTCTTTTCAATCAGCTGCCCCCACTACCAACCAACATTCCTATCTACTTGAACTATGTTGAAAGTCACTAATCACCATATTGCTGAATCCAGGAAGTGTGTTTCTGTCCCTATCTTACTTGAGCTGTTGGTAGCATTTGGTTCAAAGGACTGCCTTCCCTGGACTTCCCTGACATGATAGCCAATTCTTCTCTGCCCATCTCTTAAATTAGAATGACACACACACACACACACACACACACACACACACATATTTCGGGGGAAATTCCATCCATTTCTATTGTCTCTAAATGTCATATATAATCTGATGAATATAAAATCTTTATTCTAAGTCATATTTCTCTCTTGAGCTGCAATTCTACATTTCTACCTCACTCCCACACATTCACCAAGTCTATTCCTGTTCTGTTCTCTACCTGAATCACACCTGAGTATCACTTTTGACTCCTATTCCTCCATCACCTCCACATCTGATGAATCACCAAGTCCTATTTATTCTATCTCTTAATCTTTCTCAGATCTATTCATTTGTTCCCCTACATCTCACCCTGCTCTTCTCTTCCCTTCCCTTCCTGAATAATCAGTACAAAAGCCATTAGGTGGGGCCAAGGAAGGTATGCAACAACATCAACACGTGGGCGGGCGGGCATGAAAGAAAGCTGCAGTGGCCCAGGGTGCCAGAGCAGGAGTGAGATGAAAACAACAGGGAGCTTTCAGCATGGAAAGAGAGAAAACTAGATTGAACCCCTGACATGTTGGATTAGGAACCGGAGGTATACAGGTGTGGATTTAGGATTTTTAATATATACAGATATATGAAGAAATAAATATGAATGTAATACACACACATATAAGCATGTGTTTATGTCTAAACTTTAGTACTATTGACTACGAGGATCTTGGGGCATGATGTAGATGGTTATATCATGGTCATGTAGAAAAATGTCTTTGTTTGTAGTAAATATACCCTAAAGTGTTCAAGGATGGTGGAACATTAAATAAACAACTTATTCTCAAATAGTTAAGGAGAGAAAAAATCATTTGTACTATATTTGGAACTTTTCTGTAAGCTTAAGATTGCTTCTAGATAAAAATAAAGCAAATTAAAACAATAAAAATAAAGCAAATTAAAACAACAATGAGATGATGCTACACACCTACTACAATGTCTAAAATCTAGAGGATCATACATTTCAAAAAACCTTTTTATGTTAGTAATTAATAGATCTAACAGACAGAAAATCAATAACGATACAGTTGAACTGAATAGCAACACTGATCAACTAAATCTGACATTTTTTAAATACTTCACAAACAATATCAGGATACACATTCTTCTCAAGTTTGCATGGAGCATTTGCCAAGGTAGACCACATACTGGGCTATAAAAATACACCTTAACAAATCTAAAAGAACAGATATCATACAAATTGTGCACTCAGACCACAGTGGAATTAAACTAGAAATCAACGACAGGGAGAAAACTGGAAAACCCAAAATATTTGGGAATTTAACAACATGGCTTTAAGTAACACATAGGTCAAAGAAAAAGCTTCAGGAACAATCTTAAAAATTTTTTTAACTAGCTGAAAATGAAAGTAAAATGTCAAAATCTGTGGAATGCAGCAAAAGCAGTGCTTAGAGGACAGTGTATATAGCATTTAATGCATATGGTAGAAAAGAAGACAAATCTAAACTCAATAATCTAAGCTTCTGTGTGGGAAACTGGAACAAGAAAAGCATATTAAATCCAAATTAAATAGAATAAGAGAAATAATAAAAATAGAGCAAACACCAATGAGGTTGAAAGCAAAAAATTAAGAGAAACTCAATGAAATCAAAAGCTATGTCTTTGAAAAGATCAACAAAATGGATAAATCTCTAATGAGACTAACAATGAATAAAAGATAGAAGACACAAGTTACTATTATTAAAAATGAAAAGGGGGCCATCACTACAGATCCCATGGGCATTAGAAGGATAATAAAAGAGGTACTTGGCTGGCTCAGTCCATGGAGCATGCAACTCTTGATTTCAGGATCATGAATTTGAGCCCCATGTTGGGCATAGAGCTTACTTTAAAATAAAAAAAGGTGGGGGGTCACATGTGTGGCTTAGTCGGTTAAGTGGATGACTCTTGATTTTGGCTCAGGTTGTGATCTCACGGTTCTCAGGTTGTGATCGAGCCCTGAGACAGGCTGTGCACTAAAAGCACACAGTCTGCTTGAGATTCTCTCTCTCCCTCTCTCTCAGCCTCTACCCACTTGTGCTCTCTCTCTCTCAAAATAAATAAATAAACCTAAAACAATTATAAAGGGGGTGCCTGGGTGGCTCAGTCAGTTAAAGCATCTGACTTTGGCTCAGGTCATGATCTCACAGTTCATGGGTTTGAGCCCCACGTCAGGCTCTGTGCTGACAGCTCAGAGCCTGGAGCCTACTTCGGATTCTGTGTTTCCCTCTCTCTCTGCTTCTCCCCCATTCATGCTCTATCTCTCTCTGTCTCTCAAAAATAAATAAAAGTTAAAAAAAATAAAAAATAATTTAAAGAATATTATATACAGCTGTATTCCCATAAATTTGATAACCTAGATGAAAGGCACCAAGTCTTTGAAAGGTACAGTCTGCCAAAACTCACACAAGGAGAAATAGATAAACTCAATAGGCCTCCATTAGAAAAACTGAATCAATAATTAATAACCTCCCAAAACAGAAAACACCAGGCCCAGATGGTTTCACTGTTGAATTCTACCAAAGAAGAATTTAAAGAAGAAAATAATAGGCTGTCTTCAACCTGTTCCAGAAAATAGAAGCAGAGGGAATAAAATTACTCCAATACCAAAAGCAGACAAAGACAATACAAACAAGAAAAATTATAGACCAACATCTCTCATGAACATAGATGCAAAACTCCTCAAGAAAATATTAGCAAATCGAAAACAACACTGCATAAAAAGAGTATACACCATGACCAAGTGGGATTTATCCTAGATATGCAAGTCTGGTTTGGCATTTGAAAAACAATTAATGTGATCCATCATCCCATTAACAGGTTAAAAAAGAAAAACCATATCACATGATGGTATCAATAGATACTGAAAAAGTATTTGGCAAAACCCAATACTCATTCATGACAAAACTTTCTGCAAACTATGAAAAGAGTATTTCCTCAACTTAATTAAAAAAAATTTTTTTTGACAAAAACCCTACAGCTAACGTCTACTTGATGCTTCATATACAGAAGTCCATTGCTTTCCTATGTGTCAGTAATGAATAATTAGAATTTGAAATTAAAAACACAACACCATTTACATCAGCACTCCCAAAAATAAAATACTTCAGCATAAATTTAACAAAATATATATAAGATCTATATGAGAAAAACTATAAAACTCTGATGAAGGATACAAAGATCTAAAGAAATGAAGAGAGAAGATGGTGGAGTAGTAGGAGAAACCTAGACTTACCTTGCCCCTTAAACACAACTACATTAACATCAAATCATTTTGAACACCTAGGAAATCGAGCTGAGGATTAAGAGAAAAACCTGCACGATTAAAAGAAAAGAACGTGGCAAGTATGGGGTGCAAAGACATGAAGTAGGGGAAAGAAAAGCTGCGGTGCCATGGAGAGGAGGGAGCCCTTCTTGTGGACAAAGGAGAGAGAGAAAAAGAGAGCGGGAGGCAGAGCCATGTGCTGGGTTCACACAAGAAAAACTCTTCCCCAAAACCAGTGACTGGGGAATCGAGCAGAAGTGACTATCACAAGTTTTTATAAACAGTGGAACTCAAATTCTGAGGTTTGAGAAGTCCGTGCCGTTGGCCGGAGTCAATCAGGGTTGACAGTGGCAATCCCAGGAAGAAGAGTGGAGGCCTGGAAGCCTTCACAGCATCGTGAAGGGATCCCCTGGGTCACCCTGGGAAAGAATGTTCCCCTTCCTGGAGCACGTTTGTAAGAGGGTCTACTGCCTCTTCAAGAACAAAAGAGTCAGTGTGAGCCTCACTGAGCAGCCATTCATCAGCAAAGGACAGAAGCACGTACAGAGGGCATCTAACCTGCTCACTGCTTTTCCCTGTGCTTCACCATAAACTCCAAGCACCTGCACAGCCATGCGACTGCTTTTCTGGGACAAAATAGCACCAGACACAATGAGGCAAGGCTCTCCTCTGGAGGAGGGAAGTGGGTCCAAGCCATGCCGGGTCCTTTAGGATTTAGAGTTTTGAATCCCAGCCAAGCACCAGAGATAAAACACAGTAGAACTGTGGTACCAGGCATGGTAATAGCCTGAGCACAGACAGGGGGAGAGCAAGGATCTGACAGAAGCCTGGGACACAAGAAGGGAGATTGTTTGCTTTTCTGTGAGGGCTTCCTGAACAGCAGCACATGTGAGCTCCCCTCTCTGGAGACAAGAGAGTGGGGTGATGCCATCTTCCCCCACCCACCAGCAGGGTCAGACTTCAGTGCACAACACAGCACCCCCAGTGGAGGCTGGAGCTGCTTTCGCCAAACCCCGCACCCTTGAGCCCCACATCCCTGAGTAAAGGTGTGGGGGACCACTTATCATGCAAATGGACATCAAAAGAAAGCTGGAGCAGCCATACTTATATCAGAGAAACTAGATTTTAAACCAAATACTGTAATAAGAGATAAAGAAGGGCACTATACCCTAATAAAGAGGACTATCTAACAAGATATAACAATTATAAATATTTATGCCCCCAATATGAGGACACCCAAATATATAAAACAATTAATAAAAAAACATAACTTCTTGACAACAATACAATGATAATAGAAGACTTTAACACCCTACTTACACCGATGGACAGATCATCTAAGCAGGAGATCAATAAGGAAACAATGGCTTTGAAAGACACACTGTACCAGCTGGAATTAACAGATATAGTCAGTGTATTTTTTCCCAAAGCAGCAGAAAACACATTCTTTTTGAGCGCACATGGAACATTCTCTGGAATAGATCACATACTGGGTCACAAATCAGGTCTCAACCAATATAAAAAGACTGAGATCATACCATGTATATTTTCAGACCACAATACTATGAAACTTGAAGTCAACCACAAGAAAAAATTTGAAAAGACCACAAATACATGGAGGTTAAAGAACACCCTACTCAAGAATGAATGGGTTAACCAGGAAATTAAAGAAGAAATAAAAAAAAAAAAAAAAAACATGGAAGGATATGAAAACGCAAACACGACAGTCCAAAACCTTCGGGATACAGCAAAAGCAGTCATAAGAGGGATGTATATAGCAATACAAGCCTTCATCAAAAAGCAAGAAAAGTCTCAAATACACAACTTAACTTTATACCTAAAGGGGCTGGAAAAAGGTCAGCAAATAAAGCCTAAAGCTAGCATAAGAAGGGAAACAATAAAGATTAGAGCAGAAATAAACAATATAGGGGGGAACAAAAACAGTAAACAGATCAATGAAACTTGGAGCTGGTTCTTTGAAAGAATTAATGAAACTGATAAACCCCTAGCCAGATTTATCAAAAAGAAAAGAGAAAGGACCCAAATAAACAAAATTACAAATGAAAGAGGAGAGATCAAAACCAACACTGTAGAAATGCAAACAATTGCAAGAGAATATTATAAGCAATTATATGCTAACAAATTGAGCAATCTGGAAGAAATGGATAAATTCCTAGAAACATACAAACTACCAAAACTGAAATGGGAAGAAATAGAAAATTTGAACAGGCCCATAACCAGCAAAGAAATTGAATCAGTAATCAAAATCTCCAAACAAACAAGAGTCTAGGGCCAGACGGCTTCCCAGGAGAATTCTACCAAACATTTAAAGAAGAGTTAATACCTAATTTTCTGAAACTGTCCCAAAAAATAGAAATGGAAGGATAACTTCCAAATTTATTGTATGAGGCCAGCATTACCTTGATTCCAAAACCAGACAAAGACCCCACTAAAAAGGAGAACTATAGACCAATATCCCTGATGAATATGGATGCAGAAATTCTCAACAAGATACTAGCAATCAAATCCAACAGTACATTCAAAGAATTATTCACCACGATCAAGTGGGATTTATTCTTGGACTGCAGGGGTGGTTCAATACCTTTAAATCAATCAATATGGTATACCACATTAATAAAAGAAAGGATAAGAACCATATGATCCTGTCAATAGATGCAGAAAAAAAACATTTGACAAAATACAGCATCCATTCTTGATAAAAACCCTCAATAAGGTAGGGATAGATGGAACATACCCCAACATCACAAAGGCAATATACGAAAGACCCACAGCTAATGTTATCCTCAATGGGGAAAAACAGAACTTTTCCCCTAAAGTCAGGAACAAGATAAGGATTCTACTTCTCACCATTGCTATTTAGCATAGTACTGGAAGTCTTTGCCTCAGCAATCTGACAACAAAACTAAATAAAAGGCCTCCAAATAGGCAAGGAAGAAGTCAAAATTTCACTCTGAGAAGACATGATACTCTATGTAGAAAACCCAAAAGACTCCACCAAAAAATTGCTAGAACTGATACATTAATTCAGCAACATCACAGGATATAAAATCAATGTACAAAAATCTGTTGCATTTCTACACACTAACAGTGAAGCAACAGAAAGAAATCAAGGGATAAATCCCATTTACAATTGCATCAAAACCCATAAGATACCTAGGAATAAACCTAACCAAAGAGGTGAAAGATCTGTACTCTGGGGGTGCCTGGGTGGCTCAGTGGTTGTATCCGATTCTTGATTTCAACTCAGGTCATGACCGCAGGGTCATGGGATCGAGTCCTGCATCAGGTTGAGCACAGAGCCTGCTTGAGACACTCTCTTTCCCTCTTCCTCTGCCCCTCCCCTGTGCTGTGCATTCATGCTTTCTCTCTCTCACTCTCAAAAAAAAGAAAAAAGGAAAAAAAAGATCTGTACACTGAAACACTTACGAAAGAAATTGAAGAAGACACAAAGAAATAGAAAAATATTCCATGTTCGTGGATTAGAAGAACAAACACTGTTAAAATGTCTGTACTACCAGAAGCAATCTACACATTCAAATCCCTATCAAAATAACACCCATGTTCTTCACAGAGCTAGAACAAACAATTCTAAAATTTATATAGAACCAGGAAAGACCCCGAATAGCCAAAGTAATGTTGAAAAAGAAAACCAAATTTGAAGAAATCACAGTTCCAGACTTCAAACTGTATTACAAAGCTGTAATCACTAAGACAGTATGGAACTGGCACAAAAACAGACACACAGATCAATGGAACAGAATAGAGAACCCAGAAATAGACCTCCAACTAAATGGTCAATTAATCTTCAACAAAGCAGGAAAGAATATCCAATGGATAAAAGACAGTCACTTTAACAAATGGTGTTGGGAAAACTGGACAGTGACATGAATGACAGTTTCATTCTAGTAGAAGAATGAAACTAGACTACTTTCATACACCACACACAAAAATAAATTCAAAATGGATGAAAAACCTAAATGTGAAACAGGAAACTATCAAAATCCTAGAGGAGAAACATAAGCAGCAACCTCTTTGACCTCAGCTGTAGCAACTGCTTACTACACATGTCTCCTGAGGCAAAAGAAACAAAAGCAAAAATGAACTATTGGGACTTCATCAAGATAAAAGCTTCTGCATAGCAAAGGAAACAATCAACAAAACTAAAAGGTAACTGATGGTATTGGAGAAGATACTTGCAAATGACATATTAAAGGGCTAGTATCCAAATTTGATAAAGAACTTATCAAACTCAACACGCAGAAAATTAATAATCCAGTTAAGAAATGGGCAGAAGACACGAAAGACACTTCTCCAAAGAAGACACACAAATGACTAACAGACACATGAAAAAATGTTCAACATCACTCATCATCAAGGAAATACAAACCAAAACCACAATGAGATACCAGCTCACACCTGTCAGAATGGCTAAAAATTAACAATTCAGGGAACAACAAGTGTTGGCAAGGATAAGGAGAAAAGAGAACTTCTCCTCTCACGCTGTTGGTGGGAATGCAAGCTGGTGCAGCCACTCTGGAAAACAGTATGGAGGTTCATCAAAACTTTTAAAGTAGAACTACCCTACAATGCAGCAATTGCACTATTAGATATTTACCCAAAGGATACAAAAATACTGATTCGAAGAGGCACATGCACCCCCATGTTTATAGCAGCACTATCAACAATAGCCAAAGTATGGAAAGAGCCCAAATGTCCATCACTGATGAATAGATACAGAAGATGTCATATATAAATACAAAGGAATATTATTCCGTCATCAAAAAGAATGAAATCTTGCCATTTGTGACGTGGATGGAAGTAGAATGTATTCTGCTAAGCAAAATGAGTCAGTTGAGAAAGACGAATACCGTATGATTTCACTTACATGTGGAATTTAAGAAAAAAAACACAGATGGGTGGTTCAGTCTGTTAAGCATTTGACTTTGGCTCAGGTTATGATGTCATGGTTTGTGAGTTTGACCTCTGCATTGGGCTCTGTGCTGTCAGCCTAGAGCCTGCTTTGGATCCTCTGTCTCCCCCTTCCCATGCTTGTGCTCACTCTCTCTCTCAAAAATAAACACTTTTTAAAAAGATAGCATATCTTTAAAAAAAAAAAAAAGGAAAGAAAGAAAACAGAAGAACATAGCGGAAGGGAGGGAAAATAAAATAAGATAAAAACAGAGAGGGAGGCAAACCACAAAAGACTCTTTTTTTAAGTTTATTTTTTTACTTTGAAAGAATGTGAGTGGGGGAGGGGCAGAGAGAGAGGAAGAGAGAGAGAGAATCCAAAGCATCTCCACACTGTCAGTGCAGAGCTCGATGTAGGGCTTGAACCCAGGAACTGTAAGATTATGACCCGAGACGAGATCAAGACTCAGATATTTAACCAACTGAACCACCCAGGTGCCCCAAATTACAAGAGACTGTTAAAGACAGAGAACAAATTGACGGTTGATGGAGGTGACGTGGGTGATGGGCATTAAGGAGGGCACTTATTAGGATATATTATATGTAAGTGAGGAATCACTAAATTCTACTCCTGAAACCAATATTACACTGTACGTTAACTAATTTGAATTTAGATAAAAATTTGGAAGAAAAAAAAATGAAGAAATGAAGAGATAGTTCATGTTTGTGGATAGGAAAACTAAATATTCTTGAGATACCAGTTCTTCGCAAGTTGGTCTGTAGATTCGATGCAATATCAGTGAAAATCCCAGAAAGTTATTTGTGGATATTGACAAACGGACTGAAGTTTGTATAGAAAGTCAAAAGACCCAGATTAGCCAACACCATATTGAAGGAAAAGTACAAAGTCAGAGGACTGACATTACCCAACTTATCGCAAAACTACAGTAGTCAAGACAGTATGACGTTGGTGAAAGAACAGACAAAAGTATCAGTGAAACGGAAGAGAGAGTCCAGAAATACGCCTGCACAATATAGTCAACAAGGAGCAAATGCAATTCAATACAAAAAGAATTGCCTTTTTAACCAATAGTGCCGAAACGACTGGACATCCATACGCAAGAAAATTAATATAGACAAGCCCTTATATCTTTCATAAAAAATTAACTGGAAGTGGGTACATGACCTAAATGTAAAACACAAAACTGTGAAACGCCTAGAATGTAGGAGAAAATCTCGTTGAGTTTGGGTCTGATGATGACCTTTTACATACAGCACCAAAAGCATAACCCATTAAAGAAAAAAATGACAAGCTGGACTTCATTAAAATAAAAAAAAAAACCTGCTCTGCAAAAGACACTATCGGGAGAATGAAGATACAATCTACAGTCTGGGAAAGAACCTTTGTAAAACACACATCTAGTGAAGTACTAGAACCCACAATAGAAAGAATTTTTAAAACGACAATAAAAAAAAAACCTCATTTTAACATGGGCAAAGTATATGAACAGATATCTCACCAAAGAAGAGCCACAGATGTTAAATAAGCATATGAAAAGATTTTCAATATCATATATCATTAGGAAATTTCAAACTGACACAATGAAATACTACCACGCACCTATTAGAATGGCTAAACTCCAAGACACTGAGAGCACCAAATGCTGGCAAAGATTTGGAGGAACAAGGACTCTTATTCATTGCTGGTGGAAATGCAAAATGGTATAGCCACTTTGGATGACAGTTTGCTAGTCTCTTACAAAATTAAACATACGATACAATCCGGCAATCACACTACTTGTATTTACTCAAAAGAACTGAGAACTTATGTCACACAAATACCCACACATGTATATTTATAGCCACTCTATTCATAATTGCAAAAATTAGAAGTAACCAAGATGTCCTTCAGTATGTGAATACATAAACTGTGGTACATCCATACAATGCAATGTTCAGTGATTTAAAAAATAAAAAAGGCACTATCAAGCTATAAAAAGACACGGGGGAACCTTAAGTGCATGCTGCTATGTGAAAGAAGCCAGCTGAAAAAGTTGTATGTGCTGTGTGAGTCCAACTGTATTACATTCTGGAAAGGCAGACTGTAAGACAATATACAGATCATTGGCTTCCACAGTTTTAGGGGGAAGAGGGATGAGTAGGTGGAGCACAGGGGATATTTAGGGCAGTGAAACTATTCTGTATAATACTTCGCTGGTAAATGCATGATATTATGCATCTGTCAAAACCCATAGAACCGTACGACATGAAGAAAAAACCCTAATGCAAACAACAGAATTTAGGTAATAGTCATTTATCAATAAGCTTATCCATTGTAACAAATGTATGTATCACACTAAGGGTAAGATGTTAATAAAAAGGGAAACTGTATACACATGAAGGGGGGGTGGGGGGCAGGGAGAGCTGGTGTATGGAACTCTGGACCATCTTTTTGTAAACCTAAAACTGTTTTCAAAAATAAAGTCTATTTAAAAGATAATGATTAATAAATAAGATAAAGTCTATTAAAAACATATCTCCACTTTCCTCAACGTAATTTCCGTATTTTTATTCAAACTACGTTCATCTTTTGCTTCTTGCCCGCCTTCAAATCTCATTCAGCAAAAGGAAGTTCATTCAGCAGCAAAAGGAAGATTTTTTTTTTAATTTTATTTTGAAGTAATCTCTGCACCCAACGTGGGGCTCGAACTCACAACCCCGAGATCAAGAGTCAGTCACAGGCTCCTCAGACTGAGCCAGCTAAGCGCCCCAACAAAGATTCTTTTTGATAAAAACAGTTGTCTTCTCTTTAGCTTTAAATACTTCTGCCGTTCCCCACCTCCTTCAGAGAACAATTCTGAACCCTTCACATGAGCCCCCAAGCCCGCCATGGCCTGCTCTCTGTGCTCCCCTCTCAGCTCTTGCCCACAAAACCTACCCAGGGGAAGGGCTGCGGAGCTGCCCGCAGCTTCCCAAGTGCACCCGGTCTTCACTCCACTGCCCTCCCTCCTCCCCCACCCTCTGCTCAGAAGACACCTACTTCTCCTCTGCTCTTGCCTGAAACATCTTTTCCTCCAGGAAGCCATACCAGTTCGAACCAAAATGGGCCCTGACAACCTTCAAGTTTAGAAACAGATTTTTATGGATTTCTAATCGATACGTCTGATAACTCACCTTATGACATCTTGGTAAGAGCCTCAAAAATGCATCCCAGACTCGATTTCAGCTTTAACGGATGAAACGAAAACATCTGAGGGAAAAAAAAAAAACAAAAAACCACCACTCAGCCATATGTGTGTGATCAGCTTTCCAAGTGCAAATGTATCTGGGCTGGATATCAGCCTGGATCCCGGTGAGGACTCCCAGGCTCCGATCCCATGTCATAACCAAAACAAAGTTACAGTGACCCCCAGGAAAGTTGACAGGTCATCACAGCTTTTCTGGTGTGGATTCGGGCAGATTACTCTAGGTGATAGTGACTATTACTATACGAATAGCTCTGGAGTATTAAACAGGCATTAAAAAATAATCCAGCCGCACATAGTCACTGAGGCCTGGGAGGGTGAAGGGAAGAGTCAAAGCTAAGGTTAAGGTTTAAATTAAGAACACGCTTGGCCCTCAAGAGTTCAAGCAGGAGAAGAGGCAAACATTTTATCAAACACTGGAGGCTAAAGCAGGAAGAAGAGATGGAAATACTTTTTCTGAACAAAATCATTAAAGTGGCCGGCACGTCTGCTGGAGGTGATGATACCTGCATCACCTCTAAGTCGCTGGGCCTGCCTTTGTCAAAAACTTGTAGATGGCAGGCTCAGATGTTAATTCTTTGAAACCCGAGTTGAGAGGCAGAGATCCAGACGAGAAATGGAAACGGGGAAGTGGTAACTGAAGAATGTCAGGCAATGTAGGCAACTAGAGAAGGTGATAATAGTCCTCCTCCTCAGTCTCCCCAGGCATGCAGCATGGCCTGAAGCTCCATCAAGTGCAGGGGGGTGGGGGGTCGTGCTGACCTCATTGTACAAGAGACCATACCCACCTGGCCACTCCTACTGATGCCTGGACACAGTCATCTGCCCCCTGCTTTGGACCCTCCAATACCTTTTCTGTACCCTCTCTGTAGCACTGATTCACTCATTCATTTATTCTTTCATTCATCATTCTTTCAATAATATAGGGACCAGGCACTATAGATACAGTGATAAACAGAACAGACAACATCCTCGATCTCATTAAGCGAACATTCTAGCTAGAGAGATAGACAAAAATAGACAAACAGACACGTACAAAATACTACCAGGGAGTAGTAAGTACTGTGAAGGAAAACAAACCTAGGGTAAGAGAACAGAGGGTGCTGTTTTAGATACAGTGGCTCAGAAAAGCCTCCTAGGAATAATACGACCATATGTTATTTTCATATGGCAATTTTATTTTTAAGTTTTGTTGAGAAGCCGCCATGCCATTTCCACAGCAACTGCACACCATTTTACATTGCTGGAGTTTTGAAGGATCATTCTGGCCGCTGAGTAGAAAATAGATCGTAGGGGGGCAGGAATGGAATCAGGGAACCCAGTGAGGGGCCATTACAGTATTGCAGGCAGTCAGTAAAATGTTGACTAGAATGCCTTGCTGGCCAAGGGGCTTAGAAAACTAACGATGGCACCAATCATGTTGCTGCTGGGCTTGGTATTAGACCATCAACAGGACTACAGTGAGCTCTGGGCATGAGTGGCTGATTCAGTTCACACTCTGCTCAGTCAACAGTCTCCATGGGAACACTGCTGAATTGGCTGGAGACTGAGGTATGACTGAAACCACAACAACATCTCACACGCGAATACCCAGCAAAAGAAAGTGGGAAGCAAGGCAGACACCTCCTTTTGGAAACTGATTTGCAAAGGAAGACAGGAAACTAAGAGCCCTGGAAATGCATCACTAGTTACAGATTCGGCTCTTCCTTTTGCCGTTAACTGTAACTTCAAGGCCAGACTAAAGAATGCAGTTTGTTTTCTTTAAGAAGAAAACTGTCACTTCTTATTTGTGTTTAGGTACAGGAGCCTGGAAGGATTTGGAGATAGACAGAACTGTGATTTCTCAACCTCACGGTTGTTTCTAACAATGTTCAGTTATTTTATTTCTGAGGGAAACCTGCATACATTTCCCTCAGTAGATCTAAATACTCATCAAGATTGTTTGGTTAATGATGACATTTAACGAATGGCTTCCGTTTCACCTTTTCAGACTATGATCCACAAATCCTTCCCGAGACCTAAAGAGTTCTTGAACTTTTAAAATGACAGGTATTTCATTTAAAATTACTGACCTAAAACACTTTAGATAATAAGAGGAGGTTATTTATTTTAATACAGCGATCTATTTTAGTCTAAGAGTACAATACGGGCAGTTAGAGGAGTTAAGCCTTGATGAAAAATAAGACCAGTCTAATACCCTGCCAACCAATTAACAGCTTTTCATTTGCAGAGAGTTAATATTCCATACCTCTAGAAGAGTCTTCGAACCAAAACCACAAAATCTTATCACTGGTTGTCTACTGAAATTCACTCTCCTGTTGGATTGTACATAATCCCAGAGGCTCAGTTGAGAGAGGGTGGATGAGGAACTCTCTCAAAAAGGTTACCAGTGCATAAATGCATAGATTGAGTGGCTGGGAAAAAACTGGGGAGGACCTATAAGGTTTTTGGAAGCATTTCCTCACCAAAGTACTTGTTTTTTTACCATAAAATATTGATTGGGGGAAAACTGGGGAGGACCTATAAGGTTTTTGGAAGCATTTCCTCATCAAAGTACTTGTTTTTTATCATAAAATATTTCCTAACACATTCATATGTTTCCAGACTTGTCGATATAACAATTGCAATAATCATTTGTGTTTCATTGTTTAGTTTACAGAAATTTCCTTACACATCCTCTTGTTTAAAATGGAAAAGACCTCTATGAGGTAGGTGGCCCCATTTTCTAGCGTTAAAAATTTAGGTGTCTTACTTAAATCTCACACCTTTTTTTTTTTTTAATGTTTATTTATTTTAGAGACAGCGAGACAGAAAGTGAGTGGGGGAGGGGAAGAGAGATAGGGAGACACAGAATCCCAAGCAGGCTCCAGGCTCTGAGCTGTCAGCACACAGCCCAACAGAGGGCCCACAAGATCATGACCTGAGCTGAAGTCGGACGCTAAACCAACTGAGCCACCCACGCACCCCAAATGGCACACCTTTTTATCTTAAACATTTGGGGCAACAAGTTACCTCAGAAGATACTCGTGTAAATGATTTTGTTTCAGTTTTAGGGACATGGAGAGGAGGATTATTTTCTTTTAATGAAGACAGTATTTTTATTGAAAGAAAAAGAATCTTAAGAGTGTGCATATTATAACTTGAGAATGTGGTGCTTACGCACGCTTTGTGGCTCGAAGGAAAGGCAGCATAGTATAATGGTTTATGCTCAAGTTCAGGTATTAATGGCCCTGGTTGCTGCTCCTGATTCACCTTGTGACCTCAGGGAAGCTCAATAACTGAAGCCTGAGTTTTACTAGCAGGCAATGTGGAAAAAATAGTAGCGCGTCCCTCTCAGGGAGGCTATGGGAACTACTGAATATAATATGGCACAGATAATATGGCACCCAGTGGCTGGCACACAGTAGGTACCCCATGAGAAGTGGCCCTTGCGAGGACTCCTGTTCATACCCCAGAACTCCTAAAAGCTAGTGGGATGTGAGGTGACACAGTCCAAATGGAGCCGCCAACTTTGAGCTCAGGGGGGTCTACTTACTGCCACATGATAGGCATGAGGGGCTTAGAATTCAGAACAGGGCTATGGCAAGGAAGCAGGTTGGCACAGATCGGAGAAATACAGGAAACAGATTTTTCTCTTCCTGGCCTCGTAAAGACTGCTACTGGCAAACACCTTCTTGAACTCATGGAGCACGCCCCACCTGACTGAATCTCTCTGGCTCACCATTAGTGAGATCGTTTTTGAGAAGCAAGTATTTACTCTTTATCCATTCCATTGCCTAACCTATTTTTAGAACTCAAGAACTCTTTGGGGGGTTTTTTAATCAAATTTTATTTTATCATTTTTTTAAATCACTTCTCCTATCCTAAAAGCAAGGTATAACTCATGGTTTATCTTTAATTCTAAGAATTTCAAGTTCATTTTACTCTAAAACTTTGATATCTTTTGATGTTTTCTATATACTAGCGGCACTAGAATAGAAGCTGTTTCAGGAACCCACTAAATGATGATTGAATAAATGACGAGGCATATAAAGCTGTAGGAAAGTTTAAAATGACCAGCTAAGGAATATATGCTGGCCCATGCACTTGAAATGTCTGCTTACAAGGTGTCCATAATGATAAAGTTGTACCGTTAAGAAGAGTGAAAGTGGCCCCACAGCGGGTGTGACCTTAGGACTTTTACATATACCCCACCACGCAGAAGTATTTTCTACCTCTCTTTCTCTTGCACTTTCCCCACCCCCCTCCTCCACTCCCACAGATATCGCTGAGAGAGTATACTCGTATCAGGAAAACCAGCGACCTGCCAAAATAATTTTGTTAGGGGAGACTTTCAGGGGTTCTCAAATAGTGCCCTTGTTTGCAAAACTTCTGAACCAATTAAGAAGTAAGACAAAGGAGAATGGCAGATGGCAGGCCAAAATGTTACATGTACTACTTACTGGTTGTACAGATATCACTAATTGCCCCCAAATTTGCTCTTTTTCTTTGGGATCACATTTCCCAGGCACCCTTACAGCTAGATCACATTACCCACATGGCTCTGTTCTCTACAATGGAATGTGAATGGATGTGATGTCCCTACTTGCAGCCCAGGCTCATACGACTTCCCATTCATGCTCCTTCATTCTCTTTGCCCTTCTTGTGGGCAAGTATGGAGATACTCGGGGAGATTCTAGAAGGCACATGTTGAGGAGATCAGAACCAGAACGACTGCATGAAGAAGTGCCATCCCACCGACCTGAATACCAGCCATGTGCTGTTAGGAGACAAAGAAATAAACCACTTGTCCTTTGGTCACTAAACCAAAGGTTTAGTGTTTGATGTCTTCTATTACTGTAGCTGAACTTACCTTAGCTAATGAGAAACTGACTTTAAAGACTGTGTCTTTTATCCACGCACAAGTAAATTCGAGCATCAAGCAATCTTTTCCACCCTGAACCTCTGACCAGGGTTTTCCCCATGATCTTCCAACCCCTGCCCCACATGCGGGCAGGAGCCCAGCAGAAATCCTGCCCCAGTGATCCTCACTGGAATTACAAGTAATTCCTCTCTGGATAGCTGCTTCTGGAAAACACTTTTGAATGGTTACTTATAGAAGAATAGAAGGAATAGGATCGGGGAATGGAGATAAAAGGGAACAAACAAGTAAAACAAGAAGGAGTGGGGGAATAAGCTCTTTCATATTAGCCTGAACTCTAATCCTGATCCATTCCCACCTCTACTTCTGCTCCACAGACTCAATTTTGGCATCTTGTCCACACGCTCCCCAGCATCCAATCTTGGCTTGCCCTGGAATGATCTTTCCTTTTCCATCTCAGCCCACGCAGCTGGGAATTCTGCAGCAGCATAAGTCTGCCAAAAACAATAGCCTTCCTAAATGTCCAACAACAAGGGAATTGGTCTATAAATTATGAAGCATCCAGTCAATGGAGTATTATTCAATCATTAAACATGATAAACAGAAAGCCTTTGGAACAACATGGAAAATGGCCCTGAAATAAATGTCACTGAAGTTTTCCTCTCCTAAAAGCAGGCCCTGCAATTGCATATGCAATATGGCAACAACATTAAAAAATTGTCCATATGGGAATAAAGCTATGGATTTTTTTTAAATATACGAAATTTATTGTCAAACTGGTTTCCATACAACACCCAGTGCTCATCCCAAAAGATGCCCTCTTCAATACCCATCACCCATCCTCCCCTCCCTCCCACTCCCCAACAGCCCTCAGTTTGTTCTCATTTTTTAAGAGTCTCTTATGAATAAAGCTATGGATTAAACTTGAAGAAAGAAAAGCAATTGTTGGGTTAGAATAGTGGGATTCAACTATTTTTTTTTATTGTTTAATTACAGCTATTCTATGTCTAAATGATAAGATGTTCAGCCTTTGCCATCCTACTAGGAGAGGAGAGGAGAGGAAAGGAGAGGAGAGGAGAGGAGAGTCCTCCCACCTCTCCTTGCCTTCAGTGGGAATCACTGCAGTGGAGAACAGAGGGTAGCCAGGCACAGGCTGCAGGAGGCGCCTAACTCCGGACACCCCATGCTCTGCACCGATTCGGAGTCTGAGCACAAGTCCTGCAGTTGCTTCCATATGTCCTTGCTTTATTTTTAAATGTTTTAAGATTGGAAGCATTTTGCATTCTGATGGTGGTGTTGTCTCCCTTGGTAACTCAGACACCCAAATAGAAATACGGTCAGACTCCCTCCCTTCTGATGAGCCCAGTTAATGTGACATTGTTTTATAGGAGTAATGGGAAATCGATGTCCTTAGATCATCTGAACGGATTAACATAACCCTGTTGACAAAACTTGTGAATGTGGGATTTGCATTTCTGTCATAGTTCAAGAAGGTAATGGGGTCAACTTTTAACTGTTTCTGTCACCTTCTTGAAATGTACACAGAGAATGCCTACGTGAAAAGCATTCAGGGGTGCCCGGGTGGCTCAGTTGGTTAAGCATCCATCTCTTGATCTCGGCTCACAGTTTGTGAGATCGAGCCCTATGTGGGGCTCTACAATGACAGCTCGGAGTCTGCTTGGGATTCTCTCTCTCTTTCTCTCTCTCTCTGTCTCTGTCTCTCTCTCCCTCCCTCTGTCTTCCCTTCCTCTCTCTTTCAAAATAAATAAATAAATAAATAAATAAGCATTCAGTACCAGTAGGATGCAAATTAATGCACATTGCACATGTTTCTTACTTCAAAATATCTCAAAAAGCTTAATAGTTTATCACCACCCTCCCCATCTCTATCCCAGTGGCTCTGTCCTCTCAGGTAAGGGGAAAAGGCAATGTATCATTGTCATTCATGCACCAAGCCCTTATCTTGGCTTCCCTAATGTGAAGTCTGTGAGAGGAACCTTCCTGGGAGACGAACTCCTGGCTCCAGGCTTTGCAGAATGCCCATGCAGTTAATGTAACTTCAGACAAGGCACTAAGACAAAGGATCGAGAAACCCATGCTGGGAGCATGTTAGGGCAGAAGAATAGAGAGTGACAGCTGAACAAACCGTAGGTATTCTTGCTCAGGGGGATGAAGACTGAAAAAACTGTTATCAGCCACTGGACGAGATTAATGAATTTTTGCCTGGGGAATCTGACCCTAAAACTCATTTCTCAGTTCAGTGGGGGAAGGAACAAATCCTGGGCAGCTGACAGATGTACGGAACATGCTGTGTGCAGTGCCCACCGAAGAGAGAACTGCCCAGGACAGCAGTCTTCCCTGTGATCTCACACCCAGCGTCTGCTCAAGGCTGGCTAGAGCTGGTCCGGGCACCAGAAAACCACTTAACCCCTTTTCCAATCTCTTATCACTGCCAGCCCTCTTTTCTGATCTTGTCTTGTGTTGCCTATAGTTTCCCAAAGCACTACCGCCTTCTTTTTTTTTTCTTTTAAATGTTTATTTATTTTTGAGAGAGATCACGAGTGGGGGAGGGGCAGAGAGAGGGAGACACAGAATCGGAAGCAGGCTCCAGGCTCTGAGCTGTCAGCACAGGGCCCGACACGGGGCTCGAACCCACAGACCGCGAGATCATGACCCGAGCTGAAGTCGGACGCTCAACCCACTGAGCCACCCAGGTGCCCAGTGAAGCTTAATTTATAAGTTAGGCACAGTCAGGTATTAACAGTAACTAATAACAAAACAGAACAATTACAATGATGCTCTAGAATAAAAGTTATATGAATGTGGTCTCTCTCAAAATAACGTCCTATGCGGCACTCACCCTACTTGTTGCCGTGGTGTTTGTCGTCAGATGGTGAAATGCCCCCACGATGAGAGGAAGGGACGTGAACGCAGTAGGCACTGTGACCTAGGCACTGTGACGTAACCACTGTGACGTAGCCTTCCGCGGCTCTTGACGTTATGACGCTACTGCGTCAAAAGGAGGGGCATCTGCTTCTGGAGGGAGGTTGACCCATCCCGGGAACTGAAACCTTGCAAAGCAAAACCAAGCTAAAACCCTCCACAAGGGGGGGGGACCGCTGCGTTTGTTCACCGCTCTAGTCCAGTTCCCAGCAAACACAAGCATCCGGTAAGGACGTACTGAGAGCTCAACGTCCTCAAACATTCTTTAAACGTTATCTTTAAAACGTTCTTCCCAGAGATGCCCGACTCCTGCAACCTCCTGGAAGGGGCTCCTGCAACCTCCTGGAAGGGTTTCCCCTCTCCAGCAACCGCAGGTGGGAGAGAGGCGGAGCTATGAAGTTATTCTGCACAAGAAATAATCTTGTTTTTTATGTTGATTTATTTTTGAGAGAGAGAGAGACAGAATCCGAAGCAGGCTCCAGGCTCCGAGCTATGGGCACAGAGCCCACCGCGGGGCTCGAACCCACAAACCCTGAGATCGTGACCTGAGCCAAAGTGGGACTCTAAACCGATCGAGCCACCGGGGCGCCCAAGAAATCATCTTTTTAATTACCCTCTGCGATGGTCCTGATTCTCGGTGGCATGCTGTGGGGTTTGAGCAGCAAACACAGGACATGGTGGCATTTTGGAGGGATAAACCCAGCTAGGAGGCTCCAGCGTGTGATGCGGAGCCTGACACCGAATCAAATAACAGCTGGTGTTACTAAATCTGAACGTCCCCATGCCAAGCAAAGATGGAGGCGCTCACTACCGGCTACAATGAGCTGGGAAGATTTAACAGGAGCCCCAAGCTGCTTTCTGCACGTGACCGTCACACCCCCTTAACTTAACTTTTTTTTTTCCGTCATTGAAATGGAAAATTCTTGTCTTGTACTTGGAAATGCAGCATTTTCTTCGGAATTCATTACAATTTTGTAGTGATACTAATTCTGGTTTACGATTTATGAATCTAATTAGGAAAAGCTTCTTCCTGCCTTTCATGTTGAGTTAATGAAATGAAATGTCAAAACGCACACTGAGAAATTTTTTAAATCCTCCAGTTAACTTCTGTCACCATACATAGTTACAAAGTTTTTTTTCTTGTGATGAGAACTTTAAATATCTACCTCTTAGGAATTTTCAAATACACAATACGGTATCATTGACTATAGTCATCGTGCAGTACACTACATTCTCATGATTTATTTCTTTTATAACAAAAAAAAAAATTCCTCTAATCAAACCCTGATTTCACCAAAGAAATGCTGCTAAGATACTTAGAAATTTAGAAATGAGAATTAACACTATGAATTTTGCCTCTTTTCAGGATGCAATGCTTTTGCTGTATTTGTGAGTTAAATTCAAGCAAGCTCTTACCAAGAAAGCAAGCTGTGTCAGTATAGAGGCTGGACAAAGAAGAAAGTAATGAGCTATGAAAAAGTCCTGGTATGTCAAAAGTAAGAGGTCTTAAAATTCACTGGTAGACCTTGAAGCCTCTGTTTCTATTTCCAGCAGATGATTATCAATATTTTAAAATTCAACTGAAGTGAATGTTGCAGAACTCAAAAGAGCCAATAAAATCTGGGCAATTAAAGGAAAAAAACCCAGGCTTCAGAAGTTTACAAATTTGGCCTCACTAGTAGGGTGACCCAACTGCCCTGGTCTGCATGGAACCGAGGGAGGGCTTTCTCAGGACCCAGGATTTTGGTGCTAAATCCAGGGCAATCTCAGCAGACTGGGATAGCTGGTCACCTACTTTCTAGTTCTGGAAGTTCCTAGCTGAAAAACTTCATTCCAATTACTTGCCCCAACTACACTTTCCTCCCCTCTAAAATGGAAAGAATGGGTTGTTTTGAAAATTTTAAATATAAGTATAATTTCTGGGACATTTAAATGAGACTTGGCACTCCATCTTGCTGATAGACATTTTCAGCAAGAAGACCAGAATTTCACCCAAACTTTATATTTAATCTTTTATCAATTGAATAAGGAATTTTGTATTATTTTACTACATTCTTTTTCATGTAGCCAAGTATACACTTCACATTTCAAAATGTTTTTCAGTTTGAAATTATAAATCCTGTCTAATGTTTAGAATCTGAATATAGTCATGGATTTCTTTTAAAATTCTTTCCAAAATTGATTTTATATTGATTTCAGAGAAGACAAAATGTTCCCTCTTTCTGCATGCATATTCTGAGAACTCATTAAAAAGCCTGAAGCAGGCTAATATAGGAACGAACATTCACCATCTTTGATCATAGTAAACTACAGACAAATCTAGATTGATGTCAATATATAAAGACTGTGATGGGGCAGGGAGCAGGACTGTGGGCCACCAACAGTTCTGTCACATGCATGTCTGACTTGTAAACAAAGCAAATCCTTGGGGTCAGTGTGAGAGGTGTTGAGAGGTAGGTCCAGTTCAGAAAGGAAATTTCAAGAATTGCATAAAGGTACTTCAGGAATTGGCTGCAGTCCTAATAAGGAACTGGAGGGGGAATCAGAAGAAACACGATGTTCTTGAGACAAGGTAGTCAGGAGGGAGCAGGCTGTTACTATGACAGCAGGTTGGGACAGGCCAGGAACTAACATCATGGGATCAGGTGGCTACTGAAATCTGATGTTTTCAAAAGACTTTCTTTAAAACCAAACTTAGTTATTTTTAATCAATTAATCAATTTATGGGAGGCCTTTTCCACCGCATGTCTACTATTTTTTAAAAAATTTTTGTGTGGGGTGCACCTGGGTGGCTCAGTCGGTTAAGCATCCAACTTCAGCTCAGGTCGTGATCTTGCAGTTTGTGAGTTCAAGTCCTGTGTCGGGCTCTGAGCTGACAGCTCAGAGCCTGGAGCCTGCTTCGGATTCTGTGTCTCCCTCGCTCTCTGCCCTTCCCCCGCTCATGCTCTGTCTCTCTCTCAAAAATAAGTAAACATTTAAAAAAATCAATAATAAAATAATAATAAAATAAAATTTTTGTGTGTGGAAGAATATGTGCTTCCTAATCAACCTCCTTCCCATGCATGTGGGAAAACAAGCTGAATGAAGAAGAAAGTTCTAAGCAACTTCTTCCACCATAATTCATACCTGATATAGAAAGCATGAAGATGATTCATAAGAGAGGGCAGATTTTTTTGAAGTTGTATTCTGGTAATAAAATTACAAGTGATCCCAATAAGAATCAAAGAAAAGGCACAGCTAAAGAAACCAATGTCCTTCAATAGTGAAGTCACTAGAAAGTCACATTTCAGGAGGCAAGGGCAAAAGAGAAGGGTCAGTGGGAGATATCATACAGAGGAAAAAGAGAGCAGGAATTGGTTTGAATCTCTAAAAATGATGTTAAAATACTGAAAACTTTCAAAAAGCTGAAAAATGTCGAGCATGCTAAGAGAGCAAACAAACGTTTTTTGTTATATTAAAAGTAAATAGATTAACAAGAAATTTATTTATCAGCTGCCTGGTCTACTGATGTAGTATTAACAGATGATGGTAAGATAGAAAGGAGCTCAATGTGGATTTTACATTAGACTACGTCATCAGCAAGCTTGATTTTTATTCTGGAAAGGGTAGGATAAATATTGATAGATGGGTAAGGTATAATAAAGCAGCACCTGGCATCTTTGAAGTGGTCTGGTTCCCTGAGTGTAAAAAACACATATTGTGGTGTGTGTTCCTTAAGAATGTGTAGTACTTTGTGGAATTATGGAGACTGGATAAATATGTTCCTGCTTATCTAAAAACAGATGCAGATGGAGCTTGTCATTTATGGACTAGTGAACTTGACATGAAATCGAGGCAAATTTCTGGGGTAGAATATTAACAGGTTGAGTTGTAAGCACATACAAGGGGATGTGGAGAATACTAGAAGATCCCACGGGACCCATCAAGAACAAATCATGCCCAACTGATTTCTCTCTCTCTCTCTCTCTTGCTCTCTCTCTCTCTCTCTCTCTCTCTCTCTCTCTCACACACACACACACACACACACACACACACACACACAGACTTGATTAGTTGGTGAAATAAATGCTTCAGATGAATCTGAATTGCAAGAAAGCCTTGCACAAGGTCTCATGATATCCTTGTAGAAGAAATAGAAATGTCTAGAGAGAGTCTGAGGGCAAACTCCCACTCACTGAATGACCTTACCAAAAGAGTACAAGTTAATGCATTTTGTTTGCATTGGGGAGGTCTTTTCAACAGTTTAATTAATAACAAATGGTACCATTTTGATCAGATGTGTGAACTACATGGAAAGGGGAGGGATGCCTAATACATTAAAATGACAGCTTCTTGAAATCGTTTTAAGGGGAAAGTAGCTAGAAATTTTTTTTTTAAAAAAAGCTAATTTAACAATTTTACTTGCACTGTGGAGCACTATTAGACAGGTAGCATAAGATGCAAATGTGTTAAAAAATATGTTACATGTTGAGAAAAGTCTATCAATTAATTTTTTCTGTGAATTGATAAGCAAGCACATGAATTAATTTTAGAAGCATAGTCTGGACAATTCCAGGTTCAACTGGAGCATAGTCTGAAAAGCATTGTATTGTACTTGGTAGTAGGTTGCTTATTTATTTATTTATTTATTTACTTACTTACTTACTTATTTATTTTAGAATGAAGACTTTAGAAGAATTTCAAAGGATGAGAAGTGTCCAGTTATAGGAAGGATAAGGTACGTCTGAACAGTATAGACAGGATCTGGATTTTCACTAACCAAGTATTAAACATTAATATTAGCGTTGTGAGAGAGATGCCAGAATTTCAAGTATGAACTTAGGCTCTGTTAAAGGAATACATTAGTTCATGGAACAAAGGGTATGATGGTACCCTCAATATCATGCTGATTTGTTTTGTTCTGAGAACCACATGCCATGAAGGGTATGAATGAACTGGAGTGTATCCAGCAGAGGAGGTCTCAACCTTTTGATAAATCTTTTGGTAAAGAGAGTAAATGCTTAGGTCACATGAACTACAATTGGTTAGCCTATGGGCAGGGACATCATTGCCTTCAATTACTTGAAAGCTGAACTTACAGAAAAGGGATCAACACTACTGTACTCTCAACATGGCCCAACATGCATGTAACCAGTGAAGCTAGGAAAAGCTAGTGCTGAGTGAGGCCCACAGCCAAGGTGGAATAATCTCAAAGATGACCACTCTCAGAGCTGGCACATATATTTTTTTTAAGTGCACAAAGTCCTAGGTTGCAGGGTTTTTTGTTTTGTTTTTTTAAAGGAAGAAGATGGTAGAGCCAAGACACAAAGCCAAAATAATCAGAGAGAACCAGAAAGCCAATGAGCAAGGGGTAGCAAAACAGTCAGAAAATGGGAGTGATAAAGTCAGAGGAATTTTAGAGCCACCAGATGACATATGATTCCCCGGGGCCATATTCATGGATATGCCCTGTGCATTCTAAGGGACTAAAAATAAAAACACTAATCAACCCAACCGCCCTGCAGGCAAGTGAGAAGAGATTAGGGAGCTTCTTATCCATAGTTTCAGCACATGGAACAAATGAGAAAAGTTTTGAAGTCTTGAGGGAATCAATTTCCAAGTTAGAATATTTTGGGGAAAACAACAGCAGAAACAACAAGCAGAGAGGTACCAAAATCAAGCAGCCACATGAAAAGTAGAAACCAAGATTTAAAGTCAAAATGAGAGGAGAATCCAGAAGAGCTATGGGCAAGAGGATGGGCAAACAGTAGAGTGAAGGGAGATAAGCTTGAAAGAATGAGGAATCACTGTACCAATACCCATGGTGGATGGATTTTTATGTGATTTCCCTGTCATTTGGATAGAAAAGCCATGTGCATTTAAAGGGGACAAAATTCTCAGGGGAGAGATTTTCCTGAGGGGAGTCACCTTTAGAACCACCCATTTCCAGGAGAGAACATCAGCCCTCCAACTGTAGCTGCTTGACATGTTTGATGAGGTCCAATTACATGAGAAAGAAGGCCAGGCCCATCTGGAATAGCCTGATATGATCCTATTCCAACAGCTTTAAGCTGTCATAGTCTCAGCACCTCTGCAAGGCATGCAAGATCTCAATGTAATGTCCCCACAACTTCTCAGAAAATAATTTGTTGACTGTTAACTCCCATTCCTGCAGAGTACAATTAATTTGATTGAAAGGAGCCAAAAATGGCAAGCTCAGATCCCAAGGCCACTGCAATAAGCCCTGCCCAGGAGACTAGGATCCCTTTCAGTGTAACTGGTGTTGGTGTTGTCTGAGTCTGGGTAAAGCAGGTCAAGTCAGAAGTGAACAAGACCTTCAGCTTCAGAAACAGATATGTTCCTTCTGTTTTTCTTGAAATTAGTTACCAAGCCTATTTAGAGCATAACAGTGGGGAATAAATCACCAGTAGTTTCTAGCCATCTTTGATTATTCTGGAGAGTGAGTCTCACAGCAAAATCACTAACATTTTATCTAATCTCAAGAAGTTACATTTCCTATACTCAATGTCATGTTTTGGGGCTTCCAAACTCACATTCCTTGGGATTTTCCCAAAGAGAATGCTATGTAAACGTCAATGTTTGTTCAAGGAATGATTTAACATAATATCCAAACAGATAAGGATCTCTCTGCCCATGAGGTCACGTCGGATCAGATTCATAATCGTAGGAAAGTATACGAGAACAGTGCAACCTGAAGAGCATTACTCTTTCTGAGTTTCTACTTCTGGAAGGTTGCTTTCTACCCAACACTCTGATTGCTCTCTATAAGCCTGTGGGTACCTAAAAGCATCAACTTCCTTAAAAGCTGTTCATCAAGAGGCACTAGACTAGAAAATGGGGAAGCAGCAAGAGAAGGTAGCAATCCAAAATGATTAAGGTGTACTTATTTATATAGGGCTTTGTTTAGAGCACAAAAAGGGAGCATAAAAGCTTTTCACGGAACCAAGCGTCAGTTACTAAACTCACACGGCTGTACTTCCGCTGCATCCTGGTAAGAAAACATCTGCCCCTGGATGACCAATCTGGATTGCCTGAGAAAGATGTGATGGAACAAGGTAGGAGACAGGTCTCCTGAAGCAGGCTGACAGGGACAGAGCTAGTGCTGTTGGTAGGATTCTGAGGTTCGGTGGGAAGCATGGATCTTGGTAAGAAAGAGGACCTAGTTTGAAGCAGAAGAGAACAAAGAGTGGGGGAAACATGGAGAGTGAAAAACAATAGTAGACTCTACCATGTTTTTCAAGCGCAATTCATCGGAAGTGGTCTGTGCCTCACCCAACAGAGGCTGCTCTAGCAGCAGCCATGACCTTGGTTTATGTAAATGTCTGGGCCTACCAGACCAAATCTGAACCTCAGAACTTGCCAGAAGCTCCATAATTTTCATGCTTGAGCTGAATATCGTGTCATTTCTATAGGGAGGCAGAATGCTCTCTTCCCCTTCTTGGCAATGAACAGGGTGCATTGGAAAGCGAGTTTAACCTTGCTGGCAGTCTGGGTGGTGACCAGCCATGATGATTATACCTGGTATCTCAGGTGATTATGAGGAAAATGGCTTGTTCGGTCAAAATACACCAAATGATATCTGAGAGACATGCTATACCCTCACGTAAAGAGATGGTAATACTGTCCCCTGAGGTTCTTAAGAAATTAACCCCATGAAATAGGACTATTTAGTCAAGCCAAAGAGCTATACCAAAGGCCTATTGGCTTCCAACGATACTCTGTTGGAGCTGATATATGGTAGAATTGGCTCATCGTGGTAGACAATTTCTACACCTTCCTGCATAGAATTGCAAGGGGTAGTGGGCAGTGCCTACTTTTGCATCCGGGAGAAATTTATTTGCATGTATGAATGTCATTTGGAGAAAAGGTACTAAAGTACGAAGCAGGTACCATCATAACAAGAAATATACAAGATTGGTGATCTCTAAAAGTTCTTCTAATATTAACACCAATTTATACATATACTTTCCTTTTAAAAAATGTAATTTATTTAAACAAAAACAAAAACAGTTCACCCATTTCTCCCACCCCTCTTACCCTGCCTCTGGCAACCACAAATCTGTTCTCTGTTCCCATGAGCTTGCTCCACTTATAAGAGAGATCGTATGGTATTTGTTTTTCTCTGTCCGACCTATTTCACTTAGCATAATGTTCTCAAGTTTCATCCATGTTGTCACAAATGGCAAAACTTCATTCTTTTTATGGCCAAATACTATTATTATATATGTATGTGGTGTATATGTGTGTATGTGTGTGTGTATGTCTGTATGTCACAATTTCTTGATTCATTCATCCATCAGTGGACACTTAGGTTGTTTCCAAATCTTAGAATATGGATAATAATGTAAATAATGCTGTGATGACCATGAGTATGCATATATCTTTTCAAGTTAGTGTTTTCATTTTCTTTGAATAAATATCCAGAAGTAGAGTTGCTGGATCATATGGTAATTCTGTTTTTAATTTTTTGAGGAACTTCTATACTGTTTTCCACAGCGGGTTGCACCAATTTACATTCCCACCAACAATGCTCAAGTGTTCCTTTTCTCCGCATCCTTGCCAACATTTCTTATTTCTTATATTTTTGATACCAGCCATTCTGACAGGTGTGAAGTGATATCTCATTGTGGTTTTGATGCGCACTTCCCTGATGATTAGTGATGCTGAGTACCTTTTGATGTACCTGTTGGCCATATGTATGACTTCTTTGGAAAATGTCCATTCAGATGTTTTGCCCAATTTTTTTTTTTTTTTTAGAGAAAGAGAGAGCACATACGAGTGGGGGAGAGGGACAGAGGGAGAGAGAGAGGGAAACTTAAGCAGGCTCCACACTCAGCACACTCAAGGTGGGGCTTGATCCCATGCCCCCGGGATCATGACCTGAGCTGAAATCAAGAATCGGACACTCAGCCCACTGAGCCACCTAGGCACCTCATTCTGCCCAACTTTTAATCGGATTGTTTTGGATTTTGCTATTGAGTTGTATGAATTATTTATATATTTTGGATATTCTCTCTCACTGGAATATGATTTGCAAATATTTTCTCCCATTCAGTAAGTTACCTTTTCATTTTGTTGGTCTCCTTTGCTGGGCAGAAGCTTTATAGTTTGATGTAGTCCCACTTGTTTGTTTATTTTTGCTTTTGTTGCTTTTACTTTTGATGTCAGATTCAAAAAATCATCGCTGAAACCTGTGTCAAGGAAATTAGTACCTTTGTTTTCTTCTCGGAGTTTTATGGCTTCAGGTCTTACAGTCACGTATTTAATCTACTCAGGGTAAATTTTGTGTATGGTGGAAGATAGGGGTCGAGTTCCATTCCTTTGCAGGTGACTGTCCAGTTTTCCCAACACTATTTATTGAGGAGATTATCCTTTCCCAATTGTGTATTCTTGACTCCTTTGTTGTAAGTTGATTGGCCATATATGTGTGGAATTATTTCTGGGCTGTCTATTCTGTTCCACTGATCTATGTGTCTATTTTTTTAAGCCAATACCTTACTGCTTTAGTTACTATAGCTTTGTAATATAGTTTGAAATCAAGGAACATGAAGCCTCCAGCTTTGTTCTTCTTTCTCAAGAATGCTTTGTCTATTCAGAGTCTTTTGTGGTCCTATACACATTTTAGGGTTTGTTTTTCTATTTTTGTGAAATCTTTTACCTTCATCTCTGAATTTTTAAAAAAATGCTTATTAATCTAAATACATCTCTAATTTGTAAAATTTCAGGCAGTGCATTAAAATGAAGGGGGAATTGGTTAATTTTTAGACATAGTGCAGTAATAGTCTCTTGGGCAGAGGTTGATCATTACTTTAAATATTTACATACACGCATGCACATTTACATGTATCTACACCAAGATTCTAAAGGACATACAGAACGATGTTTCTACCCTGCCCTTTGCCCAAGTAGGTGGGCTTTTAGTAACTAGAAGAATAATCTGGTTCTTAGCCTTGGAGATAACAGGAAGTACCTTGGCAAAAGACAAAAAGAAAAGAAAACTTTTGTTCTTCTAGAGCAATTGCTCTCAAGCAAGTATACAGCAGAATCACCAGGGAAACACACTAAAAATACAGACCTCAGAGCCCCACTCCCACATATTTCGGGCTCAACAGCTACTTTGTGTCATTATAGGCCCATAGAGAACTCTCTTTTCCAGTGGTTCCCAAACTTTACACATAGCAGAATCACCAGGAAGTCTTGTTAAACACAGCTTGCTGGGCCCAATCCATTTCTGATCAGTAGGTCTAGGGTAGGACTCAAGAATTTGTATATCCAGTAAGTTCCCTGGTGGTGCTCATGCTGTTGGTCTGAGAACTACATTTCGAGAACCATTGCTCCATTTACATCACCAATCAGCTCTCCTAATTTCTGCCTTTTCACTAAGGGATTAGAGCTCTGATTCAACAGGTGTCACTCACAGATTTGAATTTGTAGTAAATTTCAGGTATTTCCTATCAAGGGCTATGCTAAGAAATGCCAATTTATGTCCTTTATTTTTTAATTATATTTATAATATTAATTTCCTGGTACATCATGTGCACACTTGTGATGCCAGAAATAGTTGTAGTATCAGAACCCTGTTGCAGATTATCCCTACTCTCTGAAGCCCCATTAAAATCTGATTTCCTCCCTGCTCCTTGCCCCTGCTTGCTTAAAATTGCATAATCCATGCCTAGACTGAGCAATGATTTTGAGTGAGGGTCCTCCAATTCCACCATTACTGCAAAATAACTAAATCTAAGTATAGAAACTAGTTGGAATCTCCATTGGCATAGCACCAACATTGATTTCAGGATTGGCCCTTGAAGGGTGGATGGCAGGCCAGTAATCACTGGACACCACAGGGATGACAGCGCTCAGGGAGTTCAGTCCACTGAGCTGTGCTGCAACCTAACTTTAACTGAGCCAGAAGGCATCTCTTTAAGAGTAAAGGGGTCTTTTCTTGCTTACATGTCAGGTGGCTGATACATATTTCCTTATTCCTCTCCTTCAAGGAATAACCCATCTAACTATGTGGCCTATGGTTGGCCCATGCACATCTTCCAGGTCTCATTTGTGGGAAGAATGAAGAAATCTAGTAGGTAAAACTCTGTTGAGAAGTATAGGTGCCCCAATAATGGCAGAAGCAGCAGCTGGGCACTGAGCAGGCAAAGCTTTGGGTTCACTGTTGGAGAGTTGAGCCCCTAGGGTGACCGCCATTAAATAAACTGGTTATCTCTAGATGTACGCCTTCCTACATTGTCCTTTAAAGTAAAAAAGACACTATTCTTTATCCCTGCAAAATCTGGTTTAATGCCAGCACATCACACTCTGCTATCTGATTCCTTTCAGCCAATGGGATGCATTTTCAAAATGGTGGGCTTCAAGTAAGGGATTTTATCTGAGGTCTGGTAACAATCAACATATAGCCAAGCTAACCAACCACCCTCTGCCAAACTAAAATCTCAAATTAAAGAACATTTAATAAATTCACAAGCCCGTTAAATGGTTTCATAAATTTATCTGCTTTCTCCTCTAAGAAGGAAGCATAGAGTTTGAATCCTGGCTCTACCCCTTACTAGTAATGGCTTTGGGCAAGCTAAACTTCTTTGAGCCTCAATCTCATTGCTTAACAAGTAAAAAACAATGTTAGTACCTTCCTCATAGGATGTTGTGAGGACTAAATGTAATAGATAAATATAGTAAAGCTATGTATACAATGTATTTATACAAATAAAGGTAATAAATGTAAAGTACTTCTAACAGTATCTGAAATTTAGTAACCATTCAGTAAGTATTTTATTTATTAACTCAAAATTTTCTATAAATGATACTTCTCTACAGAGACTTGTCCATAATTATTACCAGTGGCCTCCAGGAAGGGAAGTTCTTAAGGGACTCAGTAAACGGCTGACACTGATGTGTAGCTCAGTATCAGGCAATTCACTGCTTTATCAAGCACTGCAGAATGGAAAAGTTATGCTGCTTCATTTTCATCACTTAAATACAAATACAAGTATCTGTGCCTCCTCTCTGAGAATCCTAAAAACTGGAAAACCCCAATGACCATATATAATAAAAGGTAGAAGTGACTCAACTAGAAATCTAGGAACTCTCAATCTGAAGTGTTCTGGGAAGACCTGAATATTCCCAGCTCTCCATATTCAGGGGCTTTCCTTATACTCCCTGACCCGTTTATAGAAACTAAATGGCAGCTTTGCCCTTTCAGCTACTCAATGTATCCCTTCGAAATTTTCACTCAGGGTCCAGTATCAATTATTTACCAAGTTCCTAGGTGACACTGTGACATCATCTCCAGGTGTGCCCAAACACCATCACAGGCATAGTGATTACAGGAAGTAATCGATTTTGACTGTGCCTAGAAATGGATGTCCTCTTTCCAATCAATACTATGGGTAATGATTTTTTTTTCTCATTTAAAATTGCCAATGAGTTTCACTCAATTCTAGTTGCTCAATTCCACTTTGGATTATTCTGAGAAGCTTTTTTCACGTAAGCGTAAGTGTGAAATATCTTGTTAGAGCAGTCTTGCTACATGACCTTCAAATGACTTAACTCAGAGGACAATAGGGTGTTTACTAATAAGACTTGCAAATTCTTGGAGACTTAAGTTGGATGAGAGCAATAGTAGCTTGTCTCCTCCTGAAAAATTCCTGGTGAATTGACATCATCTAACTCTGCCCAGCCAGCTGTCTGTGGATAACTCATAGACCCTGAGGCATTGTGGGTAGTAAGTTTGTATTAAGTAATTACCTGGAATTGAGCCTATTTGAAATAGTATTTCCATTGCCACTTTTATCCATCTATTTCTGTTGACATGAGCATTTTAAGTTTCATCTTTTATTTTTGCACTTCATGTACACGTTGGAACGAATGGCTCTGGGGGCATTGGTTATACTGTAGGCCCAAAGGAATCCTCATTCCTCATTATATACTTTGCTCATTTTGATAGTGTAAATCCATGCTCCTTAAATCATTTCCCTAACAGGTGCCCAATTTCTGATACTAGCCATCGACGTGTGAACAATACTGCCACCCTCAGGGAGTCCTGGAAAATGCCTTTGGACATGAAAAGTTGTTTACATTGGTATGAGGCTGAGGAACCCGCAAGAAATAAATGAAACAATATTTGTTTGAGCTGCAAACTGGGAAAGAAAGGACTATATTGTTGAGATGTCCCAACAATTATGAGAGGGAATTTTAGTTGTTTTAACAACAGCTAAATGAAAGCAGGCATTTTATGAGAGCTTTTGGGGGTTTCCAGGAGAGTGGGATCAATGCATCCCCTCCAAATACTTGAGCAGCGACTCACTGATGAAATGTCAGCTGGTCACAGTCTGCTCATTGTGTGACACCCTTGCCTGGGGTACATGTTTCACTGCGGAAGTCCCTTTTGTCACCAAGGTCACTTTGAGATCCCTCCCTCCCCGGTTTTCTTTTGTGGTTGAATGTCACCAGTGTTCTGATGACCACATGTTGGTATGTGATCAAAAGACATTTTTAACCCACTCAGTTGGTTTGCAAATTAACAGCAGCCCAGAGAAGCATAGAAGAAAAATCTCTTTAGAGAAAAATCTTGATATTCAAAATCTGGAGGAAGGGTTCTTCTCTTTGATCTCTGAGCAGCCGAAGACTCCAATACCCAAAGAAGGCTCTTGATCTATCTATATAAGGAGCACCCTTTCAGGTCAGCTGCAGCAAGATGAGATGACATCCGTTAGGCAAGTTGGGCCGGTTTCCATGTTGTCAGACGACCAGGCACAGCGTCCAGGAAAGCGGGTTACTAGCAGTTTCCCTTGCCACACACCGCTGGCTCCCTCCTCTTTCAACTACCATGGAAAATGTGAAAAATATTTAGGCAAGGCCAGCACCACCCCTAAACAGCAGTAGGAACCAGCCTACCCCACACCCACCTTCGCCCACACCCACCTTCAGTTCTGTGCTGGAAATTTCACCAATAAAGAGGATGAGCTTTCATTTTTACCACTTGGCTACATTGTTTTCAAGGTTTTGTTTACCAAGCTGTACTTGAGTAACAATTTTTCATCCTTTTGTACATCAAAGACTAATAGAAATTCCAAGCAAGACTTCTGTTTTGTTTAGCTCATGTACCATTATCACAGGCAAACATTCTTTCATCTTTTGATTTTGAAACTGCCTTTGCTGAGCGCAAGAAGCCCAGAAACCCTAGAGTGCTATAAGGTATCAGGAGTCATGAATTCTTTTTAGCTTGTCATGAGCTCCTTTCAGAACCATTCTTGAAAGCAAGCTTTACGTCAGCATGAAGTAGACCAAAGGACCCCAGAGTCCTAGTGTGCTGGGCAGGGAATTTCTGAAAATCAGTGAAGGCAGTTATGGAAGAACTGAGGCAGAGATAAAGGGACAGAGGATCAAAGACAAACTTCACTAGCTACACATTCATCACAGGACATTTTACTCACAGATCTTAATCTCAGTGGCAATGGGTATTCAGAAAGTCAACAATATCAGTGTCTAGAATGGTGCCCGATGCGTAATCAGTGCTCAATAAAGATTTACAGGTGGAGAAACTTTGGGCGGGGCCAGGCAGGGCGGGAAGGTGGAGAAGAGAAGAGTGACTTGTTGGTTCTTATATTTGATGTTTTATGTTCTCTAAATTTGCCATAATAGAAAAATAATAAACTTTGTCTAAAAAAAACAAAACAAAACAAAACAAGAGAGAAAGAAACTAATGTGGCTGTTTAATTAGCAGGAGAGCCAGCACCCTGGCAGCAGGGCATAAAATGACTTTTCCAAAGCAGAGGTTCAGCCCCACACAGCAATGAGCCCAGGCAACCCGATTATCAACCCAGATCATCGTTATTTGTCTTTCATCATTTTTTTCATCTGTGGAAATCACTGATGCTCTCATGAAAAAGTATGTTGCAAAGCTATTAGAGAACAGAATACAATCTTATGATGCCAAATAATTAGCTTGAAATATGTCTGATACAGCATTTTAGCTGAAGAATTAAGTGTCATTCTGGAGAATTATAGCATGCAGTAACGCTTAGCGTTGCAAAACAAAATGACACAGTGGAGAAAAAAAACGTTTCTTTCTTCCTTTATTACATTTGGCTCAGCATATATATTGAGTGCTTGATGTGTTTACTTATCCTAATGATCACACTGAATCCCCTCAGAAGGCATAATTTGAAGCCTTGCGTTTTAAATGTAACTGACCGAGGTCTCTTAATTCAGTTATTCAGAATGACAACGAGTCCTCTGTCTGGCGAGTGCTGAACAGAACCCTGGTCATATAGGTGCCCATCTCACATGAAGCTGAAAGTGGTGGTTACTTGTCAACTGACATCTGGATGAACATGAGCAAATGAAAGGCACCCAGAAAACTGAGGCTGAATGCTTCTTATTACATAAAATATGGTGTGTAAAAGTGATGCATATGGATTAGCTGTTGTGTTGTTAGTATAAAACCCCTTGACCAATGATCATTATAGAAGTGAGAAAGAGTATCAGAAAATGAGAAAACAGATGGACTTAGGGCCAAATGTTAACTCTACTCTCCTTGGCTGCTGTCTTTCTTCCATCCATCCATCCATCCATCCATCCATCCATCCATCCAATCACATCAGTTTTCATAAATTCTGCAGATATTTATGGCACAGTACAATGAGTTGGTTTCTAGAGACAGAATGATGACAGTGCAGTTAGAAGGCTTTTCTCTTCCTTGTCAGAGGTAAAGATTCCAGTGGCTAGTAAGAAACCAGATTTGAGGGGCATCTGGGTGGCTCAGTCGGTTGAGCGTTCGACTTCGGCTCAGGTCATGATCTCATGGTACGTGAGTTTGAGCCCCGCGTCAGACTCTGTGCTGACAGCTCGGAGCCTAGAGACTTGCTTTGGATTCTGTGTCTCTTTCTCTCTCTGCCCCTCCCCCACTCATGTGCTTGCGCTCTCTCTCTCTCTCTCTCTCAAAAATAAATAAACATGAAAAAATTTCAAAAACAAGAAAACAGATTTGGAAGGTTGATCCATTTCTGTAAATGAACTGGGGCCACAGCTATGGTTTCATGAACTCCCATTTTAGGATCTGTGAAGTTTTCCTATATGAAAAATAGTAGGAATCTACCTTTATTCTCTGAAGTGTATTATGTTTGAAATATTTCTTAGGCTGTATCTTAGACTGAAAGCTGTAAATGGCTATAAACTCCATGAATGACACTGCAGGTCCTTAGGAATTGACACCCCAGCCCCTTCTCTAACTGACCTGCACAGATTCCCACTGACTCTCCGTGACCACATGACCACTGCTGCCGCCTTTGAGTAAATGGCTTTGGACTTTTCCCAGATGGGCAACTTGTGTCTCCTGCCTTAGGTTCAGATGCCATGGGGAAACACATGAGGAGCTCGAAAGCACCACTCCCCCTCAGCTTGTAGTCCCAGTAATCTTAGCTGCATTGAGAATTTGCCCATGACAGTATTTGAGCTCTCCATCCCCTGCTTTTTATCAGAGCAAACCCAACACTCAACAGGACTACAAGTTCATCTTCATGGACTGTCTATGTCGGCTGCTCTCTTATAATCTTGATGTAGCTTTCTGTTATTAGGCTATTCTAAACTGCCATTATTTCTTGTATTTCTTGTATTTTCTTTATCCTGAAAATAGAATGCATTTTTCTCCTATCTTCTCTGATTGTATATGGTGGAACTATATTTGACCATTTGGTGTAGTCCACTAACCTAATATGTACAATATTGAGGAAAATTGGAAAGCTTTTCAGATTTATAGGTGTTAGAGCAATATGATGACAGAATTTCAGAAATAGCCTCTTCCCATTTATGGGGCTCAAGATGGAATTAGTTTTCAGAGCTGTGACACAGATTGGCTTTTATGAGTAACCATCCCACGATTTATGGTCTTGAAGAAAAAATATTGACTGAGGTGAAGACAAGGTCAGTATTTACACCAAAGAAATATGCCTGAGGATATATATTTCTGTGGTATTTTCTCCATTCAAGAGTGTGACAATAATACCATAATTGTGGGTTTGGTTTCCTTTCTGGTTATATTGAGCTCAAGGACCGAAGGACAGGGAGGAAGAGGAGAGGGAAGGGGAAGGAGGATGAGTTTTCACAGATTCTATATATTGAAGGCAGTAGTTAATAATATATGCCTTATAGTTACCCATTGACTCCATATGTATTTATAGCATCTACTCTATTCCAGGTCCTATGTTAGGTGCTAGAGATAAAACAGTGAATGAAGTAGACATAACCTCTTTTTCTTATGAAGGGCTCAGCATAGCGAGGAAGAAAAACATAGAACAAATTATAAATGGGAAGCTAATTACGAAAAAGGAAGTATAGGTAACTGCTACAGGAATATTTGATGTAGGTCCTGACCTAGTTGGAAGGGAGAGGCAAAGAAAGGGGGAAAATAGGAAACATCCTCTCATGGAACTGAAGTTATAGTTGAGGTATGAAGAGTCAGTCCCAGTTCAGCCAGGCAAAGGGTGGATTGAGTCTGGGAGTGATGGAGCAAAGACAGAAAAGTCTCCAAAGATGGAGAAAGATCAGACAGCATGCCCTTGTAGTCTTTTAGTCTAGTACAGGGGTCAGCATACTTTGGTCTGTAGGCCAAATCGATCCTGTGTCTGTTTTTATAAGTTTTATTGGAACCCAGCCATGCCTAGTCACTAATGTATGACCTAAGGCCATTTTCACACTACAGGACAAGAGTTGAATAGTTGCACAAAAGAGACTGTGTGGCCTGCAAAACCTAACATATTTATGACATAGTCTGAAAAAAAATGCCAACATCTAGTCTAGAGTAAGCGATTTAGTCATGCATAGTAATACTAGGTGCTGTAACAAACCACTCCAAAGTCTCAGATACTCATTTGATAAAAGTTTTTCTCTTATATCACAGCTTTGTGAGCAGCTGACCTAGGTAGCTGTTGTCTGACTAGTGAAGCAGGGATGTTATCTTGAGGTTCGGCCCTCTGCTCTCCAAGGGTCCTATACATCCAGCTGTGCAGATGGGGGGCAGAAAATGTAGTCAAGGATGTGAAATGCTTTAGTTGCCAGGTCTGGGGGTATTGTACATCACTCTTCATGCCCATTAGTCATGTAGTCCCACCCAAATCCAGGGAAGGCTGACAAAATAAGTTTTCTGTGTACTTGGGACAGAAAGAAGATGTGCTGGGGAATACAGAGTGGTGCTTCTGCCACAGCAAACAAGACATGTTTAAGAAACTGGATAAAAGGACTCTTGCAGGACTGAATTTGGATGGCGTGAGATGAGGCTGATAGACAGGCAGAGGCCAGATTGTGTGGGGCCCTGCGAACCATGTCAAAGATTTTAACTCAGTTCTGAATTATCAGCTGTATTACTCTGATGAGTTATGCCACCCAGCTGATCTGATCCTCTGCTTCTTCATCAGTGAAACTTACATTATAGACTTGGGTAGACGCAAAGGGATAAAATAAGTCCAGCTCTTAGAGTATCACGTAGCATACAATAAGCATGCAATAAATTATAGTTGTTACCATCAAAGCAGAGGAAACTTCCACCTCCCTTCCCCCGAACCGAACTTTTCCACCCCAAATTGCAGAAGTCCCTGAACTGCAGAAGACTCTTTGCTGAATATCACCAAGCCTTATCCCATAAGAAAGATAATTGAAGCACTCCGAATCATTTTTCTATTATTCCATTGGCTTCTGCATATTAGCAACCATCTTTTCAAGGACACATTGGCCTAGAGAAAAATCAGATTCCCTCTACCCAGAGTTACTATTCTGTGAACTAAAATAACTGCTTTCCCAAATCCTTTACCATTCCTGGATCCAGAAAAGATGTCAACTGAAGCCCAGAAAAACATATATATTTGTACATGTACACACACACACACATACACACACACACACACACACACACCTGAAAAAGGCAAAGCTAGAGTGACAAGACCCAGCTCATCACATGTACTCAACATCCTACCTCTGTCCCCTTCCTAAGGTTATTTTTTTGCTTATCAGCTTCAGAATCCATTTTGAGCTCTGTATTTCCTGCATCACTTGAAAGGAATGCTCCTGGCCTCAGGTCTCCTTACTCTGGAGGAAGAAGGGTTTTTCCAAAGTCAGGAAAACACATTGAAAACAAAAAAGGAAAGATAGAATAATGTGGAGAAATAGCAACAATTTTGAAAAATAAGAGTAATGGGAAGGGATGGGTCAAACATATTAAAAGATGTTATGGAATAATGGTGCGGTACTGACACAAGAATGGGTAAGCATCAATTGAAAAAAATATGAAAGTAAGCCTTTAATATTTGCAACATAATTCAATGAGGAAAGGGAAGATAATAGATTATAGTAGATTATAGTAGTATAAATCATTAGCAATTTGGAGAAAAACATACTCTCACTCATAACACACACACACACACACACACACACACACACACACACACACACAGCAGGAGAATGTTGTGATTAAGACGGCAGCATCTATGGCCAGCATGTCCTGGATTAAACACCAGATCTAATCTATTTAGCTGTGTTATTTAATCTTGCAAATTACACAATCTCTTTGGTCCTAGTTTTCCTTCTATACACAGTGGGGGCGATAACAGAATTTACCTTCCAGGGTTGTTATGAGGATTGAGTGAATTAAAACATGCAAAGCACTTAGAACAGTTTCCAACATACAATAAGCATTCAATATATGTTAATCATTGTGATGGAGGGAAAATCATAATTTTAAAAAAGTCACTTTCATTTCAATGTATTCAACATTCATTTCATTGTATACTGTAAATGAGGCTCTAAGTAATAAAACAAAATGGCTAAGACATGGCCCTGTCCTCAGAGACAGGAGCTTACAACCTAATATCAGTTAGGAGTGTGTCTGCTCATCTTATCCTTCCTTCCTCATCCTTCTCCAAGGTGAATTCTTGGGCAGAATTAGAGTTGCCCAGCACAGCTTGAACATATTGCAGACCTAATTTCTTGTTCATGTCACTGAAAATACATCCTGCAATAAATTCATTTTGTTCTGTATATATGTTGTCATTCATCATTGCAGTACTATACTTAAGGGAAAACAGATTATGAATAGTGTAATAACTATGACTAATAATAAACAAGGCTATTTGTTTCTTGCTCTAAGGGAAATAAATCAGGCAGAAGTTGCATTCCCTGCTCTACCCTCAACCCCCAAAAGAGAGTTATCTGTTACTGGAAAGTATCTACAGTTTCAAAAATGCAACTGTGTCTCCCAAAACCAGGACAAATTACATCAACACTACAGAAAATTTCCAAATATTTCAGTATCTTTGCAGAGAATGTAGGATATGTCCCAATGCCAGCTTCGTAATTCATCAGGATATATTCATAGCAAGTAACACTCTGAGAAGTCTTCCTTCTGGCTTTAAATCTCTTTCACCACCCCCCTCTTTAGAGCCCATCACACAGTAACTTAACTAGACCAGTTGTTCCTTTAGCATTGGGGAAATGACACTTCCCGTATTCTCAGAATTTTCCTGTGTGATGAGTCTGCGAATCATATCACCTGTCTTTCTGTACTTGCTTCTCCATCAGGTTTATGCTCCTTCCTTGAGGACTCCAAGTAGTGACATAGAGATGTGGAGGGAGTGGTAGGCTACAAGTCACAGGTCTAGTGGGGAAGAATTTGCCTCTTACCCAGCTCAGAATTCTCTGGGACTTGGCATCCTTGTGGTAAAAGAAAAGGGTAGAATACAATGCTCTTTAAAGTCATTTCCAAATGTAACTCTCCGTGATATGAATTTCCTGTACATTTTCATCCTTGGCCTGAGCCTGGGTCAATCATTAGTCTAGCTATTTGCTTTGGAAGCCTTATCCTCACCCCAGTCCACTTCTTCCAATCTGAGTGAAAGTTTGTCCAAGAATTCACCTCTCCCAGACACCATGGTCCTCACGTATTCCCTTGCGTCCTATTCTGCGTATCTGGATATTCCTCCATTCACTGTGGAATGGCTGCAACCCAGACACTAAGTCACCATTCTGGATAACTAGTAACGTTCAGCTAATCACTAAACAACTTTTCTAAGACTACTCTGTTTTCTTACTTGGAAATAAAGATATCATGATCTATTCTTAGTTCACAGGATTATTGTGACTTGGGGAGAAAATGGAATGAATTGTGAAAACTGCTACCCAAATGGAAATGAAATGGGGACTATTATTAGAATTACTTTCCCTGAAAAATAAGATGTCTATCAGCCACATGAGGGTAACTTCAATATTATTATCACTATCACAGAATTAATGATATTAAATTCTTGGTGATCTTAGAGTTTGAAAACTTATTTTACACTTTGGGCATTGGAAATCTAGAAACCCTATGGCTTGACATTGACTAAGTGTGCCCTATTGCTTTCCTATACCAATCTTCTGAGTGGTTGGCCACACTCAAAGAGAATTGCCTCTGCCTTTTAATGTAATTACAGTGCGATTACAAAAGCGCATATAATACTGCTAAGCCTGACCTTGTAAATTAAACATCAATTTTTCATTTGCAGTAAAGAAACTAAACTGAACAAAACATACCAAAAATATAGCATGATTCTGATTCCAATGCACTGTTGATGGAAATCTCATCTCTCACCTTTTTAGTGGCCACCTTTCATCAGGCCCATATACATTTATCACTCTTTGTTTACATCTTCTTCCTGTCGTTCACAGACTTACTGCACTCTTTCCATACTGTAGGATTAATTTCTTCCTTTCAGCCTAGGAAGAAGTGAGTTGATGCAAACTTATCAATGAAATAAAATAATATTTTCAAAAGAATGTATATGCTTCACTGAATTGCAATTAATTTAACATTAACTTTTCCCATCTCTCTCCTCTTTGCTGCCACACTCCTTCAAAGAGTATTCTGTAAGAGCAGCTCCAGTTCTTCTCGGAGAGGTCTCACTCAGAGGTCACCAATGACCACGAATTGACAGATTTAATGACCCTGTAATACCTACCCTACATGACCTGCAATTTTTTAGATGAATGACTATCCCTTCATTCTGAAACTTTAACCTCTCTTGGCTTTCGTAACAGACATCCTCCCTACCTAACATCCATTCTGCCTCACCCTCTTTGGTTAGCAGCCTTGCACTCTGTGAGACAAAAGAAGGATCAATGAGTCCCCAATCTCTACTTTCTATGATAGTGATCAGTTCAGAAACCCAAGCCTAATGCAAGCGGCATACGGAATTCTCCTGGCCAGAGGGATTGGTTCAAGAGTAGGTACGTCAAGCCAATAAAATGGAAGGGCAAGACTGGTAGGAATTGGGGATAAGACATTTCCTCACTTTTGAGAGAAAAACCACTGGAAGAAAGACCTTGGTTTTATGTGGATGGGGAGTCCAGAACTGCTTTAGCCATTTTCCCAGCAGTCATCTCTGATGAACGCAACACCCAGAGAAGGGCATTTCTGAGAGAATCAGAAAGAAATGGATTTGTGATTAAAATACTCATTCTCTGTCTGCTCTAGTTACCCCTGGAGGTTTTTGTTGTTGTCATTGTTGTCACATGAGCAGATAAGTCCCTCTATCACTATACTCATTTTGAGTTTGACTGTTCATTACAGCTAAAGGCTTTGTAACTAACATGATTTCCACAACACTGTTCTCATCATACCCTTCTTACCATACAAATAATTCTTTTTGACCATGTCTTATGCTAATTCTTCTCTCCCAACCATCCCTTAAATATAGTATGTCCCAGCATTCTGTTCTTAGACCTCTCTACTTTCTCTATTCCCCTTCCTTGCTTCAATTTTTCCCTACTTTAAGAACTCCATAATCAGTAACACCAGCCCGGACTTTTCTTCTGAGCTTAAGACTTGGACTTTCAATTATTTCCTATGTATCTTGTCTTGAAATGTGCCATCATGAGTAAGGTGAATATGTCTAACACTACATGCAAGCTTTGTTCCTACCACCCTTTTCATGTATTTCATAGCCTTTCATGTATTTCATGGCACCACCATGACTTATCTTCAAAACCAGAAACTTCATTTTCCCCCTTGGCTGCTCCCTGTCTCCTATCCCTCACAACCATAAGGTCCTGCCAGTTCTAACCTCATAAATATCCCCTCCTTCTTTGTAAGGCACACTCTTCATTGGTCTAATCCATTACTTCACCATTTTCATCTGAACTTGCTTCCTTCCAGCCTATCCTCCACAGTGCAACCAGTTATTTCTCTCAAATATAGACCCATGTGAAAGTGTAAAATGCCATTTCCCTGCTTAACATTATGTAATAGCTTCCCATTATCTATAAAGTTTATGCAACTTAGCTGTCTCTATAAAGCCTTCCCCAACTATATTAGAGCTTACCTATTCATTCCTACCTTCAATCACTGCCTAACAGTCCTTACCATCCCCCAAGTAAACACAAACCTATATGCTTCTATCTAGTAGAGTATTTCCCTTTACCTTGAATACTTTTCCCTTGTTTCTGAAGCTGGTGCTATTTTTGCTCATTTTTCATGGCCCAGATAAAAACATGAAATTTTTATTCTTGACCACCCAGGCAAATTTCACTATTCCCTTATCTTTTGTAAGTCTGGGAACATAACTATAGTGCAACGTAACATATGCTCTGACAGATTAATGTTTATTAGTGCATGCTGAATGTCCCCTAGTTTGTTCTTTCATAAGGCTATGAATCAAGGCTTTTGATTTTTAATTCGTTAAGAGCTACTGCATGATCTGACACATAAAAGATGCTCAAAAATTATTTTTCAATTGAAAGAATGAAGAAAAAAAAGGAAAATCACAGGATTTGTGGTTAGCTATTGTTTCCTCATCTGTAAAATGATACAAGTTTAGATGAGCCTGTATGTTTCTTCCTGCTTTAAAAAACTTTCCATGATTTCATGAAAATATTACCAGCAGCAACCCAGTAATTCTCTCATAATATAGTAACCTAATACTACATTTCACAAAGCACACTTTGGTCAGTCAAGTAGGAATTCAAAGATGGAAATATTTTTCTTTTTCTTAAAATGTGTTCTCCAATTGTTGGATAAAATGTATTAGTTCTGGAAAGAAGCCAATACTAGTCTTGGAGAAGAGTTAAGAGCCAATAGAGACATTATTTCTAATTATATTAAAAGCATCTTGTAAATTTCCATCCGTTTTACCTTAATTTCTCTCCATTAATCACTGAAGGGCAAGTGTTTGGTCTGTTGTGGCTAAAATCTGGATGTAGAATATATCTTAATCTCCTCAAGCCTTTGTCAATCAAAGACATTCACATTTCCAAACATGCAAATATACACACATCCACACACATCCACACAAACACATTCATCCAAAGATAGGATTTGAAATTAAAAAGTAGCTTGATGTAAGAGGGAAAAAGGTAAGCATACACTTTGGGGTAAGGGATCCAAGTCGATGATAGATGGTGACCGTAGGAACCGAAATAGTCTCCACGTTTCTTCTCTGGGGCCAGGCAAGGGGAGGATATCATTGTTAGACTGAAAAATCAAGTCATAAGGTCTAATTCTGGCTCTGCCATTAACATATTCTGTGACCTTGATTAAGTCGATTATTCCCTAGGATCTATTCTTGGACCAGGTTAGCCACTCAAAATCTACCTATTTATTGCAGTGTGGTTCCTTCCAAAGTTAACCTTCACTGACTTTGCTTTTAATATTATGCCCTTGGTTTTTATGAAGGGCCATTTCAAGAAACAATAACAAAAAATTATTCTTATTCTAATTCTTATAATAATATGAATTATTCTACTTCCAATATAAGTATAAATTTTATACATGAGAAGGCACTAGAGATGATATTTATTTCCTTCTTATGAAATTCCATATGAAAAAATGCTCATAGAATTTAATTACAGGAAAACTACCTCCTCTTTCTCAATCTTATCATAACAGGTATATGTTAATACATTTCATATTTTCCCTGCTACCAGAATACCCAAAACCTCTCTTCTCTTTCTATTTTGACTTCAACTCTAATTACAAAAATAATATAAGCTTATTATATATACATACACACACACACACACACACACACACAAAATTCTGTAGCCCAAAGTTAATCATTTTAATATTTTAATAGATACCACTCAAATTTTCTTCTAGGTAACTTTTTACCTAAGTGAGATCAAACGCTGTGTGCAATTTTGTGTACCTTTTTTTGGAATAACATTATTTTAGCACTTTCCCATGTCATTAGCAAAATTGCTTCAAATTTGCCATTATTAAAGATATTCAAAACTATAATAACAGCTTCCATGGTGAGCATTATGCTCTTTTCCCCTTTCTCCAAAATCCACCTTTTGTGGTAAGTGACTTTAAATATTTCATTAAAGCAGCCTCGGAAATATCCTAATTGCAATGATTATCTTATTCTAATATCTTCTACCATGTGTACAAACTCCAGAGAGAAGGTATAAAAAGTGTTTTATTTCCGTTGTGATCAACTTGTTAACTACTTTGATTAAGTCCTCATACATAGTTTTTTATTAGGAATGACTTAGAAATACATAAATATAAGAAGATTCATTTGACTTGACTCTTTAATGAATCCATAGGGGCTCCTCAGGAGGACTTCTTTCTTTTCCAAGTGTTATAAACCATGTATTCAGTATGCTGTTGTAGATATTTTCTCCCCTGTACATGACTTCTGAAATCTTTCTTTTTCTTCCTTTTGTTTATCTTTACTCTTCTAGCATATCTTCGGCTTTTTAATTTCTCAAAGATCAGTAAGAATAGTTGTATAGTCCTTTCATTATCTTTTAGAGCAATCAGCATTCTTGATTAAAAAAAACCAAAATCCATTCTAGCTCATTTGGCAGAAATTTATTAAAGAGTACTTACTAATTGAATTTGGTTTTTTTTTTTAATTTTTTAAAATGTTTATTCATTTTTGAGAGACAGAGAGAGACAGAGCATGAGTGGAGAAGTGGCAGAGACAGAGAGGGAGACACAGAACCTGAATCAGGCTCCAGGCTCTGAGCTATCAGCACAGAGCCTGACACGGGGCCCGAACTCACGAACTGCAAGATCACGACCTGAGCCGGAGTCGGATGCTCAACTGACTGAGCCACCCAGATGCCCCAATTAATTGAATTTGTTAAAAGGAGCTTTTAGAATTGTTATAAGGGTTAGAGAAATGGGTGTGGAAGCTAAGCAGACCACAACAATATGCAAATAGTTGGGGGCAGCAAGGGAAATGGTGCTGGGAAGGCTGTTGGTTATCTAATGACATTTTCTGTACCATTATACATCTTATTTCAGTGACTAGAAACTTGGGTTTATATATCCCAAGAAACATGGGTTTATATATGATTTTGCTTTTACAAACTTTGTATCTAAACACACAAATATACACATACACACACACAGACAAAAGTATTTCATACACAACATATAAGTTGTGTATTTACAAATTGTTCACATACAACATACGTTACTGTGTATGTCATACTTATTATATTTATAGATAATAAATGGAGAAGTGGTTTGGGAAGTGCATAGTGCCCAAAGGCAACGATTTTAAGTCATTACTTGTGGGCTTATTTAAGTTCAAATCCAGGGTAACTAGTTCTTGTCAAGGTGATCAAATAATCTAGGCATACAGCAGGAACCAATTGCTGGCATAGTGGGTGGAATCCTAGCAACTGGAAATGCTCAAGACTAAGAGGGTAGCCAATAGAAGGTGGCCTAGAACCCAAGACAGATCAAAGCCTTAGGTGGCTTCTAATACAGCTGCCATGCAGAATTATGTGAGTTCTCTAGAGAAGCTTTCAAGATCAAACCATTATTTTATGCCTAATAATATCAGGAAATTTATCCAAAGCTTTAAATTAAGGCAAAACCATATGTGGCATATCCTTTCAATATCATATGGGACAAAGGACACCTACAGATTGCCTAGGAGAATATATTTAGCTGATCTCATTTTTCACTACAGATTAAAATTTCCAGACTTGGAAAATTTTGTTAATTTTTTATTAACTTGGAAAAGTTACTTGTTAATTTTTTATTTTTGTTGGTTAGAAATGCAAATAATTCTGTCTGGTGGAAGAGATAATCCCAAAGATTTTTGCTAATTGAAAATTGAACAGCTTTATATTTAACGCTGCGATTTTACTCTAATATTTTCTCACTAAGTTGTGCATAAATAGCTAAGTTTCCTAAACGTTTGTCGAAGTGGTTATAATAGCTCACTGACTCCATCATTAACTAATGAGTTACTTAATAGTAACAAAAGCTGAAGTCCTCCCCTTAGAGGCTTTTAGGCAACAGGCTTGAGCAAAGGAAACTTGATCAAGGCAAAAGCACCCCAGCTGGCTGAATACACACAGGCCCATCAGGCAACCCACCTCAAAATACCCATAAGCCCTAACTGACCAATGGGTTACTCACAACCAGGCACAGTTACCAAAAAAGGGAAAATTCCATATTGTCACCATACTGCCTCACCATCTCCCTTTAAAAACAGCCCCAACCCACTGCCTCATTGCAGACAGTCTTTCCTCTGCCAGCTGTTCCCTTGGGATATACTTGACAAACTTTTATCTCTTTTGTTCTGCTGAGGTTTTGGGGTGATGGTGGGGGGGTCCAGATCTGATGACCAAGAAAGAATTCTTGAAGACATCTTTGCAGAGACAAGACCCATGGGCAGAAAGAGCTGCGCTGGAGTTGTGAAGAATGGCTAGTTTTATACTATGGAGATGGAAGGTAAAGACACAAGGGAGGCCTCCAGGAGGACTTTGATATGCTAAAGAGGACTCCTAAGGTAATTGAGGCCTTGCTATTGTCAAGCTAAGGTTGTTTTCTCTCTAGTAAGGCATTGGGACTGGAGGGGGTTCCTGGAGAAAGGTATACTCTGTATTTGTCAGTGAGCTGCAAGCTATGAGGAAATTTAATTTTACCTGCCATTTCCTTCTTGCCTTTGTTCTCCATATCACTATGGAGGGGTGATGTTGGGGCTCCAGGAAACTGAGTCTATAGGTTTCTGGAGATTGGGCTATTGATAAGATTGCCTTTTCATTGTAATTTACTAAGCTATTTGTGAACTGATGGAGACCCCTGTCTTGTATGACTGTGATCTCTATTAGTTGGCCATTTGTTTTCTTTCCTTTCCTTTGTCCTTGGGCAGCCCAGAGTGCCTGAGTATTATCACACACATATGGGTGGGTGGGGGTTGCTAGCTTGTACTTTGTCCTCAGCCCGCCCCAAGACCCCCACGCCCCATGATCCCTCATCACTGCCTTGGGTGAATCCTCTTACTGCCCGCACCACTGGCTTCCACCCAATCGTCACCCCATATTTGGGGCCCCCATCCAATCAAGAGAGACACTATACTCCCCACCCGATTCCATTTGACCTAATTCTCCCCAACATATTTTCTTGGACTCCCTATGGCATGCTTTCATTTTCACAAATGGATTCCATATGTCCCTTTTCTGTATGTGGGCCTGGTTCTCAGCTGCACTCCTCCAGTTTACCTTTAGCCGTCTCCCAACCAGCCTGCTCAGGTGACTTTTGATGTTCATCAAGTGTTGCCCCAAGCACAGGACATGGGTTCAACCACTAACTCCCAAAACAAAGCCGAGACCAAAGTTGTCACCACCCAGTAAGCTTTGAGTGAAAGCTGGGAGAAGGCATAAGGGAGCTACAGCATGCACGTGTGTGCATGCACGTGCACACACACATACTCACACACGTACACACACACACACACCTTGCTGAAACATCTTTTTCTTTTGCCCCTACCTCCCAAAATACCAGCACTAGGCAACCAGCGCATTCTCTTGGGAGTTGTGTGTCCCACAGGCCCCTCCTCCCAACTCAAAGACCCCAGCACCAGCCCATCAGCAGCCCCTCCTCAGAGTCTGTATTTCATCTCCACGGGGCTCCTTCCTCAATAACTTGAATTTGAACTATTCCAGTGTCTGAGGTGATGGCTGCTTCCTTCCACTGCTACCTCTGTGATGCTTTTTAGTCACCTAGTTAACAACTTGTTGCCTCATTAATAATTCTTTGTATTAAATTCGCTTGTTCTGAGTACCTGTTGTTCTGCCTCCTGACTGGGTTCTGACTGCTACAATGGCAGAGGTGAGATTCAAACCCAGGCAGGCTGGCGTCAGAGGCTCTGGCCCGCACCACCACCCACAGTGGGAAAAGAACTTTACGAAAAGTAAAGCAAGTTTTCCCTTCCTCTGTCTTGCAAACCATCCTCTCCTCACACGTAATCTCAGAGATGCTATTGTACCCTTGAGGAAGACAACCTTTGACAGAACTAAGCACAGCAATTCAGCTTCTCATTGTCTCCTTTCCAACACAGGATCTGGGCTTTAACTTTGCAAACCTGTAGGATGTTTTTCCAAAACAAAAGAACTGTCAGCCCCAAAGGCACAATCAAGGCTCCAGCTCTAACAACACAAGGAAATGTTGACATTTTGAAAAGAAAGCTGTTGTTTTTCTTAGGTATCACATATCTCAGGGCTAATTCCTTAGGGGAACTCAAGGTCAAAGTATTTTTTTCTCAAGAGCCTCTTTAAGGGAAACACATTTTTGAAGCACAAGGTGTAAGGCAAGTGGGACAGCCCAATACGGGCAGGAGAGAGATCTATTCCCTACCCACCCCACCCTCACTCCCACCAGAGCCAACACCAGTGGTCATGGAAGTTTACCTGGAATATTTGCTCAATTCATCAAGGCAGCTCTGGCAGCAAATAATAGAAATAGAATTAATAATTCAAGCTAGCTTAAGCAAAAAAAAAAAAAAAAAGGAATTGATGATTTGAACTCAGCGGTGTATCACAAAATCTCTGAGCAGATTTGAATGCTGCCAGACTGAGAAAGGAACGAGAACCAGGAACTAGGAAGATGTCTTGACACGTTCCCCCTCTCATCTCTGCTCTCATGTTTACGTCTGTGTCATTCTGTCTCCTCTCACCAGCTTCGTTTGCTCACTTTTGCAGCACATCTCTGCTCTCACATGAGTCAGTGCCTTGGAGAGACTAAATCTTTTGAGTCCGCCAGGGGCCCACTCCTGTTCCTATCAGTCACTCAGGGGTCAGGTTCATGTTTTACAAAAGGGGAGACTAAGTTCTTCATTTGGGAAGGCAGTGAGCAGAAAAGGAGCAATCATTAATTCACATAGATCCTGCTTCCCTCCAAGAGGTTTTTACTGCATTTATCTACATGCATTTATCTCCATTGTTATCTATTACTCAATTCCATGGCAGACCCTGAATTTTCAGAAAAAAAATTATTCACTCAGTGTCATCAGCTATAAGCTTCTGAATGTGTTTAAAAAAATTAAATTTCTAAGTAATTCCAGAGTCCTTAATACAACTACCTGCTTCAAAAAATTAAGGAAGGACAAAGCAGAAAGTACAATGGAAGAGAGGTTTGCTAAGGCATTAGGTACCCTGTGGGCATAATAAACATTAAGCCAGATTTATTATTATTATTATTATTATTATTATTATTATTATTATATGTACAATAGCATAGTCTCACAAGTAAAATACTTAATATGATTATAATGGTTATAGCATATAATTCAGCAAAGAGCTTTGGGTAAGAGCGGTGGGGGCCGTGATTGTGTCCTTGCCGAGAAACACCCAAGAGGTTCACGTCAGTGAACACAAAGAGACGCACCCCCTGTGAGATATTCCCGAAAAGGCACAGAGCACTTTGCGTGACTGATTCCCCCAGGCCTGGGAGGCAGGGAGCTTCTCAGGCTCCCTGTCCTATGACACTGTGTTCTTCCTGCCAACTTCATGGATTTCCAACCTTTGACTTTCCAGCCAGCCTCTTCTCCCCCTTAGATTCACACTCTCCACTGGGCATGGTCAGATCCTCAGGGCAATATCCCATCACTGGATGGGACCTCACACGAAAAGAGGCAAAAAAGAATGTTCAAATTATATAGTAATAGTAATCGTCATCATCATCATCATCACCTCATCATCATAAATAACAACTTCCATTTGTGAATTTTTTCTGAAAAACAGGCACTCTACTCTGCTAAGGGTCTTAGTTAACTCTTTCATTTACTTCTTACTGCAATCCTCGGAGTTAATGCTATTTGCATCTGCATTGTACAGAGGAGGAAATGAAAGTTTAAAGATCAAATTCCTACAGGGTCACAGAGCTAGTAGGAGGGAAGGCTTCCAGTTTCACCTTGTGCCCTCAGTAAGGATGCCTCTTTTTATACCAAGTCTGGCCCACCAAACTGGGGCAACGTGAAATAAAGTCAAGGTCCATGCTTCCTTTGTGGGTGTTGTGTCCCTGACAACCTGAAAGGGTGGGCAGATGGGCAGGTGCCCATTGTGCCTCTAGTGTGTCATCCACCGGTGATGGACATGTTCTCACTCCCTGCCTGTGACTCTTGCCATTCACAAGACCATCATTCACAGGACCATCTTCCTGGGTTTTTTTTTACGTTTATTTATTTTGAGAGAGAGACAGAGAATGACCAGGGGAGGGGCAGAGAGAGAGAGAGAACAAGGCAGAGAGAGAGGGGGACAGAGGATCCCAAGCAGACTCTGTGCTGACAGCAGTGAGCCCAATGCGGGGCTTGAGCTCATGAACCACGAGATCTGAGCCAAAGTCTGACACTCAACCAACTGAGCCACCCAGGCGCCCCTCCACAGGACCATCTTAAGGGGAGAGAGAAGAACATAAGCCAGAGGGTAAGGTGGAGCCAGAATACCTCTCTGTAATGAACACCCTCTAAAACCAAGGCATTCAGGTGAGGCCAGCGGCTGTTCAAGCTCCACAGCTCTCTACACGTCTTCAATGTCCTCTTGTTACACAGGGTTGAACAATTCTATTAATGAGATTAGCTTTGGCTAAACATCAATTAACCTAGGTGAATATGAACACGTGATAGAAGTGAATCCTCTTAAATCCTTGAGAACCAGATTCCTATCACTCCATTAAAAAGAGATTTAAGCCGACATATTGACTGTGGCCTTGACAGAAAGGCGCAGACACTATCTTGAAATTGTCAAGTAATAAGGCAGCTCAGATACCTTAGGGGAGCATCCACAGTTACAATTTTGAATATTTTCCCAGCATTGTTCTTTCCTGCTTGCATATCTTCTTCTTACGTTTGAATCATTGCAAGGGGATACGTTTATAGATACCTTATAATTTCATTTAGAAACTCCTCAGTTTGGTTTTCTTACTAAATTCAGGTATATTGATTTCATTCATACTACATTTTATTATTAGTTAATAATAGTATCTACCCGCAAGGTTCTTAGAATGCTACTTAAGAAGAGTCTTCATGTTTATTAAGAAAATACAAAATAAAATTATAACAATTTTTATCATTCGAAGGCATTTTACCACAAAGGATGTAATAGAATAAGCTCAGTTTCCTAGCCTGTATGAGGAATGACCCTTCTGTTCATTTCCTTTGAGACTTTAATGGTATAATATGTTACTTCACCCTGGAAAATCATTAATGATAAAGAGCAAAGTAATGCCGAGGGGTGTACTTTCTCAGCCTATATTGCCCTGTGAGTTTCTCTTCTCAAAAAATTGCACTGACAGAGATGCATTCTCCTGTGAAGGACCCATAAACAGAATGATTTCCCAACAATATTGAATTGCCAAAGGGTGAAAATCTGATTATATTCTGATCATAGAAAATGAGTAATGGTTCCTTTTCTATGAATGAATGGAGATAAAATGGTTAAAATATCATGAAACAGCTCTGATCTTTCCCCTTTTATGAAAGCAAAATGAGAAGATCCAAGGATCAGGTAGATTATGACAGATGAGGGGTTAAGGAAGGAAGAACCCCCAGAAAAAATTACTATAATAATGGGGGGAGGTCAAGGAAACACTCACGTCAACACACACACACGAAACCAAATAATTGGTTTATATCATAGAACAAACAACATGTACCCAGAACCTGAACAAGTCTCATAGAATATTTGGGAAAAAGAAAGAAAACATATTAGGCACAGTTGAAGGAAAAGATACTCAGGCAGGGAGGAATGACAGTAAGCTGCCATTTATATAGCATTTTACTGTTTCAAAACCATTTTCTTATTATCTCATTTACTCTCCAAAAGAGCTATGAAACAAAGTTTATTTATTCACTCACCTTGTGAAGGAATGGGTTCCAGAGGCTTAATACGGAGTGTAAAGTATGACAAGGTTAATAAGAAAAAAAGTGAGGCAAAAGCCATAAAACAAGGACAGATGTGATGTGAAGCCAAGAGTAAAGCTATTATTCTTATTACTCTGTGACCTCGGACAGGGCTAAGTGGGACCAAGGTCAACTGTAAAAAGTGGCAGATCCTACATTAGATTATTTAACTGGTGCTCCTTCTCCTCAAATAATCAGCAGTTACTAAGCAGGGCAGGCCCTAAAAGTAACAGATAAAAAAAATAGTCTGCTATTCTGTTAAAGAAGTCTAGAGTTTTTTACAGACTTACTTCAGCATGACTTTTCTACAACCACTTGAATTATGGATTATCTCACAAAAGTCACCCTAAGTCAACGTAAAGTTGTTTTAGGAAAGAATATTATGAAACCAGATAGGTCTATGGGGCTCTTACCTCTACTCTTAGTCTTCTATGTGTCTGTCCCTAGACCATAGATTATTTTTGTGCCCTCTCAAGAATACAAATAACTCTGTGTAATACTCCATGGAGCTGTAGTAGTTTTGTGAGATGCTGCTACCAGGCACGGTTGGGGAGTAAGATCAAGGTGGTGTTGTGATCACAGGGAGAGGTGTTGAATAATGATACCTAAGGAGGCAGCCTGATAGAGGGTTTAGGGACGAAGGGTCTGGAACCACAATGCTGGTTACGTAGTTCTACTCTGCCATGTAGCACATAATCCTGGGCAAGTTACATTTCTCCTGTGCCATTCCCGTCTTGTGAAAAGCGCAATAACTGTCTCCTTCAGCAGATATAAGTATTCAAAGAGATAATACACAAAAGCATTTAGCGGAGGGCTTGGTACATAGGAAGTGCTGAAAAACATGCTCTATTATTATTTTATAAGTACTGGAAGTGACTCTTTCTGACCAAGGGACTTTAAATTGCTTCCTTTGTCACCTCGACCTGCTAACTTTGAGTAACAATACAGAGACAGTGTGGGAGGAGGCCCTCATTTAGAGATGTCTACCCATCACCCAGTCCTTCTCAGTGACTAGCAAAGCAAGCTGACACATATTTCTCAGAGAATACTGGAAAAACCTTCTGAAGAAAGAAGACAACTTTCAAAGAAATCAATTGATTAAAACTTAGCCTTTAAAGACTCCTCTTTGAACACGTGTAAAAGCAAAAGCCAAAAGGAATGAGTTTGAGGAATTGACCTTAGCTGATAACAAGCAAAGAGTTCTTCTAAATAGACTACATAGCCTGCCTGATACATTTTCTTCACAAAGGAGGAGAAAGCTCACTCAGGAGCCTGAAGCTCTTCACACGGCATCTTTCCTGCTGGTGGAGAGCCACAGGCCTCCTGCCAAAGCCACAAGCACAGGATTCACCTTCCAGAACAGACCTTGGAGTCTCCAAGGAGACTCTCATCTCTCTTCAGGAGATGGAGGAGAAAGGTGCCAATGATTCTTCCTCCCAATTATGCTCCAGCTCCCTGCCCTTCTCTCACCCATGCATCCTCTCAGAAAGTCATCTCTGCATGAAAGCTTCACTGAAATGTACAGTATTTGTTATTACTATTTTCAGAGCTATTTTCCTATTGTTTTAAGGTCTTTGACATTCTCCTCTCTGCCCTCGGGTAAATCTTCAGTCCCCTAATCTTTTCCCCCTTGATTCCTCAACCATGAATTATCCTACTATAAGAGGTTTCAGAATCTGAATGCCAATGGTCGAGGAAGGATTTCTGTACTATGTATGTATTACTATCTTAGGTCCGGGAGAAGCCCTTGAAATACAATTAGTGTATTTCAAGGGTTTTGTCTTACCTCCAAGATGTAAGATGTCTTGCAATTAAAGGGCTCTGTCTTACTTACCTCCAAGATGGAAAATACTTCACTCTGTGAAAGCACAGAGTCTGACAGCTACCTAGATTATAGTTAACTGAGGCTGATAAACATTCATGATGTCTTCATGGCACTCAGTTCGTCGTATTGTCCTTAGCCCTCCATCTCTCCATACAAGTATCATAGTGAAAGGGGGCTTTTTAAGTCTGAATGTGTTACCTAAGGATTAACAGAGACAGAGTAGACTAGGGAAATGTTCATGCGTGACTTTGTTTACCATATATTCTTGTCTGGTCTTATTACTCCAGGTATTGTTTAAATTATGGATTATGCATACTACACTCTATGTCCCAAAAGCCTTAAAAGATTCATGCATGGTCATTTTAGTTTTGTTTTCTCAAAGTCAGTGCAAAGTGGTTCCATCATATCAATAAACATTGTGGAGCCCTTACAAGGATGTCTAATCAATAATTAATACTGGACTGAGAGAAGCTCTATGTGCTTCAAAAGACTCATATGCATGGCACTTCTGGAGCCACATGGGAAAAGCAGTGACATTCACAATAGAAATTACACCTTTTGTAAGTGTAATACATTATAGTTTGTGAGGAACTTTCACATACAGTACTGCATTGGTCCTGAAAACAGCCCAGGAAGTGAGTAATAGATAGGCAATCAACATGTCTAGATTTAGTCAGTGGTGACTAGGTAGTCACAAGCAGCATTGAAAATATATCACATAGATTAAGTTTGAATTTTCAGTTATATATTTGAACTGTTTGTGCTATGACAATCTAATGTGGCCAAGAAGTTCTTAAAAACTGAGTGAATTTAGGGGCAGCTGGGTGGCTTAGTCGGTTGAGCATCCAACTTCAGCTCAGGTCATGATCTCGTGGTTCATGAGTTCAAGCCCCACATCAGGCTAGCGGCTGTCAGCCTGTCAGCACAGACCCCACTTCAGGATCCTCTTTCCCCTCCCTCTGCCCCTCCCCTGCTTGCATTCTCTCAAAAATAAATAAACATTATAAAAAAACACGAGTGAACATGGCCAATTGCTCAACATCCATATCCTGATACAACTTGTCTACTTGATGCCAAAATGGGCTATTTTGATTTGAAAGTAACTTAAATTTAATGATATGTGGGTGGAGTGGAGGATGGGGGCCAAAATTGGGAGAAAGAGATTATGAAGAGGGTTAAGAAAACTTTGTGGTGGGGGGCACCTGGGTGGCTTAGTCGGTTAAGCATCCAACTCTTGATTTCAGCTCAGGTCATGATCTAATGGTTCATGGAACTGAGCCCCACTTCAGGGGCTTGAGAATCCCTGTTTGAGATTCTCTCTCTCCCTCCCCTTCTTGCTCTCCCTCTCTCTCAAAATAAATAAATACACATTTAAAAAAAAGAAAACTTTGGGGGTAATAGATATGTTTATTATCTTGGCTGTAGTGCTATCAATGACTTCACAGGTATATACATATATCAAAACTTATCAAATTATATTGCATGTTAATTAAATATTAGAAATATGTCTGTCAAACATTTTACTGTTCCAATTTATTAAAATTTAAGAGGTAAAGATATGATAGAAAAATATTTCCAAATGAGATCATTTAAAAAGGCTCATGAGGTATCCTGCTCCAATGTCAAGGACTTGTACTCGTTTTTTTTTTTCTCAAGTTTTTATTTAAATTCAAGTTAGTCAACATACAGTGTAATACTGGTTTCAGGAGTAGAATTTAGTGATTCCTCACTTACATATAACACCCAGTGTTCATCATAAGTGCCCTTTTAACACTCATCACCTATTTAGCCCATACCAAATCTACCTCCCTCCATCAACTTTCAGTTTGTTCTCTATAGTTAATAGCCTCTTATGGTTTTCCTCCCTTTCTTTTTTATTCTTCCTTCCCCTATATTCATCTGTTTTGTTTCTTAAATTCCACATATGAGTGAAATCATATGCTATTTGTCTTTCTCTGACTTATTTCGCTTAGCATAATACACTCTAGTTGCAAAGGGCAAGATATCATATATATGTGTATATATATATATACACACATATATATATATATATACATATACACACACACACACACATATATACATATGTATATATATGCCACATTTTCTTTATCCATTCATCAGTTAATAGCCATAATTTGTCTATTGTTGGTAATGCCGCTATAAACCTCAGGGTGCAAGTGCCCCTTCGCATCAGTATTTTTGTATCCTTTGGGTAAATACCTAGTGATACTATTGCTGGGTTGTAGGCTAGTTCTATTTTTAACTTTTTGAGGAGCCTCCATACTATTTTCAGAATGGCTGCATCAATTTGCATTAGCAACAACAGTGTAATCCTCCCATCCTCTCCAACATCTGTTGTTTCCTGTCTTACTAATTTTAGCCATTCTGACAGGTGTGAGGTGGTATCTCATTGTGGTTTTCATTTGTATTTCCTTGATGATGAGTGATGTTGAGTATCTTTTCATGTGTCTGTTAGCCATCTGTATGCCTTCTTTGGAAAAAATGTCTATTCGTGTACTATTTCTTTATATAGGTGAGACCTGAGGATCCATGAGGTTAATGATTTGCCTGAAGGTGGGCATTAAGTAGTAAAGACAAAGCTTAATCTTGACTGATTTCTAAGGTCCTAGGTCACTGTTCTTTACACCACAGTAAACTATGTGTTGGACGTTGCTCTGACAATCCCAAAAGTCTGTTAGGAAGAACTAGACTGATTCGAAGCAAGGAGTAGCCCTAGGGAAAATTGTTGAGTAATTAAAAGTTGATTGTTAGGGCATGTAAAGTCTGTCCACACAACTCCTCATTGCTTTCACAGTGGTCTCTCTCTGACCTAAACAACCTCAGTGCAGCCAGGTGGCTTCCCCAACCCTTCTGCTATGAGGCTATCCCTTGGTCAGCCCATGGTATCCTGCAAAAAGATTGTCAGGTTGTAGTGTTCTATTCCTTCATGATCTGTCTCTTCACTTTCCAGAACAATAATAAGAAATTGTCTGAGAAACTCATCTATCACCAAAGTCTAAATGGTGAAAATAGAGTTATCTGTTCTTCTAAAGACATTTACACTTGTAGAAGGATTCATGAGTAGTTCAGGACACTAGCTCGAGTATGTGGATTTTTTTTTACTAGTGGAAATTTTAGACCCTGGGTAAGTAATTATGGAAGAGTTGTGGCTTTTTCTGTCACCACCTATTCAATTTATGGGTAGATAATGCTAATCAATGTATAAATGTCCATCTTTTTCCAGTCCTGGGAAGCAATCCTCTAAACAATGTTAAACCTACTAATGGTCCTCTCACTAACCATTGTCTAAAAGCCAGATCAAACTAAGGAAACAATACCTGATGGGTGCTCAATACATACCAGTTGAATTGAAAGATGGATTCTTTGGTGGGAGGGGGATAGGAAACCTGCCTTCCTGATGTCTCTTTCTCTCTATTTTGAGTTCTTGATCAATCTCAGCAGTATAATGCATGCTCAAGGAATAGAATGTCCTTCTGGTCTATCCTTTGTTTCACTGAGGCTTTGATAGGCACAGTATGCTGGGGAGGTCAAATCTGAGGTCACGAACACATTTTTGACTGGTAAATATTCTATTCTGTTGATTAGCTGACAGTTTCCATGCTTTTGATTTATTTAGAACAGATAAATAACAAAGGTGCAGACTCTACTTTATATATGTTGGCCTGTACCGTTGCTCTGGAAGAAGGAAATTCAGATGGTTTTCTAAGCAGTACAGAGCAGAATACAACCAGCAGCTCCACACTTTGTGAGCCAGACTGTTGAGACCCAGGTGACGGGTCTTACAGCCCAGAAGGGGTTCATGGTTCCCCAGTTCTTGGTCTAAGCACAAGATTATAGGAGCAGGAGTAAAGAGACTAAAGAATTTGCTCCCCAAAATATCCATTTTCATTCATTTTAACAAAAGAGTTTAAAAAATCTAAAGACTGAGGTGTGAGATATGTAATGATACATTAAGCTTCAGAATTTTGCTAAAGACATTGCATCACAGAAGCCCACTAATATGACTTTACTAAGTCCCAAAAGTAAATGGAACTTGATAATCACATCTATTTTCTCTAGAGAGAATTAGAGTGGGTTTTTCTGATAACATCCAGTCCTCTGATATTACTAATATTCATAGTGTATGAATGTGTGTCTTATATTCATAGTTAAGCCCTCTGGAACACATCGTGGAGAGGTTCTGGTTTATCAGGTTTCCCTCCAAGATGGGTAGACAGGCAACACCCCATCCTCATCATGCTGTCCTCATCACTTTTCACCCTGGCTCTGTTTTCTTCTTAATTTTTTTCCTCTCTTATTTAGAGGCTATGGAGATTCCAAACTTGGAAATAAAGTTTAATGTGACAGACCTACAGGCAGAACATTTGGAGAGCTTTTTCATTTCACACTGTCATAAGTTAGGGAGCTGTTCATCTATTTCAATAATCCACCGGGTCACAGCCAGGATGCTCGGTCCTGAAGAATGCCATTTTTCCTGGTCTCCAAATTCTGACATGGTTGTATGTCATCTCTTCTCTCTCTCTCCTCTCTCTCTCTCTCTCTCTCTCTCCTCTCTCTCTCTCTCTCTCTCTCTCTCTCTCTCAGAGCTAGTTAAGAGTTTACCAGACATTTAGGGCACCTGGGTGGCTCAGTCAGTTAAGCATCTGATCTGCTCAGGTCATGATCTTGCAGTTTATGGGTTTGAGCCCCACGTCAGGCTCTGTGCTGACAGCTCAGAGCCTGGAGCCTGCTTCGGATTCTGTGTCTCCCTCTCTCTCTCTGCCCCTCCCCTGCTTGCACTCTGTCTCTCAAAAATAAATTTTGAAAAAAAAATTTAAGAAATAACTTACCAGACACATAATAAAGGAGATGAATTACTTGCTCATTTTAATCACTGATGCCCAGCTCTGGCTCAGCTTTTGAAAAACTATCTCCTTTCTTCCCCTTTGCCAAGAGCCACACCTGGCCAGCATTTGACTCATTTCAAACAAGTAGATGGTAAATTTCACTCCATTAAAAAAAACAAAAAACAAAAAAACAGAGGTGCCTGGGTAGCTCAGCCAATTAAGCATCTGACTGTGGCTCAGGTCCTGATCTCACGGTTCAGGAGTTCAAGCCCCTTATTAGGTTCTGTGCTGACAGCTGGGAGCCTGGAGCCTGCTTCGGATTCTGTGTCTCTCTCTCTCTCTCTCTCTCTCTCTCTCTCTCTCTCTCTCTCAACAACAGATAAACACTAAAAAGTATTTACAATAAACAAATAAATAACACAAAAAAACCCAACAGTCACTTATTGTCCTTAGAGGTCTGGCTTTGCTATCTAAGGAATCCCATCACTATCTAGAATCCATTCACTTTCCCATTTTCCTAGATTATTCCAAACCTTTTCTTATCTACCAAAACCCACAACTCCACTATCCTACTCTCAACTCTTGACATTTCCTTCTACTTCTTATACTCCACTCAGAAGTGACCTTCCACAGGCTCCCCCAGCTTATCTCCCACCACGCCAGCTGTTATTGGATCAACTTCTCATGTTGCTATCTAAAATCACCCCCTCCACGTGGGTTCCAGATCCCACCCCTGCCATCAGTTCCAGGACTTCGCTCCTGAATTCCTTCCCTTCTCTATTCTCCATTTTTCACTCTCTGCCAAACCATTCCCATTAGCATGCTGACATGTAAGCCCGTCTCTCATTTTAAAAAAGGAAAGGCCAAGTAAAACCTCTTGACTCCACTTCCCCCACCAACTCACACCTGATTCCTTTGCTCCCCCTCTGTAGTAGATATCCTTAGAAGATATCTGTGCTCTCCGTCTCTCATTCCTCTCTCCTCATTATCTCTGCAAGTCGCTCCAGCCAGCATCCACCACTACCCTGCTCCACAGAAACTGCTCTTACCAAAGGCACCAGTGACCTCCACGTGTTCATCCGGTGGTTCGTTCTCTATGCTTTTCTTGCTTCACCTATTGCGGTTTCTCACTGTTTCCTTCTTAAACTATTCTCTTCATTTGGCTGCCAGGATACTACACTGTCCATTTTTCTTCTAGGTCACCAGTGACTTCTCTGTGTCCTTTGCTGGACTTTGTTCTCCTAAACAAGCCCTTGATGTTGGAATACCCCAGGGTTCAGTCCTTGGCCCTTTTCTGTGTTCTATGTACCTTGACTAATTGGATGAGCTCATCGAGTCTCACAGCTGTAAATATGGTCTACATTCTGATAGTTGTCAAATGCATATTATAAACTCAAAACTCCCTTGTAAACACCAGCCTCATATATCCAACTGCTTACTCAGCATGTGCACTTGAATGCCCGCATTTGTATCAAACTCAGTGTGGCCAAACTGAACTTGATCTTTCCGACACCCCAGTATCTGTTGTACCTACAACCTTCCTCATCTTTGTCCATGGTAACTCCATCCTACCAATTGCTCAGGTCCAAAACCTTGGAGTTATCTTTGCCTTTACACTTTCTTTCATGCCACACATCCAAGCTATGAGCAAATCCTTTGGTTCTAGCTTAACAAATACCCAGAATTAGCCACTTTTCACCACCTCTATTCCTATCACGCAGGCACAAGTAATCATCATTTCTTGTCTGGAACATTGCAATAGTCTGCTAACCAGAGCCCTGCTTTCATGCTTGCCTCCTGACACTCTGCTTGTAACCCAGCATCCAGTGTATGCTTAGAGGTGAGTCAGTTCATGGCACTGTTCTGTTAAAACCCGTGATGATGACTCCTGTTCCTTTGGAGTAAAAGGCATAATCCTTGCAAAGGGATACAAACTGCAACCTGATCTGACCACTCTGATTGCATCCCCTACTTCCTTCCTCTTCCTCATTCTGCTCCAGCCATTCTAGCCTCCTTGTTCTTCAAACATGCCAGGCTTCAGGCCTTTGCTTTAACTGTTCCATCTGCCCGAATGCTCTGCCCCCAGTTCCTTCTTAGCTAACTTCCTCTCTTCCTTCCTGGCTTTGTACATAGCTCACCTTCTCGTTGAGGCCCACCCTAATCACATGATGCAAACTGCTTCCCTTCAGCAACACTCTTATCCCTTTACCCTCTACTATTTCCTTCTCCATAGTCCTTACCGTAGTCTAACAAATGTTGTACTTATTATGCTTCTTAGTTATTGTCTACCTCTCTCAGCTAGAATGTAACCTCCATGAGAGCAGGGATCTTTGCCTTTTTTTCCCCACTGATGAATTCCAAAAGTCAAGAACCGTACCTGCACATAGGAGACATTCAGTGAATATTTGGTAAATGAATGAATGGAGGTAACATAACCAAAAACCTTGTTATCACGTCATTACGTGGGTCTTGTAACGCTGTCTATAGCCAATCAGTGATGGCTGCAGTCCCAAATAGAGCTAAACATAATGAAGGCCAGTAACCTAAGGGAGTCTGGCAGAAAATTATGCTTGCTAGAACCATTCTGGATTAGGAAGTGTCCAATCCAGCCAGTCTGGTTGTCTGAGTTCTGACTGGAACTCAGAATTCAAATCTTAGAGACAACAAAGAGGTATAGAAGAAAATGATAAATATGTTGAGAAAAGGCAGTTAGTAGTCTTAAGTAAATAGAAGCCATGAGGCAGCAAGTCAATAACAGATTCAGACAAAGGCAGAGAGAAGGCACGACCCAAGAATGGCTGTCTAGGAATTGTTTCTTACACCGGAATCACTATGGTATCCTGAATAACTTTCCAGTTCTCCATGACACCTGATGTTGTCATTGGTAGAACTCTTTGCTTACTTCTCTATACTTATAATAAGTCCCCATCAACTCAGGCAATATGAGTGTGTCTTTGTTTCTTATAGTCTAGAATTGCTAATCAGTACAAAAAAAGCATCAAGTCATTGTTGACCTTGTTATAACTGCCCCGCTCCATATAAGCTTCTGAAGAAACTCTCACCTCAGCACCAAGAAGAAGGGTAATAGGATGAATGAATGTGAGCTCTGGAGCTAGCTTGGCTGGGTTTGAGTCCCAGCTCTGCCACTATCTACTCATAGGAGCTTAGAAAATTTACGTAATCTAGCTATGCCTTCTTTTCTTTATTTGTAGAAATGGAGCTATGTTAGTATGTACCTTTAAATTTTCTGTGAGGATAAAAATTAGAAATTACATGTGACGTGCTTAGAACAGTGTCTGGAACACATTGGTGCCAATAAGTATTAGTTACTATTATTATCTAGAGCAGCGCTATCCAATGGAAATATGAGAGCTACATAGATAAAGTTTTTAGTAGTCATATTTTAAAACAGTAAATGGGATAGGTGAAGTTAATTTTAATAATATATTTTCCTTATCCCAATTTCTAAAATATTTCAACATATAACCAATATAAAAATTATTGAACAAGAGATTTTATATTCTTATCTTTGTACTTAGTCATCAAAATACAGTGAGTATTTTATACTTACAGTACATTTCAATACAGACTAGACATAGTATTAAATGCTCAACAGCCCCTAGCGGCTATAACAGAGAAAATCTATGAGGAAATGCCCCTTTTTTGTCTTTCCAGAACCTAGATTCTAGGTTACAATGGCTTCTTAAAATGCATGCTATTTTCTTTAAATTTAAGGTAGAGGACCCAAGATTCAATCCTCCCTCAGTGTCAGGACCAAGAAGTTGATGGGGAACTTGAGTTTATAAAATCCTATACCTAATCTCTTCAAGTGAACCAGGTTAACCATCCTTTCCCTAAGACATGATCCATTCTTCTTACAGTGGGCACATTGATGCTGGCACTCTGCCATCATTCATTCTCCCCAAACATTTCCTTCCGTTCATTTGATTCATGTTCTAATTCATATATTGATTTTGTACTTTCAGGCTGTTTCTCTTGCTTTTCTCATCATCATCATTTTCTGGAAATGAGACATGGAGTCAGATGACAGTAGGGTAGGGGAGAGGTCAGGCAGGAGAGCTAAAGGAATGGTTTTCCATGATACCTGAGTCGGGAGCTAGGTGAAATATTGGCATTGCCAGCTGATGTGTGGTGTGAAAGGAGGGATATAAAACTCTTCTGCTTCTGTCCGTCTTCGCTGCCACTCCTTCAACTGGTTCTCACTCCTCTACACTGGACTACAGCCTCCTGAATAGAATGTTTGAAACACCAAGGCTAAATTTCTATCTCTTTGTTTAGCTCAGTATCTCCAGTAACTAGAATAATACTGACACATAGTAAGCACTTGTCAAATATTTAGAAAAGGAAGGGAAGGGAAGGGAGAGGGAGAGAGAAGTTTTTTCTTTGACTTTCCTTTAATCCATTCTCCATTTCCTTTTTGGAAACATTCACACTAGATACTGCAGTCCACAAGACCATGCTTGATCTTGCCCTGTGTTTATATTGTCCATCTTATTGACTCACTCTTCCCACCTCACTACACTCTACCCAAACTGCCTCCTTTTTAATTCCTTGGACCAGCTGAAATTACACTGCCTTGGAGCCACTGTTTTTGCTGTTTTCTCTCTCTGTAATGCTCTTTGATGAAATCTCCTTATCCTCAAAATTTTGGTTAAATATTGCTGATTAAAACAGGCTTTCTCTGATCCCTACCCCATTATTCCTTATGACAGCTAGCTGTTTGTTTCCTTTTGTTAGATGTGCTCACTTTATAATTACCTATTTATGCATTTGTTTCCCTCCTTGTTACTTACACACCTGATTCCCACACCCACCCAATAGTGAGCTCCACAAGGGGCAGGCATCATGCCTACTTCATTCACCTCTCTATGCCCAACCCCACTATGATGCCTGGTACATATTAAATTCTCAATTCATAAATGCTGAATATATTAAATAGCTCCTTGACATATGAATTGCTTCTCTGGACTGACTTCATCGTTTCCTTTAACTTTCTACTTGAGCCATTCTGAAAATGGGAGGCATATGCTAAAAAGGTGGCACCTGGAATGTCCTATGTGCCTGGGAAAAACACCATCGTTGGAACACCTTTGCCAAGAGTGATGGTTCAGCAAGGCATAGTCCGACTCTGGTGTGATGTTTAGCTGGCTGTGGAGAAAATTTCCAGTGGCATGATTCAATCCCCAAAACAGGGCACCTTGAAGACCAAAGAGACATTGTTCTGAAATAATCGTATCTTTAAGGATAACAATGAATCTGCTTAAATGAGAAACCACCAAATGTGAGAAAAAAGGCACCACACGGGTACTCTAACCAGGAAGTAATGAAGATAAGGGATAATACCACCCTCTTGTTCAGTTACTAAATATTTGTCTCTTAGGAACATGACAACAGTAGCACAATAATCCTCACTTTTCAAGAGGATTTATAATGTGCCAGTCACTCTGCTAAATCCTTTACATGCATAATCTCATTCAATGCTCATAACAACCCTACAGAGTTGGGATTATAATTGTATTCCTTTTACAGACAAAGAAAAAGGATGCATAGTTTGGTTTGATATCTTGTCCATGAATACTTAGCCTTTGAGTTGCAAGCTAATATTTGAATGCAAGTCTGATGATTCCAGCGTTGATGGCTCTGTGCCTTCTGCCAAGCACCCTGAAGTCTGTAATGACAGATGGAAGATGGCAGCTAGCTTTCTTACAGATGGTGAGAAAGCCTCCTTCAGCCACAGGACTCATGCTGATCTTGAGAGCAGTGATGTAACCACTCAGGTGGTACTTAATGGATGTTGAGAGCATGTAGTGGTCCCCCCTTAGAATGGGACAGATTTTCTACCAAAGAGCAACAGGATTTGGAGCAGCAGGAGCATGAGAAGCTAGAGAAGCACAGCTGAACAGCTCACAGGGGAACCCATGATCAAAAGGCCTAAGCTGTCGTTTCTAGCAGACCTCAGTCTAGCAATTCTGACCCATGTTCTCCTCAGATTCTACGGCCGTTTTCAGAATGCCCTCTTTCTGTTAAGCTGTCTCTCTTTTCCACCCTAGTGATATTTCTACAGAGGACCTACTGGAAAGTTGAAATGTTACCAGAAAAGATCAGAAATCAGTCCTCTACAGTAAAGCATCAGAGAGCCCTTAAAATTGCCCAAGCATGGAAGCAAGAGACTCTGGCTTCTGGCCTGAATTAGTCTTCAATCTCATTTCTCTCTATTTTTTACTATAATGATGTTGTTGTCGATGATGATGATGATAATGATGAAGTAGTATTTTCTCATTATGTATAATTAAATAAATTGAATAATAAAATTGAAAGTGATCTCCCCTCATATACACACAATTCTACTCTTCAGAAGCAACCATGTTAACAGTTTGAAGAAAATCTCTTTATAACCATCATTTCTGTCCGTAACACTCATGAAAGGGCAGCTATAATTGTCCTTTTTTCAAGTGGAAGAATGGAGTCCTTAAGAAGGAACAAAATTCTCTCAAGAGGTCTCAGTATAGCTGAGAGGGGGAAACACTCCACATCTAATTCCAGGGTTGCCCTGAATAGCCGGGTGGGTGTGTGCAATACACACACACACACACACACACACACACACACACACACATATTTAACATCTGACTCTGGGCTAGACTATTGCATGGAGACATAAGGCCAAGCTGCCTTCTAGTAGATGTGGGGAGGACATCTATCTCAAACAGCTGAAATATTTAGTACTGGGCACTGGTTACACAGGGCGCCCTGCTAAGGCAAAGGATTTGACATATAAGCCAAATAGGGATGAGTTCTTAAGAGAAAACGTTGCTTTAATTGGTGCGTGCCATGCGGGAAAGTGTGAGAGAAGTGTGACTACCATAGTGTTCAGTAAATAGAGCTCTAGCCTAGGAGATCCGAGGATAAGAGTCAGAGGTATCTACATGTGTGGGCATATGATTAACCTGGGAGAAGACTGTCTGAAGCTGGAAAGTCCCATTCTCCCTGCCAGCCATCCTACTACCCAGTTTTGGGAGAACAGTAATTCTAGATCTGTTGTCGAGAGGTGCTTGATCAGCACCAGAACTGGGGCAGAGTCGGTCTGTGTCTCAGAAGCACCTCAAAAGCCTAGCTGGTGAGCTTGGAGCACAAGGTCACGGGCAACCCAGGAGCCACTTGGAAATTCACCTAACAGGGTGGGCATAAGAATCTTAAGTTCCCCCTATTTTGAGGTCAGAAGTAGTCCTAGAGACCGGCATAGGGCTGTTTTGGGGTCCTGTGCCCATAGCTTTAGAAAAAGAGAATTGGGGCACCTGACTGGTGCAGTTGGTTAAGTGTCCAACTCTTGATCTCGGCTCAGGTCATGATCTCACAGTTCATGAGTTTGAGCCCCACATTGGGCTCTGGATTGATAATGCGGAGCCTGCTTGGGATTCTCTCTCTCCTTCTCTCTGCCCCTCCCCTGTTTGTGCTCTCTCTCCCTCTCAAAATAAATAAATAAATAAATAAATAAATAAATAAATAAATAAACTTTTTAAAACATTTAAAGAAAAAGAAAAGGAGGACTCGGGGGGTTGGAAAGCAGGCAATGTTAAATACCTCGAAGTTCCACAGTTATAAAATTAAGCATCTTAGGTCTTTTAAAAATGTTTACTGGTTAAAATTATGTATAGAAACTGAGTATTGAGGATACATCAATAATGTATCAGGGTTAATTTGAATGGATGTGACAGGGAAGGCTACAGTCTAAGAAGAGAAAACATTTTTATTCAGGATGCTAAAAATAACAGCTTTGTGTGCCATGTTGAACATTACTATTGAATACAGCCAAGCAATTATATATCCCAAATCTAGCATACATTTACCATACAAATATAGTAATACTAAAAAAGATTAAAGAAGTTAAGGCCCTGTTTAGCACACCCTTCCTTAAAAAATACTTTTAAATCACTACAAGTGGAATATGTTCAAAAAGCAAATTTCCCAGCAAAATGAAGAGCCCTTCTTATTTCTTTGATATGATTGCTTTGGAAACGTGATTTTTTATCATGGCATTTCCCCTTTTCCTACCTCCTCTCTTCAGGCAAACAATCCATTTTCTCTACATTGTCTATGGAGAAGCATGTGACAGGCAGAAAGCACAAATGGCCTGACAGGCTGTGTCCTGTGTTCCCCAAGCCCCAAGCCCTTGAGGAATTTGGACTTGCTTATAGACGAGGCCTCAATGTCCACTCCCATTCCAGATAAGAAAAAGATTTCTCCACAGCTAAGGAGGGGATAAGGCGGGGGTGGGGCGGGGGGTTGGTGGAGAGAAAGAGAGAGAGGGAAAGAAAGAGATGAAAAAAGACAGATGATAAGAGCCAAGAAATCAGCATAAGAGGCAGCATAAGAGCTACCGGAGCTGTAGGGTCATGGAAACAAAAGATGTCTCAGCGGCCACCTACACAGAGCAGTGGTTACAGACCAGATGGGCTCCTAGGAGTCCATGTCTCAGTACTACATGAGGTGCCCTGTCCCAGTTGTAAATGGGGCCAACCTCTACTTGGCAGGAGGAAACTGAAGTCACCAAAGGCAATGCTTCCTACTTTACATCATCATGGCTACTCACAAACAATGCTGATTATTTTTTTTTTATTTTTTTCCCCAATATTATACATCTTTTATTTATTTATTTATTTATTTATTTATTTATTTATTTATATTTAATATATGAAATTTATTGTCAAATTGGTTTCCATACAACACCCAGTGCTCATCCCAAAAGGTGCCCTCCTCAATACCCATCACCCACCCTCTCCTCCCTCCCACCCCCCATCAACCCTCAGTTTGTTCTCAGTTTTTAACAGTCTCTTATGCTTTGGCTCTCTCCCAATGCTGATTATTGAGAGTAGCCTTCAAGGCCCAACTCTCCTGCTTAATTATTCTGCATGATATAAGCATATGATTAATGCTTTCACTATACCTAAGTGGATTAAAAATAAGAAGGAATGAGGGAGGTTTTATCCCCAGACTGTAACTCTGTGACCACCTGAGAAACACTATTTTAATGTGGATGTGTTCACCAAATTCAAGACTTGATCTGAGTTCCATCTCTGACAAGAACAAACAGAATTTGTGAGTTTGATGGTCCTGAAGAGATCCCTGATGTATTGCTGACATGTAAAGAAGAAATCACAATATTCATCAGTATTTGGGCCCCCACGGAAGACTGGTCATACGACCAATCATACGATGTCTCTTGTGGGTTGAATTGTGCCCCCTCAAAAGATGTAGTTATCCAAACCCACAATACCTGAGAATGTGACCTTATTTGGAAATCGGGTCTTTGCATATGATCAAGTTAAGGTGCAATCATTAAGGTGGGCCCTAATCCAATATAATTGATGTCCTTATTTACAAAATAAATGGGAACTTTAGACACAGGCATGTGCACAGGGAGAACACCATGTGAAGATGACAGCAGAGATTGGGGCCATGGATCTACAAGACAAAGAATACCAGGACTGCCGGAAGCACTGGTAGAAACAAGAGAGGGACATGAAACAGATTTCTCCCCATGCCATGAAGGAACCAACACCGCCAACCCTTCGATCTTGGACTTCTCGCCTCCAGAGCTGTGAAACAATAAATTTCTGTTGTTTTATCCAGTCAGTTTATGGTAATTTGTTACAGCACTCCTGACAAACCAATGCAACACCCAAATGTTTTGAGAAAGTGGTAAGAAGAGACATAGAGCAAAATCTGGAAGAACAACAATAAAATCTGAAACAAGAAAAAGAAGCAAGAAAGCACCGGAGAGAAGGAAAACAATAACGATGTGAAGAAGAATAACCAAACAAACAAATAAAAGCCCACTCTATCTCTTTCTTCATTACAATAATCCCTCTCCAACAACAGATTCTCCTAGTGGGAAATTCTAGCGTGTGGGTATTTGCTTCTAAGTGTATTACTTAAAGTGTATATCGTTCTTATTAGGGATAAATAGAAAAACGAGGAATGAAGAGATGGGAATGAAAAAGAAAGGGAGAAAAAGCAGATGGCAGAAGAGCGAAAACATTGAAATTAAAACTTGACAAAATAAAGAAGATAGGAGAAAGCACATCCCAGATCTGGAAGCACATGCTGGTGACAAGTGGGGGAAGGGATCTGAAATGGTCTTAAAAGGGGGCAGATGGAGGATGGGGAAGGAGGCAGGAATCAACTTCTCAAAATATCAGTTCCTAAAGGCTTTGAATATTTGTTGATAACACTCAATACACTCATGTGAATGCACAGCTGCCTCTTGCTCACATCACAAAGCAGTACATACTTGCACGCAATCTAAGTACATGGCTCAAACAGGAGAGCCTGACAAGTGCCCAGAGAACAAAGGGTGATCACTGCAAATTAACAGGGACATTGGCCTGTTAATAATTTAAGATGCGTGAAATATAATTATTTGTTTTAATTTAAACTCTCGGTAAATACCATGCGAATGGCAGTAATTCTCTCACCCTCAAAGGTGAGCTCTCTCTCGTGAATTTTGGGAAAGGTGGGCTTGTTTCATTTGTTCTCTAAGGTAGTTCTATGCTGCGGCTGCCTTTCCACAGTTTTCTGCTCTTTCATGGGTCTCCATGACGGAACGAGTGTTGACTTCTATTCACCATCAGCGTCTGCTCGCTGATGAGAGTTCCTAGCGTGCTGTCTCCTCGCGTGCACTGGCCGGTGATGAACGTGAACAGGCTATACTTCTTACAGCCTCCTTCCCCCACTCCCCACGATTCCACCGCACGGCTCACGGCTGTTGAGATTTTGCGAAATTGACCGTGAACTGAAAAGGATTACAGCAGCCTCCCTTTATCCTTATCGGTTTTGCTTTCCACGGTTTCAGTCATCCTCGGTCAACCGAAGTCTAAGCAGATGACTCTCCTGACAGATGGTCAGAAGGTCAATGGGAGCCCAAAGCCTGTCATTCACCTCACTTCATCTCATTGCATAGGCATTTCTATCACCTCACAACATCACAAGAAGAAGGGTGAGTGAAGGACCATAAAGTATTCTGAGAGAGAGAGAGACCACATTCACATACGTTTTATTATAGTATATTGTTGTAATTATTCGCTACTGTTGTTAATCTCTTACTGTGCATAGTTTATAAATTAAATTTTGCCATATGTCTATATGTGTAGGAAAAACCAGTATACTAGTACTGGGACTATCCATAGTACTCTCCATGGTTTCAGGCATCCACTGGGGATCTTGGAACATATTCCCCATGGATAAGAAGGGCCTACCATACTATGCAAAAAGGAAGATGTTTCTAAACTGTGTGCTTTACAGAAAGAGCTTAAAAAAAGGAAAAAAAGGTAAAGCATTTGAGATGCAGTCTGCTTGCAGACACAATTCCTGGCTTGCCTGCCTATAAATGCACTCTCTTCTCACCAACTGTTTCCATTTTCAAAACATAACAACTAAAATCTCCTACAACAACTCATAGTAAAGACAGAATATTGGTAAGCAGAGAGGTGCCATTGTCCTTTATTCTCCTGTGGCCTTCAGACTGTGTGGAATTTAAGAAAGACAAAGGCTGCCCATGTCAGTGTTATCTTTAGCACGCAAAAAATCAAAACTCAGTCCAAACCCACCTCTTTTTGAAAAATTTTATTTAAATCCAAGTTAGTTAACATGTTAGCGTAATAATGGTTTCAGGAGTAGAATTTAGTGATTTATCACTTACATATGACACCCAGTGCTCATCCCAACAAGTGCCCACCACCCATGTAGCCCATGCCCCCACCCAAAAACCCCTCCAGCAACCCTCAGTTTATTCTCTGTATTTAAGAGTCTCTTATGGCTTGCCTCGCCCTCTCTGTTATCTTGTTTAACCTTCCTTTCCCCTATGTTCATCTGTTTCATTTCCTAAATTCCACATGAGTGAAATCCTATGATATTTATCTTTCTCTGTCTGACTTATTTCTCTTAACATAATACATTTTAGTTCCATCCACGTTGTTGCAAATGAGAAGATCTCATTCTTTTTGATTGCTGAGCATTATTCCGACATATATATATATATATATATATATATATATATATATATAATCTCACATCTTCTTTATCCATTCGTCAGTCGATGGGCATTTGGGCTCTTTCCATAATTTGGCTATTATTGATAGTGCTGCTATAAACATCAGGGTGCATGTGCCCCTTCAGCATTTTTGTATCTTTTGGATAAATACCTACTAGTGCAATTGCTAGATCATAGGGTAGCACTTTTTAATTTTTTGAGGAACCTCCATACTGTTTTACAGAGTGGCTGCACCAGTTTGCATTCCCACCAGCAGTGCAAAAGTCAAACCTAATTCAATGTTTATTTTCAGAATTTATTTTCTCATAACACAGAATGCCCTAATATAAGGTTTGGTTAGGTCGGCTACTCAACAATGTCATCAGAGATTCGAGCTCTTTTCCTCTCTCTGCTCTGTTGAACAAAGCATTGACTTTACCTTAGGGCTCATACCCTCAGAGTCAGCAACTGTGACAGCAGTAGACCCATGTTCACACCCAATGGGAGAGGGACCCTGGCTTTTCTTTGCAGAAACCTCAAACAAGCCTCTTGTCCATCTTGCCTTATCGGCTCCTGTATTCTCAGCATTTTTAGAGTAGCCATGAAGACCTTCTACATGCCAGTTGAAACTTATTTGCATAGTACCATTTTCTGGACAAAGTGCTATTTTTCTCCATGTTCTTTTAGACATCTTTTTAACAGTGATGAGATTTAAAAACCAATAACAGAGGTCACATCTACTGCATAGAGCATTTGTAGCCACATTTTAGAAGTATTTGGCATGGAATAGAAACTCAGTAGATATTTGTTGAATGAAGGAAGAATAAATAAATCATATTGGCCCAAATGTCTTGAAATCTGAACAACCACTGGTGAAGGAACGGGAACACCATCATTAGTTTCTTATCCAAAGGGAAGCAACAATATTAACTACAATCTCATTATAGAGAAATCTGCCCTTCGAAAGCCATACCTTAGCTCCTCAAAGACCCTAGCCAAAGCTTTGAAGTTAAATTGTTTTTATTTTCTTTTATGTTCACTTTCCTCAAAGGTCAGAGTTTAGGAGAGTGTACTCTCCTGTAATTTCTGAATATGGAAGGGAGACTGTAGGAGGATCCCTATTCCTTTTACACACACTATCCCCAAAGGGCAGGGTAGGAGGCAAGGCTTGACCATCCAGGAAAAGTTGGTTCATTCAGGCCTCAGATGCCCAACTTGGTGTTTTTGATATGTTCTTATGAGTAGAATTGTGTCCCTCCCCGCAAAGATATGTTTATGCCCTAAGTCCCAGAACCTGTGAATGTGACCTTATTTGGAGGCAGGGTCTTTGTAGGTATCATCTGGTTAAGATGGGCCCTGATCCAGAGACAGGTGTCCTTATAGGAAGTGGAAAATTTGGGTGTGCCCGGGTGGCCCAGGTGGTTGGGCATCCGACTTCAGCTCAGGTCATGATCTCACAGTTAGTGAGTTTGAGCCCCACATCAGGCTCACCGCTGTCAGTGCAGAGCTCGCTTCGTATCCTCTGTCCCCCTCTCTCTCTGCCCCTCCGTCGCTTGTGCTCTCTCTCTCTCTCAAAAATAAAGAAACATCCCCCCAAAAAAGTGGGAAATCTGGGCACAGAAACACAGGCAAATGCCCTGTGACAACAGAGGCAGAGATTAAGTGAGGCATCTACAAGGCCAAAGAATGCCAAAGATTGCTGGTAACCTCGCTGGGAAGGAAAGAAGGATTCTCTCCCACAGCCTTCAGAGACACGAGCCTCATCTTCTTCTATACCACCTGCTTTTCTCTATCTTTAGCCTTCAGCTGTGAGGGTTCGTTCCACTAACATCTACATGGGTTTTTATATTCCAAATAAAGGTTTTCAAAATCTCTCCTGGCACCACAGACCGCCAAAACTAAGAAAGTTTGTAACAGTCTAGAGAGCTCATTTTCACCCAGATTGTTAGTTCCTTCACAGGTGAAAAACTTTAAGTTTCATTTTAGAATTTTTTTTCTGTCCAGAAAGCTGTTTTCACCCTTCCCCTTCATATTCCTGAAGTTTCATAAAGTTACTAGTGTAGGAATGGTCATCTAACTCAACCTTCACCTGACAGGACATTCATAATCTCCCATGGTCAGAGTCATCTGTGCTTCCAGCACCCGGGCAGTGAGACACGTGTGCCACCCTGTCTTCTTCGTATCTCACTATTTCTGTTGCTGCTACCTCATTCATTTATTCATTCATTCATTCGATTAATATTTCCCAAGCACGCACTTTGTCAGGCACAATTGTGGACAGTGGGAATACAGCAGGAGGCAATGGACAATGAATGTCGTTGTGAGTGTAATTTCTAATAGATGGAGATCATAAATAAGCATTGATAAAGACCATAGAGGAAAACTAAGTAGGGATGTGGGCTAGAGAAAGAGGTCACGTGGGAGTGCAATGTAAAAGGGTAGTCAGGGAAAACTAATTTCTGGTTATTATAGAAAAATGCAACTAACAAGAATACTTTCTTGCAGAAAGTGTTCCTGCTCTGAATGGTGATAGGTTTTTCTTCTTGATTTTCTAGGAAGTGTCATCTGCCAGTTGCCCAAGATCCACACCTTTTCTCTCATATCTCTGGGACAGCTTCTGCTCCAACCTCAGCCCTTCCCCGGTCAGAATTTTCCCTTCTCTTTGGGCCTAACGGTTGCACGCATTCTACTGGCTCTGCCCCAGCTGTACTCTCTCTCAACATGATGTCCAGACCTGATATCCTATGCCAGGTGGGCTCTGACCGACACAGAATAAAATGGAACCATCACGTCTCACATCCTCTGTTCTGTGTACTTTTTATCTGACAGGGCCAAGACAGCTGTGCCCACTTTTCTCTTTTTGTAACCATATTGGGATGTTGATTCATACAGAACCTAATGTCAATAAGGTTGCTAAGAAATTGTTCCATCTTCAGCCCCAGGCTCTTTCCACTCTGTGGAGATTCCTCCCTCTTGATTTCATTACCTTTGGGAAAATTTTAACGAGTTAGAGCAGTAGCTGCGGCAGTCAAGATACACAGCATGTAATGACCTCCAGGTATCCTCCTTTGCTCCGTCTAACTCTGCCTACTTTATCCTAGCAATTTGACTAACAAACACCGTCCCAATCTGCAAAGCTTTAAAGTGCTGAGTTATCATCTGCCTATTTTTTCCCCCTCTAATGTTTAAAAAGAAATCAATTGATGGCAGCTTATGTTTCTGTCCTTTGCTTCCCTTGCCAGAGGTGAATCCCACTGTTTCAGAGCAAGAGCAGGCTGGGTACCTGCCCTGTAGCCTCTCCAGCTGAGGCTGGGATCACAGAGAAAACTCATATTCTCTTTTCACTGGCCTGTTCCCCCTTGTGAGAATTAAACCACGTGGTATGGAGGTTAAACCTCCCTTGGTCTTACAGCCAATCCCAAGGTGTTCTTTTTTATTCTTTACCTTCCAAAATCAACAGGGACAGATCATCATGAGGCTTTAAAACTACCAGTTGCTGGCTGTGGAATCTTGGATTAGTTACTCAACTGCTACGTGACTCCCTTTCACTAGGTGAATGAAGTTAATAGTAACCATGTCCAAGGCACATAGTAAGCATTAAGCCAGTTCATTTATGGAAAGCACTGAAAAAGTAGCTGGTGCACAGTGAACAACATTTAAGCGTTAGCTTCCATTTGGGGTTAAAATTAAATGCATCAATTCATCGTTCGCTCCTAATTATTTGGAGGCAGATTATCTGCCCTATGTTTCCCCCTGGAGAAACAGTATGGTATGTTCTGGAATCAGGCAAGGAATAGTGTGTGAGCTCAGCTGCATGACCTTGGGAACATTATTTATCCCAGGTAAGCCTCAATTTTCTCGTTGATAGATGGCGATAACAACCCCCTTCACAGAGCTATTGTGGGCTTCAGGTGAGTTAAGTGTTCATAGTGCTCTATAAAATACCTATCGATTTATGGCTTTGGATGCCCCAAATGCATTCTTGGTTGGAAAATACTGTTCTTTGAAGATAATTTCATCATCCTGATGCCACAAAGAAACTTTAGCTCCTGACTTGCCTTTTCCAACAAGAGGCTGTTTTTCTTGTCCTGCCTGTCCATTGTAACCTAAGCATGAAGGTACCGTTGCCACAACTTTCCCTTCCAGCCCTGTGAGCTTCACCCAGGGCAATTGCCTTTGTCAAGAGCCCACCCCATCATTCAAAACCCTTTTTCAAATCTGGCAGCCATGAACTATAAATTTCCCAGTAATGGTGGGCTTATGGCTTACCCTTTCTGATTTGTTAACGTTAAGGGCATTCTATGAACAAGACCAGATGAAGAGTACCAAGAGGGTGGGCACATCGGGTTCTGAGACAGGAATGGCAAGAGTAGAAGCATAGTATTTCACAGGCATCTCACTCCGTCACCAAAATAAGTTGTTGAGTATCCCATGTGACCAGCATATGCAGAATCTTTGACTGCATTAGAAAAAAAATAACACTCAACAAGTACAAAATCATATTGCTGACTGCATCACATTTTCTCCAGGTAACTTGATGATCATAGTCCACAGCTATACTTACAAAATGACAGAGCTAGGAGTACCTTTGAGATCACTTGCTTTATTTGGGACACAAATAAACTTAGAAGTGAGATGACTTCTTCATGGTCACAAAGGTAAGGAATGACAGTCAGGTCTAGAATTCTGGCCCCAACTTTTGGCCTATTATTCTTTCCACTGCATCACATAACCTCATATTTGTGCTGAATTTTAGGATTAAATATCTACACAACAGTGATGCAGATATTTTTCTCATTTCATGATTTCAGTTCTCTATGGTCCACTAAAAGAAAAGAATGTTTACAGAGAGGACCTCTGTGTCTACAACCAAGGGCAAAATGCTTCAAATGGCGAACCGAGAAGCTAGCCTTGCCCAAGGAAAGCTTTCACTATATTGTCATCCTTGAGTCACTCAAAGTGAGTGTGTGCTCTTGTTCATCTAATTTTCCAACTAAATGTCATCAGTCACCTTGAAGCAGGTCATTTCCTGCTGCTAAACAGCCCTTGACAAGGCTGTAAGCAGTCAGTGTTTACCACCTGGTCATTAATCCCTACAAATGCCCTAGACCCAAATTCCTAATTGCTTAAACAAATGGTTTCCATGGATGATGAAACATCCCCGCAAATCTACAGCACTTGCTGGTAGCAAAAGTGGTTCTCTGTGCCACCTACTCCTACACTTCTTCCCTCGGTCCCAGGAAATGCTAAATGAAAAGTCAAGAGAGCTCTGATGGCTGCAAAGGGGAAGTCTGAAGGTAAGGGGGGCCGTATTGTCATTCACTGCCATTCTCTCCCCAGAGGTCATTCTGAGAGCAGGTGAGACTATGATGTCTGGGACGTAAGAGAGAAAGGTCTAATGGGAGGAATACTTCCGTGTTGTCAGTGAGGATTTAGGTGAAGTCGCGTCACGATTAAACAAGGGTCTCTGTTGCTCCAAGTAGAGGGACATTTAAGCAGGATTGGGGGGCAGCCAGTTCTCAGAGAAATGGTCTCACAGTGGCCACGTCATGCCCAAACCTGCATTTAGGTCCGCTGTGCTGCATTAAGGTTTCTGTGTTGGCCACATTGTTGGCCTGCCTGGTTCTTTGGTTTTTCCCGAGGCTGTGACCCCTGTTCCCTCACTCCCACCCACATGGTCATCATGCATACAGTTACCTCGGGAGCATCCCCTCTATGCTGTGTGGCTCTAGCCCCATGACCCTAGCTGTGACCCTTGACCTGAGGTAAGCCAATAGGAACCCCTTCTACCGTTGTTGGCCTTGAAGCCAGAGCTTCAAGCCGGTACTTTTCCATCGCCTATGGCATATACTTTAAAGCTGTGTACTCCATGACTATGTTTCCACATGGTATTCAGGAGAAATGGAGGCAGCCAATTTGAAGAAAGAAAAAAGCGAGAAAGAAATTGAGAGGACTAAGTGAAAAATGAAGACAGAGATGGTTGTGATGAGTTTTATTGTTAGTTCCAGTTGTTCCTGGAACCCATGTGCAATTCTGTTCTTGGATTCCACGAGACCCCTGGCATTTGAAGAAAAGGTCCCTATTTTCATTAAGCTAATTAGGAATCTGTCATGGCAACCAAAAAAATTCTAAGAACTATATTCCCTTCTTTCCTTTGGCACTGACTTTTTGGTGGATCATTTAAGTCCAGGTACATCTCCCATTTTTTCTTTAATGTATATGGTATTTATAGTCAGATAGAAATGAGGTCCCTGGTTTTCATGTAACCTTGGATTTTCCTGATACTGTCTAATTGTTGGAGGTGGATTACTATCTTTGCTGCCAAATGTCAAGAACACTTGGATCTACTTGGAAGCAGAGCCGGTGCTGATAGGGCAGTGTCCTCTGCTCGGAGGGCAGGCTTGTTCATCCTGTATCTCCTGTCACCAGTCTACTACTTGTTGTGAGAAATGGGCCGTTATGGGGATCAGAGAGGCTCTGTATAAACGGGTAACCCTTTGACCTGAGCTTAAAACATTGCTTTGCTACTCTATGAAGCTGGAGGCAATGGTGGGGTCAGGAGAGTATCCTCAGATTCTCTTTGCAAGACTAGTTTCTGTCTTTTCTACCTTGGTAGGCACAGACAGACCATAGCTACAAAGGGGAAGCAACTCCTCCCTGAGGTTACAGCTATGGTCAGCAAACGAAAATAATATAAAAAGTTCTAGCAGATTTTAAAAAACCCTCTTATTAAAGCAAAAGTTAGGCCTGTCTGTGAATGTGGGAGATGGGGACACAGATTGAAGTAGAACTTTCTCGCCCTGTGTCTGCTTCTCCCTGTGTCTTCCACCACTCCGTCCCCCTGTCCTGTGTTCCTATCTTGAGGGACTCACTATAATTATTCGGTCTGATTCTCCAGCTGAGAGCAACTTTGGAGCAAATGTGCGTAGTAGTTGCACAAGGTGTTCTCCCTCCTCCCATCATGCTGCCCCAGCACCCACAGCCCCAGACTGGAGTTCCTAGGTAGAGCCTTCATTTTCTCCCACAGGCCCCCAATGCTTGCAGCCTCACCTCTCCATTCTTGATCCTCACCTCAGTCACCTCCCCTGTATCCACGATGTCACTCTCTGTTGATTTCCCAGCAGTTACTTTACTCTCTTTGGGCAACGTATTTGTGAACATATGTCTGATGAATAAAATGCTAATCCCAAAGAAATGCTTCTAATGATGGAATTCCTGCAAAGTGTCAGACAAGGTGGAGAGTTGGGTCTTCCGATCCTCTGGGCATACATTACCCACTTGCCCGTGCTTGGGAGCAGTCCCTGTGTCTCTGTGTCTTAGTATCCACATAAGAATTCCATAGCGCAGTAAAGTGCTTAGGCTTATTTTATTTCATGCTACTTTGTATCTATTGAAGATCCTTCCTCCTGAACTTTAAACTACGCCACAGTATACTTTTTATCTCAACCTTTTAAAAAAGGGAGGATTGAGTAAATTAGAGTCTTGGGCACTTTGAAGACCTCAAGCTAGAAACAGACGTTTATATAAACCCTATAATGTCTAACACATTACCTTGCACAAAATGAAAGGAGAACAAGAGGGAGGCAAGATTTTATACAGACATACATATATATACATATTGATATATACACACATATATACATTCATACATAGATTTATAATTATATAAAATATGTATTTCAGATAATATATACACACAGGTAACACTTAATTCTGACCTCCCTGATCCTGACACTGATGGAAGAATTTTCAGACTTACAGGCAGGCCCCTGAGGCATATATCATCCTTTAGAGCTTTAGAAGGTAAAGCCGCACCTGGCTTTGAGTTAGTGACCAGCATTGGGCACTGATTTCCCACATGATTTATCCAACAGAATTAGTAAGGAACTAATATTCCAGACCCTGTGATAGGCTGTACAGTTTCTTCCTGCTCAAGGCTTTGTGTTTTCCCACCCACTGCCTACAAAGACCTTATTAGGAAATGTTTTGGGAACCTGAAAACAGGGACTATGTCATATATATGTCATATATAGGGGTCATTAAACTTTTATTTGTTGGTGGATTGACTGATGTTTTGAGTACTAACACATGCGGAAGAGAGGCATTTGATGTACATTTCTGTGTCTTGTGGTAGAATTATACCCCTCCTTATACTAGAATTTCAGTATCTTCCCTTCTCAAAATGACTTAAGGGGAGGATATCATCCAAAGTTGAAATAAGATCACGATCAATAATAATTAGATAATTCACAAATGATTTCCTAATAGCCTAAGAGAATTCATTTGCCTTTCAGTACTTGGCATGCTACATTTTATTTTATTTATTTATTATTTTTTTAATGTTTATTTTTGAGACAGAGACAGAGTGTGAGTAAGGAAGGGGCAGAGAGAGGGAGACACAGAATCTGAAGTGGGCTCCATGCTCTGAGCTGTCAGCACAGACCTGACGCGGAGCTCAAACTCATGAACCGTGAGATCATGGCCTGAGCTGAAGTTGGACCCTCAACTGACTGAGCCACCCACGCACCCTTTGGCATGCTACATTTTAATTTTTCAAATGTTTTTCTTCTGATACATTAGGTTCTACACTGCATTTTTCCAAGTTAAACACTAGTTGCTATGGTTTATCTTCCAGTTATCTATTGCTGCAAATACAAAGCCCCAAAATGTGGTGGTTTAAAACAACAATTAATTATTACCTTTTGAACTCCTGGTGCTAACTGGACCAAGCTAAGCAATTGTCAGTTGAGATCTTTCATATCAGATGGGTATGTAGCCATCCGAAACTTGACTGGGCTAAAGACCAACACGACCCACTCATGTGGCTGGCAGTTGATGCTGGCTATCTGCTGGAAGCTTACCTGGAACTTTAAGCCAGAGTGCCTACGCATGGCCTCCATAGGGCTTGGGCTTCCCATATCATGGCAGCTGGACTTCAAGAGGCAGAGGAAGACAACTAAGCATGACAAGAGGCTCAGGCAAAAGCTTCAAGGCTTCTAGCCTCAGTATCACTTCTGCCACATTTTATCGACCAAGAATGAGTTACAGATCAGCCTAGAGTCAAGGGTAGGGGGCTATATAAAGATGTAAACAAGATGCTTTTGTGTGTTAGGCATCAGCTGGAGCAGCTGGGCCTGGTGAACCACTTCCAAGGTGGCTTCTTCACTCACACACCTGGCGCCATGGTGCTACCTGGTCTCTCCCTGTCTTTCTCTCTCTCTCTCTCCCTACCTCTTGTTTCTATCTCCATCTCCATGGCATCTCAACCTCACCTTTAAGATATCTTCACAACACTATGGCATCTCACAGCAGGGTAGCCGCAGGATTGCTGGACTTCTTCCCTGGTCACTGGATTTCTCCAAAGATGCTATTGAAAGTTCCAGAACATCTCTTTTGCAATATAACAGTATCAATCCAAGTCACTAAGATCATTCCAGATTAAAGGAGAAAGAAATAGACTCCACTTCTCAATGAGGAAATGCCATGCCTGTAAAGGAAGAAAGGAATTGATGATGGCCATTTAGGAGACAAGCTACAAGTCCCCCTTATTATCTACCAAAGACATGGGGATCTCCTAGGGAAATACATAGTTCTTCTTCTCTGCCATGTCTTGCCCAAATACCAATTTATAAAGGCAGCTTTCCTTGATTCCCCTATGTGATATTATAGTTCATAATGTAGGAATGACATCACCAAGATGATAGCATAGGTCATTCCTGACTTTGGCCCCCCTCACAGAGAATAGTTGACATCTATTCGAGAACAAGACAGCACTGGGAGAATTCTGTAACACAGAGGTGAGACCGAAGCACCCCCTTGCACCTGACAGAACAAGATACACTGCACAGAAGGGTAAGAAAAGCCACTACATGTCGGCCGTATTGCCCCTCCCCCAGGCCAGTACAGCATCATGGACAGGTCTGTCCTGAGCCTCTGGTTCTGCCAGTGGGAAAAGGGAACCCAGGAAGGACATCCAGCACCAGCCCAGCACTGTGGGTCACTTTGTGGAATCCCCTACTTGGATCTCTCACCATAGGATCACAGGGGCATCTGTGGGTTTGACCATTCAGAATCTGACTGTGACAAGAAGCAGGGAGGTGCTCACAACAACTAGCACAAGGATCTTGGTGGACCAAATTCTTACCTGCAGCACCCAAGTGGTAATCCCGTTGATAGGAAACTGTCAAGGGATGACATTAAAAAAATTTTTTAATATTGCGATACCATCTCACCACAATGAGATATCGCTTCACACCTGTTAGAATCGCCATCATCAAAAAGATAAGAGATAACAAATGCTGCCATGGATAGGATCTTGAAGGCTTTATCATAGGTGAAATAAGTCAGATAGAGAAAGACAAATACTGTACGGTCTCATTTATACATGAATCTAAAAAACAAAAGAAGACAAAACAAAAGAAACAAAAAACAAACCCATAGAAAAAGAGATCAGACTTGTGGTTACCAGAGCAGGAGGTGGTGGGGAGGGGAAATTGGAGGAACGCGGTCAAAAGGTCCAACCTCCAGTTGAAAGATAAATAAGTACTAGAGATGTAACGTACAACGTGGTGACCACAGCTAACACTGCTGTAAGGTATACAGGGAAGTTGTCATGAGAGTAAATCCTAACAGTTCGCATCACAAGAAAAAAAATTGTTTTCCTTGATTCTTTTCTTCTTCCTTTTCTTTTTTATTGTATCTATATGAGAAGATGAATGTTAGCTGAATCTATGTGGTGATGATTTCACAATACATATAAATCAAGGCATCATGCTAAACACCTTAAACATACACAGTGATGTATGTCCATATTTCTCAATAACACTGGGGAAAAAAAGAAATATATGTTTGGTCTTTGACCTGTTTCTGGCACAGAAATTCTTGGAATTTCCTGATGAGAGGGATAAAGTTGTCTTTTGTCACATTGATGACGTGACTTTTGGACCGTACCTAAAGATGGGACTGGTTGCCACAGTAGCCAACTGTGTAATTAGAAGGTTGGGACTTTCAGTCCTGGCCCCTGAACTCTGGAGACAGGAGAGGAGCTGAAGGTTGAATCCATCACCAATGGCCAGTGATTTAATCAATCATTCCTACATAATGAAGCCTCTGTAAAAACCCCAAAAGGACAGGTTTCAGAGGGCTTCCGGGTCGGTGAACACGTAGAGGTGCTGGGAGAGTGGCAGCACCCAGGGAGGGCATGGAACCCCAGGCCCTTTGCCCATACTTTACCCTATGCATCTCTTCTATCTGACTGTTCCTGAGTTATACCCTTTTATAATAAACCAGTAATCAAGTGAAATGATTGTCTGAGTTCCTTGAGCCACTCGAGCACATTTATCAAACCTGAGGAGGAGGTTTGGAACCCCCAATCTATAGCCAATCAGTCAGAAGCGCAGGTGATAACCTGGGCCTGTGACTGGCATCTGAAAAAAAGGGGGGGGACACTCTTATAGGACTGATGCTGCAGGATCTCCAGGTAGATAGTGTCAGAATTGAGTTGAATTGTAGGACACCCAACTAGTGTCCAAGAATTGTTTGGTAGTGTGTGAGAACCCCCCCCCCCCCCGCCGCCCACCACATTGGAACTGGGCCCAGAACCCCCTTTAAACTTAGAACACATTAGGATCCCCTTCTGAATGCTCATTTTAAGTACACATATCACAGCAATTGCTGCTATATTTTACTAAGATTGCTTGTTTAACTATGTGTCTCCTTGAACCAGCTCCTGCTGAGAGCACCTGTCTTGTTCAGAGCTGCGTTCCCAATACCCAGCAGAGTAATATCACATATGGTGGACCCTCAATATTTAGCTGATCATGGAGGTTAATTGTATCTACAGCAAACTTTGCTAGAGGTATCCTTTTGCTTCAAGAGTCAGGACCAAATCCTTGTTCTTTGTCTCCCTCTTTTATTTTTCCCCCTTTAACTTTTTCCCAAATGTACAAGGGCATCATTTTCATGGTAATAACACCATCAGGACTTGTCCTGAGCCTTTTTTTTTTTCTGCTGCAGCTCCTATGGGCTTGTGATTATCATGCATGAGACAGAGACAGAGCAGGGTGGTGGGGGGGGGGGGGGGGGGAGGGTGGCACATAAGCTGCTCCTGAAAACGAATCTACCATGATGCACCAGCCAGGAGCTTAATAGGGAGCATGATCCACAATATGCTGAGTGTAGCTCTACAAGGAGCCCTGGGCTGGGCTTGTGACATTCCATTTCTCAGAGGATTTTAGCTCCTGCTGCTGCTACAGGGAAGGATTGGTGACTGTGATAAGAGATTTGAACACAGTCCTCTTAAAAACAGAAGGGCTGGGGTCGTCAGGCTAATTGGGACTGCAGACACGTGTATGTGCATGTCATACATAATAATGTGTGTATGTTATGTACGTAGTATAAAAGGGTAGAATATTTGAGGATAAAGCAAAAGCCAAAAGGACAAAGGCAACAGGCAATCTAATCCACTTAATGGGTCAAGAAGCTCAGAGCTGAGCCGCAAATGCATCATTTGATAACGGTAATGAAAAAGACAGCATCTATATCTACAAATAGCATTAAGGCAGATTTGGTTTAGAGGCCAAACTAAGTTGATGTGAAATTTACGAGACGGGCTGTCTCTCAGATGATGAGGGTGCATTCAGTTCCTTCTTTTCTCCTTTGGAGGTCGCTTAGGTCTTATTTCCAAGGTACATTTTCCTGATATGTGAGGCTCTATTTTGTTTAAATGAGAATTAAGCATTTTGCCACCCAATCTTATCTTAATGCTGAGGATGCTGATTTTACAAGTGGGCGAAGCCTATTCAGTGGCCCTTTGGGCGTTACATTTCCTTGTCCAGTGTCTGCAGGCTTCCTGCTCACAAGGGAGTTCACACGCCCGTGCACACGCACACACACGCAGAGCAAAAAGTTGCTGGTGCCTTGAGATGGAATTTATAGTAAGGCATGTGTCTGAATCATGACTTAGCAGCTGGTCCTAGAAAATGCCTGAAATGTGTGTCCCGATGATTTGTTCAGTGTGCTTTGTGTCTGCAAATCCCGTTATAATATTCCTGTGCAAAATGCACAGGGGCTTCATTTTTTTTTTTTAGGGACTTCACTTTCAACCAAAGTTCTAATACATACGCCACAGTAATCACAGTACATCGCACTGCAAAATATGCAGGATCCATTAATTTTTTTCTCCGTATGATGCCTCAGTCAATATCAGGTAGCATTCACGAAGAGTAATGAAGTCTGCTTTCAACACAGCAATGTTCCTACAATTATGTGCTGATTGACCTTCACTTTGTGCTGTGCCTGCAAAGAAAGGGAATCCCCTGATATACTGTACTGAACAGAGCACATGCAAGTCAGATGCCTTGAAGTAAGAAAGGAACTCGTCCCTGCAGCATGTGATGTGAACTTTCACTCCAGATTTGCTCCTGCTTCAAAAGTTAAAGCAGACCAGATCAGAAGTTTGGGAGAAAACTGTTTTTTTTTTTTTAAATGTTTTTTAGTGTTTATTTGTCTTTGAGAGAGAGAGAGCACAAGTAGGGGAGGGGCAGAGAGAGAGGGAGACACAGAATCCCAAGCAGGCTCCAGGCTCTGAGCTGTCAGCACAGAGCCCAATGCAGGGCTCAAATTCACAAACCATGAGATCATGACCTGAGGCCAAGTCAGGCCCCTAACCGACTGAGCCACCCAGGTGCCCCCAAATTTTTTTTAAGTCACTCTGGGATTTAGGTCTTCACTTATTTTGTGGGAAATCTTATGATAAGTGAAGTCACATTATTGACTTATTCTACAAGCCTAACCTAAGTGTATGCTCCCTTTGAAGGAAGTGTGAATTCCACATAAGACGCTATAGCATAAAGAAGTGCTCACCCCTCTTTAGTGCTTCATCGTGGCTTCCATGGGCCTCTGTGCTTTGGTCACGGTAGTAACTACTGTAAAAAGGAAACTCCAGAATATGTAATGACTCGAGTGCAAAGAGACATGTATTTCTTGCTCACCTGGCAGCCCGGGACAATTTCACGTCATCAGGGTTGGTGATGATAGGGAGGAATGTTCTTCCCTAACATAGTCACTAGGAGAACCAGGCTGATAGAGGCTTTGTCAAATACATATGACGTCCCCAGTCTCCCTGGACGTCTTGTCTGGAAGCGGAAAGGAGAATGAGAAAACCCACGTGAAATTTTGCATGGGTGATGGCCGCAAGGATTCTGCTCGCATATACTTCTGGCTAGAAATCAGCCACACCCAGCTGCAAGGGAGGCTGGGAGATGCCACCTAACTGGGCCCCCAGGAAGAAGAGGACATGGATTATGTGAGCAACCTCTGTCACACTCCTCTCCTTTCTGTTCTTTGAGGGGTGGGCTTCCCAGTTTCACAGGGTCTGTGGCAGTGTGAGAATACGACATGCTCCCCCAGACGCTTTCCAGAGGCAAGGATCACCATCTGTGGGATTCTTTCGTGTCCAGCCACAACTCAACTCCTACATTCAAGAGAGGTATTCCAAAACCCTACCGAACATCTATCTGATTGTCAAATAAGCACCTCAAATGTGACAGCATGAAACCAAATGTAGCTTACCTCCTCCATAGAAATAGTATCTATTCGTAAGGTTATGAAAAGGCTGAAATGTGTAAGCCACTCAGAAAAGTGTCGGTACACAGCAGATGCTTAATAAATGTCGGTTATTATTCTTTTCCCTCCCACCCTCCTCCCACACAAATCTGTTTCCCGTCCCATGATTCATAGCAGGATCACCTACCTTAACAGGTCAAGCTAGAAGTCACATGTGACTGCTCCTTCTCACACACCTCTTAGCACTGTCCAGTGACCTTCAGATAACTCTGGGCTGCTGCTGATTTCCTCCTCATTGTCACGCTCTGTCTCAGACATTCATTGCTTCTGAACGGAGCTATTGCAAATCCTGCAAAATGCCTTCCTGTTTTTTCTGATCTCCTCGTCCTCTGCCTCTGCCTCTGTAATATTGCCAGAGTTCCATCATTAAAGCATCCTAACATGTGTTATCAAACACTCAGATGGCTTTTTATTGTCTGCAAGTATGAAGTCCATAATCCTTGATGTTGAAAAGGAGGGTGGAGGATATTTGGAAGGCTTACTGGGGTATAAATATGGAACTGTTTTGTTTTTACTCTAGTAACTACCTTCAACTAGGCCACCTTGATTCCTTCTTCCCCTCTGGGCAGTATCTCCCTTAACAACATGGAGCAGACTCTGAATTTTTAGTACCTGTGAGATACCAGAAAATCTCTCGATTTGGATCTAAAACACCCGTTCCTTTTTCTAGCCTGATGTTCTTCTAGTGTTGAGAAAAGGGAAGAGGGTTGGTGGAGGCAGTTGCCTGGTAAGGGTCCCTCCCCAGACTCGGTCTGGTTCGGTCTGGTTGCACCCAGTGCTGGTGGCTTCTAAGTCAGCAGTGTGATGGTATTCTTAGAAAGAGATTGGCTTTAACCCAGCCCCTCCATTACTGAGGACTTCTCCACAGTATCTCCACCATCTGACCACCATCTCCATGCACCCCAGCTGCGCCTCCGGGTACAACAGTGTATCGTGGGGTACAGCGGCTCCCTAGGCCAGCCTACAGCTGCTGCTTCTCAGTTAAACCTGGCGCTCTTCACATAGAGCCACCAGGACTCTGAAGTCTCCGGGATGTTGGAGTCCCCTCCTGTACCCTCTAAGGACTGTGAAGGGCTGGGATGAGGCATAGCTTGTCCCGCCTTTCCCCCCAAACATTGGATACTACAATCTGTTCAAGCCTCTGAGAGTAGCCCATTCTGGTGGGTCTTTCCTCCTCAGAAATCTCTAGATGTGAACCCTATTGGCTCAAGTATGTCTGCAAACCTCAGGGCACACGTGAGATTCTGGGACTGAAAAGGACAGTGTAGGCCTGACCCTAGGACTTCGGCATACTCCTCCGATAACTCTTAAGACATTCTCTGTATGCAGGAGCATCAGGGCGCTTCCAGAAGGTTGACGGTTCAGCATATACCGAGCCAAGGAATGAAATGTCAATCTCTATGTCTTGAAGTTACTTCCAGCCTTTACAAGAAATCCCCTTAGAACCCCACTCAGTTGGCTTCGGGGATGAAAGGCACTAGTCTCTCACCTGGAATCATGTGCCATTCACTCAGTTAAGACCTCTCTACCTTCCCCTTCTCCTCTCCTGACAGGGGTAGGTGGAGGTAGGGCCAGCATAGCTCTGGCCCCTCCAAATAAACCCCAGGGAGGCCAGAGCTGGCCTCTTTAGCTCGAGAGTTTCTTTGGAATGTGATGCACGTAGGGTCTTCATCCACATTTGGTCCTTGGCTCCAATTCTGGGGCAGAGAAAAACCCATTTGACACACGATGAAGTACTTCATATATATGTACACTTCTGTCGGCCTTATCACCGTTTTTATAGCACCTTTTGTTAAACGTACCTCTCCCTGCAGGCACCGGAAATCCTCTAAAGGCTGAATCTTCTTCCTTTTTGTTTCACCATTTCTCAGCACAGCGCTGAACACTTCGTGGATGCATAACAAGTGTCCAGGACGTTATTTCCTAATTCCCCCCACATTGAGGTCCCGGATCCATGAGATGCCAACCCCGTTTTTTGTTTGTTGTTTGTTTTTTTGTTCTTCAGAAGACAAAACTCAGGTGCAGAGAGATGAGATCACATCTCGGGGCACACAGCTAGTTTGGGATTCCGTTTCATATACAAATTCATACACTTAATGGTGCAGCAGAAGCATAAGTAAGCCAAGCATTATTTGATGACTGGCCTTTGGAGAAAAGAGAGTGGGTAATGGAAAACACTGTACAAATTCCAAAAGTTGATTTTTGCAGATGAAGCACATTTTTCATTCTCGGTCTGGTAGGGTTTGCCTGTGTGTGCCGTGACTAATTCTTACTGGCCCAGCCTAGACTTCCTGTTTTCAGGGCAGCATGACAGATTTGTTGGTATAGTTTGGCTTTAATTCATTTCAAGCCGATCCTGGAAACCAGAGGCCCTGTCATGTCTTTATTGCAACATTAACTCCATTTTTTCTTTCCCTACTCCTTCTATTAATAAGCAGAGGCCACTCACTAGGGCAATCTTAACTGCCCACTGAAAGTGACAGCTGAAAGTATAAATAACTCTTCTCACTTACCCTTTAATACTTTTCTGGGAAAAGTAGCAGTTTTGTTCTCTTATCTCTTACGTGGATGCAGAGCTGATAAATTCATTCAAGACAGCTTAACTCTTTCTTGGTGAATCGGAATTTCCAGGGCAGCCTGCCCCAGAAGGGCCAGCTCCTCCCGTGCCATCTTGCACACTCACAGTGATTTGGAATTGATACAAGATTTCCTCTCGGCCCCTAGTTGTGCCCACACTTAACTCCACCTATCAAAGTGTGGAGTGGTTGGAACCTGAGAAATTATCCAGGGAGGTTTTGTTCCCTTGCTTTGTCTGTAGGCACAACAAAGCAGCTCACTTATTCAGAAATCTCAGAAGAGGGTGCAACGGGAGAGAGGTGGAAAGAAGCCTCCAGCCGTGGCCGTGGTCAGCCACACGTGGGTGGTTCCACAGGCGAACTCCGGACAGTTTGAGATGAGAGCGGTCTCTGGGCATGGATCCTTTGGAGGGGGCAATTCATGAGCCAACAGCCCCTCAGCACATGTACCTGTTTTGTTCCCTTACATCGGGTAAGGCCTGATCTAAAAATCTGCCCCCCTTCCAAAGCCTTCCTTGGCAAAGAAAAGAAACCACAACCTTTTGTCTCTGGTGAGTCCTTTGTCCGAGCATGAACCAATTATCTTGGCCAGGGAGATTCGAGCACTGGCTGGCCATTCTGTATTGTGTATCCACATTCCAATCTGGGAAGAGGAAGAAAGTACCAGCTGGTAAGTGGCAGAGGGGCATCCAAGAAGACCTGGGGAGCAAAGCAGAGGGTCACTGCCCCCGCCCCTGCTGCCCCCGAAGAAAGGATGCTGTGCAGGCATCTATATATCAATAAAAACCCTTTTACACTTTTCAAATTATACTCTTAAATTAGCTCATTAACATATAACTAAGATAATTTTGATATTATCTTAGCATAATATTAAAATATATTATGCTTCTCCGAAGACCATTAGGCTGTGCTCACAACACCCAGGAATTGTACACGCTGACTGCCTTTTGTGCTTTTCAAGCAATGTACCGCATGTTAAATTTCTGTGTCAAGTGTCCCATTTTTCCTAGTCAATTCCTTTCCTTTCCCATCTCTAGGAATCACATGGAAAAAAATTAGAAATTACGAAGTATTTCACAATGGAAAAGATGGAGAAGAGGTATAAATGTGTTGCTATCAATCAGTCATATATATCTACGGGAAATTTTGAAACACAGGACATTTACAGGGCCTAAGAGTAGTTTGGGGGAGTAGATTTTCAGAACACAAAACAACAGTAGAACTTTCTTAAACAACATCTAATTCTCAGAAGATTTATTAAAAGAGAGGTGGTTATCTTCATGTAGGATCTGGAAGGCCAGAAATGTCTTCCCCTTAATACTTCTTGTTCTCATTCTGCTACTGGAACCATAACCATTACATCTATAACACAACTCCTTGGCACGGCTAATTGTCCTGTTTGTCCTGTTCATCGCATGATGTGACTTGGGGTCCCCAAGTTACAAGCCAACCCCCTCGTTTTCCCTTAACTCTTAAGTAAATGTGGGTGGCCAAGAAGTATGAGCGTTCATAATGAAGTGTTCTTATAAGATTTAATGTTTCTAGTCTGCCATCACTATAACACTAGGACTTTGGTATTTCTTATAAATGGGTCTTTCCTCTTCAAAGAACATTTTGTTGCTTTCTGTCCAAAGATTCACTTAAGCAAAAGCATGACCTAAGGGAGTATAAAAGAATAACAATCATTTCTACCTTATAAATCGCCTCACCAGCAAATACTTACCACTAAAGGGAAGAGAGGAAGAGGGCCTGGGGTTTAGTGATTATAGGGAGCTCTAAGCCTAGAGAGAAGGGCATTGCTTTAAAGAAGGTGAGGAGGGAAGGGGACAATGAACTACAATTCTTTTGTGGCTGCTTCATTCTAGGCTCTCTCCAATGCAAGGGATTGACAAGGATAAATATAAAAATTTCCATCCCTTGGAGTAATCACAAACCAGTAGGGAAGACAGACACGCACATTAACTAGAAGAGTGTCTCGTGCATCGAAGGTATCTATTAAATGCTCGTTGGACTGACGATTTACCTACAATGAAATTCAAGTTCGCACACTGTACATCAGATTCTGGCTCTACCACTAACAAGCTGTGTGGCATTGTACAGGTTACTTAACATCTCTGTGTTACTGTGAACTGCTTGGCTTAGTTCCTGGCAAATAAATGCTTGTAGCTAATATATTTTTTTAATTTTTTAATGTTTATTTTTGAGAGAGAAAGAGAGACAGAGATACAGAGCATGAGTGGGGAAGGGGTATAGAGAAAGGGAGACACAGAATATGAAGCAGGCTCCAGACTCTGAGCTGTCAGCACAGAGCCTGATGCAGGGCTTGAAGCCACCAACTGTGAGATCATGACCTGAGCTGAAGTCAGATGCTTAACTAATGCTTGAGCCACCCAGGTGTCCCTGTAGTTAATATTAATCTCAATATTAATATTAATATTACTGTTACCTATTCTCCCTCCATCTCCTACCATGCTCCATCTTCCTCCTTTCCTTAAAACCTATGCTCCATTCATTCCACACCAGGGAATGCTTCCCAGACATGTTATGATATGCACATCTCTCAGTCTGTGATTTTCATTCTCTCTTGCCCATCTACAGTGGACTTCCCAGGCCAGTTATAAACCCTTTTGGAGAAGGCACTGTGGTTTTTCACATTTATAATTCCAGCAACTAGCATATTTCCAGGAACAGTTCAGACACTTCACAAATATTTGTTCAATTGAATTAACTGTATTAAACTAAACAGTGTGAATAAAACTGTACACATCCACATAGGGAGAGTGAGGGATTCTTCAGAGGGAATGAATCACGGAAGGTTTCCCGTAGGAGCAGACAGTTTAACTTGAAAGCTTTGAAGGATGGATTCATCAGGGGATCAAGGTTTGGTGTGTTTAAGCGTCGTAGTTGGGTTAAGAAAAATGAGTGTGGGCCCAAATGCAAGACATTGCATACAGCGAGAGCTCTGTAAGCAGGGAGCTGAATGAAGGAAAGAATGGAAGCACACATTTGTTCTCTAAGCAACAATTCTGTTGTCACACTAAGAGAAAGCACAACTTGAATTGCTTGCCTTCATTTTAGTTTCTCCCTTGATATTATTTTTGTAAACTTGTGAGTAATGAAGAAGGAAGGGGCCTTAACCACTTCTCAGACTTTCACAGGTAGGCCAAAAAATCACCAACAACTCTCACTACCATTATATCTCGTTTCCCAAGTCTTCCTGGCTCTTTATCTCCCAAAGGTAATGGTGGCCTCTTCTCCATTCTTTTCCACTTCATCTTCAGGTCTGAGCTGGTGGAGAAGTGAACCTAGCAACCTGGTGTTCCAGAAGAAGGGACTTTTGCCCAGAGTCATACCTTTGTCAAATATACACAAGACAGGTCAGCTGTCTTCTGTTTACCAGTGGACCACAAAATAATCCATCAAAAGACAGGTGTAGTATAAGATGGAAACCAAAGCTTATCACCACACCTCCAATCCAGTCTGCCTCCAGAAGTATAACTAAGACTTAAAGACCTTAGGAAAACAGTGGCGAAAGGGCCAGGACAGAAAGGTCAGCTAGTACAAAAACCTATGGCAAGAGATGTTTGGTGTGTTTGGGAGACAGGAGAACAAGGGAAAGGCAAGAGACAGGAATGGCAGAAGATGGTGAAAGCAGAAAGATGAAGGACTGGTGGGGGAGATGGGGACCAGATTGTTCAGGATGTCGAAGGCCATGGCAGAGTGTTTGGATGAACGAGGCAGACATACTCCCTCCTTTATAGAGAAAAGTCTGCCGGAGAAAAGAGTCTTCTGAAAAAGTCGTCACAAACATGATAAGCATACAAAATGAAAATGCAAGTCTTAGAGGATCATATAATGAAGGACTTCGATGCATCTAGGAGGGGGGTTAGAATAGACTTCCTAAGTTCTTTAAAGAAAGTATCTGTTTGACAATAGATGAATTGGGGCAGGGGGTGCAGCATATGGGGAAAGCAAGCAGAATGGGCCAATGCCCAAAATTGTGAGGGAGCAGAGGCCAAAAGGCCAGTGGAGCTGAGTGTTGGGTCTAAGGAGAGGAGAAGGACTGAAGAGGGAGGGCAAAGTGAGTCAGGGCTGGATCCTAGGAGCCCTTACAAAACATGACAGAGACTCTGGTCTGTGTTCTAGGAGCAGGAGGAAGCCACTTTAAGGAGTGGAGTGATAGATACAGTCTGGCTGGAGCTTTAAGAAGGTCACACTGGCAGGTAAGTTAGTACGGCTGAAATACACAGCGTGGAAGCGACGTAGCAACAGATAAACACCGGCGAAGTTAGCTCGATCGGTTTATGTGGGAAAAGACCCAGAGAAGTTCCTTCCAGAATGAAAAAGAAAAACATTAGGCAATCCAACATGCACTAAGGCAAATATCAGACATCTCCCTCGGGAAGTGTCCCTCTCTTTCCCACTACCTGCATTCTCGTGACCGATGAGGCTGGATAGTATTTTTCCATCTTGTTCCTAGCCTCGTGGTAACCGTCAATATATGGGCCACTTATAAGCTGCTTCCATACTCCCCTGAGTGTGCACAGAGATCCCCTGGCGACCTTATTAAAATGAATATTCTTATTCAAAAGGTCTTGGGCAGGCCTGAGAGTTTGTATTTCTAACATGCTCCCAGGTGATGCCTGTGATGCTGGTCCATGAACCAGACTTTGAATAGCAAGGCCATAGAGTTTTAGGCCTTCTGAACATACACGTAGCAGCAGACTTAAAAATATAAAACAAGCCAACAAACAGAACTAGAAGATTATACCTCTGTGACTGTGTTGCCTGTTTGCAGAGATTTTGGATGAGACTTTGTCTTTCCATAAAGAGACTTTAGGAGATACTGTGTAACTTCATTGGAGCTCAAGCCTGGAGCCCTTCAGACTGTGACCCTACACCACAGTGACACCTGCTGGCAAATTCATGGATTACAATGGGGGCTTTGAGAATAATCCAGTCAAGTAGCAAACTTTTTTCATACATAGAAGTTTTCCTAAAGTACATCTTCTGGTTGTGAAAGGAGTTTTAAAATAAGGTGTTTGAAGTCCCTTGGTGAAGAATTAGGATCTGAACAGTGGCATAAGGATAAATGTTTAACAGCTGGCTCCCCAGGATAAAAAATAGATATGCATATATATATATGTGTGTGTGTGTATATGTGTGTATATGTGTGTACATATATATGTGTGTGTATATATATGTGTGTGTGTGTATATATACATATATATATACATATATACACACACACACACATATATATACACGTATATATATATAAATTTTAGTGATATAAGGGATGCGCAACACATGATTTATAAATAATAATAAAATTTATGATACTTTTATTGTAAATTCTACATGTAAGTTGATTCTCACAGAATCCTTTTGCTTATTTTTTTTACCAAACTTGTATCAGTTGCTAACCTATAATTGCCATCCAACCATGTTTTGACAGAAACAGCCTATGAAAAAATGCTCGTTGAGTATGCAATTTACCAAAAAGCCACTCACATCATTGATGGCACGGATGTAGTTCTGATGTGAATGCCAGCGGATACTTTTGTTTACATTAATGAATAAAACAGCGAAACAACAGAAACATATGTTAGCACATGACTCACTCGTCAGTGACATGAGGATCACTTCCTGGTGGATGACAGTTTTGAATACTAGAAGGTTTTTCTTCAATTTTTGGAATATTTATAATATAACCACTATAGACGTGAGTTTAATCTGCATTAATGACATTTCTCCATCATTTTCCTTTTTTTTAAGTGTATTTATTTTGAGAGAGAGAGACAGAAAGAATGCATGCATGGCCCTCGAGTGGGGGAGGGGCAGGAGAGGGAGAGAACCCCAAGCAGGCTCCACACTGTCAGCACAGAGCCCGATGAGGGGCTCGAACCCACAAACCAGGAGATCATGACCTGAGACAAAATCAAGAGTCAGATGCTTAACAGACTGAGCCACTGAGGCACCCCTCCATCAGTTTCTTAAGTTTACATAGTCAACAAAACAATAAATCCAGCTCTGATTGTGGCATTTTCCAACTTCCATACTCTAAGTACTCCCACTATGGCCAGTTTCAAACCACCAGTGTGATATCGCTGCCTGTGAGGCTGGGAGCACACCCTTCTATAGTGTTTCTGCCATACAGGCAAGATAATATAAATAACATCACGAGTATAGGCAATGGAAAACTATAGTAAAACAATTAGGAAGTGACACATTCTGAGTGGGAATTTTTGTTTAAGTTTATTTACTTATTTCAGAGGGAGTGGAGAGAGAGAGAGTCCCAAGCAGGCTCTGTCCGCATTGTCAGTGCAGAGCCCAACGTGGGGCTCGAACCCATAAACTATGAGATCATGACCTGAGCAGAAATCAAGAGTCAGACACTTAACCAACTGAGCCACCCAGGGCCCTTTGAAATTTATTTTTAAATAATTTCTTTAATCCTAAGTTAACATGGGGCACCAAGGTGGCTCAGTTGGTTAAGCTTCTGACTAGATTCTGGAATATACCTGAACAACCTCTGATGTGGGACAAGAACTAACAACGAGCTGTCCTACTCAACAGTGGACATTAGCAGGGACATCAAAGGGTCAAGGCAGGGGGCTGAGGCAATGACAAGGTTGCCTATGGGAAAAGGAGGGTGGAGAAGACAAATTCCTGGGTGCGGAGCTCTCTCCAGACCCTGGGTGCCGATAGTTAGGCCCCCACTTGACAGTAGGGTAAGCAGAGTTTAGAAGGCCAGCGAAAATATTCAGCCCTTAGAGCAAGTTTACTAGCAGTGAGAGAAAGAAAACAGGAAAATTTAACCTTTGAACTCCACTCCAAAAGAAAAAGAAAACGAAAAAGAAAAGAAAAGCTTTTCCCATGAAAAGCTTTTGGGAAAACCTAAAGTTTCTCTGAAGACAGTAGAATGATGACGCCTCTGCCTTTGTTTTGATGCTAGCAGTGAGTCCTAATCTATTTACTCTCCACCTAAAGGGAACAGTGGCTCTGTTTGCTTACTTAGGGTTTAGTTATTTCAAAATCAGAAAAGCCTATCCGAAAATCCACAGACTAGGGAGGGATTTTAGAGATCATCTAGTCCAGTCTTCACATTGCCTTCTGAAAAGTACAACTAAAAACCCTCTCACTATTTAAAAAAAAAATTTTTTTTTAAGGAATCTGCAAAACGGAGAGACGGTGATCTGCTAGGGAACTTGGTACCCAAGGAACAACACTGTGGAAAGTACCCTGGAGCACCTTTTTCTTTTCATATACCCCAGACATGGAGCTGAAAAAACAGGCAACTAGAAAATATCAAAGGGGCAGAAAAGGGATAGCCTAGCAAGACAGAATACTGTTAGACAATAACACTTCTACTCTAGCCAAAAACCACAGAAACTAAAATCAGAAATGGAAGAGGGGATATTATTATCAACTGTACAGAAATAAAAGGAGTAAAAGAGAGGACTATGAACAATTATATACCAACAAAGTGGGTAACCTAGATGAAATGGATGACTTCCCAGAAATATACAACCTACCAACATTGAATCACGATGAAATAGAAAATCTGAACAGATCCGCAGTTTGGTTTGCTAGGGCCTGCCATAACAAAATACTGTAGACCAGGTGGCTTAAACAGCAGACGTTTAGTTTCTCACAGTGTGGGTTTCACACGTGCTCCTCCTTTGTGCATGAACGTATGTGATGTCTCTGTGTGTGTCCTAATCTCTTATTATATAGACAACAGTCGTATTGCTTACTGACAACCCCATTTTAACGACTACATTAAAACCCTGTCTCCGAATACAGTCACATTCTCAGGTATTGGGTGTTAGGGCTTCAACATATGACTTCTGTAGGGATACAATTCAGCCTAGAGTAGTTTATAATTAATAAGAAGATTGAATTAGTAACCAAAACCTCTCAAGAAGAAAAGAAAAGCCCTAGACTAGATGGCTTCATTGGCGAATTCTACAAAATATTTAAAGAAAAATTAACACCAACCTTTCTCAAACTTTTCCAAAAATTGAAGAGAAGAGAACATTTCCAGATTCATTCTATAAGGCTAGCCTTACCCTGTTACCAAGCCAGGCAAAGATACAACAAGAAAAAAAAAAAACTAGGGGTGCCTGGGTGGCTCTGTTGGTTAAGTGTCCAACTTCGTCTCAGGCCACGATCTCATAGTTTGTGAGCTGGAGCCCCACGTGGGGCCCTGTGTTGACAGCTCAGAGCCTGGAGCCTGCTTCAGATTTGGTGTCTCCCTCTATCTCTACCCCTCCCCTGCTAAATCTCTTCTCTCTCTCTCTCTCTAATAAATAAACATTAAAAATTTTTTTAATAAATAAAAAAGGAAAGAAAACTAAAGGCCAATAGCTCTGATGACTATTGATAAAAAATTCCCAAGAAAATACTAGCAAAAGGATTATATACCATGACCAAGTGTGATTTTTTTCCTGGAATACAAAGATGGCTCATCATATGAATATCAATCAATATAATACACTACATTACCAGAATTATGGAGAGAAAAAAAATCTCACTTGATGCAGAAAAAGCATTTGACAAAATTCAACATCCTTTCATTATTAAAAACAACAACACTCAATAAGCTAGGAATGGGAGGAAATCACCTCAGCATAATAAAAGCCACATATGAAAAACCCACAGCTAACATCAAACTCAAAGGTGAAGAGCTGAAAGAGTTTTCTCTAAGATCAGAAATGAGACAAGGGTGCCCATTTTTGTCACTTCTATTCAACATAACATTGGAAATTCTAGTTGTTGTTTTTTTTAGAGCAATTAGGCAAGACAAAGAAACAGGCATCCAAATGGAAAAGGGAAGAAGTAAAATTATCTCTGTTCAAAATAAGATGATCTTATTGTAGAAAACCCTAAACATTTCACAAATAGAAAAACTGTTAGAATTCAGTAATAAACACATCTAGTAAAGTCACAAGATAAAAAATCAATATGCAAAAATCAGTTACATTTATAAACACTAATAATGAACACTGTAAGGAAGAAATTAAGAAAACAACTCCATTTGTAATAATATCAAAAATAATAAAATACTTAGGAAAAACTTAACCAAGGAGATAAAAGACTTATACACTAAAAGCCACAAAATAGTGCTGAAGGAAAGTAAAAACACAAATAAATAGAAATATATCCCCTGTTCATGGATTGGAAAACTTGATAATATTAAGATGTTAGTACTACCCAAAGAAAGCTACAGATTCTATACAATCCCTATAAGAAAAAAAAAAAACCTATGGAAATCTCAGTGATATTTTTTCAGAAATGGAAAAATGCATCCTAAAATTCATATGGAATCTCAAAGGACCCAAATAGCCTGAACAATCTTCAGAAAGAACAAAGTTGGAGTTCTCACACTACCTGCCTTCAAAACTTACTACAAAGCTGCAATAATCAAAACAACATTGTACTTGCATGAAAACAGACACATAGACCCATGGAACAGAAGTGAGAGCCTAGAAATAACCCATGCATATACTGTCAAATAATTTTCAACTAGGATGCCAAGATTATTCAAAATGGAGAAAGGATGGTCTTTTCAACAAATGGTGCTGGGAAAACTGGATATCCACATGCAAAAGGATGAAGATGGATACTTACATTATATTTAACAATTAAAAACTCCAGGGGCACCTGGGTGGCTCAGTTAGTTAAGTTTCTGACTTTGGCTCAGGTTATGATCTCACGGTTTTGAGTTCAAACCCCACGTCAGGCTCTATGCTGACAGCTCAGAGCCTGGAGCCTGTTTTGGATTCTGTGACTCCTGCTCTCTCTGCCCCTCCCCGCCTCATGCTCTGTCTGTCTCTTTCTCTCTCTCAAAAATAAATAAACATTAAATTAAAAAAATTAACTCCAAATGGATTAAAGACTGAAATGTAAGACCCAAACCTATAAAACTCCTAGAATAAAACATAGGTGGGAAAGCTTCATGACATTGGAGTTGGCAGCAACATTATGACACCAAGCACAAGCAAGAGGAACAACAAAATAGTTAAAGTGGACATCATCAAAGGACACTGTTGAAAGAGTGAAAGGGCAACCCACAGAATGAGAGAAGACACTTGCAAATCATATGTCTGATAAGGGATTAATATCCAGAATTAATTTAAAAGCTCCAACAACTTGACAATCAAAAATGAGCAACCCAACCTTAAGATTGGTAAAGGACTTAAATAGATATTTCTTCAAAGAAGATGTATAGATGACTGATAAGCACATGAAAAGCTGCTGAACATTAATCAATAGGGACATGTAAATCAAAACCACAATGAGATATAATTCCAAATTATATTTGGAAATTCTATTCTCCAGAACAAACAAGTGTCATTTAAGGGTGTGGAGAAATTGGGGTCCTCGAGGATTGCTGATAGGAATGTAAAATAGTACAGCTATTACCGAATGATATGATGGTTGCTCAAAAAATTAAACACAAAGTTACCATATGATCCAGCAATTCCACTTCTAGGTATATATCCAACATCCATTCTGTGGCCCATAGATCAAGGAGTAATTTCAACCTTCAAGTCTCACCATTTAAGAAATACTTTTTATAAGATGATAAGCTGCCATAGATAGTGATTCCTGTGATGAATCTGAGCAACATAAATGGAATGCGTCTAGAAAGTGCTCCTCATTCTAGATGTCAATTAAGAACACGCATGATTCATGGGAAGAGGTCAAAACATCAGCATGAACAGGAGTTTGGGAGAAGTGGATTCCAACTCTGACAGATGACCTGGAGGAATTCAAGCCTCCAGTGGAGGAAGTACCTGCAGATATGGTGGAAATAGCAAGGGAACTAGAGTTAGAGGTGGAACCTGAGATAGGACTGAATTGCTGCAATCTCATGATAAAATGTTGACGGATGAGGAGTTGCATCTTATAGATAAGCAAAGAAAGTGGTTTCTTGAGATGGAACCTATTCCTGGTGAAGGTGCCGCGAAGATTATTGAACTGACAACAAAGATTTTAGAATACGACATAAACTTAGTTGATACAGCAGTGGCAGGGTTTGAGAGGATTGCATCTAATTCTGAAAGTACTTTGGGTAAAATGTCATCAAACAACATCGCATGCTACAGAGAAATTTTTCATGAAGTGAACAGTTAATCAATGCAGCAAACTTCCTTGTTGTCCTACTTTAAGAAATTACCGTGGCCCCTCCAGTCTTCCGGAACCACCACCCTGATCAATCAACAGCCATCAGCATTGAGGCAGGACCTTCCACCTGCAAAAAGGTTATGACTCACTGCAAGCTCAGATGATGGTTGGCATTTTTTAACGGTAAAGTATTTCTTTACTTAGTTACTTATATTTTTTAATTTTTTAATGTTTATTTTTGAGAGAGAGGCAGAGTGCGAGTGGGGGAGGGGCAGAGAGAGAAGGAGATACAGAATCCGAAGCAGGCTCCAGGCTCGAGCTGTCAGCACAGAGCCCTACGTGGGGCTTGAACTCATGAACCATAAGATCATGACCTGAGCTGAAGTCAGATGCTTAAACAACTGAGCCACCCAGACGCCCCAAGTATTTTTTATTTTTTAATATTTATTTATTTTTGAGAGAGCAAGTATGAACGTGGGAGGAGCAGAGAGAGGAGACAAAGGATCTGAAGTAGGCTCTGTGCTTGACAGCAACAAGCCCAATGTGGGGCTCAAACTCATGAACCATGAGATCACGACCTGAGCCGAAGCAATAAAATATTTTTTTTAATGTTTGTGTATTTATTTTGAGAGACACAGAGGGGACACAAGTGGGGGAAGGGCAGAGAGACAGAGAGAAAGAGAGAGAGAGAATCCTGAGCAGACTCGATGCGGTCAGCCCAGAGCCTGACGCGGGGCTCAAACCCACAAACCATGAGATCATGACCTAAACTGAAACCAAGAGTCGACTGCTTAACCAACTGAGCCACTTAGGTGCCCCAAGTATTTTTTAATTAAGGTATGTACATTGGGGGTTTTTTTAGACATAATGCTATGGCACGCTTAATAGACTATAGTTTGGTGTAAATAAAACTTTCATATGCACTGGGAAACCAAAAAATTCATTTGACTCACCTTATTGTGATATTCACTTTATGGCAGTAGTGTGGAACCAAACCCACAATGTCTCTGGGGTTTGCCTATATGATAGCCAAGATATGGAAGCAACCTAAGTGTCTACTGATAGATGAATGGATAAGAAAAATATTGGAGTATGGCTCAGCCGTAAAAAATGAAATCTTGCCACTTGTGACAACAAGCATGGACCTACAGGGTATTATGCTAAGTGAAATGAGTAAGACAGAAGTGAGACAGAGAAAGACAATTCACTTATATGGGGAACCTAAAAAGCCAAACGAACCAACAAAACAAAACAGAAACAGACTCACGAAGACAAAGAACAAACTGGTGGTTGCCCGAGGGGAGGGGTAGGGAAATGGGTGAAATAGGTGAAGCGGAGTAAGAGGTACAAACTTCCAGTTATTAAACAAATAAGTCACAAGGATGCAAAGTACCGCATAGGGAATACAACCAATAAAATTGTAATAACTGTGCATTGTGACACATGGTAACTGGATTTACTGTGGTGCTTATTTTGTAACGTATATAAATGTAGAATCACTGTATTGTACCCCTGAAATGAATATAAAATCATCTGTCAACTATTCTTCAGTTTAAAAAGTTTAAATATTTTCCAAATAAATAAATAATTAAAGTCATAAAATGTTAAATTCAAAATCAAAAACTTTTGCTTTGGGGAAGTCCCTGTTAAAAGGATGAAAACAGGGGCGCCTGAGTGGCTCAGTTTGTTAAGCGTTTGACTCTTGGTTTCGGCTCAAGTCATGATCTCACGGTCTATGCAGGAGCCTGCTTGGGATTCTCTCTCTTTCCTACTCTCTGCCCATCCTCCATGAACACATATGCTCTTTCATTATCTCTCTCTCTCTCTCTCTCTCTCTCTCTCCCTCTCTCTCAAAATTAAAGAAAAAACCCCGCATGATACAGAGTAGGAGAAAATGTTAGTAAACTACTTATCCAACAAAGAACTAGTATCTAGAATACGTAAAAAACAAAGCGAAACAAAAAAATTCTTAAAACTCAGAAGTAAAAAAGGGAAAAAATTCCATTTAGAATTTGGGCTAAAGACAGGCAGAGACATTTCATAGAAGATGTTATAAAGAAGGCAAAAAAGACCATGAAAATATCTTCACCATTATTAGCCATTAGGGAAATGCAAAATAAGATCACCATGAGTGGGGCGCCTGGGTGGCTCAGTTGGTCAAGCATCCAACTTCAGTTGGTCATAATCTCATGCTCCATGAGTTCTAGCCCCACGTCAGGCTCTGTGCTGACAGCTCAGAGCCTGGAGACTGTTTCAGATTCTGGGTCTCCCTCTCTCTCTGCCCCTCCTCCACTCGCACTCTCTCTCTCTCAAAACAAAATAAATAAATAAATAAACATTAAAACATTTTTTAAAAGAACCACCATGAGATGTCAGGATGGCTAAAATGTAAAATAGTGAGAACACTAAATGCTGGTGAAGATGCAGGAAAACTGGATCCCTCAAATGTATTTGGTGGGAATATTATAGCCACTCCAAAAATTCCTTGGAAAATGAAATCCGCAACTATCACAGGACCAGCAGAAATGAGAACTTATTTTCATGCAGAAGCTGTATCAAATCTAACTTTAAAATATTTAATTTTAAATAATTTTAAAATTACGCCAGAGAAATGAGAACTTATTTTCATGCAAAAGCTGTATCAAATCTAACTTTAAAATATTTAATTGACCTCTCAAGGGGTTACACAGAAGCATCAAATCAGACCCAAGATCAGATTCCTATCCATTCCTTTGTCTTGTCATTACATCGCTGTTCATTATATCCGGAATGGCACTTAAGTTTTTCATATGATGGATAGTGGCTGCTTGAAATTCTGTGCTGAGAAGGATTTTAAGGCCTTGGAATTCCAAGGTCAGCAGGAATAGTTTTCACAATTAATTAGAGGTGTATGCCGTTAATATAGCTGGCAAGAATGGCGATATACAAGCTTAATATTTGCCAATCCCAAACTGAGATACACCACCTCACCAATCATAGAACACTGAAACCAAAAGATGTGTTAGTAATTTCCCAGTATACAATTTCCCTTTCATTTTACAGATGAGGATACTGCAGAAGTAAAATAAGAGAGATCCAGACCCCAAGTGTGTTATCTGACTTCTCCATTTCGCCAAGCCCATCCTTGCTCTCAGAAGCAATTGACTAGATATTCCGAGTCCACGAGTTTTCTCTTTGTGGAAAGAATCTTCCTTGCATAGTTACTTCTCACAGTTTTTCGGTGCTGGAGTTTTCCCAGGAAAAATGGGAGATCATTCTAGAAAAGAAAATACCCAACGCCTAAATTTAGAGCAGAATCCCTTTCATGTTCATCACCTTTATAGTCAGGCTAAACTTGTCAGAGAATATCTGGCCTTATTTTTAGAAGTACGTGTGTTCTCCGCTCATATTGCAAGAAGTGACAGAGAGACATAAAAATGGGGTGTTGGGACTTTTCAGGCCCTTTTGCCTGTGCAAATCATCGCCTCATTGTGCTGGGAATTTACAAGAGTCTCCTCAGACTTCCAGAAATAACAAGTTCCATTGTCTTGTTAGTTCCTTTGCCCTGTTCATTATCAAAGAGATCAGTAAAAATGAATGAAAAGAGTCTGATTAAAAGTTCCAGGATACCATTATGTTTACAAGAGGGAGGGCCACCTGGGTGGCTCAGTGGGTTGAGCATCGGACTCTTGATTTCGGCTCAGGTCATGATCTCACCCTACTTAGGTTTGAACCCCACATCGGGCTCTGCACTGACAGCATGGAGCCCACTTGGGATTCTCTCTCTCTCTCTCTCTCTCTCTCTCTCTCTCTCTCTCTCTCTCCCTATGCCCCTCCCTGTCTTGTACACTCACAATCTCTCTCCCAAAAATAAACAAATGAACTTTAAAATATATAAATACCTAATGAGGGGGTGAAGATAGCTGCTTAAACCCTTTGCCCCTGAGAACAAGCTATGCTAGAAATTTGAACCAATCGCTGGCTGCTTTGGTTCCGTGTGCCTTCAGACCTTACAGAACCTGTGTGTGAAGGCTCATGTAACCTTGCTGAGTAACCACATATCGATGGTTAATGAATATATATGAGGATTGGCGGATCAGGCTGGGGTGAGCAGGCCTGATACTTGATCTTTCCAGTGAAACTCTTGATAACAACTCACTGTGTGCCCTCGGAAAGCTTTCTGCGGGCCTTGCTTCTGCCAGCCTCCCACCTTATCAGCAGGCCCCCAAAGCTTCAAATTACAGCAGCTAATTGGATGAAAGTGGAAATGCATCCTTCTAATGGAGTGAGAGATTCATGCCCTGATCTTTTTCCTTCACTTGCTGAGGCAAAACAAAAACACAGATGAAGGTTGTGAAGCAGAAAAGCAGATTAGCTCTGCTTTGGAGCCACGAGAGTGGATGTTCCAGCTAAAATCGAAAGAGTTTTAGAGACTATAGACACACATCCAAAGGACAGAAAACAACCCAAGATAGCAGTTACCAAATTATCCCAGAGACAATCTGCAAATCCCTTGCTCAGTAAAAGCTAGCAATACAATCTACCTTCATCTATGAATAAGTTATTTCATACCTAAAGATAATTTCATTCGTGGCCTTATTTTATGACATTTTTATAACTGTGACACCCTATATGGGTCCGAGGCATGAATAAGCTGAATAAAAACCATCAAAATAAAGATTTAATGTGAAATTGTTTAATGCAATTGGGACTCATGAGTTGGCCGACAGGGACTATTTTTCATGAGCTTCCTGTTAGAGCTTTTCTGTTAGCTTTCTTATAGACTGATACAGTTTGTATTAAAAACACATCTGCAGTTAGTTCAGGAAAGAAGACTCTTCTGACATCAACCTATTTTATCCAAAGAGATGCAATTAAAAATGCATATGGGGTGATTCCATCTTTTTATTAAATTACCCTGAAGAAGGGAGCAGTGTTACCATACGGTGATGGAGACACTAAAATTCAAAGAAGCTTCAGAGTGAGATAAGTTGGATTTACATCATTCAAAGGACAGGTCTGAGATCAAGGTTCTGGGTGACTTTCTTCTGGCAATTAATTGCCACGTGTGGCAATAGTTTAATGGGCTTTTACATTCCATTTTCGAGGGATGAAATTTGTGAGTGCCTGAAGGAGATGTCATCAAGATGGCAGGAGGAACAGTGAAGAATGAAAAGAGAAAAGATGATAGAATGAGCAATTACAGAACGTGGTATTTGTTGCATTTAAAAATAATAGCCCACCCCTCAGCGCAGGGGAAAGGAAAAGAGAAAACTCTGTGAGAGGCATTCACATTGCTTAATTGTGAGCTACATTTCCTTTCTGGTGAACTTACCTTACTGTTTTGGCTAAACTTCCAGATCAACAGACGAGCATCATGGTCTCTCATATGAGCGTTGGGTTCACACTGTCAGCCCATGAACCCATCTCTACCAAGTACCAGTTCAAAGCAGAACCTTGGATTACACATTCCATGAATGACCAACATAGAATGGACGTAACATTCAGATGATATGAAAAACACACTAATTCCATGACAAAAAAAAAAAAAAGCTGTCTCTTTATTTTATTTTATCGGCTAAAGGACATCTCAGTACTCTTTTCAGAATAATTCTGTGTCTTTAGAAAAGTATACTGAGGAATGGTCATGAACTTTAATCTAAATCTGGACTCTGCCACTTGCTTGCTGTGTAAATTTGTATAAGTTACTTGACACTCTACATCTGTGTTTCCATCTGCAAAAATCAGAATGACAATATTTTCAGTTTACAAAATTGTTCTAAGACCCAAATCACATCATAGCCATATGTAAAAATGTTTAGAACATAGTAGATATATACTGAGCTAGAGAGAATGCAAAAAAAGGACATGACCCCCTAGGACAAGATAATCTAGTAGGTGAAATACAATTTGGGAATATCCTACAGTATCATATAGTCATATATCATAGAAACATAGAGAATATTAGACAGCCCACATGAATGTTATAGTTACACAAAGCAAGCAAAGAGCCATCATGAGACAGGTTAGTCAGAGAAAATTTCCAAGAGATCTTAGCCCTTGGCTAGGGAGCATTATCTCTTCAAATGATCTGAAATTACCGCACGCTGTAGGCATTTTGAAGTATCCGTATCTCCAAAAGACTTCTTGACTATTTTACCCAACTTTCTGACACTTAACCACACAACCTATTCTTCAACAGACATTTATCAAAAGCCGCTGATTTCCAGATGTTTCTTCTCCTGGGCCTGTCACCTTCTGCACAGAAGAAACAAGAGAACCCATCCAGGCTCTTATACTCCCTGAGGAAAACAAACAACCCCACCTTGATCTCTGCAATCAGCACTCTGAGCTGACACTTAGCTTCCTCTCGAACATGCTAAAGAAAAAAGTGTATATTATTCAGTTGCATTTTCTCAGTTTATTTTCTTATCTTTTAACATACCATAAGTTCTTCAAATACTGCTTGATCTTATATATCTACAAGTCTACCAACAGCAATAAGACTTGGCAAATTAAGTATACAAATTAATTATGCAAGCTTGGCTTTAATTTCTACTTTAAAATATAATGCACTGAATTAGAGGTATCAATATCAAAATATTGCCTATGCTTGTTGCTAATTTTAAATGGAAAGGTTTCCAATTCAAACAGTTCTAGATATTCAAACACATTTTCATTTGCTCGTGAGAATTTTTTTAAGGCAGAACATGCTACTTAACATAAAATCATTAGTCTTATAACAGAAATATAGGCAGGATCCAAGTTCATCATAAGATTCATTCATTCATTCATTATGCTGGGCACTAGAGGGGAAAAAAAAAACCCACTATCTGATCTCCAAGAAACTCAGTCTATAAGAGGCAAACATGTAAATAGATCATAAAAATTACAATATAGTAAGTCCTTTTATAAACATTACAGGAGAGGTGTTTCCTATCTAAATTTTTTCCTCATGATGTAGGAGCATACCAGACTAGGATAAAAGAAGATAATAGGAGACATGATATTTTAGCAAGACAATCTACAGAAAGAACATGCCTACGATATTGCAGATGCTAGATAGCCTAGAACATTGGGAAGGTCTCTTTCCCTCCACCTGGGATGGCATCCAGCAGAGGACTTGACGGTGCTCAAGGATGTACACCTGCAGAGGAAGCAGGACCCCGAGTAGGGAATGGAAGACAATAAACATAGTGAGTTGCAGACCAGTGAACGAAACCGAGAACCTATGAAATGTGGAGGAGAGTCACTCATAAAGCTACAACCCTTCATTAAAACTCTTACTGAGCTAGAAGGTAGAACTTGAACCAAAAGTCAAAGACTATCAAAGTATTCTTCCTCATTCTCTATCAGTGTGTGTGTATGTGCACAAATGTGAGTATGTACACATGAGCTCAACCTAGCAACCTGTTAAGTCGACTCTGGGGAATGAGTTGTATTGCCCCCTCCTTTTCCACGTTGGAGTGTAATCTTGGTGATTATAAAGGAGAAATGTACATTGTGTAATGAAAGAAGAGAGAATAACTAACAGCCTTTGAGAGTATTCAAGAAAGCGTCACTGAGGAAATCATTTGAGCTGAGACTCGAATGATAAATAGGGATTCATCAAGCTGATATTCCAGGCAGAGGAAATAAAACACTCTATTCAAGATGTATAGGTATGAAGAAAACATGGAGTGTTCAGGCAACATATAGTTAGTGTGGTTTAGCAGAGCACAGGGCATGCTAATGAGGAAGTAAGAGGTGAAACTGAAAAGTCCGGTAAGGGTTATACCAGAGTCTATATCCCAAAGGGGATGAGTGGCTATTAAAGGATATTAAGCTAGGGAGTATTTGATTTACAAGAGAAAGATTTTATTGAAAGGCCCTGAAGTGAGTGGACTATAAAGTTTACACCATATAAATATATTGGAGAAAGGTTACACAAAGGTAATCTGAGCTAGGTGGTAGAGGGATGTGGGGCATGACCTTAGAAGAGATCCGTGGAGCTTCGGAACAAGACTAGACTGTGGTTAGTGACGGCTTAACCTGAAACAGTGACAGAAGGAAGGGATAGATGAGAATACACTAAGGGAGTGGATTCCTAAGTGGGATGGATGAATACAGAGAGAGAAGGCAAGGAAGGAACATAGCTGATTCTCAGATGTACACTTTTGGTGATTAGATTTATGGGGAAAGATCTTGATTTCCATTTTATAAAGGTCAAGGGCCCTGTGATGCATCTAAATCATATTTCCCAGTGGGTAGCTGAACATGCATATCTGATCGCAATTAGAAGCATGGCTTTAAAGATGAAAACAAAACGTTTGGTGTCAGAAAGCAGATTAGCGATGTTGTAGGGCCAGGAATGGGGGAGGGTTGAATGCAAAAGAGAACTAGGGGATTCATTAGGCTGCCATCAATGTTCTATATCTTGATTGTGGTGGTGGATACATGGCTGTATATACATTCCAAATAACTCACTGAACTTGAAATGGGTGCACTGTATTTTATGTAACTATAATGGAGCATAAAAATGTTTAATGGTTTAAGTCACAAGTATATGAACGATAGTTGAAAACGTGAAGTGGACAGGATAGACGAGAGGGGCTATAGAATGTGACACGAAGAAGTCTGAGGCTAGAATTATACACGAGGGGTATGAGAAGAAAACTAGCAAAATCATTAGCCCCTGTTACCGTTTAGCCATGAAACAGAACAGGATCATTTAAAGGCTCTTTGGAGGCTTATATGTCACCTAATACTACTTCACCTTACGAATGAAGGAAGTGGAGGCCATATTGAGGTACTATGGTTTGTTAGAGATCACAAAGGTAGTTAACAGCAAAAGCAAAGTTAGACACAGCCAGGAGTCCTGAGCCTGGGGTACTTCTGTCTGGGGCTACTCAGTTGTAACAGGGGAACTTTCACAACTGTGAAAGGTCACCCTACACCACCAAAAGAAGTCTCTTTGGTGTCCCATTCAAGCCGGGCCCCATATTTCTTCCTCTTAGTTACCGCTTTCTGTGTTCCACACCCGTCGAAGAGCCACATGACCGTACAAACTCGTAAAAAGCCTTAACAAGAAGACAAAACCACCTTCTGAAGAAGGAGAGAGCTGTTCCTCGCTGCCACTGCCTGAGATTTTGTTAGTAGAGAGGAATAAAGTTAGACATCGATATGAATATAGAGGAGGCATTTTTCATCACACAAACATATACCTACAGAGCAGGGGGGTTTATTTTGTTTTGTTTTCCTGGGATGGCCCATCTCTGCACATTGCAACCCACACCTTCTGGCAAGTCAAATAAATGAGCATGTCACACGCCAGTGGAAGTTAAGAAGGAGGAAGTGTAGAGAAGGTGTTTAACAATACATCCAGTCAAGCACCACCTTTAAATTTTTCTTTTCTTTTACTTTAAAAAAAAGGAACTCACCTAAGTACACTTCCACATATAATGAAGAAAGAGATGAAAAGTTGACTTCATTGGTGAATATCGAACAGATGGAGCCAAAAGCATCTAGGGAGAGGAAATAGAGACAAATATGGTTGTCATGGTTTCTTTGAGACGCAGTAAACAAAGGACCCAAATGGACAATGAAATCCCCCGTTGGGAAAAAACCACATGTCGCTCCTTTCTTTCTTAGATAATTGCCAAGCTCACTTTGAATGTCTGGAGTCAGTGGGAGATGAGAGAACAGTGATGCTGTCACTCACCCCTGGCTATTCTCAAATTATATTTGCCCTGAGACCATCTCCAATCCTTCTATAGAACAGACATCAAACAATTAATGGCTGCCTTAGATTAATCAATTACCCCACTGGGCAGTGCCCCGAAGAAATATGTGACACATGTAAACACAGGAGAAGCCGTGCACAGCCTGACACCAAGTTCTCTGCCTAATTGGGAAGCCGCAAGCACACATGAGAACATTTTAAAAGATTTGTAAATCCTGGTGGACACATTCAGGTTCCCAGTCTCTAGTGTCACTCTAGTCAGGTCCAAATTAATCTAAATCCAATGCTACCATGTTCTAGGTGAGACGTGAGTCAGACAATAGCTCGATATATCTGCCATGTCCAATGTTCCCGCATAATTTGCAGGGTGTTGGAAAAGGAGGGAAGGGGGTGGGGTAGGATCCCTTCAGAACAGCCTTCCTGAGAGTCACACTGAATCCCAGTGCAGTGAAGACCATCCCCTGTATGATGGCAAACAGGCAAACGTCGGAAACATTCAAATGTTTGGCTGAACTCACGTATTTTGTCCGGAGGTTCTGATGGAATTGACGCAAGGTCTTTTCCAAGGTCATTTCAGAGGCTGCCAGTGCTGAGATCAGACTGTTTAAACCCCGAATTCCACACCAGTCCCCCTCCTGTTCCCACCAAAACAGATTCTTTCTATGCCACATGGATCGGGAGTTGTTTTCTCCTTGTTTTCTGGGCCCTTCATGAATGACCCTTAGTTTGCTGAGGGATTGTGTGACTTGAGGGGAGGTCCGGTGTAGAGCTGAAGAATGTGGTTGTGTTTATGAAGACTGAGGGCACTTGAGCCAGCTGCACATGAGGGGTGGGAGGGGAGGAAGGGTGGCTTCACCTTGGCTCGGCTACATGTCCTCAGAAGCCAAGAAGTCACCGAGCAATTTTTAGGTTGTTGAAATTTATCACTCTCATGAGTCTGTCCCCAAAGCCCAAAGCTTGCAACATCTTATTTCCTGTTTTGGGATTTCCTGAAACTGAAGCTGAGACATTGGCCTCTGTAAAGAAACCCATAGCAAAAGCCTTTTCTCCAGAACAATGACTGTGTGCCATCAGCTTCACCGTACAACTTGGCCTCCCCAACTTAGCGCCATTTTCACCTCCCCAACCTAGCGCCATTTTCACATCTCCTCAGAAAGTGCATTTGTCACTTCTTCTCTATCACCCATACCTCCCTGTCCCTTGTCATTGCTACCCTCTCCAACATTTTACTTCTTTTTTGAAAAATTATTTTGAGAGACAGAGAGAGAGAGCGAGTGAGCAGGGGGCAGGCAGAGAGAGAGGAAGAGAGAGAGAGAGAATCCCAAGCACGTTTCTCGCTATCAATTCAGAGCCCAATGCAGGGCTTGAACTCATGAACCACGAGATCATGACTTGAGCTGAAATCAAGAGTCGGATGCTGAACTGACTGAACCCCCTGTCACCCCTGCAAACCTCTTATTATAAAGTTTATTTGGAGTGTTGCTTCTTCACAAGACAGGGGTCTATATGAATTTTGGGAAGCTACACTATCTTCTATAGTTGCAAAACAAATGGAGGAAATTTTGCACAAGTATCAAGTTAGAAAGAATCCCAGACTATGAATAGGTAGGGTGGGGGTGGGGTAGGCATAATAGACAGGGCATAAGAAATGACACCATATGCTTTCTTCGTTGAACGTTAACTCTGGTTTTCCATGACTGTGATCATGGTTTACTGCAGCATCACTGCCAGAATTCCAACATCATTCATTGCTGAGTTTTTGTTGTTTGCACAGATACATCATCTTTACTTCACAGTCCTTCCCGAGCTTTCATCTGCCAGCTCTCACAATGGGGAAGTCGAAGTACTTGTTGTGTGTACAGAATTACAAAGCACCTGCAAACAAATCTGGTGAGAGGCCAAACCTAGGCCTTCCCAAAGACGGGAGTATCCCTTAAGGCTAACACAGCTGCCGTGGGCTTTCCCAAGTGTTTAATACATTCCAACCAAATGTTATGTATGTATGTATGTATGTATGTATGTATCTATCTATCTATCTATCTATCTATTCATCCATCCATCCATCCATCCATCCATCTGTCTACCTATCTCAAGCGGGCTCCATGCTCAGAGCAAAGCCCAATATGTGGTTATACCATGACCCTGGGATCACGACCTGAGCCAAAATCAAGAGTCAGACGCTCATGCAACTGAGCCACCCAGGCACCCCAAACCAAATTCTTCATAATTCCAATATCACATGAAAGTTTTCTGAAAGAAGAAATAGATTGACTTAGAAGCGTGGACACAGGCTCCATTTCACTCATACGGAATTTCATATTTATGAAAGGCTATAAGGGTAGAACTGCAGTTTTCCATACCAGTGGGAAAGACATTTTATTTTTCCATGGTACTGCAAAGAATCACAACAACCTATCCATCCCATGAGAGATTCTTTTGAGAGAAAATGAACTATGGCAGAAAGAACAGGAGCAAACAAGACAATCCTGGGTCTGAAATTTGGTTCTGCCATTTACTAGTTATATGGCAACGGATAAGCTATGTATATAATGACATGTCCTGCTTCATTATCTTAGGTAATAAAAAAAAAATCACGTTTTCAAAAATGTGAGTTTCCAACTTCCTATCTCAAAAGGGTTTTATCTCCTTTTCTAATTATTCTAATAAATCATAGAACATTAGGGGTCTATTAGCCCAAAGAGCTGTTCTGCTTTATAATTGCCTTAAAGAGAAAAAAGCTGGAAAAATTAATTTGTACACCATATGTCTCCATTCTCTACCACCATGACTGCTCTTTCTACTACATATTTTTCTCTTTAGAGACAACATGCCTCCCGGCTCCACCACTGGCACCACCACCACCACCTCTGACGCGAGAGAAGAAATGTCTCTGGAAGTACCCCTCTCCAGCGCCGTCATTTTGAGCACCTTCCTGCAAGAGCATAGCCCAGAAATTCTGGACCTTCCTGGCATGACCGATCTCATGGAGTTCCTATGTCCTGGGCCCTCCCCTAACAGCAACAAACCCGACGACATGGCCATGTGGCAGCCTTCATCGGGGACAAGATGGAAGTCAGGTGGATGCTGTCCCACATCGGCGAGCTGCCCGGGCTGGCCAGGTACAGCCTGGCCTTCACCCACAAGCAGACAGGCCTGACAGGTGCTCTTAGAAGTTTCTCGGATGGTCTCACTAATCTCAGGGAGAACATAAGGATCTGGAGATTCCTGCCCCTATCAGGGACAGGGTAAAGAAGCCTTGAGATTTCATGACCTTGACTTACCCTCCTGCATGGGGTGATACTCCCTAGGGCATATCCTCTCTGAGTGCCACAGGCCCCACTACTCCCTATTGTCTTGTCATGCTTGCTTCCCCACTTTTCTGCTTGTGCCTGGTCCCAGAGGCCTTTGGCTTTGAGACACCTGGTTTACTGACTCCATGCTTGAATTCTTGAGCGTGTTTGCCTGCTTCGCCACTTGTGCTCATGCCTCTCCTTCTGCCAGGAGCGCCTTCGTCTGGCAGACATGGGTGCTTCCTCCCTCATCTACCCAGCAGGTGCCTCCTCCCCTGAGCACCTCTCCTGACCACTCTTCATTCCTCCCTCCGAGTCCCCAGGAGACGAGTCACAGCCTGGGTGGGCTGACTTCTCCTCCTCTGCCCTGTCCTCGGGGCCATTGCCCCGCCCCACCTGTGCCCCTCTTTCTGGTCAACTTGTTCCAGACCTCTTCAGTTAGGAGTGGGTGCTCCTGTGTTCTCCACCTTCCCTGAGTCGTTCGGCCCACCCCACTCCCAGCCACTCGGGGCTCACCCCTGCGTCCACAGAGCGAGCATAGGAGGCATTGCAGAATGAGCACACCTGTTCAAGGCTGAAGTCCTCACCTCTCGCCACCTACCCCGTCCCCTTGATCCCACAATTGTCCCCCAACCCAGGTCACTGGCTGGCGCTGTCCCTGCTGCTGCTGTTGCTGCTGCTAGGTTTGGGGCTCCACCTTCTCCAGTGACACCTGCTGCTGCTCAGTGTGGGGTGAGGGTGGGAGGGTGCAGGGCTGGCCTCTGCACCGCCCCCCCCCCCCCACCGGGAGGTGGCCTCAGTTGGTTTTGTTGTCTTTCTTAACTGTTTTCTGATGATCCCTTTTTAATATTTAAACTCTGAGTGCTGGAACACTACTGAGGTTTCATACTAGGTTTTTTTTTTTCTTTTTGTAGGAGAAATGAATTCATCATACCTCTGGGGTCGTTACTGGTTAACTGCCGGCACCAAGGCCTCGCTGGGCCTGCTCTCCTGGCCCCGCATCGTACATGCGGTGGCCCGTCCCGGGAAGGAGCCTTCCCCTCCCAGATGGGCCATAGGTGGGCATCGGGGGAGTGCTGGCCGCACCCCCATGTCTGTGATGCCCATGGCAAAGAGAAAATCTGCTGGGATAGATTTCTGAGAGGTAGGAGAGCTCAATAAAATGTTGGTTTCAAAAACAAAAACAAAAAAAACAATACCAAAACACCTTGTTAGTTTTCTTTTCTTTCCCCTTCTCCACTTCCTCCTCTTTATTCTCTCAATCTGATATTCATCACACCCCCACCCCCTCCACACACACACACTACAAAAATAACTAACCATCCTCTAAACCTGGTTGTTAAGCCTGAGTCATTGCCTCAGATTCCCTTTTCTCATCTAGTGAATCTCTACGTGGAGAGGGAAGTGTTGGAGTCTTCTCTGGCAGGGGACTTGGTTAAAGTCTCCAGTGCATCAGAGGTGATGTTGAACTTCAAAACAGAAGGGGTCCATGAATCTAATCACGAGAAAGCATTCGGATAAATCCAGATTATGGAATATTCTACAAGTCAGATGGTCTTGACTCTTCAAAAATATCCGTGTCAACAAAAGACCAAAAGCAAACAAAACAAAGTAAAATAAGACAACTCTGCTAAATTAAAAGAGATTAAAGATATATAAGAAATAAAGGAAATATGAGATTCTCAGTTGGATTGAAAAAAAGAAACAGCTGTAATAACTTATCATTTGTAAGGCTGAGAAACTGTGAATATGGTGTGTGTATTAGATAATATTATTGTGTCAGCGTTTGATTCCTTGAGTGTGATCATGGATTTGTGGTTATTTAGAAGAATGTCCTTCATAGAAGTTGGCGGGGAGGTGACATTTGCAACTTTTTTTAAATTCCAGTATAGTTAACATATAGTGTTATATTAGTTTCAGGCGTACAATAGTGATTCAACAATTCCATACATTACAAGTACACTCCTTAATCCCCATCACCTGTTTTACTCCCGCGCCCCCCACCTCCCCTCTGGTAACCATAATTTGTTCTCAGTAGTTAAGAGTCTGTTTCTTGGCTTGTCTCTCTCTCTCTCTCTCTTTTTCCTTTGCTCATTTGTTTTGTTTCTTAAATTCCACATATGAGTGAAATCATATGGTACTTGTCTTTCTCTGACTTATTTCACTCTCAAGCTCCATTCATGTCATTATAAATGGCAAGACTTCATTTTTTATGGCTGAATAATATCCCATTGTGTATATAAACCAATTCTTTATCCACTCATCTGTTGATGGACATGGGCTGCTTCCATTATTTGGCTATTGTAAATAATGCTGCTATAAACATAGGGCTGCATGTATCCCTCTGAATTAGTTTTTGTGTTTTGGGGGTAAATACCGTGTAGTGCAATTATTGGATTGTAGGGCACTTCAATTTTTAACTTCTAAAGAAAAGTTTTAAAGAAAACTCCATACTGTTTTCCACAGTGGCTGCATCAGGTTTCATTCCCATCAATCAGGCAAGAAGGTCCTTTTTCTCTACATCCTCGCCAGAACCTGTTGTTTCCTGTATTTTGATTTTAGCCCTTCTGACAGTGTGAGGTGATATCTCATTGTAGTTTTGATTCACATTTCCCTGATGATGAGTGATGCTGAGCATCTTTTCATGTGTCTGCTGGCCATCTGGGTGTCTTCTTGGAAGAAATGTCTGTTCGTGTCTTCTGGCCTTTTTTTAAAAGTTTTTATTTATTTATTATGAGAGAGAGAGAGAACAATCTGGAGAGGGGCAGAAAGAGGAGGAGGCACAGGATCTGAAGCAGACTCTGTGCTGACAGCAGAAAGCCCGACATGGGACTTGAACTCATGAGCTGCGAGATAATGACCTGAGTCAAAGTTGGACACTTAGCCGACTGAGCCACCCAGGCACCCCTCTTCTGCCCATTTTTTAATTGGATTACTTGTTTTTTGGGTGTAGAGTTTTACAAGTTTTTTATATATTTTGGATACAAAGCCTTTGTCAGAAATATCTTCTCCCATTCTGTTGGGAAAATAGGTTTTAGTTTTGTTGATTGTTTTTAGCTTTGTTGGTTGTTTCCTTCGCTGTGCAGAAGTGTTTTATTTTGATGTAGTCCCTATATTTTATTTTTGCTTTTATTTCCCTTGCCTCAGGAGACTAATCTAGAAAAATGTTGTTATGGCCTATATCAGAGACCTTACTGACTGTGCTCTCTTCAAGAATTTGTATGGTTTCAGGTCTCACAGGTCTTGAATCGATTACGAATTTACTTTTACATATGGTGTAAGAACATGGTCGTTTCATTCTTTTGCATGTAGCTGTCCAGTTTTCCCAACACTCTTGTTGAAGAGACTTTTTACCATTGGATAGTCTTCCCTGCTTTATCAAAGATTAATTGGCCATATATTTATGGGTTTATTTCTGGGTATTCTATTCTATTCCATTGATCTATGTGTCTATTTTTGTGCCAGTACCATATTGTTTTGTGCCTGTAGCATACTGTTTTGATTACTATAGCTTTGTAATGTAACTTGAAGTCTGGAATTGTGTTACCTCCAGCTTTGCTTTTCTTTTTCAAAATTGCTTTGGCTATTTTGTGGTTCCATATAAACTTCAGGATTTTTGGTGCTAGCTCAGTGAAAAATGCTATTGACATTTATCAAAATGGATAATTTTAACGCAAAAAGGATTGCATTAAATCTGTAGATTGCTTTGGGTAGGATAGACATTTTTACAACATTTGTTCTTCCAATCCATGAGCATGGAATGTCTTTCCATTTCTTTGTGTCGTCTTCAATTTCTTTCATTAATGCTTTGTAGTTTTCAGAGTTCAGGTCTTTCACCTCTTTGGTTACAAGCTGCATTCCTAAGTATCTTATAATTTTTGGTGCAATTGTAAATGGGATTTTCTTAATTTCTCTTTCTGCTGCTTCGTTATTAATGTATAGAAATGCAACAGATTTCTGCACATTGATTTTGTATCCTGTGACTTTACTCAATTATCAGTTCTAGTAGTATTTTGGTGGAGTCGTTAGGGTTTTTCTATATAGAATATCATGTCATCTGCAAATAGTGAAAGTTTTACTTCTTCCTTACCAACTTGGATGTCTTCTATTTCACAACTTACTCTTAAATGGCAAAATAAATAAACAAACAAACAAACAAACAAATAAGATGTAAAGCAAATGTGGCAAAATGTTACAAACTGGTGAATCTAATTGAAGAGATATTGAGTGTTGCCACTTTTCTGCAGTTCTCAAACGTTGTCAAAAGATGCAGGGAAATAGGTTCTGGAAGGTGGGGAAAATAGATGCTCCGAGTCAGTGATTTTTGAGAGTCCACAACACCTATGCTACTCAAATTTCCACTTCTTCCCCTATGATTGGTTTTTGATTCCTCCATAACTAAGGTATTTGAGAGAACCACCTTGTCTAAGCACAAAAAATTCCTCCCTTCCTCCAGAACAAAGGGGACCCAATCACCTGACCTTGCCACATGTAAACCAATTGATCAAAAGGTTCTTGCTGGAGTACAGATCACCTCTACCCAGGAGATGTAGAGATCTCTACCACTAAAAAAGCTATTGGCAAAGCTCAAACAATGGCTTCTGTCACTTCAAACTGTTTAAAATGTCACCCCGCCATGATTAAACTGAGTTTTATTGTGTTCTTTTATTTATTTTTTTTAATTTTTAAAGTTTATTTATTTTGAGAGAAAGAGAGCAACCGAGAGGGGCAAAGAGTGTGAGAGAGAATCCCAAGCAAGTTCTGTGCTGTCAGCGTAGAGCCCGATGCGGGGCTCAAACTCATGAACCACGAGGTCATGACCTGAGCCGAAACCAAGATTCAGAAGCTTAACTGATTGAGCCACCCAGGTGCACCTACTGTGTTTTGTGTTATAAGCAGGGGAGAAAACTATCTACCTCAAATGGTTATTGCAACAACTAAGTGCCATTACACAGGACAGCATCCAATATGTATTAATCAATACTATAAACCTTTTCCTCATCTGAGCACCCCATGCTCAGAGACTGTTCTGGAACACAGTGGTGCCAAAACGTGACATTGCCTCCTACATTCCCTATGGCAAGGATGACCATGCATCCTAGTTTATGTCTATCGTCCTGGCTTAATTAATGGCTCCCCTTTCACTCAAGAGTGTCCCCGTTCGGAAAATAAATCATAAGGCCATCAACCTATTGTCACAGTCTTTCTGGAAAATACATGCTGCTAAAAGGCACAGAGGGCGGCACCATCTTTCTGAATAAACATTACCGAAATGTATTTTTAATGGCATCCCCAGAGCTATAGCGAAGATCAAGAAACAAACATATAAGGAGGGGACATCACAGATTTCCTTTTTATTGTTCCTGCTCCATCACCTCCAGGCGGGAGCATTCGGAGGCTGGGATTTTAGGCCATGAAAACAGGAAATAGAAGACATCTGTGATCCTACTTCACTACTGGAAGATGCTCATCTAAGTGACCTGTGTTCTCTCAGACTCACAGATAATATTATTTCAGTGGTGAAATGAGTCTTCTTATTAATGGTGTGTGAACTATACACACGATGACTGAATACAGCTTGTAAGATAAAACTTTTCCAGGCACCATGACAAAGCAAATGCTGACTGGCCCCAGCCTCTATACTTACGGTGAACAGATGCAGTTTCGGCAGAGTGGACCTGCTTGCCCAGTGGGCCCGCCGTCTTCATTGCTAATCCCCAAGTCAGAGTTCTTATTCTTGCCAGAAATCACCCAAGGTTGACAGAAGAAATGTCTCCTCTTCCGGGAAACAGGAATAAAACAACGGAGTAAACAGTGAAAAGATTAGAGACAAGATTTGCTTCTAGACTTGCCAACTCACTTCAAATTTGAATGCTTAGTAGTTTTCTTTTTAATTTAAAAAAAATTTTTTTATTTATTTATTTATTTTGAGAGAGAGAGTAGGGGAAGGACAGAGGGCAAAGGAGAGAGAGGGAGAGAGACAGACGGAGACACAGAGAGAGGATCCCAGGCAGGCTTCAAGTTCAGTGTGGAGCCCAACACAGGGCTCGATCTCGTGAACTGTGAGATCATGACCTGAACTGAAATCAAGAGTCGGATGTTTAACTGTGCCCCCAGGCACCCCTGAACCCTTAGTAGTTTTAACATATCTTGTCAATATAGCATGTTTAATACACTCTATCACTATAACCCATTTATATCACATCTCATGTTTCAAATGTGGTGGTAAGGAGTCAGGAGGTAAATTCCATCCCATGGGGCTCTGGTAAAATAAAGCTTCCAGGCAGTGATTTCTATTTCGCTAAAGCATTTCCATTCTCATTCCCCTAAACAAATCAGAATGTCAGCTCTATAGTGGCAGGGGCTTGGTGGTTTCCATTCGCTGCTGGGTGCCCATGGCCCAGAATAATCCCTGGCACGTAGTAAGAGCTCAATAAAAATGTATTCAAGGGCGCCTGGGGGCTCAGCTGGGTAAGCGTCCAACTTCAGCTCAGGTCATGATCTCATGGTTTGTGGGTTCGAGCCCCACTGTGCTGACAGCTCAGAGCCTGGAGCCTGCTTGGGATTCTGTGTCTCCCTCTCTCTCTGCCCCTCCCCTGCTCGTGCTCTGTCTCTCTCTCTCTCTCTCTCTCAGAAATAAATAAACATTAAAAAAATGTATTCAATACATTAATAAATTCCAGGCAGACTGACACTGAGTCACCCAAGTAACGATATTTTTTTAAATCTATTTTTAAACTATTTTTCCTGTTCCTTAATACATTTTTTGTTGTTTCTGACTTAAATAACAAAGGCTTCTTTTCCCTCAATGAAACCTCTCATACTTTTTATCTTACCCCAATTTTCTTTCTTTCTTTTTTTAAGTTTATTTATTTATTTTGAGGGAGACAAAGCACAGACAGAGGAGGGGCGAAGAGATGGAGAGAGAGAGAGAATCCCAGGGAGGATCTGTGCTGTCAGCACAGAGCCTGATGCAGGGCTCGGTCCCACAAACCATGGGATCATGACCTGAGCTGAAATCAAGAGTAGGACCCTTAACCAACTGAGCCACCCAGGCACCCCTATTTACCCCAATTTGCAAGTAAGTAATCAATAATTTAAAAACTCTCCCACTGGAAGTTCCATTTTCACTTACGGAAGTCTTGAACTAAAAAAAATTTTTTTAATTTAATTTTTAAAAAATTGTTCTCTCTCCAGTACCTGACACCATCTTTTCCTTTCTTAGAATTATAAAAACAAACTAATAAACTAAAAACACTCTGACACAGCATCATCTCTGTTTCCAGGCAATGTCAAACGCAGCGTTTGTTAATATCACCACCAATCAAGCACATCCTAACTTGCACTCAAAAGCTGAAATGTTATCATGGGCAACAACATCTATCAGCTTTCTTAAAGTGACAAGCTCACTTTGTGTTCACGAAGCTGACGCACAAAAACCCAAGCCCAGATAGCCGTAGGTTGCCAGATGCTCTTTTGAGTAGAGATGGAATTACAGGAAAAAGCTGTTAAATCGGCTCACACCTCGAACAAGCACACAAGTGCTTTCCCTTGCGATTCCCATTGTGCTTTGAGGTGCAGAAGTGATTTACGGATACCTCCCCATTTTGTCACATGGAATATTAACAAGACGTGTACTCAAAGATCAAGGTTTAATAAAATTAATCATTTTTACTGCTTCATCAAGGACATTCTTAAATAAAACTGCCTTTTTCTGGGTGCGACTCACCAGATACGTGCCCACAGTCATGTTGAGCTGAATATAGAAGCAACTTATGTTAGGCTGATTTCAAAGGCTCCTGGGATAAGATAATGCCCCTGCCTCGAAACCATTCATATCACCCCCTACCCACCCTGATGGTCTCTAAGTTTCTTCAATTACCCACTCGGCCCATTTTTTGAAAATGAAGTTGTGTATGAAAGTAAAATTCCAAGTGTCCATAGTGGCCTATTCAGGCTGATCGTGTGACCTCCTCTGGTGAACGAGGTTGGATGATGTGGCCATGGTTTGCATGAGAAATAAAATAGGGAATCAAGTTTTCACCTAATGTTCAAAACACCCTTGGAGGCATTTAGCAGTGTGTAGTTCTTGTTTACTTTTTTATTTTATTTTTTATTTTAGGGAAAGGGAGAGAGTGAGCAGGGGAAAGGGGCAGAGAGAGAGAGAGAGAGAGAGAGAGAGAGAGAGAATCTCAAGCAGCCTCCACGCTCAGTGCAGAGCCCGACCGCAGGGCACGACCCTGGGATCAAGACCTGAGCCGAAATCGAGAGTCAGATGCTCAGCTGACTGAGCCACCCAGGCGCCCCAATCGGTGTCCCCTTCTGATTCATTTCAGAGGTTTCAGAGACAACAGCTGAACTTCTCATGTCCGTGGTTCCAAGGGGACACAAAGGAGCAAGGGTAGCTATCTGGGAAGAAGCCTCAGGAAGGTGAAAGGAGGTCCCCGTCCATCATGGCTTGGTCACACCCCTTAGGGATGCAGCCACATCCCCAAATGACCACAGGCTTGGCTGTTAAGCCCAATGAGTTGAGATGACAAAAATCATGGAGAGGCACTTCTGCTCCTCCCCACACCTCTGCCCCTTGCCCGTCTCCCTAATAATCCCACCACCACCATCAATGGGGTCATTAATTTAACGGGTTAGACCCAGGAGATTGATGGGCCAAATCTATTAGCAAGAGAGGTTCCTGTGACTAAACGGTGAGCTCCCGTGCTTTGCACTCATATTCTCGCATCAGTAACATACGACGAACAAAACAGGGCTTGTCTCTCAGAAGTCCTGAGCAGGTTCCTCCTCTTTCTTGTTTTTTGTTTTGTTTTTGTTTGTTTGTTTGTTTTTCAGTTAATAAGTAAGAGAGGCAGAACTTCCAGACCTGGTCACCTTTCCCTCCTCTCTTGGTATGGGCACATTGAACAGGCTCCCCTCAAGACTGAGAACTGCAAAATTGAAAGGCTTTTGCCAGACATCATTGCACTGGGTTTAAATGTATTTTTTAATGTTTGTTTATTTTTGAGAGAGAGAGAGAGGGAGAGCACGAGCCGGGAGGGTCACAGACAAGGGAGACAGAGGATCTGAAGTAGGCTCTGTGTTGACAGCAGAGAGCCCGATGCAGGGCTCAAACTCACGAACCTGTGAGGTCATGACCTGAGCCGAAGTCAGACACTCAACAGACTGAGCCACCCAGGTGCCCCTGCACTGGGTTTCGTTGGGTTTGCACAGTTACCCTAAAGATGTTGTTTGATTCCCATTATGCTATTAGGAGCGTTGTATAAAACTCCATCAGAAATCCCATGGAGGGGAGAGACAGTACAATTTGAGCATTCCTCTTGGTCCCTACCCAGACCCCTTCACACTGCTCTCCCGTGCCTAATTCACATCTGCTGAGGTGCCGAACACAATGCCTGTCTCCTAACAATCCATGTGTACCAAATAATTAAATGACAAACAGAAGGGTACCACTGCTGACACTATCATTACCAATGCCTTTGTTCTGCATGAATCTCAGTCAAGGTCTTCGCAAAGGCTGATGGCCACACATAGCTGTAACAACGACAGCAAGCATTTGTGCAGTGAAGATGAATTCTGGCTCACTTACCCTTCACAACAAGCTCACAGAGAGGCTGACCTGTAATAAGCTTTCCCAGTGAGCAAACTGAAGCTTAGAAGGCCAAATAACTTGGCCAAGGTAATACAGATGGGGTACTGGAGAGTGGGGACTAAAACCGGTTTTCTTATTCTAGAGTCACAGCTCGTAATTCTATATCCCAAGTTTTTCAGACATTTTAATTTCTGTAATCAGAAGAAAATAAAGATATATGTTGATGTTAGAATTATGCAGTAAAGGCAGTATCACTAATGACAACAACAAAAGGGAAAACAAAAAAAGGAAATTCCCTGAAGAAGGGTAAGAAAGTTCTTCCTAGGATATTCAGGATTGCAAAGCCACTTGAAACATAAACTAACCACCATTATTCTCAGCCTGTGAACTTCCACAACCTATATCTTGATGATTCCAAGAAAGACATATGTCATTTATGCGGAACTGTACCCATGTTGCTTTAGATAATCAACATCATTCACTGAAAATTACTACATCGGATTCCCCTAATGCCTTGTCCTCTTTAGCAGGAATTATGAGCGCACTAATGACTTTCTTAGATGCACAGTATTACACTGGGCATCTCAAGTTCAGGCCGGCACTGTGCTTGGATTCATGTAGTGTTCTGTAGATACTAGATTGTTCTACATGTAATATACAATGTGTGACTCAGAAGGAATGATGCTCATTTTTGCTTGTCTTTCACTTCTGAGTACTGCCTAGAACACTGTGTGAGTTCAATCTGTTACTGATAACGGTAATAATCTCAACTGATGTTCTAGTCACCAGAATCTAGTCCTTAACAGCAACAAATAGGCCAGTCGGCGTTCGGGTTCTGAAATTTTATATTTGCTACATGATCAAAAATCAAAGATACCTTTCCACACGACGATTCTGAAGACTATTGACTTGCATTGGTAAGCCTTCTTTTCAACGTTTCTGAAAAGGTTTCTATCCGTCTTGTCATATCACTTTGAAAAACAGTCTTTGAGAACAAACCAAGCAAAACATATTGAGGCATTGAACAGAATGTTGCACTGCACAGAGTCCTTCACAGCAGCCCTGTGAGACAGGACTCTTTCTTAATCGTAGTTCAAAATGGAGACACTGAGGTAAAGAGAAGGGTGTGGTCTGATACGATCAACAGATAGAATGGTACTGAGGGGGCCTGCATGGACCTCAAAAATGCACAGCTCCCCATTTGCAGATGAGAATCCTGCTACAGTGGGGACACGCCTCTCACTCCACGACAGCAATTATCACACACGACACATATGCTAAACAAACAACAACAATAAAGTCTCAAATCTGTGGGTATTCAAAGAGTCCCAAAGAACTCCTAATTTATTTTCCTTAAAACACACCTCACTTTCAATCCCATGGAGTTCCCTCTCCTCAGACCCCTTCCTCCGCAAAATGTTCAGACCATGCTAAATGGTCAATTATTCATTCCCCTAAATTTGTTGAGGGCTACGTATTTCTGAAAAGTTTAGGGAGACTTTTATCTATGGAGTCTTGATGAAAAAACAAGATAGAACAAAACTACATGCAACGTTGAGCTTTAAAACATACGTGCAGCGTATGAACACTGGGCATTAGTTGAAGGCATTTATGGAGAACTGAGCTCTCTGGTAATAACTCCCCAGAGGCACCAATCACATCCTGGGCTTTCTTTGAAGAGTACAGCAACAACAAAACTCATTTAGTACACAATTTAAAATCTGGTCCTTTAACAAACAATTGCCCTTTCCAAGACTTTCCCTTTGGATATTATCAGAAAAGATGGCAGAGACAAACTACTTTCTATCCCTAACACTACCCACAAAGGATGCTTCTTCCTCCAAAGAGCGTTCTTCCCTTTAAAACCATGCAGAGGCTCCAAATGGTTTGTTACTGCCTTAGTAAAAACATCTTCAAATCTAAACGCCTTCATTTTGATAAACAAAGAACGTGACACAGAAAAGAACTTCAGTGACCAGCCCAATCGCTTCTTTTCAGGGACAAAAACTAAGGCCCAAGGAGGGAAGAGATTTGTACCAAATCATATTCAGCTAATGGCCACGCTGGGATGGAGAGGGACCCAGTCATAGACACCTTCTCCCAAATAGCAATGTGACCTTTCTTAGAATGTATTGGTTCAGGCCGCACTTAGAGCACTATGTATGGAAGAGCCTGTTCATGGCTGGCATGTAAAGGCACTGGCTTGGGATAAAGGGGGAGCTGGTACCACGGAAGCCACCCTAAGTTTTGCCCGTGTGCCACACTGGGGACATGAGTGTCAGGGATTCTTACTATCCTCTGTGGCTTGGGCCTTTCCACAATAAAGAGCACCAAAGCCATGACACGTTGGGTGGCAATGGGCTACAGTATCCTCTAAAAGCCTCCCCACCATCACACGGGAAGAAAATGTGAGCCAGTGTTTTCTCCCGGTCTTTCATGGAGCTCTAGTGGATGATCCCGCCAGGAGAGCTGAACCTTCTCTGTGACGGGATCAGAAATGACAAGGGACATTTACAAACCAGTGGGGCTGCCCACTATTGTATCATCCTAAGAAAAAACAAATCACCTTCAACACAACTGGGGTTCCTGGGGACATTCACTTCCACTCTCACGCTGATGGAAACGAACAGGGTGTACCGCCTGGATCATATGATCATTCTTCTGCTCTGCAGAGTGAGAGACAATTGAGAACATCTCACCGTTCAAAATACACGAGGAGAAGGCAGGTCTTCCTAAGACATTCCAGTTAGGGAGGCAAGCGGGGAAGGACGCAGGGCAAGGTGGAAAGAAGAAAAGAGAGGTAGTGAGAGTAAGGAGAAGGCAGGCATGCGTATGTTCTTCTGACTTGAAGACTAAACAGCCGATAAAATTCACACAGCTTTTATTACTCACTTACATCCCTGGAAACCAACAGATGGAATCTCTCATTGCCAAGTTCTAATGCATTTCATGTTCATGCTTAGCATCAGGACACCGGGCTTGCCAAATACTAATAAACCGCAGACAGTGAGGTGAGTGTCTAGAATCCACAGCTCCACCCTCTGCCTCGCTTGCGGCGAGGAAAGCACTCACTCCGCATTAGCTGGACGTCCACAAAAGGCAGCAGGTACATCCGTCCAGACGTGGAAACTGAAGGTGACCAGTGTCCATACGACATAGTCACTTTTTTAGTATAAAAAAATACAGAGGTGACCCCTAAGGGTAATTCATATCCATTAGCTGAGAGGGCTCATTATGAGAACTACAGCAATTAATCCTTATCCTGAAGGACAGTCAACAAAGTAGCGACTGTATTCGAGTGTTAAGGCAACCTAGAAAATAAAGCTCAGGAGAACCCCCTAGTCTATATCGCTGTGATACTGGTAGAAATTAGTCCTTGAACACGAGGGCCCAAAACTCTTGAGCTGAAAAATTTTTATTCCTATCAACCAGCCACCTTAGTGCCTGCGCTTCTTTCTTGGACTGTTCAAAGCTTGGTATCCACATCTCCCTCAAAGAGCTCCAACGTGGAGCCAGAGGTGAGAAAGCAAACACTGTGGGCTCCGGGCAGCTCAGGTGGGTAACTTCTGCCTTCCATCTTTTGGGTGGTAAGCCCTGCATTGGGAGAAAGAAAAAAAGAATTCAAAATAGATGATAAGGAAAAACAAGTCCCGTGTTCCTGCCTCACAACAACAGCACCCGACACGTACTTTTCCTTTGAAAGCAAATATCGTCACTCCCCAGTGAAACAAATAGTCTCTTGGCAAATATTTTTATGAAATTTCAGAACACAGAAAAGAAGGGAGAGATTCTGCCACCTCCCTGACTGGAAAAGTCTAATTCTGAGGATCAGGAGTTAGGATGGTTGTAGATTTCTTGACAGGGACACTGGAGGTTAAAAAGCGATAGTGAGACTAACCGTTGAATGTTAACATTAGTGCGTAAACCTTTAGGGAAGAAAAAGAATACTTGCGTAGCCTCAAAATATCTCCCCTGAAATATTTATTCATTATTGTGGTGGTTTTAACTCATGCCTGCAAATTGTGTGATATTCCTCTCTCGAGGAGGTGAAGATCAATCCCCCTCCCTTCGAGCATGACCTGGACTTAGCAACCTGCTTAATGGAAAGGGAAAAACAGTAAGCTCACGGAGGAAACCTAGCAGGTATTGCCTTAAACCAACTGATCAAAGTTAACATCACTAGTAATAGGTCAGGTTGATGTCATGCACCCCTCTGACAAGGTGAGATGAGAAGGGCCCTTTCACCGCTGCAATATTATTCCCCCAAATCCATAATCCAAGTTTTAACAGGAGAAAACATCAGACAAACCCATGGAGGGACAGTCTACAAAAATATTGGCCAGTACTCTTTAAAAGCATCAAAGTTATTAAAAATAAGGAAACTGAACGACTGTCACAGTTTAGAGAAGACCAAGGACACACGAGAGCTCATTTCAATCTGGTATCTTGGATTTAATCCTGGAACAAAGGATGTTGGTGGAAAAACGGGTGAAATACGACTAAAGTCTGCAGGTGAGTTAATCGCAGTGTGCCAACGTTAATTTCTTAAGCGCTGACACGTTATCATGTCATGATGTGCAATGTTAACAACAGGAGAGGCCAGGTGAAGGGCGTTCAGGACCTCTGTACCATCTTTGTAACTCTTCCGCCAATTTAAAATCATTTCAAAAGTAAAAGTTTTTTTTTTTTTAAAGGCGATGCAAAATGCCTTCCAAATTCTAAGGAAAACTGATAGTTTACACTCAGCGAAACTATGGCTTACATGTTGGAGTGAAATGAAGACATTTCAGACATCCTCACGTACCCCTTCTCGAGAAGCTGTCCAAGGGCAGGATCAATCAGAAGCGCAAACTCGGGAAAAGGGAGAAAGCATGCAAGAAATAGAGGTGTCCCCGCAATAGAAAAAGATAAGAAAGGAAAATCCTCAAATGCTAGGCAGGGGAGCTCTCAGGGTCCCTTTTTTTTAAACATCAAAAAATTAGTGTATCGGCATGTTAGTTAGAAACATTGGGCAAATACCAAAATAATTAGCTAAGTGTGGTGGTAAGAGATTGCTCCTGGGGAGGGAGAAAAGGGGTAACTTAAAGGCTGCTCCTTTTTTTTTTAAACTAACTTTGCAGAACTATTTAATACTTTGAGCTATGTGCATGTGTATCTTTTTCCAAAAAAAAATTTTAATGTGAAGATAACAGGGTTTATAATGTATTGAGTTTGTAATAATTAGAATTCTCATCCATTACAAATTTAGAAAGCAGAGTAGAAAAACCAATTTGGAAATATAACAATTTGGGTGCCTACCTGTGGTTGAATCAACATATTCCCTTTTTTGTTAAACTTCCCATAGGAAGCACAGGAGAAGATACTAGGGTGTAGCCCAAAAAAAAGATGACCTAGAATGCATATAAAGCTTCCTTTAAGCATCTGAAGGGACTCTAAGTTGAAGAATGCATTAACATGTTTGGGAGAGAGTGAAGGATATACCTCTCTGCTCTCAGGACAAATGACCATGTAGTTTGGCTTAAAAGAATCTGGAACTAGGGCAAGATTTCTTTACCAAGACAACACAGCAAGAGACCCAGAACACAAATCCAAACAGCAAACCATTAGGAAATGCTAAGACTTAAAAGCTGGGAAGTTCTGAATAGCAATACATTTTTTTCCCCCAGAAAACTAGAGGTGGGCTCAAAATTGGGGTTACTTTAGTGAGGGATTATGGTTGGTCAGAGATTGTATTTGAAGCAAGAGCAGAACAGAATCAAGAAAGGAGGATGCAAACTTTTGAAAGGTCACCGCTCATATTTATTGACTAACATGTGGAGATGCGAGGCTACATCCCATTGAACTAAAGAGTCAGAGGCAGGTAACTAAGAATGGACTAGAGAAAGCAAAGTCCGGGTTCAAAGGAAAGAACCATATAACTGTCAAAACTAACAAAAGATAAAATGGGCTACCCTGAAAAATGATGCAATCGCCAGCACCAGAAATGTTCCAAGATAACCAGCAGATGGCTTGTTCGTGATGCTAGAACCAGTCAGCTGGTAGCCATACTGACCACATACCATTGGATGGCCTTCCCAACCCTGGTGCTGCGTCACTGTTTATATGAGAAAGCCAGTACTGATATCTGTTTGCGTGCCTGCCCACTCAAAAGTCTTTCAGCAGTGTAGGATAAAGTTCCATCTGAGGGGATATCACAAAGAAAATAATCTTATGAAATGGACTCTTAACTCTAGTGTTCTTGTAGAAATAGTTCACAGTATGACCTGAAGGAAGTGTGTCTGATGAAATAGTTATGACATTTTGGAAGTGACTAAGTTTCAGCATCCCAAATTGTCTTTCCAGCTGGGGTCCTGGGCAGAAAAACAAGCTGTTTCTAAAGTATGATTAACAAATATTTTGCTTCCAAAGAGAACATGGTTCCTATTCTAACAATAAGGACAAAGTCAGGTAATCTAAATTCACGACTTTCCTTGAGGCCATCAGGGAACCGAAATCACACAGGAACCAGGTAAACCGAATTCCAGAGTGACAAGCCCCTCCAGAGAGAGATGGATACATGATTTGTTTAACCTTTGACAGAACACAGGAGAAAGCGGTGGTCGTCATACCAACAGGTAATAAGAAATCAGTTAACATTTTTAAAAAATGTTTACTTATTTATTTTGAGAGAGAGAGAGAGAGGCAGAGAGAGAGGAGAGAGTGAATCCCAAGCAGGCTCTGTGCTGACAAGGGACGCAGGGCTCAGTCTCACCATCCGCGAGATCATGACCTGAGCCAAAATCAAGAGTTGGACACTTAACCGACTGAGCCACCCAAGTGCCCCGAGTTACATTTTTAAACAAATTCTTAAAGGTGAAGTATGGGTTTTCATGCCAGTTTGGAATACCTAGGAGTCCCAGACACAAAGGAAGAGTTCAAATCCACTCAAAAGCTCTTTTCCATGGACCTCCATCAGATGCTCAGGAGGGAGACTGGAAGCAGGGCAGAAGACTGAAAATATTTTAAGCTGAATTAACATTAACACAATAACCTAAATTTGTAGGAGGTAGCTCAGGCGGTGATTAGAGGAATTTTATAGCAGTAAACACGTATATTATGAAAGCATAAAGGTTTAAAATCAATGACCCAAGTTTCTACCTTAAATTTGAAAATGAACAAATTAAGTCCAATTTAAGAAAAATTAACTGAAGACCATGGGGGAAGGGAAGAGGAAAAAAAGAGTTACAAACAGAGAGGGAGGCAAACCATAAGAGACTCTTAAATACAGAGAACAAATTGAGGGTTGATGGTGGGAGAGGGTAAATTGAGGAGAGCACTTGTTGGGATGAGCCCTGGGTGTTGTAGGTAAGCGATGAACCACAGGAATCTACCCTCAAAACCAAAAGCACTCTGTATACAGTATATGTTAGCCAACATGGCAATAAATTATATTAAATAAATAAATAAAATTAAAAAAGAAAAATTAAAATAAGGAACAGAAATAATTAAGATATAAAACAAAAGAAAAAATAATGAAATCAAAAGCTAATTATTTGAATAGCTCAATGAAATGGATAAATCTCTGTGTAGATTAATCATGAAAAAAGACACAAATTAATATCAGACATGACAGAGGTAACATACAGATAGTACAGATATTGAAAGAATAAAGGAATGCTGACAATGGTATGCTAGTCAATTTGACAACTTGGAGAATATGAAAAAAAAATCCCTTAGAAGACACAATCTACCAAAGCTCACTCAAAAGGAGATGAACAACAGGAACAGCTTTAGGTCTATTAAAACAATACAATTTATACTTAAAAACCTTCCTACAAGGAAAAAACTTTGATGGCCTACTGGTAAATTCAACAAACAGTTAAGGAAAAAATAATTCTAAATCTCCACAAACTCAGGAAACACGAGCAGAGGGAACATGAGAGCAGCATTACCACATACGAAAACTAGCCAAGGCACTGGGAGAAAAACATGGACCAGTCTACCTCATGAGCATAGATGCAAAAATTCCTAACAAAAATTTTAACAGTTCAAATCCAACAATAAATAAGAAGGATAATATAACCAAGTTAAGTTTATCTCAGGAAAGCAAGGTCATTTAGCCTTGAAAATTATCACTGTAATTCATCATTAAATAAAGAAGGAAAACCATGATTGTCTCAATGGAGACAGAAAATGATTTGACAAATTCTATATCCACTCATGATAAAAAATTCTCATCAAAGTAAGAACAGAAGGAAACTTTCTCAATTTGATAAAGGGCATCAACCAAAATCCTACAGCTAATATCATAAACGATGATGAAAAACAATGATGAGACAATGATGAAGAACAAGTCTCTCTATGATGGGGAACTATGGTCCCAACAGTACTCTTCAAAGTTGTAATGAAGGTCTTAGTACAGTAAAGGAGAAAAGGGGAAGAAATAAAAGGCAAATAGATTGGAGATGGGGATAAAATCATCTTCTTTTATAAATGACATGATCATTTATGTAGAAAAATCCTAAGAAATCTTGTAAAAAGATACCAGAACTAATCAGTGTAATGAACACGGTTGCAGTCTATGAAGTCAACGTACAAAATCAATTTTTTTCTATATACCAGCAACAAATGATCAGAATATATAGTTTAAAAAAATATATCATTTATTATGGTATCAAAAAATGTGAACTACTTAGTGATAAATTTGAGTAAAGAGTTATAAAAAAACCTGTACACAAGAAATTACAAAATAATGTCTAGAGAAATTAAAGACTTAAATGGATAGATATATCATTCTTATGGGTTAAATGTCTCAATATTGTTGTCAATTGATACTTACATTCAACACAATCACAATGAAAATGCTATCAAGCATTCTCATATAAATTGGCAAACTGACTCTAAAATTTATATATTAAAGCAAAAGACCTAAAATGGTGAAAATAATTTTGAAAAAGAACAAGGTTTGAAGATTGACACTATCTCATTTTAACACTTATTATGAAGCTACAGTACTTAAATACAGACATATTGATCAGCCCAGAAATTAACATATATATATATATATGGCCAATTGAGTTTAGAAAAAAACAACAAGGTAATTCAATCATGAAAAAATAATCTGGAAAGTAATGGTGCCGATCCTATTGGACATCCAAATATACAAACCTCAACTCTTACACCACACTGCATTACAAAAATTAACTCTAAGTGGAAAACAGACCCAAGTGTAAAAGCTAAAACCACAACATTTCTAGAATAAAACAGAAGCACATCTTAGTGACCTTGGGTTACACAAATATTTTTATATAGGACACAAAACACACAAATATAAAAGAAAAAAATGATGTGCTGGACTTCATCAAAATTAAAACCTTTTACACCTTAAAAGACACTGTTATGAAAATGGAAAAACAACCCAAAGACTGGAAGAAAACATCTGTTATTTGTTCAAAATATATGAAGAACTGTCACCACTCAAGAATAACAAGAATAACTCAATCTTTTTTAAATGAGCAAAGATTTGAAGAGACGTATCGCCGAAGATATTGATGGCAAATAAGCCATTTAAAAGATACTCAAAATTGTTAGTTGCTGAGAAATGTAAATTAAATCACAGTGAGATACCACTACGCACCCAGCAAAATGGCAAAAACTACGACTGACCACACCGACTGTTAATGAATGCAACTCCCATGCAATGCTGGTGGGGATGTACGACAGAGTAACTTTGGAAAACAATCTGGTAATTTCTCAAAATGTTTAACAGACATCTACCATATGACCTAGCCATTCCTCGCCTAGGTATTTATAGAAGACAAATGAAAACATACGTCCACGCAAAGACTTGTACGTGAATGTTCGAGGCAGCTTTATTGTGTAATAGCCAGAAACTGAAAACAACTCAAATGTCCATCAACAGCTGAATGGATAAGGCCATTTTGGCATGTGCGAACTTCAACAATGAAGAGAAAGGAACCGTTGATACGCAGTGTTGTGGATGAATGTCAACATTATCATGTGGATAGAAAGAAGCCAGACACAAAAGAGAATCATTACAGGATTCCATTTACATAAAATTCTAGAAAAGTGCCTTAGCTTCTTTGTCAGAAGTGGCAAAAAGCAGATGTGTGGCTGCCTGAGAAAGGGGGTGGAGAGAGGATAGATTAAAGAGGGACATGAGGAAACTCATGTCCTGGGGAGGAAAGAAATGTTTGTCATCTTGATTGGGGTGATGGTTTCACAGGTATAGGTCATAACTAATCAAACCACGCATTTTAAATATGTGCAGTTTATGGTATATCAATTATACCTCAAAGCTAGTTTTTTAAAAGCTTATCCCCTGTGAAGTTAGATCTCTGACGATTATATGCTGTCTCCCCTATTATGGCCTTTTTGAGGACAGGATGGTGTATCGGTAAATGTTCTTTTACAGACTAAAGTCAATTCAATACCGAAAGACTTCCCCCTACATGGGGTAAATAAAGCAAACACCATAGAGAACAAGCCTACTCAGATTCAACAGGTGTGGTGGACAGACTCCAGATGGCCCCCGTGATTTCTGCCTCCTGGTATTCATGCCCTTGTATTCCTTTCCTCTTGAGCGTGCAAGGTATCTTCACTTGTTTCTAACCAATAAAATACGGCAAAGGTGAGAGAATGTATGTGATTGTGCGTACATGATCATATATGCTGGTTGCAGCACTGATCTTGCTGAACTCTCTCACTCCCTTGCTGGCTTTGAGGAAGTAAGCAGCCATGCTGGGGAAGCCCGCATGGACGAGGAATGTAGTGGCCTCTCAGAGCTGAGGGCAGCCTCTGGCCTCCAGCCAACGAGCAACTTGAAGCCCTCAGTCCTATAGCCTCTAGGAACTGAATCTGCCAACAAGCATGTGAGTTTAGAAGCAGACTTGTCCCCAGTTGAGCCTCCGGGTGAACACCCGGCCCTGACTGATACTTTGATTGCAGGCTTCCGGGGGACCCGCTTAAGCCATGAGCTAACCCACAAGAAACCGTGAGATGATAAATATGTGTGGTTTTTAAGCCACGAAGTCTGTGACATTATTATTCACACAGCAATAGATAACTCACTAGGTCTGTGTAGAGGGAGAGCAGGGGAGAAGCAGAGTAGAGAAAGGGGAGATACATTTGATATTCTTACAGTAGTTTCTACATCCAAATACAATGATTAAATTATTGCCAGCCACAAGATGAAAAATAGTCAGAGGAAATCAAATTATTTCTTTTAGCTTTTCTTTGGCTGAAAGAGAAAAAGTGAAGAAACATATATAAGCAGCTTACTTTAAGGCATGGCATATGGAAGCTGTAACAAATCTTGTAAAACAAATGAATAAATGCCAGTGTAAAGAACTGGTCTTAATACCCTTTTAATTTACTTTCACGGTACATTTTGTTCTGCTTTTCAATAATGAGCACATTAGCATTTGAGAACTGTAGCGCATCCATTGAAATGCAAGCAAAGCCTTTTAATCATCCTCAACTGACCACTTCTCGGGGAGGAATAAGAACACGCCAAAGGACAGCCTACTCCATCTACTTTTCTTCAAAGACTCCAAAGAGAAGGACATGTAATTACATCACCTTCAGGCACTCGGAAATACCACAGTTAGCTGTTTTTTTGGAAATGCAGGAATATACACACTCTCCTATAACTTTTACAAAGCTATCCACCAACGTCGTCATGCGCTCTCTTCCAGTCCCCAGCAATCATTCCAAAAGGGCGTCTGTGAGGTGCGGACACAGTTAGGGCTTGTGGGGTTCTTTGGTTTTCTGTGACTGTCATGTCCAAGCCTGGCACGGATCTTGATCGGCAGCCCCGGGCAAATCACCACCCTCAGAAGTTCTGTTTTCTGCTTTAACAGACTTTCAGAATAAATAAATAGGATGGCATGGGTAATTAATGTGGTCTCTACTTCTTCACGTTTGCTGCAGTGTGCGGATTTTGGGTTTTGCTGTAACGTGGCCCTGTAACTTAGGTCAAAGAGGAAGTCGTTGCCAGTCAGGATGCATTCTCTGAGAAGGATGATGTAATAGTGTTCGTGCAGCAACCAAGTCACTTGGCTTAACAGAAATGATTTTATGAGTAAATCTTTGTTATATAAGACCAGATAAAACAATTTAAATTTTTATACTAGTTAAAATGAGGAAAATAATCTTTCAAATGTTTTAAAATTTGTCTAAAAATACACACATTTCGCATATGAGAGCCTTATCTATACAATACACAAAAATAATTCAACAAACTGTTCAGGTTTATGTCTGACCTGAAATTAATACGCTGTCCAAAATAAACATTTCAGTATTTAACAAAAATTGTTTGCCTCCAGAGAACTTTGATGAAACATTACGTGTATATGGGAGTAGGACAAGGGACTGATGAGTGATGGCCAAGTAGTATAGTATAAGTGGGCCATCTCATTTCTTCTTTCTTTTTTTTTTCAATTTTTTTAAACATTTATTTATTTGAGAGAGAGAGAGACAGACAGAGTGTGAGCAGGGGAGGAGCAGAGAGAGAGAGGGAGACACAGAATCCGAAGCAGGCTCCAGGCTCTGAGCTGTCAGCACAGAGCCCGACACGGGGCTCGAAACCATGAATCGCAAGGTCATGACCTGAGCCAAAGTTGGCTGACTTTTAGGGGCTGACTGGGCCACCTGGGCACCACTCTCTTTTAATTTCAAAGGTAAATTAAACTAATCTTTCTCTTTCTTTCAATAAACTACCTTCTAACAAATTTAGTTATATATAAAGTGAGACCATTCCCAGTATAAATAAGTAAAGCAAGCAAATGTTAAGAGCATCAAGAAATCTGAAGACATTACTAAGAAATTTCTTTATAATAGTTTAAAAACTTTTTTTTTTTTTTAACGTTTATTTATTCTTGAGACAGACAGAGCATGAACGGGGGAGGGTCAGGGAGAGGGAGGCACAGAATCCGAAACAGGCTCCAGGCTCTGAGCTGTCAGCACAGAGCCTGACGCAGGGCTCGAACTCACGGACCGCGAGATCATGACCTGAGCCGAAGTCGGCCGCTCAACCAACTGAGCCACCCAGGCGCCCCTATAATAGTTTAAGAAAAAGAAATATTTTAAGGGTTATCCATCATCATTTGAATATTTTCTCTATATTAATAAGCATGTGCCGGAAAGAGAAAGAGCAAGAATGAGAAAGAGAGAGAGAGAGAAAGGTGTTAGATTGCACATGTGAAATGAAAATAAGTTTCTAAGCAGTAGCCTGTGAGGCAAACGTGTAAGGAGTCTGACAGAAACCAGAGCACTGATGGAAAAGTTAAAGACCTGACAATGTGGATGAGATTTAGAACTTTCCCATTTTTTATTATTTTCTTCCCTCTCCTGTAGCCTGCTTCTATCACTGCCCAGCACCTGCAGCATGGTGTCCTTCAGCAGAAACAATAAAGGGGTGTTTAAGGCCTTCGGGAAGAAGGACAGGACTAGTAAACTTCATGAGGAATGAAGTCCTCAAAGGAGAGGAATGAAATATTCACCTTCCTGCAGAGCCTGGTCTCTCTAATGGGAATGAAGAGGAGTACGAAGGGGCCACTACAGAAGGATACAAAATGGCGGAGTGCCTGGATGGCTCAGTCTGTTAAGCATCTGACTCTTGGGTTTGGCTCAAGTCACCATCTAGTGGTTTGTTGAGTTTGAGTGCCATGTCGGGCTCTGTGCTGACAGTACAGAGCCTGCTTGGGATTCTCTTCTCTTTCCCTCTCTCTCTGCCCCTCCTTCTCTCTCTCAAAATAAATAAACTTTAAAACATAATAATAATAATAATAATAACTTTTTTTAAAAAAAGGATGAAAAATGTCAGAAGCCATCAAGATGGCTCTCCTAGAGCCTCTTTGCCAAACCTTGATTCTCTCACCTTCTCCTGAAGCCGGATATTATCCCACACCTTGCTGCACACCATGCACTCAAATGCATCGATGTAGTTGTCCTGGTGGACGTCTTGTACTCCCCACTTCCGTTCCTTGAGTGCTGTGAGAAGTCGCTGATTCGAGACCTCACCCTTCAGCTTCCATTCTATGTAGGCCTCGTACAGTCTGTCGTCGTGATCCAGTTGTCTGATGTAACTTGCCAGTTCTCTAGGGTGAGCAAATTCAGACACGAGAATAGCACTTCTATTACTTGGGAGCCAGTCAGCAATGCTGGGGGACCCATAATACACAGGGACCACCCCCAGTTTCAGAGGTCTCCAGAACTTCTCAGTGATGTAGTCGTCACACACCGCATTCTCGAAGGCAAGGATAAACTTATACTGTGCAATGATCCTATAAAAGCCATCAGCATCCATGGAAGCTGGATTTTTTAGCTGCGGAGGGAGATCCTTGTTTCGTAAACACTCACCATAGGAATCCACCTCAACGTGAGTCATGAGTTCTCGAACATAGCTGTCCCTGTCTGATGGTGGGTCACAGTCTGACTGGACATACACCAGTGGAGCAAGTCTTCTTCGAAGGATGTTCTTGGACCGCAAAGGGACCAGGTATCTGAGTGACTTCAGGACTTCTACGCCCTCCAAGTACTGGGTGGTCAGTGGCAAGTGGGAATGTCGGCTGAACGTGGCAGTGTAGTTGAACAAGGTGATGACTGGCTTGTGAAAGAGCTTGTAATTATTTTTCGGAGACTCTTCGTGAAAAAGGGCCCAGTCATGATGGGCCTTCCGAGGCAGAGGTAAACTGTCTATATTAAAGTCAGTGCCTGGAAGAAGAAAAGAAAACGTTAGTATGTGCGCAAGAATTTTAGTGCTCGTCTGGAGTCCACCTGGTGAGATTAGAATACAGAGGAGTTTGAGGCTATAACGAAGGACGCTACAGCGCTTGCAAAGTGCCTCGCAGTCCATCATGACGCTGTCACCCTAGAAACTGTTCAGGGGGAGGATCACCAAGCAGAGGGACCCTCTTCCTGATTTTATAAAAAGAGAAATGGGACTAGTGTCTAGCCTGGTTCCGAAATGAGAATTTATTCTGCTGCCTCCGCCAATTGGCTTTTCTCCCCAGAGGTGTTGTCTCAGAGAGGGCGGGAGAAAGAAAGAGATAGACAGTTCTTAAAAAAGAAAAGAGCAAGAGAAAGGAAGCCAAAAAGGGGTAAGCCACCAGCTTGGCATTGATGGACTGAAAAAAAGTGAAATCATGCAAAAGTAGCCAGAATGAATATATGGTATAGATTTTTTTTTGATCCAAAATGATCGATTTCAACAAAGTGCAGTGAATCAATCTTAGTCAAAATGGTAGAAAAGAGGCTTTTAAAGACAAAACAGCCAATAATAGCACCATGCTACAGACTGCTGCAGGATGGACGTTAATTAACAAGCACATCAAGAAATAAAGAAGGCATAACAGGATTATAATTATGAGTGATTCTAACTTCCACAGGATTAATTGGGAAACCTTTGAAACACGATCCTGTGCAGACAGAAGTGATGGATGTGGTAAGCAGTTGTTTCCTGACATTGTGGATGGAGACTCAATCAGGAAGAAGTTATTTCTATAACCGAGAAAGGATTAAGACAATACCACAATATGTAACAGAATTTCTAAAGTGTTCCTGACACTGATGATTTTGTGGCCCCTGATTTGAGTTTTTAAATGTAAGGAAATGGCAAAAAAAAAAAAAAAAAAAAAAAAAAAGAATGAAGGAGTGCCTGGGTGGCTCAGTTGGTTAAGCGTCCCACTTCGGCTCAGGTCATGATCTCACGGTTTGTGGGTTCGAGCCCCACATCAGGCTCTGTGCTGACAGCTCAGAGCCTGGAGCCTGCTTCGGATTCTGTGTCTCCCTCTCTCTCTCTCTCTCTGCCCCTCCCCTCCCCTGTCACGCTCTGTCTGTCTCTCAAAATTAATAAATAAACATTAAAAAACAAAAAAGAATGCTCACCTACATACACACCGGGAATTTAATGACACGTAGAGTTAGGTTCAGCAAAAGTTAACAGATAAACTTGAAGATGTGAAAGAGTAGAGAATTTGAGAAGAAAGGCCATTCGCACATGAAGTGGTTGCTGGTCAACAGGACCAGGAACCCAGGAACTTGAGTTAGAGCATTAAGTTTCCACTGAAGGCATAACAGGAATCAAGGCTGTTTAACTGGGAGAGAAGAATTGGAGTCCAATCCACAGGAGTCAGAGACAGTGATCAAGATACAAGATTAAGATTGGTGGCGTATGATTAGAACAGAAGTGGGTCCACACTTAACTCGGGAGGGGGGCAGGCACAGGTGTCTTGAGTGAGTGGCTGGTGCCAGCAGTGGCCGGCGGCTGCTGCTATATGGCACGCAGGTGACTCTTTATTTGCCTCGCCCTGGCTGTGCCACGGCAAAGATCCAAAGAACAGGACAGCAGCAGGACACAACGCCTGCCTCCTGTGCTCCAGAGAATGGAGATGGCCTGAGCATCATCTCTGCTCATCCACATCAGTTAAGGGTTAACGGGCACCAAAAACAGCTCTGGCTAGATCTTTCTGTGGCCAGTTTCTAGGTCCACTCAGATTGTATTCGTAACATGAATGGGACTTGAGACTGGTTGCAATTATGAACCCTTCATTCACTGTAACTGGGAGGGCTTGCCATTCATTCACCGTAACGAGGGCTTGCCGGCTCGGTAGCCAAGTTCTACTGGAACCCTGATAAAGGAAGGAAGGGGAGAAGAGCACGGGGTTCCGTGCATATGCAATCTTTAGTAGTAAAACAAGCCTGCGGAATCTAAGCAAGATACATCCATGTATGTTCATGCTCTAAAAAAGAACACGGCTTTTGAAAAACGAGAGTGTGAGGTTCTAGGACATCCATCTGAATTGTTTAGTTTGTAGGAGTGACGCCATCTTTAAAAGTGCGGGAATATCGGGGCGCCTGGGGGGCGCAGTCGGTTAAGCGTCCGACTTCAGCCAGGTCACGATCTCGCGGTCCGTGAGTTCGAGCCCCGCGTCGGGCTCTGGGCTGATGGCTCACATCCTGGAGCCTGTTCCCGATTCTGTGTCTCCCTCTCTCTCTGCCCCTCGCCCGTTCATGCTCTGTCTCTCTCTGTCCCAAAAATAAATAAACGTTGAAAAAAAAATTAAAAAAAAAAAAAAAGTGCGGGAATACCTTTTTAACAGAGAGGAAAGTTAAAGGGACCTAACTTTCCAGAAACATTTCCCATTATTTTTTACCTTAAAAAGTATTTCCTAGCTACTTCCTAAAACACATACACAACAGCCACACACAAAATCATATTAAAGTAGGCTTTTAATCAGATTCTTCCGCACTAAAATTCTCTGGGGAAGATTTTAAAAAAGATGGCATTTTGCCCAGTGAGCTCCTTCCCTAAATCTACAGCTTCAGATGGTCAACACTCAAGAAGACTGAAATAAGAACCATAAAAGCCCTAAACTACAGCTAATCCTGGAACAACACAGACCTGAACTTTGTGGGTCCACTTACCTGTGGATTTGTTTTCAACAAACACAGTATAATACTGTGAATGTATTTTCTTTTATGTTTTTCTTAATACCATTTTCTTTTTTTCTGGCTAACTTTATTGTAAGAATACAGTATATGATACGTATAATATACAAAATATGTGTTAACTGACTGTTCATATTATCCTTCAGGCTTCCAGCAAACAGCAGACTATTAGTAGTAGTTAAGTTTTGGGGGTTCCAAAGTTAGACGCAGATTTTTCGACTGTGTGGGGTGTGGTGCCCCTAACACCTGCATTGTTCAAGGGTCCACCGTATTTCACTGAGGATATTATGGTCTAGAATATGAATGATGGGGTGCCTGGGTGGCTCAGTCGGTTGAGCATCCAACTTCGGCTCAGGTCATGATCTCACAGTTTGTGAGTTCAAGCCCTGCGTCAGGCTCTGTGCTGACAGCTCAAGAGCCTGGAGCCTGCTTCTGTTTCTGTGTCTCCCTCTCCCACTGCCCCTCCCCCACTCATGCTCAGTCTCTGTCTCAGAAATAAATAAACATAAAAAAATTATAGAATATGAATGATGATACTGAACAATTTCTATAGGTGGCTCAGGAAACAACTGAGTTCCTTACTTCTCTCCAACTCTAGGGCAATACCCACTATAACAAGAGTTGGAACATTCCTTATTGTTTTAAGTTTATTTATTTATTTTGAGAGAGAGAGAGAGACAGAGTGTGTGAACAGGAGAGGGGCAGAGAGAGAGAGAGAGAGAGAATCCCAAGCAGGATCCACACTGTCAACACAGAGCCCTACTCAGGGCTTAAACCCACGAACTGTGAGATAGTGACCTGAGCAGAAATCAAGAGTCAGATGCTTAACCAACTGAGCCACCCAGGAGCCCCAAGAGTTGGAACGTTTAAAGAAATCAAAGTCAATTCAACTATGGCAAATCCATAAAAACGTGACTAACTTGCCTGCCATTAGCTCACTAGTTTTACACAGTCCTCTTCACTGGCTCTCCCATTTAACAACTTCGGATTCAAACCTTCATTTCTCTGGGTTATTTTGCGTTTACTGCACACTGAAAAATGTATTCGCTCCTTTAAATAACAGCTGACAAATAGATCTTAAGCACTAAAGTGCACTGTAAAGGGAATTGCAACTTGGAATACAAATGGAATCAAATTAATGCTGGCAAATGGTGCCAGATTGCTAACTGCGGAGGCTGAATCTGGAGTGGCAGACAAGCAGAAGACTGACTATAGTTTATGATGTGTTTATGTGCTCCTTTCCTTCTGCAAGCACACAAACTCTTTTTTTGTTATTCCTACCCAGGCTGGTGAAAACAGAAGGCAACGCGTATTATTAGCCGCACTCTACTAACGAAGTTTGAATCATTTATCTGGAGCTGAAACCTCTAGTGGGGAGCAGAATTTTCCGACTGGCTAATGCTAAAGGACCGGAAAGATCAGTGGCCCCACTACAACGCTTGATTCTTTTGAACGATTTGCTCGTGGTGCTCCCAGGTACCCCCACCAAAACATTACCCGGCTTAAACCCAGCTTGCTCGGGGAGAACAGATACCTTATTTAGGAAAAGAAAAGTGCCCCCTCAAAATGTCCTTCAGAAGTAATCCCTGATTTTATTTTCTTTTAAAGTTTTTTTGCGTTTATTCATTTTTGAGAGAGAGAGAGACAGAGTGTGTGGAGCGGAGGGGCAGAGAGAGAGGGAGGGAGACACAGAATTCGAAGCAGACTCTAGACTCAGAGCTGTCAGCACAGAGCCTGAAGCGGGGCTCGAATTCACCAACCGTGAGATCATGACCTGAGCCAAAGTCGGACATTTAACCGACTGAGCCACCCAGGCACCCTAGTAATCCCTGTTTTTAAAGAGAACTCTAACAGAAAACTGTGTGCCCCACAAAGAATACCTCAATATAGGAAAGCTCTTGGGGAAAAACAATTTAGGCCACATATTACCACCCAGAATTTGCGTAGTTTGTTGGTATTTTTAAAGCCCTTTCACGTGAACTTTCTTGACTTACCCACACAACCCCATCAGGTCATGTATTTTCTCTAAGGTTCTGAGGGCTAACTCCAAATGTGAAAGCGGGGCACCTGGGTGGCTCAGTTGGTTGAGCATCTAACTTGGGCTCAGGTCACGATCTCATGGTTGGTGAGTTCAAGCCCTGCATTAGGCTCACGACTGTCAGCACAGACTTGCTTCGGATACTCTGTCCCCCTCTGTCTGTCCCTCCCCCGTCTCCAAAATGAATACATATTTTTGTTAATGTAAAAGAATTGGGGCACCTGGGTGGCTCAGTCAGTTAAGCATCCGACTTCGGCTCAGGTCACGATCTCATGGCTCATGGGTTCCAGCCCCACGTCAGGCTCTGTGCTGACAGCTCAGAGCCTGGAGCCTGCTTCGGATTCTGTGTCTTCCTCTCTCTCTGTGCTACCCCTACCCTCCGCCCGTGTTCATGCTCTGTCTCTCTCTCAAAAATAAATAAACAGTAAAAAAAAATTTTTTTAATGTGAAAGAATGGTGCTGGCACCTGGGAAAGACCCCGATCACCCCAGGCTAAATTCTAACTAAAGGCAGGAGGGGTGCCATACACGCACCTCTGCAGATGGCCTGGTTCCATCCCAGTCGGGGTGTGTGGGCAGGCCACTGGGCTCCAAGCACTCCCGCACTAGCTTCTAGACCCATCTTCTCCCCCTCTTCTCCACCACCTCTCTTCATGAGTCCTACCTGCCCCCTTATCGATCCTATATCGTGTAGCCCTCTCTCAATCGCACATGTTCAATCAGGCATCTGTCCATCTGCCCCTGGGCCTGGAAACTTCTCATGCCCCCTAACTGGGCCTGTGCTCTAGGCCAGTCAGCAACTTTGCAGCCCCTTCCTGGGGCGGTGCAGAGCCTGAGGCAAGAGTAAAAACGGGGTCCGGAGTACCATACGCCTAAACATTCAGCACCTGTAAATCATTCTGAGTGTTGGATTTTTATCCTTCCACCTTAACATAGATATATTCCTGGATTTTCTTTTAAGATTTAAAAAGAAATTGTAATGTTTATTTTTGAGGAAGAGACAGAAAGAGAGTTGAGTGGAGGAGGGGCAGAGAGAGGGAGACACAGAATCCGAAGCAGGCTCCAGACTCAGAGCTGTCAGCACAGACCCCGATGTGGGGCGCGAACCCATGAGCCATCAGATCGTGACCTGAGCCAAAGTCGGACACTCAACCGACTGAGCCATCCAGGCGCCCCCATTCATGGATATATATATTTTTTAATGTGCAAAGTCACAGTTCACACCAAATGTGGAGAACATATATTCAAAATCGACACCGTTTTCTACCATAGGTCGTGATTCTCACTGGGGCCTGGCACAGGGTGAAAAGAGAAGGGAAAGGTTCTCCCTGGCTCGCAGACAGCCTCACCTAACCCCTCAGGCCTTCCCTTCCACTCAGTCAGCACCACCCCAGGTGAGACGCCATTTTCCCTTCCTCTTTGGTGGGGGGTGGGGGGGCTCCCTCGTGGCCTGTCCTGGGTCTTGCCCCTCCCCACCCCCACTCTCCAGGTGCCTCCAGAAGCTCCTGAGTTGCTCAGCTGAGAGTCCCCATCAGACAGTCTGCCCCATCCCTTCAGGCATCAGCCTTTTAGACTCTTGCAAAAGAATCGGTGGCCGGGGAGTCAGGTTCAAACTGGGACCTCTCAGATTCCTCAGGGTTCCAAGCCGGAACGCCAGGGTGCCTGGCCCCTTTTCCTTCTGCCCCTGGCTCTGAGCCACACCATGAGGGGCCCTGTGACACAGACATGGACACCTAAACCTGTAAGTCCAAGCTCTGTCCTGACAAAAACTCCCTCTCTGACCAAATTTAATCAGGCTCTTCTGAGCCCTCTTCTCACTATGTCACAACCTTGGCCGGCTGCCCTGCCCTCAGCCTCCAGAGCCCAGATTCGGCAAAGAATCCTGCCGTGTTGGTTTGGTGATAATCCCCTCCTCACCCTTGATATTTAACCAAGTCCCTCATCCCCCACAACTGATGTCTAAGTCCTTGACCTGCCTCCAACATGAATCCTGAAGCCAGTTTAGCAAACATCTTCCTACCCCTGCTGTCCTCTTAGTAACCTTCCACACACTGACTGCCTCACCCTGCTTGTGGGCTAGACATCCCCAACAGTCTTTGTTGTATTCAGAGTTGAGCTCAGTTCTTTTTTTTTTTAATGTTTTTTTAATTTTTTTGAGACAGAGAGAGACAGAGCATGAACAGAGGAGGGGCAGAGAGGGAAACACAGAATCTGAAGCAGGCTCCAGGCCCTGAGCTGATAACAGAGTCCAACGCAGGGTGCAAACTCATGAACCACGAGATCATGACCTGAGTCACAGTTGGACACTTAATGGACTGAGCCACCCAGACGCCCCAGAATTGAGCTCAGTTCTATACTGAAGCCTCTCTCCTCTACTAGAGCAGTTCGGATAAAATCTAGCTTAACAAGTATCCAGTGTAAAACTTTTCTTTTACATTCCACACCTTTGTAGTCACCCCTTCACCAATCTTGAAGCCCAGGGGTGCATACCTGCAACAGAGAAGTGGCCACTGAGGGCTCTGGAAGTGAGCTCCACTTTGGCCATTCTGGGATCCTGATACTTGGAGTGTGACCTCTAAGGGGGAGGCACGGGCTCTATGGCCACAGGTGAGAACGTGACCTTAGCCTATGGACTCCTCGTCCTGTATGAAGGGGCACAGCTGGAGAAAGCCAGAGTTGACCCCTCTGGGCCGAGTCCAAAAGCTCCATTGTCCAGATTTAAGTTGTCAATCATCGTTCCCAAGCACAGTTGCTTCCAGGTTAGAATTCATGCTCTGGTATAACAGGGGCCTGATGTACTGTGTGTGATTACTTAAACCAAGGACACAAATTCAGATTTTAAACCTCGGGACAATGACATCCAATATGGTTGGGCAGGAGGAGGAACAGGGGGATGACTATTTCCTTCTAGCACATTCTCCCATAATGAATCCTCTTCAATGATTTAGTCTAAAATATGCCAACAAGTCTGTTTCCCAACCCTACTCAGGTTTTAACTAAACCTATTTACTGATAGATCCTACGTTTATACTCTATCCAGACTGCTCCCCTGAGCTCCAACCAGATTATCTAATAGCATGCTAGAAATATCCACTTGGATAGCCCAGAGAAAATCACCAATGACCATGCCCTGACTAAACTAGCCATCTTCCCCTAAAGCCCAGTCCCTTTTCGTGTCTTGTCTCCATTACATCACCACCAAGGTTGGTTTGAAACTCTTAGAGTAAGCTAGGTGCTCTACCTTTGAGTATAACCCTTCCTTTGCCTTTTCCCTTTTATTTATTTATTTATTTGTTTATTTACTTGAGGAGGGGAGGCAGGGAGAGAGGGAGAGAGAATCCCAAGCAAGCTCTGTGCCGTCAGCGCACAGCCCAACTCGGGGCTCTATCTCATGAACTGCGAAACCATGACCTGAACTGAAATCAAGAGGTGGACACTTAACTGACTGAGCCACCGAGGCACCCCGGTTTTTTCCTTTTAAAGTACATCTCAGGTGCACAGAATTGGGTGAATCGTAATCTTTGGTACATGGCACACTGACTCCAATGAGCCACGCTTAAACCTACAGAGAACTCCGAGTCTTAACGCCAACACACAGCTCCAGCCCGTACAGAAGGGTTGCCAGCCCGAGCTTGTGGCCGAGAGATCCACTCAATCCTCCGGCTTTCTCATGCCAGGCCGATGCTATATGTGACCAGATAAAGTTGCTTTGTATGTGCGCTTTTTTTTTTTCCCGGAGTGACTTGAAATAATACCGATTACAAATTCCTATGGAGAACAGAACACGCACATGGAAGATTTTGCCCTTTTCTTTTATTTTGCAGACAATTTCCATCAAAATGGATCCAGGAGTCAATGCTTTATATAAATCCATCACGAAAGCAGAGAATCTAAAGTAGAGACCTTCTCTCTCCTGGAGACTACTTTCTTCCAGACACACCAATGTCCCCCAACAGAACACACATTCCTTCGAGAATTCAAATACTGGGCTTAGTATTACCATGGGTTTGGCCCAAGATTACAGCACTCTCGGCTGCAAGTGGGTTCACGGAGGGCACAGAGGGCCCGGAGCTCTTTTTTCTAAAAGGAGGTGGTGTTAGTCACCGGCTTGCTGGCTTCTCAGCTCCATTCCGATCTTTGTGTGTTGTGCTCCGCACTGAAGGGAGAGACCCTGCAGACTTCATTTCTCAGGACCCCCTGCCTACATTTAGGTCCCGCCAATGGGAGTGCTGTAGGGAGGCTGGGAAGTGGAAGGGCAAGAAGGAGCCTCTTCTACAGGCTTCTCCCCTAGCAGAGAGAGCAGCAGCACCTGGGATTGTGATCGTATCAGCTGCAGTGGAGACACCAGCTACCAAGACTGTGGTGACAGCCCCAGCGGCAGTGGCAATGACCTTTCAGTGCCAGCACACAGGTTCCTGCTCACCTCCAACAGCGGAACCTTGGAGGCCAGCTGTCCTGCATTCTGGGTCAACCAATCTCCCCGCCATGCTTCTCCAGCCCACGGATGGTAGCTGTTTCCCATTACTTGTTCTGCGTAACTTCCCTTACGTTCTTTTGCTCCACCAACCCTTCCAAGCCTTTGTAACCAACCAATTCCCATAATAAATCCCATTGTTTGAAACACCTAGAACACCTATCAGACAACGATTAATACAGAAGCCCGTTTCAAAACCCCGAGACTTCCAAGGCACCTGGGTGGCTCAGTCGGTTGGGCGTCCGACTTTGGCTCAGGTCACGATCTCATGGTCGGTGAGTTCAAGCCCCTCGTCGGGCCCTATGCTGACAGCTCAGAGCCTGGAGCCTGCTTCAGAGTCCATGTTTCCCTCTCTCTCTCCGCCCCTCGCCTGCTCATGCTCTGTCTGTCTCTCTCTTTCACAAACAAATAAGCATTAAAAAGTAAAAAACCTTGAGACCTCCATCTGACTGCAATTTATTATTCCAACTTCTGTTGCAGATTTTTTCTTACTTGCTTACTCCTTGATTTTCCTAAAAATACTATTTCTTCACAATTCATATCCCTTTGTTATCACCATCCCAGGGTTTTATGTCCCCCTTTGTGTTTATGTCCCTCTTAGTCCATCTGGTGAGAGTGGGGAAGGAGAAAAAACACAAGCCTCCTATTTAAGGAGGGAAAACATAAAATCAGAGAATGAGGCCCCCCCCCGGAACAAAAGGAACCATCCAACTGCTTGACACGGGGAAGCCCAGTCCTGGTGCAGGTACTGTGTTGTAAATGCCTCTCTGAGCTGCGAACACAAATACACAGAATGCTGATGACCCAGGTAGCTACGGAGAACAGAAGTTTTATCACAAACTACAAATCCTCTCCACTGTGGGTGTTCGTTTTTCCCCTTCAACTGTGTTTCTTGACATTTAACGTAAGAAAATGATGAAGACTTTCTTGCTGCGAAAAATTTTACTATGGAACCTTTTACCCGTCGGAAGTAAACACCTCTGTGGCTACAAGATGTTAAGGCTTGTGAAACGATGGGCGAAACACAACCGCGGCAGACAGCCGTGGCTCATAAATCACCCTATTGCTAAACGCCTCAGCGGCAGCGAAACTCACAATGGCATCACTGAGTGTGTCGTCGTTTCCTGCCTGGGATTAAATCATTTGCTTCATGAAACTCAAACAACTTCCAGTGTTTGAGATAACTATTGCAGTTGCTACCTCCCCGCGACCGCTGTCTGCAATAAGCTTCACAAGCACATTAAGGTACCTCTGACAGCGTCTGAGCCTAATCTCGAAAGGGATTCCATTTCTTCCATGGTAACAATTAGAACGAGTGAGAAGATGAAGAAGAAACCAGAGCAGGACTGACAGTTTGCAGGGCAGCTTAAGGCACTATCCACCCCCCTGCCCCCCAGGAGACAGGAGCTGAAATGTCGCCCAGGGCTTATTGGCAAAGCCACTTCAGAGAGTTCTAGAATGTTCTGCTAAACCCCTGCTTGCCACTTTCATGGCAAGGCTACATGACCCTGCATTAGGGTTTGTGATATCTCTCAAGGCACGCAAAGAATTTATTCTTCGTTATTAAAAAGCCACATGTGGGGGTTTCTACGTCTCACGTTCTGATTCTATTGCAGCCAACACACCTGGAGACAGGAGGCAGCGCCACTGACTCAGAGCAGCACCCCTAAAAAGCAAGGTTTTACTGAGTTCTACTATTTGGAAAGCATTAAACTGGGAACTCTGGGGCTTCACAGATGAACAAAATAAGCTCCAGGGATCTTATGATTATGAATGTAAATGTTAAGCCATTAGCTGAAGTTCAAACTAGAAGAACAGAAATGCAAACAGCCCTGGCAGGAGAAAGAATGGAATGATTATTTCTGACTGGTCAAAGAGTTTGGGGCTTAACTGCTTATAAGTACAGGAAAAAAAAAAAAACAAAGCAATTTAAAAAAATAAATAAGACTCCATTATCAACTCAGGGCAAATAAGTAAACAGTGAACCAGCTGGTTCATCTATGAGTATCATTTGCATAGCCATAAAAATGTAGAGTGAATATTAATCTATCAAATACGATAATATAAGTGGAAGGTGTGGATACAAGAAGGGTGAGTTTTTGAGTAGGAGAGGATAAAAGAATCAACCCAAGATATAGCCAGTAGTTTCCAAGACACAGCCAGTAGATAAGGCCTAATACTGAAAAACCATTAAGTAACCTGAGAAGCTAACACAAACTTGCTATTTAAACTTGGAATATATATAGCTTTGATAAGGACTAAAATAAAATATTATATAGGAAAAGTGTCTCCCTCTCCCGTGTACCAGAAACCCAGGTCCCTTTCCTCTATTAACAGTTTCTTTTTATGTTCTGCATTTTTTAAAAAATACATAGATGGAAGGAAAGAAGAAGGAAGGAAGGAAAGGAGGGAGGAAGGGAAAATAGCACATTTAACTGAATCTAGGAAAAATAAATTATAAGATGGACCATTAATTTTTTATGTCACTGAGAAAAGTATTTGCAATTAAACTATGATCTAATGCTTTCTTAGAATTTTTATTTATACTTAGTAGAAGAGCTCTTTTAGATTTGCTTACAGATTTTTGTCATTTATCACTCTTGTGAATACTTAGAAAAATAAAAGTTGAATTGGTTAAAGCATCTAAAATGTCTTCAGATTCAGAGTGCAACTCTTTGAATCATTTCTGAATATGTGATGTCCTATGTTTTCTACCATGTTTTGCTCTGTGCCATTAAGGCTGTTAGCGATACAGCATTGCTTAAAAGCACACAGCACCATCATCTCTGGGGTTTCCTTCCAAACCACTGACTGACACAATCCCCAAGTTTTGGTGTCCATGCTTGCTTGGCATTACCAGGTGTCAGAGAACGTTTTCAGGCATTAACTTGACCCATATTCTTTCCTCAAATGGTCCTTGAATGGTTTGTTGAAACATCAAAGGGCTGCAGTTCCCTTCTTGCAGACTGGAAGGACGGGCCCATTCGTGGCCATGAGGACCATCACAACTACCTCCCTGCTGTTGCCGACAGTGACTGGAGGGAGGCTAGCAACTATAAAATACACGGTGATATTGGGGATGCTAAAATTTGAACGGGAAAAATGCTTTTTAGAATTAAGTAAATTTGGGGGCGCCTTGGTGGCTCAGTCAGTTGAGCGTCCGACTTCAGCTCAGGTCGTGATCTCACGGCTCATGAGTTCGATCCCCACGGGTTCTGGGCTGACAGCTCGGAGCCTGGAGCCTGCTTCCGATTCTGTGTGTGTGTCTCTCTCTGCCCTTCCTCTGCTTGTGCTCTTTCTCAAAAATAAATAAACATTCAACAAAACTACAATGAAGTAAATTTTTTCACAGAAATGAAAACATGTGAGACACAGCACATGCACCTGCAGTTTCCACGAAACTACCATGTGGTTATTTCCAGGTCAGTGAAGGCGGAGTTGTTCCATTTAGCGCCTGATTCTTTTTGACGATCACATAGGACTATTCCATTTAGTGTATGTATGTAGTCACTTCAGTGTTCTCCCGACTGTTCCACGTCGTATGACAAAAACTGAACTCTGTAAAGTGGGTCGTGAAACAGCTATCTTCCCAAGTTGGCCGCACCGCTTCCTACAGTACTTGTTACCGCTGACGTCTTCACTAGCAACTAAAACTTCAGCGCGCGCTGCCCAGGAGTCTGTGCTTAGACTCTCTGCTGGAGGGACATTTTACAGAAGTCAATCCTCAAGACAGCAATCAATCTCCAAGCTAATTACATCCTCTGAAACCAACGATCCGGACAACTGAGTACTTTGACCAAACCACCTGGTAGATATGGGACTGCCAAATCATTTTATTCCACTTAGCCCTTGGGCCACATTTGACCTTAGTGGGAAGCTATGACCTAGAGAAATAAACTCTCCTTATTCTCAAAGTCTCCAGTGCCCCAGTCCATTTAATCATCTTAGAGTCTCTCTCTCTCTCTCTCTCTCTCTCTCTCTCTCTCTCTCTCTCCCCCCCAAAGAGAGAAACAGTGAAGAAAGCTCTGCCCTCCAAAGTTCATCATGCATACGGGGCACCCAGCTTGATTTCCTAACGCACATGTGTCATTGCGGAAACAATAAAACAGCCACAAACTCGGTCAAGAATTTTAGGTCCACGTGAGGAACCCTCATTAATACGATGTATAAATTATAGTTTATAGGCCCACGCTTAATACTTTGAACAAGTAAGATCCACCTCTCCTACGGCAGTCAACAAGAGTAAGACTGTAAATGCACAAAGGACATAAACGTTTTCCTATCATTTTAATTTTAGTTGAATTTTTTATCAAATTTCTAGAAAACACATGCTCAATACAAGAAGTTCTACTGTGCAAAAATAAATAAATAAATAGATGGAGGGGAGATCGAAATAAATACATACATACATACATACACACATACAGATGAAGAAACATCACCCATATTCCCAAAGAAAAGCAATGTTTAGCATTAGGGGTCTTTGAGTTCATTAATGTGTATGAGTCTTAGTGCATGAACAATTCAAATAAGAACATACTTATTACAACACTTGAGTATAATCACTACTGATATAGTGGGAAAAATAAAAGAATTTATAGTGATATTAGGTTGTTGCTGTTGTCGTTGTTAAGTAGGCTTCACACCCCGCACAGAGCCCAATGTGGGGTTTGAACTCACAACCCTGAGGTCAAGACCTGAGCTGAGATCAAGAGTCAGACACAACCAACTGACCCTCCCAGGAGCTCCTACGTTGATATTACTTTATACTTGATTGTTCGTACTCAAAGAGAGATGAAACTGGTCCCCAAACACCCTATCCTGTAGAAACAATGGCTCAGAGAACAGAACGGGCCTCAAAATTGGAAATGAAAACTCCCTCAGAAACTCTGGCCCTGACAAGGGAAGCCCCGTAGACATGGCGCCTCGCTTCAGGGCTCAGTTACCGCTGCCCTCCAAGGCGGCAGTGCGTGTGAGCAGCCAGCCAGCCAGCGAGCAGGCCCAGGGGAACAAAGTACAAGATGAGGAGCGGCTCAGAGAGGGCTATCATCAAAGTCTGGGGGTTGCTGGACGTGCTCAGGTAGGTGAGGTCACAGAGCTTTAAGCTCCCACAGCCATCCGATGACCATGTGGGAAAATGACGGCGTGGAAGCATGTCATCTGTGACACGCTGAACTACTGAACAAAACAGGCCTACCTACCCCAGATTTCCAGCCGATTTAGCAAATTAATGCCTTGACTGCTAAACCACTTTTGGCCAGGTTTTTTGATATTTACAGCCTAATGCATTTGAATGGCGTTGACATTAGTCTGTGACCCGACATTTGGGAAGTCTGTCTGCTCGTGTATGGAGAAGCAGTTTTAGGAGACCTTTCCCCGCTCTTTTCCTGAAACAGGCTACATTGTTACTGCCAGTGGACTTCGAGGAGGTGAACTCTGTTGCAGGAAGGGCTTCCCAAGTCGCCTACCTCCTAGTGTTGGTTGTTCCCTATTCAGGTATCTCGTGGCTTTGGGTATGAACCTGAACCACAGCATTCAGTGTCCTCAACTGCAATTACGCGTGCACCCATCTAGCCTCTCAACAGGCAGGGACCCATGTCTTGTTAATCTTTGCCTGGAGAACCTAACACAATGCCTGTGACGTACTACGTACTCAAAGATATCTGGACAATAAATAAATGCATTTTCCGATCTTATTTTGCATAAGTCAGGCCTTGGCTTACTTTGGCAATAAGAGGTAGAGAAAGAGCAGGAAGTAAACATAGAAACTGGGTGCTAACAGCAAGTATGGTCAAAGGGATAGAGCTCAGCTTTGGAACCACTGAGAATTCTTAAAAAGCGTTACAATTACATCAAAGCATCAAAAGCCCTTCATTTCGCACAAGTGTCGTCTGCAAATTTTATCAGTCCTATTCCAAAAAAGGAATTGCCGTTCACATTCCTAGCTGTTTGATTTCATGACTTGATCTGCACCCAATGAGGTCAATGGGTTTCTGTAAACATAAAAGGACATATCGAGTGGGGGAGAAGTGGGTAAAATGAAGTGATGGGAAAACCCCTACATTATCTTAGCAACACTCACCTGCCTCATGTGCTCTGACAAGGGCAGCAGTTTTATTTTAGAGACTTATGATAATACATTATGGTGGACCAGGGATACTATCACCTCATAAAAAAATAATGTGAAGTCTTAGCAACATTTTGCCATCGCATTACTAATTCTTGCCAAAAAAAAAAAAAAAATTCTTGACAGAGTCAATGATTTGAGAAGGGATTAGTGAGTTATAAAAATGGAAACGGAGATATTAAGGAAATGCTAAAGAACTAGACTCTTAACCTAAGCTTCGGTATGGAAGACGCTTTGGGTGAAGGTCATGTCTTGACCATCCCACGCCGGTCACATCTTCCTTAGGGTTTGTGATGGAAACATCTTATCAGTCAGTCATGGAAAAACGTTAAAATTCATTCTAATCCTGAGCTCATGTAAAGTCCACAACATTATAACTGGTCAATAAATCAATACCCAAGTGGCAAGTTTTTCTGAGAACTTTTATACAAGTCAAATGTGTAAGTAAGCAATAAATCAGATTTTATTAAAAGCAGAGCAAATTCCCAATTTGCTGTTTGAGCTTGCAAAATTTAACTATCCATTTCTACTTTGTTTCAAATATTTCACATGTAAAAAGAATTCAAACTTTGAGGAGTAATGGTACAGCTTTTTTGAGGCCAATCTGGCAGCATGTAGCAAAATTTTAATTTATCCATTGACACAGCAACTCCATTCTCAGATATTTAGAGAAATAATAGCACATATGAACAGAGGCATACAAGTAAGTTTATAGTAACATGACCAAAAAACAGCAATAATTTAAATAGCCACGGACAGGAGGATGATTAAATACATTTAGGTGCCTTCATACTACTGAATCAACGTAGCTTTAAAAATAATGAAGTAAACTTGATATATTCTAACCCCCCCAAAATTTAAAACATATGTTTAAATGGAAAAACCAAAACCAATATATATCTATGGTATGCTTCAGTTTAAGAGAAAGAAAAAAAAACATTCAAAACTACAGGCTGAATTCAATTATACATAAAAATTCTGGAAGGAAGGCCATTAATGTGACTGGGACAGGGATTGAGAAAGTAAAGGTGAGATTTCATTTTTTGCTTCTTTATTGTTTACAATTTGCCATTGTGAATATATTTATGCATTCCTTGCGTAATTTGTAAACATCAAAAAATTAAAGGAAAAAAACAACACACCTCTCTGAAAAGAAGCATAAAAAAAATCTTACAAACCTTGTATAATACGTAAAGGCTCACAAACATACTCCAAAATTGCCATGACATCTCCAGTGCCACTTAGAAAATACTGCCCTTAGGGGTGCCTGAATGGCTCAGTAGGTTAAGCATCCAATTTTAGCTCAGGTCATGATCTCATGGTTCGTGAGTTTGAGTCCCACATCGGGCACTCTGCTGTCAGCGCAGAGCCTGCTTTGATCCTCTGTACCCCTCTCTCTCTGCCCCTCTCCCCACCCCCCCCCAACTTTCAAAAATAAATAACGTTTTTTTAAAAAGGGGCAATACTGCCCTTGGAATCCTGCATGCTTATAAGAGTATCGTATTTCAGAATTCATGCGGAAAACTCTATGGCACAGTTAAATGCCAGGCATTTCATCCACCCCCAAAAAAGAAAGCTGGCAGATTGCAGTTTACTTAAACATCAACAGGTGAAGACATTTGCTCACATCCAGCTAATGAATTATTTCATATGTAAATGAGACATTAGCTCACGTCCTCAGAGAAGCCATGTTACAGCAATGCCTTGCAATTCAGCTGGAAACTTGGTTGGATTTTTTAACTTAAGCACATCAAAATCATCAAGCTGGAGTCCATCACACCCGACACCTTGAAACAATAATAATTACTAGTTAATCTTAGTGCTTTCAGATACATACTTGGTAATCTTGGTTACATTTAAACTTTTAAATGTCAGAGCTCTTAAAATAGTATACTGGAAAGCAGAATAGTAATAAAACATAATATGCCCTTAATAAAATAGGAATCCGAAGTATGAAAAAAACAACAACAGGAGTTGACATCAACACAAGCCTCAGCCACCCCCGCAGCTGGACAGCTTCCAGAGGGACTCTCCCCAAGGTGGGTCCCATGTCGCCGACAGCCTCAAGGTGAACAAACATGAAATGTCCATTTTTCTTGCCCTTCCTTTATTATTTAGAAGCTCGTATCTCTGGTGCTTTAGAGTACCTACCAGAGGGAGCTGGGGTGACCAACTTGTCCCAATTTGCCTGGGACCTGTCCAGTTTTACCATTGAAATTCCTGTTATTTGAGGAACTCCCTGAATCCAGGGCAAATGCAGGACAGTCACCGGGGCCAAACTCCTAACAAAGAAAACAAAGCCCAGGCCCTCAGTAGCCTCCACCTGGGCAGAAAAGGCATGAATTAGGCTCAACCAAGTCTTATTCCTTGTCAAGTACAATGGGGGTTAAAATTCAGTTTCATCCCTTCCTGATTGGGAAATAGAGGAATCTCAAAAATATGCCATGTGACAGAAGCCAGACAAAAGAGAGAGTGCTTGGTGTACAATTCAACATATAAAGTCTTTGAGCCAGCAAAACTAACCTACCGACAAAAATCCTGTCAGTGGTATCCTGGGGGGGGGTGGGGGTGGGAGTGGGGAGGTGGGGAGTAAGGACAGGCTAACAGAGGCACGAGGGAACCTTCTGGAGTGAGTAAATGCTCTATATCTTGATTCTGACTTTTGTCAAAATTCACCAACTGCTGACTTAAAATGTGTGCACTTACTATATGTAAACCTCACCTTTCAAGAGCTGATTTTAAAAATAAGAGCGGGATCTTCCCTCACCCAAAAGATTCAGGACAGACTGAAACTTTTTTTTAGGGATGTGGTCAGAAGGGTTTCTGAGGCGTGGAGCAGATCAAAGGGCTGTGGTCACTTTCAGCTCTGCACTTGGAGGATTCCAAGGGGACGGCACAGGACCTCGCTCCCTTATGTAAAATACATGCAAAATTCACAGAGAATTTGTACAGTCATCCATCACAGGAAATTGCACGGATTCCTTCTCTGGAAATATTGAAAGAAAAGCATAGCTAACGTTCTCCCATTTTACGAGGTTTTGTTGTTACAACTATAAACTCATCAAGTGACTAGAAGAACAGAGGCGCAGTAGGTGGGGGAGGAAGGTGGTGCAGATTTCAGCGCCTCTAAATAATGCAGCAGACCGGCCCAACACAAACAGCTTCTAGTACAGAGATAACCCCAGCAGTGGGAACCTAATCTAATAAAAACGTGTGACGTGCCTTTGGTTCAGGAGGTAGTCTCCGTTCTGACCTTGGTGTCTTATTTACTTACTTCAAGGAAACGCCTGAGAGCTGGCTAGCTACTAGGGAACGGAGGCACAGGCTTCCAGGACCAAAGTACCCGGGAGGGGATCAAAGGTCCCAGACAGATGTCCTTCAATGCATCATTCAGTGATCCTTCTAGAGGGAAATAGCCCTCGAATATTTTATTTTTGCAGTGTCATCTTGTCCTGATCCAAGGAAACGATCACTTTACAGTTCCCCGCCTCTTCTGCAATACCAGTACTGCCCAGAGGAGTGGTATGCCCTGCAAACAGCTGGCATCTGAGGCTGGAAGTGAAGGCATCGGCTTGGTAGCTAAGCAGGCCTGAGCCAGGCAGGTGGCACCCACAGGAGGGGAGGTGCTGCCCACTAGTGGTGACTGTCAGAGAAGAGAGCGGCCCAATCTTCAAAAGGCCTTGTAGGGAAGTGACCATGAACTTAACACTGGAAGCCTCTCACGTGAAAATCCAGAGTCTCCCACTGGGTGCATGTTTGGCAAGGGCTAAGACTCGTGAGCCTTGGGTGTATGTGGGCCTGTGCGTTTCCATTTGCCAAATGTCTGCCGGTTCCTGTTAGCCCAGTAAAGCAGCTGTTGCACTAGAGCCAAACGTCTTCCCAGAATTATTCCCCAGCTGGGAACTGGAAAGTTATTGGGTTGACTCTCCCATCTGAGGGTATGTAATGAAGTCCAGTACGTAGCTGAGAACAGAGCCCCGAGAAACATCACAGCCAACCCTTTCTCCCGCAACTCGAAAGCTGAGCTGGCATGCAGGGGCGCCGACGCAGCACCGTCTGCCCAAACCAGCCCGAACCAGATCCTGCGGGCAGCCGCCTGTTACTGATGACCACCCCTCACGGCCATTTCACTCTGGCTTCCTAGCCTACCGCCAAGCCCCCTGTCTCATAATGAGCGGGGGCTAGCCGCTGGGTGTTATGGGCCAGGCCATTCAGATGCCAAGGCTTGAAAATAAATCCTCCCACAGTAACTTGGAGCTAGCACTCAGGAAAAATAATGGCACCACAGAGATATCCTGGAGCTTGCATGAAAGGAATCAGAGGATTAGAGACGGTGGATGACGTCATGAGAAAAATAGCACATTCACTGATCCAAGGTACGTAAGAAAATTAAGATAGAATAACACAGAATCAGGATGAAGGAGCGAGAGAGGTTAAATGCCGAAGCAGTTTTCATCTACAGCACAGCTGGAATCGGGCCAAAACGAACCATGGGGGAATATTTTTATTTTCTATTCATCTGTTCCCTAGTAGACACGTGGACGACCGCGCGCTGGTTTCAGCTTTACTGAATGGCTCTCTCTCACAACGAAAGACTGCGGAGTACCATTAGTCAATACGAAAAGGAATCTCATTTTGGATTGAAAACAATCCGCCACGCAAAGAGAGAGTGATCTGGAACAACATTTTGGGACCGGCTCTGAGTCAAGCACGTGTGAACTTCCCTGGGCAGCAACCAGAGGGCTCGGAATCTCAAACACGCTTCATTGTACTTGCCAGGGCTTTCAACGTCTGAGCTCAGAACGGGTATTCGATGATTCCTGAGTCCTCACTCACTGGATGGGCAACAACAGCCACGTCTGTCTTGTGCAGGCCATACCAGCCACACAAACCGCTTCCGTGGAGTTAACATTTGCGTGTTGGCTACATCACGATGCATCAGCTTTAAAGCCATCTTTACTTAATGTACATTTTCAAGATCTTTAGTCTAAAGAAGTGGGACAATACGATCCTCAATAATAGTGAAGCTTACAACCTCCGAAATCAAGGTTACCACATTATTGTTTTGAATAAGGTCTCAAAATGTCTTCAGAGGCATCCAGTGCAGGGCCAAAGCAAACAGAAAGTGAAGCGCTGGGAATAAACGGTAAGCCGGTACGAAAAATTTGAAAGGTCCTCAAAAACTGACCCTCAGCAATGATTAGACAAGCAGAGCTGCACTTTGATTCAGTCAACTCACTGTAACTACAGAGCCACGCAAGGCCAAGACTGAAAACCCCGTGCCCGATTCACAGGCCTCAGCCCGGCCGCAGCGGCAGAATTTGCTGAGCCGTTCACACCTGGGCCACGATTTTTGCTCCCGAAGCCTGTCAGGCTAACCACTAGGAAGTACTCTGTATTCGCCCATATCACGCATCATGCCTCTACTCTGCCGTCCTAGGGAACCCTGGGCACAAAGGCACTGGAGTGAATGGTCCATGCACAAGGGAAAGCAGAAGCACAAAACGAGAGACGTGTCACTTCCTGGGTACACAAATCCCTGATAGCTTTGCTTGTTCTCTTTATTCACGTGTTCATGCATTTATATTTATTTTTTTTTAAGTGCTGGCACTCAAACGTCTCTCTTCACCGCCGCATCCACCCTTCCCGGCCCACTCGAGCAAATGCACTACTTGCATCAAATAAGGCAGGGAGAACGGCAGTGGAGGAGGCCACGGTGATGCTGTATGAAGGTGTAAGCACAGTCTGCCAGAACAGTGCCCCAGATAAGGCGGGGTCTTGGGGCACGTGGGTGGCTCAGCCAGTTAAGCACCGGACTCCTGATGCGGGCCCAGGTCCTGCTCACACAGTGTATGGATTCAAGCCCACCAGCTGGACTCTGAGCAGACAGCAGGGAGCCTGCTTGGGATTCTCTCTCTCCCTCTCTCTCTGCCCCTCCCCTGCTCCCATTCATGCATGTGCACTCTCTAAATAAATCAATCAATCAACATTCAAAATAAATAAAGCAGCTCCTTATACGTACATTTAATGTAATCAATCTAATACATGCCATCAATGTATATAACTAGATCACACCCTCCAGAATGAGCTAAATAGAATAACTTGACATATTTAGTAAGTATCTTTCCTTCAAGGGGCATAAGCTCTGTAGCTATTAACCCAAATCGAATAAAACAAATCTTCCTGATTTTCGCTGTGTTCTCCCTTCTTTATTCCCAAATAATACCTTACCTTATTTCTTTCTCTGTTTACTTAAAAAACAATTCCCCTCAAGTTCGCTTGGACACTGACCCAGTACTTCTTGACCAGACGCTAACCATCCTCGGCTGAGCTCTTTTTAAACTAGGCCCTGACCTCTGAGCTTCTGGGTGTGTCCCTGAGTTGCTCAGGGTCAGCAAGAATCTCATGTCAGTTCAGCCAGGGTCGTCCCTATCTATCACCCTTGAGGTCTGACCGTGTGTCTCATCCTCCACCACCCCCCCCAGGGGGTCTGATCCTTTCCCCTCCCCACCCCCGGCCAGCCCTCAGCAAAAATCCTGTTAGGTCAGCTGAGCCAGAACCTCCCTCACCCTGCTGTTTCCTCCTGGCAATTTTCCAACCACTGACACCCCCACGTGCTGCCCAGCTGCAAATTCCCACCTGCCCATGCTGTACCTGGGGCTGAGGCCAGTCTCTCTCACCGCCAGACCCCAATGCCACGGTCCCCACACCCTGAATAAAGTGCGTCCTCCCTCGAATCAAGTCCTCCTTACCACCTTTGGCAAAAGTGTCATGAATAATCTTTTTTTTAGCGACGCCTAAACGCCCGGGGTTAGCAAAGAAGAGCTGAGGACCTGGCTCATCATGATAAGCACTGACCTCCTGGCCAAACACAAGGCCACCTCTTCCCCATCCTCAAATCCCACTAAAATGACCAGACACGGACAGAGAGACCAAAGACACAAACCTACAAGGACAAAGAACTGGAGAAGAGGCTGAGTCCGGGGAGGGATTTCAGTGTGGAGCAGGTGGGTCCTGGAGGAACGTACCGGGACAGGCCGGGGTAGGGTAGGAGGAAGGGACGGGGACTGTGGAAGGTGAGGTGAGGGATGAGAAGACTGGAATTACTGAAAAATCTAACGATAGGGCAGCAGGAGCCCAGGCTCCCTCTCTCTCACATATGAGCTGGGACATGTGACGCATGTTGGCCTGTGACCAACACACCCCCAGTCAGGTCACTGCAAGACTCATTGTCTCTAGATTTCTGAAATGAGAGTATTCATACTTGGTCACACCGGGCACAGTACAGAGCAGAATGGCATCCGGAGCTAGAAATAGGAAGACTGGAGGAAAACGTGGGGTGAGGAGGGGAAACCCCAGGACCTGTCTCCACCAGCTCCCAGGACATGGACAGCCAGGTTATGTTACTCAAACACTTCCCTTCGGAAACTGAGCAGCTCCGGAGAAATGGCCCACTAACAGTAGTTAGTTATGTTACGTTAGTGCCTCCGTAAAACAAAAACAGTACAAGAAAAATATTAAATTAAAAGCAACATAACAAAAGTTTTAAGTGCTATGGGACCGTTGGAAAATGAAACTGAAATCTCCTGAAAGCAGAACAGAATGACAAAGTGATCGAAAAGAGAAAAAAAATTAAAACATACAAAATCTAGGAGACCCAATATCCACTGAATAGTGGTTTCACAAATAGAGATCAGGGAAGACGACTTGACTAACGGTATGAGATGCGTCTTCAGAACTGAATGACATGAGCCGCCATGAGACAGAAAGTCCCAAACCAAGTCACGTCATCAAAATTTACAGAAAACAGGTTATTTGCCAAGGAATGGGAAGCACAATGCTACCAGACACAAAGAGTAATAACCTGATAGAAAAATGAAGCCAACTCCAGACTCCACTGTTCTTCGGTTAGTATTGACGGAGGCTTTCCCTCAAAGACACAAAGCTCTGTGGTCACTAGCCCAAGTCAGCAATCCAATGTCCCTAAGTCAAACTGGCCTGTGTGAATGGTCACAGAATTCACTTACAAAGGAGAAGGAATCAGTATGACATCAGATTTGGGGCGTCTGGGTGGCTCAGTCGGTTAAGCGTCCGACTTCGGCTCAGGTCATGATCTCACGGTTCGTGAGTTCGAGCCCCACATTGGGCTCCCTGCTGTCAGCGTGGAACCCACCTCAGATCCTCTGTCTCCCTCTGTCTCTGCCCCTCCCCCACCCAAAAATAAATAAATATTAGAAAAAAAAAAAAAGAATGACATCAGACTTCTAGAAGACAATGGAGCAAACCCTTCAAGATTCTGAGGGAAGAAAATGTTGGGCTTTTCAAACTCCAAAGCACCCTTGCACTCTCCTTAGGTAACAGAAAATGGTCTGCAGCCACTCAAGGGAGTACATCAAGAATGCTAAAAACAGACCTATGAAACAGGGAGTCCATCAGAAAACAGGAAAAAAAAAATTCCTGAGGATATTTGAAGCCGTAGGATGAGAACATTCACCAGGACTAGCAACCTACAAGTCCAGTTTAAATTTTTTTTTTAATGTTTATTTATTTTTGAGACAGAGCATGAGTGGGGAAGGGGCAGAGAGAGAGGGAGACACAGAATCTGAGGCAGGCTCCAGGCTCTGAGCTGTCGGAACAGAGCCTGAGGTGGGGCTCAAACTCACGAACCCCGAGATCATGACCTGGGCCGAAGCCGGATGCTCAACCGACTGAGCCACCCAGGCACCCCCCAACAAGTCCGGTTTAAAGCAGGAGGGGACAGCAGAACAAGGGTTCCCTGGGGGAGAAATAAAACCGGCAGATTACCTGACATGTTGGACCACTTATTTCAACTTTATTTATGGACCTAAAATGTATCTTATGCACATACGTGTAAAAATTCCACATCCATATACAGGATTGGATACAGCTGATGAAATACTGCTAAGATAAAATTAATGGCAAATAATTAATAAAAACTAGGCAATTTTGGGGGCACCTGGGTGGCTCAGTTGGTTAAGCATCTGACTCTTGATTCCAGCTCAGGTCATGATCCCACAGTTAATGAGTTCAAGTCCCACATCAGGCTCTGTGCTGACAGGGTGAAGCCTTGCTTGGGATTCTATCTCCCTCTCTCTCTCTCTCCCTCCCCTACTTGCTCTCCATCTCTCTCTCAAAATAAATAAAAATAAACTTAAAAAAAAAAATATATATATATATATATATATATTTAAATACTAGGCAATTTTTTAAGATGGTTATTAGCTTGGGTAAATAAAGTATCCGAAAAGGAAATGTAATCACTGGCCCTATGTTGAGCAATATTTCATAATCATGATAATGTAAACAATGCTGGGGAGATGATTGGATGTTTAAGAATCATTTCAAATAATTAGGTGAGGGAGGAGGAATGCAGAGATAATAAAACACAAATGAGACAAGACTGATGGTTGTGGAAGCTGGAGGAATGATAAAAACCTGAAATTATAACAATCACATAATAAACAATGACTTCTGATGAAATAAAATTTTACTATGTTAGATAAATTGGGGGGTGGGTGGTGGAGAGTAAATATGAGTGTCTGAGGAAATTCATTAAAAATAAACCTCAGGGCGCCTGGGAGGCTCAGTCAGTTGAGCGTCCGACTCCTGATTTCGGCTCAGGTCATGATCCCAGGGTCCTGGGATCAAGCTTCAAGTCAGGCCAGTGCTGAGTGTAGAGCCTGCCTAGGATTTTCTCTCTCTGTCTCTCTGCCCCTCCCTTGCTCATGCTCTAAAATAAAAAAATAAAATAAAACAGAGGCTCAGTTAAGCATCTAACTCTTAATTTCGGCTGAAGTCAAGGGGATCAAGCCCCACATCAGGCTCTGTGCTGAGAGCACAGAGCCTGCCTGAGATCCTCTCTCTCCCTCTCTCTCAGCTCCTCCCCTCACTATTCATGTTCTCTCTCTCTCCTCAAATAAATAAAACTTTTTCAAAAATAAAATAATAAAATAAAATAAAATAAATCTCACAACGGTTTTTCTCCAGAAATACAAGTAAGCAAATATTATTTAGAAGCATGAACATAAATTCCAGAAGCAACAGGAAATAAAGGTACAGAAGACAGGGGAAGAGGAGTGTTTTGTTTTTTTTTTAATCCAAAGTAAAACAAAACAAAAGAAAACAAACAAAAAACCCCTTTTAATACTACTTGATTTTTTAAGCTAAGTTTAACTGTTACTTTGATTAAAAACTACATTCACAAAATTCTTCATTCTCTTAAGATTCTTCTGTTATGATGGCATAGAATTTCATTGTCTTTTCCCTTTGTTGATGTAATGAAATGGACAGGATTAAGGAGTGATATTTGAACATTAAAAAAAAAGCTGGAAATGATAAGAGCCCAGTAGTAGGCTGTTCCATTATGAGATTTTACTGTACATACTGCCCTCTAGTGTCACCTCACGGGAAAGCATCTTAAATTTTGTAAACTAGAAATTCACTGAAGTCTGCAAATGTCACATTCTCTCTTCATCCCGAATCCTCTAGCCTCTCCAGGTGGTCAGCCTCCCAGTTCGAGGTCCAAGAATTCACACTTGGATTATTAATTGGATAGTATAGCTTCATTTTTAATATATATTTTTTAATGTTTATTTATTTTTGAGAGAGACAGAGCATGAGCGGGCAAGGGGCAGAGAGAGGGAGATACAGAATCTGAAGCAGGCTCCAGGCTCTGAGCTGTCAGCACAGAGCCCAATGTGGGGCTCAAACTCACCGCGAGATCATGACCTGAACTGAAGTGGGGCGCCCAACTGACTGAGCCACCCAGGCGCCCCTGATAGTATGGCTTCATTATAGATTCAAAGGTTTTGATGGAAGGACTTTGGGACCTGGTCATGATTAAGGGGGGGAGGAGGGGTGTGTGTTCTGAGTTGTAAACAACGGTTTATTCAGTTGGGAATAAGAACCCATTTGTGTGCCCTCTCCATGATTCCCTGAGAGAGGGTAAATGCCTACAGAATCTAACATCATGCTGGACAGAAGGTGGACACACAGACACTCAAAAAACATGGAGTCTGGCAAGTGACTGGTTTCAGAACTCATCTTGCTATTTGTGGGCAATCTGAGGTGAGAAAGCAGCACACAGGAAAGTGATCGTTGTTACTAATAACTATTCGAACCAAACTAACAAATACGGACATGGCAACACAGATGATAGAACCTAAGACGAAAGGTCCACCTTGATGTCTTCCATCCCCACCTGAAAGGAAACAAAAACAAAACCAAAAAACCCCAAAACACCCACTTTTCACCACACTCCTTTCTTTGCAATGAGAAGAATGCATGTTCTTCCTCAGCATTAGTTACTATTTGATAAAAATCACACATTCCTCTCTGCCAAAATGTTGACAAACATTCAGTTCCAAGATTTTTTTCCTCTGCTATTAGATAACAGGGAGAGAACCCCAGGGATCCCCTGACTTCAACCATTTCCACAGTCACTGCCCCCCCTCCCACCCTGAGGCACGCTTGCTTTGCTAATCACAAAGAGACAGGCTTGGATGGGGGTGCGTAAGGCATTCTAGCATCAATATCTACAAGAGTGCGGTGTTCCACTGAGAAGTGCGCTCTTAGAAGTTTCCACATGAATTTTCCTCTTCTGGCAGTTATATTGAAGGTGAGAAAACAAATTTTTTGATGCCAGTTAATCATTCTCACCATAAACTGCTTTCTAAAAAAATTTTTTAAGTGTATTTATTTATTTTTGAGAGAGAGGAGAAAGAGAATCCCAAGCAGGCTCTGTGCTATTGGCACATAGCAGCCCCTGACTCAGGGCTCAATCTCATGAACCATGAGACCACGACGGGAGCTGAAACCGAATTGTCGAATGCTTAACCAACTGAGCCACCCAAACGCCCCCTAGGTGAGAAATTCTTTAACTAGCTCTGAGGGCATTTTAATTTGGGCTCATGGTGTGTGAGCAGGGTTCTTATTTCCCACATTAGTATTAGTCCCTTGTTTAATACTGTGACTAAGAAAACCTCACCATTAGTTTGTATCCTTCAATGCAAAATCAGGATGTAATTTTTGATCCTTACAAATATGCCATATGAAACCTGGACATTTCAAATTCTGAGCCTTTGGTTAGAAATTAGAGATTACAAGTTGCCAACTGAAGATGCAATATTTTACACTTATGGTACATTTCATTTCCCCAGAGCCAACAAATCCATAAACAGGGGTAACAGTTTCTAGTGTAAGTTTTTTTGTTTTTTTTTTTTTAATGTTTATTTTTGAAAGGGAGAGAAACAGAGTGCGAGCAGGGGAGGGGCAGAGATAGAGGGAGACACAGAACCCGAAGCAGGCTCCAGGCTCTGAGCTGTCAGCACACAGCCCGACGACGCAGGGCTTGAACTCACAAACCGTGAGATCATGACCTGAGCCGAAGTCGGATGCTTAACCGACAGAGCCACCCAGGCGCCCCTCTAGTGTAACTTTTGAATCTAACCAATAGGGCACATAATCAGAAAGGGTATTTTTCTGTTCAGAAACAGCCAGTAAAAACCAACCATTACCAAAATCTTTAATAAGGCACCAGAGTGTCTGAGAAAGAACATGGGTTTCTGAGGCAAGGGAGTTGGGACTAGGAACTTAGTTTAGCCTCACGATTATGACTTGGACCATGTTGTTGTAACTCTTCGAGCCACAGCACCCTCACCTCTCCAACGAGGAAAATACTCACCTGACAGGACCACTTTGTGCCTGTAGCACAGAGGGTACTTGGGAAGTGTTAGTTTCCTCCCCTTCCCCCCAGTGCCCACGGCCCCACCTGCTGGTCCCACAGCCCATGCAAGGGATAGGACTGCCATCTCCTGCCACAAGCTGTGTCCCCAACAAGAAACTGGCTCTTCCCTTCCTTTACTCCGGGTCTGCATCATTACAGCTTTCCGGTGTATTCGGGAGAGATTCTTTCTAGCCCTAGACAGGTCTCGGGAGAAGCAATCTGCCAAGCCACAGACTGCTGCCCGTGTCACATCAGAGATCCCTTTCCTGCCCCCTCCGCCTAAATCCAAGTTCCTCACTCTGGCTCCCTTTTTCTTCTGCAAAATCTGTTCTTTTGTTTCTCTGTTTCCACTTGGACGTGCTTCCCTCCCTGTCCCCACTCTTGATTAAACAACCTGACAACTGGATTTTCTAACCTCTCCTCTGGCGGCTCTCTGCTGCCCCCTCTTGTTACAAAACAGAACAGGTCATGTTCTGGCCACAAAAATCTCTCAAGTTTCAGGATGGTTGGGCGTTTATTGAGGGCCTACTGTGTGGGGGCCCTGTGGTAAGTATTGGTGATACAGTAGTGGGCAAAATCAGAAAATGGCCCTGCTCTCAGGGAGCTTACAGTTCAGTGGAAAAGGCAGGCATTAATCAATTAATCATAGAAGTAAATAAAGGTAATGTCAGGGGCGCCTGGGTGGCTCAGGTGGTTGAGCGTCCGACTTCGACTCAGGTCATGATCTCACAGTTTGTGAGTTCAAGCCCTGCGTCGGGCTCTGTGCTGACAGCTCGGAGCCTGAAGCCTGCTTCAGATTCTGTGTCTCCCTCTCTCTAACCCTCCCCAGCATGCGCTCTGTCATTCACTCTGTCAAAAAAAAATAAAAACATTAAAAAAAATTTTTTTAAGAAAAATAAAATTAAAAAAAAAGAAGTGAAGGTAATGCCAGAACTCAAACATGTGTTATGAAATGCCTATAATAAGGAACTTGATCTTATCAGAGAGGTCAGAGAAGGCTTCTTGGAGGTAGTGACATGGCTGGGATTGAAGGCTGGCTGGAATAAACAGAATGAAGAAGGAGGAGGAACATTCCAGAAGGGAAGCAGCATGTGTTATAATAAGAGGGTGCCCGGTAACTACGAGCAACCACAGGAAATCAGTGTAGCCAGGGGAAGCAGAGAAGAAGTTGAGTGGGAGCGGCTGGGTGAGCCAGAGGCCACTGTGATGGTCCATGTAAAAGGTTACAGCAGCTTAGAGTAAAGATGGTAAGTTAGAGCCTGGGAGAGTGGAGAGATCCCAAAACAACAGAAAATATTTCCAATATTTAGGAAATACAACCAAAAGAATTTCACGATGAGGGGTGCCTGGGGTGGCTCAGTTGGTTAAACGTCTGACTCTTGATTTCAGCTCAGGTCACGATCTCACGGTTCATAAGTTCGAGCCCTGCATCTGGCTCGACACTGACAGCATAGAGCCTGCTTCAGATTCTCTCTCTCCCTCTCTCTCTGCCCCTCCCCTGTTTGTGCACTCTCACTTTCTACACATAAATAAACTTAACAACAACAACAAAGAATTTTATGATGAGTTGGATATCCATGGAGGGTACAGGGGAGGAAGTCTCCAAGCGTGACATCTAGTTTCCTGACCTGCTTAAACAGATGGACACTGCAACCATTACGTAAGTCTGGGGGTGACTTTGGGATCCATAAAACGGATACCAAGCAGACAACGGGATGTTTCGATATGAAGACCAGAAGAGAGGTCCACAATAAAGACATAAGTGCAGGTGTTACCTGCAAATGGGCTGCAGTGAAGGTCAAGGACGACCTTGCCTTCGGGCAGTGGTTCTCAACTACTGAGGAGGACCCCCAGCTGGATGTTTGGAATTTTCCGGGGTGGGGAGATGAGGACAGGTGTCTCACAGTGCCACTGCCACTCAATGGGAGGGGACCCCAAACGCTAGACACCTTGAAAAGCACGGCAGAGTTCACAGAGAAGAAATGTCCCATGCCCCACATGTCATGAAAGTTAAAAACCTGTTTTTAATTATCTGAGCCTAGAATCTAACCTCATCTTCCACATAAACACCAAGGCTTGTATTTCTTGCCTAGTTTCAATTTACATCAAATTTTCCAGGAATGTAAGAACCATGTAAATTAAAGGAAAAGTGGACTGCTCTTTAGTATTTCTCCAGAGCTATTCACCATTGTGGAAAATCACATCCCTGCTTGTGGTCACTGAGTGCCAGGTCAACATTCCTCTGTCGGTCTATAATGTAGACTTTACATAAAGAATAACCACATTCACAGTCACCGATTCAACACAGAGGCACAAGCATTTGGTTACTTCATTATGCCTTCCATATGACAAAGCACACACATATTGAAATGCCCGCCAAACAGAAATTATTTTCCCTTGTATTACAGATAGAGCAGTATACGATTTTTTAAAATGTTTATTTATTTTGAGAGAGAGAAATAGAGTGCGAGCAGGGGAGGGGCAGAGAGAGAGGGAGAGAGGATCTCAAGCAGGTGTCATGCTGTTAGCACAGAGCCCGAAACGGGGCTCAAACTCACACACCGTGAGATCATGACCTGGACTGAAATCAAGAGTCAGACACTTAACAGACTGAGCCACCCAGGTGCCCCTACGTTGTCTTTTTTGTTTTGTTTTTGTTTTTTTGTTTTTTGTTTTTTTATCACATGTTGTTATAAAAAGGAGGCATTTAGGCTGATGAGATTATAAACTGGCCCAGGGGTAGAATGTAGAGTAAGAAACAGAGAAGGCATCAGATCCAGCTGAATTCCAACATTTAATGGACAGCTAGAGAAGGGTGTCCTTGCAAGGGTAGACAGAGGAGAAACCCAGCAGTGTTGACCTGGAGAAGCACCGAGAAGAGGGCATGTGGGGAAGGAAGACTTAGCAAAATCAAATGCTGCTGAGAAGTCAAACAGAATGAGGGCCTGAATATGCCTTCATCTTACTTAGCAACAAGAAGGATTTGGCAGCTGGGATGTCACTGATAATTTAGCAAGAGCTGTTTCAGGGGAGCGAGGGGGCCAAAGTGGGGAGCTGAGAAGCGAGGGAGCAGTGGAGTGAGAAGACAAAGATGGCCGTGACATGGCTCTCGGAGGGTTTAGGTCATAAGAGAGAATGACAGAAGGTGGAGAGAAGGTGAGTAAGGGGACTGTTTTCTGTTGACACAGATTTGCCAATATGACCGTTGTCTCTCCAGTGGAAAATGATGATGTGGGCCCCCCCACTCAGGGGAGCTTATGTTGGCTGAAGTTGGCAAGAGTGAAAGGGGAGGAAAGTAGGATCATGAGCAGCACCTGGATGTGGAGCCTGAGTTCAGACGGTTGTTCCCCTCTCACTGTTTGAAACATTTCAGACACCCCATCAAATTCACCTTACTGGGGGCGCCTGGGTGGCTCAGTCGGCTAAGTGTCCAACGCTTGGTTTAGGCTCAGGTCATGATCTCACAGTTCGTGGGTTTGAGCCCCACATCAGGCTCTGAGCTGATCATGTGGAGCCTGCTTGGGATTCTTTCTCTCCCTCTCTCTTTACCCTTTCCCGGCTCAAGCTCGTGCTCTCTCTCTCAAAACAAAGAAATAAACTAAAAAAAAAATTTTTTTTTTAATTCACCTTACTGGATTTTATGAAATTAAATGCAACTCTGTGAGTTCTGAATTAATCCTAGTCACATTCTGGCTTCCTATAAGCAGACGAACAGGTCAGGGAGTGGCAGAGACTGCCCTAACCCACCCTGTTGTCCAAGGCAGAAGGAAGTCGTTAAGAAAAACCCTTCACAGAAATGTACTGATTCAGGGGAGCCTGGGTGGCTCAGTTGGTTAAGCATCTGACTCTTGATTTCAGCTCAGGTCATGATCTCAGTTTCATGAGTTCAAGCCCTACATCAGGCTCTGTGCTGACCCTGCAAAGCTGGCTTAGGATTCTCTCTCTCCCTCTCTCTCTCTGTGTCTCCCCTGCTTGTGATCTCTCTCAAAATAGATAAACTTTAAAAAGTTTAAAAAAAGGAATTTATTGATCCATAAAACTAATCAATAGCCTTAAAACTATGGCTTAAGATTAGTGAAATTCACGAGTATCATACCTCAATTTAAAAGTTTAAAGGAAACATGAATAGATACTTCTCTAAAGATGACATCCAGATGGTCAACAGGCACATGAAAAGATGCTCAACGTCGCTCCTCATCAGGGAAATACAAATCAAAACCACACTCAGATATCACCTCACACCAGTCAGAGTGGCCAAAATGAACAAATCAGGAGACTATAGATGCTGGAGAGGATGTGGAGAAACGGAAACCCTCTTGCACGGTTGGTGGGAATGCAAATTGGTGCAGCCACTCTGGAAAACAGTGTGGCGGTTCCTCAGAAAATTAAAAATAGACCTACCCTATGACCCAGCAAGAGCACTGCTAGGAATTTACCCAAGGGATACAGGAGTGCTGATGCATAGGGGCACTTGTACCCCAATGTTTATAGCAGCACTCTCAACAGTAGCCAAATTATGGAAGGAGCCTAAATGTCCATCAACTGATGAATGGATAAAGAAATTGTGGTTTATAGACACAATGGAGTACTACGTGGCAATGAGAAAGAATGAAATATAGCCCTTTGTAGCAACATGGATGGAACTGGAGAGTGTGATGCTAAGTGAAATAAGCCATACAGAGAAAGACAGATACCATATGTTTTCACTCTTATGTGGATCCTGAGAAACTTAACAGAAACCCATGGGGGAGGGGAAGGAAAAAAAAAAAAGAGGTCAGAGTGGAAGAGAGCCAAAGCATAAGAGACTCTTAAAAACTGAGAACAAACTGAGGGTTGATGGGGGGGTGGGAGGGAGGGAGGAGAGGGTGGGTGTTGGGTATTGAGGAGGGCACCTTTTGGGATGAGCACTGGGTGTTGTATGGAAACCAATTTGACAATAAACTTCATATATTGAAGAAAAAAAAAGTTTAAAGGAAAAAACACACGACCTCTAAGCATTTCCCAATTATAAACACTACAGTGTGTCCCTGAAGGTCACTTACAGGGACTGCAGATGTAAGGTGAACCCCAACCACACAGGAAGGACTGCCTACTTCTGTGGCCAGTACTGAATGAGCAGGAAAATGCGACATCATGAAAAAGGGGGGCTGTGTCTATTCCATTTTGGCGCTAATTACCTTTAGAAAAGTTTGGACCCCTAACTGTGAGGCTTACAGTGATCTTATCTCAGCAGCTTGAGAGACCTTAGAAAAGAAAGCCCCACAAACATGCAAAAAGCTGCAGAACAAGGCAATTAATTGTTCAATGACAGGGATGCAAAATTTGCTCACATAAGTGCAATTCAGACCTTTCATGGGAAATGAAATGTATCTTCTGTGTAACTAACTGATCCAGTATTTCTCATCAGTCTCCATCAATGGGGCACAAAGGGAAAACAATAGATTCAACCCAATCTGATGCAAAACCTCCAAACATCCTCCTAGATGCTATTCATTCTCTCTAGGTAAAAATGTCTGTGCAGTTTCCCTAAGCCTACCTCCCTCTCTACCTCTCTTCCATGACCATGTGTGACAGTGGGAAAGAGGTTCTGGAACTGTGTGGTGCCCTCCGACTTCTCTGATCTCGGGGGGGGGGGGGGGGGACATCCTGCGGCTTTTGCAGCTGAGGCTGGCACCTGATGTCATGTGTGATCTGGTCCTCAAGGGGCCCTGCCAGGGCTGGGGGTGCTCTGTTGAAGGATCAGCCCCACTCACTGCTCACGGGAGTATGCACACCTCTCTGAGGATGATCACATCACTCCCGGTACAACCAGGACACTTGTAAGAGTGGCAGAGGGCATTAACTGGAGAGGACACTGGCGCTGTGGGGCTGTCCTGGGCAAAGCAGAGTGCTCTGTTCACACCCTCTGCCAGAACCTGGACGGGGGCTCTCCTCTCCCCTTGGCCAGCAAATATTCCACACCCTCTCACTAAGCAGACATCCAACACGAGAGCACACAGGCTTTGGAGAACAAACCAGAAGCCCCGTGCTGCGCCACACCAGTCTGACCACTTAACTATGCTGGACCCCACGTTTTTAGCTCAGGACCCACCTGTCTTTGTGTTTTCCTCAACTTATGGAGATATTTCTAAAGTCACCACTTCAAAATGTGACCCGAAGGCAGGATTTGGGATTGACAAGGGCAAATACAAAACACTGGCACCTACCTTCCTTTTCTTCTTCCTCCTTGTTCCTGCCCTACAACACCGAGGGCTAGAAAGTGCAAGGCTTCTTCCCCTTCCTTCTACCATCTGGAGAAGCAAGGCCTTTGACCATGCTGTCACAACTGGAAGGAGTAGCTTCTGGAGAGGAAGAAGAAATCTACAAGCTAAGTATTCTAGTCTTAGTTTCCCTTACGTTAAAGTGGGAACCAAAGAAATGTAGAAAATCCCCTCCGGAGAACCATCTGACTTTAGAAAGCTGTTATTATCTTACAGGAAATACCCTATTATGAATGTCTTAAATACAAAGGTCAAGCTTTTCTTCTATAACAGTCCTACTCTCCCCCAAAGTAGATGGAGCCCTTGGACCAGTGAGGAAGACAGGAGCCTACTGAAAAAGGAAAGAAATCTCCTCTACCCAAAAACCATCTCTGTTAGTCTACTTTTAAGTCTATTTTAATCCTATTATCATTGCTCCTTAACTTTACATTAGCTCATTTGAATATAAACATAACAGCAATCCTGGGGCACCTGGGTGGCTCAGTCGGTTAAGTGTCCAACTTCAGCCAGCTCAGGTCATGATTTCACGGTTTGTGAGTCCGAGGCCTGCATCAGACTCTGTGCTGACAGCTCAGAGCCCAGAGCCTGCTTCGGATTCTGTGTCTCTCTCTATCTCTGCCCCTTGCTAGCCCATGCTCTATCTCTCTGTCTCTCAAAAATAAATAGACATTAAAAAAAATTTTTTTAACTAAAAGCCATAAAACAAAACAAAAACATGATACCAATCCTAAACATGTAGGCACTTATCAAAAGACTGTCAAACTACACAAGGCAACAACTGACAGACCTGCTAGGAGGAGAGGAGGAGTCCACTATTGTAGTTGGAGACTTCAACACACGTCTATTGGAAACGGACATATCTGGCCGGCAGAAAATGAGCAGACATACTTGAACTGAAAAACACCATCTACCAACTGGATATCATTGACATCTGTGCCCTACTGCATCCAACACCAGCAGAACACACACTCTTCTTAAGCTCACAGGGAACATTCATCAAGATAGACCACACTCTGGCCATAAAACACACCCTAGCAAAAGATTAAAAAATAGAAATCATACAATACCTGCTCTAAGACCACAATGAAATTAAACTAGGAATCAAAAACAGAGAAAATCTCCAAATATGTGGAGGTTAACATCACACTTCTAAGTAACACATCAGTCAAAGAAAAACTTCAAGAGAAATATTAAGTTTTCAACTGCATAAAAATGAAAACACAACGTATCAAAATTTGTGGGATACAGACAAAGCAGTGGTTAGAGGTAAATTTATAGCATTAAATGCATGTATTCAAAAAGAAGAAAAATCTAAAATCATAACATTAGTCTCCACTTTAGGAAACTACGAAAAGAGCAAATTAAATCCATAATAAGCAGAAGCAAAGAAATAATAAAAACTAGAGCAGAAATCAATGAACTTGAAAACAGGAAGTTAATACAGAAAAATCAATGGAACAGAAGCTGGTTCTTTGAAAAGATCAGTAAAATCAATAAGCCTCTAGGTAGGCTAAGAAAAAGAGAGAAGATACAAATTATTTGTCAGAAATGAAAAAGGGGACATCACCACAGATCCTATGGACATTAAAAGGATAATAAAAGAATGTTAGAACATAATCATTATACTCTCAGGTTATATTGATAAGTGTCATTATTATTAAGCATTGACTATGCCTCAGGCTATGTTTTGCACTTTACATGAATTATCTTAAAACTTCATAAACACTCTATAGAAATTGGAATTATCCTCATACTACAAATGAGGAAAGAAACTTAATGAGGTTCAGAAACAGTGCTAATGTCACACATCTAACGAGTCAGCTCTGCTCTCACTGACCGCCTGCCTCCAGGGTTTTCCATTACACCATAGTTTCTCAAGCAATTTGGGAGTAGACAGTTTGGTTACAGTTGTGGCTCTCCCTGCCAAAATCAGGCCACAATTATTTCTGCAAAGCATGGAAATGTATAATATTAGACCTGCCTTTGTGCATGACAAGAGAAGTTCTTTCTGTCAGAGTATTTCAGAATAGTTTGCTAGTATACAACAACTTTCAGCTTCTTTCTTCCAAGAAATGACGTGATATAAAGTAGAGCATTATGGGTGTTACCAAGTAGATACATACTTTGTCCAACTCATAACAGAAATGCACAAAGCAGTTGAGGAGGAGGAGGGGATGACAACAACAAAAATGTTGGCTAGAAAATAAGGGGCAGGAGCTATGAGTACAGGGAACAAGGGTGGAAAACACTTGACCTTAATTAAAATTAAAAAAAAATAATAACCCAGTCCATATTTCCGTATGTAAGCTGAACAAATCTTTCCCATGTCCCCAAACTCACCACCCACTACCTCACCACCACAATTACCAGCCACCATTTCATATACTGACTGCGACCTGACAAAATCACCCGCTTGTGTGAGCAGCACGGTGTCCTGCTACCCTCTGTCAATATGAAGACACAGCATTCACTAAAAGGATCAAAGTTATATAGGATGAGCAAAAGCAGAGGTAAAGTGGTTGCCACGGAAAGCAAAAAGGCTCATTTCATCTCTATGCTTTCAATTCCTCTCCATATACTGGTGACCCAACCAGGGTATATTTGGAAAACTGAATCGAGAGGTTGAAAATAGGCTACCTGGGAAATGAGAGTGTGAACATGTTCCTTCCCTTCAAACTATGGCACGACGTAGCTAACAAGCCTACAGACTGCTCAATGGCATGGATGAAAATAAAAACTAGAGTTTAGTGGCCTTGAGAATAAAGAGAAATATGGGCCACCCTAACTGATCATGGTTCAAAGACTCCGGTCCCTGAAAAACCAAGAGCTTTAGTCATTGGCCACAGGGGAATCTAATGGGACTGTTTTAAAGGAGTCTAGGAACGTGCGCACTGCAGCAGACAGCGGAATTAAGGATCCCTGAAACCCCCTTCAGCCTCAACACTTGTACAGTTTTATGACAACATGTACATCCCCCTCCCCTCCCAGGGAATGTGCATTCTGGGTACAAGTGCTGCTGGGTGGAGACAGTAGAGGAAGAATTTCTGTCTCACCCCTCTCGGATCCATGCTTTTGCTCGGCATCAGCTAAGTAATAAGAATCTTGCTCTAAGCGGAGGTCTCTGGTTCTGACACTTTCAGACATCACCAGATGCTGTATTAGTCCAACAACTAATGCTCCTGAAAAGACCAGTCTGTGCCCATGTGGCTGAAAAAATGCCCTAATTGCATAATTCCTGTGAAATAATCATCAAATTTCACATGTCCAATTACAAACAGTTTTCTAATTTCAACATGAGACATTCTTGGAAACTGTCACAAGGCAGATGTCTTAAAGAGGATTTTATTTTCCCAAAGGCATAACGTTATAATTGGATATTCTGTTACCAAAGACTAAGCATGAAATAAATCATAGGCATACACACAAGCAATAACAGGATATAAAACCAAAGATCCATCTATAAATTCCCATGATAGAACTTAGAGATTTTATATTAAGACATAAAACATTAGGGGCAGAAGCCACATAAGAGACCGTCTAGGAGCTATTCCCAATAACCCTCACTCCCAAGACTAGCCACACCATTATTTCTTGGGAAGTTTGATAAAGAACACAGATTCCTAGACCTCATTTCCAGAGATGTTGATTTGGTATGGAATAAGAAACAAAATTCTGTATTTTTCTTTTAATTTTTCCAGGTGATTCAAAAGACTCTAGGGGGCTGGGGGCGGGGGGTAGAGTGGGGAATGACCATATAAATGAGACTGGATGTTTTTCTCCTAGATTTTCTGACTAGATGCCAATGGCTTCAGCAGTAAACAAATGTTAATGTTTTGGCAGCGAATTATATGACTACCGGTTGCATACTTTAATCACGGCTCTTCACATGCAACTAAAAAATATAGTTACCAATGCTACGGATATCAAGGTTAGATGTCTGCAGTCAGGAAAGTAAAATATGCAGATGTCAATAACTTTAAGGATTAAATATTTATGTGCCTGTGGAAGCAAAATATTTAGTGATCAATAATTTATGACCGATTGTTTTTACCCATCAGAGGGGAAATGAATAGCTGCATTTGCGTTTTTTATGCATCACAGTCGTGGTAAGTAAGTGGATACCATGAGGTTGAACTAAGTGTCTGAAAGGCCAAGGAGTTCAATGAACAAGTACAGTTAATTTTTCTCTTTGGACGCGCGTATACGAAAATAGACACCACGAAGACACCAAGACATCCATTCTATCTTCAAATCACATCTCAAACCCACCCCTGTCTTTCTCCACTACCTCCTACCCTGATCCAAAGCGGCATCATTTCCATTTCTTTCATGGAAACTGTCTTGCTTCCACCTTCACATTCTAATCCATTCTCCATGAAGAAGCCATCGGGTATCTTTGCAAAAACATAAATCAGAAAAAAGCAAAACAAAACTCAGATCACAGCAACCCTGTTTAAATACTTTCCCATCGCACTTAGAATACAACCAGACCTCTCACCCTGTCCTATGGAGCCCTTTACCACCAGGCCCCTGCCGGCCACTCAAATCTCATCTCCTACACTCTACCCTCACACCCCTGGCCTGCCGCGACAACCTTCTTCCTGACCCTCCTTCCTATCAAGCTCCTTCCCACTGTCCTATGCATCAGCTGCTCCCTTGACATGGAATTAACCCCCTCTAAATCATACATAGGTCTGTCTCCTCCTATCTTTCAAGTCTCACGCTCATAGAGCCTCCCCAATTACTCCAAAGCCAAAATGCTCATGCCTAGCTGGTAGCACCTGACTTAGATATTTTGTAAGCTCTAGAGGGCAGAGTCTGCTGTATTTACCACTATAACCCCAGCACCCAGCACAGGGCAATGCATATAATAAATGTTTCTTAGACGCCAGTTGTATAAATGAATGAGGAGCAGACCCTGACATCAGCAAGCCATACATCCTGAGACATTTCCAAATTCTCCCAAGACACAAATACAGTAGCACACAATGCCCTCAGAACATGGAGCTATGTGGACTATTTCACATAGATCCAGACTGTAAGGTTAGTCCAGTGTTCTACTCTTTGATCCTAAATAGCTATCTTCTGCCTAATAACCTCTGTTTCATAAAACGCTTCGCTTTGCCTTCGTTTTGTTTCATTGTCAGCACTAGTAGTTTACCTCCTTCAGAGAGGTTACTTTGTCACTAATACAAAAGTTTTTAAGGTTTCTTTGTTGTTGTTGTTGCTGGGGGGGGGGAGGGGGGGGAGTCACATAACTAGTTAGCATGCCAGAGTCTTGTTACTATTTCCAGAGATTTCCAGCATATGCAACAAATACATAATATGAAGCTGGCTGAGAGATGGACCCTGGCTGTTCCTGTCCGGCGGGCATGTGACTCTCCCTACCGTCCCATCTCTCAAAGTCCAGGACACTCAGTCTGCACCCTAGAACTATCTAGATGGGGTAGATCAAAATGTGAACGCAAAATCAGTGAAAACAAAGGGTCTACCATACTCTCTTCAGTTTAAGTTGTTTTTGTTTTGCTTTGTTTTTTTTTTTAAAGCGCAAAGAGAACACATCGGTGGAAGCAAAATGGTTTTACTTGGGTGCCTATGAGCACTGCAGCTGTCTGCTCTGGAAGACAGGGAGCTGCCAGCTTGTCTGGGTGCCAACCAACCCATTGGCCCAAATTTGCTCAAGCTGCAATAATAAAATCTGTCCCGCGCCTCATGCCAGTAAGAAGGAAAGTGCTTGACTTCTGGCACTGGTTACTTCTGTGCTTCCTTCCAGATTTTTAAGGTTAACCTGAGACACGCTTTCAGATTTTTAGCCATTTGCTCTTCCTTTAATCTTTATATTACCACACGCTATCAAAGAACAGAGAGGGTTAAAAAAGAAGAGAGAGGCTAAGTCAGAAAGCAGGCAAAGAGGTTTCCCGCCCTGCCTGAACAGCCCTTAAAACTAACCATTATGAGGCTCCCCAAAGCCTTTGTCGTTACACCAAATTAAATCTAGCAAAATTCAGTTGATTCATCATTTTATGTGGAGAGACTGAAAATCGAGTAATATTAATATGCAATTTTTTCATGGAAGGAAATGAGTATGTTAGCTAGAAGAAATATTAGTGTCTTTACATAATTAACACTCTTCCCAAAGGTATCCTGATAAAAGCAGAAAAGCCTAGGAATTGGATAATTTATTAATAACTGTTCTCACTGTCCTTGTGCTTAACTATCTCCCAAGACAAAATATCTTTGTTAATTAAATTTTATTTATACCAAATTAATACCCGCACATAGCTTTAAAAGTGAATCGTTTTATCAGGCCATTAATACCAGACCGCCCCATGCTCATTCCCCTTCCCACGTGCCAGAAGTCACCACTCCAATTCTTTCAGGTGTTTCTTCTGTATTCACGCTTCAAAAATATCTAATTAACACACTTAATAGGCTATTCCTTGATTTTGCAGTTTTGGATGATACCTACTGCCTTGCCGCTATGGAAGGTGTAGATTGAACTTGCCCAGGTCGCCCTTCCCCCACACATTCGTCTTCCCTCCTCATCCATTTTTTTCTTTTCTTCTTTTAAGTTTTTATTCAAATTCCAGGTAGTTAATACATGGTGTAGTATTAGTTTCAGGTGTATAATATAGTGATTCAACACTTCCATATAGTAGCCAGTGCTCATCACAAGTGCCCTCCTCAATCCCCATCACCTATCCCACCCGTCCCCCACCCACCTCCCCTGTGACTCTTCATCCATTTTTGATTAAGTGTATAGCCAGTGCTTTCATTATTACAGGCACAAATATTATTTGCTGCTGAGCCAAACCAGTGTGTTATCATTACATTTTCTTTCTTGAATATTTTTCTTTTGTCTTGTTTTCAAATCTCTGGCCAATTCCTCCCACACGTTCCAAAAGCCCTAAAAAATGCCTATTAAGTCAATCTCCCGCATGGACAAACTGACATATACCTGGCAGATTTTGAGCCTTCCACACAAGAGATTCTGAGGATGCTGAAGGGGGGCCCAGGCCGTTAGGACTCTGTTTGAGGTCACCATAGGTCACCATGACCTCAGGGTGAGCTGGGTTTGGGAACCACTCATCTACAGCAAAATAAATAAGGTCATAAACTCTCAAGCTTCAGAAATTTAGGTGGCAGAGGATTTGGGCTTGGTTCTCCACCATTCCAGCATCACTTGAAGACCCTGTCTAGAGATGGAAACGAATTTGACACAAGTTTAGAGAATGACCCACACTTTATACTACATGAACGATCAACAAAACTGTCACAACTCGCACTGAAAGGGCCAAGAGTTTGGCTTTTTCACTTTCCAACAAATGACCTTGACACGTGCATGCTGGGCATTATGAAGACTGAATGCCTCTGTTCTCATAACAGCTATTCTCTTGTTACGCATCCTGGCCGCCAGATCTGCTCTAGTTAAAGCAAGAATCAATCACACCCAACTGATATGATACAAGTTACAACACAACTGTCCCCCAGGTGACCATGCCGACTTGCTGCAGCATCCAGCATGTGGCATCTGTGCTGTGTGTCCACATCTGCAGGCAGCCAGGGTAATGTTCATCCTCTCAATCACAAAATTAGGAAGTAACATGTTACTAAGAAAATAGCTAAAAGAGTCAAAAGTGATTGCTTCGAGGGACTAGAAAATGAGGGCAGATTCTACTGTTTTTTTCGAACTAAGCCTTATACCAGAAAGTTTAATTCAATCATGCACAGGAAAAAAATTGATAAAACAGAATTTAAATAAAACAGGGTATTAATCATAGGGTCAAACGAACTCATTCAAAAAGAATGCCAGGTACAACGTGGGTAGGTTGTATAACATCTCAAGACCCAGTGAAGGTAAAAATACCAGTGTCCTCATTTCCTCCCCATCTCTACATGAGGATCAGGCTGGTTTCACTTATTCATTCAACAATGTTTCCTAAAGCCCACCAGGCACCAGGCACTGTTCTACATCGTGGGATGACAGCAGTGAACAAAACAAAGTTCTTGGTCTTCCCATAGTTAGATTCTAACGTGGGGAGACCACAGATAACCGGCCACAAGTGAATAGGAGAATTTTGGGGGTAATGGGTGCCACGAACAGAAAATAAAGCCAGGCAAGGCTTTATGCCATTGGAGAGTGGTGTTGGAGAGAGCACTGCCTCAGAAACAAGGTGGGGAAAGAGGCGTCTCTGAGGAAGCATTGCTCGCAGGGACCTGACTGGTGGGAAGGAATGAGCCAGGGGAGCACATCCCAGGGAGAGAAAGCGTAAGTGAGAGATTCAGAGGCTGGAAAGGCTTCCCTTGTGTGGGGGAAGCAGCTCAGGGTACAGAGGGGTGAGCACAGTGAGCCTCAAGAACCGAGCATGGCAGAGCCCGGCAGTCTCAGAGGCCACACGCTAAGGATCTGGAGTAGTCCCTGGGGGGTCTGGGCAGAGCTCTGGGACTGGCTTTATCCTCTGTGAAGTATCTCACAAGTAATTATTGAAGTAAAAGTAAAATATCTATCTACAATAAGAGGTTTGGGGTGCCTGGGTGGCTCAGTTGGTTAAGTGTCCGACTCTTGATTTCAGCTCGGGTCATGATCTCATAGTTCGTGAGTCCGAGCCCCACGTTGGGCTCCATGTGGACAGCATGGGGCCTGTTTGGGATTGTCTTCTCTCCCTCTCTCTCTGCTCCTCCCCCACTCAGGTTTGGTCTCTCTTTCTCTCTCTCAAAATAAATAAACATTTTAAAAAATGAATCAAAATAAAGTTTGATTATGGCAAATATATATATATAGAGAGAGAGAGAGCGAGAGAGAGGCAGATAAATATAAACACATATACATATGTATACACATCTTGTACATAACACACAATCTATCACCTGGTTATTATGAGCTTCTTTTCATGTTCAACTTTGTTACTGCCCACTTCCAATTTCTTTGGAAAGAAATTAAGTCCATTTCTTTCCAATCTCCCAAATAAGTCTTAATCTGGCATGCTATTAGCAACAATTACCTACTGATTCAATGCATGGGGCCCAAGAGCAGGTCAAGATTTTTGTCTAGAGACAAAAATTACTAAGAACCAACACATAAGGGATGAGATGAGCAGAAATCTCTAGCCCTGAGCACGGTTCATGGACGCGTCACTCATGAAGTCAGAGAGAGCCACATAAGGGAATCTATGGAGGCTATCACAACAAATGTGATATAATCATGCTCAACTGAATTTGTTTTCTGGGCTTCTCCAGCACACAGCAAGGGGCCTGGAAAGGGGTTGTTCTCTACAGAAACCCTGTATAACTTGATGTTGGAATAGAAACCAATAGGACATATACCAAGATTCAAAGTAATTGTGAGACACAGAACACATAGTTGTCCCCGCTCTCCGAATTTACGCACGGCACGAAGGAGAACCTGTTCTGTGATTCTTGGATTCCACAACAAGGTCAAGAATACTGAGAGGGATGAGAGAGCAGAGCCTGTGAGGACACTGTTGAAGAGTTTCTAAGGAAACTCTTCTATGAGCCCTGCTCTGAACCCCCTGCTTCCACAGGGCTACCTGGGAAACTCCTCTGAAATATGTAGTATGTTCTTGCAACTTAGAGCCCATGGAGGCACAGGAGGACTGTGGGCCAGGGCTGGGCTCCCCCAACCCATCTTGCTAGAAAAATCTAGAGGGTGAGGGGGAGTAACCTGCCTATATGACTGGAGGGCTGTGTGCCTGTGATCCCAGAGCTAGGAACTAGTCAAGACAGATGTGGGGAGCAGGTGGGGAGTCTTGAGTTTTCCTACTAGAGCCCTGTGGCGGACAAAGAGAGCTCAGCAAAGAGAAGCTGGATGTGTTCCACAGGGGCTGAAAAGCTGTCTGACTTCCCAGGGCAGAGATGCAGCTTCCTGAGAAAGGAAACTGTAGAAGTCCAGCGGGGAAATTCCAAATGCCATGAAAATGCCCCAGGATAGAAAAAGTATACTTTACCATCTACCCAGCCCGCTCAAGGACACCAGCTCTAACCACCTGCCAAGTTCAGGAGACGTGAAGCCACACAGCCAAGTAAGAAATGTCCCATCTCCTTAATTCTCTTCCGTCTCCTCACTGCCGCTCTACCAGGCTCTGAAAAGCAGCTGGTGATGGAGGCAGAGGGAACAAGCAGAGCGCAGAGAGCAGGAAGAACACAGGTGCCTTTAGCAGGGTGCCCGGCTTGCAGCATGAAAGAGGTCCAAGCTGGGGAAAGCAGCAAGATGCTACATGACGCTGGTTCAGAATCGGAATGGGCTTCTTCACGGGACTGAACGAGCCACTTACTAAGCTTGAAGCTGCACATACAACTTAAAATGACCATAAAACTGTCCACTTCCTGGGGCGCCTGGGCGGCTCAGTCAGTTAAGCATTCGACTCTTGATCTTGGCTCAGATCATGGTCTCACAGTTCATGAGTTCGAGTCTCACATCGGGCTCTGCGCTGATGCTGTGAAGCCTGTTTGGGATTCTGTCTCTCCTCTCTGCCCTTCCCCTGCTTACCTGTGCTCTCTCAAAATAAATAAATAAACTTAAACAAAAATTGTCCATTTCCTAAGAGTGAGCACAAGAGCTGGAGATCTGCTAGACTCTCCAGTTAGGGGATGGGGAAAATTAACCCCCTGAATAAGGTTCTAAAGAGCTCAGAAAAACATAAAGAATGTGTGTTTATCTCATTCGATAACTCATGCTTGTTCAGTGGACAGGCCATGAAAAAATGAATAAATGAATGAATGAATGAATGAACAAATGAAACATTTACAAAAGAGTGAATGTTTGCATGAAGACGTGGAAAATGGAAATGAATGGTAACCAGATTCGCTGAGGATCTAGCGTTTCTGGAGAAGAAAGATGCTGTATCTGGCATGCCTGCTTTTAGGGTGTCGACAGGATGTACACAGTGTGGTAAAACATTAACAAACAGAGTCTGAGTTGTAGAATCAGATATCCAGGTTCGGGTACATGATCAGGCACTTTCTATCTGTGTGACCTTGAGCAAGTCACTTACGTGCTCGGAGCCTGTTTTCTCATCTCTAAAATGGTAATAATAGCTAGGGTACTACACAGTGATATGATGATATTATTTTATTTTAAGTTTACTTATTTGTTATTTTTGAGAGAGAAAGAGAGAGAGAGGGAGAGTGCAAGCAGGGAAGGAGTAGAGAGAGGAGAGAGAATCCCAAGCGGGCTCCACGCTGTCAGCATGGAGCTCGATGCAGGGCATGATGATTTAAATTTTTTTTTTAATGTTTATTTATTTGTGAGAGAGAGAGACAGACAGACAGAGCATGAACAGGTGAGGGTCAGAGAGAGAGGGAGACACAGAATCTGAAGCAGGCTCCAGGCTCTGAGCTGTCAGCACAGAGCCCGACGTGGGGCTTGAACTCAAGAACCGTGAGATCGTGACCTGAGCTGAAGTCAGACGCTTAACTGACTGAGCCACCCAGGCACCCCAGGGCATGATGATTTCAAATAAGAGAATACACGGAGAGTATTTGGTGCCTGGCACAGAGTGGGCATTGATAATGGCAGTGATCATTACTACTCTCTGGTAGGGACAGAGGAAGCCAATTAAAATGTTTCCCGTAATTCTAAGCTCACCAAGCAACCTTATGATTCTCATTCCATTTTCTGGCAAACTTGATTACTGGGCAGAGATACCCTGAATAATGAACAGCAGTACTCCTGTAACTGTGAAGATAACACCCTAATAAATCACTTTTTTAGTATAAGCACAAGTCTCCATTTGGAATATTTGGATCGCCATTCATTAAAGTCTGACTAATGCTTGGTGACAGATGAGGACTGACTCAAAAGGTCCTTTCTCAAGAGCGGGGCCCCCACTCCTACACCCCTCTCTTTTAAATTATACGTGATCACACTAAGACACTGAAAAATCCCAAAGTGTCTTTTATAATTTTTTTTTTAATATTTATTTTTGAGAGAGGCAGAGCATGAGCAGAGAGGAGGGGCAGAAAAAGAGAGAAACACAGAATCTGAAGCAGACTCCAGGCTCTGAGCTGACAGCACAGAGCGTGACACGGGGCTCAAACCCATGAACCACAGGATCATGACCTGAGCCGAAGTTGGATGCTTAACCGACTGAACCACCCAGGTGCCCCACCAAAGTGTCTTTTAAAACAAAGAAAGCATCTACTGTATTTGCTATCATTTGTTCTAAATATATTTCATTACAACACTCTGAGAACTGGTAATGTGTAGATGGCTTACAATAGAAACACCTTCTCACTCAGGAGACCTTTTTAATACTAGAACCCCTTGTTCGTTTCCGTGTTGGGCACAGAGTGAACTAGAATGACGATTCCTGTTGCTTTGCTCATGATACTTCCCTGTGTGGGGCTCTCCACATTCTCCTCTGCTAAAAACCTCCCTTTTAACTCCAGTTCTTGAACAAGTCTTCCGGAATGATACTACCCACTTATGATTATTCCTTTACTCTTACGTCTTCTCTGGGGTTGAAAATATAGTTTGGACTCTATTATCTCATGCTTTTCCATGAAGAGAAAGTTCTGGCTCCTACCACCCACATAAGTAACTGACAACAAGCCTTTCCACTCTGTACTTTACTTCCCTCTTCATCAAAATAGATAGGATTCCTACCTACCAGGCTGTTTTGAGAAGGAAATGAGATCACATTCAAGAAGGGCGGTGGGGGGCGGGCCTGTGTGGTTCAGTCAGCTAAGCGTTTGACTCTGGATTTCGGCTCAAGTCATGATCAATCTCACAGTTTGTAAGTTGGAGCCTCGCATTGGGCTCTGTGCTGATGGTATGGAGCCTGCCTGGGATTCTCTCTTTCTCTCTCTCGCTCTCTCAAAATAAATAAATAAACTTTAAAAAAATAAAGAAGGTGGTCAGGGGAACAAGGAGCCTGCACCTAGGGTAGAGGTACTGGAACTCCCAGCAGGCACTTAGCACTCGGTCCTGGAGAGCTGCACTGTAGCTGTGCTTGGAGGACAGCAAATCTGATGTCCTTCCTCTTCACAGCCTCCAGCCTTCATCAAGGGGTGCTGATACCCATATTCCTGAGGAAGGAAAATATTTCAGGAGCCTCCTTGTTTTCTTTCTCCCCACGTATCTGTGTTTACTAAAACTTCTATTTAGAAGCTCACCTAAAACATAAGCAGTTCCCTGCTCTTCAGGACCCCCAATTCTCGTCAAGGGTCCTCTTCCTTCACGAGAGACACCCTTCAAGAGAACTGTCGAAAAACAGAGCTGTGTTTTGCGTTGTGTTTTGAAATCACTATGGTGACAGTTTCTAAGACTACCATAACTTTTGGACTTTGGGGTTAAAAAAATAATTTATTCCCTTGTGACCCCTTAATTTTTTGTTTCAGAGAATTGTTAATGTAGCTGAAACCTGACATTTCTCAAATGGCTCAAAACAGACACAGTATTCACTGTGTTCATATGAAGTAAATGATTCATATCTAGGAAGAAGAAAAGAAAGTAGGCTACAGAGGAAACAAGCAAACTCAAAAATATCCTGGTTTACAATAGCTTCGAGGTTATATAATCCTCTGAGTTTCCATTTCGCTAAATTAGGTCAGCTTTTGGCACCTGAATCATCGTCCCTGCCTTTTCTGTCTCAATCCTGCCGCACCAGAGTCCCAGGTGCAGTTGTAAGTGACCTACTTAATTAGGATTTGGAGCCCTCAGACAGAAAAGTGTGTTGTCTTCGTTCGATTTTGCTCCACAGACCTTCTTAATGAACTGAATTTCTAATTCAGCCTGTTAAAAACCGGACATCCTAAGCAATTCCAAAATCCAAATATCCAGGTTTACTTATACTCATGAGTGTGCATTCAAACACGGTGCAGGCCAAAGAGCCATGGATCAGGTATCAGGGCACCTTGGCTCTCCGCCCCACTCTACCGCCAACCCCAGTGTAATCCTGGCACGTCCCTAACCTTCCTAGCCTCGGTCTTCTCACCCTGATAAAGACAAGGTTAGACTCTCACGTCTTCTGTGCTCAAGGTCTCTATGACTATTTCCTGAGCACCTCCCACATGCAAGGTGGTAGACAGAAGGGGTGGAGGTGTACAAAGATGAGTCGATGTGGCCCTATCAGCAAAGACTTTATACAGTATGAAGGAAGGGAAGATCACACAGAAGAAAACCAAATGCCATAGTTACTATACTTGTCTTTATTCCTCATGATTGGTATTGTGCCTGGCATATAGTAGAGGTTGCATCTGATGGAAGGGAATCAGGAATGGTTCACAACAGGTGTTATATTTGAGTTGGTTTTAAAAAGCCATTCAGGGGCGCCTGGGTGGCTCGGTCGGTTGAGCGTCCGACTTCAGCTCAGGTCACGATCTCACGGACCGTGAGTTCGAGCCCCGCGTCAGGCTCTGGGCTGATGGCTCAGAGCCTGGAGCCTGCTTCCAGTTCTGTGTCTCCCTCTCTCTCTGCCCCTCCCCCGTTCATGCTCGGTCTCTCTCTGTCTCAAAAATAAATAAACGTTAAAAAAAATAGTAATAAAAAAATAAATAAATAAATAAAAACAAAAAGCCATTCAATTCTCGGTGGCTCCCTGATACCGTTCTCCACTCTGATGCAAAATCTGAAGCCAACGTTCAAGGTTCTTCACGTTCTGGTCCCTGTATATCATTCAGTCTCTATCTCTCTCTTACCCAGAACTAGGTGATAGCTTTGCTGTAGCTCAGATACCTCCCGTAACTTTCTACTTCCGTGCTCACATTCATGCCATTCTTCTACTAAAGGAGTACATACTAAATGTCCTCCAATCTCAACACAATCCAATTCCATTATCCCTCAACACATCAAATTCCTCCTGTTTTATACAGAAGAACTTATGAAGCCTTTCCTGATCCCTCCAATCATATGTTCTGTCTCCCCTCTTTGAAATTCCGCAAGATTTACTGACATTTCTCTTCTGGTATATATGCCAATTAGCCCTGCGTTACAGCCGGGTAATGTCTTTGTCTCAAGATAATAATCTGTGACATTAGACACTACATTATTCATCCATATTGCCAAACAAATGGTAGGTTATCAGTAGCTTATGTGACAGGGCAAATATAGAAAGGACAGTCTATAACTCAGAAACGGAATAAACAATGGCACTAAGTTAAGAACATTTGTGGCTTATGCCTAAAATGGTGACTACTGCAGTATGTTGTGTTTTTTTTTTTTTTAAGTTTATTTATTTTTGAGAGACAGACAGAGCACAAGCAGGGGAAGGGGACAGAGAGAGAGGGAGACACAGAATCCGAAGCAGGCTCCAGGCTCCGAGTTGTCAGCACAAAGCCCGACATGGGGCTTGAACCCACAAACTGCAACATCATGACCTGAGCCGAAGCCGGACGCTTAACCAACTGAGCCACCCAGGCGCCCCTGCAGTTTGATTTCTGAACATAGTGTTTAGTTGACAGAATCACAGTGGTTACGTTTGGAAGACAGGTTGGATTCAGATTACAGAGCCTTGAATGCCAGGGTAATAAAAATGGCATATATTTAGCACTCAAGGAGAGTCACTGATGGTGTTAGGAGCTGAAGAGTAGCAAAACCTGAGATATGAAAATCAAACCGGAAGCACTCTGATTGACATACCAGTCTTCTGGGAATTTGGTTGGAAGCAAGTCCATCCCTGAGAGAAGAATTGAGTCTTGGTATACTGATAAAATTAAGTGTATAAACCTGTAGATCTGTGAGTCCTGGGAAAGTCACTAAGCTAAATACTGCTGTGTAGGCTCCCGATAACCCGACATTTTAGTATCCACCTCAATAAAAGGAAACAGGCTCAAACCAAAGCATCATTACTAAATTTCCAAACTGGTGAAAAAGAGGACATTCTCTATTTTTTCCAGAGAAGTCAGAGGGGAAGAGAAAACATACTACATACAAAGGATGGGGAATCAAAATAGCCGTGGATTCCTCAGCAACAGCACTTGAACCTAGAAGACGGGGAAACTGTTTTTCAGACTCAGAAAGAAAAGAATTTCCACCCTAGAATTCTACGCTAAGCCAAACCATCAATGAAGGTGAGAGTAAAATGAACAAATTTTCACACACACAAAGTCTCTGAACGCTTATCTTCCATGCACCTTTCTCAGAACACACTGAAATAAAGATATTAACAAAGAAAAAGAAAAATGGGGCATAAAAGAAACAGGAAAGCCAACGCAAGAGTGAGGCACAAAGAATCCCCAGGATAACGGGGAGCCAGGACAGCACCTGTGCGCCCAGCACAAAGGGCAACCACTCTAGACTGCAGGAGGTCAGGGATCTCTGGGAGACGTTTCCTTAAGAGTATCTGATGCTACTCCGGGGCAAACAGACTGTGCAGGAAACGTCATCTAAGCATGTGACATGGCTCGCTGGGACTACAGAATGATGTAAACACTGAATACTAATCTACCCAAAATAATACACCTTTTTGGGAGGGCTACAGGGATGAGAAATTGAGTAGAGGAGGGGAAAGCAGGGGTGAGGAAGGAAGGTTAAATACTCATCTTCCATAGTAAGAATCAATCTATCCTGTCTAAAACTGAAAAGTCAAGGGGCGCCTGGGTGGCTCAGTTGGTTGCATGTCCGACTTCGGATCAGGTCATGATCTCACGGTTCGTGGGTTCAAGCCCCGCGTCAGGCTCTGTGCTGACAGCTCGGTGCCTGGAGCCTGCTTCCAATTCTGGGTCTCCCTGTCTCTCTGCCCCTGCCCCGCTCATGCTCACTCACTCGCTCTCTCTCTCTCTCAAAAATAAATAAACATTAAAAAAAATTTTTTTAAATAAAAAAAGTAAAATAAAACTGAAAAGTCAAGAGGTGACAATCTAAGCACATTATTTGGAAATACAGGAGGTCTATGTGCACGAACATGTTAAGAAGTTGTACATGTTTGGGGCACCTGGGTGGCTCAGTCGGTTGAGCGTCAGACTCTTGGTTCCTGCTCAGGTCATGAGCCTGTGGTTTGTGAGTTCGAGCCCTGCATTGGGCTCTGCACTGAGGAACCTGCTTGGGATTGTCTCTCTCCCCTCTGTCTCTGCTCCTACCTTCCTCGTGCTCTCTCTCTCAAAATAAATTTAAACATAAAGAAAAGGAAAAAGAAGTTGTAAATGTTTAAAAGACAGCCACTGTGATACAACCACTTGGGATATTGGTCTGGCAGTATCTAATAAACACAGATTCACATCAAATCATTCCACTGCTAGGTGCAAACCCCACGAAATCTCACACATGTACACGGATGGTTTATTGTAGCACTGTTCGTCGTAAGTAAGGTTTTTAAAATAACCTAAAGGTCCAACAAGAGAAAAATGGCATGTAGTATGATATATATGTATATATTCATCAAGTGTGATATATATAAATTCAATGTAATACTATACAACAGTGAAAAAATGGATTCCTGGAGCTCTGAGTATCCAACATCAATAAACCTCAAAAACCATGTAAGAGGAAAAGCAAGTAGAGAGAAAAGATAGAAAATTAACATATCACACTATTTGCGTAACGTTTAGAATAACACCATACATGTACATATGATATATACATACACATACACACACACAGCAACTTCAGGATCATAATTCCCTCTGGGGTAGGAAGTGGGAAATGAGGTCAGAGAAGGGTTCAGAGAGGGTTTTGATTTTCCTTGTAATGTTTTATTTCTTATGATATATAGTAATACATCAGTCTCCATTATATTATCTATAATTTTTGTGTATAACTGAAGTATTTCTAGGAGCTTCTGTTCAAATTTGGAAAATTAAATTCATACATTGAATTGTCCATCTCAAAGCACAATTAGAGGACCATAATCCCTTATGCAAACTCACAGCTTCAGGTTTCAGAATTCTGAATTCTTTGGATTTTACAAGTGCATGTATTACATTGCACGTTCAGTGGGATCTGTAGTCAAATGATGTTCAAAGTGAGTATCTGACACTACCCAGGTGGTTGTTCTCCCTCAGGACAAAGAAGCCACCAGCCTGGCCCCAGGCAAATAGCCCTCACTCCTTAAACCTGCACCGATTCCCTTTGCCCCTTCGCGGAGCAGAGAGGGGAGGCAAGTGAATGGGGACAGCAGCAGGTGTCTGGGAAGAATGTGGACTCTGCTATGTCCAGATTTGTGAGTACCTAGAACTTCCCTGACTCCTGACTTACACCAGGTCACTACTGCCCACTGCTCTACGGCCCTGACCTAATATGGGGCAAATATACCACCTGATTCCTGCTGAACCTATTTTCTGCTTTATTTCAGTTGCTGTTAGGCAGAACACTGAGAATGACCCAGCTCTACATCCCAGTCTGTGTCCTGCCTCTTCAAAGCCAGACCACACACACACACACACACACACACACACACACACACACACACAAATACATATCCACGTTCGCAGCACTCTAAAGCAGAATTCCTTTCACTGACTTCCTAACTGATCAACCTTTCCTACGTTTCGCCGAATCTGCTCACCTGTGTTCCCCCAGGCCCCCACCGCTCATCACCCAGGGGCTCTGTATTTCCTGCTACTACTGGCATCTTGCTAACTCCCCCTACCTGGGTTTGGTTGCCCTCAGTCGCATCATGACATATAATCAGCCTCAGGAGGTGATAAATACCAGCTTGCTCTTAAAAGCCGATGCTGAAAAATATTTTTATTTTTATTGCTGATTAATCTGACTAATGAAAGAAAGAACACTGTGCTTAGCTCATGTCCCATTAAACATCTGTTATGGTCATCAACACCTCTTGGCTATTATCACGGGTGACATTCTGAATTGATATCAGCAATAGAATCAATACCCAATTCCCTCAATACCAAATTCAGTAAGCACGGTATCCAACTGGGAAAAGGTGAGAGGAAATACCCTTCTCCTCCCTAATTACCAAGTGGCCAGTCAACCACTTTTACGTTGGTCAAGCTCGTTGATTTACTGTGTTTGCTAAATGCTCGGGCCTTACACAGAGCAAATGCAAAGGATAGCAGGCATGTCACAGTGTTTTCAAAGGGAGCTCCGCATGTCTTCCTTGGGAGGGCAGCAGGAAGCGAGCTTTGGAGCAGGATGTCAGCAAGCAAAGGGAGAAAGGCAAAAGCCCCACTTACCATAGAAGAGGAATGCTTTGGTCATGTGATGATGTAGGTAGGTCCGGTTGATGGTGAAGAAACACGCATCCGCTCCGCACTGGCCTAGCCTTCCAGTTTCCCCAGTCAGTGGGGACCACCAGAGCATGATGGGGTAGTTATCAGTCTCTGATTTGTTTTTCCAGTTCAGGGCTTCTTTCCCAGGGAGTGGATAGAGGTGTGTAGGCTCCTCCTCCATCGTTGCATGTCCATCTTGCCTGTTGGAATTTTTAAACTTCTTCCTTTCAAGTTTCCCCAGCTCAACCACTACCTGAAAGAGAAGACAATTATCACAGAGTCAGATTGTTTAATTTCCATTCACACATCTCCCATTCATCTTGATGACCGAGCCTTGCATTAGTTTCCTTTTGCTGCTCTAACAAATTACCACAAACTCAGCAATTGAAAAGAACACATTTATGATTACATAGTTCTGGAGGTGAGGAGTCTGACCTGGGTCTCACTAGGCTAACAGCAAGGTGTCAGCAGGGCTACATTCTTCTCTGGAAGCTCTAGAGAATCCATTTTCTTACTTTCCTATCTTTTAGAGCTACCCACCATTCTTGACTCGTGGCCCCTTCTCCATCTTCAAAGCCAGCAATGTTGCCTCTCACTCTTAGTCTATTGTCACATCTATGTCTGACCAGGGAAGACTCTTAGCTTTTAAGGACTCATGAGATTGCACTGGGCTCACACTGATAATTCTGGATAATCTCATCTCAGTGTGTCACCTTAAACCATTTACATTTACATTTCCACAAGTTCCAGAGATTAGGGTGTGGACAAAGCCTCCGAACTATCTACCAACAAGGATGTTTAACTCCACTGAGCACACGCCAGGCATATTTCTCTATTCCATAGGCATCTATAGAATCCAGAAATAGTTTTATCTCTCTTTTTTTTTATTTAATAGTTTTATGTCTTAATGAAACCCATGAAAATCAGGGCTATTACTTGGCTATTGTTAGAGATAACATTCTAGGGAAAATTAGTTGTAAATTACCAATCAGTTTCTTTTTGGTACAATTAGAGTAATAACACGGGTCTTACATTTCTAATAATTTCCACTGTGATATCAGGTGAAGTATACAGTGAGTCCTGGGCTCCCTTCCATGTAAAACTATGTTTATTTATTGATTTCAGGACAGTGTGGGTCACTGGATAGCTAGGACATCAGTAACAGGAATCTGGAGGGCAGGGTGGACAGAGTGGAAACAGGAAGGCAGTTGTTCTCCAAAAATGCTGCCTCATCATCAAATTTTAAGGGTAGATATTGATACAGTGTTATAAAAAATGTGTTAGAGAAAACAGTATAAAAGTATGAATTGGTCTGTGTCACATATAACTGAAACATTAGCAGTTGAACTATGCAACAAATCAATCAGTAAAAGGAAGGCACACTTTTACGTATTAACTCCTTCACCAAGCAACAGCGGACATCTGTGTGGCCCAGCCCCGACTCTCAGCAGCCCAGGTGGTGCCTTCTTTCTTGCTTGCGGCCCTAGTGTCAGAAAAGGGCCACGGCCTGATGATAGAGTCTGCAGCTCGCTGGTGAGGGTCTGTAACATTCACTCGATTCCCTGAGGGAGGCCAAGGCCAAAAAAAAAATGTCAAAAACCACTGAGTGACAGCCAAGTAGCACTCCAAAAAAAGTAAGAAATTATACTGGCCTGAAAAAATCATGGATCACTTGTGACACCAAAGTCAGCATTATGACAGTAAGATGATCGCTAAAAACTAAAGTCTAGCCCCTGCCAACAACTTTGTCAGCATTTTCATGATAACTTAAGGTTGTGGCTACTCCCCAGCACCTTGATGGAGTGGAGTTGGCTTGTAGCCACAAAATCTGTATCTCTTCACCAGACCTTCCCCCTGCAAATGTACAACCAACAACTTTAAAAAGAAGCTTTTAGAAAGCCATGGATAAAACTTCAAAGACAAATTTTGTTCTACATTTCTGATCAATGTCTATTATGTGAGGTGTAAGTTCATTTCCAAAGAATAGAGATTGCTTTAGGGAGAGATTTTTCTGCCAAATAGTTTTTGTTGTTGTTGTTTGTTTTTTCTTTTTTAAGTTTATTTATTTATTTTGAGAGAGACAGAGACAGCACAAGTCGGGGAGGAACAGACAGAGAGGGGGGGACAGAGGATCCAAAGTGGGTTCTGTGCTGACAGCAGAGAGTCCAACGCAGGGCTCGAACTCGCCAACCGCGAGGTCATGACCTAAGCCAAAGTGGGACACTTAACCGACTGAGCCACCCGGGCACCCCTTTCTGCCAAATAGCTTTTAAAAAAACATTAAGCCTCAGACATCACCACTAAGTGGTAAGACATATGAAGGACAGAGAAATATATTAAATAAAACTATGAGTAAAATCAGCCAAATCTAAAATCTGGGAAATTCCAAAGGATCAATGAGACAGTATTTTCAAAAGTCCGTGACATGGAATAGAAGGTGGGACAGAGGAAACTTTCATAGTAGAAAAAACAAAACCCCACAATTGGAGACACGCCAGCTAAATGTGATGTATGGGATTTGTGTATTCCAGATTCTAACCAACCCATTATAAAAGACTTCTTTGAGATAACTGGGAAAGTCTTAACACGGCCTAGGATATGGGTGGTGCTGATTAGTTACTGCTAACTTTGTTGGGTGTGGCAATAATTTGGTTATACCATACTTCTAAAAGTTCCCATCTCTTAGAGAATCATATTAAAGTAAATCCAGGTAAAATAATATGAAGTCCTGGATTTGTTTTAAAATACTCCAAACGTATTCATGAATTATTATACAACCAAAAAGTAAATAAAGTTCAAACACTAAAGATACATATACACCCAAAGAATTTACATGTACTGTATACAAAATACAGTAAAATGTGAGTAGAAAACAATGTCTCAGATGAACGATTTCCTCTAGGGGACCACGGTACTTTAGCTTAACTGAAGATCAGCATAACATTTTCAGGGTTACGTTACTTATTAATTATGTCATAAGATCTGTTATGGCCTAAACTGTAACCTGCCCCCCAAATTCATACACTGCCGTCCTAACTCCCATTACCTCAGAATATGACTGAGTTAGGGGACAGGGTCTTTAAAGAGGTAATTAAGTTAACAGGAGGTCATCAAGGTGGACCCAACAGGTGGTCATCAAGTGTGACTGGTATCCTTATAAAAAGAGGATATTAGGACACATAAAGGTGAAGAAGGCAGACGACGTGAAGACACAGGGAAAAAACAGCCATCCACAAGTCCCGAGGAGAGAGACCTCAGAAGAAACAACCCTGCTTGCTGACACCTTGATCTTGGACTCTCGGCCTCCAAAATTGTAAGAAAATACATTTCTGTTGTTTAAGCCACTCAGTCTGTGGTACTTTATGATGGCAGCCCTGGCATGATTTTTTTTTTTTTTTTAATTTATCCTTCTTTTACCCTCCCTACATGGCAACAAACCACTAGAAATAAGAATGGTCCTAAATGTGTGGGCATTATATCTTCTCGTGCACAGTGTTTAAGAAAAAATAGCACCTCTGAAACTCTGAACACTAAAGCATTTATTTTATTAAATTTTTTTAATGTTTATTTATGTTTGAGAGAGTGCAAGAGACAGCGGGGGAGGGGGAGAGAGAGAGGGAGACACAGAATCCGAAGCAGGCTCCAGGCTCCAAGCTGTTAGCACAGAGCCCAATGCGGGGCTCGAACTCACAAACTGCAAGATCGTGACCTGGGCCGAAGTCCGACACTTAAGTGACTGAGCCACCCAGGCACCCCTAACACTGAAGCATTTAATATACCCATGTGGACAGGGAAACAGCCCAAACCACACTATTGGTGGCAAACTGAAATCAAGATCCAGACAAGGGTTCAGCTCCAGTAATCATACAACCTCTCATACTCTGGAAGCTTAGAAACGACAGCCATACCCAAAACATGGCTATTTCTTCTGACATCAAAAGAAATGCTCTCAGCTTAGACGCAGCCGTCCCTCGTAACTGAAAAACAGTGCCAAAATAATTGTGTACTAAGATCAAAGCTCTCATAACATCCACAGAAAGAAGTAGAGAACCCCAGTTCCTCCTGCACAGGGAGGTCCTGGACACCCACAGGACAGACAAGCAGGAAGGCAAGTATTTCTTCTGACCAGAGTCCCAATCTGGCAGTATAAGGTGGTAGAATCCAGCACCAGACTGTCTGCCACAGTGCTTTTATACGCAAATCTCATTCAATCTTAATCAAGAAGGAAGATCACCGAGAGTGAAAAAGCCCAGAGAACACCTCTCTTTCCATCAGCCCCACACCTGAACTGCTCACGTCCACAAATCATCTTTAAAAGTCCTTTGGATTTCTGGGGCGCCTGGGTGGCTCAGTCCATTAAGCATCCAAATTTGGCTCAGGTTATGATCTCACAGTCCGTGTGTTTGAGTCTGCATCGGGCTCTGTACTGACAACTCAGAGCCTGGAGCTTGCTTTGGATTCTGTGTCTCCTCTCTGCCCCTGCCCCACTCATGCTGTCTCTGAAAAATAAATAAATGTTAAAAAAAAAAAAAAAAAAAAGTCCTTTGGATTTCAAAATGGATAGCTGGTGCTTGAACGGGTCCAAAATATATCTGAACTCCTATCTATATTCTTCCTATCATGGTGTAATTTTTATTCTAATTTGAAACCAGCAAATGAAGTTCAGAATCACCGACTAAATGAAATAAATCGGAAGACTAAAAACTGGTGTTCAAACACCCACATTCAGTGCTTGGTCTAGTAGCATATGTCAAGAATGACAAATGTATTGGGCAACTGGGCGGCTCAGCTGGTTAAGCGCCTGACTTTGGCTCAGGTCACATCTCACGGTTCGTGGTTCGAGCCCCGCATCGGGCTCTGTGCTGAGAGCTCAGAGCCTGGAGCCTGCTTTGGATTCTGTCTCCTTCTCTCTGCCCTTGCCCCACTTGTGCTCTGTGTCTCAACAATAAATTAAAAAAAAAAAAAAGAATGACAAGTGTATTAATGTGGATGTTTTGTTGTTTTTTTAATTTTTTTTTTAATGTTTATTTATTTTTGACAGAGACAGAGACAGAATGCGAGGGGGTTAGGGGCAGAGAGAGAGGGAGACACAGAAGCAGAAGCAGGCTCCAGGCTCTGAGCTGTCAGCACAGAGCCCGACGCGGGGCTCGAACTCACAAGCTGTGAGATCATGACCTGAGCCGAAGTTGGACGCTCAACCGACTGAGCCACCCAGGCGCCCCTAATGTGGATGTTTGTGTTCTGCAGAATAGACCATCTTAATCTCAGAATAATCATGGTTTCTTCAAGAATGCCACCTTTCAGAATTCATCGTAATAGTGGACTTGGAGAGGCCCATCCAAATTTGACCCAGTAAGACAGACTGAGCTCTGCTTTCTGTTCTTCTAGCACCAGGACCCTCCAGGAGTCACAAATTGATCCCCCCATCTCACTGGTTTTGTTTCTACCTGATACACCCACTCACTAAAACCTCAGTTTCATCTACTAAAAAAAAAAAAAAAAAAAAAGAGTATTTTCCCTGCCTGAGACAGAAAACCCCTGATCCTGAGAAATTAAGCAAAAAGCAAAGTACTTGGAGAAAATGCAGTGGGTTGAAGGGGGAAAGGGTGGAAAGGCTCAGGGCTCAACACGAAGCAGCCCAAATTCTTGCTACCTGGAGTGTGACAAGCAGAAAGACAGAGGCTGTGATGCAGAGGCAAGATGCCAAAAGCTTCCTCCTCTGAATCCACGCCATGCTGCCCGGCCCTGGGTGACTGACAGAGGGCCGGCCTGGCTACCAGGTGTTCTCGAGTCGGCCCACAGCCCAAGACAACTTCACGTGAAGGAACCATCTGGGTGCCGATGTCTTCCACTGCCATTCCTGCTGGGACCTGGTCTCCATGAAGGGCTGGGATCCGAGGTTCCGCGCGGGCCTGGCTTGGCATTGAGAGGAAACAGCATGCAGTCTTCTTAAACTATCATCAGAGCAGCTGGAGATTTCTTCAAACCAGAAGGCATCCAAAAAGTCTGTAACAAACGAATAATCTTTTAGCCATGGTGCAGAATATTTAATAAACGTAGTCTTTCAGGGCTGTCAGGTAGAAACCCAAGGCTTTAAAACGAAAAGGAACCTTTGAGATCATGTAGTCCTCACTCCTAGATAAGGAAACCAAGATCAGAGAGAGGAAGTGACCTGGTCAAGGTCACACAGCCCATCAGAGGAGAGTGGCAGATCTATATAGTTAGGTCCTGGGTCTAAAATTCTGATGCCACTTAATTTTCCCTGCCATCAGAAGATTGAATTCCACAAGTCACTTATATGGAGTCACTTCTTCCACCCAGGTTTCAAAGGACTAGAGAAATAGAATAGAAATTACCAGGATTATCCACCCACTCCCATATAAAGTAGGGAAAAAACAAATAAAAGTTCAAAAATGGATAATGATCAACAGACCCAAATTTCCTCTATGGAAAACAACTTCAGCCACAACATAAGGAACACAAGGAATTCTGATTATTGATTTAGTTATTTAGTCTTTTCTAGCAAGTATAACAAAGCAGTGGGTTCTGTGAGCAGTATGATTCTCTGGAAGTTCTCAGATAAGATTTCCATCCATCTGAAATGGATGATCGTTTCAAAAAGTTTTATTTAGTTTTTTTAAATGTTTATTTATTTGTGTGAGAGACAGAGAGAGCACAAGCAGGGGAGGGGCAGAGAGAGAGGGAGACACAGAATCCGAAGCAGTCTCCAGGCTCTCAGCTGTCAGCTATAGAGCCCGACACGGGGCTTGAACCCACCAACTGTGAGATCATGCTCTGAGCCAAAGTTGGACACTTAACTGACTAAGCCACCCAGGTGCCCCTCAAAAAGTTTTAAAAGTGAACTAAAAAGTTCCAAAGAATGTCTTTTTTATTGATTTTTTAAATGTTTATTTATTTTTGAGAGAGAGAGAGTAAGAGAACATGAGTGGGGTAGGGGCAGAGAAAGAGGGAGACAGAGGATCCAAATCTGGCTCTGCACTGACAGCAGAAGGCCTGACTTGGAGATCATGACCTGAGCCGAAGTCAAACGTTTAACCAACTGAGCCACGCAGGTGCCCCCAAAAGAATACCTTTTATTCCCATGGTTCTGTGAAGTCAAATGTCTTGGTCAAATGACATGGTGGAGTTCAGAATAGAGCAAGGATCAATATTCCTGAGGCTGCTCTACAGTACTCCAAAAATCTGGTTCTAAGATCTGATTGTACATCTCCCAGATAATAGCCTTAAGAATTAAAAATATAAAAATGATGTAGAATTCTGGTTAAAAACATTGGCCTTAAAGGTATACTCTCCTCTCATGCACCTACCTTCATTTACTTTTAAGTCCAGGCTAAGTCCCTCGGCAACAAAATGACTCTTGGTTTCAGAAATCACCAATGGTGTGTTTTTCCTCTTTTTCCCACAGAATTCCTGCAATCCACAGTGATTAAGGGAACAGGACCTAAGAGTCAGCCGGCCAAGATTCAAATCTCAACTCTCCAGCTGGTTTAACCTAGCCTCTCAATATCTCAATTTCCAAAATGTAGATAATAAGCCTGCCTAATCAGAAGGTTATTAAGAATTCCGTAAGATTCCTACTCCGTACCAGTAACTATTTACTATGTTGCTGCCCGACCAACTGGAACTTCAAAAGCAGAAATACTCGCTTTGCCAAAGAAAAGGAGATCACTAATGTTTGTTGAGTGACCTATTGTGAGAGAGGCCCTTCCTAAGTGCTCAGCGTGCCTGAGACCATTCAAACCTCCTACAACTCTATGGAGGGAGCAAATTGCTGTCCTTATTTTTAAGGAAGAGAAAACGAGATCCGAAGGAAGTCAAGTAACTTACCCAAGATCACAACTTTGATAAGTACAAGCAAAAACTGGTCCGGCTCTGCAGTTCATGTACGGTTTTACATTTTTTAACACTAAGATTATAAAATTCCCACCCAACAATACTAGCACAGATTATCTGCTTTAATCATAGAAAAAAACCTGTAGAGCGCCTGGGTGGCTCACTCGGTTAAGCGTCCAACTCTTGGTGTCGGCTCCAGTCATGATCTTGCAGTTTCAGGAGTTCAAGCCCCACGTCCGGCTCTGTGCTGGCAGCACAAAGCCTGCTTAAGGTTCTCCCTCTCTCTGCCCCTCCCCTGCTCGCACTGTCTCTGTCTCTCTCAAAATAAATAAACTTAAAAAAAAATTTTTTTAAGTCATAGAAAAAAATGTGTTCTATACAGCTTCTATACAGCTATACAGAATAGCTTTCTGTCAGCTGGTATACCAGAGAAAAAAGTAACAAAAACCCATAAAAACCTGAGAAATGCCTTTCCTTCCACTCAGTCAATGCTAATAGCTATTAACTATATAAAATGTGGAGCAAGCGCTTTGAGTTTCAATCCTGGCTCTGTCATTTATATGTAATATAAATTTGGACAAGTTACTAAATCTTTCTAAGCTTCAGTTTCTTCACAATAAAGAAGAAACATTAACTATCATTATTTCTTTCCCTTGCAGAACAGAAAGATGATCAAATTTCTGTGTTATACACAAAGGCAATTTATTATAGCTATAATTAATGTAAACCAGATTAGGTCATGAAATATTACCACCTTAAGTGGGTGTCAAACTGTTATCATTTTCAGAAGACTTTACAGGTATCACTCCACTTGATCTTATTGGTAACCACTCTGTAAAGTAAGCAAGGTAGGTTTTATTTTCAGTTCCCACAAATAAGGAAACTGAGCCTCGGCAAGTTGAAGCGATTTGCCCAAGATCATAGTTTTTAAAGGCTGGAGTGGGTCTAGAAATCAGGTCGCCGCTCTCCAGGATCACAGGAAAGGAAAGAGATGGGGCAAATAGTGGCAGCTTGTTAGAAGGACAAGAGGGTCAGAAATAAAAGAAAATAAAAGACAGGGAGAGAATGGGAGACATAGTTTGGGATATTTTTACAGCGGCTGCAATGCTGTCCTACGGCCCGTCCTAGGTAGGGCCTTTTTAAGTCTTTACATGGCTGTGTGAACTATGACAAAAGAATTTAGCGTTACAAATTCCCTTTCATCCACAGAATCTCAATTTAGCTCATATTCTCAAAGCCAGAGGTATAGTAAGGTCTCAGGGACCAAGCTGTGAGGACATACCAACCACTACTTTAAAGAATAGAGCCAGTTAGTGGGGATGGGTTTATGATTTATCACAAGCAGCAATCAACCAGACCTTGGGGCACATCAATCTAATATATGGTATTAATGACTCAGGAGCTTGTCAACAAGGCAACAGTCCCCCACTGGAGGGACAGATGGGTCTGCAGAGAGCCTGGTGAAAGCCAGTAAGTACCAGCGCAATGGGATTCCAGGGGGAAAGCTCCCTTCTGTTTCGTCATTGCCCACAAGATGAATCTCAGAGTCTACCAAGAGGGTGGCCCCAGAACACTCCTTTCCCGGATGAAGCAATGGGTGTTTGTGCAGACAACCATGGTAGGTAACATCGGAAATGGACGCTCACTAACCAACCTTCTTGACCCCCAAGCCGAGCATCTGAAATGCATTGTTCAGCTTGCGTGCTCTGCCTAGGGCTGGCCATCTGCTGCCCAGAGTGGGATTTGAAGGTGAGCGTGACTACCTCACACTCCTGCAGGTGCTAGTGCATCAACACCAATGACACTTTCACTCTAAAATAATTTCCAATGTCTCCACTTTGTTTTGAATTAAAATAGAGGAGATATCTTAAAGCAAACTAGCAGTCTGAGGGTGCCAGCCTCAAGTTTCAGGCATGCAGCGCTGGTCCAAGGTACAGGGTCTTAGAAACGGAGCTCAGAGATGATTTCTGCCGTGTCTCTGAGGATAAAATGAGAAAGTGAGCATGGGAGATGCACGGGGTTTTCTGACCCTGACACTTTGTGTGTGTCTGTCTTTTCCTCCCTGTCCCCACTGGCAGGGCAAAGAAGTGAGGCAGAGGCAGGGAGTTGTGGGGAGGCTCCTTTGATCATCTCTCTTCTAGTAACTGGTGCGTGGATTGAGTTAATAAGCGACTGTCTATACAGAGTTTAAGGTTATGCCAGGGAAAGTCTTTAAATGGAATGTGTCTAATTACCAGATTTAAATTATTCCCACAAAAGCATAATTTCTCAAGTAGGTTTGACTCTCCCAAGGTACATTTTCATTTTATAATGTATAAGCCCTCACAATATCCCTGAAATATGGCTGCCCTGGGAAAGACAGATGATGGTAGGCTGGTGGGGAAGTCTAAGGGCTTTTGGACAACTCTCCAGGAACTTTTTAACCCCTCCATTCAACACTTCTCTTACATTCCTATCTGGTTACTGCATAAGCCTGACAACTGGTGTTCCTACCGGTCTGACCCCTTGCACTCTCTCCACTTGCCTGTAGAGTTGTTTCTATAATGTAAACTGGACATCTCTCCTCCGATGAAAATCCATCGATGGCTTCCCACAGATTTCAAGATAAAGATCAAATTGAGTAGCTTAGAAAAACAAGACTCCTTGGACCCTGCCCTGCTTCTCCAGCTTCTAACCACACATACACTTCGTTCCGACTATTCCTTGAATGTAGCTTCCTGTTCTGTGCTCTAGTCTCTACCTAGCACATCCACACCTCTCTTCCACTAGCCTACCCATTCTCCTGGACTTTCCAAGCCACATACTTTGGCAAGCTTTACCCCTCCCAATGCCAAGTGGGGAGATCTAGGTCCACATCATTGTGATTGTTCCTGTCACAGCGGTGGAAAGAATGCAGGAAGCTGGCATTTTTCAGGAAACTTTCTGAAGATGCTTTATGAGATGGATATAAAGCAATTGTTGAACACTAAAAAGCTGACTTATTCTAACCTAGTGCCTGCGTCTGTTCCTTGGGCACCTGGTGAACGTGGAGTGATGGTTCCGGCCTCCACTGCCATCCAATTTACTTTATTAACATTTGTTGGTGTTCATTTTCCTCACTCTTTTTAAACAGACTTCATATGTTGCTGAGCACTTATTTTTATGTAGAGTGCTTGGCGTTGCAGACTCTATCCTGGAAGTTCATCCTCTTCCACCAACCACACATTTCAGGGGAGACATGTTGAGAATAATGAGAGACAAAGGAATACTGGCAGCCATGTGAATCAAGATGGGTGATTAATGGAGGAACAGAATTTGTAGCCTGAGACTTTCACATCTGATGCCATTGTTAAACTCTTAAATTCTGCATATGCTGAAGCACTCAAATGATGTGGTATTAATACAGTCTCAATCAGTGGGTCTACTTAAGCTAAATTAAAACACACCCAAACCAAAAAATGAAAACAAATCAAAAGATCATCTGCTTTGATCATTTATGTAATCAGGAATGAGGTACTGGTTAAACAACACCAACACAATGTGGCTAATACTTCACATGCCCGAAGACAAAGGGCTGGACCAGGTGATCTGGGGTTTCATCCCAAAATGAAGCGCTCTCATCCCACGAAGAGTGTCCAGGAGGAAAAACTCTCCACAGAAGAAAGATTAATCAAGAGACAGGTGATCAAGATAATTTGAGCCATCATAAACTAAGAGTTCTGGAAATATGAAGAACTATTTCTGTATAACAAGTTTAGGATTAGTTTATTTTCATTCTCTTTTTTAGCAACTCATCATTAACTTCTGAAAACTCAAATTTTATTCTCAAAGAAATATCTGAAAAACACTGTAAATAAAAACAAACTTTTTTTTCCCAATTTTTAACAACCCATGATGAGAAACACTGTAAAGCTTATTGGGAAATGCTGGTAATTGAATTAGGTGTTGCATTCCCACTGAAATCGGCACTTTACGCTCCACATTTAGAAAGCATTTAAACATGGGTTGGAAATGCCAGTATCCGAGCAATACTTGGACATATGTGGATAACATTATTGTCGGTCCAAACTATGTCCTTCTTCTTTATTTTCTAAAGATCCTGGTCTGAATTTTTTTAAACATACTGTTTGTAAGATAAACAGGGTTTTGTTTTTTTTTTAAGTGAACAATGAAAGAGGAGCCATATAACAGTAACAGTTAAGACTGCCTATTTAATTCAGTTACACACTGCCATCTAGCAGGAAGCCAGCATGGGAAGCCAGCAGTTTCAAAAATGGAGCCGACTTGAATGAGCCTCTGATGCTAGGACATTGCCTGTGGCTTTCAGGCCTAAGGAGAAAGTTCTGAGATTGAGGTTAGGGTGCTTCCTGACTGATGGCTCTGCCACTTTAGTGTGCAAATACCTGGGTTGCTTATTCAACGGTTGACCAGACCCCACCTGAAAGCCCTCCCTTTGAGACCACGAGGTGGATCAGAAACAATGCCCTAGTTGCAGTGTGACATCACTACCAAGCCCAAGATTGGTCATGAGCTTCTGGGTTGTCTCATCTTGAGAGAAGGAAGGGCATACAAGGAGAATGACGTCCTGAAGACCCACTTGCCATACTGAAAATTGTACCCAGCCAGAGTGCATGCACTCCACACAATGAAATTAACAACCCAAGTCACCACATGCATTTTAGGGAGCTGTGGCAGCGAGTAGGGGGCAGTCTGTTGGAGCTGTGAAGAGAAGGAAAACAGTCATTTTGTGCGACACTTGCAACGTATCATTAAAAGGTGCCAGGAAGTGTCTTAAAATCACATCGATGTTATTTACACATCTTACACAAAACGAGTTCTACTCTGAGGGCGCTCATCGGGTGCAATAATACCTAAGAAATGGATTGCACGTTGATAGCCTTGCCATTCAGAGGGCTCCCCCCATGGCATTTTCTCCGTTAAAAAAGCAGTGCTCGCTAGAGCTGGGCAATCAGAATCGCTACTACTTCAGCACATAATTCCAGCAACAAGTGATTCTCACTGAAGACGTGGGGAAGAAGGAAGCAAGTCGCAACACACAAGCGGCAGAGTGAGGTTTTCGAATCGGTGGGGCGGGGAAGGTCACGGGAAACCCGCAGGGACGTGAAATCCCCCAGTCGCCCGCGGCTGAGACCCGGGCGCCTTCCCGGTGCTCCTGCGCGTCACCGGCCTCCCATCTGGGCTTTTTCGGCCCAAGAGAGGTTTAAATCTCAGGCGGTGTCTCTGGAAAGCGCTGCCCAAAGCTTCCCAAAACGGACTTCGAGTCTTTTTCAGCACGCAACTCTTTCTCTTACGCACACTCCCTTCTGGGCACAAAGAGGAGGTGTGCTCCGGGTGCGTCCCGGCTTCCGTGCGCACCAGAAAAGTCTCCTTTTGTTTCTGGGCATCAAGACCCTGTCCCCACCAGGTATCATTGCAGCCCGAAAAGACCCAGTGCCTCCCACTCACCTCGTCCCGGGTAGGAGGCTCGCTGGCGGCTGGCAGCCCGGCCGCTTTCCACTTTCAGTTTGCGCTCAGCCGGGGCTCGGGCGAAGACTCGGAAAGGAGGTTTGGGAAAAGCGGCATCACTTTCCGCGCTCGCAGGCCCAGCGATCCTCCATCCAGGTTTTCGCCGTTGCCGGGCTTAAAGGCCAGTCCACAGAGGTTCCTGGGAGTTTCTGCTTCTCCCTCGCTCGTGAGCCACTTCATTCCCAAAAAGTTCCTGGAAGACTCCTGAGATTCTCTTTAGTAAGTCGCGGGACACTTGCTGCTTCTCAAACTCTGCTAGGACTGGAGCAAATTCAAAGTCACCTATTCAGGAAAACAGAACATGCCAGGCAAAGCAGAGACCTGGGGATACATTTAATCAGGTACCAGTGTTTGGTAGACTGAGCAGGATGATCCTTAGTTTTTAAAAAGTGGCGAAAGAAAACTAACTTCAGGCCACTGAATCCCAAATTTAGAGAACCCGTTTAAAATTATTTTTCCCTAGTCTGCAGGGAAGGTGATAAACCTAGGGAGGTTATTGAAGATCTTGGGAGGGCCAGGGCTTGGTTGAGGCAAGTGAGGCATCTAGGGCTTAAAATAGGAGGAGACAGTGAGTCCTACAAGTGCCGGGCACATTGCAGGAACCTGAGAGTCATTGCTGCCCTGTGCCTGCCTCACTGTAGTCCGGGCCCTGAGATCTCCAGTGCCAGGAACCTCAATTAACTAGTCTGTAAAAACTGGTTGATAATAATGGTATCAACTTCAAGAAACACCAAACACACACACACACACACACGAAACACCAAACTCAGAGGAAAAGATTGATAAATTGGATATCACTGAAAGCAAATTGTGTTCACCAAAAGACACTTAAGGAAAAACCAGAGTAGAAGATATTTACAGTAGATTTATCTAAGAAAGAATTCATATCCAGAATATAGCAAGAATGCCTAAAACACGATAAGAAAAAAAATCAAAAAAGCAACCTAATAAAAATCTCTGGGAAGGAAGGAACCGAAGACTTATACAGCACAAAGAGGAATATGAATGGCCAATAAGTATGTGAATGATGCTTAATTTCTTTAGTCATCAGGGAAAGGCAGATTAACACAATTATATACTACCACACATCCACCCATCCTAAAATGTGTATGGAACCACAGAAGACCTCAAATAGCCAAAGTATTCTTGAGAAAGAAGAATAAAACTGGAGGTATCACAATCCCAGATTTCAAGATATAAAAGCTATAGTAATTAAAACACTATGGTACTAGCATAAAAACAGCCACAGAGATCAATGGAACAGTATAGAGAACCAAGATATAAGTCCACACCTATATGGTCAATCACTCTATGACAAAGAAGGCAAGAATATAAAATGGGGCAAAGAGAGTTGTTTCAATAAACGGTGTTGGGAAAAATGGACAGCTACGTAAAAACAAACTATACTGCTTTCTTACACCATACACAAAAATAAACTCAAAATGGATTAAAGACCTACATATGAGACCCCAAACCATAAAACTCCTAAAAGAAAACATAAGCAGCAATCTCCTGGACATTGCCCTTAGCAACATATTTATGCATATGTCTCCTGAGGCCAGTGAAACAAAAACGATTGGGAATACATCAAAATAAAAAGCTTTTGCACAGCAAAGGAAGCCATCATCAACAACAACAACAACAACAAAAAGGGCAATGTAGTGAAATGGGAGAAGATATTTGCAAATGATATATCCAATGAGGGGTTCATATCCAAAATACATAAAGAACTTTTACAACTCGACATCAAAAAAACAATCGGATTAAAAAACATGGGCAGAGGACCTGAATATGCAGTTTTCCAAAGAAGACATCCAGATAGCCAACAGACATAGGAAAAAATATCCAACATCACTGATCATTGGGGAAATAACCAAAGGCACAAGGAGATATCACCTCACACCAGTCAAAAAGGCCAGTATGAAAAAGACAAGAAATAGCAAGTGTTGGTTAGGAAGTGGAGAAGAAAGACCTCCTGGGCACTGCTGGTGGGGTTGGAATTGGTTCAGTCACTATGGAGAACAGTATGGAGACTCCTCAAAAAATTAAAAATAGAACCACCATATGAAGCAGTAATTCCACTTCTGGGTATCTGAAAAAAGTGAAACACTAACTCAAAAAAAGATATACAGTTGGCCCTTCAACAATGTGGGGGTTAGGGGCATGCCAACCCCCCCCCCCCACCACATATTTGGTGTATGTATGATACATTGTGTTCCTACCATGAACTAAGCTAGAAAAAAGAAAATGTTAAGAAAATCCTAAGGGGAAAAAATGTGTGTACAGTACTATACTTTATTGAAAAAAAAATTCACATATAAATGGACCCATGCAATTCAAACCCACGTGTTGGAAGTGTTAATGGTATGCACCTCTACATTCATTGCAGCATTATTTATAATACCTGAAGATACAGAAACAACCTACATGTCTATCAGTTGATGAATGGATAAGAAAATGCAGTATATATACACAGTGGAATATTATTCAGCCATTACAAATGAAATTTTGCCATTTGTGATGTGAATAGACCTAGAGGGCATTATGGTAAGTGAAATAAGTCAGAGAAGGACAAATATCATATGATCTCACTTACACGTGAAATCTAAAAAACTAAAACAGAAAGGCAACAGAGCTCATAGAAACAGAACAGAATGTTTGGGGAAGGGGAGAGAAATGGGTGAAGGGGGTCAAAGGCAAACTTCTAGTTACAAAAATGACGGGATTTAATTTACATATGGTGATTACAGTTAAAAATAAAAGTATATATTGCATGTTTGAAAGTTGTGAAGAGAGTAGATCTTTGAAGTTCTCATCATTAGAAAAAAATTATAATTATATAGTGGCAAATGTTAACTAGGCTTATTGTGGTGATCCTCTTGCAATATATACATATATCGATCATTATTTTGTACTACTGAAATTAATGTGTCAATTATAGCTCAGTTTAAAAAACTATTCACTGGGTTCACCTGTTGGTGGTGAGCAGGGAAGGAGTGTTATTCTAAATCAAACTGAAAAATATATCACTTCCCCTACTTAAAACGATTTGGGTAGTGTGGTGTGGTGACCCTGGTGAGTATAGTCTACCTTTGGATTTCTTCCACATCACTATTATTTTTTAAGAAGCTTCATCTTTTTATTTATTTTTTTCAAAAATCTCTACACCCAAGGTAGGGCTGAACTCAAGATCTGGAGATCAAGAGTTGCACAATCTACCAATTGAGCCAGGCAAGCACCCCTCTTCCACATTATTTTAAACTTGATTTTACTAACATAAAAGGGCATGTGTGTGTGTGATATGACTGCCCTTTGGGTCTTTAAACCAGGGAAAGCAAGTAGGTGAATGAGAACAATCACAACTGTTTTTTATGAAGCAATGTAAACTATGCATTTAACATACCGCTAGACCTCACATACCTGTATTTTTCAAATGGGATAATTTGCTAAAGGCTACCTGACTTGCCCAAAGATATTTAGTAAATAGCAATTGTTTTTTATAACCTAAGTTTGGTTCCCCAAACCTCTGCTAAATCAATGTTTTCCAATGGTGTGGCTCTAATTCGTAGTTCTCACCAGCATGAAGCAAAATTACATTACTTATGATATACTTAATTATTTCATACCGTGATATGCAAATTAATCGCCCATCCTTATTGTGAGACTGTGCCTTTGTCTACTCTTTGGGTGTTAAACTGAACATTCTTTTGAAAAATGGTGTTTGCTAATAAAGGTTTTCTTTTTCCCATTAAAATAAAAAGCGGGGGAAAGCTGTTAGTCCTCCGATTTTTTAAAAAAATATTATCTAATCCATGAATTTCAAAGGTCAGGACCCAATTCCACACCAAACAAGAGAACAAGAGTGTCTGCGGGGTTAAGTGAGGGAGGAGTGAGCGCGGGAACCAGGGTGTCAGGTGAAGGACAGAGCTTGAGCTCCCCAGCCTGGCGGAGAAGGAGTAAAGACAACGCAGCCCCGGCCTCCAGGCGCTAAGGACCGGGGGGAGGCGGTCCGCGCTTTCCCGGGCGCACTCCGAGACCGAGGACGCCCGGCGGCCGGGGAGGGACAGCCAATCTTCAGGGGCAATCACAACTCGCGCTTTGGATCACGGCGCGCCCATGGACCTCGGCCTCTGCGCTCCAGGACTCGACCGACTCCTGCGCGGGGTGGCAAGGGCCTCCTAGCCGGGTTTACTGTCCCAGGGTGAGAGCTGGAACAAGACCTACAGGGCAGCGGGAGCGCACGGTGACAGTCCGGACGTGGCGCAGGACTTGGAGATGCGCGCGGAAGTTAGACCGCCAAGGGGCGCTGTGCAAGCCGGGAAAATCAGAATTCTCGCGATAGGTGAGACTAGGCTTTCCGGAAGTGATTTTCCGGAAGAAGCATGGTTGCCCCCCAGATTTGGCCGGGTTTGCACGCTGAGCTGCCGACGCTATGCAGTCAGATGATGTGAGTGTCCTGTTTCTCTGCCACCTGGGTTCTCCTGCTTTAGGGGGATCAGCAGCAACACTTAGCTGGCCCATTAGCTTCGTGTCGCTCCGGAACCGAGGCTGCCGGAACCCCGGTTTCCGAGCGTGGGGCTCTCACGTGTCTACCCGGGATCTCGAGCGCTGCCTCAGCGGGGTGAAGGGGCCAGAACAGCGCCAGTCCATAGGGCTGGCTTATTCAGTCCCTGGTGCCCAACAATGAAGGACTTTGCCTATGGTGTCTCTGGACGTGGGAGGCGCGGGTGGAGGTGAGGTTGGGGATGGTATAGCTAAGTTTAGACTTCAGATTTCCAGATCCCATTCTTCCGTGTTCACGTTCCTTTATAATCTTTTTTTTCCTGTGTTAGGATTTTCCTTACATTTGTTCATGGTCTGCCCACGCCATAATTTTTGGAAGCATCCTCCGTTCATTTAATTAGTCCTGGGAAATACAGAAGCGCTGTGTGCCAGGCAGTGTGGTAATTACTGGAGATTTGGTTTTTAATAAGCCAGACAAAAGACCTCTGCTTTTCTGGAGCACTCTGGTGGAGGAGACAGATGGTAAACAAGTGAACATATTTAAAACCATCGTACTGTGTAATAATACTGTGAAAAGAAGACCAAAGTTGATGAAGGAGAGAGTAATTAGGAGAGACCACTTCAGACAAAGCTGTTGTGGGAAGGTTTCTCTGAATAAAAGACATTTGAGCTGAGATCTAAAAGATGAGAATGAACCGTCATTGAGGGGCTGAGGGAAAAGCAAAATATCTGGGCAGTAGGAACAGTACAATACAAAGGTCTGGATATAAGAGAGAAGGACTGTATTAAAGAATATTGATGTGACCTGTGCTATAGGAATCCAGGGAAGAGAGAGAGATAATGAAGTTAGATATGTTTGCGGGACAAGATCATGTAGTGTCTTTTAGGGCTTTTAATGGGAAATGACATCTGACTTTTGTGAAAAGTTGTCTAGTTTTGTGATAGTCTTTTCAAGGAGAGAAAGCATAAGAGCAAGGAAACTAGAGCATGATGAAAATAGTTTCAACCCTGGTTGTAATGGTGGAGATGAAAAGAAGTGGATGCATTTGAGATCTGTATTATCAGTATAACCAAAAAGACTATGTGATGGATTCAATGATGAGGAAAAGGGAGAAATCAAAGGATTTCGAATAGTTCATTGGTGGTTTTATTTATGGAGATGGGGAAGGAACACAGTATTCTTTTAAGGGGTGTGGACATGTTAATGTGTATGAGGCCTTTCAGGCTTCTAAGTGGAGATGTCAAGTAGGCAGTTAAATGTATATACAAGTCTGTAGCTCAGGTGAGAAGTCTGACCAGGAGATGACAACTTGGGAGTCATCAACTTACAGATGACATTTAAAGCCACAAGCCTGGGGCATCTGGGTGGCTCAGTCGGGTAAGCGTCCGACTTCAGCTCAGGTCATGATCTCACAGTTTGTGAGTTCGAGCCCCTTGTCGGGCTCTATGCTGACAGCTCAGAGCCTGGAGCCTTCTTCGGATTCTGTGTCTCCCTCTCTCTCTCTGCCCCTCCCCCACTCACACTGTCTCTCTCTCTCCTTCAAAAATAAATAAACATTAAAAAAAATAATAATAAATAAAGCCACAAGCCAGAATTAACTCCTACTTTCCCAGTTTCATTTCCTCCTACCTGTTTCCTATCATCGCCTGCCAAACACACATCCTATAAAATTCCAAAAATGTTGTTGTTTGTTTACATTTCTTTATGTATTAGGCTTTAACTACTTTAGCTGCTTTAAAGCCTTTCCCAGTTCCTCGGGGCAGCCCACTTAAAGGCTCTTACAAACTTCTTTTGTGGCACTTAGACTAGTGCTTTGTGATGCTTTGTTTACATTTCTTTCTCCCTAAGTAGAGAGGTAAAACTGTTTAAGGACACTACCTTGCTTCATTCAACAAATACTTGAGTGCCTCCTGTGTGTCAGGTTTTAGGATTGTCAGTGCCTTACATAAATTAAGTATACCATCAATGCTGAATGAATAAAGAACACATTAGTTAATAGAGGATAGCAGTAGATGATTTTCTTTGCCCAGATGAGATGAAATTATGGTACATATATGCAACAATTTAGTTCTGTGCAGCCTTTTACAATGGGTAATGAACATATTAAGAAAGTCACAAAATTAGTATCTCATTTTTGTTAAAAATATACATATAGGCATACTGTTGCTGGAATGCATATATAGAAAAAATTCGAAAATATTTACAAAATTCTAATGAAGTTTTATCTGTGGGTGAAGGGGTTGTGGTTACTGATAATTTGTATTTTTTTTCCCTACAAGAATCTGCATAAAAAGAAAACAAATCAGACATTTTTAAAATATTTATTTATTTTGAGAGAAAGAGCAGGAGTAGAGGAGGGTGACACTGAGAGAGAATCCCAAGCAAGCTCTGTGACGTCAGCACAGCCTGTCTCGAGGCTTGAACTCACAAACCGTGAGAACATGACCTGAGCAGGTGGAATCCAGAGTCCAGTGCTTAACCAACTGAACCACCCTGGTGCCCCCACAGATCAAACTGTTTTACAAAGCATGTCTTCCTCCTCTCATTCCTCAAAGACTCCTTTGAGACCTCCTAAGTAAACCAGGGCACTGTGTTTTCCTGGGTTAATACTCCCACCTGTTGGGTCAGAGCAATTGAAATGTGTTCTTACCTTGTCTTGCAGGTTATCTGGGACACACTCGGAAACAAGCAATTTTGTTCCTTCAAAATAAGGTGAGTCTAGATTTGCAACTTGGGCAAAGATTCCTTCAGCTGTCCTCTTGTTAACCCCTCTTACAATTTTTGCTCTTTCCCTCTCATTCTAGAACCAAGACTCAGAGTTTTTGCAGAAATGAATACAGCCTGACTGGACTGTGTAATCGGTCGTCTTGTCCCCTGGCAAACAGTCAGTATGCCACTATCAAAGAAGAGAAAGGTAACTCTTTAGTTTGAACTTCCATGAGAACTAGCCAACAGCTTTTAAAAGGATATTCTTTCGTCTCTCTGTAATATTAACGGTATTTACTTTACCTTGCAGGACAGTGCTACTTGTATATGAAGGTTATAGAACGAGCAGCTTTTCCTAGGCGGCTCTGGGAACGGGTAAGACTTAGGACATAAAATGACAGTGACCCTTGATCAATAACAAAACTGCCACATGCTTTTCTCTCTTCCTTGACCATAGCTACATTAAACTTTTGAAGCCAACCTCATTAGGCCCCTGGGTATCATAGCAGTGAAGGCCCACCTAATCATTTACCCTCACTCTTCAAGCTTTCCTTTTCTGTTTATAGGTCCGGCTTCATAAAAACTATGAGAGAGCACTGGAGCAAATAGATGAAAATCTGATTTACTGGCCCCGTTTCATTCGACACAAGTGTAAGCAGAGATTCACCAAGATCACCCAGTACCTAATTCGAATTAGAAAACTTACATTAAAGCGACAGTGAGTATTTAAATCATTCATCTATTATGTGTATTTTTTTTAAGTCTGTCTTTCCTTGGATCATTTTATGGAGAGACTCTTAAATGTCTAGTAATGGTTCTTACTAAATTGAATTTCAGTAACCTTGTATGATATGCTACGAAGAAACTTTACCTCTGATTAAAGTTGTGCCCTTTGATCTTTTTAAAAAACAGTGTGGGGGTCGGGGGGACACCTGGGTAGTTCAGTTGGTTAAGCATCCGAATCTTGATTTCCGCTCTGGTCATGATCTCTCGGTTTGTGGGATCAAGCCCCATGTCGGGCTGCATGCTGACAGGGCAGAGTCTGCTTGGGATTCTCTCTTTCTCCCTCTCTGTCTTTCCCCTGTTCGCACATACGTGTTCACTTGCGCTCTCTCTTTCAAAATAAATAAAAATAAACTTAAACAAAAATAAAAAACAATATAGTAGAACTTGATGATCTCCTCCCTGTCTGAAAATCAGCTTCAGAAAATTGTATAACTCCTTGACACAATCATAAAATTAGGGATTTAACAATGACCTAAAAAATGGGGATAAATAAGAATGTCAGAACTTTACTCTGGGTTCACCGAAAATTAATTTTAAAAAGTGATATGAAATCCATGGAATTAATTGGATATCTTACTAAGGAGTGCTACGTCCTAATACTTTCTCGTTGTGACCTGCAGAGAAAGCTAAAGGTGACAGTCTTCTACAGACAGTTTTTTTTATGTTTGTTTTTGAGAGAGAGCATGTGAGAGTTGGGGGTCGAGGGGGGGAGCAGAGAGAGGGGCAGGGGACAGAAGACCCGGAGCAGGCCCTGCACTGACAGTGGTGAGCCCCATGCGGGGCTTGAACTCACGGGAGATTGTGACCCGAGTCAAAGTGAGACACTTACCCGACTGAGCCACCCAAGCATCCCTACAGAAAATTATTTTAGTTAACTGAAGCATTAATCATGAAGCATGGTGAGTGCCCTCAGAAGTCTCAGAATGCTCAAAGAAAACAAAAAGTAAAATAAGCATAAAAATATGTGTAAAAATGTGTGACTTGTAGTATTAACTACTTAGGGAATTACAGGTACATAATGTTAGCTATATTGAGCTGAGCCCTACAAAATCAACTCCATTCCTATTTTCTCATTTTTTTAAAGGAACACACAAAACATGCCCTTGGGTTTTCTGATAATGTGTTTTATTTTCCATAGGAGGAAGCTTGTTCCCTTGAGTAAGAAGGTGGAGCGGAGGGAAAAAAGAAGAGAGGTAACTTACCCTTCTTGTATTCATAGCTTCTGTATCTCATTGAGGGTAGGACTCTATAGGTAGGGATCATGAGAAAGATTCAGTCACCATTTCCTGTGAACTGTTTGGGCCTTGGGTAGTGGTTCGCTAATAGATAACAGTATTAGTTGCATAAGATATTGGATATTCGTATTTTAAGATTATGATTTTCAGGGCAGGTTAAAATAAGGGTTCTTGGAGATATATTTAATGGAGAACAGAGAAGTACCTTGTCTGAGATTCTTGAAGTTAAGTATTTTAGAAATCAGAATTTTGGGGGACACCTGGGTGGCTCAGTCAGGTAAGTGTCCAACTTTGGCTCTGGTCATAATCTTGAGGTCTGTGAGTTCGAGCCCTGCATCAGGCTCTGTGCTGACAGCTTGGAGCCTGGAGCCCACTTCAGGTTCTTTGTCTCCCTCTCTGCCCCTCCCCTGCTCACATTCTGTCTCTCTCTCTCAAAAGCAAACATTAAAAGAGAGAGAAATCAGAATTTTGGTATGTTGTTAATCTTACACATTGCATACTACTCAAAGCAGGGTTTGAGCATTCTTTTTTCTTTTTTTTTCCATGGTAAATGTACTCTCTAATTCCCATTCCCTCTTTCCCCCATTCCCCCCAACCCACCTTCCCTCTGGTAACCATCAGTTTTGTATAGTTAAGGATCTGTTTGTCTTTTTTTTTTCCTTGTTTGTTTTGTTTCTTAAATACCACTTTCTCTTTATCCATTCATCAATCGACGTACACTTGGGCTGCTCCCATATTTTGGCTATTGTAAATAATGCTGGCATAAACAGAAGGGTGTGTGTAACCCTTTGAATTAGTGTTTTCGTTTTTTGGGGTAAATACCCAGTAGTGCATTGCCTGCATTGTAGTGTAGTTCCGTTTTTAACTTTTTGAGGGCTCTCCCATACTGTTTCCTACAACAGCTACACCAGTTTGCATTCCCACCGACGGTGCAAAAGGGTTTCTTTTTCTCCACATCCTCACCAACACTTGATGTTTCTTGTGTTTTTGATTTTAGCCATTCTGACAGGTGTGAGGTGATACCTCATTGTGGTTTTGATTTGCATTTCCCTGATGAGTGATGTTGAGCATCTTTTCACGTGTCTTTTGGCCAGCTGGTATCTTTGATGAAATGTCTGTTCATGTCTTCTGCCCATTTTTATTTTTTTTTTAAGTTTATTTTGAGAGAGAGAGAGTGAGTGAGTGTGTGTGTGTGTGTGCTCGCATGCAAGTTGGGGGGAGGGACAGAGGGAGAGAGAGAGAGAGAATCCCGAGGGGGCTCCCTACTGCCAGTGCAGAGCCCAATGCTGGGCTCAAACCCACGAACCATGAGATCATGACCTGAGCTGAAGTCGGACACGGAACCAACTGAGCCATCCAGGTGCCCCTGCCCATTTTTAAATTGGATTGTTTTTGGGTATTGAGTAGTATCAGTTCTTTATATACTAACCCTTTATCAGATATGTCATTTGCAGATATTTTCTGCCATCGAGTAGGTTGCATTTTAGTTTTGTTGATTGTTTCCTTCACTGTACAGAAATATTTTATTTTAATATAATCTCAGTAATTTATTTTTGCATGTATTTGTCTTGCCTCAGGAGACATATCTAGAAAAATGTTGCTATGGCCAATGTCAGAGATTACCACCTGTTCTCTCTTCAAGGATTTTTATGGTTTGGGTCTCATATTTAGGTCTTTAATCCATTTTGAGTTTATTTTTGTGTGTATGGTGAAAGGAAGGGGTCCAATTTCATTCTTTTGCCTGTGGCTCTCCGGTTTTCCCAACAGTGTTATTGAAGAGACTTTTTCCTGTTGAATATTTTAATTCTCCTTTGTCAAAGATTAATTGATGATATAATTGTAAACTTTTTTCTGGGTTTTCTGTTTTATTCCACTGATTTATGTGTCTATTTTTTTTTTAATTTTTTTTAAACGTTTATTTATTTTTGAGACAGAGAGAGACAGAGCATGAACGGGGGAGGGGCAGAGAGAGAGGGAGACACAGAATCTGAAGCAGGCTCCAGGCTCTGAGCCATCTGCCCAGAGCCCGACGCAGGGCTCAAACTCATGGACCGCGAGATCGTGACCTGAGTCGAAGTCGGACGCTTAACCGACTGAGCCACCCAGGCTCCCCTTATGTGTCTATTTTTATGCCAGTATCATACTGTTTTAATTACTACTGCTTGGTAATATAACTTGAAATCTGGAATTGTGATACCTTCAGTTTTTTCTTGTTCAACATTGCTTTGCCTGTTCAGGGTCTTCTGTGGTTTTACTATTTGTTCTAGTTCTGTGAAAATGCTATTGGTATTTTGATAGAAATTGCATTAAATGTGTAGATTGCTTTGGTGTGTGGACATTTTAACAAGATTTGCTCTTCCAGCCCCATGAGTCTTTCCATTTTTTTGCATCATCTTGAATTTCTTTTATTAGTGTTTTATAGTTTTCAGAATACAGGTCTTTCATCTCTTTGGTTAAGTTTATTCCTAGATATTTTATCATTTTTGATGTAATTGTAAATGAGATTGTTTTCTTAATTTTACTTTCTGCTGCTTCATTGTTAGTGTATAGGAATGCAACAGATTTCTGTACATTGATTTTGTATCCTGTGACTTTACCGAATTCATTGATCAGTTCTAGTAGTTTTTTGGTGGAGCCTTCAGGGTTTTCTATATATACAGTGTCATGTCATTTGCATATAATGAGAATTTTATTTCTTCCTTACCAATTTGGTTGCCTTTTCTTTCTTTCTGTTGTCTGATGGCTGTGGCTAGGACTTCTAGTACTATATTGAATAAAAGTGGTGAGAGTGGACATCCTTGCCTTGTTCCCCATTGATGATGATGTTGGCTGTGTGTTTTTCAAATAAGGCCTTTATTATGTTGAGATATGTTCCCTCTAGACCTAGTTTACAGAGGGTTTTTATCACGAATGGTTGCTGTACTTTGTCAAATGCTTTTTCTGCATCTATTGAAATGATAATATGGTTTTTATCGTTTCTCCTAATGATACGTATGTATCATGTTATTTTGTGAATGTGGAACCACTCTTGCATCCTGGGAATAAATCCCACTTGATCGTGGTATGTGATTTTTTTCTAACGCAAGAGGGGAAAAAAGTGATTTTTTTTTTTAAATAACATTTTTTTTCTTTTTTTTTTTTTACTTCTACAGGCTGAAAAATGAGTACTAAGGAAGTAAATGGGTTTACTCAAATTTTTCTGTTACAGGAAAAGGCATTAATAGCTGCTCAGCTGGACAATGCCATTGAAAAGGAATTGCTGGAGCGACTGAAACAAGATACGGTGAGAAAGCTAGGAAGTTTGGGATATAAATTTCACTTTTTAGACAGTAACATCATGCTAGGAAATAGTGGGAAGTGTGTTTTACTTTCAGAGATGCCAGAAAGATCTTCACCTTGATTTTGTTCCTGGAATAGAACAAATATACAGACCTTGGCTTCCCCGTCTTAGTTCGTGAACATGAACATGAAAGGTGCCCTGGTTACCCTTGATGTTCCATCCAGCAAAGAGACCTTTCCCTTTGCACCATACTGTGAACTCCTGTTCCTGACGCAACGGTTTCAGAGCTCTAGATAAGAAAAGGCATGCAGTTCTGATCCTCCTGCATATTACCTTAGTCTAAGGTTCTTTAAAAGGAGTTAAATCTTCTTAAAAATTAATGTCATTTATGAGACAAAATGGATAGAACTTATTTTTCCCGTATTATTTCCTATCAGCAAATTTACATTTGTTCCAACCCACTGATTTTATAAACTACTAAGTGTATAGTGTTTGGTATTAACCACTGATTACTTAAATGTCAGAAATGGGCTTGTAAAGACACTGTTGGCTCTAGGCTTGAAATTAATATAGAAAAATTATTATCCATCACATTAAGTATTCTCATTTAATCACTGAGGAGAAAACAGTATGTCATCGGACAGTGGACTTCAAGTGTAAAATCCAGATGTTGTTAAAGCCAGTCTGTATTTATGTTCTTCAGTATGGCGACATCTACAACTTCCCCATTCATGCCTTCGACAAGGCCCTGGAACAGCAGGAGGCAGAGAGTGACTCTTCAGATGCTGAGGAAAAAGATGATGAAGAAGTAAGCCTTGTTTGTTCGTTTGTGCTTCCCGAAGCAGTAACCTGTAGACCTAGATCTCTTTATATGTACTTGAGTGACAGAACAGCATTTTCACTCCCCTACCCAAAAATAATTATTTGGTCCTTTTTTTTCTATCATGAGATTAATTTTAGTTCAGTCAACAAACTATTAACACGTTGGATTTTAATCTTATTTATTGGCATTCTGAGATTTTTCCTGCAAGGGGACAAATGAAGAATCCTCATCAGCTGACAGAATATACCATTCAGGAACCTGAAATTTATACAGGATTTAATTTCACTATTAACATAGGGGAGGTACTTGAGTGATAGTCTTTTAGAAAAAGGCCAGATTTAGCAGGTAATTGCTAATCACATGGTGCGCTCATACAGGCACATAGGTGTACTTTTCCTAGTAGTGACCCTTTTTTGATATTTGAAATTAATAGATTTAAGTGTTTGTAAAGCCTTTCTAATGTACTTTTTTTTTTTTTTAGCAAATTAAAATGATCTAATGATTTGTATGAGGCATGAGAATTGATATCCCTAAAATGTTTTAATTCAGAAGTATTAAACTTGGAAATAATTAGATTTTGGTTGGGACTAAGTAAGTAGACTATGATTCTGTTTGTTACTGTTGCATTTATCAAAGAATAGAATTAGATGTGTGAGCTGAATTTTCATTCTGTATTTTCAACTTAACAGTTATGTTTTTGTTTTAGGATGTGGGAAAGAGAGAGTTTGTGGAAGATGATGAGGTGGATGAGAGTGACATAAGTGATTTTGAGGTGAGATTTATGGGCAAAAAATTGACCTATGACCTTCAGAGAACAGAACGTTTCTGAACACACACAGAGGCAGATAAATTGCCTAGTTCTAAATTGAGAGGACGATGAAAGGAGTTTGGGAGATGCATCTAGCATTTTCTCTCTTTTTTTCCTCTCTCCATATCAGGATATGGATAAGCTGGATGCCAGTAGTGATGAAGATCAGGATGATAAATCCTCCAGTGAGGAAGAAGAAAAGGCCCTTGATGCCACACATAAAGGCAAAACACCCTTGAAAGGACCTTTGCGGAGGAAACGAGCCTACGTAGAGATAGAGTATGAGCAGGAGACAGAGCCTGTGGCCAAGGCCAAAACCACATGACTTCCCTTCAGACATCTGCAACAGGACTGAACATTTTCAGTATCCTCCTTTCTTTTACCTTAACCACGTATATACCTCCAGGTTTTGCTCTTTCATACAGTATTTCACACAATATTTGTGTCTTTAATATTTATGCTGCTTCTGTGGGGCAAGGAAATCTGGGAGTGGAGAAAGCCTTAAGTTGTGAACAGAGTATTTTTATAGTGTTGGCATATGTTCTGAAGTAACAGCTTGAGCCCAAGAAGCTTAACAGATGAATCTGTGGGTGTAAATATTTCTAAATTTTAAATGCTACCCACCTGTTTTCCTTGGTATCCTTCTCCCCCACCCCCCCTCAACTTTATTTAGAAATGTTCAGATTTCAATTTTTTCTTGTTCTCCTTTCCCTACTTCTGTGGGAATAAAAGAAGGAAAAAGAACTAAGTTACACTGTTGAGTGTAAAAATACCTTTTTTTCTTAAATGATTCCATGTATACAGTTGGAACAAGAAGAAAAGTCTTCCTGTTTTAGGAAAGTAAGACAAATCTTAAGTTCCATCGTAGGGCGTGCCTTCGGAAACCTGCTGGACTTTTCTGATACAGTTCACCACCTTGCTGTCTTCACAGCTTTGGAGAATTTTGACCAGGAGACCCTGAAATATGAAACCAAACGGGCTTTTTCTTTTTAATTGATACTTCTGTTCCTTTTACCTTGGTTCTTGTTTCTTGGTACCATATTCAAAGAAAGAAAGAATGGATGAGACTAGGGAACAGTTCATGGAACAGGTGTAATTTTAAAAGCTGTGTTGGCATGTGGGCAGATGTCCTGCTGGCTCAGGAAGCAGCAGACTGATCCCAGCCAATGCAAATTAGATTGGATCCAGGACTTGAAAACTGCCAGAGATTAAAGAGCCAATACAAAGTAATTTGAATAAACTGATAACACAACAAACAATACTCAATAAATATTGTTAGGATATGAATTTTTTTCATGCTGCTTTATAACCTGAAGATTTCTAAGTGGGATAAGAAATGAGGCAATAGTTTATAAATATATGTAAATATACACACAGCCATTATATGCTTTGGCTATGACAAGTTAACTTTTGTGGCATGTGAAACTAAAGAATTCCCATGTGGAAGAGTGAGGATAAATAAAAATACAGGTGCCCTGGAAAAACTGGAAACATTTCTGGGATCTGAATTACTCTATATTATTACTTCTTGGTGGCTTATAGCTCATTATTTCATCCTTAAAAAAAAAAAAATCAGATATAACAGAACTTAAATTTTAAGAACTCTTAGTCTTTTGCCCATTGTCTATCCTCACCCCAGAGACATCTCCTGAGCCTCTTGCCTTTTGGCCTAAATACCTCTGAATAGCTTTAAAAGCTGAATAAGTTAATCCGCCTTTATTGAAGGTTAGAGGGCTCCCAGGTGAAAACCTGAACCATGCATGTTCATTTACAGACTTGGTCAGGCATGTGAACAGTAAATTATAATCAATCATAGGAGCTTCCTAAGGACCAGGTTGCAGACTCTTACCTTCACTTGTCCTTGACAACAGTGGTCCAGGAGAATCAGGCAATCTGTGGCCTCTTCTAACAAGGTGCTCTTAACAGGCTCAGGTGTAAGGTTTGGATCCCTTGCTACATCACAGATCAGTTTCAAGAGAGCCTTCAATAAGACCACACGTCTACAGGAAACTCTGGAATCAGGAAGAAAAAAGTTACATTCATACTCTAAAATCAGGATATTAAAACTGAAACTTCCAAGGCCATCTAAGTTGTAAAGCCCTCATTTCCTAAATGAAGGAACTGAAGTTAAATGACTTAGGAGACCAGGGAGCTGGAAGCAGAACTAGAGACCAGACGCCAGATTTCTGAACTCATTTTGAGCCCTTTTTTCTGCAGCATGGCTCCAATACACATACTCTGGCCTGCCAAGCCAGAAGCTTGGTTCTACTGTAAGGAAATCACCCCACCTGGAAAGTGAGAAGTGGGATCTCCCCTTACCAGGGGCTTTTACTTTGGGCCAGAGAACAGGAGATGGCCCACAGTCCTTTAACTTATACAGTCATAGGCCTGGAAATTTAAAATGAAGTGAAATATGCTTGGCTTCTGGGACCTAACTGTAATTAGAATTTTCTGTTATTTTAATTCCAGATCCTAGCTTTTACCCTCAGTTAAGCCCAGCCCATTTAACTTCAACTTCTTAGCATTTTTGAAAGTTTTTATTTTGATGAAAAAAAGTTCTGGAAAAGGACAGTGGTGATGGTTGTACAAAATCGTGAAGGTACTTAATGCCACTGAATCCATTTTAAATGGCAAACTGTATGTAGTTTTTCTTACAACAAAAAAACAAAACAAAACAAAAAAACCTTAAAAGCCTTAATAGAAGCTGAACAATAATGGAACTTGTAGTGCAAAAATATGCACAGTACACCATTATCTCTGGACAGAAATGTGACTGGGAGAATAAAAGTTTACATCCCTTGATCTAGTAAGTACTTAACGATTTCCTATACTGTTTGCTGCTCAGTCCTCCACCTATCGTCAACATAAAACCTGCTGTTTCCCACTCCCCAGCCCCCCCCTCGTGCCATACAGGGCACTGATTTTCTCACCTTCCTACTTGGGCTTGCCAATCCTGACTTGGAAGCTTAGTCTCTGCTCTTTAAAGGCCTGCCAATGCTAACTGGATTCAATTTCTTTCATCCATCTATTCAGTCTATTTTAGTCTATTCATTCTTCAAATATTTGTGTATTTAAGAACCAGGTACTGGTTAAACTTTGATATACTCAATATACCAAAGTAGTGGTGTTACAGTTCAGTGGAGGAGAAAGACTGTAAGTAAACCAAAGCAGTCCAGTTCCAGATGTAACTAAGGGAAAAGGTTGGATACATCCTAAGGAAATGAGAGTACTATGGTTCAGAACAGATACAGATGTTAGAGCACTGGACTCCAGCTGAATTAAACTTTGTTGATGCAAGAAAGTATTTTGCTGACTTAACATGTTTCCCTTCCACTTTATTGTTCCTGACACCACCTCAAGCCGGAGTTGGAATGCTTTCTAAGCAATGATATTCTCAGTATTCTCCTGGTCACTGCTCCACACATGTTCAGTAATGAGCTATGAAGGTCTCTGTTCTCAATTAGATTTCAAAAACCTTAGGGTGAACAAAGTTAAGCATGTCTATTACAGCACTTCTAAGTGGACTCAGAAATTCTAATAGGCATTATAAATTGAGGGATATACACCTGAAGTAACAATGGGTGTATTTTATCTTTTCAATGCAACTTCAGTTCAAAATTCAATAGCAATGTAAAAACAGGCCTGTCCTTAATACTTTGTACTGAAAGTATACCTGGACAAGTTCTGAAGTGAAAACTGGCTGAGTTTTGTCCCTCTTGGCCCACCTCCCTGCTTGGCTGTTTTACCTGGGCCAAGTGTACTGCATGAGAAGTTTTAAGGTTTCCAGTGTCTTCAGTCTAGCCTCCTCCTCTGGCCCATCGTAAACCTCCAGGTAGCCGATGATGACTCGCTCCAGCCTCTTCAAGTGCCGGACAGTTAGGATCCCCAACCTGAAAAGGGAAGAGAAGATGTGGCACCACAGAGATGAACTTGAGGGGTGCGGCCAGACCAGCAGCCGGGCACTCGCCTCTTCACAAACGCTGGCAGGTTTCTTGCATAGGTCCTGCGTAAGAGAAGGCGGTGCTCTGGCTCCATGTGGGTCAGGATCAACTGCAGCACCTCGTCACAGTGTGTGGTGGGTCGAGCCCCACCTCCCTTCCAGTGCAGGCCTTTCTCCAGGACGGGGAATAAGTCCAGCAGACACGAGAGCACAGCCTAGGAGGAAGTAACAGAAAAGAAGCGTTCGTTCATTTGCATTCACTGACTCGTCTAGCACCCTTATTAATCTGTCCGTGGGGTCCACATTATAGAATTCTGAAAGATACTAGTAAAAACACAGGAAGTGTATATTATTAACGTTTTTTTTTGAGAGAGCGCATGAGTGGGGGAGGGCAGAGAGAGAGGGGCAGAATCCCAAGCAGGCTCTGTGCTATCAGTGCAGAGCCCAACATGGGCTTGGAACTCCCAAATCGTGAAATCATGACCTGAGCCAAAATCAAAAGTCAGATGCTTAACTGACTGAGCCACCCAGGCACCCCAAGTGTATGTTACTTTATATTCTTTTTTTTTTTTTTTAGTGTATATTTTTGAGAGAGAGAGTATAAGCAGGGGAGGCGCAGAGGGAAAGAGACAGAATCTGAAGCAGGCTGCAGGCTCTGAGCTGTTGGCACAGAGCTCGATGTGGGGCTTGAACTCATGAACTAAGATCACGAGCTGAGCCAAGTTGGACACTTAACCAACTGAGCCACCCAGGCACCCCTTACTTTATATTTTCAAATTTGTTTTATGTTATCTCCAAACAAGTTAACATCTACTCAAGACTGTTCTTTGCTAAGCTATGAAATGGGACTTCATGAGCACACCTGGGACTAACCCAAATTAATTTTTTTTTCATGTTTATTTATTTTGAGAGAGCCTGAGGAGGGGAGGGTTAGAGAGAGAGCAAGAGAGAATCCCGAACTGTGAGATCATGACCTGAGCCGAAATCGAGCTGGACGCCCAACTGACTGAGCCACCCAGGCGCCCCAGACTTTAACTCAAATTTTAGGAGTCTAAGTCCATTGCCATTAAATAAGTTTAAGCAGTAGTTATACATACAGTAAAACCACTCCTGAACAGAATCTAAGATGGTCCTCATCTGTGTCCAGTTTGACCTACCCTATCTGAAGTTTCAGTGTCAAGGCACTCCCTTCTAGCTCTCCTGAGATTTTTGGTTTTTCTATGAGTTTTGTTTTGTTTTTAAACCACCATCTAAAGAGCCCTAAACTTTTTGGCTCTTAGTACCTGGATCCTCAATTTAATACCTAAATTAATATTTAAAATGAAAGGTGGCAGGGGGACAAGGGAAGGGAGGGCAGGCACAAAAAAGGTTATTTCCACCTCTGATTTTATATAACTTCTTTTCTCTGTCTTCAGAATGTTCTCCCATCCTAAGAAAGTTCTATTCATCCGTCAAATATCACCTCCTTCCCAAATCCTAAAACCATCCCAACACCACCAAACCTGGTTAACTGCCTTTTGCTGGACATGTGCTGCCCTTTATACAAATGTTTTTTAATAGATTTATCACTCTGCACTGTAGACATGTAAAAATACTCATTTATTTACATGTCTTTCCAAAGGGTTTCTTTTTAATTTTTTTTTAATGTTTATTTTTGACAGAGAGAGAGGCAGAGCGTGAGTGGGGGAGGGGCAGAAAGAGAGGGAGACACAGAATCCGAAGCAGGCTCTAGGCTCTGAGCTGTCAGCACAGAGCCCGACGCGGGGCTTGAACTCATAGACCGCGAGATCATGACCTGAGCCGAAGTCGGTCGCTCAACCGACTGAGCCACCCAGGCGCCCCTCAAAGGGTTTCTTAAAGCCAGAAAGGCTTTAAGATTCATTGATTTGATTCATTCATTCTTGGAACGGACAGTGGTTACTAGCACACAGTAGATGTTTAAATGTGTATTGGATGAAAGAATGGCACTGGAACATCTAACCTACAAGTTAGAGTTTCAACTGTGAGTTCATAGAGAGGAGCAGAGAAGAACACTTAAGATTAGTAAAACAGAACTTTTCACACATAAAGCCACCCTCAAATAATGTGTAATTGACCCAGATGAAGATAAAACACTGGCTTTTCTGTGGAGACTCAGCAATGTGGATGCCTGCTCAGTATTGAGACATTTTCACGAGTCATTTGCTACCTCTTTATTTTCAAGTTGGCCCTGACTTAGTTATCATCCTCATTTTCCAAGAGAGGAAAAGGGCTCAACTATTCTTATTCGCACAATGCCACCTTCTACTCGAATTTGAGAACTGAGACTCACAGCCAATAAACAAATCGTAGGGTTACCTGGATGAGGTGGTACTCCGGTGTGTACAGGTGGTTGAAAAGGGCGTGGTACAGGACCTGGGCTCTGTTATACTGGAGCAAATCAGCAGCTGGCTGCAAGCAAATTACCCCGTTAAAAGCTTCCTAACGGTGCCAAACCATGGATGATTTTCAAACTTGAATTACGGGTACGTAGGGTCTATTACACCAAAGGATTCATAATAGCACTCTCGGCAAAGTGATGCAGCAGAAGGGTGCTGGGCCCAGAACAGCACCCTCTACTTCTGTGTATACTTTTTTAAAAGCTCCACAACACATAGTTAAGAGGGGAAAAAAAAAAAGTTTCCTTGAGTAACAGCTTGCGCATTTGGGTGTAATCCCTTTCAGTTTCCCATTCTTTTGCTCCTTGAAAGTCAACTGTTAATTACTCAAGGTCTGGTTATTCATTTTGACATGCGTGAGCATGGCCCAGGTGTCTTCCACATATTACCTACGAGACACAATCTACTAGGCTGGCAGAAGGAAAATATAAAGAAAAAATATAAAGAAGTGATTTTTTTCACGTAATGGCATTAATGGAAAGTTAATAGGAAATATGAAAAGGCAAGAATAGTGATATCATGACTCAGTCTGTCCCATCAACACAGATGACAAAGTGCAGAGGTCGCTCACCACATTAAGCACGATGTGATGGAGGCAGTGGACACCCAGTATTTTGTTCTCTGTTTGATAGTCATCCGAGATGAGCAGCGATGGGGGAAGTATCCTCTCCAGATGTTGGTTCAGCCAGGGTCGAGGGACCTGCTGCAGAGTCCATGAGAAAACATGTTTTGTGGCAGGGTTATTCTTCCAGGATTCTCTATATGGAAATGTGAAACCACAGGAAGTAAAGTGATACAGTGTTAGCTAGCAAAAAAAAAAAAAAAAAAAAAAAAAAAAAATTAAACTCTTCAACCTAAATAAAGCATTATCTTGCCCTTGAAAAAAATACATACCCCATAAGATATCTCTTGGTGTTACGCATACTAAATCAAAATAACTTACACTAAATACATTTAATAATCACCCAGGGCTCTGGGTCTAAAGCTAATCCAATGAGAAGGATCCATTTATAACCAACAGCTTGTAAAGAATCTGTGGGTGGTTACAGAGGAGACGTGCTGACACGGGAGAGAAGTAAAGGAAATGTCTTCAAGCATCACTATAATTATTGTAAGGGAGTAAATGAGTCAATATTTGAACAGCAATTTACAACTTATAAAGTGGGTTTACACACTTTACTCAACTAACCTTCAAAATAACTCTATAATAGATAATATTATCTTTATATTACAAAAAAAAGAAACAGGTTCAGAGAAGCCCTCTGACCTGGTTCTACTCAGAAGCAATAAAAAGAAGTACCAGACTACCTCCAAACCAAGCCTTTGAACTCCAAGTTCCTGGTAAGTGAGAGTTATGTACACATTTTTTCTCTCATCACTCTGGTGTTACAAATACTAACAAAATAGCAGGTAGAACTGACAGAAAATACTTTAGCTAACAGCAGTCTATAGGGTGTTTTTCATCCCAAACACTGCTTCCATATCTAATAACCATCCTTATCTAATAACTGTTGATGAGTTTCAAGATCCCCGAGTTTAAATTCAAACCACTTAAGTTTAAATCCTCTCCAAATCCCATTCTCACCTAACTGAAGAAAGTTCAGTATAAATAATTTGGACAGAACTTCCAATGCCAAGGGCAGTTGTCAGGAGGATGGCAAAGAGCACTAGAAAATGGGGAGTCTGAAGACCGGGGCTCTAATGTAGAATTTGCCAATGTCTAATGTCATTTATAGCAAATCACAACCTTTCTGGGCCTTAAGAAATCTCCTATTACAACACCTTTATCTTACTGATGAAGAAACTCAAGTTTCTTTGAGCTCTAACATTCTAAAACGTTAGGGTGAAGCTCAAGTAAGTAGCTCTCTCAACAAGAATACTCACTTATTCAAATCGGCTTTAAGAAGTTCCATTATTAAAATAAATCTCCCTTTCTCATCTTCATTTTCTCCGTGCAGAAATCCTGTCACAGAACCACACTCAGTAACTTGAAGGAGTAAGGCGAGCACCTCTCCAGCAACGTCATGGGATGTTGGGCTGGTCCATGGTTGCTCCAAGCTGTGTGTGACCGCAAAAATATAGATGGGTCCTGCCAAGTCACGTAGGCCTGTCTTCCACTTAGGGCAAACCAAGGAATTCTTGGCCGCCTCAAATTTCCCCAAGAGTTTAAGAAATACTAAGCCAACTGCTGCCGCTTTCTCGGCCACTTCAGAGTAACCATGACCTCTACCTTCCTGCTCCTTGGGTGGGGCTGCATACTTCTCCAGGGCTTTTGCCACCTGCCCCAGCATTTCGGGCATTCCGTGGAGCGATGTGCCACTCCCCTCAAAAAACTGATCGCGTTCTGTGGCTTCTATGAGAGCACCGAGGTCCTGAACTGCTGCACTTTTGCCCTTGCCCCGTCGGGATTCCTGGCTGGTAAGGCGGTGCAAAATCTGGGAGAAGGACTGTCCGAGGGCCGAGGAAGGCCACTCTCCCGGCAAGGAAGTGCCTTCCCGCGATGGGGATTCCCGAGAGCGGTCATGCTCCATTTCTCGGACTGCGGCAGTGATGAGCTGGTCTCCCCCAGAGAACCAAGATGGAGGCAAGGTGGGGGGGGGGGGGAGGGGGTCTGCTAGAGAAAGATCACTCGGATGCTGGAATTCTCCCGAAGAAAACAACTAAAGCCAAATAAAACGGCAAGACGTCCGGGGGACGGAGGACCAAGAGTCTAACCAGCATAATAAAAGTAAAGTCTGTAGAGGAAAAGGTGCAGGAAAGGGAAAGGAGCCTCTCTGGGAGTAAGAGAATCTCAGACTCCCAACGGGTGATTAAAAACAAAAACAAAACCCTAAGAGTTTAAGAAATAACCCCCTAAGGTATGAGCAGAACACCTCCACGGGCACCTCCAGACCTTCCCGCACGCCCTGTGCTCATCAGGATCCGGACCTAGCTATCCTCGCTGCCGCAAAGCACAAAGCTAGCTTCCGCTGATATTGAGGCAACACTTCGTCATTTCACGACCTACTGTCGTAAAGCAACAGAGAATCGGGTTCCAGAAAAGGTGGCGTTTGGGCGAAAAATTTGCATAGATAGATCCTCTTGCTAGTTTTGTTTCTGTTTCCATCTAGTAAGGTAGGAACAAAAGAAGAACATCGATAATGTCTTAAAAGTGTACAGGATTTTACGGTTGAGACTGAGTGTATAAGTACTATGTATGTCACCCTTTCTGTAAAGTCAGTGGGACATCCTCGGGACTCCTTAACAGGAAGCGCGCCCCGATCCTTTTGTGGTTCATAAGCGTGATGATTGGGTGTTCACGCTGTTGTGTGACATGTGCTACCCTTAAGCCTTGTTACGACGCTGGCACATTACCCGTCTGACGTGAACTTTGGAGGATCCTTTTACTCTTCCAGTGATGCAAAAAGTTAGTGTCCTTTATATCCATCGGTATTCTGCTTGCAGGTTGTTACGCTGATTTTTCCAGTTGGATTCGAGCACTAAGCTTTCTAGTTCTATACGAGACGTTAGTAGCCGGGAGCCGGCGATTTTAAATGGCTACCCGTGGGTTGCGGGGAGTCAGTTGCCAGTGTCCGGCGAGAATGGACTTCTGAAGTCTGACCGCCCCCACCCCGACGCGGGGGGCCTTCCAGCAAAATGGGTGGTTCGGGTGGCGTCGGGGGCCGGTTCTCGAGTGTGAGCCCCCTGCGCTGCGGTGTGGCCACGCGCAGTACTGGGCTCTCGGCGGCAGGCGGCGCCTCTCGAGTGTGAGCGCCCTGTGCTGCGGTGTGGCCGCGCGCAGTACTGGGTCTGGGCAGCAGGCGGCGCCGGGAGCGAGCCAGCGGGCTCGACAATCTGCAGGTTCGAGCAGGGGGCCCACAGCCACTTAGCGGTCATTGGTTCGGTTTAGACAGGCGGGGCGGGTTGGACAACCATGGCCCAGTGTGAGAACGTGTCCTGTCTCGCCGTGTCATGTTGCGTCGGCACTGCTTGTCCCCTAGCTGCGGGTTCCCAGAGGGTAGAATTGTGCCCAGGTGACCTGGGCTCCCCAGCGGCGGTTAACGGTGCGTGGCTGTCCTCGGGAGTTTGTTCGTGACTTCCGGTAGTTTCCCCCGCATCGTAGGAGCCCGGGAAGCAGACTTGATTGGTGCCAAGGCGGGAGCGGCAGCGCGGAGAAATGGGCGTCGCACACCGGAAGGGGTCGGAGAGCAGGCTTGGCTGCTTCTCGGAGGGGGAGCCTCGGCTAGCAGCCCCGCGCCTCCGCCACGCACCCAGAAGGTCGCCGCCTGCCTTTGGGATTCCTGCTCCCTCACCCCCACCCCAGAGAATCCAGAGAAAACCCTGTGGGGTTTTCCGATCGTGGGGTGTATGTTTGCAGCGACGGAAGGAGGGAGGTTCTCCTCCCCTGGGAGTGGTTCGGATCCGGAGAGACTTAGAGGATTTTGGTCCCACCTGGGAGAGGGCACTACCTGCGGGTGTCCTATCTGCGATGTCTTCCTTGCTCCCTTCCTTGTTCGCTCGCTGTGTGACCTTGGAGAAAAAGTCCAGTAACCTCTCTGTGTCTTAATTTCTTTAACGGTAAAATGTGAGAAATGATAGCCCCTATTTGTTAGGATTGTTATGAAAAATAAAGAAGTTATATATATGTGTCATATAGGGTTAGGGTTAGAGCAAGCTCTGGGGAGTGTTACATTCTCTACAGGCAGTAGCTTTTAATTGTTAAACCACAGCTTATGTATTAATTTACGTTTCCTCTTTTGAGGGAATTTTGTGGTTAGGAACCTTCCTCTTTGCGTCTTTCATTTGGCCTTGCCTTCTCCGACCAATTGGTGGCTCTCATGATTTTCTAAGTAATTTCAAACATTGACAAAAACTAGTTCATCCCAAGGGGATTCTCCCATATTAAGGCCCGTGTGGGAACAAGAGTGCCAGTCAATAGACTGTTACTGTGTCCCTCCTGTGTGTCAGCCTCTTTTCCCTGTTCTACCCACTGCTTGTGCTAAGTGGATCCAAGATCTCCCTCCCTTGTGAGCAAAGTACCTGTATTGCAGAGACCTCCCCCTCTTCACTCTTGAGTTTCCTGAGGCCAGAGACCATGTCTTTATCCCCAGTGCCTGGCACAATTTAGCCATGCAGTAAACGTTTGTTGAGCTCACGTGTCTATCCACAGAAGACTGGCTGAATAAACCACGGTATATCTACACAATGCAGTTCTGTGAAGCTTTACAAAAGAATGAAGACCATCTCTGTGGAAGGCCACCAAACTCCAGGATACCTTAAGTGAAAAAAGCAAGACTGGGACCCTGTATACGCTGCCTTCCTTCGAAGAAAGATGTGTGCTTTGCTTACATTTTAAAGAAGAAGCAATGGAAATATAAATCACCAACTAATAAAAATGGTTGCATATAAGAAGAACAGGATGTAAGAGATGGAAATAAGGGCTAGACTTATTTTCATATATTGTGTTTTATAGTTTGACTTTGGAATCATGTAAATGGTTTACATGCTACATTTTTAAAAGAAAATAGCAAAGCATTTTGCAAAAGGACAAAAAAAGCCATTAATCGAAGTATATCAGGAGTTACTGACATAACTGCATGGAAATATAAGAAACGGACTTTAAAACTCATTATTTTGACTACATAATCATAGTGTGACACATCTTAAGGATAAAAAAAATGGGCAAGAAATCAAGCTGCATTTAATAACACTTTGTTAGTAATAATACTGGTATTATTTACGTGCTATTGCGTGTATTTGTATTATATATATATGTATAAATAAAATAGTAAATAATTGAATTGATATTGTTGGAAATCAAGGTCTTCAGTGAGAGATGAAAAGATACAGGTATCAAAATCAATGATGTTAGGGATAAGTTGTAGAATGGAAAATTTAAATTGGCAATGGTAGTATGAATTCATGATTAAATTTTCTCTTTCTACAAAATGCATGTATGCAGGCTGTGTCCACTGAAAAGGCCAAGAAGCAATGGCAATCTCTTGGCTATGAGCAGCCCTAGTGTCCAAATGGATCATCTAAATGCCATTGCCCCCTGAAGAGGAACAGAGACCCCTTTAGGAAATGACTGATTTCAGAACCAGGCCAGGGATTGTGTAAGATGAGCCTGTGACATTTTGTTAGGCCAGAAAGCAAGGTAGCTATCAAATACTACTGAGGTTTTGTCAAAAGAACCCAAGAGCAAATAGAAAGGGGCACCCTTTGGCTAAAGATGGAATAGTTTGGGCTCAAGAAAGAATAATGACTGATTTGATCTTAACATATCTATAGAAATCCATGAATACGTAGTAATATTTTTTTAAATCCCTCATTGCTTAGCCTTGTATCACCTAAGGAACTAACTCTTTATTTGGAAAACTGGTAAATAAGAGGAAAAAATCAAGTCTCTATTCTGCTGTTATTTCGGGGTACCCAAATAGTTTGAAAAGATAATAAATGCAACAGAAAAGTTAGAATTAGAGATTCACTCTTCACAACTCCTAATGAAGCACGGGGACAAGGCAACAATGGCTTAACAGCATGGCTATTAAAAGTATGAGGTGGAGGCCGCCTGGCTGGCTCTGTGGGTGCAACATGTGGCTCCTGATCTCAGGGTTGTGAGTTCGAGCCCCATGCTGGGCATGGAGATTACTTACAAATAAAAAATTTAAAAAGTATGAGGTGGAATGTAAGTGGGAAACAAAATGGCTGGATGGAGCTAAAAAACCTGAACCCACTGATTTATCTTAACAGCATCACGAAGAGTGAGACACGCAGATACCGTGTGCAATGGGAAGTACACAGCATCTATGAAATACTCTTGCACAAAAACTGAACCTTCATCTAATCAAACTCCTGGATCTAACTACCAGATAAATGGCAAGAAATATGGCAGACAAACAGATGAAAAAAGACTACGATGGTATCATCAGCCAAACAAGGATATGGGAAGTTCCACAACTTAACGAAGTCTCTTCAAGAAATAACTCACATGGAAGAAATGGGGTGGACGGAGAACTGATAGAAATTAAGAGCTTTTAAAGACATCTCAGCCAACTGCAGTGTCAGATCCTGTTTTCTATAAACTGGGAAAATACCTAAAGTTATAAAACCTTACCCTAAAAATTATAATCCTACCAAACTTCCAGGGAGCCAAAAGACAGCCGTCATTTTTGAATATGAAATATTACATATAACATGAAATTTATATAATATGAAATACATAATACGAAATTTTTTTAAGTGCAACATACAAACTTTAACAAAAATAACAGGCAAAATCAAACAGGCACTTACAGTAAGAGGAAAACTGACTAGAAGCAATTTATCTTGAATACCTTACAGTAACCTACTTGCAGTTGCATTTAACTGAGCTCTGTTGCTGTGAAGAATACAGCTGATGCACAGGTATGGAAGAATGATTTGCACATTTTTCAAATATTCACTGAGTACAACCTTATATACACATATACGTTACATTTGAAAAAGATCTAATCGACGATCCCCAGATATACTTCATTTTGGTTGCTCTTTTGGAAGACGTCGTCTAAAGAGAAGAATATTTGGTTCCGGCTCATGGATCACGTAGTGGACCCAGCCTAGACGCTGTTGGACACCAAGTCTCCTCTATTCCTCTTTAGAGATCAGATGAAATGTTATATACAATATGAAGTAGTGTTTTTTCTACCATGAAGAAAAGTGTTGATGGTAGTCCTACAATCTTTGTCATCAAGAAATCATAATAATTGACCAAGAATGAAAATGATCCAAGCAGTAGTCATAACAGGATCGTTTATTTCATGAGGAGCCCACCTAACCTGAAAAGAATAAAGGACATAATGAGTGTTTAACCTGGATTTAAGGGTATTGAGTAAGGAAGTGGGCAGTCAGAAAAAAGTAGGCTTCCCCAGGAAGAACCTAACAAAGAATTTTCTTGTTGGAGTCAAAAACAGTATGTTTAAAATTTTTTAACATTTATTTATGTTTGAGAGAGAGAGCGAGAACAGGGGAGGGGGAGAGGCGGGGGGGGGGGCGGACAGAGGATGGGATCATTCGTGTCAGGAATGATCCCATCCTCAGAAGCAGATTAAGGCCAGGCCAAGGTTGCCATACCATATTATTCTGAGCTCCTTGCAATAACCTGGCGTTATTGCAACTAGTTTGTGAAACTAAATAACGGATCCCAGAATCTACAGTTTAAGAAAGTGCCAGGTAAAGGGGCACCTGGGTGGCTCAGTCAATTAAGCATCCGACTTAGGCTCAGGTCATGATCTGATGGTTTGTGGGTTCGAGCCCCACATCAGGCTCTGTGCTGACTGCTCAGAGCCTGGAGCCTGCTTGAGTTTCTTTGTCTCCCTCCCTCTCTGCCCTTCCCCCACTCATTCTCTCTCTCTCTCTCTCAAAAATAAATAAACATTAAAAATTTTTTTAAAAAGTGCCAAGTAAAAATGAAGGCTGTCTTTTGGCTCACTGGAAGCTTGGTAGGATTATAATTTTTAGGGTAATGTTTTATACTTGTAGATGATTTAAATGTCAATCTTATAAATTGCTTTCTTTTGATTCTATTTGTAAGTATGCTTTTGTTTTAATGTTTTTGTTATTGTTAACAAACCCATTTGAATAATCCAGAACAACCAAAGAATTTTTTTTTGTCTTTCTTCTTGGACTTGGTACAGTAATTTTGATTTCTTTTTCTCCCTTGGTTTTATTGTTATTTTCAAAGTGATTATACAATAGCTCTAGTGGTAGTCTGAAAGAATTCTAAATCTTAGGGTAGTGTTTTATAAATGTACATTTATATAAATGTGAATCCTGCTACTAAATTATATCCTCCTAATTTGATTTCTAGGGAGTCTAGATGTGTCATTGCTACTTCACAAATCTCTTCTGTTGATTCAGAAACACTGCCAATTTTTTGTTTCTCCTCTAAAGTAATTTTGAATTTTCTTTCATGTGGTTTCACTGCTACGGTCAAGTGATCATACTCAGATGGAAATTGGATAGAAATATAATTCTTAAGATAGTGTTTTAGAAGTGTAGTTTACTTTATAGTAAATTTCATGAGTAAACTGTTTCCTTTTCTTTAATTTCTAGGTAGTATAAGATTTGTATTTCATTTGTTGCCATGGAAAAACACCCATAACATGAATTTGAGTAAGGGTTTTACTATGAAGTCCCACAATTGGAGATCATTGGAACTCAACATTTATCTCTGATACCAAGGGTTGAATTTACTCTGTGTATAAGACTAATGTGTTTGACTAAATAAATCTTGATTAAAAAATATTAAGCTAACCCCACATGCAGACACTTTTGAAGGGGAAAAAAGAAAGCAGACTTATCTAGGTGGTCAATTTGCAGGGCTAGTCTCTATCCAAGGAAAAGAATGAAGATTGTAAAACCAGCTGCCAACAGAGAGAAAAGTTTGAGTGTCAAGGGCAGGAAACATCTAGAATAATTCCCAAACAGAGCAGAGCAGATGCTTTAGAAATATTTCATGGGGACCAGCAAGGGCTAGGAAGAGTCAGAGGAGGGGTCCCGTGAGGTTACTCCCTAACATAGGTAAGCCATTTAGGACTGGCCCAGCCCTTTCTTATTGCTAAGGACATCCATGGAATCATTTAAAATGCTAACTAGCATTTGAAAACATGGCTTCAAACACCCCACTCTCTGTTCCTTTTGTTTTATTTCGCTTGGTATTAAATAATTCAGTTTCTGAATTCTTAACTATATGACTTCAATTTTAATACTTAGCTTTGATGTCACTGAACTTGGTACATTTGACTCTCCTACATCCTCTTCTGCTCTCTGTGATGTTAAGCTAAACATACTGTTTTGGGGGCACCTGGGTGTTTCTGTCGGTTGAGCATCCGACTTTGAGTTAGGTCATGATCTCGCGGTTTGGTTCGGGAGTTCAAGCCCTGCATCATGACCTCTATCAGCACAGTGGTGACGACAGAAGAAATTGCTTCTCTAATTTCAAAGGGAAATCTCTTTTTCCAAGTTAGCTCTATAACAATAAACCACTTTAATCCTAAAGCATTAGAACACACCAGAGACTCAATATTAGAACAAAGTTTAGCTGTTTTAGAAGGCCAATCAGTTTTTCCAGCTGCCATTGGCAGATAGAAGGAATAGTGATGTCCAATCCTTGTGGTTCATTACTTGAAGATGGTCATATATTTAGTTTAGTGGGCAGATGAAAGATGTGCATGCTCCTTGGACTACCCTTAGGGCAGTGCAACAAAAAGCAAGGTCAAGAGATTATTGTGATTGTTTGCTGGTGCAGTCCACAGTGGGGCAAGGGTAAGGGAGTTCAATGCCCCCATTGTGAAACAATCATTGTAAAACAAATGGGTATCCACACAAGGCCAGTCTGAACTGAACAGCACTCCTTTGACTATTTTCTCCAAGAAGTATTTCTGATAACTAGCCAACAATATTCTTCCCTTCCTCTCAACTCTAGTTACACAATAGCTGGACCCCTCTTTCTCTAACCAGAGAGGAGGCCAGGAGCCAGTCACATAGACAACGGAAAGGACTTTGCATTTTATGGAAATATTAGGGGAAGCCTAATATTAAACGGGAGAATATAGCTCACAGGTTTGATGTCATCTATCTTGTTTGGCTATGTTGAGAATAGACAGTATAGGGTAAGACTAGAAATGGTGATCAACCAGAAGGTTCCGTAGTGAGGCTTGTGAGGATGGTAGCTTAAATTATGGTGTTAGCAGTGGGAGTGTAAAATTCCAGATTCAAAATCAATTAGAAGAGAAGGCCATTGGGATTTGCTGACAAATTGGCCAAGTAGACTGAAAGAAAGGAAAAAGTCAAGGATAAATGTCCCAGAAATAGTGCTACAAGACATAAATACTCTGGGTGTTGAGCCAGAAGAATTTAGAAATTACTTTTCCATGTGAGTATTTATAAGTTTTTCTTCCGTTCGTTTTCTACAAAATGGAAAATGAAGCCTATATTCCTTGAAGTATCTTTCATCACCAGCATAGGTATACATAAAACATTTTTGATAGAGGCTTCAAATCTCATTTCCTAAGTATTCAACTAGGTTAAGCAACCTCAGCTATTGGGTCAAAATGTAATCTTAATAATAAGTTATCACTTCTATTTTCTAGTAATATGTATTATGGTAGATTAGAAAGCCCAAATATTTTCCCAGTATGAAATACCCCAAAATTGTACAGGATTTAACAAAAACAGTTTTCATTGCAAATCTGCAAGAAGAATAACAATTGAAACGAAGAAATACTGAAAACTAGAATAGTGAGTTTGAGCTACAAGTACAGAAGCTGTAAGGGTGATTGGTAACTTTGTAAGCATGAAAGTGACATCTTATAGACAGGAAGGGATAGGAAGTAAGTTCTTGGATCTTCATGAGGAAGTTGTAGCCTTTAACTGGTGTGTTAAAGAGGAAAACCAAAACAAAACAAAAATATATAAACATAAAGGCATCCTTCCTTGGCATAAAGGAAGGTATATCTGTCTGGCCTCTGGATGGGGAAAGAACAAAGACATTGAACTAGAGGTTTGTCCTGTCACAGGTTTGAGAGGGAATCGATGTAAAATTCCTGCTTAGTTCAGGAAGCTCCAAGCTGGTAATACCAAAATCCATCATTTTAAATACCCCCGGTGCTTCTAAATAGCAGATAAAAAATTCAATGTATAGGAATACAACATCTTCCCAATTCAAACAACTCTGCAACAATGAATTAGCTAAAGATGAGCTCATAACCCAAAATTAGAAAACACTAATGAATAGCCTAACATAAACAAAAGCAGAGATAACAATCCCCTTTGAAGATTGATCTGAAAGAACTTGAAATAGAATTGTCAAGACTTACAACTGTAATTTTGGCCTAAAATTTCCCAATAACCAGATTTTTAAGACTGGCAGGCATTGAGATCAATAGACCTTAAAGTAGATATGAGACAGGATTCACATTAAGAAATGTGTTTACTTGTACAGCATTTATTGAGCACATATTATGTTTTAGTCACTTTGCTAGGTGTTACGATAAAGAGGTACATGAGACTTGGTTCCTACAGTTTAGGAGGGAAGATGTTTATGTGAACAAAGCAGTGCAAGTAAAATGCTGTAGCCTTTTCCAGAGACTTACGTACATGGTACTGAGGGAATGCACAGAGGGGAAAGAATTCTGGGCAGAAAAAACATGTGAGCAAAGGCATCGAGGCCAGACACAAGGTGATTTGGGGATATCACAGGCTATTGAATATGCTATTTATTCGCCATTGTTGCTGCAGGCTTAGCGACCCATATATCTTTTTCTATTAACTTATTTTATATACGTACAAGATGTTTATTTCCTATCAATAGTGTCTGTTTTCTTTTTGTATGCTCTTAAAACAATTTAATTGTTCTCCTTTCAGGGCTGTAAGAGCCAATATAAAAATGTAGGAAACGTGGCATAAAAAAAGAGAAAATTAAAAGCACCTACAATTACCTCACACAGAGATTATAAGCATTTTAGTCTACATCCTCACTGCAATTTCAATGTGTCATCTACACATATCAGAGTATGGTATTATGCATAGCCAAGCTTTTGTTTACAATAAAGTATCCTGAACATTTTTCTGGACTATTAAGATTCATATATAGCTTCAGCTCTCTCTTCTTCTTATTGTAGAAGCAATACATGTTCATTGCTGAAAAATGAGAAAATATAGGTAACTAGAAATGAAGCAATAAAAATTGCCTTAGACTCTGTGACCCAGAATTAATCAACATTTTTGAGTTCGTTCTTCAATATATTTTTAATGCATATGTGCTTCTTATTAATTGCTTTAAACATGTTTTATATTAATACACCACAAGCATATACATTTTCTAGGAAGCGATTTTTTAATATCATTCCCCCACTAATTAAAAAAATAACCAATTGAGCATCTTTTATGTTCTATTAACTCTGCAAGGTTTTTGCATTTGTTATACTTTCTTCTCACAAAGTCAAGGGCTTTCTTTCACAGATGTGCAACTGAAACCCAGCCAAGGGTTAGTGGTTTCTCCCGGGTCTCAGAGCCCACAAATAACAAGGCAGAATTCAAACCCAGGCCTTACTGTACCCAAAGGCCATGCTCTTTTTCAAGGAGATGGCAAAGGTAAAGGCAGAGGGGTTGGGGACACACAGAGGGCTCTCCCTCCCTGAGGGTTCCTTCTCTCCCTCCCTACCAGACAGGAGAACAAATCTGGTCCTAGTTTTCCCTCTTATGGCTTCTTGGGAGGCTGGTGTCCTCCTCTAGTTCCTTTAGAGGCATGCAAATATGTGCTTTGGGCAATAGCATGTGTTAGCGTCTGCTTTGGAAATACTCCTGCAGCTAAAAGCAGGAAGGAACTCTGTTGTGAAAGGTAGTCACAGGTAGAGTTTTGTTGCAGCAGTCAACAAAATAAACACAAGAGAATAAGGACCTTCTCCTTTGTGTTTGGCCCTTTCAGCAGAGAGCTGCCTCTCCTGCTGAGGCAAGCACATGAAAGGCCCTCAAATATGGCTGCCGCAGCAGGGGACCTGCTTGCTCAGGAGGGGAGAGGGAAGCCCCGGTCAGCAGCCAGCTCAGAATGCTCTAGGCAGGACCCTTTGTTGAAAGCCTGCCCAAAAGGGCATGCCATAAACACTTCCTTTCACTCAGCTCTTTCATCTGGGATCACCTCTCTCTCTGAAAGTCGCCTGCAGCTAACCCAGTTCGCACAGACTTCTTCTCCAGCACCACCCCTCTTTTTTTTGTTTTTGTTTGGTTTTTTTTTTTTTTTTTTTTTGGTTTTCCTAGAAATGTGCTTGCTGTTCCCTTAGACTCAGGCCAGAGCTTAGAAAAAAAGCAACGTTTATTCTCATCTGAGAGTGTTCAATGTCAGACTTGCCTATGGAAATCATGCTGTGTAGAGAGTAAAGAAGGAAAGGAAAGGAACTAACATTTATTAATCACTGAAGGAGTTGGATACTTGGACATGCATCATTTCATCTGTCTCCACAACATCCCGCAATGGTAGGTATTGTTGGTCCCAATTTACAGACAAAGAAACTGAGGTGCAGAGAGCAGCTGACTGGCAGAGCAGCCTGTGACTCAGACCTCTTATGATTTCAAAGCCTCTCAGCATATATTTATGTTGGAGGACAGTCACTAATATTTAAGAAGCACATTTCTGTTAACCATTTATAGTCTTCAAGTAACAGGAGGCAGAAAGGACAGACAAGAAGAAAGCCAAGGGTTTATTGTTCCTTTGAGCAGCTCAGCAATGCATTTTAATGGTTTTTCTGGAATGTTCTTGCGGTGGCCACAGAGAGGTGCCCAAGAGCAGCAAGTCTGTTTTCCCAGGGACTTCTAATCTGAGGCACTTAAAAAAATAAAAATAAAAATAAATCATTGAGTGGCTGCTGTTTCCAGTTAGTAGTTGGGATTTTTGGGATTTTCCATGGGCCAGCAGACCTTAGATTCCTGGGGAATCAGTGTAACACTATGAGGCAAGGGCTGGGGCTGGGAGGTGGAGAATTTTAAGGCGATCCCTTACTTGTAAAGAGCCATGCACAATATCTGGGATGTAGCAGAAGCTCCATAAATGTGAGCTTTCCTTTTCTTCTTCTTTCTCTCTCCATTCCTCCCCACCTCCACCTCCACCTCCACCATCTCTCACTCTCTTGCCACCTATTGTATGTTTTCAGTGATGCAAGTGATTCCTCAGGAACCAAATTACAGCAGTTTCAGAGCAAGCAAAATCCCATCAACAAACCCAGGAACCAAATGGCCAAGCCCCTGGGGAGAAGAAAGCAGGGCCCACAAGAGAGCCCAGACAAGGCTGCCATGAGCCTGGGCAGCACCCCGAAGCAAAGAAAAGCGGACTTCTTGAGCTCTCAGTTCAGATCCCAGCTCAAACGGGAAGTGATGGGCTGTGTGACCAGAAGTAATTTTGCAGACCCTCCCTGGGCCGCCCTTCCCTCTTCTACAAGGCAAGAGTAGCACCTGCCTCTAGGATTGCTGCAAAGATGAAATGAGAAAACAAGGGAAAGCACCACCAACAGTTCTTCGCAATTTATACATGTTGATAAACTATTGAGGATGCAATTTTAAGGCAAAAGCCCTCCGTAGCCTTTGTAGGCGAGTCCCATGGGTGGGAAGCAAAACCCTACCTGCTTAGTGATGCTAAAGTCTGGTGGTTCTGCATTTCCTTGAGGGGTGGTACAGGATGAGTAAGCCTCCTCCGCTCATCTTTGGGGCCACAGACCAGCCACTGCCTCCCAGGAAAATCCACTTGTGAGACAAACTGGTTGGACAAACTGGATCAGATGTGAAGGGGTTAAATTAATATAAATATGTAGAGCAGGCATGTGTGCATGTGTGGAAAAGAAAGGCAAGGACAGAGAGTTCCGGGGCTGCTTGGCCTCTCTACTGCTAAATTGTGCAGCATAAACAAAAAAGTAACAGAAATGTAGTCAGGATCCTCAAAGAAGATCATGCCCTTCTGAAACCGTGTGTGTGTGTGTGTGTGTGTGTGTGTGTGTGTGTGTGTGGTGTGTTTGTACAAAACACACATAGAAGTAAGGAAGATGGTTATTCCAGTCTTCAAGTTCCGGGAACAGAAAGATTGTGAAGGTTGTTGATGATCTGATGATCTCAGGGGGATAATAAGTTTGGTTTATGCCATTGCCTGCCTAAACGGAGATGTGCAATGTGGATTTGTTCGGTGGATTTTGTTACAGTGCCTTTGGTGAAGCCAAGGTCTCTTGAAAACCCAGAGCTAGCCCTGGCAGTCAGCTCCATGTGGTTACTGTCCTAATCAGTACAGCAGATTAATCTGTCTAATCTGTTCTAGCCGAACACCATAGACTAGGTGGCTTGTAAACAGCAGACACTTATTTCTAAAGGCTGGAAAATCCAAAAGCAAGATGCTAGCAGACTGTGTGACTGGGGAGGGCCTGTTTTCTGGTTCCTAGACGGCCCATTTTCTGGTTGTGTCCTCACAGAGTAGAAGGGGCTAGAAGGCCCTCTGGGGTCTCTTTTATAACAGCACTCAATCCTCATAACCTGATCACCTCCCAAAGGCTCCACCTCCTGATATCTTCACATTGGGGGTTAGGATTTCCACATGTGAATTTTGACACAAACATTTGGTCTATGGCACTTACCTAGGAAGGGCCTGCAGGCCAGCAGAAGATGATCTCCTGTTCCTTGGAACATGCATGTTCCCACCTTGGGATCTCCTGTCAATTGTCTCTGCCCGGGGACAACCCTGGTTCAGGGGTTGACTCCTGTGGCTCTTTCAGGTCTCAGATTAAATGTCACCTTTCTAGATTGCCCTTCCCTGACCACCCATTCCAGAGTAGTTCTGTGCAAGCTTTGCACTTTGGACATACATGTATTTTATTTTCTTTACAACACTGACTATTTCATGACATTTGCTTGTGTATTTGCTTATTGCTTATTTCCCCCTCACTAGAATTTAAGCTCAGTTAGAGCAGCAATTTTGTCCATCTTTCCATCTCTCTCATTAGCTCCTGGAACGGTGTCCTACAATAATAGGAACTCAACAAATATTTGCCAAAATGTTGAAGAAAGATATTTTGTATTCTTGTACCATAAAGCCCAAGGCCTCTAGACTTGACTTTTAAAGAGGAAATAGCACCCATTAAACAAAATACAGCAAAACAAAACAGCACCTGAAGAAAAAAGTGTGCTTAAAAATTATGGTTTTTGTTTTACATTTTTGCCAAAGAGACATAATTAAAGTGTTTTGCTCTCCTCCTGGACTTCTAGCAGCAAAATTAGCAGGAAGGAGAATAGCACACAATAGAAGGTAAAGGTAAGCATTAAGACGTGGTTTGTTTCATGCAGATTGCACAATCCAGTTTTGATTCATGGTGAAAAACAACCTTTTTTTTCCCCCTCAGGACTCTTCTAATTGATAGATATAAGTTTAAAAGCTGCAGAAACACAAAGCTTTAACTTTGGGTATAAGACTTTGTTTATGGAAAAGCTATTTACAGAACACTTCCGAAATGATGTCTACTACACGAGGCACCGGGTGAAAATGATAAACAAGACTGAGTCCCCCCTCCCTGGCTGAAGGGTAGCCGAGCTGGGCAAAAGGCCGATACAGCATAGTGTGGTATATGGTGTAAATAAGACTACCATGAGGCGCCAGAGATGGTGCCAGTGGCTCCATGAGAAATTTGGCCAAGAAATAATGAAGTTGAGGAAAATTTAATGGTCTCTGAAGAGATGCTTCAACAGTGATAAAAGCTGACAGATAAATAAGAAAGATGCAGAAATCGCATTTAACAACAGCAGATGTGATACTTCATCAGTCAAGCATTTACTGAGAGTCTCCTGTGTTCTAAGAACTCTGCCAGGAAGCTCAGTGTTAACCATCCTGCTGGGTCTCTGAAGCCTGAGAGGTGCCTCCTGCCTTCAGTAATCCACAAGAAGGGCTTTGGCACTTACAGAAACAACCAAATTGCTTTATTTACCCCACTAGGTTGTCCACATTGTGACTTGACCCTCCAAGGAGGTTGAAATGGGAAGGAAGAGTCTGTCAGATAACTCAGAGGCCATCTTTTGCCTCCAGCCACTTTCTCCAAATCCTTTGGAGAAAGCTGTACCCTCAGTCCTTCCTTCTACAGTGGGTATTCTCCCTTTTCAAAAGTTGTTCATCTCTTTCTAGTTTGTGGGCAGCTCTTGGATAGGCCCCAAGTCCTACTGAGATGGGCGAGATGATTTTATTTATGACAGCAGAGAAGTGGGCTTTCAGTTAGTTTTTGAGTCAAAAACATTTTCTGACTCCAAAATAAATTGCGACAGGAAACGCAGCCCATGCCAAACGCTCTGTGTCGTGTCGAGTTAAAGCGTCGAATTTAAGGAGAATGTTAATAGCATTTGCTCGCTAAGACATTTGCTACTTCCTTGTGTAGGAAGCCCTGATATTGAATTCTCCAAAATGTCGGCCCTCTTCCTGGTTTCTTTGCTCAAATCTGGATTATTCTTGGATTTCACCTTCCTGTCAGTACGGTTTGGGTTGAAGTAATTTCAGGGAGGTTGATGTAGTCGTAATTAGAGGCTGCAGTGGATATCCTGGCACGAGCCTTCAGACCAAGATGGCGGTAGCCACTGCAACTCTTTCTAGGTGGCTTGAGGGAGGGAGTGTGGGGCGCAAGGCCACCAGTGTCCCAGTAGGGATGGGGGAACCGAGCTACTGCTTGGAACATTCCAGGTGGTGTGAACACCCAACGGCAAGTATACCCCCTCCCTGCCTTAGTAGTTCTTAGAAACTTGTGATTGTAGTTCATCCACTTACTGAGGGACAGAACTTCACATTCTCGAGTTAGCAGTCCCAGAGCTGAAAACCAATGTTTCATATGTACTTACAGGCAGACAACATTAAGTAAGCCTTATTCCGACAAGCAGAAAACATCAATGGATTCAGTGAGGGTTTAAATATAGTGCCTAACCTTATTAAGAAGAGATTGGAGACATTTGGACCATGTCGCCGAAGCCTTTAAATCAACTTTATGGAAAAGCAACTGCCACAAATCTTGCCAAAGACAGATATATGGGTTGGCATTTTGACTTAAAGGGGCATTTGAGAATGTACTTATGTCTAAAGGGTCCCAGATTATGAATTCTTTTTTTTTCTTTTTCTTTTTTTTTTTTTTTTTTTTTTTTTTTTAGTTTGAGTGAATTATTATACTTATTGAAATAGAGAGCTGAAGACAGCTGCAGTGGGAATAAATAGTAAAGAACCACCCCTTTCCCTACCACCATCACCACCACAACCAAGGATAGCTCGCAGTACTATAGATCCAGAACCAAGAGGTCTACGTATAGGCAAAATCTCATTTAATCATTACAAAACAAACCAACAAGCAAGTAAACACGAAGGAGGTACTATCGTTTCTATTTTACAGATGATAAAAATTAGGACTTTGAAAGCTTATATAACTGCCCCATGGTTACACAGCCAGTAAATTGTAAAGTGAGCCCTAATGTGGCATTTCAAACACCTTGCTTTATAACGTTATAGTGCCTCCCCTTAATGAAACATGGCGGTGAGAAGTGGGACTTTCATTCCCTGCCCCCCTCCTTCCCTCCCTACCGGCAAGTGTTTCCCAGGCCTTGGTTTGACCTCTGGTAAGGATAGTGCATTTCCCCTTTTACCATCCCACTAAGGGACTCCTCTTACATGTATCATGTGGTCTTTCTTAAACCATAAAGCCATGCACAAAACAAATGCCACTAAAGAAATACCAGACCAAAATAGAATCTTGAATTTTGCACTTAAAAAATTCCTCCAGAAAATGATACATTACCCTGCTTAGTGTAATGCTAAATGTTCTCCCCTTCGGTTATTTGCTTATGTGATCCATTCTCCTCTTTTCTGGTCCTCTCCGTAAAACCTGATGAGATTTACTTGAAACCTAGCAATTTTGCTGCTTTCTTTTTCCTTATTCCTTAGGAATATCTGGCAGCTGTTTATTCCCTACCTGTGAGCTGTAGAGCACTTCGCAGTGGCAGCCTCAGGAGCCGGGAGTCAGTCTTGACTTGGACTAGACTTTTTTTTTTTCCTGATTTTTTCATGAACTCGGTTTTCTGCTGGCCTCTGTCTCTTTCTGCCAGAATTATCTGCATTGAGGTTTACCAGATGCTTCCACTGAGGTTTGCTTATTTAGGGTAAATTAATAATGATGTTGACCCTTCTGTTCTTCCTACCAGACCGTGATTCTGTGGAAGGGACTAGTTCTTTTCTCGGTTTTGTGGTTCTGGTACCTGGCATGGGCCTGGCATGGTGGGTGTAGGTGTTCCATGGAACTTAGGAAGGAAGGAAGAGAGGAAGAGAGGAAGGGAGGAAGATAGGATGTTATAATAATTATTATTATTACATTATTTATAATTAATAATTATATTAATTATAATAATTCTATTATATATTAATATATTATATTGTATATTATATATTAAATAATATAATATATAATTATATTATTATTATTATTTGTTTTCATAGGGTATGATTTCTGCCAAAGGAACCTGAAGCAGAGAGGGGATAGAGAGGAGGAAGATGGATTCCTCTACCTACCAGACTTTTTAAAAATAAAGTTTATTTATTTTGGCCGGGGGGGGGGGGGGGGAAGAGCATGCGCATGCACACAAGCGGGGGAGGGGCAGAGAGAGAATCCCAAGTAGGCTCCGAGCTGTTGGTGCAGAGCCAGATGTGAGGCTCTATCTCACAAACCTTGAGATCATGACCTGAGCAGAAGTCAGATGCTTAACTGACTGAGCCACCCAGGCACCCCACCTCTTGGGATTTTTGAAAGAAGTTATTCAAGAGGAGTTGAGAGCTCTGGCTCCCAAAGCAGACTATTGGTGTCAAATCAGACCCCATCTCTGCTGGCTCACTGCTTAGATGACCTTGGACAAGCATCTTAAATATATATTATATATATATATATATATATATATATATATATATTTATATTATAATATTTATTGGACATCTCATGTGTGCCAAGAATTGGCTAGGTGTTAGAAAAGATACTTGATCAAGACAGGAATGTGGAGTGTCTGGGTGGCTCAGTTGGTTAAGTGCCCAACTCTTGATTTTGGCTCAGGTCATGATCCCATGGTCATGGGATCCACACCACATCAAGCTTGGCACTGAGAGTGGAGCATGCTTGGTATTCTGTCTCTCTCTCTCTCTCTCTCTCTCTGTCTGTCTCCCTCTGCCCCTCTCATGCTGTCTCAGGAAGAAAGAAAGAAAGAAAAGAAAGAAAGAAAGAAAGAAAGAAAGAAAGAAAGAAAGAAAGAAAGAAAGACAGACAGACAGACAAGGACAATATGAAGGCTCTATCATGAATCCTACTTTGAATCATCAGAGGTACAAAGGACAAAATGATGCATCGTAATAGTGAATAAGGTGGGGGTGGGCAGGGGAGGTGGTACCCGGGGGCATCATTATCAGATTTTCCCAATGGCTGTTCCAAACAGTACAGCACAGAGCTTCTCCAAGGCATCTCTGTAAATACAGGACATGGGCCAGCGCAGGTGTGAAACAGGGCAATGTTGTCTACAGAATGAAGCTGATGGAATGAGCTGGGAGCACGAGTGAGGCACCCCCTGGGAAATGCCAGTCAGTGAGGTCCTGCCTTCTTGGCAAAGCCTCAGAGCCACTGTCATTTGGACATTCCTTTTAGCATGTCCTCATTTATACGCAGAGGTGATGGTGTCTGGGGATTTAGGTCACCCAAATAAATGAGAGTTCGGCAATCCTTTCTGTTGCTTGTGGTCCTTCTCAGAAGAGCTTCAATTTCTTCCCTGTAGGTTTAAGAACCACAGAGAGTTAAACTATAACCTGGTCTCCCAAGTTCTTCTTCATCTTTTTATTTGGAATATGTAATATCTGATAATTATCCTTCCCCCCCCCTCTTAGGATATGATTAAGAATTGATCTCTATGTTATTTTATTTTTAGCACACATTTTCTGTTTCTGAGCTAAAATTGCTATATTATTGTATATTGCTTGGGTAGGATTCTTTTTTCAATCTTTTTAGCCTCTGGCAATATTGAGACCCCTATGGTATTTCTGAATCTTTATATGAACAAGATGTCAAATTCCTGATTCTGTTAAGTCATTTAAGGACTGGGAATGACTGTTTTTGTGAGTAATAATAGAGATCTGGTTTTCTTTGGGGCACCTGGGTGGCTCAGTCAGTTAAGCGTCAGACTTCAGCTCAGGTCATGATCTTGCAGTTTGTGAGTTTAGGCCCTGCGCCGGGCTCTGTGCTGACAGCTCGGAGTCTGGAGCCTGTTTCAGATTCTGTGTCTCCCTTTCTCTCTGACCCATCCCATGCTCATGCTGTGTGTGTGTGTGTGTGTGTGTGTGTGTGTGTCTTAAAAATAAATAAACATTAAAAAAAAAAAAAAAAGATCTGGTTTTCTTTAAAAGAGAGAGAGAGAGAGAGAGCAAGAAGGCCCAGAAATTATTCATATGCACTTTTACATGAGACTCCTCTTTTCTTCTATATTTGAAATTTACCAGTTATTCTCTCTAAGAACAAACTCTATTTAAGAGAACTGGACTGATGAACTTGAGAGCTAATACTACATTATTTATGTGAAGTTAGCTCTGTTTGCATCAATTTTATATTATATAAAATAATACCACATATAGTGATATATATTATAGTGTAATATATGTATATTATGTCAAGAAACCCTCCCTTTTATTCACCATTCATGTTATAATACATAAAATATAATAGTGTACATTACGAGTGCTAAATATCTTACTATATAATCTTACTATATATCTTACTATATATAGTATATATACATTTACTATAAATAGTATATATGTAAGTTATTTACTATAAGCCATATAGTATATTATTAATATTATTGTTAACATTATATGTTATTATATAGTAAATATTATACTAGGTTAATCAGTGCTTTCCCACTTGCTTTTCAATACTTGGAAAGTTGACATGTGTGCCCATGGGAAAATGACCAAGTCATGGACTAAATCTAGGCAAACAATATGATTTTAGGAAGAGATGCATTTTAAAAAATAGTGTTTCCAGAGCCGAACTAATTGATACAGCCACAGCCAGCATTCAGTGTCCTCCCAAAATATGACTCTACCCCATCGAGACCACCCTCCCTGTCCACTTTTCCCTCAGAATTGCCACCATCTTGTAACTTGCTCTCCTGATAACTCTTCTGTCTTTTGAAAGCGGCCGGTCCCTCTGTTGTTCACTGCCGCTGTTTGTTTCAGGATTGCCACCCTAAGGCAGACCTCTAGGAAGCCAACTTTTAAGAATGGAAAAAAAGACCGTCTCTTTAGCAAATGGTGCTTGGAGAACTGGACAGCAACATACAGAAGAATGAACCTGGACCACTTTCTTACACCATACACAAAAATAAACTCAAAATAGATGAAAGACCTAAATGTGAGACAGGAAACCATCAAAACCCTAGAGGAGAACACAGGTAACAACGTCTTTGACCTCAGCCACAGCAACGTCTTACTCAACACATCTGCAAAGGCAAGGGAAATAAAAACAAACATGAACTATTGGGACCTCATGAAGATAAAAAGTTTTTGCACTGCAAAGGAAACAATGAACAACACTAAAAGGCAACCTACAGACTGGGAGAAAATATTTGCAAATGACATATCTGATAAAGGATTAGTATCCAAAATCTATAAACAATTTACCAAACTCAACACCCGAAAAACAAATGATCTAGTGAACAAATGGTCAGAAAACATGAATAGACACTTTTCCAAAGAAGACATCCAGATGGCCAACAGCACCTGAAAAGATGCTCAACATCACTCATCATCAGGGAAATACAAATCAAAGCCACATTGAGATACCACATAGCACCTGTGAGAGTGACTAAAATTAACAACTCAGGAAACAACAGATGTTGATGAGGATGTGGAGAAACGGGAACCATTTTGCACTTTTGTTGGGAATGTAAACTGGTGCAGCCGCTCTGGAAAACAGTGTGGAGTTTCCTCAAAAAATTAAAAATAGAATTACTCTACAACCTGGCAATGGCACTACTAGGAATTATCCAGAGGATACAGGAGTGCTGATGCACAGGGGCACGTGTACCCCAATGTCTATAGCAGTGCTTTCAACAATAGCCAAGTTATGGAAAGAGCCCAAATGTCCATCAACTGATGAATGGGTAAAGAAGTTGTGGTTTATATATACAATGCAATACTACTTGGCAATGAGAAAGGATGAAGCCTTGCCATTTGCAACAACGTGGATAGAACTGGAGGGTATTATGCTAAGTGAAATAAGTCAGTCAGAGAAAGATATCATATGTTTTCACTCATATGTGAAATTTTAGAAACTTAACCGAAGACCGTGGGGGAAGGGAAGGAGAAAAAATAGTTTCAAACAGAGAGGGAGGCAAACCTTAAGAACTCTTAAATACAAAGAACAAACTGAGGGGAGATGGGGGTGGGGGTGGGGGCAGGGAATGGGTAATGGGCATTGAGGAGGGCACTTGTTAGGATGAGCACTCAGTGTCATATGTGAACGATGAATCATGGGAATCTACTCCCAAAGCCAGGAGCATACTCTATACACTGTATGTTAACTAACTTGACAATAAATTATATTTAAAAAATAAAAAAGATCAGAAATGACCTAGCAGGGCAATGGCTCGGATGTAGAACCCTCTTTCAAGGTAGATTTCCAGAGTGTCCTCTTCTCTAAAGAGTCCTATTTCTGCAGTTGGCAGGGAAGGTGTTGCCTCCTTCATGACCTACAACGAGTGGCTTATATTTTTCTTCTGGAATTTAGGATGGGTGTGTTCTAGGGGAGCTGAGAATTAACCATATTTGGGTGGCCCTTTCCTTCCCCCAGCCCCAGGTAATAAAGACATGGTTTTGGGGCGCCTGGGTGGCTCAGTCAGTTAAGCGTCCAACTTTGGCTCAGGTCATGATCTCACAGTTGGTGGATTTGAGCCCCGTGTCGGGCTCTGTGCCGACAGCTCGGAGCCTGGAGCCTGCTTCGGATTCTGTGTCTCCTTCTCTCTCTGCCCCTCCCCTGCTTGTGTTCTGTCTCTCTCTCTCTTTCTCAAAAACAAACATTTAAAAAAAATTAGAAACATTTTTGAATGAATGAATGAATGAATGAATGAAACAAAATGGAACAAAAGTGTTAAGAGTGATCAAATATGAGCTCCCCTTTGGTGAAAAAAAAACAAAACAATTTCTCTTCTGGGTCTTGTCAAGTGCACAAGCCACAGTGCAAGGAACTGTTTTTGTAATTTGATACTTTTTTTCCTCTCTGTCTGGAGGATATTGTTACATTGAAGTTCACTCTCCCCTCCCGCTTCACCTCTGCCTCCTCTCCCTCCCTCTCTTCCTCTCCATAGGATTGCTGGGTTAAATACAGGGCACTGAATTACATTTTAGTGTCAGATGACAAGTCAGTTTTCGACATGAGTGCATGAAATCTACTAATCCTAAAAATTATTCATGATTTAACCGAAATTAAATTTGACTAGCTGTCCTGTTCTCATTTGTTAAATCTAGCAAACCTAGACCTATTTAAACTTTTTTCACTATCTTTAAGAGTAGGAAAAAGTGAAATTCTGTGGTAATCCTGAAGCCCTTTATCAAAGCTCCAAATCTACCGTACTCTTAAGAGTTTCTGAGAAAAGAAAACACACGGTTTTAAATAAAATTGGGCAATAGTATCAGAGGTCATCTATTCCTAACATTAGGAAGCATTGCATATCTGCTGATTATGCTTTCGGATTTGAAAAAGGGGAAATGTCCTACAGCTGGAGGGAAACAAGACAGCATTAATTGTTCTAAAGGGAGCTCTGGAACGCTCAGTTTAGAGAAATGGTCAGTAAGAAAAAGTCAACAGGGACACATTTTCCTTGCAGTTTGTTTATTTCCCAGGCGTGCTGTGGATTGATGCCCTTGAGAATTCGGAAGATTCAGAATTACTGAACAAGGACCAGCTTGAGGATGGTATTTCATCTTTTTTTCTCTTTTCTTTCCCACTGAAATAATGGTCTCATCTTAATATGAGAAAACCAGAAACTGTCAACAGTACCTGGTTTTTATATTTTTCATTTAGATTTTTAAAAAGACGTGTGTTTCTAGAATGCTGTCTGGAGCGAGAATGGCACTGAAGTTTCTTATCGAGAGCAGAAAGGAGCCTCACTGGAGCTAGGAGTCCAAGGCCCCTGCTTCGTCCTGCTGCTCACTGAACGTATCAGTCAGCACCTCTGATCCCTAAGGCCCTTTCCTGGTCTCAGTCCTCTGATTCCGTAATGACCCAGGAAGATTAGCAGTAAGTCTCCTTTGTGAAGTTATCTCTTCCAAAATGCTAGATTTACAGGCCTTTTCCTATCTCATTGTGCACCTCTCCCCTTTGCTCTGGAGAGTCAACAGTAGGGAAAAGTTCTGTGGAAAGCCCTGAAATAGCAACAGCCAAAAAACCAACATGGAATCCACTGGGCTCCACTGGGCCCACATCCTGCCAAATACTTGTCATCAAGTCACCAGTAGGACATGGGAAGGACCCAATACTAGGGCAGCGGCGGCTTCGACTTGTGACTTGTGTCATTAACCTCCCCAGAGAACCCAGGCCAAGGAGGAAGTCACTGGAAGAGCCCGCAGAACGCCAAAATACCAACTAGAGCAAAAATGCCCTCTGGGACGGTAGCCAATTGACTGCCTGTGTCCTGGCTGGGCTGAGAGCTGAAACGGTATCTGGCACCAGCCCCTCAACCCTGCTCCCCCTAAACCCCTCAGTTACTATGGCAACTCAAGAAGGTTCGTTGAAAGAACTCTGAGGCTGGGAAATTTTATTAATTGTGTGCCCTGGAACCAGTTTTGGGCATCACCCCAAATCTACAGGAAATAGAATCCCAGACGTTGAAAAATGGCTCCTGGTGCCTACAGGCTCCAGACTTTAAAAAACCACTGTCATATGTTCCATCTTCTGGCCCTTGAGATCACGCACTAAATGTGGAATAAATGAACTCCTTGGTAGAGGACTAGCACACGAAGAAAGCGGTTTCTAGTTACTGGTACCACAGAATAGAAATTCAGCAGTAAACATTCCCAGCTTTCTCAAGAGTTGGGCCTAAACCCCTGGAAATAATGGTGCTTTAGCTCTACAGGATGGAGGCTTGTACCTTCTTCTGATCCAGTTGGTTATAGGTTCTCTGGAATAATTACCCTTTGAAATACAGATTTATATAGCACCCTAAATTCATTTTACTGTGTATCTTAAAATTGACCTTACACATACAGCTTTCCCCTGGCACTGAACAGCGGAATGTGAAATGCTCTGAAATATGGATTGTAATTTCCATTAAGAGATAAAAAAAATTCATGTCTTCGAAGATAAGCCATCTGCAATATAAATCACAAGGTTACTGCATTCAGAATGCATTGCTACTATAATTTCAACGAACAGAGGAAAATAGTTCAGATTTCTTTCTCACGGAACTTGCAATTTATAGCGGACTTTCACTTACATTAGCAGTTCGTTTTAAGTCTCCTAACCTGTACTAACTACCTAGGATTTGCTGAACTTCCCGCCAGGCACTGGAGAGATGCCCATAAACAGATAATTGAAATACAGTGCATTAAATGAAAGATATGTATGGTGTGTTGTGTGAACAGCAATAGAAACACTTAACCAGGATAATTTAATCATTTGGAGTAATGTTAATATTTCTATTTAACAGAGAAGAAAACTGAAGCCAAGGAGATCACGTGAGTGTGTCTTACAAAGAGCAGGATCTACACGGGAATCCATAGCCACACTCCTTGCAATGACTCACTATCAAATCTTTCTCATTTTCACTTTCACTAAAAATTACCAATGCAACGAACTCAGTCCTGTCTTAACAGTGAGACTGTTTTTTTTTTTTTTCCTACTAACCTTCTCTTCCATAAGCTTTCTTGCCGTGACCGTCCGCTCCAGATTGAAAAATCTCACTCATCAAGAAAACGTGATAGTCTGACCATCTAACAATGTTAGGTTTTCTCTGTATTCCATCAGCATAGGAAATCCTCTGAATGTGTGCCTCCGGAAATAGCAGGCTTGGGGCTGAACATCAGAAGTGGCTTTGTATTAAACTCTGACTTGTGAGGACCCAGGCCCTTGACCGCGAGGGTCTCAGCTAAATTTTGAGGCATACGTTATGCCAGATGTTAGATTCTTTTAGAAGAAAATCCTTCACTTTGGAAAACGGGCCCAAATAAGGGGACTTTAGTCAGTTGGCATAATCAGAATTTTCTTGGCCATGAATTTGAGTGTGATAGGTGGGGAAAAGTAAAAGACGACTCCCACACATTCGTTACCTAGGACGTGTGTGAGCAGGATTCCAAATAAAGGTCCAGAAGATATAGGAGTCCCTTGGAGCTAGAATGTATCTCAAGCTACAGTACCAAGAATAGAATAGGGGCACCCGGGTGGTTCAGTCGGTTAACCACCTGACTGACTTTGCCTGAGGTCATGATCCAGCAGTTCGTGAGATCGAGCCCCACGTCAGGCTCTGTGCTGACAGCTCGGAGCCTGGAGCCTGCTTCAGATTCTGTGTCCCTCTTCTCTGCCCCTCCCCCACTCATGCTCTGTCTCTGTCTCTGTCTCTCTCTCAAAAATAAATAAACATAAAAAAAAGAATAGAGTAAAGCTTGTAAGAGTCAGCCTGTCCTATATGCAGGCTATAGATTTTCAGATAGTAGCTTAAGAGTGTTGCTGCTCTAGGACACACAGGGAAGTAGGGCATAAACTATGAACAGTAGGCAGAATTTATAAGTGACTAGTGTTAGTGTTAGAAACCCGCCATCACCTTTAGGGAAATTCTTTTCTTTTCTTTTTTAGAGAGAGAGCTAGGCAGACTCCATGCTCAGTGCAGAGACCAACTCGGGGCCCGATCCCACAACCCTGGGATCATGACCCGAGCTGAAATCAAGACTCGGACACTCAACCAACTAACCACTGAGGCATAAGGAGAGAAGATTTCTCCTGAAGGAGGGATTTTTAAATTATTATTATTTAATGGACTCCACACCCAGCTTGGAGCCCAACATGGAGCTTGAAGTCACAACCCTGAGATCAAGACCTGAGATGGAGAATTGGATGTTTTACCGACTAAGCCACCCAGGTGCCCCTGGGGATTTCTAATTGGATATAGAGCAACTATGTCTAAAGACACTCTCAGGAACTCTAGGAACTACCCATTTTTCAATTTTTGCCAATGTTGAAGAAAGGAGAATTCGTATCAACTAGTTTTAACTAGCAAACTCTTGGATTACAAATGAGATTATTAACCTCTGGCAATCACTGATCTTTTCATTGCCTCTAGAGTTCTGGTTATCCAGAATGTCACATGGTTGGAATCATACACTCTGTAGTTCTTTCAGACTGGCTTCTTTCACTAAGAAATATGCACTTAGGGTCCCTTCATGTCTTTTTGTGGCTTGATAGCTCATTTATTTTCAGGGTCCAATAATATTCCATTGTATGAATATACCACAATATATTTATCCATTCCCTTATTAAAGGACATCTTGGTTGCTTCCAACTTAGGGTGATTATGAACAAAGCAGCTAAAAAACATTTGTGCATAGCTTTTATGTGGATATAAGTTTTCAACTCATTTGGGGCCATGCCAAGAAGTACAATCGCTGGTTTGTATTGTAAGAATGTGTTTCGTTTCGTAAAACACTGTCAAATTTTCTTTCAAAGGGGCTGTGCCATTTTGCATTCCCACCAGCAATGAATGAGCACTCCTGTCATTCAGCATCCTCACCACAGCATTTAGTGGCGTTCATGTTTTAGACCTGAGCCACTGTAATACACATGCAGGGGTATCTCACTTTTGTTCTCATTTGCAATTCTCTAATGACATAGGATGTTGAGCACCTTTTCAAATGCTTATTTGCCATCTCGGTATATTCTTTAGTGATGTATCTGTTCAGATCGTTTGCCATTTTTTTTCATTCTTTGTTGAGTTTTAAGGTTTTTTAAAAATTTTTTTAATTAAAAATTTTTTTTCTTAAATACTAATTTATTTTTGAGACAGAGAGGGAGACAGAGCATGAGTGGGGAGGGACAGAGAGAGAGAGGGACACACAGAATCTGAAGCAGGCTCCAGGCTCTGAGCTGTCAGCACAGGGCCCAATGCGGGGCTTAAACCCATGAACCGTGAGATTGTGGCCTGAGCCAAAGTCGGATGTTTAACCAGCTGAGCCACCCAGGCGGTCCCAGAAGTTTCTTAAATATATTTTGGGAGGCACCAGGGTAGCTCAGTCGGTTGAGCGTCCAACTTCACGATTCATGGGTTCAAGCCCCGTGTAGAGCTGTGTGCTCAGAGCCTGGAGCCTGCTTCAGATTCTGGGTCTCCCTCTGTCTCTGTCCCCCACCACCCACTCTCTCTCTCTCTCTCAAAAATAAAATAAACATTAAAAAATATATATATTATATATTATATATATATATATATATATATATATATATATATATATATATAGGGCACAAACCCTTTATCAGATAAATGTTTTGCAAATATTTTCTCCCAGTCTGTGGCTTGTCTTGTCATTCTCTTAAGAGTGACTTTTGTAAGGCAGCGGTTTCTAATTTTAATGAAGTCCAAATTATCATTTTTTTCTTTCTTAGATCATGCTGGTGGTGGTGTATAAATGAGCCCGAGATAGTCCCTGCTGGCTTAAAATGGCCCCAGGTTATTACTGTTTCGCATCGGGCTGAGACCCTAAGCCCAAAGCCCGTGGGCACAAAACATGGACTCTTACACATTCCACTGCTTTAAACACAATCCAAATAAACATTCTTAGCTATTCAGAGCTCACCTATCTTGCACACCCTATGAAACTGCATCTAACATCTGCTAACCATAAATAAGACAAACCCTGTAGCTCTAAAAGGCCAAACGCTCTGCTGCCCTTCAGAGATCTCTGACCCAGAGACTCCTCACCTTGCTGCTGACCAACATCACCCAGACACGTAGTCCTCTCCCTAAAGTCCCTTTTCCCCCACCCGGGGAGATCCTCTGCCTCATTCCTTTTCTGGGTGATGGCCTGAGCCACTGGCTCTGGAAAGTCCCTTGTCAGGAAGCACTTCCTCTCACATGCAAGCCTGTCGGATAAATGGCTTGTTGTGTGTCACTGCTGCTTGTGGCTCTGTCTCTTTTTCACTATCCCCAAATCCTCACAAATTCACTACATTTGTCCAAAAACTCATTGCCAAACCCAAAGTCACCTAGACGGTCTCTTGCATTACCTTGTAGAAGTTTACAGGTTTGCATTTTAAAGTTAGGCCTAGGATCCATTTCGGGTTAATTTTTATGGAAAGTATAGGTAGGCTCTATGCCTACACTAGTGCTTTTGTATGTGGATGTCCAGTTGTTCCGGCACTCTCTGTTGGAGACGCTGCCCTTTCTCCATCAAATTGTGCTTACTCCTTTGTCAAAGATCAGTCGACTGTCTTCACGTGGGTTTATTTCTGGGCTCTTTATTCTGCTCCGCTGGTCTACTTGTCTCTTCTTGCACAACACCACACTGTCCTGATTATTGTAGCTTTATAGTAAGTCTTGAAGTCAGGGAGCGTCAGTCCTGCGACTTTATTCGCCTTTAGGATTATGTCGGCTCTTCTGGGTCTTCCGTCCCTCCGTATAAACTTTACATTCAGTCAGTCTATCATCTACAAAATACCTTGCTGGGATTGCAATATGCTTTACCAGCAACATCTCTTGTAACATGCTTGCCCAAGCAGTCAGTACTCCAGTGAGGCGCCATCATTTTCCAGGACTTCTCTTGGGTTTCCCTGTTGTCTCCTCCTTTATAATAGTAACAGCTCTCTTTTCGATTCCTTTGTATTGGCTAGCTCTTTCAGAGCCATATTAAATACAAATTGCATTGTAGGCCTCCTTACCTTGTTTCTCTGTTTGATTATAACGTGTTTATTATTTCACCTGTGAGTTTAGTGTTGCTGTTCGTTCTAGACCTCTCATCCTGTTTCATCAGTTTCTTTCCATGCTTTCTTGAAAGGGTCTCTTGTCGATCTCATCTAATAGATGTTGCTTTTTATCAAGTTCTGTTCTTGCATCTTTCAAAATGACAGTTTGATTTATGTTGTCATGTTAATATAAGCAGATTTGTCAACTTTCCTCTCAATCTTGAATTCTCCCTGAATTAGTCCTAGTTTAAGCCTTTCTTGCATTAACCTGCAGAGTTCTTTATTTTAGTGTACCCAACATTTAACCTGGTAATGTTTAATTCCATATTTTTGCACTTGTACTCATAAGTGTGATTGAATGTAATTTGAAAAATAATCTTTGCCTTTCTGTATACTCTCAAGCATTTTAAATGAGATCAGAATGATCTCTTCCTTGATGGTCTGAAAAATGTAGGGAGTCATCCTTTGATAAAACTCTTTCAATTTTGTCTTTCATGAATGTTTATTCAAGATTTTAAAGCATGAGTCTGTATTAAATTTGGGGCATTTGTATTTTCTAAGAAGACTGCTCATTTCAATTTTATTTTCAAATATTTAAATAAAGAGTTTTATGGTGAGTTATCTCACAATTTAGAAAACATGTGTTTATATGTCCTTACTCTTGCTATCTTATTTTTAAATTTAAAAATTTTTTTAAATGTTTATTTATTTATTTTGAGAGAGAGAGAGAGAGAGAGCAAGCATGCACATGCAAGTTGGGGAGGGACAGAGAGAGAAGGAGAGAGAGAATCCCAAGCAGGCTCCACGCTGTCAGCACAGAGCCTGACACGGGGCTTGATCTCATGAACCATGAGACCATGACCTGAGCTGAAATCCAGAGTCAGATGCTTAATCAACTGAACCACACAGGCACCCCACTATTTTATTTTTTAATATTTAACTTATTTTTTATTGAGGCATAGGTAACATAGAATGTTATATTAATTTCAGGTGTACCACATAGTGATTTGACAATTCTGTACATGACACAAAGTCCCTCATCATAAATGTAGTCACCATCTGTCACCATGCAAAGTTATTACAATATTTCCACATATTCTTTATACTGTACTTTTCATCCCCATGACTTCTTTATTCTCCTTACTCTTTCTATTGCTAGGTCTATTACTGTCTCTTTTCTTGATGAAATTACTCAAGAACCAGATTTTATACCCATTTTATATAAAGTAAGTTTACTGTATTTTCCCTTTAAATTCATTATCATTAGTCTCTCCTTCTGCTTAGCTAGGTTCTTATTTCATTTATTTTGATACCTTAAGTTGAATGTTCAGTTCACCCACACTCATTAGCTCATGTTTAATAAGAAAAGCATCAAAAGCTATAAAGTTTCTTCTGATACATTTATTTTTTTTAATTTTTTAATGTTTACTTATTTATTTTTTTAATGTCTCTGAGAGAGAGACAGAGTGCAAGTGGGGGAGGGGCAGAGAGAGAGAGAGAGACAGACAGACAGACAGACAGAATCCAAAGCAGCCTCCAGGCTTCGAGCCATCAGCACAGAGCCTGATGCGGGGCTTGAACTCACAAACTGCAAGATCATGACCTGAGCCAAAGTCAGACACTTAACTGACTGAGCCACCCAGGCACCCCTCTTCTGATATGTTTATTAACAGCATTTAATTTTCTACATATGTTTTCATTGTGACTGATTTCTTTTTCAAAATACATGAAGAAAGTGGATCCTTTGTAGAAAAACGAGAAGAGGAAAAGACAAATCACCCGTTGTTCCTCTAGATATGACATCCATTACTTAGTTTTGACAACACGTTTTGTTAAAATGCCTGAATGTCAAAACCCATAATGAACAGGGTTAAAAGGGCAAAGTAGGAGAAAATGTCTGTAACATATATAAGGAAGTTGAATAGTTCTGGTATAAAAATCAGCTCTTTAAAATCAGCTCTTGTAAAGCTTTTTTTTTTAAATTTTTATTTATTTCTTGAGAGAGAGAGAGAGTGTGGCGTGAGCGAATGGGGGAGGGGCAGAGAGAGAGGGAGACACAGAAGCCAAAGAAGGCTCCACACTTGGGCTCTATCTCAGGAAACTGATCATGACCTGAGCCGAAATCAAGTGTCAGAAGCTTAACTGACTGAGCCACCCAGGTGCCTCAGCTCTTGTAAAGCTTTAAGAAATGGAAGAATAGGCAGAGTGCCCAATCAAGCATTTCAAAAAAGAAAAGGTATGTTGGCCTAAAATACATTTAAAAAAATCAATTTTACCTGGTAAACAAAAGAGTGCAACTTAAAACCACAGTGACAAATTTTTTTTTTTTTTTGCTTATAGGTTAGCAAAGATTTTTTTTTAATTCTTTTTAATGTTTATTTATTTTTGAGACAGAGAGAGACACAGCATGAACGGGGGAGGGGCAGAGAGAGGGAGACACAGAATCTGAAGCAGGCTCCAGGCTCTGAGCTGTCAGCATAGAGCCCGATGCGGGGCTCAAACTCATGGACCGTGATATCATGACCTGAGCCGAAGTCGGACACTTAACCAACTAAACCACCCAGGCACCCCACAAAGATTTTTTCCTTTAGTTACAATCTCCAAAGTTGGAAAAGTGGTGAAGAGGTTGACTCTTCATCAACTTTCAGTAAAAACTGAAAATCAATTTTAAAAGCTTTAAAAATTGCTATATTCTAAGAAAATCACTGCCAATGTACCAAAGATTTAGCTACAAAGATGTTGATTATGGCTAAAAATCATAAACCAATTGCTAAACAATCAGGGTTGGTTGATTTAACGATGGTAGAGTAATTGAAAGGATTAGACAGTTATTACAAATGACACTGCAGAAAATACTCCTGGAAAGGGAAGGATTGTCATGATATACTGATATGCCCAAACATACATTTGTTGCATGACTTCATTTTGGAAATATAAAGATACTGTGACTTATTTACATTTGAAAACGCTCATGCACAAATATATTATGGATAATTTTTCTCCTTCTTCTTCTCTATTCCCTCCTCTTCTTTTGCTTACTGTAAAATTTAGGCAAAAGCAAAAATTAGGATATGTAAAAATTGCCCATGATATCTTCAGAAAAATATTTTCACAAATATTCCAGGTTTTTTGTTGCTGTTGTTATAAAAAGACTTTCTTTCTTTTTTCTTTTTTGGTTCACAGCAAAATTAAAAGGAATGTACAGAGAGTTCCCATATATCCCCACCCCCCCACACAGGCACAGTCTCCTCCATTACCAACATCTCCCACCAAAGTGGTACATTCGTTACAATCGATGAAATTTATTGTAGGCTTTTTCACATAACATCATCTGTTGTACTTTCATATTTGGCAATTAGAAAGTCACTGTGGTCATCTCTGCATTTCAGAAGGGTGAGAACAGAGTCTGTTGGAACAGAGCAGAGCCCTGGACGCACAAGGGTATACAGACTCAAGAGTGGACAACTATTTGAAAAAGTTTAGTAATAAAAGATAAGGAGTAAAGATAGAATCATTGGTGGAGAGGAGTCCCTGCAGGCAAAAGGAATACCCATTCATTGCCTAATGCAATTCTTGGCTCATTAAATGTTGAATTGGTTTAATGTATTTCATAAGACTTAACTGTCTTTCCAGAGACATAAGCTAGCTGAAGGCAAACATTTTATTTATATCCTCCCAGAATACCTACCATGTTCGTCTTTTTTAATGAGTATTTTAAATTTTATTTAATTTTATTTTTAATTGAATATTTTCTCATTTATTTTTTAAAAAATTTTTAAGTTCAAATTTAAGTTAGTTAACCTACAGTGTAGTCTTGACTTCAGGAGTAGAACCCATGGCTCATCGCTTACATATAACAGCCAGTGCTCATCCCAATAGGTGCCCTCCTTAATTCCCATCACCCATTTAGCCTGTCCTCCCACTCATCTGCTCTCCAGCAACCCTCAGTTTGTTCTCTATTTAAAAGTCTCTTCCGGTTTGCCTCTCTCTCTGTTTTTATCATGTTTTTCCTCCCTTTCCTCTCTGTGTTCATCTGTGGAGTTTCTCAAACTCCACATATGAATGAAATCATATGATATCTGTCTTTCTCTGTCTGACTTATTCTTAATATAATTGGAGACTCACTCGAAGTTTAAGAAATAATACAGAGATCCCACACGTTACTGAGTTCCCCCCGATGGTAACATTAGCAAAACAATAGTATAATATCACAACCAGGATACTGACTTCTACATAATTTTCTGGTCTTACTCAGACTTTCCCAGTTTTACTTGTATTCATTTGTGCCTGTGTGTGTTCTATACAATTTTATCATTCATGTAGGTTTGTGTATCCATAATCACAGTTGAAATACTAAACCATCACCATGAGGATCCCTCATGTTGCTTTTATAGCAAAGCCACTTCCCTCCTGACGTCTCTCAATGTTCACAGTTCCACGTACCTGAAAACCACTAACGAGTTTTTCCATTTCCAAAACGTTGTCATTTTAAAAATGTTATATAAGTGGAACCATACAATACGTAACCTTTTTTCGATTGGCTTTCCCTGCCCTTTAGCATAATTCACTGAAGATTTTCTAAATTGTTGTCGCGTGAGTATCAATAGTTCATCCTTTTAATTGCTGAGTAGTATTCCTTGACATGGATGTATCACAGTTTACTGTTTACTTGTAAAAGGACATCTGGGTTGATTCTGGTTTCAGGCCGTTATGAATAAATGCCCAAGACTGTCATCACTGGGTCATATGGTAATTGCATGTTTAGTCTTGTATGAAACTGCCAAACTGTTTTCCAGAGTGGCTGTACAATTTTACATTTCCACCAACAATATGTGAGTGATCCAGCTTCTTCATTTTCTTGCCACCATTTGGTGTTGTCACTATTTCCTATTTTAGCCATTCTGATAGGTATGTGATATTTTATTGCAGTCTTAATTTGCATTTCCCTGATGCCTTGTGATGCTGGATATCTTTTCATTTGTATATCCTCTTTAGTGTTCATGACTTTTGCCATTTTCTAACTGGACTTTTTATTAATGTTGACTTTGAGAATTCTTTATATATTCTAGATACTAGTCCTTTTTTTGAATCTATAGTTTGCAAATTTTTTCTCCCAAGATGTAGCTATGCTTTTCATCCCCTTCACAAAGCCTTTATTGTGGCAAAAGTTTTTAATTTTGATGAAGTCAAATTTATCAATTTTTTCCCTAATGGATTGTGTCTTTTGTGTAAAGTTTAGGGACTTTTTGCTTAGTCTTAGATCCTGGGAATTCTCTCTTTTTTTTTTTTTTTTTTTAAGAGTTTAATAGTTTTACATTTGCTTTTTGTCCTTGATCTATTGTGATTTTTTTTGTATAAGGTGTAAAGTTTAAATTTTTTTTAATGTTTATTTACATTTTGAGAGAGAGAGAGAGAGAGAGAGTGTAAGTGGGGGAGGGCACAGAGAGAGGGAGACACAGAATCTGAAGCAGGCTCTGAGCGTCAGCACAGAATCCAATGCGGGGCTCAATCTCACGAACCATGAGGTCATGACCTGAGCCCTGAAGTTGGACATTCAATTGACTGAGTCACCCAGGTGCCCCAAGGCGTAAGGTTTAGGTTGAAATTCACATTGTTTGCCTTTAGATGTCCAATTGCTCCAGCACCATATGTTGAAAAAGCTATTTTTTTCTCCATTAAATTGCTTTGGATTGATGTCAAAAATTGGGTGAGCATATTTTTGTGATTCTGGATTTTGGATTCTCTATTCTGCTCCATTGATCTATGTATCTATTCCTCCACCAATACCACAAGGTCTTGATAACTATGGCTATAAAATAAGTCTTAGTATTGGGGAGAGTAATTCCTATATTTTATATTTTTTCGTCGAGATCATTTTAGCTATTCTAGGGTTTGCACCTTTCTATATAAATTTTGTATTAATTTTATTTTTTAACATTTGCATCCAAATTAGTTAGCATATAGTGCAACAATGATTTCAGGAGTAGATTCCTTAGTGCCCTTACCCATTTAGCCCATCCCCCCTCCCACACCCTCTCCCATAACCCTCAGTTTGTTCTGCATATTTATGAGTCTCTTCTGTTTTGTCCCCCTCCCTGTTTTTATATTATTTTTGTTTCCCTTCTCTTATGTTCAGCTGTTTTGTCTCTTAAAGTCCTCATATGAGTGAAGTCATATGATTTTTGTCTTTCTCTGACTAATTTCACTTAGCATAATACCCTCCAGTTCCATCCACATAATTGCAAATGGCAAGATTTCATTCTTTTTGATTGCTGAGTAATACTCCATTGTTTGTGTGTGTGTGTGTGTATATATATATACATATATATGTATATACATATATATATACATATATATGTACATATATATATACATATATATGTACATATATATACATATATATGTACATATATATACATATACATATATACATATATACATACATATATGTGTATATACATATATACATATACATATATATACACATATACATATATATGTATATATATGTATACATATATACATATATATGTATATACATATATATACATATATACACATATGTATGTGTACATACACATATATATGTATACATACAAATATATATATATTTGGTTTGTATTTCCCTGATGATGAGTGATATTGAGCATTTTTTCATGTGTTGGTTGGCCATCTGGATGTCTTGTTTGGAGAAGTGTCTATTCATGTCTTTTGCCCATTTCTTCACTGGATTCTTTGTTTTTTGGGTGTTGACTTTGATAAGTTCTTTGTATATTTTGGATACTAACCCTTTATGTGACATGTCATTTGCAAATATCTTCTCCCATTCTGTCAGTTGCCTTTTAGTTTTGCTGATTGTTTCCTTCACTGTACAGAAGCTTTTTATTTTGATGAGGACCCAGTAGTTCATTTTTGCTTTTGTTTCCATTGCCTCCGGAGACGTGTTGAGTAAGAAGTTGCTGCGGCCAAGATCAAAGAATTTTTGCCTGCTTTTTCCTCGAGGATTTTGATGGCTTCCTGTCTTACATTTAGGTCTTTCATCTATTTTGACTATGGTGTCATCCATTTTTGTGTATGGTGTCAGAAAGTGGTCCAGGTTCATTCTTCTGCATGTTGCTGTCCAGTTTTCCCAGCATCACTTGCTGAAGAGACTGTCTTTATTCCATTGCATATTCTTTCCTGCTTTGTCAAAGATTAGTTGGCCATACATTTGTGGGTCCATTTCTGAGTTCTCTATTCTGTTCCATTGATCTGAGTGTCTGTTCTTGTGCCAGTACCATACTGTCTTGATGATTACAGCTTTGTAGTATAGCTTGAATTCTGGGATTGTGATGCCTCCTGCTTTGGTTTTCTTTTTCAAGTCACTTTGGCTATTTGGGGACTTTTCTGGTTCCATACAGATTTTAGGAATATTTGTTCTAGCTCTGTGAAGAATGCTGGTATTATTTGATAGGGATTGCATTGAATATGTATATATTCAATGGGTAGTATCGACATTTTAACAATATCTGTTCTTCCTATCCAGGAGCATGGAATCTTTTTCCATTTTTTTGTGTTTTCTTCAATTTCTTTCATCAGCTTTCTATAGTTTTCAGTGTATAGATTTTTCACCTCTTTGGTTAGATTTATTCCTAGGTATTTTATGGTTTTTTTTGTGCAACTGTAAATGGGATTGATTCCTTGATTTCTCTTTCTGTCGCTTCATAGAGTATTCTTGTCATCTGCAAAGAGTGAAAGTTTGACTTCCTCCTGATTCAATGATTCAATGATTTTGATGCCTTTTATTTCTTTGTGTTGTCTGATTGCAGAGGCTAAGACTTCCAATACTATGTTGAATAACAGTGGCAAGAGTGGACATCCCTGTCTTGTTTCTGACCTTGGGGGGAAAGCTCTCAGTTTTTCCCCATTGAGGATGATATTAGTATTGGGTCGTTCATATACGGCTTTTATCATCTCGAGGTATGCTCCTTCTATCCCTACTCTCTTGAGGGTTTTTATCAAGAATGCATGCTGTATTTTGTCAAATGCTTTCTCTGCATCTATTGAGAGGATCATATGGCTCTTGTCCTTTCTTATTGATGTTATGAATCACATTAATTGTTTTTGTGGATATTGAACCAGCCCTGCATCACAGGTATAAATCCCGCTTGGTGTGGTGAATAATTTTTTAAAAAATATTGTTGGCTAAGGGGCACCCGGGTGGCTCAGTCAGTTAAGCGTCCTACTTCAGCTCAGGTCACAATCTCGCGGTCCGTGAGTTCGAGCCCCGCGTCGGGCTCTGGGCTGATGGCTCAGAGCCTGGAGCCTGCTTCCCATTCTGTGTCTCCCTCTCTCTCTGTCCCTCCCCCATTCATATTCTGTCTCTCTCTGTCTCAAAAATAAATAAACATTAAAAAAATATTGTTGGCTAATATCTTGTTGAGGATTTTTGCATCCATGTTCATCAGGGAAATTGGTCTATAGTTCTCCTTCTTAGTGGGGTCTCTGGTTTTGGAATCAAGGTAATGCTGACTTCATACAAAGAGTTTGGAAGTTTTCCTTTTGTTTCTATTTTTTGGAACAGTTTCAAAAGAATAGGTGTTAACTCTTCCTTAACTGTTTGGTAGAATTCCCCTGGAAAGCCATCTGGCCCTGGACTCTTGTATTTTGGGAGATTTTTGATTACTAATTCGATTTCCTTACTGGTTATGGATCTGTTCAAATTTTCTATTTCTTCCTGTTTCAGTTTTGGTAGTGTATATGTTTCTAGGAATTTGTCCATTTCTTTCAGATTACCCATTTTGTTGGCATATAATTGCTCATAATATTCTCTTATTATTATTTTTATTTCTGTTGTGTTGGTTGTGATATCTCCTCTTTCATTCTTGATTTTATTTATTTGGATCCTTTCCTTTTTCTTTTTGATCAAACTGGCTAGTGGTTTATCAGTTTTGTTAATTTTTTCAAAGAATGAGCTTCTGGTTTCATTGATCTGCTCTACTGTTGTGTTTTTTGTTTGTTTGTTTGGTTTTTTTTTTTGGTTTTGATAGCATTAATTTCTGCTCTAATCTTTATTATTTCCTGTCTTCTGCTGGTTTTGGGTTTTATTTGCTGTTCTTTTTCTGGCTCCTTAAAGCGTAAGGTTAGGTTGTGTATCTTAGATCTTTCTTCCCTCTTTAGGAATGCCTGGATTGCTATATACTTTCCCCTTATGACCACCTTTGCTGTGTCCCAGAGATTTGGGGTTGTGGTATTATAATTTTCATTGACTTCCATATACTTTTTAATTTCCTCTTTAACTTCTTCGTTAGCCCATTCATTCTTTAGTAGGATGTTCTTCAGTCTCCAAGTATTTGTTACCTTTCCAAATTTTTTCTTGTTGTTAATTTTGAGTTTCATAGCGTTGTGGTCTGAAAATATGCACGGTATGATCTCGATCTTTTTGTACTTACTTAGGGCTGATTTGTGTCCCAGTATATGGTCTATTCTGGAGAACGTTCCATGTGCACTGGAGAAGAATGTATATTCTGTTGCTTTAGGATGAAATGTTCTGAATATATCTGTTAAGTCTATCTGGTCCAGTGTGTCATTCAAAGCCATTGTTTCCTTGTTGATTTTTTGACGAGATGATCTGTCCATTTCTGTGAGTGGGGTGTTGAAGTCTCCTACTATTATTGTATTACTATCGATGAGTTTCTTTATGTTTGTGATTAATTGATTTATATATTTGGGTTTTGTCCACATTTGGTGCATAAATGTTTACAATTGTTAGGTCATCGTGGTGGATAGACCCCTTGATTATGATATAATGCCCTTCTGCATCTCTTGATACAGTCTTTATTTTAAAGTCTAGTTTGTCTGATATAAGTATTGCCTCTCCGGCTTTCTTTTGTTGACCATTAGCATGATAGATGGTTCTCCATCCCCTTATTTTCAATCTGAAGGTGTCTTTAGGTCTCAAGTGGGTCTCTTGTAAACAGCATATAGATGGATCTTGTTTTCTTATCCATTCTGTTACCCTATGTATTTTGATTGGAGCATTGAGTCCATTGATGTTTAGAGTGAGTATGGAAAGATATGAATTTATTGCCATTATGATGCTTATAGAGTTGGAGTTTCTGGTAGTATTCTCTGGTCCTTTCTAATCTTTGTTGCTTTTGGTATTTATTTATTTCTATATATATTTTTTCATCTTTTCTCCCCTCAGAGAGTCCCCCTTAAACTTTCTTGCAGGGCTGGTTTAGTGGTCACAAACTCCTTCAATTTTTGTTTGTCTGGGAAACTTTTAATCTCTCCTTCTATTTTGAATGACAGCCTTGCTGGATAAAGAATTCTTGGTTGCATATTTTTCTGATTCAGCACACTGAATATATCCCGCCACTCCTCTCTGGCCTGCCAAGTTTCCGTGGATAGGTCTGCTGCAAACCTGATCTGTCTTCCCTTGTAGGTGAGGGACTTTTTTTCCCTTGCTGCTTTCATGATTCTCTCCTTGCCTGAGTATTTTGTGAATTTGACTATGATATACCTTGTTGATGGTTGGTTTTTGTTGAATCTAGTGGGGGGTCCTCTGTGCTTCATGGATTTTGATGTCTGTATCTTTCCCCAGGTTAGGAAAGTTTTCTGCTATGATTTGCTCACATAACCCTTCTACCCCTATTTCTCTCTCTTCCTCTTCTGGGACCCCTATGATTGTGATGTTATTCCTTTTTTTTATTTTTTTAATTTTTTTTTTCAACGTTTATTTATTTTTGGGACAGAGAGAGACAGAGCATGAACGGGGGAGGGGCAGAGAGAGGGAGACACAAAATCGGAAACAGGCTCCAGGCTCTGAGCCATCAGCCCAGAGCCCGACGCGGGGCTCGAACTCATGGACCGCGAGATCGTGACCTGGCTGAAGTCGGACGCTTGATGTTATTCCTTTTTAATGAGTCACTGATTTCTCTAATTCTTAAATCGTGCTCTTTTGCCTTAATCTCCCCCTTTTTTTCTGCTTCGTTATTCTCTATAAGTTTGTCGTCTGTATCACTGATTCTCTGTTCTGCCTCATCCAATCTTGCCACTGCTGCATCCATCCGTGATTGCAGCTCAGTTATAGCATTTTTAATTTCATTCTGGCTATTTTTTACTTCTTTTATCTCTGCAGAAAGGGATTATTATCTATTTTCAACTCCAGCTAGTATTCTTATTATCGTGATTCTAAATTCTTGTTCAGACATCTTGCTTGTATCTGTGTTGATTACATCCCTGACTGTCGTTTGTTCTTCCTGTCTCTTTTGAGGTGAAGTCCTTTGTTTTGTCATTTTGAAGGGAGAAACGGAATTAATGAGGTAGAAAAAGTAAAATTAAAAAAAATTTTAAAAATATTAAAATTAAAAATTAAACATATGCACACACTCACACACACACATACACACAAATCGAATAGATGATACTAGATCCTAGGTGTGTTTTTGTCTGGGTGTTGAAAGTGGTTTGACAGATTAGAAGAAAAAAAATGGGGGGGAGAAAACAAAAGGAAATCGTTTGAGAATTTAAAAAATTAAATACACTGAAGTAAACTAAAATGAGATGATGGGGTAAAATAGAATTTGAAAAAATATACACAAAAGTAAAGAATATAGTAGAAAAAAATTAAATAAAAATATTTTTAATAAAAATTAAAAATAAATATGAATTTTTTCTTTTTCTGTATTCAAGAAAAAAGAAAAGAAATGAAAAAGAGAAAAAAAGACTTAAATAAAGGAAATCCTTTGAAAATTTGAAAAAGTAAATACACTGTAGTAGACTAAAATAAAATGATGGAAGTAAAATAGAATTTGAAAAAAATTACATAAAAGCAAAAAATATAGTAAAAAAATTAAAAATATTTTTAATAGAAATTGAAAGTAAAAATGAAGTTTTTCTCTTTCTGCATTCAAGAAAAAGAAAAGAAGCAAAAAAGAAAAAAAGAAAAAGAAAGAAAAAAGGAAATTGTTTGCAAATTTGAAAAGGTGAATACACTGAAGTAGACTAAAATAAAATGATGGAAATAAAATAGAATTTGAGAAAATTTACACAAAAGTAAAAAAATATAGTAATAAAAATTAAAGAAAAATATTTTTAATACAAATTGAAAATAAACATGATTTTTTTTCTCTTTCTGTATTCAAGAAAAAGAAAATAAGTGTAAAAGAGACAAAGAAAGAAAGAAAATTGAATAGATGAACCTGCTAACAGATTGAAGTAGAACTGAAATTGCTTTGTTTTCCCCTAAAAGTCAGTCTATGTAGCACTTTATAGTCCATAAGCCATGCAGGCAGTGAGACTTGTGTTCTTGAAGATCAAAGTTGGCCCAGTTGGGCGGGGCTCAATGTAACAGCTCTGCTCTCCACTAGACAGCGCTGCTAGCCTACTGAGGTGGATTATCGCGGGGCTTGTAGGTGCATATGCGCATGCGCAGGAGCGGTGAAAATGGCGCCACCCAGCTACCCAGTCCGTTCTCCCAGATCAGCAATCGCGCACCTGTCCCCTGTCTTCAGCTCTCGTCCACTCCCCACTTTTTCACTCTCGTGACCAGGCCCCAGGCAGTACCTCTCTCAGATGTGGCTGTTTTTCCCGGCCCCTTACTTCCAAAGGACTGCAGCTTTCACCTGCTCTACCCCTCTGCAGAAGGTTCGCACCAAGCAATGGCCGAATGAGCAATGGCTGAATGTCGGCTGCACCCAGGAACGCCCGCTGGACCCTGCTGCTGCCGGTGCCCCGAGACTGCGGCCAGGTTACAGCCTGCCCCAGAAAAAGTTCTCAAGATAGTGTAGCAGCAGCGTTTCAGGGATTATGGAAAATCACAACACACATCTGTCAGGAGGCTTCCCTCTTAACAACCTTGTTCCAGCACCAGCGCGTGTGGCCATTTTCTGGGGTCTGCTGGGACCAGGTGGCTTCAACAGTCTGTACCAAATGTCCTTCCAGCAGTGGAACTGCTTTTCCTCATGTGGCCTGAGAACTTCCCGGACCCCACTCTGTTCCTGGGGATTCACCCTTCCCACCAGAGCACCACCAGATATCGAGCTGCGAAGTTCCAGCCTTTGTTCCCCCCTTGTTTATAGTCTTAATGGAATTTAAACACTCTCCTTTCTCCTTTCTCCCTTTTTAGTTTAGTCCCTGCGGCTGTTTCCAATTTTCCACTTTCTCTCCAGCTGCTTTTGGGGAGGGGTGCTTTTCCCGTATTCTCCCACCCCACCCCCAGTTTCCGTCCTCTCTCTACTCACAAAGGACCTCCCTTCCTGCACCTTCTCACTCCCCACGTTCACTTCTCTGTGCTGTGTACCTGCTGAATTCTATGGTTCAGGTTGTGCAGATTGTTGTGTTAATCCTCCAATTAGTTTTCTAGGTGTGTAGGATGGTTTAGTGTTGGTCCGGCTGTATTTCATGGACGTGAGACACACAAAAAAACTTCCATGTTGTTCCGCCATCTTGGCTGCTCCTCCCTCTATATAAACTTTAGAAGAAGCTTGTCAATAGTCACAAAAAGCCTTGCTGGGACTTTGATAGAAATCACATTAAACAGATCTGTATCCAGATTCCTTTTTTTTACATGTGGATGTTCAGTTGTTCTAGCACCACTTGTTAAAGAGACTATCTTTGCTTCATTGTATTGAATTTCCTCCTTTGTTAAAGACCAGTTGACTCTATTTTTGTGGGTCTTTTTCTGGGCCTTTTATTCTGTTCTGTTGATCTATTTGTCTCTTATTTTTCTGATGCCACACTGTCTTGATTATCGTAGCTTTATAGTAAATCTTGAGATTGGGTAGTATCAGTCCTCCAGCTTTGTTCTCCTTCAGTATGTTTTGGCCATCTTGGATCTTTCACCTCTCTATATAAACTTTAGAATCGGTTTGTTGGGGCGCCTGGGTGGCTCGGTTGGTTAAGCATCCGACTTTGGCTCAGGTCGTGATCTCGCGGTCCGTGAGTTCGAGCCCCACGTCGGGCTCCGTGCTGACAGCTCAGAGCCTGAAGCCTGTTTCAGATTCTGTGTCTCCCTCTCTCTGACCCTCCCCCGTTCATGCTCTGTCTCTCTCTGTCTCAAAAATAAATAAACGTTAAAAAAAAATAGAATTGGTTTGTCAACATCCATAAAACAACTGCTGAGATTTTGACTGGGATTGCATTGAATCTACAAATCAAGTTATAAAGAACTAATATCTTGATAATGGGTCTTCCTGTACACGAATATGAAACATCTCTCCATTTATTTAGTTCCCTGATTTCGCAGAGTTTTGTAGTTTTCCTCCTATAGTACTTGTCCATATTTTGTTAGTTTTATACTTAAGTATTTTATTATGGAGGGACTAATGTAAATGGTAATGTGTTTTTAATTTTAAATTCCGCTTGTTCATTGCTTGTATCTAGGAAAAAAGGCAATTGGCTTTTGTACATTAATCTTATATTCTGTAAACTTGCTACAATCTCTTATTAGTTCTAGGAATTTTTTGTTGATTCTTCTGGGCTTTCTACATAGACAATCATGTCATCTGTGAAAAAAGATAATTATATGTATTTCTTCATGATATTTATTTTAGTATTTTTTTTACTTATTGCATTAATAAGGACTTTCAGTACAATATTGAAAAAGAGTGTTAAGAGTGGAAACCCTTGTCTTATGCATAATGTTAGTGAAAAATGTCAAGTTTCTCACCACTATGATGTTAGCTTTAGGGTTTTGTATATATATTTATTTCTCCAACAGATTTTTTGTTGTTTTGTTTTGTTTTTTGAAAAGAATGGATTTTGAAGAGAAAAACATGGGGAGAGTTGTTTGGAATAGAAAATAAATACAAACAGGGGTGCCTGGGTGGCTCAGTTGGTTAAGCAACCAACTTCAGCTCAGGTCATGATCTCAGGGTTTGTGGGTTTGAGCCCCATGTCCAGCTCTGTGCTGACAGGTCAGAGCCTGCAGCCTGCTTCGAATTCTGTGTCTCCCTCTCTCTCTGCCCCTCCCCTGCTCATGCTCTCTCTCTTTCAAAAATAAATAAATGTTGAAAAATCTTAAAAGAAAGAAAATAAATACAAATGTAAGCGGTTTTACTAATTGTTTTATAATCAAAAAAATTTGCACGGAAAATGCCGTATACAAAACAACACAATAAAGGTTTGAAGATCAAGGTGTCCCCTTAGGCAAAACTGAAGATTTCAGTATTTGGAAATTCCAAATACTGCAAGGCTGCAGTCCTTGTTTTGGGATGGATCACTGGGTGTGTGACACAGTTCAGGCTCTTAACCAGATTTAAACAGAAGAATGGCCACTTGGCCCAGGTAGTAGATGAAGTGTTTGGTTTCATGTGTCACATGACTATCAACGTTTCTCACCACGATGAGGTCCCAGGTGGGGTTGTACTTCTTGTCAAACTCTTTTAATATGGGCCACAAAGTCCTTCTCTATGTTCTATTTCTCCAAGACCTGAGTAGCACATTCCATTGTATCCTGCTACATCTCCTCCAACATGTTGGCATTTTTGATCATTTCATCTGAGCCTTTTGGTTGCACATAGTTACCATGGAGCAGCCAATAGAAACACTCAGACCTAGCAGGAGCTGCCCTTACTTGGGTCTTTGTATATAATCTTTATTAAGTTGAGGAACTCCTCCTTATTCCTAGTTTAATGAGAGTTTTCACCATGAATGTGTGTTGTATTTTGTCAAATGCTTTTCCTGCCATCTATTTATATGATCGTATAATTTTTCTTCGTTAGCTGATTGATAGGAAGGACTATGTTAGTTGATTTTTGAGTGTTTGGGCAGTCTTGCATACCTGGAATAATTACCACTTGGTCCCATGTATACTTTTTTCTACATTGTTGCATTCTATTTGCAAATATTTTGTTGAGGATATTTTTATACATGTTCATGAGAAATATGGGTTAATAGTTTTCTATTTTTTTGCTGTGTCTTTGGTCTTGGTATTGGGGTAATGCTGGATTCATGGAATGAGTTAGGAAGTATTTCCTCCGTTTCTGTCTCTGAAAGAGATTACAAAGAATTTGGCATAATTTTTTCTTTAAATGTTTGGTAGATTTCACCAGTGAACACAACTGGTCCCCGGTACTTTATGTTTTGGAAGATTAGTAATTATTGATTAGATTTATTTACTAGGTAGGAGCTATTCAGATTGTCTCTTCTTGTGTGAGTTGTGACAGACTGTGTCTTTCAAAGAATTGGTCCATTTCATTTATGTTATCAAATTTGTGGGCATAGAGTTATTCGTGGTATTTCTTTATTATTATTTCCATTTTCGTGGGAGGTGTAGTGATATCCTGTCTTTCATTTCTGAGATTAGTAATTAGTAGTGTGTTCTCTCTCTCTCTTTTTCTTAGTTAACCTGCCTAGAGGTTTATCAATTTTATTGATCTTTTCCAAGAATTGGCTTTGGGTTTCAATAATTTTCGTTATTGATTTCCTGTTTTACATTTCATTAATCTCTGCTCCAACTCCATTTTTGTTTATTTGTTTACTTTGGACTTAATTTGCTCTTCTATTTCTAGTTTCCTAAGGTAGAAACTGAGCTTTGTAATGTTAGGTTTTTGTTGTTTTCTAACACATCCTTTCAGTGCTATAAATTTCCCCCAAAGCACTGCTTCTCTGCATCCCACAAATTTTGTTTTATTTTACGTTAGTGTAGTTCAAGATATTTTTAAATGTCTCTTGAGAGAAATGTGTTATTCTTTAAATAACACATTTAAATGCGTGTTATTGGCTCGGCCACCGTAACGAATGACACAGTAACTATCTGGACCAGGAAGTTTATGACCAACCAGCTACTTCAGTGGAAACGAATGGTCATTGATGTTCTTCACCCTGGAAAGGCAACAGTACCTAAGACAGAAATTTGGGGGAAAACTAGCCAAAGTGCACAAGGCCACACCAGATGCCATTGTTGTATTTGGACTCCGAATCCATTTTGATGGTAGGAAGACAACTGGCTTTGGCATGATTTATGATTCTTTGGATTATGCAAATAAAAATGATCCCAAACGTAGACTTGCAAGACATGGCCTGAATGAGAAGAAAAAGGTCTCAAGAATTCAGCAAAAGGAACTCAAGAACAGAATGGAGAAAGTCAGGTCAGGGGAACTGCAAAAGCCAGTGGTGGTGCTGACAAAAAGTGAGCTGGAGATTGGACAGTAGGAGTAAAGATTCTGTAGTGACTTTATCTGTGATGGTTTTGCAGATTTTTCATGAGAGGATTAATAAATTAAGAACTTTTAGGTGTCTAGTTGTTTGGAAAAAAGTGTATTGTTTAATCTTCACATATTTGGAAATTTTCTAGTTATTTTTCTGTTATTGATTTCTAGTTTACTTCCTTTGTGGTCTCAGAGCAGACATTGCATAATCATTTTTCTTTTAAATTGGTAAGTTGTGTTTTGTGGCCTAGAATGTGATCTATCCTGGTGAATGCTCCATGTGAGCCTGAGAAGGATGTGGATTCTGTTGTTTTGGGATGGAATAGTTTATAGATCTCAACTATGTACAGTTGATTGGTGGGGCTGGTGAGTTCAACTATTTCCTTAATTGATTTTTTGCCCGATGGATCTGTCCATTTCTGATAGAGGGATGTTATAGTTTCCAATTGTGATAATGAATTCACTTGTTTCTCCTCGCGGTTCCCAGTTATTGCCTTATAGATTTTGACACTCTGTTGTTTGGTGCACACACATTAAGGATTATGTTTTCTTGGAGAATTGAACTTTATAAACATGTAATGCCATTCTGTACCCCTGATAATTTACCTTGCTATTCAGCTTTTCTCTTGTTAGGATGGAGTGATGAGTTCTAAGATCCTTACAAGTAGGACAAGAAATGGGGAATAATTATATATAATATCTCTCTCTTTAGTTTTCATTGTTGTTACTTTGGGTACTACAATATATATGTGTATATTATACCAATATTTTACCGCTTTGAATGAAGTATAGAAGCATTCTTTTCATTTCCCTTCTTCATTTTAAAATATCATTGTCTTGAGTATCCTATGATGCTATAAATCAAACGTGATTTATACAACTCAAGAGGAAAAGGACAATCTGTTGTATACACCCATATTTCTGCTGTTTTTCTTCTTCCTTCTTGATGCTCCAGGATTCTTTTATTCTTTCCTTTGTGTCTGTTAAAATGTCTTTTAGCCATTCTCTTAGGATAGGTTTGCTATTCCATTATATGAGAATGTCTTTATTTCCCCTTCGTACTTGAAGGATAGTTTCGTGAAATGTAGAATTTGTAGCCAACAGTTCTTTTTCCCCCAGCATTTCCAAGATATTGCACTACTTCCTGCTGGACTCTGTGATTTCAGATAAGAAATCTGTTATTTGAATGGTGTTCCCCAATTCATTTCCTCTCTGTCTGCTTTCAAGATTTTTCTTTGTCCTTTATTTCTAAACGTTTAATTTGGATATGGATATCCAAATACAGATGGCATTTGGAGTTTGTTTGCTTGGATTCTTGGATCTATAGGTTTATATCTTTCCCCAAGTTTGGGAAGTTTTTAGCCATTACTTTTTCAAATACTCTTTTAGTCTCACTCTCTTTCACCCTTTCCTTAAGATTCTTGACTATACCCATGCTGGATTATTTATTATTGTCCCACTGGTCTTTGAGGGTCTGTTGAATTTATTTTTCTTTAGTGTATGTCTTCCATGTTGTTCAGATAAGGGGAATTCTATTGATCTGTCCTCAAGTTCGCTTATTTTATCTTCTGTCTTCTCCATTCTATGACTGAGCTCATCTAGTGAGTTTTGAGCTTTTCTGCCTCTTGTATTTTTTTATTCTATAATTTGTATTTGGTTATTTTAATATTTGATTTCTTTGCTGAGCTTGTCTATTTTCCCATTTGTCTCAACAAATTTTAAAAGCATTTTAAAATTGAAGCATTTAAATGTTGAAGCATTTTTATTCCGTAAGCTTTAAAATCCTTGGTGGTAATGTCAGAGAATTCCGACATCTAATTCATCCCCATTTTGGAGTCAATGGGTTGTCTTTTCTCATTCAAGGTGTTTTTCTTGACTCTTGACACAAAAGATCATTTTCTATTGTATCCTGGACATTTTGTCTAATACATTAGGAGTGTGGGTCCTGCTGTATCTTTTTAAAAAAACAATTTTTAACGTTTACTTATTATTGAGAGACAGAGAGACACAGAGCATGAGCAGGGGAGGGGTAGAGAGAAGGGGAGACACAGAATCCAAAGCAGGCTCCAGGCTCTGAGCTGTCAGCACAGAGCCTGACGCAGGACTCAAACTCACAAATTGTGAGATCGTGACCTGAGCGGCAGTTGGTTGCTTAACCATCTGAGCCACCCAGGTGCCCCTATATCTTTTATTTTAGTAGGAAGTCTCCTTGTTTAGGTTTAACAGTCAAACCTTGGGCTGCTTTTGTGGGCTGTGGTTCCAATGGCTGTGCATTTGAAGCATTACTTTGGCTCATTTGAGTCTTCTGAGGCTTCCTCAGGTCTCTGCTTGTGCTGCCTGTGGGGACAGAAGGGATTTTCCCAGGCTGGGATTCTGAAGGAGCACTACGTAGAGATCCCCCAACTGGTGCTTTCTGTCTGCTCTGGTGTCCCTGAGCACGGAAGAGGATTCTTGCACCTGCATATCAAAAAGTCTTTTCAGGTTGCTGCTTATGTTGCTGCATCCCTATAGCTGGGTCCAAGCATCCACCTTGGTGCCTTTCGGAGAGTGGGATTGGCCATTTGTTATGGCTGAGTCCCTCCCACTGGTTCCACATGTTGACCCTGGTGGCTCCCAGTAGGAGAAGGGATATCAGGAGTATTAGCATTAGGTTTGTGGTGCCCAGGGGATAAAGGAGGCTTCCCAGACTAAGTCTGTTGTGGTAAGTTGGTCCCTCTTGCCAGTTCTGGCCCCCTGCCTCAGTGAATCTCAACAGTGCAGGCGTATGGGGGCTGCTGGGGGAGAGTACACGCCCTTGTCTTTTTTTGTTGATGAGGCTCCTAATTATTTTGCCTTACTAGTGGTGTCAGGCTCACTAATGTTGTCGGAGTGTCTCCATTTCGATCCAGGAAAGGAATGAATTTACCTGGGCTGTATTTTGTTGCCAGGTTGAGGGTCAGGAAATGCTGGGTCTCAATGACCTTACTCTGTTGGTTGCGAGAAGACACAAGATACCCTTGCACTGAAGTGTTCCTCCAGTCCTAAGGTTCCAAATCAGCTTGCCTTCTGCTTACCACCATTCAGACTTCTTGTTTATTTTCATTATTATTATTATTATTTTTGCATTATTTCTGGAGTTGACAGTTATGCTTGGGAAGAAGAAATGGGGAGAAACAAGCCTGTGTCATCTTGTCAGGCTGGAAGTTCTATCATAATATTTTTGTTAAAAACTAGAAAATGACTTCTGAAAAGATTTCACAAATGCAATACATTGGTTTCTGCGCATTATCACACTAAACAGTATGAAAATGAGCATGGTGTAGATATATGTATCATTTTAATGTGGTTAATCCTCCATAAGTTTAGACACATTTATGACTAGTACTTGTTTGAGAAGCAAACCTGAGAATTAAATAGAGAAAAAGTGATTTTTCTCTATAGCGATGCTATATGAAGTTTTCCTACTGATGAACACAAGAAAAAATAAGCTAAATATTAATGCAAACATATGTCTGTCTTCTCGAGACTACATGTTTAAAACAACTTACAGAAATTGCACAAGGTTTAAGACTAAAGATCTTCACTATTAAAATCACATACACTTGGTAAAAATATGCAAACCAATGACATGATGCTATATCAGGCGCTCCGCACGTCTCTCGACTGAAATTTATAACTGGAATTAATTGCAGATGACTTTGGCTCATGACTGGGTAATTTATTCCAGGCTAGAGGTTTCAGAAACAAAGCATCTTTATCTGTCTCTGTCTTTAGCCCTCCTGAGAGTAGCCCATTTATCAGCCTTCTTAATTGATTTTTTATTTAGAGAAGTGACGCAAAATGTGCTAGACAGCCAGATAAATTAGTGATCATCGCCTCCTCTGCGTAGTTCTGAATTTCAAAAAAACCATATGCATATATGGCATATAGCATTCTGTTATATATGACTATAATACCTAACAAGGGTCTCATCACTTAAAACATTAAAAACACACAGAGACCATCTTACTGGCTTTCGTTGGTTTAGAAATGAAAATTATACTGACAGGCTCTTTTTGATATCCCTTAAGCGATAATTTGGTTAACATTAATTATCATCGTGATATGTAATTGTATTCATGCATCTATGCATTTATGCATAGACCATTTGAATATTTTACATTTGCCTGTTAGCATGGTTTTCAGCACGCTTTTATATTCGTGATCTTTTATTCTTTTCACAACTCGGCTTTATGAAGTACCTTCATCTTGCAGATATGCAAGCTGAAGAGAAGGGTAGGACTTATTTTTGTTAAGGTCAAACAGTTAACTTCCAGCAGCCTGGAGACCCGAATATAGATCTTCTGACTCCAGGCTCTTTGCGGTAAACATCAATCCCTCTGTGACTAAAGTCCAAACACAGGATGAAAGAAAACAGAGCAGAATACAAAAGGAGTTATTTCGTGCTGCATGGAGAGGTGCTGTTTGCAACCAGGAAGCATAGCTAATTACCAACCTGGTGTTAATTACTGATCTGCATCTAGTTTATGACTAGACGTTATTCAGCCCGTGCTGATTAATTCTGCTGTGAATCAGATCATTATATCATTGGTTAAAATTCACACTTTGGCCATAAGTCTGGGAACAGTCTTCTAGTTCATACACCCCACATGCAGAGACTATTTGTAGTTAATGAAAAAAAAAATTGTGATTCATAGAATTCTAATTTCTAAGTTGCCACAAATGCATCGAAGATTATTATATAGAAAATGATGTTTGGCTAATTAAATACCAATCAATCCAACTTCCGTTCCGAATCCTGTGCAGAACAAGAGACTACATTTAGGATCCATTCTTCGTACGCTCAGATTTAAGTAGAGAATCCTTCTTCACTTCATATGAAGAATATAATTTTCTTTGTTTATTCAACATGCTGCATTATTCATTTTATTATAAAAATTGTCTACTCACAAGGTTTTAAAATAATTGAGTCTATTTGTTTCACTTTCCCTGATGTATTAATATTTTCTTTGCATGGTACTTTAGAAAATATATGACCTAGCAAGCAGCCTAATTCTTGTCACAGCTGCAACCTTACTGAGGCAGAAAATTTGGCATTTATATAAAATGAAACCATCTCTAATGCTTTGTCCGCCCTTCTAGAATCCCCTTTGTTTAATCACCATGTGTAGAGCTTATAAAAGGACTGCTTTCAGGAATAAGAAGATAGAAATGAGGGGATGCTGATGTGTGAATAAAATGGTGATATAAAAGAAAATGGATTTTGTTCCCCCTCCAGCTGAAGTCTGTGGATGTTGCCCTCTGCCTGTCACTGATAGCTGTATGTGTCAGTCTCCGGATTCTGAATTACATCCCTGACCCACCCCCTCCCAGACCAGGATGTCCCTGCTACACGTTTCCATGGTGCCGAGCTTCCCTATCATAGCGCATTATTGTAATTGCTTATTGTGTCTTCTGAATCCTCTGATAGTCATAGAGTCAGGGACAGGGTCTGCCTTGCTTCGCATTCTTGCACCGTCATCTAGTACAATGCTGGCACACAGGGGCTCTTCATAAATGTTTGCTCAAGAAAAAAATGGACACAGTCTAAAATTTGAGCTCCTGGCCACTCTCACTCACACCATGAAGGCTCTGCCTCAATATTCGTGTGAATCTCGCCCTTCAGAAACAACACTCCTCTGTTCCTTTTGGTAGTACCAGCATCTAACTCAGTGTCTGCAATATATTAATTGCTTGGTGAATGTCCCTTAAGTAACTGAATTAATGAGTTGCAACCAGTTCTTATCTTGGGCATGAGCTAGTTATTTGTGGATCAGATCTGAGACTCTCTGGTGATTACATCACCAAGAGTTGTCTTCAGGACTGCGTAAGGGTAGGGAACAGGCCCATCTACTGTGAAAGGCATTTCCCTGGTGTGTAAGTTAAACAAAGTTCACATTTCTATGCAATTTTCAGCCTAGTATAAATTAGACACTCAGATAAACTCAAGAGTCGAATTTTGATTTTTCTGGTACCCTGACTGATTTTTGATGGTCTCAGTGAAGGATGCAGTCCCAAGTTCATTTCTGAACATCCTTCATTTTGATTCTGAAACCTGTCACACAATGAGAAACACCAGCCCCTTGGGTATGGTGGGTTTTATGTCTCTGACCTGTCTCATCTCTTCATGGTAAAAGGAAGAATGCATTCCATGTCAGAACAGGGGTTCTGAACACCAGCCTCCTTCAGATTCCTCCTGGTGCCAGATGGGCACAGAGGAGAGTGGACATACTGGGACTGGGACGGGGAGGGGAGGGTTCGCCTGCACTGTGTCAACTGTGAAACCATCACAGCTTGAGGCTGTGCCGATCTGCTGGCGCCCACTGGACGGGGATGGTGGCGCTGGCCAGGCAGGCTCCGTAGGTGTCAAAGCTGGAAGTTGGAGTGAAGGAGCAGTGACTCAACCTCAACGCAAGAAGAGACCCAGCTCGGGCACATCCTCAAGGAAGACAACGCTGGGGCCACGAGGGATGAATCATGTTAACAGGGAGGGAGCCACAGAGATGATACCAGCTGGTTGATGCCTGGGTGAGTGGCAAGATGTTAACAGTTGCTAGTGGGAAGGAAGATTCCTGAGACTCCACAGGTGCCTGCCATAAGGTGGAGTGATTTGGGGTTTTCTTGGTCTGTTCATGCTGCTATAACACAATACTACAGACTGAGTGGCTTACTCAACAAACACTCACTTCTCAGGTCTGGAGGTTGGTATGTGTGAGATCAGGGTGACAGCATGCTCAGGTTCTGGTGAGGGCCCTCTTCTCGGTTTGCAGATGGCCACCTACTTGCTGTGTCCTCACATGGTGGGGAAAGATCAGGTTCTCATCTATTCCTCTTCATAGAGAAACACTAATCCCATTATGGGGGCCCTGCCCTCTTGACTTCATGGAAATCTAATTACCTTCCAAAGGCCTCTCTCCAAATACAATCATGTGACGATTAAGGCTTCAACATATGGTCTGGGGGGCCGGGGGGATACAACATTCAGTCTATAGCAGGAATTAAAGGAAGGAGTTAATGTACCTCTAGGTGAGGTACCTAGGTACCTCTAGGGTCCAGAGAGAAGTATTTCTATTTCCTGAGTTACATGACCCATACTTGCTCTTGATTTGTCCTGTGGAGACCTTCAGGTGTCAGTACCATATACCAGGTGACATGTGCTGTGGTGGCTTTGCATGTGCCCCTCTGACACTCATGCGCCTTTCAGCTTCAAGCAAGGCACTGCATCCATCAGAAGAGCTTGGGGCTGAAGAGGAGTGACCTTGGGGTAGACACCAACTCACACGTAATCCATATATCATGTGGCAGGCATCCTTGAAGTTTGTAGAGATACAAATGCACGCAAGAGAGATCTACTTCCTGCTCTTGTGAAGCTTACATTCTAGAAAGGAGACAGACAGCGTGCAGGGCAATCAACATATTAACCAGATACTGTTGAAAGCAACACATGGAGCCACCTGGGTGGCTCAGTCAGTTGAGCTCTGACTTCGGCTCAGGCCATGATCTCACAGTTTGTGAGTTCGAGCCCCACGTCAGGCTCCACGCTGACAGTGCAGAGCCTGCTTCAGATCCTCTGTCCCCCCCTTCCCTCTGCCCTTCCCCTGCTCACTCTCACTCTCTCTCTCACACACACTCTCTCTCACAAATAAATAAACACTAAAAAAAAAGAAAAGTGGCACACACCCTAAAGAAATTAAAATAGGAGAACTTGTGGAGTAACTGAGGGGTGGAGGGATGTAGTTTACACTAGGGGTGATAAATGAATTTGGAGGGGGTGGTTTTGGAACTGAACCCAAATGATGGAAAGATGTAGGCAGAGTGTTCCAGGCAGGGGTCACACACAATTTTGTGACAGGATGAGGTGAATGCATTTGAGAAATAGAAGGCCAGTATAACTGAAGACCATTCTGTCTCTCACCATCTGCTTGTGTCTCTACCAAATGCATATGTTGAAGCCTTTATCCCCAGTGTGATGGTATTTGAAGATGGGACCTTTGGGAGGTAATTAGGGTTAGATGAGGTCATGGGAGTGGGGCCCTCATAGTGAGATTAGTGCCCTAAAAGAAGACATACCAGAGAGTTTGCCTTCTCTCCGAGGTGCCTTTCCACCGAGGAAAGGCCATGTAAGACGGATGCTACACCTCGAGGAGGAGGCCATCTATAAGCCAGGAAGAGGGCTCTCACCAGAGTGATTGGCGGTCACCTTGATCTTGGACTTCCATTCTTCAGAACTGTGAGGAAGAAATTCCTGTTGTCTTAAGCTACCCTAGTCTAAAATGCCCCAGTATTTTGCTATGTCAGTCCAAGCAAATGAAGACACCATCAGAGACATAAGACATAAGACACTTGGGCAAATTAGAGCCAAACTAAGCCTTGTTTATCTCTCCTGTAAAATGGCAATATATAGACAACCACATCATAGTTTGTTGGGAGAATTAAATGAAATTATGCATTTAAAGTATTTAGCACTTTAACTGAGACATAGTAGATGCTCAGAAATTCTGTTACTATTAATAAATTCTGCAGGAATAAATGTGAGTGATGATAAAACCCACTAAAATTTCTTTAAAATTTTTTTCAACATTTATTTATTTTTGAGAGAGAGAATTGGAGAGACAGACAGAGCCCAAGCAGAGAGAGAGAGAGGGAGACAGAATCCCAAGCCCACTCCAGGCTCTGAGCTGTCAGCATAGAGCCTGACGTGGGGCTCAAACTCACAAACCACGAGATCATGACCTAAGCCAAAGTTGGACGCTCAACCAACCAAGCCACCCAGAGACCCCAAAACCAATAAATTTTTGAGGAATTGTTTTATTTTGTGTTGTGCCACCAAAATCATTCTTGCGGGGGGCACACAAAGTGGAGGGGGAGATGTCGCTTGAGTCACAGGACCCTTGATATGCGAACCACAGCTGTAGCTTTGGCAATGGTAAGCAAATGAAGCGCCAAGAATCTCTTTGGAAAAGGAGCAAATATAAGAAGGATTTACTGAAATGATTGGATTAGAAATTGTTCTGAAGAAGGAAAGAAGTTGAGAAAAAACGTATAGGGTTTTCACTGCCTTCTACTGATTTAGATGGGACGCACAGTCACACAAAGTGGTAATACGTGTTCATTTGTTTCTCTGAATCGGTTACTTGAGTTTTCAACTAATGGGAGAAAATTAGAAGCTCTTAGCATTATATGAGGAAAAGGAAGCCATTTAGAGCAAGGGGAAGACATCAATTACCAATAGTATTCCATAGATTCTCCTTTTTATAGTTTCTAAACCCATACATTAAGGGGAACTATCACGACTTTGTCTACCATAGTACGCTCTGCTGTGTAGACATTTATCCAAAGAAACTTTCGTGAGCTCTACCATGTGCCCAGCACTCTGAGAAGCACTCACTGCTCAGAACAAGGTCCTTGTGCCCAGGAAAGCAGCTGCAACGGTGCTTCCAGCTGAGGAACAATGGGATGCTATGCCATCCCCACTCTGCAAACTCAAGGCTAGGCACTGGCCACTCAGGACAGAAAGGGAAGACTCTCCTTGCCAGTCAGATGGTGGCCAAGTTATCCAGACTGAAAAATCCTAGTTAGAAGAGCAGGAAAAATCTCATAGCATTGATACTCTAGCAGGACAGGAGCTTCAGGCCAAAATTTAAGTGAAGATGGCTACCTAGAGAAGCACATAGGGGACCAAGGCGACTTTGGCTCCAACTGTGCTCAACAAGATGACATTGAGATTTGGTTTTCATGAACACATGGGTAAAGGGACTGGGGGGAGCCTGTCTGAGGTGATGGGTCTAATAGAAATCCCTCATCCATAAAGTTGCGATCCCAGTGGCCATGTCCTTGATGTGAAGGTGAAACGGAAAAAAGAGCATCGATGTGGGTACGTAGGTAGGTAACAATCATTCGCCAAGAGTCACACTTATCAGGATTCACAGTTTTAGAAATTCCATATCATTTCTTCTGTTCAGCAGCAATTTATTTCTGAGGCGATGAAGTATCTGCTCTGACAGAGAAAAAGAGAGGGTATTTAAAGGAGATTAAAAGGCACATCAAGTCAACATACGAGCATTTGTTTGCTTTGGGTCCAGGGTGAGGTATTTTGGCAGCAAAATCCAGTCTTTTCTTTTTTGGGCACATCTTAAGCTCCCTGGATGGTCATGTGACAAAGTTCTCTCCAATGGAGTGTGAGCAAAGGTAACGTGGCTCCCTTCCAGATCAGGAAACACTCTGGCACATGCTTCTCCACTTCTGCCTTTGGACCAGACAATGACGGTGTTGTCCGGAGAGATCGAGTGTAAGGATGAAAGAGTGTCCATCAGCGTGAGTGCCCGAATGGCTGTCCGTCGAGATGACCCACAGACCTGAACAACTGTGAGAAAGTAATAAACTGCCTTGTGCTAAACCCCTGACACGTTGGGGTCTGGTGGTGGCTTCCAGCTAGCCTAACCTGACCAACGCAAAATCCAAGCACCCGCCATTCTGAAGAGTAAGGACTTGGAAGACCGGAGCAGAGGGGAGTAGTGAATCCTGAGACAGGCAGGAGAGAATGAAAAGCAGAACTTACTACATGTTTTCATTTGTTTTATTATGGAGGCCATTGCTGATTATAAAATCCATGTTGAGATGAAGAACAAAGCAAATCAAACTTATGTCCTGGTGCTACAGTCCTAGGACCTTGGGAACTTCTCAGATGGCCCTTCCTGATGGCATGCCTTTCACGCCTAGAGAGGCGGCTCCTGTGTTGACTTTTACAATAATCTCTCGCGTGCTTTTCTTCATAGTTTTACAGACATATTATTCATACCTAACATTTTCTTTTAAAATTTTAAATAAGTGGTATATGGTTTTACGTAAAAATCATCCTGTACATTGTGATGGTTAATTTTGTGTTAACTTGACTATACTAAGGGGTGCCAGATAACGCATTGTTTCTGGGTCTGTCTGTGAGGGTGTTTCCAGCTGAGATTAGCATCTGAATCACGGCAGATTGCTGTCCCTAGAGGCATCATCCAATCCTCCCGGGACCTGAACTGAACAACAAGGTTGTTGAAGGAAGAATTTGCCTCTTTTCCTTTCTAGCCTGTGTGAATGGGGACATTAGTCGTCTCTTGCCCCAGGACTGGAATTTGTACCATAAGCTGCCTGGTTCTTAGGCCTTTTGGAGTCAGAGTGGAAATGTATCAAGAGCTCTCCTGGGTCTCCAGCTTGCAGACAGCAGAACCTGGGACTTCCCAGCCTCCATAATCATGTGAGTCAATTCCCTACAATGAATCTCTCTCTCTCTCTCTCTCTCTCTCTCTCTCTCTCTCTCTCTTTCTCTCTCTCTCTCTCTTTCTCTCTCTCTCTCTTTCTCTCTACAACTCTGAGAATGAGCCACCAGCGACCTTAGAAGCAAAAATTCACAAGGAAAGAACAAACGACAGCAAAAAGGGGAAAAAAGAAATTGATGAGATAAAGAGATACAAATGAAATATAAAAAGACTAGCACAAATCTAAAATTTTATTTTAAAGAAAAAATATATATATATATAAAGTCAAGAAATTCTGGAAATTGGAGCATACAGAGGAGGGATTTACTTTACCAAATACTAATAAATTATTGTATTAAGTTGGATTCCATGGTTTTCATATATATATATTGTTTCTCTGGAGAACCCTGACTAATCTAATACATACATGATCTGTGATTGATTGTGTTACTCAATATTATGTTTGTAAAATTCATTCCTGTGGTTGCACGTAGTTGTCCATTTCACTTTTTCACTGTTAAATCACATTCTGTTTTGTGAACAAAATAGTTGCTGGGTCATAAAATATATGTATGTTCACATTATTTAATACAATTAAATTGTTTTCCACAATATTATACTAATTCCCAGATCCACAACAGTCTCTTTTGCTCTCTATTCCTGCCAGCACTTGGTCTTGTCACAATATTAATATTATTATCATTATCGCCAAACTAGTGCCAAAAGTAATCTTTTGTCCTGTTGCTACATCCTCTCCCAGATTATAGTTTGTGCTTTTACTCTCTAACTGCAGTCTTTTAGTGAAGAGGAGTTTTACATTTTAATGTGTTTGAATTGTGTTTCTTACTGAAGAAATTTTTCTTCACATCAAGGTCAGTGGTAATTTGAGCCTCAAGCCACAGGAAAGCTGACTGATGAATATAAATCTTCAGGTGGACGCTCCCTACCACAGCAAAAGCTGAGAAAGCCAAGTTTACTCCTATCTTTCTTTGTAAGGTGCACCCCTCTCCCCCATCATTTATTTTCTCATGGATTCTAAGGTCCCTCAGGGGTCCTACTTCCATTAAAAGTTCTCCGCCTGCCCTCTGCCTTGTATGAACCCTTGCATTTATAGTAGGACTTAAAGCATTTATAGAGCTTCCATTTGAACTCAGATTCTAGGTATATAAGGCCTGGAAGGCACTTCAAGACAGCCTTTGGCTTCAGCCTAGCTAACTCTCTGGATTGTACTTTAGCTTCGTTTTGCACTCTGAGGATTTTCCTTGGTTTCTTACCACTTCCGGCATGTATTCAACAAGAGTTTTTAATGGTTTATCCAGACTTTAAAATTGTTTTCCAATGGGAGGATTTTCCGGGGTATTTTGGATGACTTATGGCCAGAAACAAAAGTCCAAACAATACATTTTAAGACAAGAAAAAAAAAAAAACCACTTATCATTGGGTGAATGGGTTTAATAGATAAGGGAATATAAGGGATAACAGTGGAAAACAGAGCCCAATTCTTGAACACAAAAGGAAAACCAGTAAAAGCCAAGGCAGATTTTACTCCAGTTTCTCTCTGAATAAGTGGGGGGCTCTGTAGATCTCTCCCCAAGTCCTTAGACTTAAGCTCCTTAAAACAATCTTCAGCCAGAGGATCACCAGTTATTTAAATTATAACAATTCCTAACATGTAATATTATTAATTATAATTATTTAAGTCAGTTCCATGCCCAGCGTAGAGCCCAACTAGGGGCTTGAACTCACCACTCTGAGATCAAGACCTGAGCTGAGATCAAGAGTAGGATAGGTAACCGACTGAGCCTCCCAGGTGCCTCGATTGTTTTTTTAATTTTTATTTATTTATTTTTAAGCTCGACTCCAATGTGGGGTTTGAACTCATGACCCTGAGATCAAGAATTGCATGCTCTCCAGACTTAGCCAGCCAGGCACCTTGAGAAACTTTTTTTTTAAATGGAAATTGTAAAATATAAATATGATCCTGTCATCCTGTGCTTAACATACATCAATGTCAAAGGTTTTCCATTGTTTATAAATTTCCTAGCATGACGAATAAGGTCTTCCATTGTCTGCACCTTTGCATGGACTGTTGTCTCCACCTGGAGTTCCATTTTTCTTTTTTGTCCACCCAATTTGCTCCTACTCATCCTTTGAGAATGTATGTCAACTGCATCACTTCCGTAACAGTTTCCTCCTTCAACCCCAATTCCTACTCCTGCACCGACGGTCTCTTCCTTCTCCTCATTCTAGTGAATCATCTACACACAAAACTGTGTCACATCACACCATGTTGTTGTTATTTGTTACGTTACCGCTTGACCACTGAGTACGCTAGAAGTTATTTGAGCACCAGGCAGTATCCTAGACAGTTCCCTATCCCAAACACTCAATTATTGTGCCTAGAAAAAAGACGTGCAAAAAATTGGTCAAATGACCAAATGGAGTGTTCCAATTTCCTAATCAGGTTGGGAGGCTGTACATTTTAAAAATAAAATCAGGAATCCCATTCAGTATGAAATCTGTGTAGCAACCTATTTCAGCCTTTTCTAAATCTGTTAAAATAACAGTGAAGCTATAGAAAAATGAAAAAAAAAAAGCCTTGTATCTTTAAAAGCTAAGGCTAACAGACAAGCCAATGACAGAATGTGATGGTGATCCCCACCAGCGATCTGATAGATACAAGTGAACTAAAAATTAAGCATATCTAAGCCTCACATTGCTAGATTTTGTTTTGGGTCACACAGGATTTCTGGAAATAAAAAGCCAAAGCACTCCTATCTGGAAGCCCACCTTCTTTACTCCCATACTGAGGAGACATAGGGGTTGCACTAGTAACAATAACATGCTAATTAATCTTCAACACTTTGGGCACTGACTTAAGATAGAAGATGAATTCTCCCATCCTCCTCTGCTTGAACATGTCTCAATGAGAGTCCCAGAAAACAAGCATGCAGGAAATAAAAGAAAGGTATGAGCTCCTCATAGGAGTGGGGGCTAACAGTAGCATGTTCTATTCATATAAATGCAATTTCCAGGAGTGAAATAAGCATAGTTTGTGTTCACGTGTGTATGTATGTAGGGGCAGGGCAGGGGTGGGGGTACAGCAGGAGGGCAAGCAGAACAGACTTTCCAGTGCACACAAGTCCTTTTCTTCAGTGCAACTGAATAACAGAGGTCCAGGCAGTGAAAGAGGGTGAAGTTGCCTGTGTACTGAAGATTTCTCTTAGGAACCCATCCAGTCACCCTCCACATAGAGACCCAAAAAGCAGATGAAACCATCAAACAATGGGGTGTCCCACTTATAATTTATATATTTTGCTTATTGGTAAGCAGCATGACAGATTTCCTCTCATGAGAATGGGTAAAGATAATGAGACCAAAATGAGGTATACAAATGTTGTTTATAAAAAGTAAAAGGAGACAGGATCAAGAGGACTCGAAGAAAATGACAGCTCTGAGAATGAGCCACCGGCAAGCTTAGAAGCAAAAAATCACAAAGAAAGAACAAATGACAGCAAAAAAGCGGGGGGGGGGGGCAGGGGAAGAAATTGATGAGATAAAAAGAGATATAAATGAAATAGGAAAAGACTAGCACAAATCTAAAATTTTATTTTGAAGAATATATATATAAAGTCAAGAAATTCTGGAAATTGGAGCATATAGAGGGGGGATTTACTGTACCAAATACTAATAAATTATTGTATTAAGTTGGATTCCTTTGGAAGTTGGCTCTGGGGTGGAGAATCATATGTAGGAATTTTACCAGGATATATACTTAAGATCAACCCCTGTGAAAGAGTAAAAAAGCAAGGAAAGAGGGAGGAAAGAGGCACTGGCAGGTGCCTATAGCATCTCCTTTCCCTGAGGGGGTAGCCGGAACCAAGATGGCCGCTCAAAGTTGCCCAAATGAAGACAAGGAGCCGGATCTTTATTCTCCTGCAATAGTTATGGAGTTCAACTTTTCACAGGAGGAGGCAGTTTAGCTTGGATGAGCAACTTTCTTTAACGGAGTGCTGTCCTAGGAAGTAAGTGGGGGAATTAATACCTCAGTCTCTCAGGGGGATCTTGGTGGTGTCTCACAGTATCCACTGAACTCCAGAAAGAAAATAAGTGAAACACAGTGATACCGGATCTGTATTCCTAGAACTGAAGAAGATCTACATACCTAGAATATGAATGCATATACAAATCCAGAATACAATAAAAGAATGTAGATAATTAGGAGAGGGGCACATGGGTAGCTCAGTCAGGTAAGTGTCCAACTCTTGATTTCGGCCCAGGTCATGAACTCATGGTTGATGAGATTGAGCTCTGAGTCAGGCTCTGCACTAACAGCGTGGGATTCTCTCTCTCCCTCTCTCTCAGCTCCTTCCCCCCTCAAAATAAATGAATAAACTGAAAAAAAAATATTTGTAGGAGAAAGAATGGATTATTCAATACATCTCAGGGTGTCAGGGGATTAACAATTTTGACAAAATTAAAGTTATGCCTTTAATTTACCCTATATTGTTTAGGATATAGATTTGCTATATGAGATCTGAAAGAATCCAAGGACTTCAATATGATAGTTGTATATGATCATTTTGTAATCTGGGTGGAGGAAGTGCAGGGGTAGAATGGTGAATCTAATACATGAATCGCCCACTCTCTGCATGTTTCTAGACGTAGCACGAACACGTTGTGAGCAGCTAGATGGAGGACGAAGAGAGGATAAAGGCCCTCCTTTTGAGAAAAGACCCTGAAATTGCATGTCACTTATGCCCGCATTTCATTGGCCAGGTCATACCCGCAAGAAGGCTGAGAAATGTATTTCATTCTGAGTAGCCACTCATCTTGCCCAAACACAGGCCTTTTACTTCTACTTTGGAGAAAGTAAGCATCAATATTGGAGACTACCTCTGTCACAGGCACCAATTCCAGATGAATTAAAGTTTTATTCAGAAAAAATGAAATGACAACCATTGGCAAAAGCTTATGCCAGGATGTGGGAAATAAATCCCCTCAAATATAGATATTAAAAATATTATTATAACTAAGTCTGCTGATCTAGGACTTGCATTTCTAGTTATTTATCCTGAGGCATGAAACAAAGATGTGTGCAAACATTTAAGTGCAGTGGGTATCACAACATTATGATTATGAATAAAAAAATGAGAACAAGAGATTGTTCAATATTTGACAATATGAGACACATAAAATATTTTTATTTCTTTTGTCTTTATGTAGAGTTGATTCAGCCGACAATGGACTACTATAAAGTAATTAAATATTTTGGTGCAAAGAATATTTGATGTAATGGAAAATACTCAACACATGTTACTGAATGAAAATTTTTCAAAGGGGTAGGTATAACATGAAGCTGGATTTTTTTTAATGTTTATTTATTTATTTTGCAAGAGAAACAGAGAGAGAGAGAGTGCACATAAACAGGGGAGGGGCAGAGAGAGAGAGGGAGAGAGAGAATCCCAAGCAGGGTGCAGGGTCCCAGCTGTCAGTGCAAAGCCCGACTTGGGGCTTGATTCCATGAACCGTGAGATCATGACCTGAGCCAAAACCAAGAGTTGGATGCTTAACTGATTGGGCCACCCGGGCGCCTCAACACGATGCTGGTTTTTGAAAGAGCATGTACACATCTAGGAAAGCTAAAAAAGGGTAAGACAAAATGTTAATCACAATGTGCATCACTATTTACCTATATACTTTACCCAAACATGTATAAAGTATCACCTTGAAAGTAAAAAATAAAATTCTTTAGAGGAATAGAGAGTCTACAGTATTAGTAGGATGCATGAAGTGGAACACACAGCAGTCATGGGTGACTTCCGAGAGGATGGCACTTGACATGGCTCTGGAGGGCCCTTGAGGGACATATGGGATTTTTTTATGTTTGGAAAAGGGAGGAGCATTTGTCATGGCAAAGTGACAAGGCAGAGTAAAGTTTGTTCAGGGAAGAGTGAGCAATTTAGTGTCTTGGAAGGATAAGCCTGGAAAGTCAGGCTGGAATGAGCTTACAAAGCGATATTAGGAAGCTTGAGCTCTTTCTCTTGGGATAATAAAGAGCCATGGAAGATGTCAGTTGGAGGGAGTCGTATGATTAGATTGGACTACTGAAATAGGCAAGGTGGATCGTTCCAGTCCCTCTCCTCCCCAACTGTGCCATCACTTCCTGGCAGATGGCCAGGAGAATCCTGGGGTTTTCAGCTTCCCTCTAGTTTCGGGAGCGCCTCACTTTGAAATTCATCATTGTACCTTGTGTTCTCCTAAAATTCATCTGTTGGAGCTTCATCCCCAATGTGATGATATTAGTAGTGTTTATAAGTCAGCCCATCTGTGGTAATTTATTATAGCAGCCTCCGTGGACCAAGGCACACTTTGCTATTTGAATGTGCTTCTTTTTGCCAGGCGTGTGCAGTGTTCTTCACCTCCCCAGCCCTTGTGACATTTATTTCATTTCTATTTCCACATATACTTTTGTATAAGTTCGTTAACATGATTATATCAAATAAGCTTTCTTCATGCATTTTGATAACAAATTTTGTTTGTTCTGTAGTTTTTTTTTCCCATGTATACATAAATGTGTATGAAGTTTTCCAAAAAAAATGGGATCATATCACACACGCTTTACTGAATGTGCATTCCTTTTCTCATCGATAACTGGAACTATCCTCCAATTAACTGATACAATTCTAAGTCATTCTTTTCAAAAATGCACATCTTGTTTCTATGCAATATATTTTCAGTCATTTTATCATCTATAGCTTTACTTTACTTTTTGTCTAGTTTTTCATCACCACAATGCAATAAACATTCTTACATATGTTTGCTTCTGTAGCATACCCTAAAAGCAAAGTTGCTGGGTCAAGGGTAGGTGTCATTATAATTGTAAGAGGAAGCGGCCAGAAGGATTTTCAAAAAGGTTTAACACTACATTTCTAATGGCCTTGGGAAAGAACACTCTGTTGTAGAGATCTTCACCAGTGATAAATGTAATAGCTTTTCGGCATTATTGTTGCCAGCCCGATAGATATAAAATGATATCTTATTATTTTTATTTGCATTTCTCTGGTCACCAGTGAATAGCTGGTGTGGTGCTCTTGTCTATTGGAGCTGTACTTCAAGAGTTATTATTTATATCCTGCTTTCCAAATCTTCGTCCCTTCATAATCTTTTTTGATATAGGGCCAGCTGACTGGTCAATTTAAATTCTTCCTGGCCTCTGTTGACACAGTGTCCCTGAGTACTGTTAGAATTCACATTTTAAAACATGAACTGACTCCTCTGTACGAGTGTCTCCCTCGAGAGACTTAGTATGCCTTACCCAAGCCAGATAAACTCTAGGCAGGAGGAATTGGGAAGTTCACTCACATCCCTCTTCTGGGGAAAAATGGGTGTGAACAGTACACAAATCCCTAACTCCTAAAACACCTAAATGAGTTCAGTGCCTTATCGAGAAATGCAGGTCTGCAGCTGTGGGATAAGGTCTCTGCATGTCAAACACCACCTTTGAAAACATGAACTAGCTTGCAAATAAAGCATTCTCTGGGCATAACAGGATTTCAGAATGACAGATGTGACTCTGGGCGGTCTTGAAGGATACTCTGGGAGGGTGGTATGTTTCTCTCTCATTGATTGCTCAGTGTCTGTGCTCACCATTCTAATCTACTCCAGCCAGCTGCATACGGCAGATTATTACCTAGTCAATGTGGAACACGGCCAACTGCTGGGGAGGCATCGGACATTATGCCATCATGTCAAGCAGTCACCAAGACCAGCCCTTTCCCCTGGAGCCCGTTAACAATTAAAATGTTGTGGATTGCTCCGTCTTCTTGTCACTACAGTAAAAAAAAAAATCGAGAGAACTCAGCCTTGCTGTTTATGACTAACATCATCTGAGTTGCGAGAGGACTAAAGCCCAGCAGGAATTCTCTGCTTCTAGATGCCCCCTCCCCCAAATATCCCTCTGCCCACCACATCCTCATCCAGGGTTAACTGAGAGCACAGCCTGTTCCAACTGGTTCTAACCTGTTTGCTCCAAAATGATTTAAAAGAGAGAGAGAGAGAGACCTCTCTGCTTCCTTTTTAAGGTAGTAATCTCTTTGATACCAAAATAATTACATAACCATAGACATTAAAGAGGAAAAGACCATCCCTGTACATGTGACGGGTCCCCAAATCACATCAAAAGGATTAAATGACTTGCCAATTACAGGTTAGCCAATGTCAGGATCAAGACCCTGACGTGTGTGCCCTGACTGTAACATGAGGATTAGAATGTTCACGGATGATTTTCAGGGAACCTGCGGAACCCCTAGAATTGTGTGAAAACTTTGTGTCTTCTTTTTTGGTGGGCAGGAGTCCATGGTTTTTATCAGATTCTCAAATGGCTCCCAGGTCGAAAGTGACTTAATAAGAGTTACAATTCCAGGGGAAGCTCAAGTCCTCACTCCAGTGGCCAGGAGGGACTCTCATAAGGATCGGACCAAGTTAGACACTTCGAAGATATACAATAGGACCCAGGCAGCAGAATGAAGAGAACTTTTGGTGGCGAAGCAAAGATGGTGATTCTCTTTCAACTTTAGGATCTATTCTCTATGTGCTGTTTTCTCATGAGGCAGATGCGATCACGTGGAGCTCTGAGTGTCCTCTGTTTGGGACTTTCCTTCATTCTTTGATGGCCGAGGGACTCTATGATCAGGCTTAGGGCATGGAACCCTGGACAAATGGACTCAACTGATTCTGCTCAAGGCTTCTCCGGCCCTTGCCAACTGTCATTATCTTTGGTGAGGAGGAGCCACAGGACCAGCTAGAACAGAGGGCAGAGCTGATTGGACACTTCTCCAGACCTTCCTTGACCCAAAACGAGTAGCAGGAGCTGAGGCTCCCATGCTGTTCAGCTCAATTTGCCAGAGTGAGAGACCAGACCTGAGGTTCACGTAGGAGCCTGATTAGTAATAAGCCTAATAAGTAATAAGACATTTACCTGGAGGGGCCACTCTGTGCAGCTGTCGGAGGCCCATCTCAGGAATAAGAGGCTCCATGGAGATACAGAACCTGGAGACCGGCCGCATCTGACATGACTAATGTCATTTACTATTGATTATCCATGCATCTAACTGCATTCAGGCTTCCAAAAGACATCAGCAGTGGGTCGTGTCGGGGAAAGGCAAGCTCATTTTAGTAGCCATGCCAAGGAAACTAGATTTGCAAAGTAGGTCTGACGTACATTGACCAGCATACTTTTAAACACATACATGTATATGTGTATATACATAGGCACACGTTTGCCTATGCACGTGTAAAACACTTGCCTGCGGTGAATGGAAATGATGTTGAACAACCACTTCTCTTAGATGATCCACACCACGGGTGCTCTTCAATAATGCAAATACGGAGGAAACAGAGACCATCTTTATACTCTCCTCTCCTATTATTTGTGGCTTAATGTTCAAACACCTGGCATGTCTGAGAACAATGTGGTACCTCCTTCCAGTAACCAGCAAACTGTATCTACTGCTCATCCTGGACTAAATCTCAGGGATCTCATGCAGGGTATAGCTCCAGCTCCAGCTGGCTTTTGTTTCAAAGCTATTGCCTCAATGTCCTGAGCCCTAAAAGATTCATTTATTCCGTAAGTATTTATTAAGGGTTCACTTTGTGACAGTCCCTGCTCTGAGAGCTGGAGACACAGAAAACTAAAACCACTGCCTTTTTCAGAGATTGCATCTTGGTCTTAGGAGACAAGCAAATAAAACATGCGAGATGGTGATCACACTATGGGAGAAAGAGAGGGATGGGGCTGCAGAAGTGGGGCGGGGAGGGTGTGTGCATGTCATTTAAGATAGAAAGCCTCAGGGGCGCCTGGGTGGCTCAGTCGTTTAAGCATCCAATTTTGGCTCAGGTTATGATCTCACAGTTCATGGGCTCGAGCCCCGTGTCAGGCTCTGTGCTGACAGCTCCGAGCCTGGAGCCTGCTAAAGATTCTGTGTCTCCCTCTCTCTCTGCCCCTCCCCTGCTCACGCTCTGTCTCTCTCTGTGTCTCAAAAATAAATAAATGTTAAAAAAAAAAGATAGAAAGCCTCATTGAAAAGGAGACATTTGAGCAAAGATCTGTCAGAGGTGAGAGTGCACCATGTGGCCGTCTAGGAGGAAAGAGCTCTAGGCCGAAGGAACTGCAAATGCAAAGGTCCTGGGGTAGGAACCTGCTTGGAGGCCAGTGTGGCTGGAGCACAGTGACTGGAAGGTCAAAGAAGTGGCAGTGAGCCATGACCTGACACCCAGGAGTGGAATCTGACTCTGATGTTTTATTTGATTAGTTGTTTCTTTTTTCTGAGTTGCTGAACAAATACCTACACTGTGTTTTTTTGTTTTTGTTTTTGTTTTTTTTTTTAAAGAATTTAAACTTGACAAAGGTCATTTCTGGAAAAAAGGTTCTATGATGTTTCCTTCATAATCTCTCTCTGTTTTGTTTTGTTTTGTTTTGTTTTGTTTTGTTTTGTTTTTCCCAATTCTTGTTTCTCTCAGACCTTCTTTAGCTCTCTAGCTGTCCATGCTTTTGTTGCATGGCTTCAAGTTTCTACCTTCCAAAAAAAGAAAAAAGATTTCCACCTTCAAACTCAAAAGCAGGTGAGACCCGGCAGCACCTGTATGTCAACAAACCAGACCCACGAAATACATGCGGCGAGAGAAAAGCACCAGTCTTTGGCCCACTGTCAGGTCACTGGGGAAGAAGCCCTGCGACCAAGGTGGTCATGGCTCCAGGCACAGCCCAGCCCAGGATCCCGTCTCTGGCATCATGAGAAGGACCTGTTGGCTTTTGTTTGCTGCCTGCTGCTGCTCCCCATATCAGGCGGCCACAAATAGGATAGGATATCAGCCCTGCCACAATTTCCTGGCTTCGTTTCTAGCCTTGGTAGGATTCCAGTAGGCTCACTGCCCATCTGCCTCCAAATCCACTTGCCCCCCTTCCCCATGTCCTTGTAAACCTTGGTCACTGGTTGACTACCACCATCCCCTGTGTCAGTTACCTAGTGGCGACCCTGGGTGGTCATGACTGTGTTGCTCTTCCTCCTAATTACAATTTTGTTGGTTTTTTTAAAGTTTTTATTTACATTCCAGTTAGTTAACATACAGTGTAATATTGGTTTCAGGTGTACAGTATAGTGATTCAAAATTTCCATATATCACCCAGTGCTCATCACAAGTGCACTCCTTCATCCCCATCACCTGTCAACCATCCTCCACCCACCTCCCCCATCAATTTGTTGTCTATAGTTAAGAGTCTATTTCTTGGTTTGCCTCCCTCTCTCTCCCCCACCCTTGCTTGCTTGTCTTATTTCTTAAATTCCATCTCTGAGTGAAATCATATTTGTCTTTCTCTGACCGATTTATTTCAGCATAACATTCTCTAGCTCCATCCACGGCATTGCAAATGGCAAGATTTCATTCTTTTTATGGCTGGGTAACACTTCACTGTGTTATACACACACACACACACACACTCACACTCACACACACATATCTTTATTCATTCATCAGTTTCTACACTTGGGCTGTTTCCATATCTTGGCTATTGTAGACAAGGCTGCTGTAAACATTGGGGTGCTTGAATTCCTGTGAATTAGTATTTCTGTATTCTTTGGGTATATACCTAGTACTGCAATTGCTGGATCGCAGGGTAGTTCTATTTTTAAGTTTTTGAGAAACCTGCATAGTTTTCCACGGTGGCTGCACCAGTTTGCATTCCCATCAACAGTGCAAGGGAGTTCCCCTTTCTTCAAGTTCTTGCCAACACCTGTTTCTTGTGTTTTTCATTTTAGCCATCTGACAGGTGTGAGGTGGTACCTCAGTGTGGTTTTGATTTGTATTTCCCTGATGATGAGAGATGTGGAGCATCTTTTCATGTGTCTGTTGGCCATCCGGATGTCTTGTTTGGAAAAGTGTCTATTCATTCATGTCTTCTGCCAATTTTTTAATTGGATTATTCATTTTGTGGGTGTTGAGTTTTATATATTATTTATATATTTTGTATACTAACCCTACCAGATATGCCATTTGCAAATATCTGCTCCCATTCCACAGGTCGCCTTTTAGTTTTGTTGGTTATTTTCTTCGCTGTGTGGAAGCTTTTTATTTTGATGAAGTCCCAGTTGTTTACTTTTGCTTTTGTTTCCCTTGACTCAGGAGACATATCTAGAAAGAAGTTGCTATGGCCAATGTCAAAGAGGTTACTGCTTGTGTTCTCCCCTAGGATTAAAAAAAAATTTTTTTAATGTTTATTTATTTTTGAGAGAGAGGGTGTATGTGTGAGCAAGGGAGAGGCAGAGAGAGAGGTAGACACGGAATCCGAAGCGGGCTCCAGGCTCTGAGCTGTCAGCACAGAGCCCGACACGGGGCCTGGACCCATGAACTGTGAGATCATGACCTGAGCCAAAGTTAGGTGCTCAACCGACTGAGTCACCCAGGCGCTCCTCCTCTAGGATTTTTATAACCTCAAACTATTTCAAAAAATAGAAAAGAAAGGAAAACTTCCAAATTCATTCTATGAGGCCAGCATTACGTGATACCAAAACCAGATAAAGACTCCACTAAAAAAAAAACCCCACAGGCCAATATCCCTGACGAACATGATGTAGAAATTCTCAATAAAACACTAGCAAACTGAACCCAACAATACATTAAAAAAAAAAAAAAATTCATCATAGTCAAGTGGGATTTATTCCTGGGTTGCAAGGGTGGTTCAGTGTTCATAAATCAATCAACATCATATGCCGCATTAATAGAAGAAAGGATAAGAACCATATGATCATTTCAATAGCTGCAAAAACGGTATTTGACAAAGTACACCATCTGTTCATGATAAAAATCCTCAACGAAGTAGGTTTAGAGGAACAAGCCTCAATATAATAAAGACCATCTATGAAAAACCCACAGCTAATATCATCTCAGTGGGGAAAAACTGAAATTTTCCTCTACAGTCAGGTACAAGTCAGGGATGTCCACTCACACCACTGTTATTTAACATAACTAGAAGTCCTAGCCACACGATCAGACCAGAAGAAGAAATAAAAGGCATCCAAATTGGCAAGGAAGAAGTAAAACTTTCACTATTTGCAGATGACATGATATTCTATACAGAAAACCTGAAAGACTCCACCAAAAAACTACTAGAAATGATCATCAAATTCAGCAAAATCTCAGGATGCAAAATCAATGTACGGAAATCTGTTGCATTTCTACACAGCAATAATGAAGCAGCAGAAAGAGAAATTAAGGAATAGATCCTATTAACAACTGCACTGAAACCCATAAGATACCTAGAAATGAACTAACCAAAGAGGTGAAAGTCCTGTACCCCAATTAAAATTTGAATCTATCCACTGATCTCACCCTCCTCTGCTGTGAGCCTTGTCTGGTCATTGCCATTCTAGCCAAGTGACTCACATGGCCTCCAGCTGTTCTGCCTGATCCATTCCCTGCAGAATAGTGAGATGATCTTTCTAAAGGGCAAATCTGATTGTATCACTCTTCTGGGTAACTTAGGATAAAACCCAAAATTCTTCATATGACCAGCAAGGGCCCTGTGTGATTTTTTTCCCTTACCTGCTTCTAGAGCTTAACATGGCTCACCTGTCTCCCTGTTTGCTAAGCTCGAGCCATTCTGCCCTTTTTTTTTTTAGTTCCCAAACATACCCAGTTACTTCCCAATGAGACTACATGTGTCGAATCTTCTACCTGAGGTACGCTTTCCTGTGCCTTTCTCTCCTCGGTAACTCCTACCCACCTGTGCATCTTAGCAAGTATAGTTCTTCCTCGGAACAGCCTTCCTCACACTCGACTAAGTTAGATGCCCCCTCCTATATGGCATTTCTGCACCCAGAACTTTTATTGTACGGCACTAGGCAAAATGGTCATTGATTTCTTTTTTTTTTTTTAATTAATTTATTTAAATTCAAGTTAGTTAACATGCAGTGTAGTATTGGTTTCAGGAGTAGAACTTACATAAAACACCCAGTGCTCATCCCAACAAGTGCCCTCCTTAATGCCCGTTACCCATTTAGCCAATCTCCCTACCTACCTCCCCTCCAGCAACGTTCAGTTTGCTGTCTGTATTTAAAAGTCTCTTATGGTTTGCCTCCCTCTCTGTTTTTGTCTTATTTTTCTTATGTTATTGTTTATTTATTGTTTGGACTATGAAACTCGCGACGTCAAGGAATTGCTCTTTCCTTTTACCTTGTGTTCTCAGCTCCTGTTTTTTTAAAAAAATTGTATTGTATGGAAACCAATTTGACAATAAATTTTATATATTGGAAAAAAAATTGTACTCATGAAACTTGTTGAAAATGGTAAGGCAGACATTTTTCAGGGGGACTGGTACAATGGGGTTTTGTAGTAGAGGAAAGATTGGGCTTAACTCTGAACATGAACACAGGCGGCGGGGAATTATGGCTAAGTAGCAAGGCAGGGGGCAGTGAATAGAGCATCACTGAGAAGCAATATCAGAGCCGGGGGATTATTGCTAGACCAAAGCAACAAGGTTCTTGCAAGAATACAGAGTTGAGGAATCTGATCAGATTTGTAGGAATCTGATCCTACATTGACCCTGTAGGATTCTTATCTGCCCAGGACAGAGCCCAAGTTTGGGTCTTGAGGATTTAGCAAGCCTGACTAGGGCTGGGTCACACCTAGCACAGTGCCTAGGGCATAGTAGGTGGTCTCTCTCTCTCTCTCTCTCTCTCTCTCTCTATATATATATATAGTGAATTAAGTGCCTATCTGTTGGTGTAGAAGTGAGTGTGATTAATAAAGCTGTCAATTCTAATTTTACCCCTAACATGAGCTTACAGTCAAGCTCTTCTCAAAAACTGAAAAATGAATTTAATAATTTAAAATGCCCTTCACTGTATCTGAAGTTAAATTTTTTTGACTTCATTTTGCTATGTAGCAGAATAAAGGGCCTTGAAAAAGTACAGCTTCCCACAATAGATACATAATTCTCCAAGTGATTTTAGAAAGCATAGCTATAGATTTAGCAAGTAGCATTTTGTTGCAGAATAATATTATTTATACCATGTACCAAACCAGACAGTTTCTTTCTTTAAAGCCAGTAGGAAAGGTTGCAAGCATCTAATGGAAAACCTGAAATATTAGCAACTGTTTCATTAGTCACTTGGACAGTCTAGTCAGCTTGGATGCTGGTTACTGTGCCCAATAAATAAGAAAGTAATTCCTCTTCCTACTTAAAATCATGGCTACAAATTTTAAAATCATTTCACGGTGTGTAGACAACGAAGTTATGCAGCAAATGTGTTACTATAAAGACACAGGGGGCCTTAAACTAATTCTCCAAACAAAGCACATTAGATCAGATAGATTCTGGATATTTTCTGTTTTGTTTTGCTTCTGGCCCCTATATCAAGCCTTAAACAGCTCTGGGCCACACAGCGGGGGTAGGTACTCCTTGCGGCTACCAAAATCAATGGAAGGTCAACTGATTTACCTTGCACTCAAGTGGATAACCTGCCGAGTGACCTTTTGTGAATCAAAATGTGATTCCTTCAAAGACTCTGATCTCTTTCCAAAAATAAAAAGATTTTTTTTTTTTTTTTGGCAAGAGAACTATTTATGACTTTTATGTGTAGAAAGACAACAGTGTCCACTTAGCCCAGTCTTTGCGTTTTCCTGATTGGCGACGCGAGCCACCGACTTTGGACCCGGGACACTGCCTGCTCCGTGATGGCGGATCTCATCATATCTGTCATTGTCATCGGTCCTGCTGGCTTCCGCCAGCTTCGCCAGAGCTCCTTTGTCTTTGGAGTTAACCTGTGTGAAGGACAGCAGTGGTGCAGGTCTTCCTGTGGACCAGACACCCCAGCCTGCACTTCCCCTTGATGTAGTAGGGAGCCCCCTTCTTAGGACACAGGGCAGGCAGGAAGACCACAGGCTCAACGGGATCCACACCATGTGCAATCACTACTGGCTGAGCTTTCTTGTCCACCAAGGTGGTGACTGTATTAACCCCAGCTCAAAGGACAGGTGACCCGTTACTGGTGTAAGAAGTGAGACGATTCATGATCAGAAATACCAAATAAATGCAGTGCTGTCTAGTTAACAATAGGTTTACAACCTGTTGGAAATATGTAGGAGACTCCCCGACCAATGGAGTCCCAAACCCTTAGACATTTCACTTCCTGGTTCTTCTTCGCCGCCCCATTTTCCGGACTTATTTTCCCAGGCTTTGCAATGAGCATACGCCAAAGAACTGAAGTCTCTGCATCACCTCCAGGAATGTACTTTTTTGTACCTTTGAACATACTCAGCCAATGAGGAATCAGGGAAGGGACTTGCACACTAGGAGATAAATTGCCCGTTGTGGCTGCCGGGAGTGTGCCTGTCCATCAAACACTCACTCTTGGAAGAACATTGATTAAAGCCTCACCTCAAAGTGCTCTGAGTCTCCACCTCCCTCCTTCGATTGGGTCAGTGGGCTTATTTTTCACAGTGGGGACATCTGCTTTGCCGGCAGCTTTTTTCTCTGCCCTGGGCCAACAATCTCTGCTGCTTCTCTCGCTTTGTTTCTGGTCTGTATTTGTGGGCCAGCTTAAGCTGAGTAGCTGTTTGGCGGTCCAAGGCCAAGGTCCTGGATGGACTGGTCAATAGAGGGAGGCACTTTTAGAAGCTTATGTGAAAGGGCCCTTTGCCGCTGCAGCTGGATATAGCGGGGCTATTTGACAAAGAAGGTGAGGTCCCTTGTGGGCTGGATGTCCTGGCCGATGCCAGATGTCTTGGGCCTTTTCTCAAACAAGGGACTGACTGCCCTCTTGGGCTCCTGCTTCTTCAGGACAGCAGGGACAGGGCCCCTTAGCCTTCTCTCCTTCCCCTTAGCCTTCCTTCCAGCATCTTGTATGGCTACAGGAGAGAGAGAGTCCAAAATTAGAAGATTTGATGACCTTCTAGGCCCAGCACTGCTTAATTCTCAAACACAGTAACTGTTCTCACCCTTACCGTCGTGTGCCTGCATTTTCCTTTTTCTTTTGTTCTGATGTCATACTTTTTCTTTCATTGAGCTTTTTCTTTGGTTTAAAAATGCCTCAAGTTTGTTTTTATTTTTGGAGACAGCTTCAATTTAAAAACACTCAATATGTAAAAAATGTTACATTTATTTTATAAGTGTACAGAATGACACTGTTTATGTAAAATTTTAAAAACACAAAAAGATCCTAAGTAATGCTTGTAGAAAGAAGCATGCATAGGAAGTGAAGATACGAGGCACACACGGAAGTGACACCCCACCTTAGGATAGCCGAGACCTCCCAGAAAAGACAAAACCGGGATGGACTGGTTTAGCATTAAACCAGCTAAGATTTCACATTAAAATCTGTCACATTCTAATGCAGTACACAAAACAGATTTGTAAGATAGCAAGCAAATGTGATGAGTGGCTGGCTCCCAGAACCCAATCTGGAAATGCTCCAGAGTGAGAATGAAATTGATGGACCTGCCTAATTAACTTAAAGACTGTCAGAACCCCCTGGGGCATCTCAAGTGGGGTGATGTGGGTGGGAACTGCAGGTCAGACTGAAGGAGGACGGGAAGCCACAGCAAGCAAGAGACAGAAAGAGATCTCTTAACTCTGTTCTGCTGTCTCCCCAGATTAGCCCAAACGGATCAGCCCGGTCACCCCATGCAGGAAGAAAACCTCACAAGAGCCTAGTGCTGGAGGCAGGGGCGAGTGATATCTCGGTGGAGCCGGTGGAACAGCTCTGGAAGAACAGATCGCAACAAACCCTGGTTATCACCCGAGGGAGGTGACAACCCTCTGGAAACCTGAGCTCTTAGAGAAATATAATGATTGTCTAAAATTCAGCTGAAGGATCAACATAAGGTGAAGCATGATGAATTGATTTCACTTCTATGTGGAATCTAAAGAAACAAAGTGAACAAAGAAACAAATAGAAACAGACTCATAATTGTTGGGGAAGGTCATCAAAAGGACATGACAACCAGCTGATCTGTGAGATGGGACCCCGAGGCTCCTCACCCCCTCCCCTGTCCTTGGAATGTGGGTTCCGCTTTCCAGCTCCCGGAGGCTGCTCCTAGGACCTAGGCTTGAGATAGCGATGTGGTGTGGAGAACATCCACATGAATCAGTGACTAAACCCAGTTAAGGCCTCTTTATAAACTTTTCGGAATTGGCAAAAGCAGGTCTGAGAATCCATTTGTCTTGCTGCTGCTCAAGACAAGCCTCGTATGTAAATTTCCTTTGCTTATTAAAACTACCACCTACCAACCTGGAGTGGCCTCTTTCTTCAGTCTCTTCCTGCCTTCCTAGTACTGATGGCCAGTTTCAGATATACACCAGGGAAGCTCCTTGTTGGATTGTGAATCAGCACGGATACCGAGAACAAACACGGTTGCCAGAAGGAAGGGGTGGGGGGATGGGCGAAATACGTGAAGGGGATTAAGAGGTACAACTGTAAGTTATAAAATCAAGAAACTGTGAAATTAATAAATCACAGGGATGAAAAGTAGAGCACAGGCCTACGGTCAATAATACTGTCATTTGGTGACAGTCGTATAGAAGTGCTGAATCACTGTCTTGTCCATCTGAAACTAACACGACATTGTATGTCAACGCTACTTCAGTTTTTTAAAAAGTAAACAAAAGCAATGCTTTTCAGGAGGATATTGGTAATTTGAAGCAGGAACGAAGGGTTATGAAGAAGAGCCAATTGCAAATTATCATTACAGTAAGAAAATCTGTAAATGGATTGAATATCAGGATGGATAAAGCCAAAGAATGAACTACCAAAGTGGAAAAAAGACATGGAAAGGAATTTTCCCGGAAGGCAAGTATGCCTAAAAAGAGCAAAGTATAAGAGAAACGTCAAGAGAGGAGGATTGGAGAAGCTTCCGAAGAAGACAATGAAATAAATGGAAGGGAGAAAATATTTGAAGAAATAATGACTGGGCATTTCCCACGATTAAAGAAATAAGGAAGACCACAGACTGAAGAGGTTTAGAAAACGTCAACCGAGGACATAAGAAAAGCCCGCACTTTGTTATAATACAGTAAAGTTTAAGACCATGAAAGTCAAAGATTCCTGACACAAAGAAACAAAAGCCAAATTGATACCAGACTTTTCAGCAGTGATATTAGTGAGATCAGGCTAATATTTTCAAAATGGTGAAGGAGAAAATAAAATTAGAAGACTTAGAATCTGTGTAGAGTGTTTCTGTCTAGCTGGTTTCTTGTTTAAGTGCAATAAATGTAGTCTCCAGCATGTTATTGTCTCAGAGGGATTAACACAAAGACTCTTTGAAACCACTCTTGCAGGAAGTATTCTGGCAAAAGGAAAGGCATCCAAAAGATACAAAGAGATACAGACAGGAACTAATGGTGAGTAAACCTGTATTTGGATTTCACACACCTGATTCACATGTATTTTTGTGTGTCTGGGTTCTTTCGCTTTAGCATAACATCTTTGAGATTTGTCCATATTATTATATGTCATCTGTGATACTTTCAATTATTGCAATTTTGAGGGATCAGAGGGATGAGAGTCAAAAGGGCAAACAGCCTAGATTTGAAATACCTGAGCTGAAATTCTGAGTCTTTTTAGTTGTGTCACTTTGCACTAAAGGATATAATCTCAGGGCTGGCTGTTTGCACAGATCTCTCTAAACCTCAACTTCCTTAACTTCAAATGACTATAAAAATACTCAGCTCACAAAGGTGCTGTCAAGATTAAGATAAAATAAGTGAGAACTTGGTGCTAGACACAGAATAGTTGTTCCTGCAAGAGAAAAAAAAAAAAAAGATTTGTTCTATCTGAATATAGCTGGCTACTCACAGATATTGACTAATTACACTTCCTTAATGATCAACCACAGAGGGGATGAAAAGGAGAAACTGTTTTGTTTTGTTTTGTTTTTCCCCATCAAACCTGACAATAGGAACCTTATGTTCTCCCCTGGAATACAATTTCAAGGTTTCAAAGAGATTATATATATAAGAATATATCATTTCAATTTGGAAACAAAAGAGCAAGCAATTAAACATAGAGCCAGCAGCAAGGCTTGGGGCAGGAGGGACGCTTGTGAGTCTTATCTTGAACTTCAGAGTGTGGATCCCAGCCATTTCCATTGTCTTTCCTCAGGGAGGATAAAATTAATTTGAGAGATTTAAAGATAGACATTCCTGCTATGTTAAAATATTGTGGTGTTCTTCAGCAAGATGCTATGACTCAAGCAAAAATCTTTTTCATGAGAATAAAGCGGAACCAATGTATTTGGTGGCATTAAAATGAAACGATAGACCCAAAGACCCCCATCATCTTCCTGCCTATGTTAACATCAGCTCAGAGAACTTCTTCCCATACACATTAATGATTCCAAGATGTAGAGAATTAAAAATGTAGCAATCATTTCCAATTATCTGGGATGTTCTTTAAGAACTATAGGGCGTGAACCACTGAAAAGATCTCATTTAGGAAGGAAGGCCGTCTTTGAATATCTTGAACACAGACACCTTAGACTACACTGACATTCTGTTATCATGTGGTTTGATGTGACAGTTGAAATTACCATTTAGCTGAGGCATTTCTACATTGGCAATTCATGGACTGGGTAACTTACAATGAAAAAAAATACTAAAGCAATCATTTTTCTTGTGGTTAATTTTATATGAATAGAAAGAGATAATACAAGTCATTCCTTTTTCTAATACTTCTGAATAGGGCTGATCTCATAGAAATTTAATTATAAAACACACGTATGAACACTGATGAATCTATTAGGAGCCTGTGGCACAGACAAAAGGTTTGGAAGTAGCTTCTCTCCAATAAAAACTACAAGGTTAAGAAAAACAAATGTGTCATTGACTAAAAGAATACATCTTTATGCTGTTTTTTTAGATTTCATATATATTTATTCATTTATACATAAATAATCCTATAAAATAGGTAGAGCGAGTGTCATGGTTTCCACTTTATAAGTAAAGAAACTTGGACTGAGATTTTTGAGCAGCGTACTATTAGAAGAGATGATGCTTTTCCCCAGATGTTATCACGGCCTCCAATTTTTATGGCCCCTTTTTCATCTATGAAGCATTTAGAGACAACTTGCTAAGGCAGGCCACTCAAACCAGGTTAATCCAGAAAGAAGGGAATGAGTGGGTTCCTGTAAGTAGGAAAACCAGGATGACTGAATGCAGATGGAATCAGACTCCACATTATTGACGTTTCTTGCTTTCTTTCTTGCCTCAGTCCTGTTCTCTGTGTGGCTGTCTTTCCCTCCCTCTGCAAATGGGCTTCCTCCATGTGGCTTGGTAGCCCCACGTACCACTTCCTGCTAGCACCCACATTCCAGAAATGCCAGGGTCGGGGCGCCTGGGCGGCTCAGTCGGTAGAGCATCTAACTTCGGCTCAGGTCAGGATCTCATGGTTGGTGGGTTTGAGACCCACATCGGGCTCTGTGCTGCCAGTTTAGAGCCTGAGCCTGCCTCGGATTCTGTGTCTCCCTCTCTCTCTGCCCTGCCCCCACCCCCATGCTCTGTCTCTGTCTCTCTCAAATATAAATAAACATTTAAAAAATTTTTTTAAATACCAGGGCCAATCTTCTTCATTTGCTCCTGTTGAAAAAAACCGGGATCTCAGTTTGGGTCCCTTGTCATTTTTTTTTAGCCATTTCCTGAGATCAGAGTTATAGGAGACTGTGACTGGCATGAGTAGGACCCTATCTCTCATGTACAAATTGGGGACAGAGCACATGACTGACCACATATAGGGGGAGGGGATGATGCCCCAAAGAAAAGGATACTGGCAAATACTCATTGTCTCCTGTATACTGGCATAGAAATAAACAGACAGGAAGCTTATGGGTTAGACTAGAACATTTAGAAACAGATACATGTATATGTAAGGATTTGTTACAAATTTTTTTCTGGAAATTCAGATAGGTGGGGAAAAGATGAGCTGGATAATAAATGCTGCAAAAACTGAGTTGATGATGTGAAAACATCAGTAATTGTTGAATGTAATGAAAGGAACGAACGAACGAACGAACGAATGAAGAGGTCTGAGTTAGAGTCTCCTTTCTGCCACTTATAGGTCTGGGATTTGGGGATAGTTATTTCTCTCTCATAACTTCCATCTTCATTTTGACTCTTCATGGTTGGATTAAATGAGCTCTTAAAACTACAGAAGCTGCAATGGAAGTATTGGCAGAGGACACAAATACGTAATAAAAATACACAATCCCATATAAAATAAACACAAGGAGTGCACTGGAAGATATTAATGCTTATACTCCATTTTGGTGGAGGGAAGCCACATATCATTGATTTCAAACTTAAGTTGGTACAGCCTCTTTGGAAAGTGACTTGGCAATACTTTGTCAAAATGCTACAGAGTTTGTATGTTTTTCATGCTGACATTTCACATCTGTGAATGCGATTTTGATTTAATTATAAAGATCCCTTTCGGGGCGCCTGGGTGGCTCAGTCGGTTAAGCGTCCGACTTCAGCTCAGGTCATGATCTCGCGGTCCGTGAGTTCGAGCCCCGTGTCGGGCTCTGGGCTGCCGGCTCAGAGCCTGGAGCCTGCTTCCAATTCTGTGTCTCCCTCTCTCTCTGCCCCTCCCCCATTCATACTCTGTCTCTCTGTGTCTCACAAAAATAAATAAAAAAGGTTAAAAAAAATAAAAAAAAATCCCTTTCTAGCATTGTTTATTAGAACAACCGATTAGAACGGACCAACACTTCATAGATGATGGTGTATCGATAAATAGAAACACTAGAGTCATTAAAATAAATTTGTAAAAGAATATGTAATGACACAGATGTTCACTGTGTATTTTTATATTAAAATAGAGAATGTACAGATAGTAATGGAAGTAATTCCATTTCTATAAATAATATGTATTTAGATGATTTGTTTTTCAGAGTTGAAGGGTGCACAAGCGTAACGTGGACAGCAGCTAAGGAGAAAGGCTTCGCGATCTCACCATCCTTGTTCACTTCCAAGCCTGATCTGTTTACAACCCAATTTCCCCTTATCCAAAATGAATATAACCAGACATACCTTACTGCAAAGCTGTACCCTTTATTTTTTTTATTTAAAAAAATGTTTATTTATTTATTTTGAGAGCGAGAGCAAGCGAGTGAGCGAGAACAGGGTAGGGGAAGAGAGAGAGAGGGAGAGAGAGAGAGAATCCCAAGCAGGCTCCATGCCCAACACAGAGCCCAGCACGGAGGCTCGATCCTACCATCCATGAGGTCATGGTTACAATATGTATGTGGAAAAGTGGATACACGCTCAGAGATCAACCCACAGGTGCTTCTGTGTGGTTGGACAATGGATCGTCTTCATTTCTCTGCCTTGTTTTCTGCAAATTCTTCGTAATTCACGTGTTAGCTTTCAGACAAACACAAAGGTCAAAGGGATTTTATAGACTCTATTGAGGATGTGAAGAACGTTACACAAAGACTGGTGGGAAAGAATCAGTGTGAAAATTGTAGCTGTCCTTGGAAGGCGAAGTTTTAGCAACGTTTTTCTTTGTATTTGTCTCCATGTTCAAAACTTTTTAAAACAAGCATGTATTTCTTTGTTGGTTTCCTAGTCTAGCTGCTTTTTGCCTTAACCTTCCCAGCCTTTCCTCTTCCAAGGTAAAGGTGGCGAATACAATCATGAAATGATGGAAACTGCTTTCTTTGCCAGCCAGGAGATTCTGCTCCATTGCTTCAGGCATCGCAAAGTCAGTGATTATTGTCAATTTGTTTTTAAGTCCCACATTGGACATGCCATTTAGTATGTTGTCTGAAACATGGTGTCGCTGTGGGACTTACCATCTGAATTTAGGACTTGCCAGAAAATCAGAAATGAATTCTCTCAGGAGTCCAGACTCCTTTCTGCATGGAAGATGCATGCATGACATTCAGAGCCCAGGCATGTCACTTCATCTTCATAGGAGACTGATTATTCTTTTGCCTTTTGGTCCATTGCACTTATCATGTAGAAAGAACCCGGACACTTTGGCACGCTGTTGTTTCCACACCGAGGGAGGAAACATGTTGACTGTTACTGTCATTGTTACATTAAAGTGTGTGTCAATGTATTACCATTTCGTCAGGTAGATTTTCTTCTGTACAATGATGATCTGTGGTCACTTACCTCCAAAGCACTGATTTTTAATTTGATCTTCTTAGAGACATTATTCCTCCAAAAATACAAAGAAATACCCATGCCTATACAGTGCTAAGATTGCAACACAGGAATAAGGAAAAATTGATTGTGCCCTAGGTGCCCTAATGTTCTTGTTGCTAAAGAAAGTGAACGGGCTGGAGGCCAATGTAGCTCTATGTTACTAGTTTTAAATTGTCTTTTGGTTCTTAGTAGCTTAAGAGCCACAAGTTTTCACCCACTTGTAATTTTATGTTGGATTTCTCCACACAAAAGTACGAACACTGCCTAAAGAAAACCAAAATAGATCCAACGAAATCCGCTAGCAGTGCATGAACTCCTTGTTTCTTTCTGCTTGCCCTGCTTTCTTCCTCATAATCTGAAACTGGACTAAATGACTCCATAGGAAAAGCAGGCATTTCCCAGCAGTAGGGTATAAGAGTGATTTTGAATTATACGGGTGATCTCTATCCCCAACAAATGGACTAAAGGTCTGGATTTAAGGGAATTTTCCTAGCTTGACTTGTTAAGATTGCTTCACAGCAGATGACTTTTGGCCCCAGTGCCTCTTAACAGCCCTCAGTTGTGCAGCATGAGGTTGTGTAGGAGCAGACACTTATTTTGATGTAGTTTGACTGTCTAAAGAAATATTTACGCGGCAGAACAGCTCAGGGTAAGAAACATAGAAGTTAGACATCAATTCAGTATTTATTAAATGTGATAAAATGAGTGACAAACAAGACAAATAAGGTCTAGAAATCTGCTGTGCAACATTGTACCTACTGTCAACAATAATTTATTGTACACTTAAAAGTGTGTTAAGAGGACAGATCTTGTGTTGTGTTCTTTTCAAACAGAAAGAAAAGAAAGAAAGAAAGAAGAAAGAGGAAGGAAGAAAGGGGAGAGGGAGAGAGAAAGAGGGAGAGAGGGAGGGAGGGAGGAAGAGAGAGGAAGAAGAAGGAGAGGAGAGGAAAGAGAGGAAGGAGAGGAGGGGAGGGGAGAGGAGGAAAGGGAAGCGAGGGGAAGGGAGGGGAAGGGAAGGAAGGATGAAGAGGTCTGAGTTAGAGTCTTACAACTCGTCTTGGGATAATATTTATCTCCACATAACTTCCATCTTCACTAGCTGGTTGGAGGAGTAAATGAGATAACAAGTGTATAAAGCACTTAGTAAGCAATGTATATAAGTGCTCAATAATTACCTCACTTTGACAGGATGGTCGTGTTACCCTCCGGCTCCATAAACACTGCAAGAAAAAGTAATGTCAGCCAAGATACAAAAATATCTTCTCCGGCTGGTGCCTTTTTCCCTTAGACTTTGGCAAATGTTCTCACACTGGAGAGGGCGTGGCATCGAGAGTGCTGGAACAGCTACGTGACACCCGCGAAGGGAAAACTGTCCCCCCAGAACAAAAGACCAGCCTCACTACCGTTGGAACTGTACCTCCGCGACAAGTCAACTCAAACAAAGGAAGGTTATTCGTTGCGCGCCACTTGCCAAGAGTGAAAAAAGAAATCTAGGACTTGGAAAAGAAGGAAACATGTTCACAGTCTTTTTCACTTCAAAACTGTTGCCTACTGCATTTGCATGTACTAAACAAGCACATTCCTGTTACTCATCTGGAAGAGAGGGTTGATTTGCCTTCAGAACGGTTACTGTTCTTAGAACTTCTGACTCTATTAGGCACAGTTCTACAGGAACCTGTTTTTTTCCTCTGTGTGTTCCCTCCCCATATTGTGTGGCTTGAGAGCATCTGGGGTCACGGGTCAGCACCAAACGTGCATCTGAAGTGTAACCCACTGTTCGATCCTGTTTTGAATTCATAGCCTGTTGCGCTGAGGGAAGCAGCAAGCTCATGTTCAGGAAAGGAAACGAGCAAACGCCAATATTCCTGGCTTCCTTCTGAGCTGAAGAGTTGGACAGGGCAGCTAGTTCAGTCAGCTCAGCCTCAGTGCTCGGTAGCGTAAGAACTGGGCCTCTGTCACTGACTTACACGGCAGCATATATATGAGACTGGGAAACAGATTATTTGATGTCTGCAATGCATAAAAGCAGAACGTGTAGCAATCCATTTCCCAAACAGCAGCAATTCCACAGACCCAAAGAAATTTCTAGAAGCAGGTGGGGGCACAGACGGGGGCAGGGGAGGGGAACAATGCATCCTCAGGATTTTGTTGCTAGTGTTTGAGGCTGGTGGCCATCTGTTGGTTTGTACTCATTATTTGCACTTTTGCATGGTATGTGGGGAAAGATAATGCGTTACATGCATTATTTGTACCTTTGCATGATATATGAGGAAAGATCATCTGTGGAGGTAGATATTCTACGAGTCCAAACTGAACAGGGCTTGGATCTCAGATTTAAATGCCTGGAGGACCGAGCAGATGACCTGACTATGTAAAACAGACATAAACAGTGGTTTATTTCATGATGGTGCTTTGATAAGGTTACATTCAGTTTGCCTGTAAGCATGTAATGATGTTGTTTACCTCCACCAAAATATGGGTGAGCTACCAATTTGCTCATCCCTCTCAGTCTTTCTTGCATTTTCTAACTTTTGGAAGAGACTTAGAGCTTAATAACTATTTTATTTCCTTTTATTTATATTGTAAGAAATCCACGATTTCTTGCAACAAACCATGCATGCAACAATCCATGCATGTCTGATAACAAATGATAATTGATACTCCTCAGGGTGTGGGAGACAGTAAGACGGTGGCCAACTGCAGAGAACATGCCTGGTGCTTTGGACTGAACTGTGTCCCCACCCAAATTCATATGGCGAATCCCTAACCCCCAGTGTGACTGCTTTTGGAAGATAAGGCCTTTAGGAGGTAACCAAATGTAAAGGTCATAAGGGTGGGGCCCTGACGCATTAAGCTTAGTACCCTTGTAAGCAGAGGTACCAAACGAAGCTCTTTCTCTCCCCTTCCCAAGTGCACAAAGCAAAGGTCAGGTGAGCACAGAGCGAGATGACCTAAAGCCAAGAGAAGAGGCCTAAGTATGAAGCCTTCCCTGCCTGCACCTTGACCTCAGACTTCTGGCCTCCAAAACTAGAGGGATACATTTTGGTTGTTTAAGCCACTCAGTTTATCTCACTTTGTGATAACAGCCCCATCAGACAAATGCACCTTGTCCAAAGTAGGCAGCTGCTTTTTAGTTACAGATTATTATTAACAGGCAAGAGTGAGAGCCCAGGATAGCTAGATTTTCCATTTTTCCCCTAAGACAGAAACCTAGATTTTTACCTGAGCAGTGTCCTGGATTTTTTAATGTTAAGTAACCAATAAAAACTCTGAACACTGTGAAGGTATGAAATGGCGTCTATAAAGTTCTTCACTGCAACACTATTTGTGAAACTAAAATGTTAGAAATAACCTAAGTGCCCATCAACAAGAGACTGTTTAAATAGCCGAACATTCATGAATGGGTTCAGAACAAGTGCACCCTTTCTGAACGATGTTTTACAATGCCCCTTGGCAATGCATTCACTAATAACATAATCTCCAGGCACAATTTTTAAAAAATTAATCAAGCGTCTTAACTCGAATATGAAAACTATGTAGCTTTTAGTTAATTATAAAATACAGATTTCCATGTAGAAATGTTCAGACTCAGCTACTCTAGATAATCAGCAGTACGATCAGGCATGCTCGTCCACAGAACCACTGTGAATGCAACAGTTAGAGCTGCAGACCGGCACGGCATGTTGCATGGGAGGAAGCTGTGAAGAAAGAGAAGTATCCTGCATCTCAATTTCCACAGTCTGGCAATTTCAGTGTAAAACACATCTCATGTGTCTAGGTAAACTAGAATCAAGTTCTAGGCTTGCATAATTATAAACAATCCTACAAATGTCCGGCGGTGCACTTGAAAAAGTTGCAGAGCCTACGGGGAAAACCTTCATTGGGTCATGCATTGCAGCATGCCTGGCCTCCCCACTGAGTGCCAGTGGTACCTCTGATCTCTGTGACAAGCAGGAGCATCTCTACAAACTTCCAATACACTTTCCAGGGATGGGCAGTGTTGTCTTCATTGAATGCTGCAGACCGAATGTTTGTGCTCCCGCCCCCCATTCATATGTTGAAGCCTTAATTCCCCATGTAATGATATTTGGAAGGTAATCAAGTTGTGCAGGTGGAGGTCTTATGAAAGGCTCGGCATCCTTATAAGAAGAGTCACGGGACTCTTGTCCTCTCTCCCCTCCATGTGAGGGCACAGCAAGATGGCAGCCATCTGCAAACCAGAACGAGGGCTCTCATCAGACCCCGAGTCTGCTCGCACTTTGATTTTGGACTCCCCAGCCTCCAGAAATGTGAGAGAGAAGCGTGTGCTGGTTAAGCCACCCTGTCTATGGTATTTTGTTACAGCAGCCTGAGCTGACTGAGACATTGAGAATAATGGGAACAGATCATTTCCCATGTTTCTTCCTGCTCTTCATCGTGTAAGAAATCTACAGAAATGACTACAGTGGGTAGGTAACTAGAGGTACAAGTTCGTAGTAAATTCAGGTCTAGATGCTTATAATAGCCTCTCTAGAGAAGCAAAGATTTTGTGAGATTCCCAGTCTCTGAAGAAAGACAGAATACATGTGGGAGGGAGAACAGAAAATCAGTCATGGGGTTTTGGGTGGATGTATCGGGTGAGAGCCGAGAGCATGCTGCTCATGAAGAAAAGCTGCCAGGTCCTAGGTGTCTGGAGAAGCTCTGGGTTTTCCTGAGGGAGACACTGTGTACCTTCTGAAGGTCAGCTGTAGGATTTTGAGTGCGAGTGAAATATGGATGATCTCGAAGGCCTGTGAACACACTGATGGTGTTAGACTGAGGTCACAGACCAATACCCAAAGGTGACAAGAAAGGAACTGATTCGGGACGGAGTGAAAAGTACCACTGTCATCAACTTCTTATAAAAATAGGTCCCTGATGAGGGGCGCCAGGGTGGTTCAAGCAGTTGGGCGTCTGACTTCGGCTCAGGTCACCATCTCACGGTTTGTGGGTTTGAGCCCCGCATCGGGCTCTGTGCTGTCAGCACAGATCCCCTGTCCCCCCACTCTCTGCCCCTCCCCCACTCTCCCTCTCTCTTCCTCTCAAAAATAAATAAATGTAAAAAAATACTATCAATAAACCTTAAAAATTAAGGGTTCAACAGTGGTTTCATTCTGCCTCTTTTTTTGGCAAATAATGCTTTCATCAAGAGTCCTTAATTATTGGTTGCTTTAGAAACAAACAACAAAATGTTTCAGGTGCAATGACTGAGGCCACATCTGGATCAGCTCATCTCGAGATCGCTGCTTGTCCCCTCCCCCATCCCCGGCCATCCCCTCATGTGTGTGATGGCTAATGAGCTTTAAAAATATATTTACCCAAATTCTGCATTCTCCACAGGGTGTGATTACAGGAATAATCTTGTCAGGACGAAGTAGATGTTCCTTCCAACACCCGCTCACCCACCCCCTCTGCTTCCATGGCAGTCAGCCCTCCTCCTTCTCTAGAGTTTATCCCAAAGTTCCTCATCATCTGGAAATGGAGTCAGGGCCCCATGCAATCGTTGTGAGTGAAGGAGCATGTTTTAAAGATAGGAAGGATCCACTTCAGAAGGAGAGATTGCGTGCATACACGAGAGAGAGTGGTAGTCTTTAGTGTAAGGTTTTTGAGAAGATGTGGGAGGACCATCGAGTGAAAGAAAGGATCACTAAAAGAAGTTAGAATATTTGGACCTACGTTGGCCGTTGTCCATCTTATCTTTTTAGTTTTCAACAATTTCCAGAGTGCTCCTACTCTGTTTTGCAATGATCCTCGGCTAGATTGGAGTCATTAATAAAATCTTATAGCTCTCATTAGATAATTGGGAATGCCATATTCTCCTTAACTTGTGGGGGATAGAATCTATTACAATAGACTCAGTCTATTACAATTAGACTCATAATGTCCAGGCTTTTAAAACAAAATATTAAGCAAGATCAAATAGAAAACACAAAGAAGCACCTTCCATCCTCCCCACCTCCCCAACCCTGCCCCCACCTGAATACCAAAGATTGGTGACTTCCCAGTGGATAAGGACAGAATGGGTCTTTCATAGTTATCTCAACAGTCTGTCTCCAGCCATCTTGTATCCTGAGGTGAGCGTGAACAGCAAGGGTCGAGTTTCGTCGGGTGTGAGATGACCAGACACGTTCTTTGCCTGCCTCTGTGTGGAGGCTCCATGCTCTGTTATACAAGTCTTCAGTCACCTAGGTTATTGTGTAAACCCCGACTCAAGTTTGTGTATCGAAAGCTTCTGTTACGCATTCATTTCACAAGAGACCTCTGGGTTTTTATTTTGTCTGATGGTGATGTCCGGGGCATTGGTGTGGTGTGTGAGCTACAGATACACTTGCCAAGGGGCGACCTGGGCTGGCTGTGGGTCCCCTCTCTTCCATTGCTATGCCCAGCTCACCCCACAGGAATAAATGTCTCCCGCCTCCGAGGCTAGTCCTGTTTTGTAAAGCAATGTGTTCTCATTTGTATCCTCTTTAATTTTTCTTCTTTTGAGTAAGCCCATTTTCAATTAACTTCAACCAACCCATATTGGATACTAATAAATGTAAGGTATTGTTATATGTACTGCAAGGAATGTAAGTTACATTTACTAAGCTGGAAGTCCCTCAAGAGCAGAGACCATGTCTTATTATCCTTGTGTTCTGCATGGTGCCCAACACAAAGCAGGGGCTTCATAAATATAACGTGAACCAAATGAAATGAAGGTCTCAGCTGTCATCTGTAGGTACTCATTATCAGATAAAGGGGAATAATGCAAAACTTAATGAAGATCAAGGAAGAATGTCCTAAGCCCACAATACAGGGACAAAGTGTTGTGAAGAGTAACAAGAGAGCAATAACATATTTTAGGGGTTAATGAAAGGGAACTTCATGGACAAGATAACAATGTGATCCGTGAAGAATGCTGGTGTCGGGCGGAAAATATAGAGCTAAAACTCGGACAAAGGACATGCACGATGGAAGGGACGATATGAAAGAAGGTGCTGAGACTTTGGGAGATGCAGAATATCAAGCATGTCTGGGTGACGTTACACAGTGATTACCCATGTGGGCTCCGGGTTCAAATCCCTGTGCTGCCACTGACTAATTGAATCGCTATATCAAATTACTTAAGTTCCTCTGCGCTTCAGTGTCCTCGACTGCAAAATGGTGGTAATAATAGTATTCTGCTCTGTAAGGCCACTGAGAGGCTTAAATTTGTTCCTACAGAGTCTGGCACAAAGCAAGTAATCGATAAATATTATTTATTAACATGACTATAGTAGAAATTTGAACGCTGGATAAATGTTAGAAAGCTGCTTTCCCATTTCAACGATTCCACCACGTAGGCATATAATCTCAGGAAGTTTTACTCACTTAACAAAAGGATACATGTCCGTCAGTTGCCCTCATTGGGACTTCACTTTTTCCTCTACTAAAGAGGTGTGAGGGGCGCCTGGGTGGCTCAGTTGGTGAAGTGTCCAACTTCGGCTCAAGTAATGAGCTCACAGTTTGTGGGTTTGAGCCCCTATAGGGCTCTGTGCTGACAGCTTGGAGCCTGGAACCTGTTTTGGAGTCTCTGTCTCCTTCTCTCTCTGCCCCTCCCCTGCTCACGCTCCCCCCCCCCAAACATAAATAATAAACATTAAGAAAAATTTAAAAAAAGAGGTTTGACAAGATTGCCATTAAGTCCTTTTTAGCTCTACAATTCTGCAAGTGTGTTTGTCACGCTTGAATGAAATGCTAGATAACTGTGGGAGAACCAAAAGGAAACAAAGATGGGAAAGAAAATGTCACGTTGCAAGAGCTGTAAGGGCCACAGGCGAGAGAAGTCAGTATTACAGGGAATGGAGAACTTTTGTCAGTTCTGAATAGAGGAACAAGCTATTAGGTTTCTAGTTCGAGGAGAGGATTTCAGGAATTCAAACGCATTTATGAGAGCCATCTAGCTCCCCTTACTGAGGCAAACCATCCCTGTGGAAATGATTTAACCCAGGGCGGACACGGTTTATGATTTGTTGTGTCAATAAATCACTGCTAAAGAAACAAGTTATTTAAAAGATCCAAATGTGTGTGCGTGTAAATACAGGCCTCAGCAAGCTGGAAGAAGGCGCCAGGGACTAAGGTGCATAAATCCAGGCCTCAACAAGGGAGAAACATCGCAGGCACGTGGAGGCACCTGCTGAGGGAAGGTCACAGAAGTGACCCTTGAGTTCTTCAGAGACACCACCGCCCCGACTCTGGAAGTGAGCAAGAAGTAGAAGCCATCTTTGGACAGGATGCGAGGCCACACGGAGCTGTGTCCTGGGCTGAGGGGTTGGTGGGCCCAGGTAGTTGGAGGGCATACTGACGATTCTGGATTTTCTTCCATGCCCAATGAAAAGCCACTGAAGTTTTTTTGTTTGTTTGTTTGTTTTTTAACATTACTTATTTTGAGAGAGAGACAGAGAGAGACAGAGAATCTCAAGCAGCCTCGGGCTGTCAGTGCAAAGCCCATTGTGGGGCTAGATCTCTTCACCCGTGAGATCATGACCTAAGCTGAAATCAAGAATCAAGAGTAGGACGCTGAACCCACTGAGCCACCCAGGTGCCCCAAAGTGTTTTTTTTTTATAAATTTTAATTTTTTTTTTAACGTTTATGTATTTTTGAGACAGAGAGAGACAGAGCATGAATGAGGGAGGGTCAGAGAGAGGGAGACACAGAATCTGAAACAGGCTCCAGGCTCTGAGCTGTCAGCACAGAGCCCGACGCGGGGCTCGAACCCACGGACCGTGAGATCATGACCTGAGCCAAAGTCAGCCGCTTAACCGACTGAGCCACCCAGGCGCCCCCCCCGCAAAGTGTTTTTAATGAGAGAATGTTATGGTGTCGTTTACGTTATGTAAGTATTGTTCTTACTGCTCTATGGAGGAGACGCAGGTATGGAATCAGGGAGGCAGTTGGACAGTACAGTTTGAGAGAAGTTTTACAGACAGACTCTACTCGTTTGGAAAGGGAACAAGCAATCAGGGTCATTCTTACAGAGTAATGACAATTTAGAATCGAAGGGAACTTCGGTGAGAGCACGGATTTTCACACACTATTTAGAACTGAAACTCATTTTCAAATGAGATTTTATTCAAGACTCCCACAATCCAAAGTTGCTTTGGGTGAAGCAGGGGAGGGGCAGGAAATGCAGAATCCACCCTAAAACTGGGCCACCAGCTTTCCCATAGTGCTGGCCCCTCCAGGATAGCCTCAGGAAGAAAGTGACATACGGCTCAAAAACCATGTTATAACCATTTATTGGAACCATCTCATTTAAAAAAAATCTTAACGTTTATTTTATTTTTGACAGAGAGAGAGAGAGAGAGACAGAGCATGAGCGGGGGAGGGGCAGAGAGGGAGACACAGAGTCTGAAGCAGGCTCCAGCCTCTGAGCTGTCAGCACAGAGCCCGACACGGGGCTCAAACCCACGAGCTGTGAGATCATGACCTGAGCTGAAGTCAGATGCTCAACCGACTGAGCCACCCAGGTGCCCCATAACCATCTTATTTTACAGTTACGTTAATTCTACAAGTGTTTACAGAGCATTCCCCATCCGCCAGGTACTGTGCTAAGCTCTCATGTGCTAAGCTCTCTCTTATGTTTTAGTTGGATGGCAGGTGAAAAAAGAGCAAACGAGTACATCAACAAGATAAAGGGATACATGCCTTAAAGAAGTAAATATGTCACGGAGAGTAACCTGGAGGTGAGCCCACTTTAGACTGGGTGGTAGGAGACAGACTTTTGAGGAGGTGACATTCGAGCTGGGTCTTTGTGGTGGATATTGGTGCAAGTCTATGGCTGCCTAGTACCTTTTGGATGTCTGCCCAGATTTTGCAGAATTTCTCACCTTATCACCCTTGTCCGAGGTAAAAATGAAATCTTGCTTCGCCAGCCTTCCTGTGACCGGAGAGCATTCTTGTGACATAAGCTTCTCTGAACAGATGTTCTCTGTAGTATAAGCACCTGACAACTAGCTTTTTAAATCGTCACGTAAGTTCCTGACATTAACCTTTTGATCACCGAGGCATCCACGTCAAAGAGATCCATCTTGAATAAACACATTGCCAGCTACCCAACTAGATAAAGAGCCAGGCCATTCTACTCAGGAGGTTCCCCCGTTTTGAAAGTTCTGGTTGGCCTTGGGGCACCTGGGTGGCTCAGTGGGTTGAGCATGGACTTCAGCTCAGGTCATGATCTCGCAGTTTGTGAGTTCGAGCCTTGTGTTGGGCTTGCTGCTGTCAGTGTGGAGTGGAACTCGCTTTGGCTCCTCTGTACCCCTCTCTTTGACCCTCCCAGTTTGCACCCTCTCAAAAATAAATAAATATTAAAAAAAAGAGGAAAGTTCTGGTTGACCTAAATTACCGACGGTTTGACCACTCGCTTTTCCCTTCCCATACTTTAATCCCCACCTTTCTATTTTATGTTCACCAATAAAGAATGAATCCACAAAATCCTACATGTCCCACAGTTGATTCGAATAAAGACAGAACACTGGGTCCATGCTCCCTCTTTGTCTCCCTACCTGTGACCTCACAGTGTGGCCCCAGATGTGCCGTGTATCCTCTAGGATTTGTGAGTAATAAACCTTGTTTTTTCAAAGTCCGTTGATGGTTGTTGCTCAGCTGTATCTTGCAGTCATAAGAACCACAAGGGCCAGTGCAGCCACAACATTGGCTCTGGTCAAGGAGGGGTCTCTGGGGGTTCTCCACAAGTAATGCAAGCTCAGGTGAGTGTCCCCAGCCACCTCTAGGCTATAGCATCACTATTGGCAGGCCAAGACAGACATGAAACACACCCACTAGAGATTGTGACTCAGAAAACTGTAATGTGAAAAGGGGTGGTACCTTTAAAGCATTCCAGGAAGGTGGTTAAAATTAACAACTCAGGCAACAACAGATATCGGCGAGGATGTGGAGAAAGGGAACCCTTCTGCACTGCTGGTGGGATGCAAACTGGTACAGCCACTCCACTCAGTATGGAGGTTCCTCAAGAAATTAAAAATAGAGCTACCCTATGATTCAGCAATTGTACCACTAGGTATTTATCCAAAGGATACAAAGATGCTGTACGAAGGGGCACATGCACCCCCATGTTTATAGCAGCGTTATCAACAACAGCCAAAGTATGGAAAGAGCCCAAATGTCCACTGACTGATGAATGGATAAAAGATGTGGTATATGTATACAATGGAATATTCCTGAGTGGTCAAAAAGAAATAAATCTTGCCACTTGCAGCAACATGGATGGAACTAGAGTGTATTATGCTCAGAGAAATAAGCCAGTCAGAGAAAGACAACTATCATATGATCTCACTCATATGTGGCATTTAGGAAACAAAACAGATGAACACAGGGGAAGGGAAGCAAAAATAAGATGAAAACAGAGAGGGAGACAAACCGTAAGAGACTCTTAAATACAGAGAACAAACTGAGCACTGGGTGGGGGGATGGGCTAAATGGGTGATGGGCATTAAGGAGGGCACTTGCTGGGATGAGCACTGAGTGTTAGATGTAAGAGATGAATCACTAAATGCTACTCCTAAAATCATTATTACACTATATGTGAACTAACTTGGATTTGAGAGAAAGAAAGAAAGAATAAAGAAAGAAAAGAAGGAAGAAAGGAAGGAAGAGAGGGAGGGAGGGAGAGAGGGAGGGAGGGAGGAAGGAAGCATTTCCAGAAGGGTAATGGATCCTGCTTGAGAATCAACGGGAAAGGAAGGTGACATTCCCAGTAACAGCATCCCTAGCATTGTATTATGGGCTGTGGCTCCGTGCTTCATGGTAGCACCAATCAGATTGCCACTGGAGTAGCTGCTCATGGTATTGTTCAAGCTGCTTCCTGATTCATCTGCAGATTATGGGAGCCCCTAACCTGACTTCATAAATTACTTTCCCATTTGAACCAGCGTCAGCGGGTTCCATTCTCTGTGACTTAGGATCCCCATCGAAGCAGTAAGTGATCCTAGGAGCGTCTGCTCTCAACAGGTCTTCAAGGAAACGGGCTACAAAGATGACGGGGAAGCCTGGTTGCTTCTGAGCTGACGAGCTTATAGAAAGAAAACAAGTTCAAAGCTTTTATTTTCCCAGGCTAAGGCATAATCAGAAAGCCAGGGGATTTCTCCGATTTCTCAGGCAGTACGGAAAGAATACCTGATCTTGGCTGCAGACACAGGGCTGAAGTAGTCAAAAGTCAAAGTCAAGGTTTGAGCCTGAGGGATGCCGAAATTCAGAGTGAGAGAGTGACATCTCCAAAATAGCAGTGCAGGAAACCCCAGTTTCCATTCTTCCCCAAAGATAAATAATTAGACAGTCATCCACGAACATAAACAGCTCTGAGAGAGCTATGGAGTCCACTGAAGCAACATCAGCAACTCGGTGGAACAAAAAATGTGAGAGTAATTACACAAAAAGGGGAGGGAGAGTGGCTTCACTTTGCCTGCATCATCCCACGCCCCGCCCCCCTTGGTGGCACTGCTCAGCACCAAGAAGGAACCCTCTAGCATTTGTCCTCATGAGAAAAAGAAGAGGGGTAAGCAACCAGCTTCCGCAGACTTTTGGGGCTCCCCACACAGATCCTACCAGCCTTTTGTCTCCCTCCCTGCTTTCTTCTCCTTGTCTCATTCCCCCACCTCTACCAGGTCGTGGGTCCCAGCCTCTACTACTGTGAGTCAGGCTCCTGGAAGCAGTCCTAGAGTTGTGTGTGTGCATACCATATACTCTGGCCACCATCACTGCCTGCTCTGGTCTCTACCCACTGGATGTGAAGGTACCACTGAGGACCCCGACAGCCCTCCTAGCCACTGCAGACGCCCTACAGCACTTACCAAGGACCACACAAGTTGTTCATGCAGCGGACCCCAACGACCTGAGCCAAAAAGACATCGTGCCTTCAGACCTGGTGCTGCCACATGCCCCCATATATGGCACCCTGCACCAGTAGACTTGGGGTATCACCAGCATAAAAACTTCAGCACCCTTTCATGATATGAAAAAATATTCACAGCAGAAGGCAACTTCCTCAACCAGATTAATAGCATCTTTGAAAAGCCTATAGCTAACATCATAATCGTGAAATACTCAATGCTTTTCACCTAAGATTAGAAACAAGGTTGGGGCACCTGGGTGGCTCAGTCGGTTGAGCGTCCGACTTCGGCTCAGGTCATGATCTCATGGTTCGTGAGTTCGAGCCCCGCGTCAGGCTCTGTGCTGACAGCTCAGAGCCTGGAGCCTGTTTCAGATTCTGTGTCTCCCTCTCTCTCTGCCCCTCCCCCGTTCACGCTCTGTCTCTCTCTGTCTCAAAAATAAATAAACGTTAAAAAAGAAACAAGGCAAAGATATCCACTTTCATCACTGGTGTTTATCATTAAAGTACTGGAGGTCCTAGCCAGAGCAAGAAGGTGATAAAAATCAAATAAAAGGCATGAAGATTGCAATAGAATAATGAAAATTGTTCTTGTTTGAAATAATGATCAGGGAAGTAAAAACTCCCGAGAATTTCCAAGAAAACCACTAGAATGAATAAATATGTTTTATGGGATTGTAGGATGGAAGTTCAATATTTAAAAAAAATAATAGTTGTGTATCTTTACACTAGCAACAAACATTAAACACTGCAATTTAAAAAGTATTTGCTCTTGCATAAAAAAAGAACAGCAAAATACTTACATAGATTTAATAAAGGGTATGTGAGTCCCTGTACCCTAGAAATTATAAAACAAGGTAAAGAGAAATTCAAAACATATAAGTAAATGGAGATATATAAAATGCTTCTGGATCAGAAGCATTTGACAAGCTGAATTTAGAACTCTTATAAACAGGCAAAGAACCTGGAATAGTTAATACAATTTAGTAAAAGGAAAGAAAATTGAAAGGATTGTGCTGCTTTACATATTTACTACAAAGCTACAGCAATTAAGACAGGGTGGTATTGGAGAAAGGCTACACTTACAAAGAATAAGGTAACAGAAAACGCAGTCCAGAAACAGACCCATATTTTAAGGTCAATGGATTGTCGACTTTATGCCATGGTGATTAGGAGAAAAGATAGCCTTTTCAAAGTGATGTTGCAACTGATGTTGTAAGTGTAACATCAGTTACAACTGACGTTGTAAGTGATGTTGGATATTTCTATAGAAGAAAAACGAACTTTGGGACACCTGGGTGGCTCAGTTGGTTAAGCCTCCCACATCAGTTCAGGTCATGATCTCGCGGTTTGTGAGTTCCAGCCCCGCATCGCGCTCTGTGCTGACAGCTCAAAGCCTGGAACCTGCTTCAGATTCTGTCTCCCTCTCTCTGCCTCTCCCTGCTCATGCTCTGTCTCTCTCTCTCTCTCTCTCAAAAATAAACCTTAAAAATTAAAAAAAAAAAAAAAAAGAACTTTGACCTCTACCTCACACTATACATAAAAGTTAGCTCAAAATGAATTGTAGATCTAAATATAAAAGTGAAAACTATTGAATTTCTAGGAAAAAACACAGGAGAAGATCTTAGTGAAATTGGATCAGTCATAGATTTCATAAACAAGACACCAAAATTACAGACTATAAATGGAAAAAAAAAAGGTAAAGGTAAAATGTATTTCATCAAGGTTAAAACCTTTTCCTCTTTGAAAGGTATGGTTAGGGTAATAAAAAGCAAGCCACAGACTGAAAGATATTCTTGAAAAATGTGTATACAACAGAGGGCATGTGTCTGCAATATATAAAGAACTCAATGGTAAAAGCCAAAAAAACTAAAAAAAAAATAGACAAAAGAGTTTAGGATGCATTTCTCAAAAAGGATGAGAAAAGATATTCAACATCATTAGTCATCATAGAATCACTGGTTAAAACCACAATGAGATACCACTGCACGTTCATTGTAATAACTAAAGGTGAAAAGGTTGACAATACTGTGCTGGTGTCGATGTAGACCAACGAGAACTCTCATACGTTGCTGGTAGAAATACAAAACAGTACACAGAAAACTGTAAGGCAGTACCTCATAAAACTAAATACATATTTGCAATATGACACAACATTTCCACTCATAAATATGAGAAATAAAAGCATATGCCCGTACAAAAATATAAACGTAAATGTCCACAGAAGCATTATTCACAATACTCCCAGACTGGAGGCAACCCAGATGTCCATCAACTGGTGAATGGATAAAATTATTAAAATATTTAAACATAAATATGTATTACAGTAACACATTTTATTTATTAATACATTGTAAAACAAAGAAAATACATTTGAAATGTAAGCCAATTAGAGTTGTTTTTAACTCTTAAAAGATAAATTCAAAAGAAAACTGTAGTTGCTAAGTTTGAATAAGAACACCACTGTAAAGTGGCCTTTGATAAGAGAATATGCATGTCGTGTTGACATACATCTCATTTTGACTGTTTAGTAGTTATAAATGTCAAAAATCACAACTTGCAAAACATATTGTCGCAAATGAATTAAAGTTTCAGAGCTCACTTTGTAGGGCTAGGATAAAATTCTTTCAGAAGACACCAGAATTCTCTCAAGCTTGAATTACTTCAATCGTAATGGGTTATTTTTGTCCTAAGGTCAATTAGTTCATTTTCAGATAGGCAAATGTCTTCAAAATAGTTTATATCAGAAATAAAAGAACTATGTATTCATGATTCCATTCTATGCCATCAAGATGGTGGGCATTTGAAAGGGTCCTGAAGTGTTCTAGGGGTTTCACAGATTTCTTTATTCGAATCTAGTGGTGGGAAATTTTCTATTTCAACTCCATTTTGGAAATGTACTTCATTCAGTATTTGAAAGTTTGCAAGGATGTTCGATGATACTATACTGTTTCATGTTAACAGCATGGCCAAGAAAATTTGTCATGCTTTTTTTCAGTTGTATTGGTGACTTTAAAACCTTGAATTCAAAAACTTACTCATACAATTAAATATATCTGCCAGGTAAACTAACCTAGGTACAAAATTCTTTATTTCAAAGAGTTCCAAGAATGTGTTTCCCTTATCTTTTAGCAAACACAAAACTTCTACCCCTAGTTCAAACAAATACTTTAAGACTTGTCCTCTTGAAGGCCAGTGAATTTTGTCACCCATAGAAATCATAAATATTTTCATTTTATGTAATAGCTGTTGCACAGGTCTTGCAATACTGTTTAGACTCATCACTATTTCAAAATTATGTTAGTGATTAGACCTGCTGTTAGATCACACATGTCCACAGTTCTCCCCTCTACAGACACTTGTCTGACCAGTCTGCCAACCCTCAAGAGACTGGGTCTACTGGCCCTTCAGGCCCAAATGTTGAGATCACTCGTTTGGGTTGATTTTTACTTTTTCTTATTTATAGTTATTTGTGACTAACTCCATTGGAGTGTAGATCAATCAAGTTTAAATATCTATGGTTGAAATAAATGTTTAAGTGATCATTTAAAATAATGTATAATTTCTTTATAATACAAAGGATCATAAGAGACTGCTATAAACAATTATATGGCAATAAATTAGACGACCTAGAAGAAATGGATAAATTCCTAGAGACATACAACTTACCAAGACTGAGTCATGAAGAAATAGAAAATCTGAACAGATGAATAAGTAAGGAGATTCAATTAATCATCAAGAGTTTCCCAGCAAAAATGTCTAGAACCACATGATCACAAATGAGTTCTACCAAACATTTAAAGCGCTAATGCTAACTCTTTCCAAACTCTTCCAAAAAAATAGAAAAGAGGGAATACTTCCAAACTCATTTTATGAAGACAACAGTACTTCAGTACAATAGTGAGTTAAGGACACTGCAAGAAAAGAATATTATAGGCCAGTATGCCTGACAAATATAGATGTAAACATTCTCAAAAAATATTAGCAAACCAGATTCAATAATAGTAATATACCATAATCAAGTGGGACTATTCTAGGGATGCAAGGATGGTTCAACATCTACAAAATAAAGAATAAAAATTATATGATCATCTCAATAGATGCAGAAAAAGCATTTTACAAAATTGGACCTCCATTAGTGAAAAAAACTCTCAACAGACTGAGTATCAAGGGAACATACCTCAACATAATAAAGGTCATATATTACAAGTCCATAGCTAACATCATACTCAATGTTGAGAAGCTGAATGCTTTTCCTCTAAGACAAAAAACACTCTTGTCAATTTCATTCAATGTAATACTGGAAGTCCTGGCAAGAGTGAATAGGTAAGAAAAAGAAATAAGAAGCCTCTAAATCAGAAAGGAAGAATTAAAACGATCTCTATTTGAGATGACACAATATTATACACAGAAAACCCTAAAGGCTCCATCAAAAAAAAAATTGTTAGAACTAATAAATTCAGTAAAGTTGCAAGATTAATATACAAAGAACTGTTGCATTTCTATACACTAGTAATGAACTATCAGAAAGAAAAATTAAGGAAGCAATCCTATTTGCAACTGCATCAAAAAGAATAAAATATTTAAGACCAAATTTAACCAAAGAGGTAAAAGATCTGTGTGCTGCAAGCTCTTGACATTAATAAGACATTGACTAAGAGAAACTAAGACATTGATGAGAAATTGAAGAAGACACAAATATATGTTCATGGTTTGGAAGAATTAATATTGTTAAAATGTCCATACTGTCCAAAGCAATATGTAAATTTAATTCAACTTCTATCAAAATTTCAATGGTACTTTTCCACAGGAAAAAAAAAAATCCTGAAGTTTGTTAAAGACCTTGAAGAGCCTAAGCAATTTCGAAAAAGAAGAACAAAGCTTGAGACACCACATTTGCTGATTTTGAACTATATTACAAAGCTATAGTAATTAAAACAGCATGCTATTGGTATTAAAACAGACACACAGGTCAGTGGAACAGAAGAAAGACCAGAAATAAGTCCACAAATATATCATCAATTAATTTACTACAAAGGAATCAAGAGGGGCGCCTGGCTGTCTCAGTCAGTTAAGAGTCCAACTATTGATTTCGGCTGGGGTCCTGCTCTCACAGTTTGTGACTTTGAGCCCCATGTCAGGCTTTGCACTGACGGCGTGGAGCCTGCTTGGGATTTTCTGTCTCCCTCTCTCTCTCTCTCCGCCCCTCTTCCAATCTCTCTCTCTCTTTCTCTTTCTCTCTCTCTCTCTCTCAAAATAAATGCACAAAAACAAAACAAAACAAAACAAACAAAACAAAACAAAACACAAAAGAAGCCAAAAATATACAATGGGGAAAGGACAGTCTTTTCATTAAATGGTGCTGGAAAAACCAGACAGTCACAGGCAAAGGAATGAAACTGGATCTCTATCCTACACTGTACACAAAAATCAACTCAAAATGGATTAAAAACTTGTAAAGGACCTGAAACGATAAAATTCCTAAGAGAAAACATAGGCGGTAAGCTCCTTGATATCAATCTTGACAATTTCTTGGATTTGACACCAAAAACAAAGACAACAAAAACACAAATAAACAATGGAAATACATCAAACTAAAATGTTTCTGCATACAAAGGAATCCATCAGTTAAATGAAAAGGCAACCTATGGAATGGGACAAAATACTTGCAAATTGATATATCTGAAAAGGGATTAATATCCAAAGTCCATAAAGAACTCATACAACTCAAAAGCAAAAAACCAGACAATCTGATTAAAAAATGAGCAGAGGACCTGAAGAGCCATTTTTCCAAAGAAGACATGATGGCGAACAGGAAAATAGAAAAGGTGCTCGACACCACTAATCATAAGGAAAATGCAAACCCAAATGGTGATGAGCTATTGCTTTACACTTGTTAAAATGTCTGTCATCAAAAGGACAAAAAATAATTATTGGTGAGGATGTAGGAGAAAAGACAGACTATCGGAGGGAATGCAAATTGGTGCAGCCACTATAGAAAACAATGTAGAGGTTTCTCAAAAGATTTAAAACTAAAAAAAAATTAAAAATAGAATGACCATGTGATCCAGTAATGTCACATGTGGGTTATATCCAAAGGAAATGAAAACAGGATCTCGATGAGGTATCTGTATCTCCATGTTTTTTTTTTTTTTTTTTTTTTGCAGCATTTTCACAATAGCCAAGATAGGGAAACAACCTGTGTGTAAGGGATGAGTAGATAAAGAAGATATGAGATCTATGTCTATGTAAACATAGAGATATCACTGTTATTTAGCTATGACAAAGAAGGAAATCCTGCCATTTGTGACAACATGAATCGACCTTAAGGGCATTGTGCTAAATGGGATAAATCAGACAGAGAAAGACAAATACTGCATGGTATCACTTATGTGTAGATCATTACAAAAAAGTAAAACATATACAGAGAGTAGGAAAGTGGTAGCCAGAGGTTGTTGGGGGTTGGGGGGTGGGGCATAAGGTGAGGTTGGTAAAAAAAAAATAAAAATTTGCAGCTCTAAGATGAATAAGATCTGAGAATCCATGTAAAACTTGGTAAGTATAGTTGATAAAAGTGTATTGTATAATTGAAATTTGCTAAGAGAGAAAAACTTAAATGTTCTCACCAAATTAAAAGAGAAAGAGAGATAAATATATGAGATGATAGATGTTTTGGTTAACTAGAGGGGGAATTCTTCCACAGTGTAGACATATAGCAAATCATCATAAGGTACGCTTTAAATGTTACAAATTTACATATTAATTGTACCTTGATAAAGCTGAAAAAAATATTAGACTTGTGAACTTTAAAATATGTGAAGTAAAAAAATTTCATGATTGATAACAGATTGCTCCGTGGTATAGGCAGGTAGCATGCTGTAAGAATACTAAAAAATCTTTTAAAATTGGCTTTTTCTTCGTATTTCTTTTTAGTTTACTCTCTGAGATATAAAGTACTGGCATATGTATTCAATGTATGACCCAGTGATATTCATACGCTATTATTCCCTGAAAATACCATACATTAAAGAAATATGTCTGAGAAAAGTGTGAAATGTACGTTATGAAGGCAAAAAACAAAACACAAAAACAAGCAACTCCACTTGACAGGAGCTGAATTTCACCGACCCAGATTCTGAACTAGTATTTTAATCTACATAAGGGTTAAGGTCATTAAATGAGGGGCGCCTGGGAGGCTTAGTCGGTTAAGTGACCGACTTTGGCTCAGGTCATGATCTCACGGTTTGTGAGTTCGAGCCCCGCGTCGGGCTCTGTGCTGACAGCTCAGAGCCTGGAGCCTGCTTCAGGTTCTATGCCTCCCCCTTCTCTCTGACCCTCCCCTGCTCACGCTCTGTGTCTCTCTGTCTCTCAATAATAAATAAACATTACAAAAAATAAAAAAAACTAAAAGTCATTAAATGAATTAAACCTTTACATAAACTATAGTATCTACATCTTATTGACTTCTTATATAAATTTCTTGAATATCCTATATTCTACCTATTTAACATTAAAATTACCTGCTGCTAAACACATTAAACAAATTGGAAATACAAAAAATCAAGTTGCAAAATGTCAATTGAATCAATATTATTTTTGACGTAGATATTTATTTTTACAGACTCAATTTAAGTTGAGATGTCAAAGAAAAGGAAAGATAATGATTCCTGTGAACATGTTTTCACCTGCATTGTCGATGTGATGTTAGGATGGAATGCAAAAGCCATTATGGTTTCTGGGCCAAAGGTCTTGTCAACGGAAGCATATATCCAGCGAACCAAGAAAGGACTTCGCTTCTGTTCATGCCAAAAATGGACCTAAACAAGATATTTTGGGTGAAGAGGTTGCACGATGGAAGTTCAACTCAAACGAACTGGGACCTCCCTAAACCTTGAATGTACCGTTTCCCAAAAACCTTTTCTTGAGGCATTCTATGAAAGTTGTCAAACACAAGAAGCCCTACTCTGTTGGAAAGGCTTAAGTAAAGCCATGCGTTCCAGTGAGCCAAGACTGGTTTGTAAAATAGAACAGGGGCAAAACTACAAGTGGTTTTCTTGTCTAATGATGTGTTCTGGAAGAGTTAATATTGCTGTTAACATTTTGAAGCAGATCATCAAGTAATTGACAGTCTCCTTATTCCCTTTCAGCACGCAACTGGAGAAAACTTCAGACATCTTTTTAAGCAATCGCCTCCTTTTTCATACTCACTATTTACATGCTAATGCCATCAAAGAAAAAAAATCTGACTTCATGAACTGCTTTTGAAATGACGAAGATCACCAATGTTTGGAAATGGTAAAAAGTTTGTGGGTTTTTTTGTTTTTTTGTTATTTTTGCCACACCACTCTCTCCGAAAGTAATAGCTTCGTACGTAGCACAGATGGAGCTCTTGTCATGCTTTGTAAGACGTCTTGTTTTGCTACTTTAGGGAAAAAGGAAGCTCTCCACATCTTCATCATAAACAGGCAAAACAGGACTCTTCCAATATCCCCAAAAGAAGTTTGGTGGACAGCCATAAAGTTATAAATTTCATCAGAACTGATCCCGATTCCTTGGTTACAAACAACTGAAACTGAAGCTGAAACTTTATTAACAAGGGAATTTATTTGAAGGGATTGACCATAATAAAGGCTAGTAAGCCAGGCTTGGACAAGTCAAGGGAGGGGACCAGCCAAATTCCTGTCACGGGAGTGGCCAGGGGCAGGGCCAATGCCACTAGGCTCTTGACTCAGACGTAGCCATCACAAACTTTTATTGACCCTCTGCTTTTGTGTTGTTCCCTCAGGAATATCTGTTTGTCACTTTTAGGTCATGTGGCTACGCTCGAGCTGCCAAGACAGGGTGAGAGGAATAAATGCCTTCCTTCAGTCTCCCTAACGGAAGGAAAGGTATGATTTTTTTTTTCTTAGATATACAGCTAACCAGGGGTGAGCGTGGTAAAACAAATTACTCTGAGCTTTTTTCTATCAAACTGTGACAGCATATTATAATGTTCATTTTTCAGATAACATCTTCACATTGTGGATTCATATATATCTTGCCATCCTACACCCGTCTATAAAGAATGACTACAGCTGGGATATATTTGTGTGTGTTTTCATGACAGTTTCAAAAGAACCATCAGTCACACATCAATCCCTTTGGCCACGCCCATGAACAGAAGTAATAATTTATATCAGTCATATCATCATCTATCACAGTCAGTATAAGCATGTGTTTTCTTTTCAAGTGCAACATTTAATTTCTTTTTTCCAGGCTGGTGAAATCATGCATTTGGGGGAAAAAGAAAAACAAACTTCTTTTGGATTAGACCATAGAGTTGGTAATTGGCCGTGGAAAGAATCAAGAAAGATAAATTTCTACTTCAATCAATAAATTAGTTAAATTAAAAAAAAAATTGGGGACCATGTGTACCTAAATCATGGTTGAATAACTTGTCTACAGTGCTTTATTCCAGGACAGTGAAGCAAGGTCCTCAGAGTTTTGAGAGAGAGAGAAAAAATTATGATCTGAGAATTAGCAATGTAAAATTGGATTACAAAATGAAGGACTTCTAATGATGTTGTCACTGATGAACAGATACTGGGCAGATGGGGTGGAAAGGGAGATCTGAGGAAGGAGAATGTGATAACGTGTGAAGGAAGGGTCAGGGTGAGAAGTTGGGAGGAATAGGCACTGAGGGTTATTCCTGTTAATTATTTTAAGTCATTAAAATGCTGCATCTTTTTTTAGCTACTGCACTCTCACTTCAAGAATGTGGTTTCGCTGAACTAGAACAAATAACACTAAAATTTGTGTGGCACCACAAAAGGCCCTGAATAGCCAAAGCAATCTTAAGAAAGGTGAACAAAGTTGGACGTGTTGTAATCCCAGATTTCAAGATACACCACAGAGCTGCAGGAAACAAAACAATATGGTGCTGGCACAAACACAGATGCGTATCAATGGAACAGAAATAAGCTTATATGGTCAATTAATCTACAGTAAAGGAGGTAAGATTATAGAAGGGGGAAAAGATAGTCTCTTCAACAAATGGCGCTGGTGAAACCAGACAGCTACATGCAAAAGAATGAAAAAGTACTACTCCCTGACACCACACACAAAAATAAATTCAAAATGGATTAAAGACCTAAATAGGAGACCGAAACCATAAAATTCGTAGAAGAGAACACAGAAAATAATTTCTTTGACATTGGCCATAGCAATATATTTCCAGGTATGTCTCCTTAGGCAAGGGAAAAGCAAAGCAAAACTAAACTATTGGGACTACATCCAAATAAAAAGCTTTTGCACAGTGAAGGAAACTATCAACAAAACAAAAAGGCAGACAACCACATGGAAGCAAATATTTGTGAATGATAGAGCCAATGAGGGGTTAATATCCAAAATATATAAAGAACTTATGCAACTCAACACCAAAACAAACAAACAAACAACCCCAATAATCTGATTAAAAAACGGGAAGAGGACCTGAATACATATTTTTCCAAAGAAGACATCCAGATGGCTAACAGACACGTGAAAAGATGCTCAACAGCACTCATCATCAGGGTAATGCAAATCAAAACCACAAAGAGATATTACTTCGTACCTGTCAGAACGCTTAGAATAGAAAAGAAAAGAAATAACAAGTGTTGATGAGGGTGTGGAGAGAAAGGAACTCGCATGCAGTGTTGGTGGAAACATAAATTGGGACTGTAAATTGGAAAACAGTATGGCGGTTCCTCAAAACTTTAAAAATAGAAATACCATATGATCTAGTAATTCCACTCCTGGGTATTTATCCCAAGAAAATGAAAACACTAACTTAAAAAGATATTTGCACCCCGTGTTTATTGCAGCACTGTTTACAATAGCCAAGGTACGCAAGCGACCTATGTGTCCGTCAGCAGATGAATGGATAAAGAAGATATGGCATATATATACAATGAGACATTTCTCAGTCATGAAAAGAGAGTGAGATCTTGACATTGGCAACAACGTGGATGGACCTAGAAGGCATTATGCTAGGTAAAATAAGTCAGACTGAGAAAGACAAATAACATATAATTTCACGTATATGTAGGATCTGAAAAACAAGACAAAGAGAGACATAAGACTCTTAAATACAGAGAAAAAACCGGTGGTTGCTAGAGGGGAGGTGGGGAGGATGGGCAAAATAGGTGAAGGGGATAAAGAGGTACAAACTTCCAGTTATAAAATAAGTAAGTCCTGGAGATGAAAAGTACAGCATAGGGAATAGAGTCAAAACGATTGTAATAATGTTGAGTGACAAGATGGTGATTACATTTATGGTGGGGAGCACCAGGTAATGTATAGAATTGTTGAATGATTATGTTGTACACCTGAAACTAATATAGCACTGTGTGTTAATTATACTTAAAAAAATTTTTTTTAATGTTTATTCTTTTTTTGACGGAGAGTGAGTGGGGGAGGGGCAGAGAGAGAGGAAGACACAGAATGTGAAGCGGGCTCCAGGCTCTGAACTGACAGCACAGAGCCCGATGCGGGGCTTGAACTCACGGACCACGAGATCATGACCTGAGCCGAAGTCGGATGCCCAACCGACCGAGCCACCCAGGCGCCCCTAATTATACTTTAATAAAGAAAATTCAAAAAGTTTTACATTTTTAAAAATAGAAAAAGGAATATGGTTTTAAAATTTGAACAAAATTAGAAATTGTTCCAACTCCTGGAATTGTAATGTCTCTCGATGATTTGGAAATGATACCAACTTCTCCCAATATAAACATTTCTTATATTGTAGAGTTTAGCTCATCTGTGACTAAAGCACTAATAAAGCATGTAGTTCTGGAAAGTGAGGATGATATTGGAAACGGATCTGCGGTAGGATTTCTGTGTAAGGAAGACCTGTCCACTAATGGGACACCTTCCTACTTTAATGGACCAAAGGACATACAACCACAACTCACGGGAAGGAGCTGTATTTCTTTTCTCTAATATTTTCCGCCATGTTCCTACAGATCTCTTTTATTCAATATTTAAAAGAAGACTAATGTGATAATGATGCAGTAGCTGGGTAGAACAAAAAGTACCTAACTTTCCATGGCATTGCTAAACCAGCACAGTTCATTAACTTTATTTTAGAGCTACTCATATTTTTATGGAGTACCACTTATCACATAAAAATTATACGATGAACAAAGATTTCCTAAGAGCCTCGGTATTGATAAATTCAAAGCCCTTTTCAAGCCATGAAAACCCTTTGATCTAGTAGAAAGATAATTGTTCTTAGAATTGAAATGCATAACAATTGCACGATGAAGGAAAATCTTGTGAGCTTTCCTGGCTGATGGAACAAGTTTCAGTCTGTCAAAGTCAGCTTCAATTCCATTATTTGAATTTAAAGGAATGGTAGAAATTACATCTCTTAATATCCACGGCATTAAAATCTTTATCAAGGACACTTCCATTGTAAACACACTCCAAGCATATAGCATTGAAGGATACTGGAAACAGAAAGTTAAAGGACAAACCCAAACACGGAGATGAACTGCTTATGGCTCTGGAATGGTCTAGTCAGTGAGGAATCCATGGGTCTCACAGCCTAGGAGTCCCAGGGAAACCAGACATGGCCCAGAATTCCTCTCTTACAGTGCCCAGATCATAAATGCACTCCACAAGGGGCAGGAACACATAACCAGCCTCTGAATGAAACCAGGGCCTCAATAGCCTCCTGTACTCATGAAAGATGGTTGCAAAAGTTTCTGCCTGCCAAGAGTGTGAGGGAGACAACTTGCCCGGGGAAGCAAGAGGACACAGACGCAGCTCCCAATCAGGACTGGCCAGGGTTGGTGATGACATCTACACCATCCCGTATACTACTCTGGGGAGGGGATCCAAACCACTCTCCAATTTAAGATCTGATAGTTTTGGATGGGGTTCCTGAGATGTTGGACAGAGAAAGCAAACACATGGAGAAGGAGAGAAAGAAAGAAAGAAAGAAAGAAAGAAAGAAAGAAAGAAAGAAAGAAAGAAAGAAAGAAAGAAGGAAGGAAGGAAAGAAAAGGAAGGAAGGAAGGAAGAAAGAAAGAGGAAAGAAAGAAAAGGAAGGAAGGAAGGAAGGAAGGAAGGAAGGAAGGAAAGAACACAGTGAGGGAGAGATACAAAATTTTACTCAAAATGAGCTTTCAAACTAGAAGAATAAATATAAAAATAAGAAAAATTGCCAATAAAATTTAAAATGCAGAAGATTAAATCATTTTAGATAAATATAAATAATGTAACAGGCTGAAGAATGGCTTGAAATAAGTACATTTAGCTTTAAAAAATGTAAGAATAACATCCATGAGAAAGAATAAGACAGTATAAAAACAAGAGAGGCAGAATGAAATAGGAGTCCATGGATATGAAACCAAACCAATTAGAAATCTTGAAACTAAAATATTGTCATTAAATTTTAAACATTAGTGAATAGGGGTACCTTGGTGGCTCAGTCAGTTGAGCCCGTGACTCTTGCCTTTGGTTCAGTTCACGGGAACAAGCCCTTGCATCGGGCTGCTCACTGAGTATGGACCCTGCTTAAGATTCTCTCTCTCTCTCTCTCTCTCTCTCTCTCTCTCTCTCTCCCCTCTGCTCCTCTCCCCTGCTCTTTCTCTCTCAAAAAAAAAAAAAAAAAAAGAAAAAGAAAAAGAAAAAAAAATCAGTGAATGGGGTAAACTCTGTGCTGGGTAAAATCAAAGATAGAATATAAGAAAGGAAACATATTACTAAAGAATTCATCCAGAAAGCAGAACAGAGAAGCAGATATTTAAAATGTGAAACAACAGATAAAAGACACGGAAGATAAACTTAAAGGCTCCAACATATGTCTGATGAATGCATCAGAAGAATGGAGAAAAATTATCAGAAAAGCAATACATGAAGAGAAAATAGCTCATGATTTTGCTGAATTCAAGAAAGAATAGTGTCAAAGCAAAGCAGTATGCTCAATATTAAGAAGGATCTTTAAAAATCGATCCATACCTGGACAATGAGTAGTGAAGCTAAAGGAGAAAATTCTAGAAATTACCAGAGAAAAAAGGCTGATTTTGCAGGACAATAACAATGAACCTCATTGGGCAGGTTCAGCAACAATAGATGCCAGAATACAACAGACTACAATAGAACAATAGTTATCTTAAAAGTTATCTTAAAAGTATTGAGGGAATGGGTGCCTGGGGGCTCAGTTGGTTGGGTGTCTGACTTCAGCTCAGGTCATGATCTCAAGGTTCATGGGGTTGAGCCCTGCGTTGGGCTCCTTGCTGACAGTTCAGAGCCTGGAGCCTGCTTCAGATTCTGTGTCTCCCTCTCTCTCTGCCCCTCCCCTTCTAATGCTCTGTCTCTTTCTGTCTCTCAAAAAATAAATAAATGTTAAAAAAAATTTTTTTAAGGATTCAGGGAAAATACATGTCAACCTGGAAATAATTATTTTAACAATCTTTTATAATTTGGGTGCCATTAAAACTAAAGATATTGGTACAGGGACAGACAAATGGACATGTGAAAAGAAAGCCAAGAAACAGAAATATACATTTATAAGCATTTTGTGTGCCTGAGAGAGAGAATTACAAGTCAGTGAAGAAAAAATGGATTTTACTTCGTACTTTGGGCTTGGACTTTGTTCTTCATGTGGAAAAGAATGGGACTAGACCTTACTTCATTTCATGCCCTCAAATTGAGTCCAAGTGGCTTAAAGACATAAAATTTTAATTTTTTAAAGTTTTATTTATTTATTTTGAGATTGAGAGAGAGAGAGAGAGAGAGAGAGCACATAAGCAGGGGAGGAGCAGAGAGAGGGAGAGACTCCCAAGCAGGTTCCATGCTGTCAGTGCAGGAGTCTGACTTGGGGCTGGAACTCAGGGACTGTGAGATCATGACCTGAGCCGAAATGAAGAGCTGGACACTTAAGGGCACCTGGGTGGCACAGTCGGTTAAGCATCCCACATTGGTTCAGGTCATGATCTCATAGTTTGTGAGTTTGAGCTCCGTGTCAAGCTCTGTGCCGACAGCTCCGAGCCTGGAGCCTGCTTCGGATTCTGTGTCTCCCTCTCTCTCTGCCCCTCCCCGGCTCATGCTCTGTCTCTCTCTCACTCAAAATTAAATAAGCATAAAAAAATTTAAAAAAGAGTTGGACACTCAACCGACTAAGCCAGCCAGGCGCCCCAGGACCTAAAATTTTAAAGCAAAACTTTAAAGCTCTTAGAAGAGTTTTCTTAGAAGGAAACTTCTACTGTTAAGGATTCCTTAAGCAAGGCATTAAAAGCAAATTATAACAGAAAAGATTAATAGATTTGATTACATGAAAATTAAAACCTGCTATACAAGAACACTGTGAGTATAACAAATAAGATTTAGTTTGCTTCCAATTTTTTCTCCATTACACTGCTATAATGAACATGCTTATACATATTTTTATGCAAATATTTTATCAAATAAATTTTTTAAAGTGGAATTGCTGAGTTGAAAAATAGGTACAACTTAATAGCTCCTGCTTTCTAAATAGTTTATCAATTTATATTTGCATTAGCACTAATTGAGAGTGTTTTCTTGACACTTTTTTCAACATTGGTTATTATGGACTTTAACTTTATATGTACAATATTAATTTTGTTTCTGGTCTTCTGTTGTTTAGAGTAATGCTGCAGTAAACATCCTTGCACATGAGTGGTCTTGCATTCGTAAATGTTCCATGCAAAATATAGAACTGTGTAAGGTTCTATATGAAATAGTCCTAGAGATGAAGTTGCTGAATCAAAAATGTGTATATTTTAATTGCTGTCAGAAGAGATAATTACTGTGCCACCACCAAGAGTTCATGAGAGGGGTCATTTCCCCCATATTCTGGGCAGCATTGTATCTGTCAAACTTCTCAAAGTTCTCCATTTTTGCCAATCTGACAAGTGAAGAATGGTATAGAAATGGTAAAGTCTGCATTTCTTTAGTTATGAGTTCGATTGAACATCTTTTCATATTTTCTAAAGCTACTTGGATTTCCCCTTTTTCTAAATGAATTGCGTGTTCATGTCCTTTGCCTGTATTTTGACCGCATTTATCGATTAACTCCACAGTCTTCATTGAGCACCTGTTGTAATGTACCAGGCTCTATTCTGAACTCTAAAAAAACAGTGCTGCAAATGGCAGATGAGGTCTTCTGGGTCTTGGAACTTACCATTTAGTGGAGGAAGTGAGGTAATAAACACATAAAGTGTAACTTCAATATAATGAAGAAGATAAAACCTGGCATTGGGACAGATAGCAACTGGCGGAGGGCACTGCTTTAGAAGAGGCAAGCAGAGGAGATGCCCTATTAAATCTGCTCCTCCCACCTCCTCTTTACATTATCTGAACATATGTCCGAACACGTGATCTGTTTCCATGATGTCAAGGTACACACCATTTATGACTCTGTCTGGCAATCATAATTACCACAAGAAGTTCAGCTTTAATTCTACCTTTAACGGATAAAATTCACATAACCATCCCTTCTTCCCACAGTCTTCACATTTCTGGGTTCATAGTTTTGACTCATTTATTGGTTTGTTTAGATTTTGTCTTAAAAGGTTTGATGTGTATTCTATTCCTTAAATTCTTGCATGCCTGAATAAGGCCAGTCTGTTGGACAGCTTAGCTCGGTATAAAATTCTTGAATCCCAGTTTCTCTCCTTCCTAATTTTTTTTTGTTTGTTTTTTTAGAGAGAGATCATTAGCTAGGCAGAGAGTCCAAGAGAGAAGGGGAGAGATAATCCCAAGCAGGTTCCACGCGCAGTGTGGAGCCCAACGGAGGCTTGATTTTACAACCAGGAGATCATGACCTGAGCCGAAATTGAGTCAGATAATTAACCAACTGAGCCACCCAGACGCCCCATAATGTTTTAGTTTTTGAAGTGTCTTCTAGTATTGAGTACATTCTGTGACATCATCTGAGGTCAATTTGATATTTCCACTTCTTCAACATGAATTACCCCTTAAACTGGCTATTTAGAAGATTCTCCCTTTACCCTTGAAGTTCAGAAATGAGACCAGGATATTGATCAGGTCTGTATCATTCTGTTACCATTTTTCCTAAGACATCATGCTCCCTTTCAGGATTGAGATTTGAGTAAATTTTAGTTTAGGCAATCTTCAATATTTCCAACCTTACTGTTTTTTGAACTTCACATTCTTATTCTAATATCGCTTCTTAAAATGTGGTTTTAATTTACATAAGTTATTTTATTTTTCTCGTCCATTTCATTCCTGAACTCTGCCAGCTCACTCTTTTGTTGCCTTTTGTAGGGTTGTCATCTTGCTTTCTCTCTCTCTCTCCCTCTAACTCTTGTTTCAAAGAAGCCGTCTTTCTTTAATTCCTCTCAAGTCATGGATGCTTTAAAAAACCTTTCTCCTATTTTGAGGCCAAATTTGTTTTCTGCTTTGTGTTACTTATTTGCCTTCTGATTTTCTTTCATGCTTTCTTTTTAAATAATAGTTTATATGCATAGGAGCTGCCATAGATTGTATGTTTGTGTTTCCTCAATATTCGTATGTTAAAACCTAGGCCCAAGGTGATGGTATTAGGAGGTAGGGTCTTTGGGAGATGATTAGGTCATGGGGCAGGGCCTTCATACATGGAATTAGTGTCCTTATAAGAGAAGCCCCAGAGCACTCCCTGGCCTTTCTGCCATGTGAGGACACAGTGCAAAGACAGGTGTCTATGAACCAGAAGGTAGGCTCTCACCAGATGTCAAATCTACCAGTGCTTTGACCTTGAACTTTCCAGACTCCAGAACTATTAGAAATAAACTTCTGCTGTTTATAAGCCACCCAGGCTATGGTGTTTTTATTACAGCAGGCTGAAAAGACTAAGAAAAGACTCATCACCCATTTCTTTCTCTTTTTTTCCTCATAATTTCTCATTTTAATGGAGGCTATTTTAGGGAGGAGGGAGATGTGAACTGCTGAGTGCCCACTTTTATTTCGATATGTTAATTTAGAACCCTTTCTCACTGGTTTTTATCCTTAGTGAAACAAGTCTCCCCACCCCCATTTTTAGTGGAATTTAAAACACTGAAATATATTTGATATATAACCCTGGATAAATTTAAAGTGTACAACATGTTGATTTGATGCATTTATATATTGTAATATGATTGCCATTGTAATGATAATTAGCATCTCTGCCTGGCCACATAATTATCATTTCTTTTTAGTGGCTTGAAGAGTTAAGACCTAGTCTCTTAGCAAGTTTGGTGGTTGTAATTGAGGTGAGCAGACAGCTACGTGACTCACGGTGGAGGGCGTACGTTGTCCGTATGGTTATTTAGACCAGTATTTCACCTGCTGTGATGGATGTGCAGACAAGGACCTGGGGCTTCCCGCTAAAATACACACCTGCCTTCATGGAGTCTGGGGTGGGACGGGAGAGTCTTCATATCTAACATACTCTAGATGTGTTTAATTCTGCTAGTCCATGAGGACACTTTGAACTGCGGGGATTTGGGGTTTACTTCTTTCTTTTCAGCTGATTTAGAACAGCTGCTCCCAGATTGACCCACACCCCCCAGCCTGTCCTGCAGCTCTTCCCGCCTCCTGCTCCTTCTGCCTGGGGGGGAGAGGGGCCCTGGAAGACAGTTTTTGTGCTTTGTAGGCCTTTATGGGATTTAAGTTAACATTTGATTGTTAAGTTCTAATTCTACGGCATTGTTTTTAAGAAGTTGTTGATGATACGATTTCAGTTTCTCTTTTAGGAAATTTGTTAAAATATTTTTGTGGCCTAAATTACAGTCTGGTTTTGTATGTAGTAACGAAAAATAAATGCATTTCTTGCTTATAGAGGCCGAGGTCTCTCTTTCTCTTTCTCCCTGTCTCTCTCTCTCTCTCTCTCTCTCACACACACACACACACACACACACTTGACCTTATATCTTACATATTTTTAAATTCCTTTTAATAATAGCTTTCCCCCACTTGTCTACTTGACCTATGAAGAAGGAAAAGAGGTGGAGTGGTATGTTAAAGTCTTCCACTGATATTCTGGTTGTGTTGATTTTCTACAGATTGTTGCTCGCAGTAGAATTTTTGTTGCAATATTATTCCAGGCATGAGATGTCCTGGCAGTTAAATCTTCAGTGTGAACTCTAATCTTTAAAAATATTTCCTGATTCTTGGGGCGCCTGGGTGGTGCAGTCGGTTAAGCGTCCGACTTCAGCCAGGTCACGATCTCGCGGTCCGGGAGTTCGAGCCCCGCATCAGGCTCTGGGCTGATGGCTCGGAGCCTGGAGCCTGTTTCCGATTCTGTGTCTCCCTCTCTCTCTGCCCCTCCCCCGTTCATGCTCTGTCTCTCTCTGTCCCAAAAAGAAATAAAAACGTTGAAAAAAAAAATTAAAAAAAAAAAGAAAAAAAAATTTCCTGATTCTTGCAAGTTCCTTTTTTCTTTTTTCTCCGTGAGCCAAAGTGTTTTCTTAAAAAGGTACCTGAGTGATTTTCCCACCATGCTTCTCGGCCAGCCATCTTGCAACGTTCCAGGTGGCTGGCCCTTGAGAACTGACGTTGCTGTGTCTTTCTGCTTCAGGGTGCTGGGTGGTCACCGTCATCGCACTGCCCTGTCATTCAGCTCTGCTGGGGTTCCCTGCCAGCCTTCCTTCAGCTACTGTCCACTATCCTGGTCCCTTGCTTATTCCTGCAGCAGCCCCAGGTCCCCTTGGTCCCGCCGTCCCCAGCCCCTTCACTTGCTGTCTATGATCTCCCTCCAGGTGTCCCTCCAGGTGTCCCTCCAGGAGAGCAGCTGTCTCCTAAAGGGGGCGGGGCCGGGTGCTGGTTGTGGCAGCAAGTAAACAAGATGTGCTCCCAGCTTGGCGTCTCCTCTTGGCCTCAGATGGTGTCCTTGCCATCCACGAGCAGGTCCCCCAAGCCCACCGTCTTGTCCCTCATCAGGATAGTGCAGTCCATGAACTGGCGCTCCAGGTGGCTCTCCACCCACTCAGCCAGCGCTAATTCTCGCCCGCAGTGTTCACACTTCAGCGGAGGGCCGGTGCACACGGGGACCTCGGTGTCCTGCATGTCGTCCACCTCCGGACGGCTTCCGAGGCTCCAGGGATCGGCTCCGCGTCTGGGGAAAAGCCTGGGACCTCATACACACTGGCCACTTTGTCCCCTAGGTCCAGCAGCAGGTCTCTGTACTGTTGTGGGTGAGGAACCCCAGGCGCTCGGCCAGCGCCTCGTCACCACCACCGCCCCCTCCCTGGGAACTGCCTGGGGAAGCCCTGCAGGAGGTCCGCTAGACATTGGCCCACAAGTGGCTCAAGTCCAACAGCACCTGCGAGAGCCAAGGGCCCTTGTTTTGTTTTGTTTTGTTTTTTAATAAACCATTTATCTATTTATTTATTTAAGAGTTTTATTATTTATTTTTATTATTTTTTGAAAATTTACGTCCAAATTAGCCTACAGCGAAGTAACGATTTCAGGAGTGGATTCCAGTGATTCATCCCCTAGGTATCACAGAGCCAAGGGCCTTTTTCATGCTTATCACCTGAGCTCTATTCTTGTTACTATCAATTTTACAACCTTTGTTTGCTTTTTTTTTTTTTTTTTTTGAATGCTTGTATGTTTGTATTTGAGAGAGAGAGAGAGAGAAAGAGAGAGCAGAATCAGGGGAAGGGCAGAGAGAGAGGGAGACACAGAATTTGAAGCAGGGTCCAGGCTCCCAGCTGTCAGCACAGAGCCCTACGCGGGCTCGAACTCATGAACTGTGAGATCATGACCTGAACCCAAGTCTGGCAATTGACTGACCCAGCTACCCAAGCGCCCTGCTGTGCTTGCTTTTTATTTGCGTTTGCTTATCTGTATCTTTTTACTTTTAATTTTTTTGCATCAGTTTGTTTTAGGTAAGTCTGCATGTATTTGAATTTAGTCCAGGCCCCATTTGATTTTTAATGAACTACTTTAACATCTTTAATTATTACTTAGCAGTCGTATTTCATCTTGTATCAGTCACTGTGTTCCATGGTTTTTAAAATATTTATGTTTTCTCACTGTTTCAAGTTTTGATTTTTTTATTTACTGGTTAAAAAAAATATTTCTTTAGTTTTGAGAGAGCTCATTGAGTGGGGGAGGGTCAGAGAATGGGAGGCAGACGATGGGAATTGGGCTCCACGCTGACAGTGGTGAGATTCATGTGGGACTAGAGCTCTTGAACAGTGAGATTATGACCTCAGCCCAAGTCCAAGGCTCAACCGACTGAGCCAGCCAGGTGCCCCTGACTGTTTTCATTTTTTTACAATGAAATACGATGTCTTATTTTTATCTTCTTCAGCATTTTGAAAATCATATCCTATTTTTATGTCCCTTGGTGACTAACTTTTTCAAAAACGTTCCTTCACTATTTTTTCTAATTACCAGAGTTAAAAAGACACATTTCAGACCCTTTCATTTGTGACACGTAATTTCATACACTTTGAAAATGTTCTCTCAAAAATCCCTACATACTGATATTTATTATTTATTCAGGCTACGCTATGTGCCCCAAGGGAGTCCAAGTGCCGACTACCTCAGCGAACGAGGCAGACCACAGGACCCACCCTCAGGGAGTTCACTCTGGCACAGCAAAGACAGGCAAGAAGAAAAATCAGTGTGTCCACACTGTAGAATATGATTTCAGGAAGTCATGGGTCTATATCATTGTTCTTATCTAATTATATTTTATTTTCACGGAAAATATTTTTGCATTGAATAATATAACCAGATTGACAATAATATTTGGGCTTCTTCCTATTCGAACTGGCTATTGCTCCTGATATGCAATAGTTTTCCCCATTGAGAGATCTCAATTTTACCAAATTGCAGGAAGTAAAGATACAAATCTAAGAGCTTCAGTGGGACGCCTGGGTGGCTCAGTCGGTTAAGCGTCCGACTTCAGCTCAGGTCGCGATCTCGCAGTCCGCGAGTTCGAGCCCTGCATCAGGCTCTGGGCTGATGGCTCAGAGCCTGGAGCCTGCTTCCGATTCTGTGTCTCCCTCTCTCTCTGCCCCTCCTCCGTTCATGCTGTGTCTCTCTCTGTCTCAAAAATAAACGTTAAAAAAAATTAAAAAAACAAATCTAAGAGCTTCAAAACTTTCTAAAAACAATTCTAAGAGTTGGTTTTTCTGGCTCTATTTTCTAAGTTCTTACATTACTGAAAATAATTATTTGGGACTTTCATTTATGAAAGAACTAATATTGCTATAAAATTTTTGGATCTACCTTTGTTCCTTAAAATCCTGTACAGTGAAAGACAATCTTGGGCAATTGTTTCATTGCCTCCTGAGATTTCATGTTATGTAAGGCGAAACTTGAGAAAGATTTTTGCCTGTTGTAAATCATCTACTCTATCTGCCTAGAAGCTTCCTTGTGTGTCTCTACAGATGGCTTCTTTCAGTGATTTTACAAATAAAGTATGGAGGCATTTATTTTGCCTGCCTTGTAGCACAACTCATGGAGTAGAAAAGAAAGCAGCTTACACCTGTAATGGCAGGGGGCTCAGAGCTTCAACTAAAGCTTCCACTAAAGCTCTGAGATTCAGACCACTAAAGACGTGCAGAATATGTACAATTTCTACATATGGGTTATTTTATTAAGGGAACATAGAAGTGTGCTATTAGCCTTAGACATTTTTGTCCCCAATTACCTTCTAATTTGTATGAAAGTTTCCCCATAGCTTGACAGTTGTCTGTGAACTTTGTTTTAGTAAGAGGGTACATTTTTGTCTTTTGTGTTTCCTCTTGAGTGATTTGTCGAAGAGTTTGGCAGATTCCCGGGTGGATGCTAATTAGGAGAAGAAATCCACAGTGTTTGTGATTAGTGACCCGTTTACATGTTCTTTTGAAAGAGAATAGTATTCAGTTTACAAACAATGTATAAGGTGTCAGAAACCATTTTTCAAAATGTATGAGAAATTTAATGTTTCAAACTTTTGAAGAATACTGTCTTGGTCAGAAAGCTATATTGCTCAGCCCTCTTCATTCAAGTGAGAGAAGCCAAATTCAAGCTAGTTGAGAGAAAAAGAGAGAAGAGAATTTACTGGCACATGTGATAAAACATCCCGAAGTAAAAGTAACTTCCAGCATGACTATCTCTAGCAGCTCAAAAAATGTGAACAACCCATCACACCAATGCAAAAATGTATTCTTTCCAGATTGTCCCAGAAAACTGTGTAGAATCGATGGGCTTATTTTGGGTTTTATGGCTACGCCACGGGAATAGTCATCCCATGAGAATGTTGACTGTCTAGGATTGTCCCTTTCCATCTTATAGGTACACACCATATTATCACGAAGGTTGATTTCATGTTCTAGAATTTTCAGAATATATTTTTAGTTGTTTTTTCCCCCCAGCTTTATTGAGATATAATTGACATATGACATTGTGTTAAGTATACAGTATACAACCTGTTTATTTGATATACTTGACAAACTCATTACCACCAAAGCATTATCCGACATCCGCATCACGTCACATAATTATCATTTCTTTTTTTGTGGTGAGAACACTTGAGACCAACTTTCTTAACAGCTTTCAAGGATATAATACAATATTTCCAACTATAATCACCACGTTATACATTAAATACACAGAACTTATTCATGTTCTAATTGGAGGTTTGTACTGTTTGACCAACATCTTCCCTTTCCCCCTACTCCGTAGTCCCTGCTGACCACCATTCAAGTGTTTATCTTGATGCGTATGGCTGTATGGCTTGTTTAGATTCCACATGCAAGTGCTATCATACCGTATTTGTCTTTTTTGACTTTGCTCTGTCTCATTTAGCCTAGAACCCGCAAGGTCCATCCATGTTCTCACAAATGTCAGTATGCCCTCCTATCTCATGTTCTGAATATTCTATTGTATCTACACACCACAACTTCTTTATGCACTTACCTGCTGACACACACTTAGGCTGTTTTCATCTATTGGCTATTGTGAATAATGCTGCAAAGAACATGGGAATCTAGATATCTTTTTAAGATCCTGTTTTCATTTCGTTCGGATATATACCCCAAAATGGGATTGCTGGGTCATATGGTAGCTCCATTTTAATCTAATCATCACCAAGACCCATGTCAAAATACTTTCCACCCGCTATGTTTTCTTCTAGGAGTTTTACAGTTTCAGGTCTTACAGCCAAGTCTTTAATCCATTTTGAGTTGATTTCTGTTCATGGTGTAAGATAGGTGTTCAGTTCCATTCTTTTGCCCGTGGCTCTCCAGTCGTATTCCAACACCATTTATTGAAGATGCTGTCCTTTTACCATTGTATATTCTTGGCTCCTTTGTTATAAATTAGTTGATGATAATGCTGGAGTTTATTTCCAGGTTGTCTATGCTGTTCCATTGATTTATATGTCAGTTTTATGCCAATACCATACAGTCTTGATTACTATAGCTTCGCAATATAATTTGAAATCAGGAAGTGTGATGCCTCCAGCTTTGTTCTTTCTTAAGGTTGCTTTGGCTATTCAGTCTTTTGCGGTTCTGTACAACTTTTAGGATTTTTTTTTCTATTTCTCTGAAAAAATACCATTGGAATTTTTATAGGGATTACATTCAATCTGTAGATCATTTGGGGTAGTATAGACATTTTAACAATATTAATTCTTCCAATCCGTGAGCATAAAACATCTTTCCGTTTGTTTGTGTCTCCTTCAAATTGTTTCATCAGTCTTGTAGTTTTCTGTGAACAGATCTTTCACCTTCTTGGTTAAATTTATTTCTAGGTATTTAATCCTTTTTGATGTAATTGTATGTTCCTCCTATGTGCGATTTGTTGGGAGTTTTTATAATGGAGAATGTTGAATTTTGTGAAATTCCTTTTCTGCATCTATTGAGATTATCAGATGATTTTTACCCTTCATTCTCTTAATGTTGTATATCACATTGCTTAGTTTATGGAATTTGAACCATTCTTGCATCCCTGGAATAAATTCCATTTGAATGTACTGTTGAACTCAGTTTACTAATATTTTGTTGAGAAATTTTACATCTGTGTATACCAGGGATATTGGTCTGTAATTTTCTTTTCTTGTGGTGCCCTTGCCTGGTTTGTTATGAGGGTAATGCTGGCCTTGTGAAATGAGTTTCCTCTTCTATGTTTGCAAGATTTTGAGAAGTAATTGTATTAATTCTTCTTTAAATTTTTGGTAGAATTCATCAGTGCTTCATTAGTTCATTAGTTCTAGACTATTTTTGTTGTCTCCACCTATTTGTACACTTTCCAGTTTTCTTCTTGTAACTTATTTTTGGTTTCATAGCATTTTGATTGGAAGGATGCTTGATGTTACTTCAGTCTTCTTAAATTTATGAGGATTTGTTTTGTGGCCTCACATGTGATCCATACTGAAGAATGTTCCGTGTGAGCTTGGAAAGAATGCGTATTATGCTGTTGTTGGTCGGAATGTTCTGTAAATGTCTGTTAGGTCCATCTGGTCTAATGTGTAGTTGAAGTCTGATGTTTCCTTATTGATTTCAGAATGCAGTTTCAGAGGTAACTCCCATGAGGCACCATTTCACACGTACTATGAAAACTATAGTCAAAAAGATGGACAATAACAAGAATTGCCAAAGATGTGGAGAAATTGGAACCCTCGTGCATTGCTGGTAAGACTGTAGAACAGTGCAGCTGCTATGGAAATACTTAAGCAGTGTTCCTATATGACTAAGTATTCCATTCCTAGGTATATATCCAAGAGAATTTAAAACTGATGTCTGCACAAAAACATGCACACACATGTTCATAGCTTCATTATTCACCACATCCAAAAGCTACAAAAAAACCTGAGTGTCCATCAGTGGATGAACAGGTAAATAAAATGAAAAATTATTCAGCCATGAAAAGAAGCGAAATACCAAAACATGCGACAGCATGGATGTACCATGAAAACATGATGGGAAGTGAAAGATGCCAGACACAAATGGTCTGATAGTGTATGATTCCATTCTTGGAATGTTCGGAATAAGCAAATCCATAGAGACAGAAGCTATATTAGCATTTCCTAGAGGCTGAGGAGAGGGAACAATAGTGAGTGGGTATAGGGTTTTTCCTGTGATGATGAAAACGTGTAGGAGTTAGTCCTGATGGCTTCACAACTTTGTGAATACACTAACGGCCACTGAAGTCTACACTTCTCAGGGGAGAATTTTGTACTATGGGAATTATGTTATCAATAGAAAAGAAATAATTCTTTTTTTTTTAATTTTTTTAACGTGTATTTATTTTTTTGAGACAGAGAGAGACAGAGCATGAACGGGGGAGGGTCAGAGAGAGAGGGAGACACAGAATCTGAAACAGGCTCCAGGCTCTGAGCTGTCGGCACAGAGCCCGACGCGGGGCTCAGACTCACGAACTGCGAGATCATGACCTGAGCCAAAGTCGGGTGCCCAACCGACTGAGCCACCCAGGCGTCCCAAGAAATAATTCTTTAAAAATATAAAGATGGATTCAGAATTGAGAATGTGTAGCCAGACATTTTAAATCAGCGCTTCCAAGAAATTATAACATTTCTGGGGAATTCTCTAGCCAGCTAAGAGATGTGGACTGCCTTCAGTCGCTCCAGAGCATAAAGTGCAAACTATCATAAAAAGAACTGTTCAAGGCCCTATTTGTTTTGTTTTGTTAATTAGTGCTGCCTTCCTGTATGGCCAGAATAATTTCATATTTGCAAGTTTTAAATATGATTGATGATAATCATTAATACACAGAAAGCTTCCAAATACTGCTGAATTAAGTGGCATTTAACACCTGGAAGATATTTTAGGTCAATTATGATCTACTAAACTACAAAATCAGCATGTTGCTCATGAAGGTTTCTCATAAAGCAGAGCATAATTCAAAAAGTCCATGTGAAAACAGGAAAAGTACATTTTATATATGTAAATAGTTTGCCCAAAAAGGACAAATTTAGGCAAATAGTCGAAAGTTCTTATTTTCAAATTACAATAAAGGAACTGTAAATAATTTACTATGTAACATTATTGACTTTTAAACCTATTTTACTTTATCTTTTAAACTTATTTATTTTGAGAGAGAGAAAGAAAGAGAGAGAACGTGCATGCAAGCCGGGGAGGGGCAGAGAGAGAGGGAGAGGACAAGAATCCCAAGCAGGCTCCACCCTGTAGGCACAGAGTCAGAAATGGGACTGCATCTCACAAACCGTGAGACCATCACCTGAGCTGAAATCAAGAGTCCAACACTTAACCAAATGAGCCAGCCAGGCGCCCCTAAAACTATTTTATTATAAAACAAACCACAAATACAGGAAGCTCTTCTGAACAAATACACAGCCTGATGAGTTTTTATGAGGCCTTTTTATAACTACCACCCAGGTGAAGACATGTGGCCTGATTCAATCACAATAACACTCTTACCCCAAGTAACTATTATACTCACCTTTGCAGAGATGACACAAATGTCCATTCTTAGAGATTGTAATTTAATCTTACTCACTTTTTTAAAAGTGTTCGGATTCCGTGTCAATTTCAGCCCACACATTTCTCCTCCTTCCCTTCCTTTTTCTTATCATTTATCTATTAAGGAATCGAGGACATTTGCCCAGCAGAATATTTCACACTCTCAATTCTACTTATTGTGGACTCATAGTGCAGTTCCTCTGTCTTCTTGAAAATTGGCAGCTGATCGCCAGACTTGAGCAGACTCCGTCAGGTTCAACTCCTTTGGCAAGACCGTGTGGAATGTTGTACTCTCACCAGGAGGTATCTGTCTGCTTATTTCTCTTTGTGGACTGAGCAGCTGTTGATACTCAATACCTGGATCCGTTCATTCATTAGTGGTTGCAAAACAATGATCTTTCAATTCATCATTTTTTTTTTCATTTATTAAATAAAACGCTTTTACAAAGAGATGCTTTCCCTCTTCTACAGTTTGTACTATCCAGGCAGACAGTTTCTACAGAGCCCGGACAAACGCTTGATTCTTCGCTCTGAATATTTGCTTGGTTTCTGCACAGTGGGGGTAGAGACAAATGACCTACTAGTTTTTAAAGTTTTAATATTCAAGAATAAAAATCTGAGCCCCTACTCTTATGAAAACAAAGAAGTAGAGATTTAATATTCTCGCGTATTTTTCACTTCTTACTGAAGTATAATATATTTAAAGAGTGTCCATATCATAAGATTGTAGATCAGTGGTTCTTCACAAACTGAACATACCATGTAATCAGCAACCAGATCGAAAACCAAGGCACTCTCACTACCCTAGAACAGCCCCTTCCAGTCACAACCATCTCTAAGGATAACCGCCCCCCACCTTCCTGATATCCAACAACTAATTGTTTCTGTTTTGTTTCTTAGATGAGTGGGATCATACAGTGTATGCTCTTTTGTACTGAGGTTCTTTGCTCTGTCATTATGTTTGCAGTAGTCACTGGATTGCGTATCCATTTTTCTGATAGGATTCAGATTGTTTCCAGTTGCCAGCTGGAGTGTTAAGAACTTTTCGGCGCATGCCTTTTGGGGCACGTAGATGTGCATTTCTTAGGGTATGGATTGCCCTCATTTTTAAACATGATATTAGAACCGGGTAGTTTCTTGGGAAAACCACTGAAATTTCTGAAATTCTTTTTATTGAAAAAATGAGTTGTTGTTAGTAATTATCACCGTACCTCATTTAGTTTCAAAATTGTAGCTGCTACCGCTGCTAACATCAAGTACCAGCCTGTAACAAATCTCAGAGAAAGTGGCACCGCCCATGGCTGCATTCAATCCACTGTCTATGCTTGTCGCAAAGAAAAACTGTAGACAGTTCAACGCCGGAGGGAAATTTTACTTTTTCTTTTCGATGCCCTCTCGAAGCTCTGTCTGCTCCCTCAGAGCAGTGCCCGTTTACAGGCCAGCAGTCGCTGAAGCAGCTCTGCTTAAAAACCTGAATTACCTGGAAATCTATTTTTAATTTACTTTTATAGGGATTCATCACCTGCTATGGGATAAATCATCCTCCCTCCCCCAAATTCATACGTGGAAGTCCTAATCCCCAGTCCCTCAACATATGACCTTATTTAGAAATAAAGTCATTGCATGTGTCATTAGTTAAGATCAGGTCATTAGGGTGGGCCCTAATCCAGGATGACTGGTGTCCTTATATAAAAGGGCAAATCTTGGGGGCACCTGGGTGGCTCACCGAGGTACTCACCTCGGTTGAGCATCTTGATTTCGGCTCAAGTCATGATCTCATGGTTGGAGAGATAGAGCCTCGTGTTGGGTCTGCACTGACGGCATGGGGCCTGCTTGGGACTCTCTCTCCCTCTCTCTCTGTCTCTCCCCGCCACATGCACGCACACACACACACACACCCTCTCTCTCAAAATAAATAAATAGCTAAGAAAAAAAAAGGGCAAATCTGGACACAGACCTGCACACAGGGAGAAGGCCACGTGAAGAGGAAGGCAGAGATTAGGGTGATGCTTCTACAAGCCAAGGAACGTCAAAGATTGACCACAAGTCACCAGAAGCTAGGAGAGACACATAGAACAGACCCACCTCTCACATCTCTCAGAAGAACCAACCCTGAAGATACCTTGATCTCAGACTTCTGGCCTCCTGAACTGTGAGCCAATAAATGTCTCTTATGTAAGCCTCCCAGTGCGTGGTACTTTGCAACAGCAAACTTACACATCACCCTTTATAACGTGGTACCCTTGGCCGTTGCCCATTGTCACGATCCTTAATTTGGACTCTAACTTGGACTTCCAACTGACTGACAGAGTGTAATCTTGAGTAAAGGATTCAGCCTCCCTCTGTAAGCATCTGTGTCTTCTTACGTGTAATTAGGATAAAAATCATACCTCTATCACAGGGTTGCTGCGAGAATGGAGTAAAACCTGCATCTAAAGAGCTTCTGAAAGTATCTCTAAATGGTAATTATTGTTTTTTTTTGCAGAAATATCAGAGCTTTATTCAAAGTTAGGCCTTTCTAACCAAAGAACCTCTATTCCTTTTTAAAATATAATTTATGGACAAATTGGTTTCCGTACTAAATAGCAATTTTTCAAATAAGTATTAACTTTTATCATTATATACTAAGTCGCAACCATAATAAATTCCAAAAAGCAGAACTCGTACAAGCCGCATTCTGTAGAACACAGAAACATGCACGAAATAAATAAATAAACGCAAATTATCCTTCACAACAGATACAAAAGGGCAATAAAAGCTGATGTTACAGACCGTTTGAGGACAAGGCCATCATGGCATCATATCTTATGGATACAACCACAAAATAAAATAAAAATGGATAGCTTTAAATGTTTTCCATCAAGGAAACATTTTCAGGACAAAATAAAACAGGTAGCTCATGAAGCCAGAAAAAGTCACAAAGTGATCCTAAGCCAGCAGGATGAAGAAACTGATGATGACAAAAGCAGGAGAAAAATGGCATTCTGGTAACCAACGTTTGCAAAGCATTTCCTAGACACCAAGCCCTGTGCTACATCCTTTTCCCAGACTGTCATGGAATAATTAGTACAATCTTATGTAGGTACTACGATTATTCCCATTTTACAGGTAAGGACACTAAGGTTTCAGAGCTGGTGTAACTCACCCAAGATCATAAAACAGAGGCAGGATGGTGTCCCAGGAAGTATGACCACAGACCCCAAGTTCTTAATCACTGTATACTCCCCCGGTCTTCTTCAGTCAGGGTACAACTGGTCACTCACGTTCTAGAGAACACCACCCTTACTGCCTTCTCATATACTGTTTCTACCGCGTATCCTGTGCATTTGAATTTAGTGATTTCTTATAACTCGCTCTCACGTCGCCACATCCCCCAGCCCCATGCACACACCCACACCTGGTGCTTGTTTGAGCCCTCTCCATCATGAGACATGAGCGACACGGTTGAACAATCCTCATTCCTAGGCCGGACGTCTAACCATTGGTGAACAGGGGCCGCCTACCATTCAAATATGGAAAGGGTCTCAGGGCCCAGCCCTCCTGTGTCCGTCTCGCATATGGCCACTTCTCATCTCTGCTGCTTGGAGGGCACAAGCGGTCCCTGGAGCCCACCTCTGCCTACACTTTGCTGCCAGTGCTCCTCACTGTTTTCTCTGCCCTTCTAAAGGCTTCTGAAATTGGCCATCCGTGGCTTCCTTCACCCACAAATGATTTAAAGTCAAATTGAGAGTAGATTTTTTTTTTCTCCACCTAAGATCCACAAATAAGAACGCGTTCCAAGGACAGGAAAAGAAAAATTTAGTATTGGTAGATCTCTGGTTTCTATCAGCTCGGTAGATATTATTCATTAACCGAAAGAGTCAAATCTCCACTCTCATAAAAAAACAAATTAAATGCAGTTAGCTGAAATATACCTTTATTTGGCTCTTGTAGTTTTTCAGCTGTGACAAAGTAAACCTTTTCTTTTTTTTTTTTTAAGGATCTTTATATAACATAAGAGATCGGTTTGGCATATCCTAAGACAAACCCCACCAACGGAACAAAGGTAGATTACAATTAGTTGTTTTGTAAGCATTATTTTTGGAAAGACCAGTGTTGATTTCAGCTTTGCACATACCGTATAATGATATAGTAAAGCTGGAAGTGTACACATTTAGAGACCGTAATTACAGCAATGCTGTGCTTGACTCCCTTATTTGCTAAGCTGAGTTGAAAACTGAAGTTAAGTGGAGCCAGAGTCTACCCAGTTTACTCCACAAATTTATCCCACTTAGAAAACAAGTAAGAATTACAACAACAACACGATGCTTTTAAAAAAAAAAAGAAAGAAACTGCTGTAGTTTTTACCCCTTTGGAATTTGATGCCCACTAAGGTAGAAAGGAAAAAAAAAAAAGTAGGGATTTTCATTGGATTTTTATTGCCATTCAAGGAAAAACAGTTTGGGTTAGGTCTTTTGGTTTCTATTCGTGTACCCCGTCATAATCAGCGGGCCTCAGTCTGGCTGTCTCTTCACATTTCACATCCTTCCTAAAATGTTTTGGGTTCAGAGAAATTCAGAATGTACTTTGTGCTAAACACTCTTTCTTTTCTTTTTTAAGTCACTGTAAACATTTACCTCGGCTTCAGATTCATTTGCACTTATCCCATCCAAACTTCTCACCGCCTAACCCTGCACGGACTAACATAAAACCAAACACTCTTGCTTATAAAAGACACCGGATTCCAGAATCTCTCTGCAGATTCTACTAGGCACTTTCTTCGTGGAGGCATGACGTTCTCTTTAGCCAAGTATAGCTGAATTAAAATATACACTGGGTTTTCATTCCATTTGAGCCTCCTTGTCCCAGCTGAGCCCCGGGATGCTGCTGGACCCAGGTCTTTCCAGCCTGCATGGCTCTTGGTTCCATGATAATTCCATGACTGAAACCCAATGTACTCAAAACTCATCATCTCCCTTCCCAAATCTGTTTTCCCTTCTGAGTTCATTCTCAGGAAATGGTACCACCTTCTCCTGCAGCCCCAGCCAGAACCCAGAAGTCACCCTTCACCTCCCACCATGCCACCAGAGCGGGTACATTCACCTTCTAGCATTCGAATTGGCTTTCCCTTTCATTGCCCCAGTCTATGCAGCATTGTTTATTGTCCACATTTGTGCAGTGACCTCCTAAAACTAATTGGCCTGTCGCTAGACTTATCTCTCCCCAATCCCTTGCTCACTTAAAAATAGTGATCTTTCTGGGGTGCCTGGGTGGCTCAGTTGGTTAAGCAGCCGACTTCGGTTCAGGTCATGATCTCACAGTCCGTGAGTTCGAGCCCCACGTCGGGCTCTGTGCTGACAGCTCAGAGTCTGGAGCCTGTTTCGGATTCTGTGTCTCCCTCTCTCTGACCCTCCCCTGTTCATGCTCTGTCTCTCCCTGTCTCAAAAATAAATAAAACGTCAAAAAAAAATTAAAAAAAATAGTGATCTTTCCTTTCAACAATAGCCAAATTATGGAAAGAGCCTAAATGTCCATCAACTGATGAATGGATAAAGAAATTGTGGTTTATATACACAATGGAATACTACGTGGCAATGAGAAAGAATGAAATCTGGCCATTTGCAGCAACGTGGATGGACCTGGAAGGTATTATGCTAAGTGAAATAAGTCATACAAAGACAGATACCATATGTTTTCACTCTTATGTGGATCCTGAGAAACTTAACACAAGACCATGGGGGAGGGGAAGGGGAAAAAAAAGTTAGAGAGGGAAGGAAGCAAACCATAAGAGACTCTTGAAAACTGAGAACAAACTGAGGGTTGATGGGGGGTGGGAGGGAGGGGAAAGTAGGTGATGGGCACAGGGGAGGGCACCTGTTGGGATGAGCACTGGGTGTTGTATGGAAACCAATTTGACAATAAATTTCATATTAAAAAATTATAAATTTATAATAAACTGCTATTTAATGGGAAAAAAATAGTGATCTTTCTAAAGGGAAAATTTGCTCACCCATCAAGTACTAGATTATGACCTGGGCCGAAGTCAGACACCTAACTGACTGAGCCACCCAGGAGCCCCCATCATTGTTTTTGTGATGTATGATACTTCCCATCTCTAATACCTAGTCTCTGTGCTTCTTCTCAGCTTTTGAACAGGTGCCATGCAATTTACAAATCTTCCTGAATAGTAAAATGGACAAATGAGTTTTCTCTGAGCATGAAAGACAAATTGGTAAATGGACTAGCCTAGTCTGGGAGCCAGAACTTCAATGAATTTTCCAGCTTCAAATACAACGAACGCTATTTCACAGTGACTTATTCTCCTCGGTTTCATTTTTGTAGTATGAATCCTGGATTTAAAATTAGCATGAAAAAGCACTTTCTTGTAGATAGATTCCTACTTCAGGCTGCTTTAAAGCTGCAAAAGGCTTGGTTCAGTGAGTGCCAACCACATAAAAGAACCACCCTCCCGGGCAAAGAATGTTCCTTTCTTCCTTGCAATCTTCGGACTGCTGGATCCCCCCAAAGCTGTCAGGGAAAAGAAATCTTTCCTCCTCTTTCCAGGGAAAGGAAATTCTAGAGTAAAGACTAACCATTTAAATAATGATCTGTAAATCTTTTCATTAGTGGCCAGAGGGCAGAGTCCTTTAAAGGAGCGAGTGCCGACTGTGGCCACTGTTCAATTTGCTCTGTCCTGGAGCCCTGCAGGAAAATGTGTCCTAAGGTAAGGGAATAACAACCCCTGCAGGGCCAGCCAAGGATGTTCCTGAGCTCTCTCTCATTCATATGTGCTGTCCAGAATGCCCCAAAGCCTCTCTAGACTCTATAAAATAAGAATAAAGAGGGGCACCTGGGCGGCTCGGTCGGTTAAGCATCCGACTTCAGCTCGGGTCATGATCTCGACATCCGTGAGTTCGAGCCCCTCCCTCGGGCTCTGGGCTGATGGCTCAGAGCCTGGAGCCTGCTTCTGGTTCTGTGTCTCCCTCTCTCTCTGCCCCTCCCCCATTCATTCTCTGTCTCAAAAATAAATAAACGTTAAAAAAAATTAAAAAAAAAGAATAAAGAAATACACCTACAGAAATTAATGAATAGAAAATAGAAAGTCAGTAGAGATGATGAATAAATCTAAGGGCTCATTCTTTTGGCACTATCTTATTCCCTTGCCTTCCTTTTATTTTCTTCAGAGCACTCAAATTCCACTGCATTTTTGCTTGTTTCCTTCATATTGCCCCTTCTTCTTCAACAGTATGATCCCAAAACTGGAAGGGACTTTTACTGTTTTGTTCACAAAGATACTCTCAGCACCTGTTAATTACACTGTGTGGAAGAGAGTAGGAGCTCAATAATTATTGTTCACTAGATGGAAAATAAAGAAGGAAATGAAAACAACATATGCTGGGGCGCCTGGGCGGCTTAGTCAGTTAAACGTCCGACTTCGGCTCAGGTCATGATCTCACGGTTTGTGAGTTCGAGCCCTGCATCAGGATCTGTGCTGACAGCTCAGAGCCTGGATCTTGCTGTGGACTCTATCTCCTTCTCTTTCTGACCCTCCCCTGTTCACACTCTGTTTCTCTCTCAAAGATAAACATTAAAAAAAAATTTTTAAAAACCCAACATATGCCCAATAGAAAACATCAGACAAAATATATGTAATCTTGATATATATATATATAATCTATCTATATCTACATGTAGGTATAGAATATATATATATATATATATAAAATCTTGGAAAAATTAGCTAAAAATATATAAACAATAAATGTTTTTATATTTTAGTTACACTTTATATCACATTAGTTACATGTTATTTACATGTTAGCTATACTTTTTATCAGTAAGTCCCAGGTAAATTAAGATGATAATGTTAAACAAAACACAAGAATGAAATATTTATAAACTTGGGTCCTGGGCTGGGAAAAGTCTTTATAAAAGTGATCCCAGAGCAAGTAAAATGGAAAAGATTGGTAGTTGTGAATGTCTTCAAAGAACAAAAAAACTTTCCAATGTTTACAAACAAATAAACTAGGAAAGTATTTGCAACATACACTATAAACAAAGGATTTGCATTGCAATTATAAAAGAGCCTTTAAAATTCAAGAAAAAGATAAGTGATGTTCACTAGCCTTATTGTGGGGGATCGTTTTGTAAAGTTTAAAAATATTGAATCACTATGATGTACACCTGAAACTAAAATATTGTATGTCAATTATACTTAAAAGTGTGCCTTTTCAAAATAGACAAAATGTAGAGACAAGTGATTCACCAGAGAAAAAATGCAGGTGGCCAATAAACAGGAAAATGTAGAAATGCAAGCTCCTTGTAACCTCATTTTCACCTATTATAATGGCCCAAAAGATAGCTAATAAAGGCAGATAGTCTTGGTAAAGATGCTGAGCACTGAGGATGGCTTGCCAAATTGGGTCTTTCTGGAAAAGAGTCTCACAATTATACCTATTATACAAATCTTTAAAATAAGAGTAACTGTTACAACACTAGTTTTGCCTCTCAGAATTTGTTGTAAGAAAAATGCTAAGGAAATAGCCAAGATTTAGTCACAGAGACGACAATAACAATGCTGTTTATAGTCACTCTAAATTGGAAACAAACTAAATATCTATCAACTTTGAATTCAAAAACCAATCATGATTTATCTACATGATTTATATGGCCATTAAAAACAATTATGGACTGGGCATTAGTTGACATTGAACTATTCTTAATATTATTAAGAATATGATATGGACTGCGTTATGTTTTCTTTTAAAGTTCCTATCTGTTAGAGATACATTCAGAGGTAGGTGAAATGATATCATGTCTTCATTTGGATTGACTTGAAATATCCCTCCCTTTCTCATTCCAAAAAGTATGTGGGTAAAAGAGATGAAAAAAAAAATCATGACTCTGGGGGTCAGTACTGTGTGACCCTGGGCAAGTGACTTGCCTCTCTGTGCTACAGCCCCCATGTGACATGAGGCCAATAGTAAAATTTACTTCTTCGGTTGTTGTGAGAGTTGAATAAAACAATATGGGCATCATTTCCCCACAGTGTCCGGTGCAGAGTTAGGTACCTTCCCTGGATATGGAACATGCAAGGTCGTAGCAGGTGCTCAGATGTGTCTTGTGATCTTCAGAGGGCAGACTACCCTGCTTTTGAAAGGTTAGCTTTTTTCTTCCAACGCATGCCCGTATTTTGATGGTGCAGGGGTAAGGAGGTCTGGGTAACATCAGTGGGGAGTCCCACGCTGCTGGGAGAGAGCCAAATACTAGCAAAGAGAGTTACTTAATGGCTCAGAGTATCTCTGCTAGAGGAGAAGAAAAAACTGCTTCTTCCACAGTTGTTCTGGGTTTCCTCTGTTGCCTGTAATAACTAAAAAAACAGTAGAGAGTGGGCAGGAATTGAGTGCGGAGGCCGGGCCAGAGACTGACTTCAGAACCAGCCCTCTGACCCACTGGCTCATTCTTGGTTTTCCTTCCGGAGCATCATTTTAATTTGGGTAGGATCTTTCTGCCCAATGCAAAAGACTCACTAGTATGGACATTAAAACTAATATGGGCTCTTCAGCTTAGAGGTGCCCAGAGGGCAGCCCTGTGCATAGGTCTGTTCCAGGGCTCTGCAGGGAAATTTATCCTCAGTTATTTTCCAACTGAGGCCAACATTGGGAGTCTCTGGTCCGTCTCTCTTCCTGTTAGATCCTCGGGGGGGGGGGGGGGCATGGCTTAATCAATGAAAAGAGTTATAGGGTGGGATGGACGGGTCGATAAACGGTAGAGAAGAAAACGATCTTGGTCTGTTTCAAATTACACTTAATAAATCACAAAGTGTCGTAGATGAGCTGAGAATAGGAGTCCAAATTATTCTTTCTTTCTAAAACATTCAAACTCATCTCTGAAGCACCGAGTGATTAGACAGACAGGTGTGGCTTCTAGTGCAGGCTTTAAAAATAAGACACGATGGGGGCCCCTGGGTGGCTGAGTCGGTTAAGGGTCGGACTCTTGATTCCACCTCAGGTCGTGATCTCATGGTCTTGGGTTTGAGCCCTGCCCTGACAGTGCAAAGCCTGCCTGGGATTCTCTCCCCCCTTCCCCACCCTTCTCCCATGCTCTCTTTCTCAAAAATAAATAAATAAACTGTAAACTAAACTAAGGCATGATGGGGGGAAAGATTTGGTTCTTTTAGTTCTGTGTGGATATACTATATATCCTCAGCGTGAGATCGCTATGTCTTTCACGAATGAATATCACCATCTCAGTCCACTTGCCTGTCATAAAGGCAACACTGCACAGCTTCTTGATTTTTACTCCTTCCCTTATTTAAGCACATTTCTTTAAATCAAAAGGAAAGTTTCATTTTTACAAATACTGGGGGAATGCGGAGTTCAAGGCTATTATTCTATTTGCAGTCTTCCATCCATATCTTCCACTATTGCAGCCAAATCCTTAATGGGTAAGGACGAGTAACAAGGACGCTGGGAACACCCAGCTGTAAGGACATTGATGCAGAAAAACATGATCCTCCAGAAATACTGATTGTGCTTCAGACAATAGAATCAAGGGTAGTGTGTTAGTTTGCTTGGGCTGTCATAACAACTTACCATAGGCTAGGTGGCTTCATCAAACAGAAATTTATTTGCTCACAGCGCTAGAGGCTAGAAGTGCAAGGTCAAGGTGTCAGTAAGGGTGATCTCTTCTGAGGCCTCTCTCCTTGGCTTGTACATGGCTGTCTTCTCCTTGCAAGACCCACACCAGCTTGTTCTTCCCTTCTGTCTCCTAATCTTTTCTCTCTATAAGGCCACCAGTCATATTAGATTAAGGGCTCACTGATATGGCTTTATGTTACCTTAATTACTTCTTTAAAGGCCCCCTCTCCAAATACAGTCACATTATGAGGAACGGGGGTGCAGAAGGTAAGGAGTAACAGGAAAATTCAACATAAGAATTTGGAGGGCACAATTCCACCCATGACATCCAACCTTCTGGTCCACAAAGTTCATATCTTTCTCATACGCAAAATACATCTACCCCATTACAACAGCCCAAAAGTGAACCTATTCCAATTTCAACCTGAAGTCCAAAATCTTGACTAAGTATCATCCAAATCAGATACAGGAGAGACTCAAGGTCTGATCCGTCCTAAAGCAAAATTCCTTCTTGGCTGTGAACCTATGAATCAGAAGGCAAGTTATCTGCTTCCAAAATACAATGGGGAGACAGCCATAAGATAGATATTCCCATTCTACAAGGAAGAAATAGAAAAGAAGGAAGCAGTCATGGATCCAAGCAAGTCTGAAAAATAGCAAGGAAAGTTCCATTAGATCTTAAGCCTCAAAAATAGTCTTTGGTCCAGCACTCTGTCCTCTAGGCCTACCCACTCTAGTGGCACCCCTGCTTTTCTGGTCCACCAGGACAGTGACCCTGGTTGGATAGACTATGTGGTTTGGGGACAGGAGCACTAGACTGAAGAGACCCTAGGTGTGGCTCTATTTAATAACCAGCTCTGCGACTCTGCACATGACATTCAACGTCTCAGCATCTGGTTTCCTCATCTATAAAGTGAGATGGCTACCATTTCCAAGGTTATTTTTTATCTCTAAAATTATTTAGGTTGATAGGGAACGTTGGTCTTCTTTTTTGACTATTCCTGTCCTCACAAGAGGATAATGCTCACTGATTCCAAAATACAAAAATGCAATAATATTTAGGGACCATTTATCTGTCTACAGAGATCACGAACATGATTTTTACAAAATAGTAACGGAGATGTAGCCATTTTTCAGGATTCCTAATCAAGCAGTAAATCAATAAAACTTGAAACTAAATTCGAAGACATGCTTAATACAATAAAATGCAGACTTTTAGGTTTTGATCCAAGAATATGAAGTTCAGGTGCCTATTTACAGACCTGGCAATATGATAGCCGAAATCACCACTGTGGAGAAGCACTCTGTGTAACCAAATCCCTTCCTGCAAATCTGGGGGAAATTCTATTTTCAATGACACTTGGCACATCCTTCAGCAACTAATTGCCTACTCATTCACCAGTTCTTCATTTCTCCAGTTAAAAATCCCCCATCTTTTGTCTTGAAGATGCAGGCAGGAAGTGTTGCAGCAGGAAAATTAGAGAAAATGCAAAGGAGTTAAAATGAGAGCTGATTCAAGCCATTAGAAAAATGTGAGTCAGCAGGAGGTAAAACTAAATTATAAGAACCCTGAGGTTAGCAAGTCTCACAGGCTCAGTGCATCAGAGTGCAATCATCTCATTAGGTAGCAAATCATGCCAATGAATTAATTAGCATTGTCATTTCTTAATAACATTGAAAGAACCTCAAGAAAGACCTTTCATCGTCTTCAGCAATCCAGATCTCTAAAAGTTTAGATCTATCTTCATTTCAAGTGTTCTTTCAAGTAGAATCCAAGCCACAAGCTAATACTGGCTACTCGTCAAGCTGAGCATGGGAGGAGGGGGGTCATCTGCACTTGGGTGGTGACTGTACATGTTGCAGAAGATCTGTAAGTGACTGGGATTATTGACTATCAGAGACAGGAAGAAATTTAGAAGTTGTCCAACTGAATATTGTGACTTGTCAGATGGATCTCCAGTTCAGGAAAGTGAAGTACCTTGCCTAGACCACCCAGAAGATATAGGAATTCTTCACTATGTTCAACATTCTCCCAACTAAACTGACTCTATACCATAACACACAAAGGATTTTGTCTTTTGTGGGGTTTGTTTGGTGTTTCGTTTTAATTTTGAAGAAGATATATGTGATAATTCTTTATTTCTAGTGGTCAGAAAGAGAGGTGAAGCTTTCAGCCAAAGTATAAACATAAAAAATTATATATATATATATATATATATACACATATATATGTATGTGTATATATCTATATGTATGTGTGTATATAAATATATATACACACACACACATATACACACAATAATGCTCATACATATTTAACAATGTTCAGGTGTGTGTCTATATATATATATATATATAGACACACACATATATATGTTATATCTACATTTGGACATCCATTATAAAAAAGATCAGCCAGTTTTCAGGCCTGGAAAAAAACATCTTTCATTTTCCTCAAATAATTGTTAAATATAAAAGGCAAGTAGCATAGGGAGAGAAAGTTGCATTTGGAATAAACAAACGGCAGCTTGGATTTGCTTGTGTCCCTTTTTCAACAGTGTGTTCTAGAACAGTACCGGAGTTGTTTTAGGGATTCAATGGCTGACATTCAAAGTGCCTACATAAGTGCCTGGCAACTTGGTAAGCAATTAATAATTTCCCACAAAACAAGATTCTGTTGTGCTTCTGGGGAAGACTGTGGAGTCAGCATGATCCTCCCTCCAAGTCCTCCCTGCCAGCATGGCTGGACAAGTGGCATGGAGCAATTAGGGGGAATTGCCCGAGGGCTGGATCCTAGAGAAAGGGGCCACCTACTCATCACAAGTTTTGAAGAATTGGTTTTAGATTTTATGCCTATGGAGTTGATAACTATTTAGCAGATCTCCATATGGAGAGAAGAGCCAGAGGTAGCGGAATTAAAGTGAATACCAGCAGAAGCCCTCTTCTAGCTGCTAACATGAAGGAAAGAAGTGGAGGCCTAGATTGACTATTGTCACCAAGATGGCAACATAAGCTGTTGCTGAGCTTGCTCCCAAGAAGAAGAAGACGAAGAAGAAGAAGAAGAAGAAGAAGAAGAAGAAGAAGAAGAAGAAGAAACAACTATTCAAGCACAAGACACCACTGAGAGAATCTTAGAACACAGTAGTGAAAATGAAGCACCCCTTGCACCACAAAGACTAAGATAGATTGCCTTAGAAGGGTAAGAGAGGTAGCTCAATGTTGACTGCATGGCCCCTCCCCTGGCCAGCACAGCACCATGCAAAGAAGTCTCCCTTGAGCCTACAGTTTTTCCAGTTGGAAAAAATGGGGGGCCACCAACTCCCATCAGCATGAGAGTCTCTTTACAGAAGCCCCAGCTCTGATCTCACACCATGGGGGTTCAACTACTGGGAATCTGACTGTGAGAGAGAAAGGGGGAGAGGCTTGCAATAACCAGCATAAGGATGTTGGCAGACCAAACTTATACCTGCAGCATCCAAGCAGTAAAACCAACCAGCAGCTTTGCTCATCTATGGAACCAGGTTGGGATGCACTCTGACCAGGGAATTAGGTGAGATGGAGATCTGCCAACTTGGATCCTGAGCAAAGAATCCAGGCAAACACAGCGCCTACTCTGCAGTCTCACTTGGGTAGGGAACCAAGCCAGCAGTCCTATCCAACTGTTCTCAGCCACGGGCAGACACTCCCATTCCTGTTCTCAGAACCTGACCAGTTGCCTTGCCCCAAAATGCACTATAATAGCAAGCCCCCTTTGCCCAAAGACGTTAACCAGCGGCTAATTAACCAGCACATCCAGAAACCCAAACTGAGCTGACTGGTAAAGAACTGACTCTGCGAAGCAAATCTGTAAAGCCTGGAAGAGGAGTCCCATTGCTCAGATGCTCAGGTACCAATATAAGCAATCAAGGATCACAAAAAATTAGGTAAATATGACACCACTAAAGGATGCTAATGAAGTTCCGGTAACATCTCTGAAAGAAATGAATCTGTCAGACAAAGAATTCAGGATAATCCTCTTGAGGAAGTTTAGCGAACTACAGGAAAACACAGGTAGCTAAACAACGGTAGAAAAACAATGCATGAGCGAAAAGTTTGACAAGGAAATAGCTACCATCAAAAACAAACAGAAATCCTAGAGTTGAAAAATACCATACCTGAACTGAAGAATTCAATAAAGAGTTTGAAAAGGAGACGTGATCATACATAAGAATCAGTGATCTGGAGGATAGGACATTGGAAATTACCTAGTCGGAAGAGCAAAAAGAGAAAAACTATAAAGAAGGGGGAAGAAGCCCATGGGAATTATGGGACATGATGAAAAAAATCCATATATTCATTATAGGAATTTCAGAGTAAGAGAAAGGGACAGAAAATGTATTTAAGGCAAAAGTGACGAAAAACTTCTTGAACCTGGAGAGAGAAATAGACCTACAAATACATGGGGTTCAGAGGACCTCAGATAGGTTGAACCTATATAGGGCTACATCAAGACACATTATAATTAGACTGTCAAAAGTCAAAGATATAGAAAGAATTTTAAGAGCAGCAAGAGAAAGGAGAGAAGTAACAGGAGATGGATCCCCTGTAAGATTATTGACAGAATTCTCAACAGAAACATTTCAAGCCAGGAGAGAATGAAATGACACATTCAAAATGTTGAAAGAAAATAATGGCCAACCAAGAATCCCATACTGGATGAAGCTATGCTTCAGAAACAAAGGGGGATAAAGACTTTCCCAGACAAAAAAAAAAGCTGAGAGCATTTCTTACCACCAGACCGGCCTTACACAATGCTAAAGGGAGTTCTTTGAGCAAAAATAAAATGCTAATTAACATCATAAAAACATAAAAAGGCAATGCAAATCTCACTTGTAATGGTAAACACATAGTCACAGTTAGATTCTGCAATATGGTATTAGTGGTGCATCATTCACTTACAGCTCTATTTTTAAAGTTAAAAAAAAGAACATAGCAAAAACAACCATAACTATAATAATCTGTTATTAGTTACACAATTAAAGAAAAACATGTAAATTGTAACAGCAATAGCCTAAAACATGAGGGGGAGGAGAAGGAAAAGTGTGAAGTTGATAAATTCTACTGAAGTTAAGCTGTTATCAGTTTCAAATAGGGTGTTCAAATAAAGGCACCTGGGTGGTTCAGTTTGTTGAGCGTCTGACTTTGGCTCAGGTCATGATCTTGCGGTCCATGAGTTCAAGCCTCGCGTCGGGTTCTGTGCTGATAGCTTAGAGCCTGAAGCCTGCTTTGGATTCTGTGTCTCCCTCTCTCTGCCCTTACCTTGCTCACTCTCTGTCTGTCTGTCTCTCTCTCAAAAATAAATGAACATTAAAAAATTATTTTAATAAAAAAATAAAATGGGGTGTTATAAATGTAAGATATTTTATGTAAGTCTCATGGTAACCACAAGGGAAAATTCTATATAATTACACAAAAGAACACAATAAGGAAGTCAAAGCATTTGATATCAAATGCCATACAAACACAAAAACAAAGACAGCAAAGGAGCAACAGATCTACCAAACAACCAAAAAAACAATCAACAAAATGGTAATAGTAAGTTCTTACCTACCAATAACTCCTTTAAACAGAAAAGAAATAAATTCTCCAATAAAAGATATTAAATGGCTGAAACGGATAAAATAAAAAGAGCCAACCATATCCTGCCTACAAGAGACTAACTTTAGCCTTAAAGACACACATAGACTGAGAGTGAAGGGATGGAAAAAGATTTCAAGTGAATGATAACCCAAAAAAAGCAGGGGTAGCAATACGTATATCAGACAAAATAGACTTTAAACAAAAATGGTAAAAATAGACAAAGAAGGTCATTATATAACGATAAAGGGGTCAGTACATCAAAAAGATACAGCAGTTTAAAATATTTACGTGGCCAACCTGGAAGCATCTGAATATGTAAAGCACAAGTTAACGAACCTAAAAGAAGAAATCAACAGTAATACAATGATAGTTGGAAACTTCAATGCCTCACTCTCAGCAATGGATAGATCATCCAGAAAGAGAATCAATAAGGAAGTAATGGCTGTGAATAAGGGACCTAACAGACATATACAGAACATTCTATCCAACAATGGCAGAATACACACCCTTCTCAAGCATACATGGAACAGTTTCAACCTTCCATGCCTGGAGTAGAGTCTCTACCCTATGAGTGGAGGCTGGGTGAAGGAAGGCAGCCTCCAGCTTCTCAGCTTCGCACATCTGGAATCTTGCCTCTGTAACATGGAATGGGAGGGATGAGAAAGGTTGGCAAACTGCTTCTTCTAGGGAGATACCATAGCCCTTGATCTTTGGGAAAGGCGTTCTATCATATTGACCACAACTGCATAGAGTGAAACTTTATCAAACTGAGGTACAGTGGACAAGAGGAAGGAGCCAGTCATGTCTCAAGCACCACAGACTCCTGCTATTCTTAGTAAGAGTCAGTAGATTTTCTTGAGTACATCTTTCTTCACTTGCTATATTCCCTTAGGACAATTTCCAGGTGCTTAAAGTTGTTGGATGTCTTTTGTAATTTTCCCCACTTATGCTTGGTTGTGCTGGTGAGCGGGTCCATGATGGTCCTCAGGACACAATTCCAAAAGTTCTCTTCTATCTGTCTCTTTTTAAATGAGGTTTTGTGGTTGTGTCTTTCAATGAAACATCCAATTGATACAAACTGATCAAGTATTGGCATATTGGCATAAGATCGTTCATAATACTATTATGATCCTTGAATATCTGTGGATTTTGTAGTGATATTACCTTATTTGTAATATTGGTAATTTTCACGTTCTTCTTTTCTAGACTAGGGTAAACTAATTTTATTACTTTTTTTTTTTTAACGACCCAGGTTTTGGTTTTAGTGATTTTATATAATGTTTATCTGTACTCTAAAGTATTGATTTTTGCTCTGATCTTTATTATTACCTTTTCTTTTCACTTTGGGTTTTATTTGTTCTCATTTTTTTAGTTTCTTGAGTTTGGAACAGAGATCACTAACATGACAACTTTGCTTTTTCATAATATAGTTTGTTTATACGACAAATTGTACCCTAAACACTACTTCAGTGACAGTCTACATATTTCAACATGCTGTGTTTTCATTTCTTCAGTTAAAAATATATTTTTTCTTTTGATTTTCCCCCAATTGCTGAGTTATTTAGAAGTGTTATTTATGTTCCAAAGAATTCAAAATTGTTAAAAATATCTTTCTATCATAGGGGCGCCTGGGTGGCTCAGTCAGTTGAGCCTCTGACTCTTGATTTGGCTCAGGTCACGATCCCAGGGTTGTGGGCTCAAGCCTCACATGGTATGCACTGAGCGTGGAGCCTGCTTACGATTCTCTCCCTCTCCCCCTCGCCACCGCTTGCACATGCTTTAAATAAATAAATAAATAAATAAATAAATAAATAAATAAATTTATTTCCAGGCTTTAAGCCCTGCTGATTGCAAGAACCACTTTATTCAGCCCTTCTCATTTTCCAAGCCAATGGCTTTAGGGAAATGTTCTCCTTGTGTATTCTCCTCTGTGTTCCTCTCTTGCCCTTCTCCATGACCATGGCTCCCTCTCCTCCGGAGCACCTGCAATCTGTTCCTTCCTAAACCATGTCTCCACACTTCCTACCTTCTTCAGTGTGGCCTCTTCTCTCCCTTTAGCAGTGGAATTTGTTCTGTCAGTCTTCAGGACCATTTCTGAGGTATTTAGGGTGATCTGATGGTTATGTCGTGGTGTTTGTGGGACAAAACAAGCCTAGGGTCCTCCTACTCCACCCTATCTTTGATGCCTCTACTGCTTTAATCCTTTTAAATTTATTGAGTCTTGTTGTGTGGCCGTGAATATATTCTATCTTGATAAAGGACCTACATGCGCTTGAAGCTAATATGTTTTCTGTGGCTGTGTGGTGTATCCTGTAAATGTCAATTAGGTTAAGTTGGTTGATAGTCTTCTATATCCTTACCGATTTTCTATATACTTGTTCCCTACATTATTGAGCAAAAGGTATAGAAATCTCCAGCTCTAATTGTGAATTTGTCTATTGTTCCTTGCACTTCTATCAAATTTTGCTTCTTATATTTTGAAGCTCTATTATTAGGTGCACAAATGTTTAGGATTATTATATCTTCTTCATAAAATAAATTGAACCCTTTATCAATATGAAATGATCTTTTTTATAGTCGATAAAGTTTTCCTTGAAATCTGCTTCATGTGATTCTACCCAAGCCACTTCAACTTTTTTCTTCTTCTTATTACCATGGTATATCTTTTCCATCTGTTCATTTTCAACCTCTTTGTGTTTTTATATTCAATGTTTGCTTCTTATTAGCAGTATATTTTAATCCAACCTGAGAGTGTCCTTTAATTGGAGTGTTGGGACCATTTACACTTAACCCTTGGTTAGGCTACATTTAAGTCTGTTATCTTCCCATTTGTTCTTTGTTCCTTTTTCCGTCTTTGTTTTTTGCCTTCTTTTGGATTAACTGACTACTTTTAGGATTCCATTGCAACTCCTTTATTGGTTTATAAGCTGTATTTGTTTATTTTGTTATTTTAGGGTTTATTTCAGGCTTTATAATATACATTTTCAACTTTTTATAGGCTACTTTCATGCAGTTCTGTTCCACTTCACATAGAGTAAAATAACTTTGCAATAGTATACTTCCATTTCCTCCCTCCTGGCCTTCGCGCTATTTTTGTAATATATTTTATCAAGACGTACCTTGTTTACCGCAGAATACAACATTATAGTTTTGCTTAAACAGTTTAAAAAATAATATATAATCACCTGTGTGGTTAGGACGTGTATCCCCGCTTTCCAAAAGTTTGCGTTCTACCGCTTTGCTTTTAGGAAAGGCCTACTGTTTCGGCTAACTACATTAAATCCAGAAAGGGTTTCCACTTTGACGAAAACAGAAACAAAAACAAAAACAAACATCACTGTACTCAGGAAGGGAGTTCCTAAAAGTGAAGTGGCATAATATGAATTTTTGGAAAGCCAGGAGATACTTTATGCCATTTTCACTTGCAGAGGTTTTATTAACCCTCTACTTTTGTATAATTGGGAAAACCTTATTTCCATTCCTCTTCATTCCTTTGCATAGACGTAGGTTTTTATCTGGTACAATTTTTTTTTTTTCCACCTGATGGAATTCCTTTATCATTTCTTGTATTGTGGGTCTGCTGATGGTAAGTTCTTCCCTCACTCTTGTATGTGAAAAATCTTTATTTTTCCTTCATTTTTTAAAGATGGTTTTTTTTCCAGTAGAGAATTCTAGATTGACAGCCTTCTCTTCCACTATTTTCAAGATGCTGCTTCAGTGTCTTGCTTAAACTGTTTTTAAGAAAGCATCCATCATCTTTGTTCCTCTGTACATAACATATGGTTTTCTCTGCCTGCTTTTAAGTACTCTCTATCATTGGTATCGAGCAATTAATTATGACAGGCTTTGACACAGTTTTTCTTCATGGATTTTTTCATATTCTTGAAGCTAAGAACTTATCATTTCCACCACATTTGGAAAACATTCAGCCCCAATTTCTTTCACTTTTTCTGTTCCCCGTCTCTCTTTGCCTTCAGAGGCTTAATTACATCTAATTCATGTTTCATGATACCTCACGCATTTAATTTTTCTTTGTGTATTTAATAGTGAGAGTTTCTATTGCTTGTCTTCAAATTCGATCATCTTTTCTTCCTCAGTGTCTAGTCTTCCATTAATCACATCCATGTGCTTAACATCCTACATAGTTTAGTTTTCATCTTTAGAGGTTCTCTTTCAATTTAAAAAATCATGTCCATGTCTCTGTTTCATATGTTGAACATATAGAATTCAATTATTGCCGTTTCAGTGTCTTTTTTGGCTAATTCTATGCAACTGGTTTCAATTGACTATTTTTCTTTTCACCATGGGTCATATTTCCTTGCCTTTTTGTATATCTGACAACCTTTGTTTGGATGCCAGATATTGTGAATTTTGCCTTATTGAACACTGGATATTTTCGTATTCCTATGAAGATTCTTGAGCTTTGCTCTAGGATGCAATTAAATAATTCAGAAATAATTTGATCCTTTTGATTTTGCTAATATGATTTTCTAGGCAAGACCAGAGCAGAATCTCATCTAGTTATAATTATTTCCTACTACTAGTCAAGAACCTTCTTAGCACTCTATCCAACTCTCCATTAATCATAAAGTTTTCTAGTCTAGACGTTGGAAACAGGCACTTCTTCAAGCTCATTATGAGTAGCAGGTACTGTTTCCTCTCATTCTTTTGAATTTTCTTTCCCCAAGGTCAAATATTTTCTTTTTCACATGGTGCTGTATGTTCTGCTGACCATGCAAGGGACCTGTGGAGATCTCCAATGTTCTCTGTCAGTGCAGTTTTCTCTTCTCCAGTACTCAGTCCTGCAAACTCTCGTTGTCTTACTGTTTTGTTTTTAAGTTTATTGATTTATTTTGAAAGAGAGAGATAGAGGGGGGAGGGGCAGAGAGAGGAAGAGAGAGAGAATCCCAAGGAGGCTCCACACTCTCAGCATGGATCCCCATGCAGGACTTGATTCCAAACTGCAAGATCATGACCTGAGCCTGAATCAACAGCTGCACACTTAACCAACTGAGCCACCCGGGCACCCCTCTAACTGTCTTATTCTATCTGGACTTTCAGCTCTGTGCCCTCAATTCAAGGAGCCGACCATGCTTCACCTGGCTTCATTTTCTTGTTCTGATAGTTAAATGGTCTCTCAAGGCAGTAAGCTTGGACAATTATAGTGTTCATTTGATTTGTTTTCCATCTCTTAGGGATCCTTGTTCCTCACTGTTGATGTCTAGTGTCTTAAATATTGTCTCGTGTAAAGTCTGTTTTTGCCTTTTGTTTGTTTCAAGTTGGAGAATAAATCTAGTCCCTATTATTTCATTTTGGTTAGAAATGGAAGTTTTAAAACTTACAAGAAATGGGTTGAAATGTTAAATATCATCTGGTATCTTTCACAAGGAAATCAAAGAAAACAAAACTGTATGTAAAAATAGAGAAAGATGCAGCTGAGACGATAAGAGAACTGACAACGTTTTAAAAAATGCAGAGAAAAAAATGCCATGGTAACTTTATAAAAATAAACATTGTTTTTAAAAACAATATTGGGTTACAGAAAAATTGCAAAGATAGTACAAGGAATTCCCATACACCCCACACTGAGTTTTTCCTATTATTAACACTTAACATTATATGGTGCATTTGTCATAATTGATGTAACAGTACTGATACAACATTTTTAACTCACATCCCTAATTTATTTGAATTTCCTTAGGTTTACCAATTCCTTGGACCAATTTATGTTCTAGGATCCCACTCAGGATACTATAATAATTTTAGTTCATGTGTCCTTGGGCTCCTTTTGCCTATGACAGCTTCTAAGACTTTCTTCTTATTTATTTATTTATGTGTTTATTTATTAAAAAAAATTTTTTTTAACGTTTATTTATTTTTGAGACAGAGAGAGACAGAGGATGAACGGGGGAGGGTCAGAGAGAGGGAGACACAGAATCTGAAACAGGCTCCAGGCTCCGAGCTGTCAGCACAGAGCCCGACGCGGGGCTTGAACTCACGGACAGTGAGATCGTGACCTGACCTGAAGTTGGCCGCTTAACCGACTGAGCCACCCAGGCGCCCCAAGACTTTCTTCTTTTTGATGACTTTGACAGTTTTGAGAACTACTGGTCAGGCATTTTATAGAATGTACCTCAATTGGAATTTAGCTGATTTTTTTCCCTACTGGTTAGAGTAGGGTTATTTGTTTTGGAGAGGAAGATCACAGAGATAAAGTGCCACTTTCGAACTATCACATCATGAAAACAAACTAACATGATTTATGACTGGTGATAATGACTTTGTTCACCTGGCTGAAGTTGTCCGTACAGACTTTTCCACTGGGAAGTTCTTTCTTCCCCCATCCATACTATACTCTTTGGAAGGAAGTCACAACATGCAGTCCACACTCAAGAAATGGGGATTTCTGTTCCATCTTCTTGAAGGCAGAGTTTCTACGTAAATGATTTGGAATTTTTCTGCATGAGTAATTTGTTTGGTCTTCCATATTTATTTATTTATTTATTCAATCAATCATCTATTTAAATCATTGTGGTGTCATAGATAGTTCCTTTATACTTGGGTTATAATCCAATACTACTTTACTTCTTTTCTATTTTGTTGCTCAAATATTCTGGCTTTGGCCATCGGAACCTCTTTAAGTTGACTCCTGTGTCCCTTTTGCATACTTCCATCATTGCAGCCTCTATCATTTCCTTACTTTCTGACACTACAAGTTGTTCCAGAGTCATCTCATATGTTTCCTTCTCCAGTCCAAGAACTAAGTATTTCTTCTGGAAGCCCTGGTTTCTTTTATGAGAAATGTATTAGAAACCAAGATCTGCGCCCTAGGAATGTTTATTGCCATTGGGGCGTCATTTCTTCTAGGCCTTCTTAGCTGACAGAGCAATAATATACATGTGTATACTGATCCAAATATATACACATATCTATAAATATTTCCACATGTATCTGTTCCACATGTATATTTCCACATGCTTTATGTATCTGTTTTAAGCCAAACACGAGTTTATATTGATGCCCCTAATCTAGTCCATTACCACATAGATCATTCTAGCATCCTTTTTCTGTGTATCTATAATATCCATCAGGCAAATTTGGCTTCCACCATATGCCATCCATTCACATAATTGTTCGATACCAGTATACACGTATAGTGGTATTAGAAGTGTTAACTCATACCCAAAAGGGAACAAGTATATCGGTTAGAATACGGTACTTATGTACAGTTCCTTTTAGTCTTATAGACTCTGATTATTTCCACAGGAACATAGGAGGTACTTAGTTTAGTGACTTTGCTCCCACCTGCACTGAGGTTATTTTATATATTTGTGGTACAATCTCTGTGTGTGTGTGTGTGTGTGTGTGTGTGTGTGTATGTGTGTATGTATGTATGTATGTATGTATGTATATTACAATTTGATTTTGTCACATTCTTCATTCCATCTTGGATCTCCTGATTTATGACTTTTAAAACGACTTTAGGTATAGAGAAAATAATTAAGCTCAAGTAAATCAACATAACCAAAAAGTTTTTGGCATAAAGTAATAGTAGAAAGGTTTTCTGCAATACACTAAAACATGTTTTTAAGGTTGTAATAATTATAATAGCATGGTAAAGATACACCAATAGACTAAAAACTCAAGAGAATAAAAAACAGAGCCCAGAAGCCAACCTAAAAATATATTAAAATTTAACATAGCTATGAAAGGAGCATTCAAAATAAGCTTCATCTGGTATTCTTTTGGAGTCTAATGTCCATGCTAATCTTTCATCACACAATTGTACTGTTCAAATGCAACCATTCTATAATGAGCATTGTTCTTCAAGGTCATGGGGTATGGCCAGGATATGCTGGCCTTGGCCACACAGACAGGTTTGGCTGATGTTAGAAAGTCTAACTCCTCTGTGAAATTGGTCCCCAAAGGGCATGACCAACCATCCAAAGAGGCTCAGCAGACCTGTTTCAGATTCGAGCAACAGTAATAGGGAAGACAACGTGGTCCAAGTGACAGTTCAGACAATAGAAATTCACAAGCCTCCGGTGAGAGGAAGTATTTGGGGTAAACTTCAGCCAGAAAGCCTGGTGTGGGGTAAGGATGTGATAGTCCCTGGTGAAAGACATCTAGTCTTGGTCAGCAGTGACAAGCAAGGCTCTAGTACAACTTGCTGAAGTTTAATTCACTGAACTTACTAAAGACTTAAGAGGAGCTGGACTGCCAATCAGGAAACCAAGGCAGGCACCCAAGCACGTAAGTAAATCAACCCAGGCATTGAATAGTAGGAACAAGGGGGCAAAACCACTTCGGGTCTCTCAGACTGGTGCAGACCCTGGGGCCAGCTGAGCTTTTCAGGGGATTAAATGCTCATAGTCAGCAAAGCTGGAGATGGAGATTGCAGGTGTTACACAGACAGGACTTATGAAATGGGTTGAAAATAGAAAGGTTGGTAAGTGAAGGAAGGGGATGCATGAAGAGAGATAAAAAATAAAAAGCTGCTGCAGAAAGTATATGTTGTGATTCTCTCAACAGATGTGTTCATAACAAAAGTTTATTATTTTTACAGGAGTAGTAATAGATCTCCCTCTACGCTGGGTCTGGAGGAGGTATTTTGATCAGCTATCATCTCATGAGGAAAGTGAACATGTTTAGAAGCTTTCTCTTAAGGCAGTGCTCCTCAAAATAGGAACTCTGTATCCCAGGGTGATGTGTTCAGAAGCCTCCCCTCATATCCTTGAAGCTGGTAGTGATGTCCAAGTGCAGGCTTTTCTATTTTTTTGGTCAATACCTCCTCATCCTTTTCCCCCACCCCATTCTGGCAGTCAGGAAGGTGCTGAAAGGAAGGTGCTTGCCAAAGTCAGACTTGAAGATTCATAATTTAGCCTTTGGCCGGGACGGCTGTGTTCATGAAAGAGCCAAGGATAAACCTAGATCAGACAAATGCCACTTTTTGAAGCCAAGAAATGTTAGAACCATGACCAGAGTATTATTCTAGAAAATATAGATTCTTGTCTTCTGTCACGTGTCTGTGATGCTTCATGTTTCATATTTACTTAGTATGTGTGCGTGTGCGTGCACAAGACTAGTGCTATATGTGAGAGTGAAACTAAATATGCAAACCTGTGTCCTACAGTGGTTGCCTCCTTGATTCCTTGACGTGAATTCCCAGACCAAGCCATCTCAATAGTTCTGATTTCTTCTATACACCCATCCCGCCCTGGTGCTTCACATCCAAAGAAGGAGCCTAAGTCTTACTTAGTCATGTAAGTAACTTTTACTCTCTAAAAGGAAACTAACATTTATAAAGCACCAAGAATGCATTATTTCATTTAACTCTAAAAATCAACAAGATAGGTATTATCGTTAATTTTATCAATGAAGAAACCTTAAGGATAATTCATTTGTTTATGATCTTACAACTATTAAATGGCAGAAACAATATTGGCGTATAAGGGTTACACATGCTAAGAGGAAACAGGAAAGAAAGAAAGAAAGAAAGAAAGAAAGAAAGAAAGAAAGAAAGAAGAAAGAAAGAAAGAAAGAAAGAAAGAAAGAAAGAAAGAAAGAAAGAAAGAAAGAAAGAAAAAGATTTCTTCAACAGTGTATTGGGGCAAAATCTAATTCATCTTTATCCATTTTCAGAACTTGGTAGAGACTAGAGGGAAGGAGGAGCTAATGTTTCATGAATATGGAATGCTCGGCTAGAGGAAAATTAATTAAAAGATTGATCCTTTACGCTTATATTTGGCAACCACAATTTTCAAAAGCACATCAATAGAGAAATGTGATCCTTTAGACATCAGCTATCTTAGAAATAAACAAAATTAAAGAATCGGAATTTTAAAATTTGCATGTACCTTAGAAATGATCTTAGCTAATAATTTTCAAACCTATGGAATCCTCAGGATTCTATGGAAATCCAAAACCATGGGAGGGGTGAGGGGTGGGAAAGGAGTGTCAGAGGAAATCAATGAAAATGAGTGAACTCCCAAACAAGAGTTTAAAAAAAATTGTTTAACTTATAAAAGACTTTTCTCATTAGTAACAGAGTTCTAATCTTATTTGTGATGGTTAAGTACCCAGCTCAAAAGACTACATTTCCCAATCTCCCTCATAGAGAAGAAACTGGCCAATGAGATGACAAAAGAGGTATTACATGAGATTTCTGGGAAGACTTCTTGAAAGGTAAGGTTTCCCTTTTGTCTGCCCTTCTCAGCGGTGGCCTGGAATGTGCAGGTGATGGTTGGGATTCCAGCCCTCAACTTGAACTCTGGGGGACATTGAGGATAGAAGCCATGCTTTGAGGATAAAGGAACTCAGAATGAGGAGCTTCAGTCGGAGATGACAGTATGGAGCCAACCATACTGTATCAGTCCCAGACTGCCTGTCTCCAGACCTATTTTAAGAGTGAAAAAACAAAATTCTGTCCTGTTCAAGCCAGTATTCATTCCTGTCAGTTACAACCAAATGCAATTCCTAGGGATAAGCCACATTTAGCATATAAAAGATCAGATGTCCTAAAAATTGCCTTTGAGGTATCAGTTCTAAAGAAGTTAAACATTTATTCACTGTTCTTTTTGAAATCCCAATTTGAGTAACTTCCTAGCCATCTGGGTGCTCTTAATGAAGACGCTGTGACTGTGTATAAAGCACGGACGTGCTCATGTTTCCAAGTGAACTTTACAAAAGAACAGGAAATTTTTATAAGCATTTTTGTGAAATTAAGTCAAGCAATATAAACTTATTCTCAGAAACAAGTAAAATCAGTCCACTATGAAAATTAAAAGTGCACACATTGCATAATTTAGAGATGATAGTAAAAAACACTCTTACATTAAATCAATATATTTTTATTTTTGGACAAAGCTGCACAAAAGCTTTAGAAGAAGAAACAGGTTGGGGCACCTGGATGGTTCAGTCGGTTGAGCGTCCGTCTTCGGCTCAGGTCATGATCTCGCAGTTTGTGAGTTTGAGCCCCGCTTCCGGCACTGTGCTGACAGCTCGGAGCCTGGAGCCTACTTCAGATTGTGTCTCCTTCTCTCTCTGCCCCTCCTCCACTTGTGCTCTGTCTCTCTCTATCAAAAATAAATTTTTAAAAATTTTAAAAAATAAAGAAAGAACAGGTATAAGCCGCCCATGAAAATCAGCTATAAAGTCAAAAAGTGGTAGGAAAATATTGAAGGTTTTAAGGTTAAAAAAAGGAAGTACCCAAACAATACATTCCTGTGGATGTCTTTTCACCAAGGATGCTCAAGGAAGGTTTGAATTTGGTTTTGAAGCGGAGATTATGGAAAAGAGAGTCTGACCACATGTCATGGTGAAAGCTGGCCTCCACACCCCATGGCTATAAATCCCCCCTTCATTTGTGAAATATATGAGAATTGTGAATTGTATGTAAAATAGATGAAAAATAAGATCGCAGCTCTCCTCTACATTGCCCCGAAAAAAACCCCAAAAGCCAGCTCAACACCATGACTTTCTGTTTTGTTTTGGTTTTGCACTGAGAGATTGTTTGAAGGAATACTTACATCGACATCCAGATTTCTCAACCTCAGCGCTGTTGACATTTGGACCGATAATTTCTTGTGGGATGCTGTCCTGTGCTTTGTAGAATGTTTAGCAGCATCCTTGGCCTCTATCCACCGATGCCAGAAGCAACATTCCCCCCACAGTCATGATAATCAAAAATGTCTCCAGACATTGCCAGTGTCTCCTGGGGGCACGGTGTCGGGGAGCCGCCCTCCTGAGGACCACTGTTTCGGCTATGTTTTACTTCCATAAAAGGTTAGAGAGAGTGCCTGATGTTAAGCGAGATTGAAGCAGGAAAAGAATGAGAAAAGATTCCAAGCACTCCTCCACCCAATTCTGTAAAACCTTTTTCTCTTAGAGGAGTGGGACAGCGACAGCAGCGATGACCTAGAGAGGCCCCCCAGCCACACATCCTTCACGTGCAAGAACACGTTTCTCTGCTCAGGCACTCCTGATGGCCAAGTTGTCCTGGGCATGGTTAGAGCAAGGGAAACCCTCTCCCTGCTGACAAGTGGTCTCTTTTTCCCTTCCCTTTGGCCTCAGGGCACTTTCTGGCAGAGAAGGAAAAAAGACCTAGACATCCATGAGTGGAAACACTGCAGTCTTTTCTCTTGGACAAGTTGGCTCTGGCTCTAATGAAATTACTTGCAGTTACAGCAAAAGGACCCCAACCTTCTCAAAGAGTCCACTGACTATACTGGACAGTCAGTAGCTTCTCTTTCCAGGGCTGCTGCCGAGTGAATGTTTGCTAAAACATACACGGGCTCTGATTCAAGATGAAAATTACGTATTTACTTACTCCTTCCTCTAGATTCCCGACGGGGATGACCTAAGAATGCAGCACAGGTAAAAATTTACATTGCCATTAGAAACTACAGAAGTGTCGCATTCAAGTGAAGCGCCAGAACTATTAACAGAATTCTGCAAGAAATAAGAAGCTGGATTGAAAGGAGGGCCAATTCATGTGAGGGTCACCATATGAAGAGGGAAAAGCCCAGCCAGAGACTATATGGAAAGGATCTTCTGGGTCTCCTGGGGCAGTAGGTGGGGAAAATGTAAAGCTTACGTCTCTAGGTAATGCATCTGTCAATCAAGGATCACAGAGTGGAGATTCTAGTAAGAGGCTAGCTCCCAGCTTACATTTGACAGTGAGGAATGAGAAGTGAAGTATACACTGTTATTACCCATCAACCCATTCTGTCTCTTTCCCTCCCCCCCATCTTTGTCGTCCTTTTTTCCTTCCTTCCTCATATATTTTCATCTTTGCTTCCCTCCTTCCACCCTTCTTCTCCTTCCTCTCCTCTTGCCCTCCTCTTCCCCTCCCCCCTCCTCCTCCTTTTTCTTCTTCCTCTTCTTCATCTCCTCCTCCTCCTTCTTTCTTCTTCTTCTTCTTCTTCTTCTTCTTCTTCTTCTTCTTCTTCTTCTTTTTCTTCTTCTTCTTCCTCTTCTTCTTCTTCTTCTCTTCTTTTTCTTCTTCTTCTTCTTCTTCTTCTTCTTCTTCTTCTTCTTGTGTATAAGCAGACAGTCATTGAAAGCTTATTGTTCCCAGACACTATTATAAGCATTGGAGATATAACAATATACAAGATAGTATACAGTATACTATTTGTTCTCTATTTGGTAAGACTAGTTGGAAGGCAGAGAACAAAACTACCACCCGGATAAATTTTAGTTGCAGTGACGGCATAAGCAGGATAGAAAACAGAATGCCACTAAGTCTTCTTCATTTGGGTTCCACCAGATCACAGGGGAACCAAAAGGAGTATTAGAGAACCAGGGGAGGGAGTAAGGTTTCCGTTCCTGCTCCCACCACTCAGACTAGGAAAAAGATGCTTCTACATAAGGGAAGACAGTGAAGGGAGAGCATAAGAGGGAGAGTTCCTTGGGTTCTAGAGCAAGGAGTCCTGTGCTCTCGGGAGATCCCAGGAAACAGCCAGATCCAGAGGAGTAGAGTCTGTGGAGTGTGTCACAGGCAGATGGGGCATTCCTGGTGAAAGATCATGGGAGCACAGCTGACACCTGGGTGGACTTACCCTGAACTTAGATACTATACTGAGGAAAGAATAACGTTATGAATTAATGGAGTTTAAATTTCTACCAATCTGGTGACATAAGACATTATATCTTATGTCCAGTTTTAGAAAAATTCAGAAAAGTTGTCCATGCTGCACACACTAAATTTGTGAACTCGGATTCATACAGCTATATTCATAAGTCTCTCTTATCTAAAGTAAATTAATAAATCACAAAAAAATCCTTTCCTAAATCCTACATCTCTCTCTGCTATCACTCATTCACTTCTGTTCACAAATTTGTTAAACATGTTCTTTATTAGCTACTGCAATTTCCTCCCTCCCTACACACTCACCCTTCAACCAACTCCAGTATGGTTTCTGTTCCTGTTATCTACCAGGAAAACATTTATTAAAGTTCTTGGTGACTTGTAGGCTCCTAAATGCAGTGGGTACTTTCCAGCTTATTTCATTTCATTGTATTTGATCTTTAAACAGCATTTGGCACTGTTTTTGGCTCTCCTTTTTGAAACTCTGGCTTTCCTTGCTTTCATGACATCACACTCTCCTGGGCTTTCCTACTGGCTCAATCTTCTCAGTTACATTTATAGGCTCATCCCCTCCTTGATCATTTAATATTGGTATTCCTCAAGATTCAGCCCTAGGACCCTTCTCTTTTTACTCTGTCCTCCCTCCCTGCATGTTTGCATTCGTGACCATGGCTTAATGAAGCCATTGTTATATATCTATATCTATATCTATATCTATATCATCTATATCTATATCATCTATCTATCTATCTATCTATCTATCTATCTATCATCTATTAAATGACTTTCAGTTTATATCTTTTGATCAGTCCTATCCTCCATACACTGGATCCTTATATCCAACCACTTATTTGGACCATTCCAGAATATCTCAAACATGTCCAAATTTGACTTTTTGATCTTCCATCCTGTGTAAACCTGCTCATCTTCTCTAGTCCTTTTATGGGTGATTGGCATCTATCTCTCCACTTCCTCCCATATGCATTCTTACTCTCTGGCTTTGGGTCGTACTGGCCTTCTCTTTGTCTTCAAATGGGCCATGCTCTCTTCCCCATAAGGGTATGCTGTTCCATCTGGAACGTTCCCCCTTGCTGCCTTCCCTTCGATGTAGACTCCTCTTCTGATCTCCACTCAAACATTCCTCTGCAGGAAGTCTTTCCTGTCATCGTGCGGACATCATTTCATTAGGCTCATCTGGTACCTGGCATCATGGCACCATGTTCCTTTTGTTTCATGTGATTGCACATTCATCAATCAGTATCTGACCCCTTCTCTCAATTATAAACTTCCTGAAGGCAGGGGCATTATCTGTTGCTAATCTCCATTTGACCCCAGTGTCAATATGCTTGGAATGAATAAAATAATTATCAGTAACAGAGAGAACTGTTTTCCCCAAACTGAGTTGTTTGCCTTTTCTTTGTGATTTGTAGCGTTTTCACATGCGGACTTTTTTTTTTTGTGTGTGTGTGTGTGTGCGCAATCTACTGTATCCATCTTTCCTCCTTTAAGGCCATTTTTAGAATGGCCTTTGCCACCCCAAGATTACATAAATATTCACCAAAATTTTCTTCCAGGACTTTTATGGTTTCATTTGCAAGATTTCATTCTTGAATCCATCTGGAATTTATTTCTGAAAGAGGCGAAATAGTGCCAGCTATTTTGTTTCAGAGCCAGTTCTTCCTAAATTGAAAACTTCAGCTATATCCAGTAGTGTGATGTCATTGGAGATAATAGGATTTAGGATCGGAAGGCCTGGATTTAAGTGCAGTTCCACCACTTGCTCACCGTACACATTTTAGCAAGTCATTTAATCTCTTTGCGAATTATCAGAAACCTTTACAGGAGGAAGACTCAGGCAAGACACAGTTCAGGAATCCTCACGAACAAAATGGCCATTGAAAAGGTAAGAGAGGGTGGAAGAGTGGCATACCGATTAAGAGTGATGAGCAGTGGGTGTTGTATGGCTGCGATGAATCACCAAATTCTACTCCTGAAACCAGTACTGCACTGTATGTTAAACTACCTAAAATTTAATTTAAAAAAAAAAAAAAGAAAAAGAAAGAAAAGAGTGTGGGTTGAGTCAGACTATCTGAGTGGCAACCATTTTATCATCCACAAGATGACATAAAAAACTGTAACTATCTTTATGCTTTATGGTGGGGCTTAAATACATTAGTGAATGTCAGGCACTTAAGGCTGGTGTCCATAAGCAGTAAGCGAGGGTCCTCATAGCAAGGGATGTCACCTTTTTAGTGAGGGTAGTGGAGAACAGGTCCGTCTGTGCTCTCTTGAAGGAACTAGGAAAGTAGGTAGTGTGCTACCTAAGGGCTAATAGGAATCTAAAGAACACGACGTAGAGCTGTCAGTTTCCTGGCAACACGACCAAACCGATTCCCTCCCACCTCTGATTTCCGTTTGTTCTTGCAGATCTGCTGTGTGTGGCCTCGTCTTAACGTGCACAGAGGTTTAATGTTTTCAAGTGTCAAGGGTGTGAGCTTATGAAATTCAGTACATTACTACCTCAAAGTTTATAGAAACCTGGTCCTTTGATATCGACACGTCTTAATAATATATCTAGACATGAATACCTCTCAAAAGGAAGTAATAAATGCCGGGGAAGTCTCCTTCCCCAGCAAGTGAGCTGGCGAAGAGTTACCTCATATGCCCACTGATAAGGAACCTCTTCATCACCGTTTCGATCCCCTAAAGTGCAGAAGGAACTGGGGAGGTGGCATACAGGAACTACCTAGTATCACGGAATACTAAACACTGAGTCGCCGTTGTCACTTACCTTTTCCAGTCTATTTCCTTGGGTTGCAGACCCTGACGTGGCCCAGACTCACATGACAACAGGCAGGGCCAGGCCAGGAGCTGCAGTGTCCACACACTGATTGAAATGATTAATGGAAGTGTATGTGTGTTTCACTGAGTTCCAACTAAGGGATTTATGACTGGCACTGGATTTAACACTGTAACTTATTTGAAATTGCTTATCATTTTACAGTGTGTCACATAACTAGATAGCGTCAGTCACTCATCTGAGGATATAATAAATCCATTTTATTGGTTTTGTTGGAGGTTTTTGTTTTGTTCGTTTTGTTTTCCCTTTCGTGCCGGGAAGAAAAATGTTTTCTTTCGTTTTGTTTTGGTTTGTTTTTCTGACATGGTTCACTTTTATAGCAGAAAACATCCAACAAATTTCCCACAGAGAATTCAGGTGGTTATTTGACATTGATGATTGTAAGTGCAGTTGAGTAATTTTAACTTTATTAACTATAATGTATCAATTCAGGGAAGCAGCCATTACTGGAACCTTGAAAATAACATGACTTTTCCCCCCACCTTTACCTCCCCCATCACCAGTTCAATGAGCGGGATTGTAGGTGGGGTAGGGGCAGGCATGAGTCTCGGGAGCGTTCTCTGCTACGCTGTTGAGAAAAACAATGCAAGCTCCCTTTCTCTGGTTCTCTCGTGTTCGGTAATTAGTCCTCCATACCCATAGACCTCCTGGGGTGTGCAGGCATGGTTTTCACTATATAGACTGTTCCAGCCAGGTCTGTGATTCTTCTGTGCCAGCCTCCGGGCAGATAATTCAACTCAGCCCTCTGTTCTGCAGTGGGGACCAATTACATCAAATTCAGAGGCAGGAGTAAAATGCCTCATTTTCTCTCAGGTTCAAGCCATATCTTTCAGTCAAGGATTGGCAACAGCAAAACCGATATTTTGATACCCCTCCCGTCCCCCACAAGCACCCAACCATTTGCTGGGTCGTGTTTCTTCTCTACCTATTGCCAGCCACAGAGAGAAAGTCATCATTAACTGGGACTCATGCTCTCATGACACGATACGATCAGTTTGCTCAATCCCAGGCACCAAGCAGAATCCTTGCTATTAAGGTCAGCAGCAGGGAAATGCCAGTTGACCACATGACCTGTCATTTGAGTGGAAACAACAACAACAACAACAACACAACACTACTCTAATGCAATCGATTTCAGTTATTGTGTCTTGATGTTAATTATCTGAAACAGCAGAAAATCAAATGTTATCCTAATTTCTCCTCAGAACCGAGACAGGAGTCAGATCCCATACAAGGAACATTGACCCAAAGCCGGAGAAACAGGCACAAAATCACTAATTGACCTCCACTGAGGGGGGAAAAAGAACAACAGAACATTCTTTTCTCTTTTGTAATTTTTCTCTCTTGAGTTTTCTTTCTCGGTTTTCGGAAGAAGCGTCCTCAGATGGGATATTAGTGCTTTTTAATTTTAGATGAGAATGAGTCACTTCTTTTTGGAAAACGGCTCCAGGCCATGCACGGTTCCATTTCAGGATTTTGGATGGCTCTGTTGAGGTCTTCAGGCAACTGGCAACCCACTGGTCAAGGATTAGTGTCTGGCCCAATGTCACGCCCTCTAAGTTGCCACAGGCGTGTCACAGATATACTCAATAGACCCAGGGCAGCACTGGCAAGATTTATTATTTTTATTATTTGTACTATTTACTTGAAGGCACTGCTTATTTTACTGGGAACGGGAACTATTTACATTTCGCCAGTTCTATTAGTTTCTTGGGCTGCCATAACAAACTACCACAAACTCGGTGGCTTAAAACAACCAAAATTTATTCTCTCACAGTTCTTGAGGCCAGAAGTCCAAAAATCAACGTGCCCGCGGGGGCGTGCTCCCTCTGAAGGCTCTGGGGAAGTATGCTTCCTCGCTTCTTTCAGTTCCAGTGGCTCCAGGCATTGTTTGGCTTATGGTCCCAACCCTCCAATCTCTGCTCTGTCTTCACATGGCCTTCTGCTCCGTGTGTTCTTCCTTCCATACTCTTGTTTTATAAAGGCACCTGTCAGTGAATTTATGGTCCACTTTTAGCCATGCTGTCGTCATCAAGAGATCCTTAATTACATCTGTAAATATCCCTTTTCCAAACAAGATCACACTGACAGGTTCCCAGTGGACATGTCCTGGTGGGTCCCATTCAACACACCATGCCAGCTGTGTAAGGAGAAGATGTGGAAAAGTGAGTTAGCTGGCCCTGTATTTCTGATGTATCTCAATGATTTTGAGCCCCACAGAGAGCGCACTGCCTTTCTGCATCTTCCCAGTTGGCCCCATCCCAAATCTGCCTCTTGGCTAGGCAAATCTTGCACTGATTTAAGAAAGAGACACTTGAGGAGGAGATCCTACCGTGGCATTCTGTGCATCCTGCCTTTCCCACAACTCCCTGGTGAGTGTTCATTAAATGTCTCATGAAACTAAACTAATATGACAACCTCGTCCATTGTCCTCCCCGGGTAAAACCACCATGCTGTTTAACCTCAACACTCACCTTCCCACACCTATTCCCAAGTGTAGACCAAAGTACCGACTGACCTCATACAGCATTCGCGACTGCCAACAACAAACGGACATGGAACACAGATCAGCAATCCTACCTTGTTTTCTAAGTATGCTTTCCAGGACAATATTATATACCTTCACTGTCCACAAGAATCCCTCCCCCAACACTCCTAGTTGTCGATCTTACTTCTCACTGTATTGATAATATTGAAACAGTCTTTCCATTCTGAAATGTACCACCTCTTTTCTCACCCGGACACTATTCCTTTCAGCTAGTTTCTCATAATTCCTTCCGAAGGACCTCACTGCTGCAATTAGCCCTTCTTTCAATCATCTCTCTCTCCTCGGAGCATTCCTACCTCCAGGAATCAATCCTACTAGTGTTCAAGTATATTCTCGTAGCTCCAGTACCTATGAATAAACTCTCTCTTGGCCCCAAAGTTCCCTTCTATTTTGTGTCCTTTTCTCCACTCCCCTTTTCAGAAATTCTTGTTTTGTTTTTAACTCATTTTCCTCAAATTTCATTTCCCATTACCCTATGGGCATTATCCACATAAGAATCTCAATTCCCCTTTATGCCATCAATTTCACTGACCATCTCTGTATCCTTAGTTTCCTTAACTTTTATTTGAGCAATTTCCCTGTATTTTGCAGGTTTCTGCACATTCTTTATAGGTTTCATCTTCTTCATTGCGCCAGTAACTTCCTTTTTTTTTTGGTGACATCTAATTTATGCAGAGATAAAATCCTACGGCCAATATACCTACCTCAGTTTTCTATTTGGGGGACTTGGTTTAAAAAAAAAAACAAACCTTGGTGGACTGCTAAATTATGCATGAATCCATTTTGGCAACTGCATTGAAATATTCCTCTGTCGTATAGAATCTACATATCATACAGAATGGTCACTGGGTTTTAGAATCTATTAGAGTGGTGAAAATGATCTTAAAAATTGGCAGGACATTTGTTTCCTGTGGAAGTGATTGGAGCATGACCTTTTGTACAAATCATATCGTTAAGTTATTTCCTTGGAGCAAGAGGGTCTAAATATATCTCTAATGGCGCACATTTGTATGGCCCTTTATAGTTTTCAAGGAAATTTCATATCCATTACTTTATTTGATCCTTACAATAGCCCTATAAGATACTGGTATTTATCTAATTTTCACAGACAGGAAGAATGAGGCTTCTAGAGTCTGTATGACTCACCCAACACCCTCCACCTAGTGCTCAACTTAAACCCATGGCCATTACCCCAGTGGCTCAACCTTGAGTGCACAATAGAATCACCAGGGAGCTTTCAGAAATCTCAACACCCAGGCTGCACTCAACACTAATCAAATCAGAATCTCTGGGGTGAGATCAAGGCACTATTATCTTTGAAAACTCTCCAGGTAATTTTAGCAAGCAACTAAGTTTGAGAAGCAGTACTTCAGCCCCTCGTTTCTGTAGCACTACCATCACTCCAGTTCAACTCCTGCTTGCTGTCATCTTGAAGACAGATCTTTTCCTGCCGTTTAAAGGGGAAGATGATTTTCTTGGGATCGAGTTTCTTGCAATGCAGATATCAGCCTTTTATAAGGGGGAAAAAAAGAAGGAACCATGTCAGTCACTTTAGATATGTAATTTTCTCCCAAGTCTCTGACGGATGTGTCTACATCTGCATTGATTGGAAGATAAACAATGCCAAAAAGGGGTGTAGTGTGATTTGTGGGAAGTATCAAAACATTTGAACCTGCCTCGTAGGTTTGTGCACATCGTATGGATATTCATGCTCAAATTTACATTCAAACGTCTTAGGGATGCCATCAGCTTCTTACTCTTTCTAAAGGAATTATAAAGTTGGCTCTGATATTGTGGCTCATTTGTTTCTTTTTAATAGCTGGGGATAACCTTAGAATGGCTTGGGAACGAGCTTAAGTATCTTAACACTTGTCCTAGGAATGTACCCTACATACGTAAGGTCTGACAACTATTGATTGTAAAATTATTTTTACACCTCTCCCCTCTGAGGCTGCATTGGAAAGGGCAATTGTTCTGCTGTGACAATGAAATGGCTCTGTTCCTAAGCATGCACTGGGGAGACGCAATGTTGGTAAAATGTTAACTGGCAGCATACTGAAGTTTTTCAATTATTAAGAGAGCATTTTCCTTGCAAAGTTAGGCCATGAATAAAAGGTAAGTAAAAGAGAAATATCTCCAGAGTCCAAGTACATTTCAAGGCTCATCGCAATACGATTGAAAGAAGAAGATAGAAACTGAAGTAAAAATGATGATCCTTACATCACTTCTTAAGGATACCAGGTTACATTGTTACATTACATTCTGAAACGATTGCCTCAGTTTGCCATATGTAAAAATGGGGATCCACTTCTGAAACTTTATATAAAGTCTGGAGATTTTGTTTCTTCAGCACACGAGGAGCAGAATGAAATCAAATTTTTTTGTATACAGTTTAAGTGAAATACATTCAATTACGATCATTTTGGTGACTGATTATAAGGCAGCTGTTGGAGACTAAGGCTCTGACCAGTTGTTTGTCTCTAAGAAGTACACTAACCAAACAGACAACTTCTTCAGGAATGCCGTTTCCACCAGATGAACGCCCAGCTCAAGAACATGATTTCCTGTTGCTATCGCATGAAGTCAAAATTCTTCACTCTAGTTTCTAAGGCACCATATCCCTGCAGCTGTTTCTTCCTGTTTCCCAGCAGGCACTCTGTTCCGGTCAGGCTACTTTCTCTGTGTCACCCCACCCACTTCCCTGCTGATCCCAGATCTGTGTCTTTGTGCATGCTGCCTTCTCCACTACAGTACCTTCTCTCTCCTCTCCACCTGAGGAAAGCAGTCTTTCTTCAAGGCACAGCTCAATTCACGTCACTTCTGTGACACCTCTTCCAGCTGCTCTGGACCTCGCCAATTCCCTCAACCTTCATTATCTATGCAAAGTACAACCATGACCGCATATTCTCCTGGTCCTTGCATTAAGAATTTTCTAGTACGTGCAGGACCCTTGCTCCGAGGTACCAAGAAGAATGTATACAGATGCCCCATGTTGAGAAGTCAAAGCCCATAGTGCATATGACAGACACTATGTTTCCTATATAAGGGCAGGGACAATAGAGCTTGTGTCCAGGTAATGTTTCTGTTACCACTTCAAAATGGAAGGAGTCCCTGAAGTAGATTTTTAAATGTTGGTGTGGTCGGCTGACCTTTTGTTGTCCAGAAAATATGTTGGATTCAACCTTCCTCAAAGAATAATCCATCTTTACAATTCTGTGACTGGTTATCTTTTTACTGAACAGATGGACTGGTCCATTGATTTAGCACCATGTTGACATTATTAAATTCAATTAAACAAACAGGTTGGTCCATGGTGTCCTTTTCTTCTCCCTGTGCACTTCTCTGAGTGACATTGTCCATATGTAGAAATGGCATGCCACGATCTCAATTGACATGTGAATTATGGCCTATCGTGGATTATTAACAAATAGTCCAGGCTGTTCCTATCTCAACCCATCCTCCTTTTGTGATTCAATATAGTCACCAGGGTGTGAGGAAACCACTACTGCTTGGCTCTGTTTTCTCCCCAAATCTGAGGTGACACTTCTTCTCCTGCTCCAACAACCTTTCAAAGCTACCATGTTTCTGCAAGGCAGGGGGGACCGTAGCTTCTATCACCACTATGAAATTCAATCAAGGGTAATCTGTGCCCAAATGGACCTGGCTTCTCAAGGGTGTAGCTCAGAGATGCTTATGAAGTAAGTTTGTCCCTGCCTCCAGCCCACTCTGCCCTACACTCTGTCCTCCAAGAGTAGGTTACAATTGATAGGTTAGAGGTTCTGAATCACTTCGGGAGATTTTGTTTGTATCATAGCAGCTTTATTGACATATAATTTGTATAGTATATAATTCATTTATTTAAAGATTGGAATTCAGTGGCCTTTAGTCTTTTCACAGAGCCACGTACCCATCACCATGATCAATTTTAGAACATTTTCATCATTGCAGGAACAAACTCCAAACCCTTTAGCTATTACCATTCCAATCCCATCCTAAGCCCCAATCCTTCTCAGCCCTAAGCAACCACTAATCCACTTTCTGTCTCTATAGATTTGCTTATTCTGGATATTTTATATAAATAGGATCACATAGCATGTGGTCTTTTGTGACGGACTTCTTTCCGTCAGCATAATGTTTTCAAGTTTCATCCACACTGAAGCATGTATTGTACTTCATTCCTTTTCATAACCAAATAATATCCTATTATATGGATATGCCACATTATACCTACCCATCCATCAACTGATGGGCATTTGGTTTGTTTCCACCTTTTAGATATTGCAGGTCACGTTGCCATGAACATCTGTGTATTAGCTTTTATGTGAACCTAAGTTTTGTGTTTTTTTTTTAATTTTTTTTTCAACATTTATTTATTTTTGGGACAGAGAGAGACAGAGCATGAACGGGGGAGGAGCAGAGAGAGAGGGAGACACAGAATCAGAAACAGGCTCCAGGCTCTGAGCCATCAGCCCAGAGCCTGACGCGGGGCTCCAACTCACGGACCGCGAGATCATGACCTGGCTGAAGTCGGTCGCTTAACCGACTGCGCCACCCAGGCGCCCCAAACCTAAGTTTTTAATTCTCTTGCCTATATATCTAAGAGTAGAATTACTGAGTCAAATCGTAACTCTATGTTTCACTTTTTGAGGAATTCCCAGACTCTTCCAAAGTGACTCCACAATTTTACATCTCTACCAGCAATAAACAAGAGCTCTGATTTCCCCATATCTTCACCAACATTTATTGTCATTTGACTTTTTGATTCTAGGTGCCCTACTGGGGTGAAGTTTCCTATTTTGATTTTGATTTGCTACTTGAGGGCTGATGACGGTGAGCCTCTTTTCATGTGCTTGTTGATTGTTTGCTTATCTTCTTTGAAGACGTGCCTATTCAGGTCCTTTGCCCCATTTCAATTGTGTTATTTGTATTTTTATTATAGATATGATTTTTAAGTATTTTCTCCATTCTATGGGAAATAGTCAGTTCCTCATCTTTTGGTTTATAGAATAGTCCAGCAAACTTCTTTCCCTACCCTTGATTTTAAATGCCAGTAGCAATCTTTCTAGTCATTTTGATAACCCAAAATACTCCCATGTAGTTCCAAGTCATGTTTTTAAAACAGTATGATTCCCAAATCCCCAAATATTATGTTTTCAGCAAGGATGACTGTATCCCCTGAAGTCCTGACTTAAATTTCTAACTGCCTATGCCATTGAACCAGTCCACGTATAAATCCCACAGGCACCTAGACACTCAACATGTCCCCTTCTCCTCTCTGGTTTCCTTACCAAGACACTGTCCACTGTGCATTCTACCATCCACCACCGTTCTCCATCTCTCTTCCTGCTCTCCTCCAACTCAATCGCCATGTTCTGTTGACTCCACCTCCTAAAAATCTCTTCACTTCATTCTCTCAAAGCTGTGGTCACTAACCTTTACCTGGGGGGGCTGTTGCAATAGCTTCCAATTGTTTTCCCGTTTCAGTGGCTTCATTGTCCAATCCAGAGTGACTTTTCTAAAAGGAAAACCCGATGAAGTGTACTTCCTGTTGAAATCTCTTCACTGGCTTTTTATCATTCTAGTGGCTCTGCCCAGCTGGTGGTTTGAGAACACTTAGGGATTTGATGGAAGGGTTCTGGAAAGGTCATGTCATTCACAACAGTGCCACCTGTTCCTTTCCAGTTTTATCAGTCAGTTAATAGAGTAGGAAAATTTCTCAAAACTAAGCAAAAAATAAATCAATGATTTTAAATATTTTTCCCCTTTAAAGGGAACACTTTGCTAACTTCTCATTTCATATCAAGGGAACAGGTAGGCTGTGGCCAGTGAATTTCAAAGTGAACAAACTCATATCTCACCCATATTATCACTCAACTGAATCTTACTAGCCAAGATGGTTTGAATTACTTTTTTTTTTTAACATTTTATTTTATTTTTCAGAAAGAGACAGAGTGTGAGTTGGGGAGGGGCAGAGAGAGAGGGAGACACAGGATCCAAAGCACAAAGCCAGGTGCGGGGCTCGAACTTAGGAACTGTGAGATCATGACCTGAGCCGAAGTCAGATGCTTAACTGACTGAGCCACCCAGGGACCCCTGTTTGAATTACTTTAAACCGTAGTCTTAGAGTTTTTGTATACATAATGGACCACTTATTAAAGAAAGCAAAAAAAAAAAAAATACAATGTCAAAATTCAAGTTATGAGAAGAATAAAAATGATAACGATTCTGCAATCTAATCTCAAATTGATCCTCACCAGATCTGTGGCTTGTTTAAATTACAATTTGCAGCTGATTGAAAATTTTTTTTTCAAAAAAAAAGTAAAAAGAAGAAATATAGTAATGAGTATATTTAAATTGACCATTTATTGGATAAGAATAACACACAATGTTATCTAAGACTGTAAGTGAGACACAACAACCTAACATCTCCTGTCTCATCATGTAGAAACAAAAAATAAAACAGTTGTTTTTTTAACCCTTGGTCAAGAAGACAGTTTTTGTCAATTTTTAAAGCATCAGTAAGTAATTACATTTTAGTATACATGTTAGTACACGTTCCGTTCCCAAACCAAAACAACTTTGCCATTTCTGATTTATTTGTCAACAAATTATGCTTTTCTTACACAATTAATACAAAGTAAATCAAATCATACAAACCATTGTTAACGGGAAAAAGACAGATTTTGTCTTCGATAGAACTATAGTTAAAATTATATTTTAGGAGAGCTTTACAGATCTAGAAGAGGCAACAGTGAACTAGATTGCATGTCTCTCTGGTGGGCAAAAAAGAAAAAAAAGATGAGGGGTGAGAACTCACCCAAGCCTCCTCTTTTCCCAAAAACTCACAGAAAATTCCAGTTTCCTTTACACCATGCTATCAAAGGCTGACCTCATACGGAAAAGTGGTTTAGGCATTAGTTGCCTCATTCAATTTACACTTAAAGGATATAAATGCAGAAGGTTCTGCATTCAGTGTAGGAGAGTGAACTCCTAACAAAATCGGTCTCCCACCAAGAGTAGCATAAACTCCGGTCAGAGAGACAATACAATCACTTGAGGTTTGGGAAAACTTCACAAAGTCAGGGAGACTCGGGGCCCCACATGAGCTAGTCCGCCCCACCTTGCCCATCTGATTTCTTTTCACTCTCCCTCCGTGCTCGTTCCTCTCCAGGCATTCCTGCTGTGCCCACCCGGAACCCTCTCCCCCATGTGTGCTTGTCTCGCTCACATTCTCTGCATCATCTCACGAGCCCTTTCTTCACCATTTGGTAACAAATAACAACCCTCCAACCCTCTGCCTGGCCAGGACATCCTGCCACCTTACCCTGCTTTATCCTTCTCCATAACACCTGCGACCATCTGACATACCGTATATATTTGTTTATTGTCCCTTTTATCCGTGCATGCTTACTAGGATGCAGGGTTCATCCGAGCACCATGCTGGGCCATCCCCAGCACCTAGAACGGCACCTGGAACAAAGCAGTTAAAAAAAAGTGTACACTATTTGACTAAAAGGATGAATATGAGGTATTCTGGAGAACTGGGGGTGGGGGAGGGATCTCATTTGATAGTCTGGTAGCAGAAAGTCTTTCCGGACACAGTGATGTCCATGGACAAAGGAGTAATGGCTGTCAAGGTAGGAAGCATATGTGATGACAGGCCAGTGACACTACTAGACAGACTGGAATGTGTCTGATGTTAGTATAAACTATAAAACCCTGGAGGCTCAAGCTTATACGTTTCTCATGCAAGTCCCTCAGATGAGATCCTTAAGATTCAAAATGTTGAATGACTTGCCGAATTCACATAGCAACCAGAGGAAACAAGGACTTTCTGATTGCTGGTCCAAATCTCTCCACATACACCCATACCCCCCAGCCTACCCTGCTGTGAACTGAATGGTGCCCCCCAAAATGCATGTGTTGACCCCCACTGTGACTGTATCTAGAGAGAGGGCCTATCAGGCGGTAGTTAAGGTTAGACTAGGTCATAAAGATGGTCTCTTTGTAAGAAGAGACACCAGAGAGCTTGCGGTCTTGCTGTCCCCCCACCCGCAAACACACGGGAGAGGCCATGTGAGGACTGACAAGGCAAGGTCATAAGCCCGGAAGAGTACTTTCACCAAGAACTGAACTCTGTTACTACCTTGATCTTGAACTTCCCAGCATCCAGAATGGAAAAAAAATACACTTTCGTTCTTTAAGAAGATCCAGTCTGTAATACTTCATTATGGCAGCCGAGCTGCCTAAGCCATGGCCTTCCCTCCTCTGTCACTGCCTCTCCACAAAGCGGGTGTCAAACCACTAATCTATACGACCACATGGCTGTCAATCATGAGGAGGGGGTAGGGAATAGAGCTGAGAAGTGGGTTACAAATGATGTCTTTCCCACACCTTGCCATCTTTAGTCAGCTCACATTCTCAGAGCCTTCACAGGTGACTCACTCGACTAATTCAGCGGCTTAGTTTTGACGTTCACAACAGCTAGCGGAACTATATCTACTTGAACACTTCAGGAGAGATTTAAACAGTGTTTTCCTATTGTCTCAGTCTTTGGGTACAAGCTGAATATTCAGACGGAGGCAGGAGCCGTCAGAAAAAAAAAAAAAGCTATCGTTTTCATTTTCGGTCTATCAGCACCCCCAAGTAATCCACCCAGTTCGAAAGCAATGAAGCATGGAGTTCACTTGCAATGACACAGATCCAGGCATATTAGTGCAATTATTTTATTAAATACTTTAGAGGACATTTCTTTTGTCTGGTGCTGTAATATCACCTTTTTAATTCGTGAAACTGAAAAAGAAAACTAGAGGCTCCATTCTTATTTTAGAAGAATCCCTGCCAGCAAAAATATTGGTATTTAAAGCCTGGGTTTGGAAGTAGGAAAGTGGAGGAGATTGCATTAAAATTCAATCCAATTCATCCAAAGTTTATAAAATATAAATGATATGCAAAGCATCGGTTTCTCTGTGGGAAATGTAAGAAAACCTAATGCGGGAGCTCCGCCCTCTAGTTAGAGGTATGTATAGGTATGTATGAGCCATGGTGTTGGGTACAAACATCAAATTGTTCCTTCTCCATTCTTACAGAAGCGATTATAAAGATTATGAGCAGATATCAGTGCTGCAGTTCAAGAAAACATTATATATATGTCAGGAGCATTGAAGAAATCATTTAGACACAGCAAGATGGGACTGGATGAAAAGAAAGAGCCATCTAGTATTCTGTTGCATGTCTAGAAAATAAGAGGGAGAGGGGCGCCTGGGTGGCTCAGTAGGTGAAGCGTCCAACTTCGGCCCAGGGCATGATCTCATGGTTCGTGATCTCAGGCCCCGCATCAGGCTCTGTGCTGACAGCTTGGAGCCTGAAGCCTGCTTCCGATTCTGTGTGTCCCTCTCTCTCTGCCCCTAACCCACTAGCATTCTGTCTCTGTCTCTCTCAAAAATAAATAAACATTAAAATAAATAAATAAACTTAATTAAAAAAAATTTAAAAAAAAAGAAAATAAGAGGGAGAGAGGAGCAAGACTGTATTAAAATCCTAGGAAGCGAAGAAATGAAGATGGGTACTGATGCACTGTAAAGGGAGATGGAGGTATATTACCTTCAACGTGCGACATTAAGTGTAGTATTGAATAGCTGAGTGAAATACTTCCACTCTACCAGCCAGCACCCGTGGGATGTCCTCCAGAGCTGGAGCCACAGAGAAGGCACACAAGAGGGACACACACCAGAGGCACTGCTCCACTGGGGATTCAGCATGGAAAGGCTCCATGCTAAGATGCCTCCCACCCAGCCTGGCTCAGGCTTCTAGCCACTGTGCAATGACTGACACTGAGCAGGGTTGATGGCGTGGCAGCAAGAAATCGCAGTGAAAAAAAAAGAAGCAACAACAACAATACAGAGGGAAGCTCGGCTGTCTTGTCTGCTTTCCACTAAAACTGAAGGATTGAGAAAGAAATTGAACTCTTCATTCTTACATAAAGCCATGAAATCCTAACTCTTGAAGCCAGTCTTGGGCAAACCTCGACCTCCCTCCTGAAGGGAGAATAAACAGAAGCCATTGAAACCTTCGTATTTTATAACAAGAGGAACTAACGTCACCTTCTGAAACTCACGGTTATTATTAGAAACAGATATTTTAAAGAAATTGTGTCATATTCATTCTCCATTTCAAAAGGGCACTGTAAGTATGAGATTAAAGTGGGTGTTCATCGGAAGGAAATTATTCGAGATCAGGAAAGAGAAAGGCGATGGGAATTACAATTTCAGAATTCAGAGATTCAGTGTAATATTGAGTAGCTGTAGAGGCTACAGAAGTCCTAAAAAAGTTTTTTTAATGTTTATATTTATTTTTGAGACAGAGAGAGACAGAGCATAAGTGAGGGAGGGGCAGAGAGGGAGACACAGAATCCGAAGCAAGTTCCAGGCTCTGAGCTGTCAGTACAGAGCCCGATGTGGGGTTGGAACTCACAAACTGCAAGATCATGACCTGAGCCAAAGTCGGATACTCAACTGACTGAGCCACCCAGGCGCCTCAAGACTGTAGAAGTTGTAACTGGTGAAGTAGAAGACGAGCTTGAGAAATTCTCTAACAACACAGAAGAAATGAGAAATAATGAATAGGATACAAAGTATGAGACCTGAAAAACAAGGTTTTACAAGATACAAAAGAACAGAATAGAACAATAATAATTTAAAACAAAACAAAACAACTACAGAAAAAAATTGACCTAAACTGAAGTAAACCTGTGTCTGTGGGTAAAAAGAGCTCATGTCTACAAGGTCAAGATCAAAGAGATTCTAACAATTAAAAAAAAACAAAAAGCTTTAAGGTCAAATACAATCTCCAAATGGCATCCAGATGAAAAAAAAAATCACATTCAAAGGAATGAAAATCAAGATGATCTCTTTGCAACACTAGACACTTGTAAGACAGTGAAGCAACATCTATGGAATTTTCAGGTAAAATATTGTGATTCCAGAATTCTGCACTGGTAAGAACAACAGAAAGACATTTTCACATCTACAAGGGATCAAAAAGTATACCACCCATATATTGGCAGAGAATTTACTCAGAAGGACATAGCAACAACTCGCCTATATTAACTCATAAAAGGAAATAAAGTAGCATAAAAAAGGCCACTAAGGCCTGAAACCAAGTCATAGACACGTGAATTAAATTATAATAATTAATACAAGGGTAAAAAATTTTTAAAGAGATGATTCATAATATAATATAACCACTTGGGTCTAAAAACCCCACAATATATAAATAAAATTTGAGAGGTAGAATGAAAGAAGAGTAGAGGTACTGGTGATAAAAATATAATACGAAAATTCCTCATCTCGTATGTGTCTGGAAATCAACTCTTCCAAGTTTTCTTTGATTTTAGGAAAAGTAGTTTTAAATATGATTATTTTTAAAAACTTAAAGGCAACCAATAATAGAATAAAATATTTTAAGTATATAACTTCTTTGTCATTATAGAACAAATAAAAGGCAAAAATAACTCCTATAAATAAACATGGTATGAAAAAAAGTAAAAAACAAAAATAATGTATATAAAACGTCATAAAGAATGAAAAACACTCAAAACCATTAATATAGAGCATAAACCAAGATGGCAATCGTAAGCCCACACATATGAGAAATGACAACAAATGTAAATAGGTACACTTTTCTACTAAATGACAAAAATATAAAACTATGTCGCAAAATAAAGGCCAATTATATGCTGCTTATAAGAGACAAATACAAAAGAGATACAAAAAGTCAAAAAAATTTTAAATGACAAAGACATATCGAGCAAATACAAACCACGGAAATTTTAATATAAAATGGAAAGAAACCCAAATCGGAAGAGTATATAGGAAAAAGTCATTTTACATTGGCAAAATATACAATCCATAATTTAAATATAACTATCACAAACTTATGCTCTGCCTCATAATGTTGTGCCCAAACATATAAAGCATAAACTGCTACAAATACAAATAGAACTAACAGAAATGAAGGGGGGGGGTAACTTCAGACCTAAATCCTCTATGATGGATCAGTATACAAAATATAGGGGATTTGAATAATATCCCTACTAAGACGGATTAGATATGGTAGCAATACTACTTAAACATAAAAATACCTTCTTTTTCAAGCATGCACAAAAAGTCTTGTATCGAGTTAGAACAAAAACCAAAATAAAAAGAGAGGAACAGAAATTGTACACTCTAATCTGTGACAACAACACAGTAAAATTATCTTTAGCAACAACAACAAAATCCCACAAACCAAAAGTATTCTCAAACTCCTGGACATCAAAATGCGGTGTTCTAAATAATTCGGAAGTTGGTCAGAGATGAATACCACCATTCCAGACTATTTAGATTACAATGATAATGAAAACACTATACGTGTCAACATTTATGACATGTTGCTTATACTCAAATGTGTTCTTCCAAAATTTTGAAGAACAAATGATTTCCCCGTGGTATAACCTGTTCCAGAACATGGCAAAAAGATGGAAAGCTTCCCGATTTGTTATATGCAGCTAACGCGCTCTGATTTCCAATTCTGAACATGACAGCACTCGAAAGAAAACTCTTGTGAAGATAAGCAAATAAAATTTAGCAATTATTCAAAAGAATGATTGGCCATAGTCAAGGAAGGCTTAACTAAAGAAAGCAAGGCTAACTTAATGTTAGGCAATCTGTTGACATAAATCATATCAATAAAGCAAAAAGAGAAAATCCATACAGGGGTCTCCTTAGGATGAGGGGACAAGGCTGAGGACAAAGTACAAGGTAGGACACCCTCCCCCCTCTGCCCCAGGTGGGATATGTGATATTCCTCAGGCACTCCAGACTGCCCAGGAACAAAGGAGAGGGGAAAACAAATGTTTAACTGATAGAGATACAGTCTCCATCAGTTTACAAATATCAGTAAATTACAAGAAAAAGGCAACATTATCAATAGCCTAATCTCCAGAAACCCATAGACTCCGTTTCCTGGAGCCCCAACATCCACCTCCATAGTGATGTGGGGAACAAAGGCAAAAAGGAACCGGCAGGTAAAATTAAATTTCCTTATAACCTGCAGCCCATTGACAAATACTTGAGGCAAATGCAGAGTGTAAGATGTCTCCAGGAACCCCCTACTCTTCTAGGGTTAATGCCTCACAGGGTGGAAAACAACCTTAGCTTGACAAGGTATCTTAGGAGTCCTCTTTAGCATATCAAAGTCCTTCTGGAGGCCTCTGATTTGCCTTTGCTTCCCCAACTCCACACTATATAACCAGTCATTCTTCACAACCCCAGTGCAGCTCTTTCTGTCCATGGATTCTGTCTCCCTGCTTTATAATAAAATCACCTTTTTGCACCAAAGACGTCTTTCAAGAATTCTTTCTTGGCCATGAGCTCCAAACCCCCACCAATCCAAAACGTCATCACTTAGAGGCAAAAAAATAAAAAGAAAAAAAGAAGATAATATTCAACATTTATCCCTAATACAAACTTTAAATAAAGAAGCAGAGAAATATTTCTTCATTAACATAATAAAAACATTTAACTCAAGCTAACAACCAATATCATACTTCTATAAATTTATTGAGCATTGTTTGGCATTTTTTTTTTTAAAGAAAGAAAATAACGGTTTAGATAGTGCAATTTATAGTATCGTAAAGTTACATTTTATGTGTTTTTAAACACTAGTAATACATACACTGTGTTACTGCATTACTGTACGGGTTTATTTTATTTTATTTTTTTAATGTTTATTTATTTTTGAGAGAGACAGAATATGAGTGGGGGAGGGACAGAGAGAGAGGGAGACACAGAATTGGAAGCAGGCTCCAGGCTCCGAGCTCTCAGCACAGAGCCCGAAGCGGGGCTCGAACTCACGAACCATGAGATCATGACATGAGCTGAAGTCAGACGCTCAACCGACCGAGCCACCCAGACGCCCCAAGTACTGGTTTAAAAGCCACATACGATGCAAACATTTTATGGGCACTTCAAGAAATTCTGAAGGATTAATTTTGCATATATTTCATTTGTGTCCTTTTTGTCCAACTTGAGCACTTCATGCTCCTTACCCTCATCATAGCTGATTCCTCTTGAATGTTTGCTTCCTCTCAGTAATCTACGTGTTCATCTTTCACTGATTTTCCCAGGAATCTTTCCACATTGGCTCAGCTCATAGTAGTAATAGTAACTCTTTATATTTATATCAAAACAATAAGAACCTTCAACCAAAGTATTTCATCAAAGTAGAGCATTACAAACACGGGCTTCCTGGTGTTCTCTTACTCTATTTCAAAGACGTGGATGCCAGAGGGCTCCCTTTCCACAATGATTAAGAACAGAATCAGAATCGATTCCCTCTTTAACAGCTTATTGTTCGCATTAGGAAAAGCAGTTGAGTATCCTTGTTAGAGTTGAGCCATGGGACCTCCTTCAAAACCATTTTTAAGAAAGTCAATACTCCTTAGTCTGCAAGTGAGGACTGATAAATATTACTAATTGTACATCCGTTCTCTGTGCAGAGCCGGGGTTGTGCCAGGCGGCCCACACTTCTGCTGGGCACACAATGCTTCGGCAGCACATAAAAGACCAGAAGTGGTCAGGAGCTACCGCAGTAAGAAAAGAGAATTTGGTGGAGTGAGTTGGAGGAGAGTAGGTAATGATGAAATTTGAAGTCGGGTTCGCGAGCAAATGGCTAAGAAAGAATTCTCGAGATGCCTTTGGTATGAAAAGGTGATTTTATTAAAGCACGGGGACAGGACCCGTGGGCAGAAAGTGCTGCACGGGGTTTATGAGGAGCACTTGACTATATACTTTCAAGTTTGTGGAGGAACGCGAGGTATAGATAACATAGGTCTCCAAAGAATTTCTGGATGCTGAAAGCAGGGTCTCACAGGACCCTGCAGATTTAGCTATTGTCAAGATAAAGTTGCTTTTAGTTTTTAAGGAAGTGTAAACATTAAGGCATTAAGGCAGCTATAAACGTCTCCTGGGGAGTGTTAGACACTGCAGGCCTGTGACATCTGTCAATGAGCGGCAGGCTGTAAGGGAATTTAATTTAAACTACATTTTTCTTGCCTTTGTTTCCCTCATCAGGTAATAAGGGTGTGACTAGTAATACACGAGGGGCGTGTAAGGCTATCCACTGTATGAATCTGACGATATGGCATTTTGGAAAGGGCAAGACTACGGACAGAAGAAAAAGTTTAGTGGTTGTCACAGGTCACGGCGGAGGGAGGGAGGAATCGATGGAGTACAGGAGATTCTTAAAGCGCCAAAACTATTGTGAATTACACTGTAATTATACTGTAACGATGGACACATGTCATTATACATTTGCCAAAACCCATAGAATGTACAACAGCAAGAGTAGACGCTAATGTGCACTATGGACTTCAGTTAATAATAACGCGTCCATGTTGGTTCATCAGTTGTATTAATCAGATACACTAATGCAAGATGTTAATGATAGAGGGAACTGGGGAGTGGGTACTGAGGGGGGGTACTGTGGGTACTAGGGATACTGTGGGAACTCACTGCTCCGTTCTTCTGTACACCTAAAACTGCTCTAAAAAGTAAAATCTATCTTCTCCTCCTCCTCCTCCTCCTCTTCTTCTTCTTCTTCTTCTTCTTCTTCTTCTCCTTCTCCTTCTCCTCCTCCTTCTCCCCCTCCCCCTCCTCCCCCTCTTCTTCTTCTCCTTCTTCTTTTTCTCCTTCTCCTCCTCCTCCTCTTCCTCCCCCTCCTCTTCTTCTTCTTCTTCTTCTTCTTCTTCTTCTTCCTCTTCCTCTTCCTCTTCTCCTCCTCCTCCTTCTTTTTTAATGGATGAGTAAAAGGAAGATCCCACAGGGATAATGGGAGAAACCAAAATAAGAGTGGAAGAGGTTTAAAGGTCAAGGTGAGCTCAGACCCAGGTGACAGGTTTCAGGAATGTTGAGAAGTGAATCAAGAATGATAGGGGTGGGAAGTGAAGAGGCTGATCTTCACAGAGAGGCAGATAGAGGCTTCCAGAGCACAGAGCAGCTCCTCTTGAAAGCAGCATCCTTCTACTTAAGCTTCCTCATTGTACAGAAGCTGAAATTATCAACCAGCCGTGAAATCGGTTGAGATGCTTGTATAATTCACTTAAATGTTTTTGACAAGGTAGCGTTAGTTGTAGTATGACCGTAAAACGTGTGTCAGCCTAGTTTCTTTAAAAACGCAGATTATTGCTCGTTGATAGAGCTGCATACGGATCCTCACTGACCAGTAGTGACCCAGGTGTTTGTTTTACTAGTCAAAGTGCTAATGACAAAGAGACAGGTGTAGTTTTTAAACTTCTAAAATCTTAGAATTTGGAAAAAAAAAGTGGGGGGAAGGGATTCTACTCAAACCTGGAAAAAACTAGAATTCAATGAAATACATTGGAAATGGTAAGAATTGATAAAATAGTTTCTGTTTCTATGCGTCTGTGTTGTTTGACTTGTGCTGTCTTGTTTGCATTACATTTTAAAATAGTTTTTATTAGCCTGTTGCTCCATCTCAAGGACTCTTACTCTACCTTTGCGAAACTATGTGAAAAGTCATCTAAGAGTTTATAATAGGCTCTATGCCCTTCACAGCCTTCTCCCCACCCATGGGTGAAGCCCTGAGCGGGATAGCGTGGAGTTTTGGCACATACGTTTTGGAATTGGCAAGCCGGGGATTCAAATCCCAGATTCTTTTGTTTATTATGTGACTTTGAGCAGAGTCTCTCAACTGTTTTTGAGCCTCAGTCCTTGTGTTAATCAGAGTTCCCCAGATAAACAAAACCATTCATATATGAAATGAAGAATTGGCTGACATAACTGTGGAAGCTGAGAAGTCCCATGATCTGCTGTCTGCTGGCTGAAGACCAAGGAAAGCCAGTGGTGTCATTCTAGTCTGAGTCTGAAGACCTGAGAGCCACATGGTGTAAATCCTAGTCCCGTGGCAAGAGAAAAACCAGTGTCCAGCTCAATAGGGAGGCAAGAAATGGACCAATCCTCCCTTTCGCTTTTTGTTCTATTCAGGCCCTCGATGGATTGGATGATGCCCACCGACGCTGAAGAGGGCAATCTACTTCACTCAGTCTACTGATTCAAATGCTAATCTTATTCAGAAATACCCTGACAGACACACATAGAAATAGTGTTTAAGGGGCGCCTGGGTGGCTCAGTTGGTTGAGTGTCTGACTTCGGCTCAGGTCACGATCTCGCGGTCCTTGAGTTCGAGCCCCGCGTCAGGCTCTGTGCTGACAGCTCAGAGCCTGGAGCCTGTTTCAGATTCTGTGTCTCCCTCTCTTTCTGACCCTCCCCTGTTCATGCTCTGTCTCTCTCTGTCTCAAAAATAAAAATAAAAATAAACGTTAAAAAAAAAAGAAATAGTGTTTAATCTGAGCACACCATGCCAATTTGACCCAGTCAAGTGGACACATTAAATTAACCATCACAGGGGCAGCTGGGGGGCTCTGGCAGTTGAGCGTCTGACTTTGGCTCAGATCATGATCTCGTAGTTCGTGAGTTCGAGCCTTGCGTCAGACTGTCTGCTGTCAATGCAGAGTCTGCTTCACATCCTCCGTCTTCCTCTCTCTGCCCCTCCCCTGTTTACACAAGCTCTCTCATTCTCTCTCAAAAGTAAATAAAAATTAAAACAATTTTTTTTTTTAAATTAACCGTCACGTTTCCTTATCTACAGAAAGTACTCTGTAGTGTAGGGATAAATGAGTAATCCATGCATGGTTCCTGGCACAGCGTCTGCTTGTGTCCCCCCTAAAATCCACATCTTCAAGCCTTAATCTCCGATGTGATGGTTTTTGGAGGTGAGGCCTTTGGGACACAATTAGGGTCAGATTAGGTCACGAGGGTGGAGGCATTATGCTGGGATTAATGCTCTTATAACAGAGGAAGAGACACAAGACCTCTCTCTCCACCATGTGGGGACACAACAAGAAGACAGCCATCTGCAAATCAGGAAAAGGACCTCATCGGACACCAGATCTGCCAGCACCTCAATCTTGGACTTCTAGCCTGCAGAACTGTGAGAAATAAATGCCTGTTCTTGAAGCCATCCAGTGTGTGGGGTTGGTTATCGCAGCCGGAACTGGCTAAAACAACAGTGGACACGCAGAAAGTGCTAAAGAAGAGCTGACAGCTACTCTGTGCCATCCCCTGCCTCTATTTTCCAGCACCTTTCCAGAGAATGTCTCCAGAATGCCCTGATTATCTCTCTTCCTGTCCCTGCTTGGTTTCTCTCACCATCTCCATTGGAGCTCCATCGCCGTGGGTCTAGATTGAGCACTTCACAATCTTTTTTTGGAATGATGCTTGATTTGGCAGCCTGCTTAGTTCTTTTTTTTTTAGTTTTTTTTTTCAGTTTATTCACTTATTTTGAGAGAAAGAGTGCACACAAAGGGGAGGGGCAGAGAGGGAATCCCAAGCTGACCGTGCAGAGCCCTATATGGGGCTTGATCCCACAAACTGTGAGATCATGATGTGAGCTGCAATCAAGAATCGACTGATCCACCCAGGCGCCCCAGCTCCTTTAGCCCTTGATTCTTATTTGCCTCTGGCAACAATGTCTTCACTTCATGGCCAGTGGCTGCAAGACTAGCGCTATACTTTCCTACCTTCATCCCCTGGCTCCTGAAACCTGAGTGTTAGTCAGATCCTACCTCCCAGGAAGCAGTTCAGGCACAACATTTCATACAAACCGTCTGTTACAACATTCACCTAATAACAAGACTTCAGAGAAATACAAATATCCAACAACTTGGGGAATGCTTAAACAGATCACGGGGCATGAGTATGGTCAAATACTATGCAGCCTATACAAACATGTTTGAAGAGTTTCAAACAAAATGAAAACAGTGTTTTGCTACAGTCAGATGCGGGGGTGGGGAGTAGTTTTACAAAGACCTGTGTGTGATTCTGGCTCCTCCATTCATTCCCTGTGTGACATACGGCAGGTTGTCTAAACTCTTTGAGCCTCAGTTTCCCCATCTGCTGAATGGGGATGGTGACAGCTACCTCTTAGGATCACTCTGATAGTTCAATTAGATAACATATGTAAAAACTTTAGCAGTAAACTATGCTAGTAAGAAACACCCCCGAATTCCCACGGGCTTAAAAAGACAAAAGTCTATTTCTTGCTCACATCTCGAGTCCAGCAAGGGTTGCGTGGGGTCTGTGCTCCAGACCATCCTTGACTGGACAGGCGGGCTGACAAAGCCTCTGTGGTCTGTAACATCACCTGCCACCATGGCAGAGGGTAGGAAATGAGCAAATCATGAATCTGATTGTAAGTTTCTGCCTGCAATGCCTCATGCCTATGCCCAACTTCAGGGGACAGAGAATTGCAGTTCTACGACATATGTGAAAGAAAGAAACCCAGAAATGTAGGTAAATGATGCAAAGGTAGGTCAATATCACAAGTACCTATTACAGTGCCCACGCCGAGAGGTTTTCTATAATAATTATATGTATGTAACGCTATACACTTTTGCATGTAAACATTTGAAATGCTTAAACGTGAGAACAAGATGTGACCATATTAGCAGCGATGACTTCAGATAATCAGATTACTGATGGTCCTTTTCTGCTTCTATATTTATGCCATAAGAATTAATTTTCTATCATGTGTTTATATTACTTTTTAAATGAAGATAGATGAACAAGACTAATCTGTGTTGCTGTGTATGCTTAGCTGTTTTCATCAAGTTTTTAAAAGCATAATCGAATTTAAAAATGATTAATCATAAAAAAAAATCATTAATCATGAGTCTGGGAGATCAGCTGTTTGAAGGACAAAGTCATAGCCAGGACACTACTAGTGGGAAAAAAAAGATATACAAATTATGGGTAGAAAGGCAGAAGAAAAAGAAGAATGTAAACAGACTGTATATATAGCTAGCATTAAAGATTCAAATGTTCAATTGATGGCTAATGCTAAATATGGGACTTATAAAGTGTTCAAGTAAATACCACTAATGCAATTCTTGTATAATGAGCTACCTCGTTCCAAATTTTTTGATCAAAATGTAGAGATCCCCCAAAATCTCATCTTCCCTGTGTTCAATAAAAATAAAAGCATTATAGCTTCTGGTTAAAATATTCTTAAGAAGCATAGTAAAAATTATAGCTTCTGTAATGGAAAAAGGTAGCTGAATGTTTTTAGGAATTCCCCTAGGACTGAAGAAACTCTAAGCTTGTATCTAATAAAATAGAAATGCTCATATATATTGCAGATTTAATGTCCTCCATTAAATTTCTCTCCATTCCGCGAGGAAAACATTTTTTTCACTCCTTTTGCAGTGATCAGCCACTGACTGACCTTGCACCTCAGTCTGACTCCCTGAAGAATTGTGACCCCAGAGTCTGGGGACAGGAGCTGGTTGATTTGAGTCACAGCTGTCTGAGCCAAAGATGTCAGTTTTGTTCTGTTTTGTTTCTTACTGAGAGCAGGCTTACTGGAGAGGGGACTTAGAGTTAAATGGTGCTTATAAGCCAACCCAAGGCAGCACAACATGTATCACTATTAACAAAGAGGATGCCAGCTAATAGCTTACTGTCATCAAAATTTTTATTTTCTTCAACGAGTTAATGTCATGAAGAAAGGTGGAGGAGACTACTTTGTATTAAAAGAGAATTTTAAAGCATAGCCATCCAACGAAATGTTCAAGTAAACCAAAGGTAAATACTATCTTGGGAACAATTGGGGAACTTTGACCACAGACTGGGTATTAGGCAATGTCAAAGAACTGTTATTAATTTTATTAGTTGTGATGATAGTACTGTGGTTATATCAGCAAAAGTCTGTATTATTTAGAGGTGAATATCAAGATGTCCATAATTTTATTTTATTTATTTCTTTTAATGTTTATTTTGTTTTTGAGAGAGAGAGCATGAGCGGTGGAGGGTAGAGAGAAAGAGGGAGACACAGAATCCGAAGCAGGCTCCAGGCTCTGAGCTGTCAGCACAGAGCCCGACACGAAGCTTGAACTCATGAACTGTGAGATCATGACCTGAGCCGAAGTTGGTGGCTTAACTGACTCAGCCACCCAGGTGCCCAAGACATCCATAATTTTTAAAAATTAAGCACAAATAAATAAAAAAAATGTAGCAAAATGTTAATAGCTATTGAATGCAGGTGAGGAATATTTAGGGAATTATTATAAATTTTTTTTCTACTTTTCACTATGCTTAAAATACCTTGCACTATAAAAATTTTAAATTTCCCAGAGGAAGGAACCATATTAGGCATGAGAACACATCGATCATATCAGAGAACTATAGAGCTGGGAAAAAAATATTAGAAAACATTTATTCCAACACGCTCACTTCAGAGATGTGGATATTGGTGCCTTGAGTGATTGACACGTTATCCAAGGCTCCATAACTGGTTGGTGACAGAACCCGAAGAAGAAACCAGGTCTCTTCACTCCCAAGTATCATTCTGATTGCTGGAATCTGTCCTGCCCACACAGGACTTGTAACTAAGCTAAACATGGCTGCCACTCCAGAGCCACCGACTGTCTTTTAGGCCATCTGCTGTGGTGGCCTCGGGCACGATCATTACAGCTGTCCCTGTTGCTGCTATAGAATTACAGAAGCTTCGGTAACACCGTCCCATTGCCCAACCCCACCTCAGATGCTGCCCCCACCAGCAATTCAGCAATGAGAAATTCTTCTGACCCTCAGAGTTCTGCCACTGCTAACTTCTTAGGTTCTATCAGAGTAGAGAGAAGGTTCGTTGTCATTTTTAGCAAAGTAGATTTTCTCCAAAAATGGAGATACAGTAATTGAACTATATTTGCATTTCTATAATATAATGACTCTGGGTTTTTTTTATATTAATCTTTGAAACGTGTTAGCAATGAATAGAAGAAATAACATGAATTAAATATGTTGTTTTCTTAGTAGGAAAGCCCTGAAAGCATTTGGGCCAGTTAGAAAATTACAAAATGCCCCAAATTCTAACAAAAAAAAATGATTACAAGCTTCACATCAATAAGGAGAGTTTAAAATTATAAATTTAATTCCAATTTCTCATTCTAGATTTACAATATTTTCTGCCTTCCTTCCTTTCTTAATGCATTTGTGTTTATCGTGAGAGTTACTAAAGGCAAAATAATTGAAAATGTATGCAAAATGCTGCACTTAGAATACTACTAAAACATTACTTCTATGATGACTTTTCTATACAAAACTTTCATCAGCCTATGTCATTGTTTAGCAAGGAGTTTTAGCTTTCTTGTCTCAATTAAGGATTATTTTCAGCTGTGGGATTTTTTCCTATTTTCTAGTTACATTTAGTTCCAATCCCTAGACCTATGACCCTCAACAGACAGTCTATAATATAGTAAAGAGTAGATCACCCTTGGGTTCAGAGTTCATCAATAATGCTTAGGAGTCCTGCTCGGGATGGCTCTCTGAGATGATGGATTTGAGCCCCATTTTCCTGTTCTTTCCTCCTTTCACTGGCCTCTTGGGACTTCCTTTCCCAGCTGTCAGAACTTGCACTAGCTCCCAAATTCCCTCCCATCTCCTGAAATTTTTCTGGACCTAAACCGTCCTGAACAACTCTATTCCAATGCTCCTTAAATTCAAACACAACAAGGACACTTCATGGTTGAAAACAAATCCCTCCAAATTCTACAACTGAAAAACATAATCAAACTTAAGAATTTAATTAGTTTGATGTTTATACACTGTCTTACTGTCTATTTTAATGGTTACCTTAGAAATTCACCAATTTAAATAAATATGTTTAACAAAAGATTATACACAATTGAAGAGAGAGAGAGAGAATTAGTAAACTGCACACAGGCCAGAAAATTCTGTCAAGAGAAAGGGACAGAGTGACAGAAGGGATGAAATTCAAGAAGAGTGGATAAGACATGTGGGAAATTCAGTAACAAGTTCTAACATAGAGTTGATTGAAATCCCAGAAGGAGAGAAAGACAACAACATAGGCACAGTAGAAAAGATAATGATGGGATTTTTCAAAACTGATGAAACAAATCAAACTACAGATTTAAGGAGCCCAGAAGCCCCAGGTGGAATACATAAAAAAGAAACCCAAACAGAGATGTATTATAGGAAAATTGCAGAAAACTAAAGGAGAAAATCTTAGAAGCAGTCAGAGATAAAAGATACACCATCTTCAAAGGAACGATGGACTATATAGCCCGCCTCTCTAGCAATGTCAGAAATCAGAACACCTTAAAAATACCAAACAGAAAGAACTGGCACCCTAGAATTCTATGTTGACTGGAAATTCCTTCAAGGACGAAGTTGTACTGCGGACGTTTTCAGACATGCAAAAATGAGAACATCTGCCCCCTGGAGATCATACTAAAAAAAAAATCCTAAAGGATATTCTCTGGGCAAAGAGAAAGCAGAAGTTTGGAGATGCAGAAAGAAAAAAAGAACAACGAAAACAATAAACATAAAGATAAGCCTATAGGAACATCGATGGTACAAAACAATAATAAAGTCTTGTTTGGATATATGTATATATGTATATATATATATATATATATACACACACACGTATATATATGAACAATAACATATATATATTGTTTATATATATATATGTATATATATATATATATACATATATATATATAAACAATGACATAAAACTCAAGAGAGGATTAAAAGAAAGCAAAGTGTTCTAAGTTCCTTTTATATATACAGAGGTGGGTAAAATGATTAATTAATATTAGACTTTGATAGGTCAGGTATATATGCTAAATTTCTAGGGTAGCCACTAGTAATTCTAAAGTAACCAACAGTAAAATAGTGTATAAATTTCAAACTAACAGAAGAAATAAAAGGAATAATAAAATAAGTCCAAAAGAAGGCAAAAATCAAAAGAAACGCAAAGAAACCATATAAGCAGTAAGGCAAACAAAAGCATACCCTAAGATCTTTGGAAGGATTACCAACCCAAGTCACTCTTCTAAGCTCTGGAATTTCAGTGTAAGAAAACTTGTGCCTGATTTGGGGTTGGCATTCATTGGAATTACAGTATAAGAAAACTTGTTGAGACTGATTTGGGGTTGTCTTCCTTGAGGGAAGAATAGAATCCAAATCACCCAGACTTCTCAAGATTTGAACTGAGGGAGTCCTGTGTGTTAGACCAAGGTGGCCTCAACCGGGTCCCAGAGACAGGGCAGGACAGTGAAGTCCCGGAAATACAATTTGCCTGAGAAAAGTGGGAGTCCAAGCTGAAGAAAAGGATTCAAGATAAGGACCTACGTTGCCATATAAGAGTGTTGATTTCTTCAGTGAGGCTGATGTAAGGAGCACCTCTGAACCAAACCCCTTGTTCCAGTGCTTGGAACTTGGGGAAAGAGTCAAGCACGAGAACACACCAGAAGCCCAAGCAGGAGCAACCTGAGAGGATGCGTCTGGCACTTATCTGCCCTCAGAAGACTGACAGTCTACTTACTGGTTACCTATTTCTGCTTAACAAATTAACCCCAAAATTAATGGCTGAAAACAACAAACACTTACCGTCACTTGGTGTTTGTGGGTCACGAATCTGCGTGTAGCTCAGCTGGGTACCTCCAGCTCATGGTGTCTCATAAGGTCATAGTCAAGATGGCAGCTTGGCTGTGGCCTCATGTGAAGGCTCTACTGGAGGGTCAAGAGGGCTGCTTCCAAGCTCATTCACATTGGTCATAGTAGACCTCAGTTCCTTGCTTTAGGGACCTCTCCACAATGTGGCACCAGAGTCATTTTGTAATTTAACTTTCTCAGAAGTGCCATGCTCTCACTTCTCATATTCGTATCATTAAAAGTGAGTCACTGGGTCCATCCCACACTCAAGGGTAGGGACTACACAAGGGGATGAATGCCAGAAGGCAGGAGTCAGTGTGGGTCTTCTTGGAGGCTTCCCACCACAGAGCTATACCAACAAGACCTCACTGCAGAGAGGACAGCAGCCTCTGACTGCCAAAAACAAGACTCTCAATGGTGATACTGTGACACTATGGGACGCTATGACGCTTTGTGGCAGGGAGAAGCAAAGGAGATGGTAATAAGAAGAACCATTCTTCATGGAATGTCTAGTCTACGCAAACACTAATCTAAACAATTTATGGCTTGTTATGGGCTGAATGTGTGTGTGCTCCCCAAATTCCTGTGTTGAAGTCTTAATCTCCAATGAGATGGTATTAGGGAGTAGGATTTGGGGGGGAGTAATTAGATTTAGATGAGTCATGAAGGTAGGGTCCCAATGATGGGACTAATGTCCTTTTAAAAAGAGAGTGACCAGCTCTTGCTCTCTCTCTCTCTCTCTATCCCGTATGAGGACACAGCAAGTATGGGACTGTCTACAAAACCAAGAAGAGGGTTCTTACCGGACACCAGAACTCCCAGCACCTTGATCTTGGACTTCTCAGCCTCCAGACCTGTGAGAAAGAAATGTCTGTTGGTTAAGCCACCCAGTCTATGGTACTTTGTTATAACAGCCTAGGAAGATTAACTTATTTAAGCCTCACGATGACCCAATCAAAATGCATTATTTTTAGCTGTATGTCACCATTGAGGACAACCGGGCACAGAAGAGTTAAATAACGTGTCCAAGGCAATATAGCTAGTGAATGGTGAAGTTGGCTCTAAACCTAGGAAGTCAGGCCATAGACACCATTCTTTCATCCATTACACGCCACTGAGTGGACATCAGCATGAATTCACCCAATGGATGCCAATGTCCTTCCTTGTGACTATATAATGCCTCATGGTGTTGAAAATTTTGGAGTGGGGAAAGAAGGTAAAATTATCTGCTTTCCTTCTAATATGGCAGGAGGGGCTTAAGCAAGTGTTAATCCAAAAAATAGATACAACTACATCTGTGCCTCTAAAGCCAAAGAACTTTGAAGTTATTTGCTCAAGTTCACAGGCTGACTTTAGGGATGTCTATGTTTTTTGGACTGTCAGATCCCTCTGTTGTTGTGTAACTGTGGTTACACAGAGTGACATCTCGGGTATGTCTCATAGAGCAAAGAGGTTGAACATCCCAGGAAAGGCATCTATGGTTCTGACCAAACTCCACGAAGATTAGCCTGAAGGAAGTCCTCCAAAGACAGACCACTTTCCTCAATGGCTTTGGTGGCCAGTTCTTCCCTTTCCCATACTCTTCCTGAAAGAATGCAATAGACAAGCCTTGCCTAAATTAACAACCTGCTGTTAAAATGAGTTGGGACAAACGGAATTGAGTCAGATACAATCCGAGAGCGAAGGAACTTTTTCACTTAGCACCTCTGAATTTCTCCCTCTTCAAAGAACTTTCTCTTCCAGATGCCCCACACCTGAAGTCATGGTTCGTCTGCGGGTGGCCATCACTGTATCTACCCACAGTACAAGCCATTTTCATTACAGCATGGGATGGATAAATTTTCTTACAAACGGGGACTAGAACCCATTTGCATTTCTTCCTACGAATACCAGAATTCTAAAATGTCTTAAATTAGTTTTGCTTTTGCCTTTGAAATAGATCCACTTACTTTTCCAACTTACTTAGTTCCATGTTTCTTGCAGAGGAGGAGACTCCCAGTGCATGCTGCGCCCAGGATAATGCACCCAGTAAATACGTGTCGGGTGATACAGTGAAGGAAGTCTTCCTCTGAATGCTTTACACAAACTTCTTTTCATTGACCCAAAAGGAGAATGACTATTTCCATTTGAACTTGGCCTGGCACCAACCCTTTTTGCTCCTCTGGTTTTGATACCACTGGTCCCTCTGCCAATTTCTCACAATTCATCTGGAAGCCTGGGACAACTCGAAATGCCCTGATAGCCAGAGGAACTTCATAGTGTGAGAAAGTAATTCTGCGAGCACCAGCTGGCAATATCCAGGGACTCGAGGCTAGTTTAGATGGAAGCAAATGCTGCTTTTGGCATCTCTGAGTATGGAGGGAAACAAATTGCAACGAGTAGATCTGGTTTTGGTGTCGATGACTGTTTTACTCCGTTAGAAAATAGAAGCAGGGACATCTGAAAGTGAGGAGGCAAAACTGGCAAGTGAAAAAGCAGAACCAGTCTGTGATGGCAGCAGATAAAGGTTACATTTGCATGTGATTCAAAACACTAAGGACCGAGCCACCCCAAGTAGCTGTCATGTAACAAACATATGAGGGTGCCAGGGCGCCAACGACTTCCCTCTGCCAAACCCTCCCATTTCTCAAACTCACTTTGGTTGCTAGATGTGGATTATCACTTGGCTTCTTATCACTTTCTCAGGCTGATGCAGCAAACAAATTTGACTGCCGCCAGTGCCTGTCTGAGTTGTTCTTAAGCAGTGGTGGGATTCCTGGCTCAACACTTAATTGGAGGCTTAAGTGGCTTTCGGTATTGGTGCTACTTGCCCATCTTATCTAGAATTTTTTCAGATGGGAGGGAAAAGGCCTGTCTGATATATACAGTGTTCCTAGTGAATATTTGTAGATTTTTCTGGACCTGCACTGACCAGTCATTGAGAAAAGGCTTATTTTTTTTTTAATTTTTTAATGTTTGCTTATGTTTGAGAGAGAGAGAAACACAGAGCGTGGTGAGGGAGGGGCAGAGACAGAGGGAGACACAGAATCCGAAGCTGTCAGCCCAGAGCCCAACGAGGGGCTTGAACTCACGAACCAAGAGATCATGACCTGAGCCGAAGTCACACGCTTAACCAACTGAACCACCCAGGTGCCCCAAGAAAGGGCTATCTTAAAATTAATTTTAGCTGTAAAAGTCTATAGGCATTATCAAGAACCAGGCATACTCAATGCCAAAAATGTATTTACATATTTGCATTAAATTTCTAATACCTATTACAATGTGTTAACATAATTATTTACATGACTACCTCCTTCAACAAACTGTGAATTCATAAGGGTGAATACACTGTGTTTTTGATCTCTGCATTGCTAGCTTTTGATACAATGTCTTTCACATAGTAAGTATTCAATAGAAGTATATGATGGAAAAGTCAGATTTAGCAACTATACCTTTTTTTTTTTCCTTCTCAAATTTTTATTTAAAGTCTGGTTTGTTAATATACAATGCACTATTGGTTTTAGGAGTAGAATTCAGTGATTCATCAATTACATACAACACCTAGTTCTCATAGTAACAAGTACCCTCCTAAAACCCATAACTCATCTAGCCCATTCCCCACACACATCCCTCCATCAATCTTCAGTTTGTTCCCTGTCTTTAAGAGTTGCTTATGGTTTGTTTCCCTCTCTCTTTTTTCTTTTATCCTCCTCCCATACGTTCATCTATTTCCACATATAAGTGAAATCATATAGTGTTTGTCTTTCTCTGACCGACTTATTTTGCTTAGCATAATACACTCTAGCCCCATCCAGGCCATTGCAAATAGCAAGATTTCATTCTTTTGATGGCTGAGTAATATTCTATTGTGGATATATACCACATCTTCTTTATCCATTCATCAGCCAATGGACATTTCGGCTCTTTCAATAGTTTGGCTATTGTTGGTACCACTACCATAAACATTGGAGTGCGTGTACCCCTTCGAATCTGTATTTTTGTATCCTTTGGGCAAATCCCTAGTAGTAAGATTGCTGGCTCATAGGGTAGCTCTATTTCTAACTTTTTGAGGAACCTCCGTATTGTTCTCCAGAGTGGCTACACCTGTTTACATTCCCACCAACAGTGCAAGAGAGTTCCCTTTTTTCCACATCTTCTCCAGAACCTGTTGTTTTTTGTGTTATTAATTTTATCTATTCTGACAGGTGTGAGGTGGTATCTCATGGTGGTTTTGATTCATATTTCCCTGATGATGAGTGATCTTTTCAGATGCTGTTGAGCATCTTTTCATGTGTCTGGTAGCTATCTGGATGTCTTCTTTGGAAAAATGTCTTTTCATGCCTTCTGCCCATTTCTTTACTGGATTATTTGGTTTTTGGGTGTCGAGTTTGATAAGTTCTTTATAGATTTTGGAGACTAACCCTTTATCTGATACGTCATTTGCAAATATCTTCTCCCGTTCCATATAAGTTGCCTTTTAGTTTTGTTGATTGTTTCCTTCACTGTGCAGAAGCTTTTTATCTTGATGAAGTCTCAATAGTTGATATTTGCTTTTGTTCTTGCCTCCAGGAACATGTCTAGTAAGCAGAGAAACTATATCTTTCAATTACGAGTCCCATATAAATCTTTTAAATGATAGATAAGTAAATATTTCAAATAGAAGGGAACCTACTCAAGTCTGCGATCACCTATGCACTCACACAATTGCTATGAAGAACAATATGAGAATGCGAAAGCCTCAGTTTTTGTGCTGAGTACTGAAAAATACTCTCTAGGCTGCCACATTGATGTAGATTCTAAACCCGACATTCCAGAACATTACTGGGGAAATTTGAAGTGTAGAATGATTCCAAAATTGCTCCCATTTGCACAGTACCACGGGCACATAGCCAGCCTGGCCCTGGAGACAGAAGCCTGGTGGATGCCAGGCCTGAATGAATTACTCTTTTCCACTTGGGTTCAGTTCACTAACTTCAGAAACTACGTGGGTCGGTTCCTAGAGACTTCCTGGGAGGTATGGGCCAGAGGTACCTGAAAATAGCTAAGATGACCCACCTGCCAAACTCATCAGCCTGTGGGAGCATTTTACCAGGAAAACAGGTGCTCTGGGTGTGCAACGATGCCATAAAACAGAGATCAGCAAAATCTGTCTCTACAGGTCCAAATTATAAGTATTTTAGGCTTCGCGGATCACATACGTATCAGTTTCATACTCTTCTTTGCGTATTTGCTTGTTTTTTGTTTGTTTTGATAAACCGTAAGGATATAAGCAGTATTCTTAGCTGGAGGACATGTACAAAAAAATAGACAAGGGTGATAGATCTGACCCATGGAGTGTAGTTTGCCAACCCCTGTAAAAGGTCAAATTGATATGGAGATATGAGCACTATTCTTTTGCTTTGTGCGACCTCCAACCCAACAGTAAGTTCATTGTATTTTGGACCTATTATTATTGACAAGAGTGAAGGATTTAGGTTTGGAAAATATAGGTTCTTACCTTTAAGTCACTGTGTGATTTGGGTCAGCTGATTTCACTTCTCTAAGCTCTGGTTGCCTCATCTTAAAAATGTGAGCAATAAATGAGGACTGTTCATAGGACTGTTTATAGGACTGTTCAAGGGCTTCAGTGAGATCTGGATGCCTGGGTAGCTCAGTCAGTTAACCCAACCCTTGATCTCAGCTTAGGTCTTGATCTCAGAGTTATAAGCTCAAGCCCCACATTGAGGTCCGCACTGGGAATGAACCCTACCTAAAAAAAAAAAAAAAAAAAAGGTTTCAGTGAGATAATGCATGTGAAAGTTCTGTGTAAACTACAAACTCTTTTTGTTTTAATTCTTTTTAACGTTTATTCATTTTTGAGAGACAGAGCATGAGCAGGGAGGGACAGAGAGAGAGGAGACAGAATCTGAAGCATGCTCCAGGCTCTGAGCTGTCAGCACAGAGCCCGACATGAGACTCAAACTCACACAAACTGTGAGATCATGACCTGAGCTGAAGTTGGACGCTTAGGCAACTGAGCCACCCAGACGCCCCAACTATAAACTCTTTTTAAGTGTTAGCTGTTATTATTCTTAATGTTATTGAACTCATAGGAAATAGAATTACTCTGATGATATGATGTTTTAGTTTGTATACATACAGTTGTCACGACTGAATGTGGGAAAATCCCAAAGAAATATTTGGCTCAAATCATGAATTATTCTAAACCTTTGAACTTTTCTTAGAAGCTATTATTTTGCTAATGTAGGAAATTACTTATGTGGAAAAACCTTGTGGTTTCTTAACCCTCCACATTTGAAAAAAGAAAACCACACAAGAAAAAAATTATTTTTGTAAAAAATATTTGTAGAGATCTATTTTCAAATGCCAAAGTTTCTGTCCTCCTAAAATTAAAATGAGTGACAGTCACTTCTCTAGAAAGACAGAAATTGAGGTTTTGCTAAAAGTCAATGTAATATACTTTGGTAAGAAGTATATTACATTCAGTTAAAAGCTGTTGGCTGGTTATAAGGACAATGTTACCTTGTCTAATGCATTTAGGAACCAAACACCAAAACTTTGGCAACAAACAAGACAAAAAGCAAATTCATACTCTTTTTATGAGACTTTTAAGGTGTTTCTCCTCCCCCAAGTTATGTAAGGACATCAACAAATTGTGGTAAATGGCAATAACAAGTAGTGTGTGTTTTTACAAAATGTGTACAACAAATTAATTCTAAATCCTTCCTCTTTTCTTTTTAAGCCTTAGCATTAGATATCAGACCACACTCTTTTTTTTTTTTTATATAGCCTTGAATGTTTGACATTTTATTATCCCAGTTCATTATTCTCTGGATCCCCTGAACAAAGACTTCACAAAAAGGAGAGTCAACGACCAATAAACATATAAAAACTTGCTCAACTTCATTAGTGATCAGAAAATGTGAACTAAAGCCACAGTAAGCTATTTCTACACACACACCAAAATAGCTAAAATTAAGAAGACTGACAATGGAGGGGTGCCTAGGTGACTCAGTCGGTTAAGCGTCTGTCTTTGGCTCAGGTCATGATCTTATGGTTTGTGAGTCTGAGCCCCACGTTGGGCTCGGTGTTGACAGCTCAGAGCCTGGAGCCCGCTTCAGGTTCTGTGTTTCCCTCTCTCTGCCCCTACCCCATTCACACTGTGTCTCTCAAAAAAAAAAAAAAAGTAACATTGAAACAATTTTTTAATACACACACACACACACATATATATATATATATATATATATATATATATGGAAGACTTGACATGGAGAATCTTGCACTTCTGATGGAGTGTAATTGGTACAGCTACTTTGGAAAAGTATGTGTCAATATTTACTAAAGTAGAGCATTTAGGGTTTACAATTCGCCTTATGATCCAGGAATTTTATTCCTGGGAAATATACCCTGTGGCAATTCTGCACATGTACACCCGGAGTCTTCTACACACTGTTCATAGCAACATTATCTATAATAGCTAAACACTGGACAAAGAAAGGATAAATAAGTATTGGCTTATTCGTACCCTGAAATACCATAAAGCGATGCCAATAAACGATTACATAATTTACATGGAACAACAAACGTAATCATGAACTCAAGACGCCAGATATGATTGAATATGTAAGACACGACTGAAGTAAAATTTAAAAATTACCCTAAGTAAAAAATTACACATCAATTAGGTAATCTGGCAGTTGTGATAATCCATCAAACTGTACGTTTGCAATTGGTACACGTTCCTGCATATGTGTTTTATTTGCATTTTAAGCGTTTAAACGAAGAATGATAGGTAAGAATTGTTAATGAAAATTACATGACTCTTCACGTTGAAAGGACACAATAGCACCCAATAGAACATCAACAAATTCACATTTTAGGAAACTACAAAACATAAAAGGTAAAAATAAAAGCTACTGAGGAGATAAAAGATCACTTACAAATAGATCGATAGCAAAATTATCAGCAGCAAAAACAAATAACAGTAGGAAAAAGATTAATCTTCTAAATAAGAAAAAAGTAAACATTAACTTTTTTTAATATAAATTTTTTTATTAAGAAGGAATATGCATAATAGAACAAGGATCATGTCAAGCTTCAGCATGAAATGTCTTTATTATCTGGGAAAGGGACCCCCTTTAAGACTCAAGCATGAGCAACCATAAAGGAAATAAATGGTAAACTTATAATTTTATCATCAACAGAATAGCTGTTCACGAGTAAGTCGGAAATAAAGATGTTTGCAGATGCACACAGGTCAAGAACATTTTATATCACATACAAAGCTTGTGTAAAAGAACAGTTAAAGATTATGTTTTCAAAAGAATGTAAAAATTCATAAAAGATCTTTGCTCCTTTGCTCACCAATGTGTTTTTTTCACTTGTTTTTCAATGATGTTTATTTTTATTTATTTTTTTTTTATTATATGAAATTTATTGTCAAATTAGTTTCCTCATCAATGTGTTGCAACTGCCTGAAACAGCACCCAGTGTTAGAGGAAATTCTCAGTAAGTATTTACTGACTGAAGAAGAAAAGTGAACTCACAGGGGAAAAAAAGGTAGACACAAGCAAGGTGAGGAAAAATTAGAAAATACTCCAGCAAGGTTCGTTATAATGATTCATTGTTAATTTTTTTTGTTTTTAAAAGATGGAACTACATTATAATTAGCAATAAAGAGAAAATTGGAAGTGTGGTTCAATGGGTAATTAGAGTTTGTGAAAATGATTACTTTTAGAAGAGAAAAGAGAAACAGAAGGTAATTTTAAGTTTTTGCTTGAAAAACATATATTTAAGTACAAATAGTAAAAATGTAAGTACAAATAACAAAAATTTGATAGTAACTACTAACAGAATAGGGAATAATTAAATAATCTTCAAACAAAAGTCAGATGAATACAAAATAACTTTATCAGTACAATAGAAAGGAGAGAAACAAGAGGAAAACAGAGAAAATGATCGTAATCAGAAAGCAAAATATGATTGAAATAAATCCAATTTCAAAAACAAATAAATACAATCTGTAATCATAATGTATGTGAACAGATATAACTTACTTATTAAAATACAGCAGTGTTAGATTCTACTTAGAAAAAAACAAAAACCCCCAAGCTTTATAGTACCTATACAGAACAGTCCTATAACAAAATGACCCATCAAAGTTGAAACTAAAGATCTAGAAAGACATTAATCAAAGAAATATGCTGCCTAAAACAAAGCTGGTGTTGCAATGTTGACATCAGAACAAATGCAATTTCAGGTAAAGATCCTTAATAGAAAAAATGGAGGGACATTACGTTACGACGTGGCAGGGACTTTTTCTTGGTCTACCCTCAACACTATGAGAATTATATGACAAATAATCATAAATTGGGATGAGCCCAGCTATAATACCAACAGATAGAATACAATAACTGTCAAAATTATAAAGAGAAAATGTTGTAACCATAATGGTGGTATAAAACATTAAGTCACTTATATCAGAAATGAGTAAATCAAACATCAGACCTAAGATTAGTAAGGGTACGTAAAATTTTCATAACAAAATTGTGTTTGATGTAATAGGCATATAGGGATCCCATACATAAAGAAAGGAAGAAAGAATATGCATGTTTTTCAAGCACATATGAAACATTTCAAAACTGACCATACGCTAAATTACAAAGCCTGAAGAATTCCCAAGAGTCAGTATTGTACAGATGGTTTTCCTAGACTTCCACGTGATCAAATTACGAATCAACATTAAAACAACAGCTTAAAATTTTGATACTAAAAAGATCACACTCTTAATTAATTCATGAATAAGGAAGAAAAACACGTCTGAATGTGGGAAATGTTTGGAATTGCGTGACTACGAAAGCACTACATAACAAATCAAAACTTGTGGCTGTGTTAAGGGGAATTTAGAGGTAAATTATCACTGCAATTACATTTGTTTTGAGAATAAGTGAGAAAGATGTCCAATTTGTGTGTATCTAACATGCCAGAATAATAACATCACGGTAAAACTAAACAAAGTAAAAAAAAAAAAAAAAAAGAAAGGGGAGAGCTTTACTCTCAAAAAACAATGGAAGAAAAAGCAGAGTAGCATGTGTCATGATCCCAAAACAATTAAATTCGAAATCAACAATAAAAGGATGGTTTCTTTAAAATACCAAACCATTACTAATGGAAACTAAAAAGCACAATGTTGAAAAACTAGTGAGCTAAAACTATAAAACTTAGGGAAAAACTCATAGGAAAATATCTCTGGGATAAGCAGAATTCTTAGACTTGATGCCAAAAGCATAATCCATTATAGGAAATATTGATAAATTGGATCTCATCAATGAGAAGAATGTTTTCTCTAAGTCAATGAACGAAAAGAAAAACTAAAAACTGGGAGAAATTGAAAATGGATCAAAGACTTAACCATAAGACCTAAAACCATAAAACTCCTAGAAGAAAATCTGGGGAAGAAGCTCCCTGACGTTGGCCTTGGCAATGAGTTTTGGGGTATGACACCAAAAGCAGAAACAACAACAACAACAAAATCAACAAATAGGATTACACCAAACTTAAAAGCTTTTGCACTGCAAAGGAAGTAATAAAATTAAATGTCATCTGTGGAATAGGAGAAAATATTTGCAAACCATGTATTGGATTTGCAAACCATGTAATTTATGAAGAACTCATACAACTCAATAATAAGAAAACCAAGCAATCTGATTAAAAAATGGGCAGAGGAACTAAATAGACATTTTTCCAAAGAATACATCTAAATGGTCAACAGGTACATTAAAAGGTGCTCGACGTCACTCATCATCAGGGAAATGTAAATTAAAACCATAGTGAGGTATCACCCCACACCTATTAGAATGGTTAATGTCAACAAGACAAGCGATAACAAGTGTGGGTGAGGATGTGAAGAAAAGACAACAACCCTCGTGCAATGTTCATGGGATTGTAAAGTGGTTTAGTTGCTGAGAAGAACAGTATGGACGCTCCTCAAAAAATTACAAATAGGAACATCTACCTGCCTCAGTTGGTAGAACATGCTACTCTTGATCTCAGGGTCATGAATTTAAGCTCCCTGTTGGGCCTGGAATCTGCTTTAGCTATTGTTTTTTTTTTTTTTTTTGAACGTTTATTTATTATTGAGAGAGAGAGACAGACCATGAGCAGGGGAGGGGCAGAGAGAGAGGGAGACACAGAATCTGATGCAGGCTCTGGGCTCTGAAATGACAGCACAGAGCCCGACATGGGGCTCGAACTCACGGACCATGAGATCTTGACCTGAGCGGAAGTTGGATACTTAACCGACTGAGCCGCCCAGGCGCCCCTGCCTGGAACCTACTTTAAAAAAAAAAAAATTAAAAATAGAACTACCACACAATCTAGCACTCTCACTTCTGGGTATATATCCAACAGAAATAAAAATAGGTGATCAAAGAGATATCTGCATCCGCATGTTTATTATTATGCAGCATTATTCACAATAGCCGAGATATAAAAACAACCTAAGTGTCTGTCAATGGACTAGGGGATAAAGAAAATGTGGTGTATGTATGAAATACTATTCAGCTATGAGAAAGAAGGAAATCCTGCCATTTGCAACAACGTGGATAGAACTTGAGGACATTATGGTAAGTGAAAGAAGTCAGACAGAGAAAGATAAGTACTATATGATATCTCTTATATGTGGAATCTAAAAAGAAGTGAATTCAAAATATAGAGAGTGGAGTGGTTGGGGATGGGGAAATGGGGGAAATATTATTCAAGGTTACATAGTTTAAACTAGTAGATAAATAAGTCCTAGGGATCTAATACACAGTACAGTGACTATAGACAATAAAACTGTGTTATAAACATTAAACTTACTAAGAGGCTAGATCTTAATTGTTCCCACCACTAGAAGAAATGATAATTATGTGAGGTGACAGAGATATTAGCTAATGCTACGATGCAATCATATTGCAATATATATGTGCCAAATTAAAAAAACTGGGCGAAATCATTTGCAAATCACACATCCAACAAAGAAATAGTATCTAGAACATATATACTCCAGATATATATGTATATATCTCAAAACTGAATAGAAAAAAAAAAAAAAAACAAAGAAGCCAATCCAAATAGAAAATGGGCAAAAGGCACGAAGAAACGTTCAGTGAGATCATTGAAGAAGATACGCAGGCGGCACATAGAAAGATGTTTCACATCGCCAACGATTAAGGAAATGCAAATGAAAACACACTACACACCTACCAGGGCGTCTGAAATAAAAAAGGGAATGAGAGTACCAAATGCTGACAGAGGTATAGAGAACCTGGACCACTTATGCATGAACTGATGGTAATGTAAAATGGTACTGCCACTCTGGAAAATAGTTTGACATTTCTTTTATAAAATGCAACGTGTACTTACCATGCAACCCAGCAATTGCGTTCTTCTGCATTTATCTCAGAAATGTGAAAACTGACATTCACATAAAAACCTATATACAACCTATATACAAGTGGTTATAGCACCTTTATTTGTAATGGCCCCAAACTAAAAACAACCCATATGTCTTTTAAAAGGTGAAGGGTTAAACCAATTGTAGTACATCATGGAGTACTGTCCAGCAATAAAGAGGAATGAATTATTCTTACATGCAATCACTTCAATAAATATCTAAGGTATCAGGCTGAGTCATTAGTGTCCACCCTAGAAAGGTCACATACTATGTCAGTCTTTTTACAATACGTTGAAATAACAACTTTTTAGAAATGGAAAAGAGTGAGTTATCAAGAGGATGGGGCAGGTGGCCCAGGAAAAAGGATGTGAGTGGCTATAAAAGGGGCAACATGAGATAGCCTTGTGGGGATGGAAAGATTCTGTACCTTGGCTCTATATCAATGTCCTGGTTGTAACGTTGTATCATGGTTTTGCAAGATGTTATCAATGTGGAAACTGGGTAAAGGGTACATGGCATCTCTCCATATTATTTCCTACAACTGCATATGATCTACAACTATTTAAAAGCAAAAAGTTGGGCGGCTCAGTCAGTTAAGCGTCCGACTCCTGATTTTGGTTCAGGTCATGATCTCATGGTCTGTGGGATCAAGCCCTGCATTGAGCTGTTTGCACGTGCACATTCTCTCTCTTTCTCTCAAATATGAATAAATAAACATTAAAAAAAATACAAAGTTTAATTAGAAAACCTGATTAAAGAAAAATCCTGATGAAATTAAAGTGTTATCTCAACTGAATAGAGAAGGACAGGTCTCAAACTTCCAGAATATACCTAAAGTGACACTTAGAAATGAATATAAATATAATATAGATTCATTTTAAAATATAAAGACTGGAATTAGTTGTTCAATGATAAAAAACTAAGGTACTAATGGCAGGGTAAACCCAGAGGCAGAAGAAGGAAGAAGGAAGGAAAGAGTAAAGATAACGACAGAGATTAATATAATAGATACGAATAAGCAAAATAAATGAATAAATAAAAAGGTAACCAATAAAATCCCAACCAGCATTTTGGGGGGAAAAAAGCTGCCCTCTTAAAGGACTAATGAAGAAATAGGAGAGAAAGGACATTTAAACAATATTAGGAATTTTTAAAAAAGACATATAAATAGAGTAAATATTTTAAAATTTGTAAGACAGTATCATGAAAATGTACATGCCAATAACCATAAAAAGTTAGATTAAAATATAATAAAAATTAAAACCAGAGTAAAATAAAAACGATTAAAGAAACAGAACTGATAGACAAAACTGTTCCCTCTAAAGCTGTTTTTATTTATTTTTTAAAGCTCTTTTAATTTTTAAGTTCAAATTTATTTAAACTGTTCTAGAGAACAGAAAAATAGGGAGAAGTAGATACTATTTTTTTCAGCAAGTACAATTATAATTTCAAAGCAGAACAAAAACAATATAAGGAAACCACAGTCCAATATTACTAATGAGTAGCACTAGAAAAAATTCTAAAGAAATTACAAAAAATGAAATGAAAAGTATGTAAAAAAATACTATATTGGCTAAGTAGTATTTATGTCAAGAGTGGAAAGAATATTTAGTATAAGAAAATGAATTCATGTAATTCACCATATTAATAAAATAAAAAGAGAAACCATATGTTTATCTTAAAAGCACAAAAATAAAGAAGACTGTTAGCAAAGTAGAAATAGATGGGAACCCATTTAACTGATAAGATTATTACTAAAAGACACACAAACATCATGCCAAATATTAGAAGTCTGGAAGAATTCCCTATGAAGTAAGGATTAAGACAAGAATGCCTATAGTTATCCTTAAAATTCAACATTATACTGGGGCCAATAAAATACAAAAAAAAAAAAAAAACCAAACAGTTGAATAAGAAATAAAAGGTATAACATTTGAAAGAAAGACATAGAATTGTCCTTATAGATAATGGTCTTTGTAGGAAATCCAAGATAATTCAAAATTTAAAAATCAGTATCAATTTTTCAAAGAGAAAAAAATAAAAGAGATTCAGCAAAGAAGATCACTATACAAAATTAATACCATTCTTGTATGTCAACAAAAGAATTTTTTTAATTTAATAGAGAAAAGACACCATTTATGTCAAGAAAAAGAACTGTAAGTTATCTAAAACAATGAAACAAAGTCATGCAAGATGCTCATGAAAAATGTTTAGATATTATTGAAGACTATATTATAAGTAAAAGGAGAAATATATCATTGTAGATGATGTGACTATCATAAAGATGTCAATTCTCCACAGATTAATTCTTGTTCCAATTAACCATCTAATAAGATTTTTGTTGGAAACCAACAAAGCCATTAAAATTTGAATGACATTTCTAGCTTCTGGAAATGGTGGAGTATTTTTGTCATAGTGATCTTTCTGCACATAACAATTATAAATCCTAGGTTACATATGTGTGTGTGTGTCCACATGTATATATGTGTGATACAGACTCACACAGTTTATTCCATTTGTGGTAGTTATATTCTATAAAGTCACCACGAACACTGAATTATTGAGTACTAAACCATTGTTCCTATGGGAAACATAGGGTTAGGTTCCTACAAGCCTCTGGTCACAATATTTACATCAACTGATCAATACACAACTTTGTTATATGTGTATTTCTGTTTAGAGACAGCTTATTTAATATATATTGTTGATTCGTTATCATTAAACTCAAGGCCATCAGTAATCATGCTTGAGCAAAGCTAATCTAACACATGCATTTTGTGATTATAAGATACATCACAAATTAAGTGTAAAAGCACTTAGGAATCTTTGACACTATGCTTGGGGTCTGGCCGATACAGGAAGTAACAAACTGAGTATCTCACCAATAAATCTAAACAAGATCAAGAATCATTTTGGACATTTTAGTTTCCCCAATGTTCCCATTACAATCACAGCTTTGATTATCCACATTACTTTTTCTGACATAGACCATTGGTCATTACACGATTTCTATATACGGGAACTGAGAAGTGCAAATCTGGTTGGAAAGAAGCCTAAGGTTTTTGCCTTGAAGTTGAGTTTACATAGCAAGTGCATTTTAAATTTAGATTTCATGTCTTTAGGGGAGCCACGGAGAGAAGGCTAATGGGAAACCACACTCTCTACACTTTTCTAAATTGGTATTTAGTTTGCTTCATTAAAAATGTATTTTCTTAGGGAGCCCGGGTGGCTTAGTCGGTTAAGCATCTGACTTCGGCTCAGGTCATGATCTCGCGGTTTGTGAGTTCGAGCCCCGCATCAGGCTGTCTGTTGTCAACACACAGCACACTTCAGATCCTCTGTCTCCCCCTCTCTCTGCCCCTCCTCTGCTTGTTCTCTAAATAAATAAATACATAAATAAATAAATAAATAAATAAATAAATAAATAAATAAATGATAATTTAACTCTTCCTTCCAAGAACTTCCCAATTACAATGGATGTTTCTGATAAAATCAGACTGGTTGGATTCCTGATTTTTTTTCTTATGTATGGCTTTTTTTTAAACTTTCTTGACTGGAATCATTTGATTATTATAAGACAGTAAACAAAAATGATGATGACAGCTTCAGAAAGTGAAGGAAAGAATAGTAAGTGTTGTTTTGTTTTGCTTTTTTCTGATGTTGGACAGAGGAACGTGACCATTTTGTCAATTTATGTGCCATCACTTACAAAAGGCAAAGAAACTACATTAACAGCAGTTAAATTAACAAGACTGGATAAAAACCATTGAATACTTATCCAGAACTTAAGCTTATCCTTCAGTAAAAGAGAAGAGACACTGTCCTTTTTCAGACTTGAGGATTATCGTCTATTTTCTGCTGAACTCTAGCCAGAGGAAATTAAAGGACTTCTCCTTAATGCTTACTGTCTAAGATTTTCATGTTGGAATAACCTTAAAACGAGTGCAGACTCACATCTACTTCTTATGGGTTAAATTCAGTCTTGTCAGACATCCTAGGGGTGGAAGAAAAATTCCTTGAGTCGAGAGGAATAAGGAAGCTTCTTCAGGCTCTTTCGTGAGGTCAGCCACTCTGACCATGAAGAAAAAAGTCACTGACCAGTAAACTCGTATAAAATATGCACAAAATGTTGGGCAGATTACATTCATAGGTTGCCAAGGTATAAATATGTCACTTTCTATTAATTTTGAGAGAACTCATGGGGACAGCTTCCCTCTTTACAGAAATTCATTAAGTATTTTACCCTTAAATATCTGTGACAGGAAGAAATGACAGCAAATATCCAAAAGGACTGAAATCCTTAATGTATAATTTTGGTCCTTCAAGAGGCGGACACCAAGACGTGATTAATCATATAAAAGATTTATTGGAGGAAATTCCTGTGAAGGAAAGGAGAGTCAAAGAAGGAGAGCCTTCGGACTATAATCCAAGCCAGAGGGGAGGAGAGGAGGATTAGGAAAGAAAAGTGTCAGATTGTTGCATAGTTATAAGAAAGTTTTGGCTGACTGATGGGAAGTCCTCAAGACAAAGTCTCCCCTTCGATAAATCCTGTGTCTAATAATAAGGGGCCTGCCTGCATCAGAACCTCTGCCACGCTTAGCTGTTGCCTATAGGAAGTGTAGCATGAGCACAGGGATGGATCCAGAAGGACAAAATCTGAGACTGTCCTTCAGTTATGCCCAATTATGCAGCAGGAGATCCGAGGGGTATATTTTTTATGGCTGCCATGACATATAAAGAGTTTTCACAAACGTATAGGATAAAAGGGGAAACCACCCATGCAAAAATAGGCGGTGGACATTATACTAAGACGCCTACTCAGAACCATCTCTCCCCTTCTATGCGCTTCTCTGAATTGCCATGGCTGGAAGAATCTCTGTCATCATTGTTCTGGTGACATCCACCAAAGAGAGGAGCTTCTATGAGATTCTGAAAGTAAAGGAGAAGCAGATACTCTGTCCCGTAACAGGGTTGTGCAGGAACAAAGGTGTCAGCCGACAGCCCAGGTGAGGCTTTGTCAGGAGCTTCCGGGTGTCCTGTACTTTATTGATGCTTCAGGCAGCTGAGCTCATTTTGTGACTTCCTAATCTTCCTATACTTCCAGATTTCTTGAAAGCAAATAGCGGTTTTCCCTGACCTGTTTCCCAAGCTTTTCTATTTGTCTTACAAGCCTCTGATTCCGTGTGTTAAGTCACTTCCCACTTGAAATATCTACAGCAGTTTCCGACTAAATCCTGACTGATAGGAGCCAAGCAAATCACAACATAGTAAATGCACGTGTCAAGTAAGTGTATGAAAATATGCTCATAATTAAAAAGTATTTTTTTTAAGATTTTATTTTTAAGCAATCTCTATACCCAGCGTGGGGCTCAAACTCACAACCCTGAGATCAAGAGTTGCATGCTCTACCAAACGAGCCAGCCAGGCGTCCCAAGAATAAAAATGTTTAATGAGAGATTTCTTACTTATCACACTGGCTAAAGTTTGTTTAATTTACAGATATTTATGTACTTGTGTATTTTATTATGAAACACTCAAGATTGGCAAGAAGCAAAAATCAACTACCACCACCACAAAGAAAGTTTCTATCATACCCCACTCTTACGAGTTTACATTTTGTATGTACATTTGTAAAACCTTTCTAGAGGGCAAAGTATAATTTCTCAAATTTTCTTAATTTTTGATCCTCTAATTTCAGTTATAGAAGTTAATCTAAAGAAAAATTAGAGTACGGAGCATGCATCTGGGTGGCTGACTTAGGCTCAGGTCATGACCTCGCGGTTGGTGGGTTCAAGCCCTGCATTGGGCTCTGTGCTGACGGCTTGGAGCCCGGAGCCTGCTTCGGATTCTGTGTCTCCCTCTCTCTCTGCATCTTCCTGGCTCACATTCTGTCTCTTTCTCAAAAATAAACATTAAAAAAAATTTTAAAACAAAACACAAAAAAACATTATACCTGAGCATTTATCACAGTACAAGCTATAAATAGGACATTTTTTGAAAAACCTAAATATCCAAATAGTCAAATTTATCAGGACATATATATGTAATGGAATTTCTATGCAGCTGTTACAAATCATATTTTTGTAAAAATTCATTAATATGAATAAGTGTTCAGAAATAACATTAAATGAAAAAGCAGGATATGTAACTAGAGACACAATATGATCACAGTATTATACATAATACATATATATACACACATATCATAAATACATGTATATAATATATTTCAGATATGTATGTATATCATTTGCACACATGACAAAAATGTATCAAATATTGCACAGTGGTTATTTCTGCAATGGCAGAATTATAGATTATGTCTTATTTTTATTTCCAACTTTTCAAAATATGCTGTTAAAATCATATATTTTATAATGAAATACAGGCCAATAAGCATTTTAATGTCCCCATAGACATCATCAGTAGGTGGAGAAATGACATAAAGCATTTCTACATTTGGTACAGATATTGATTTTTGGTGTTTCCCTTCCCTTTTAGATGATATTGACAAATTTGATCGATATGACTCAACTCACATTTGCTATACAAGAGCAAAGATTTATTGCTTTACAGAAATAATTTACCTGATTTAGCTATAGGCTGACTTGACCCCATATTCCCACCATAATCTACAATGTAGGGATGGGCTCCATGACTCATAAGAGGCTTGGAACAAGTTGTTTTCTCAAGGGCAACGAGAATAAGCAGGACAAATGATGACAAGGGCAGAATTATTATCCCTTCCGAGGCTTCCTTCAGTAGTGTCTGTGCACTGGGTGGTTTTCTCAGTTCGATAAAGGATTAGAACACAAGGCCTGTTTAGAGAAGTGTGACTTGATACCTGCATCAATATCATTCTGAACAATGTTTTTCATTTTCCTTCCACTTTAACTTTTTAAGCCTTACGTGAATTAGTTGAAAAGCCAGGTCTTTTAGGTAGATATTAACATTAAGCCCTCTACTCTGTCACTTGGAATCATAAGCCTGGGAAAAGAGCTCCTAATTCCATTGTGTATTGTCTTCTAAGATAATGATTGACAGATTTTTTTTTCTTGAAGCTTCCTATATTTGCTGACTGTCTCACTAGTCACTAACAGAATCCTGCCAATCGAAGTCATTGGGTGTACGGTGATTGCAAGATCTTCTCCAATTAGACCCCAGTGTCCCTGAACACACACACACACACACACACACACACACACACACACGCATGCACACATGTATAGACACATATCCCCCCTCTGTTTTACACCTGTTGTTGATCTGCCTTTCTCACTTTTGCCTACCAATCTAAATTCTACTTATTCTGCAAGCCCTAAATCAAGCAATATCCTCCCAAGAGGCTTCCTGGAACCTCTCCTGCAATGAATTTCTCAGCTTCCATCACACCCAAAGTCTAGAGAGTAGCATTCTTAGGTCCAGGCAAGAGGATTCCTAACTTGGGTTTTGGGCTTTAGAGATCCCAGAATCCATAAGACTACAGGATTGAGGTAATATCCCTGAGTAGAGCCTCCACCCTTCTTTCTAGGTCATGCTCTGGGACCCAGAATCCTCTGCTCCAAATGGCTACACAACCACTTTTAGGGCCTTAGGCCTTTTTCCTGGGCCCATCTTCTCAAGGGCAGACCACATTATAGGCCACTGCCAAAGGCCAAGGTAGAGCTGTCTGGATGTATGGATGGAAGTGTTTGCACATATTTTCATGGTCCTTCAAGATGTGGGACAAGGGAAAGTGAGAAGAAAGGAGGAGCAGCCAGTGAACGGGGCCATTCTTTTGCTTTGCCATGTTGGGTCACTCCGCTTACAGCAGTGGGCTTGGGCGTAATTTTCAGGTCATTTCACAGATTTCTCCAGCTGAATACACAGTGCTCTTGTTAAATGTGGGATTGGGACCACTCTGGGTTAGAAGTGTGTTTCACTTTAACGTAGGGCACAAAATGAGCAGAGTTTTTAGTTAATAAGATTAATAACAGGAGGATGGATAAGCTTCATGAGATATAATTTCACTCTGTCCTAATAACAGTCTTGGGGTTTTTGTGTGTGTGGTGTGTGTGTCCCTTTAAAAATTAGGAAGCCGAGGCTCAGAAAAGCTGGGTTTTGCCCCTGGTCTTACAGGAATGCAGGGACAGCATCTTTAGGACTCTACAGCCTACTCTTTCTTCACCCCACCTCCCCATGGGTCTAACCGAACACCTTCCGGGACATCCACCTCAACCATTTTTAAAAGCGTAACCCACCAATAGATAGTTTCCTGTTTGTGGGTCTATGGTTAGTGAGGAAATAATTGGTTCTGAGAGTCAGTGTCTCAAAAACTGATGTTCACTGGCCGAGAAGCAGATTGGAAAGATCCACCTGGGGCCAAGCTAGAAATAAAGAGCAGCTCTTCTCAGCATTGGCTCCAGCTAGTCAGCTGGTGGGGGAAAGGAAGGGTGCTCTGCTTGTTTGTTGGGGGCTAGAGGACTGGGAGTTCCAAAGACCTTTGTACATTCTAACCTTGCAGAGCTGAGCAATTTTTGGTTGCTTTTCTTGCTGATAACACTACTTCCCTTATCTACCACAGAACAGATCTTAATAGAGAACTCGCCTTTATGGTATAAGGTTAATGAATATGAAACTCAACAATAAAATATCTCTCTGGTGGATGGCATTGCTAAAGAACATACATGATAGACGTATCTGAGGATGAGATAATATTTCCTAATGAAGTAGTGCTTCTTGATCTTTCCATGGACATTCCTCCAAGGCATTAGAGGTATATAACTATAAAAGAGCCTCCCAAACATCTCCTTTCGAAAAAGAAACAATATTAACAGACTTCTGTTCAGGGAAGAGAGTTCTAACGCCTACCCCTGGTCAAAGTTATCTCTTTGTTACTAGGTTCAAGGGTACCTGGCAAATACATTAAGAACAGCATATGTTTTCTAAATCAATAAAGACGAAGGAGGATGATGTAGGAGGTGGGAATCAAAGTGGAGAAAATTCGAGTGTTTTCCCAATATCCCAAAAACACATACGGGTTTATTCAATTGTAAGGTAAACAGAACATGGAATTTACCAGAAGAAAAAAATCAATAAAACTGGTGATGTCAGCTTTTCATACGCCAACTGTTAATGAATCAAAGAGAATTAGACAGAAGTAACAGAAGTAACTTTCCTTTAAAACATACATTTTCTTACAAAAGCTGGGAAAGAATTTGTGGAACTTTACCAACACTAAACTGTGTAAGAAACTACAGCGGGACTATAATGTTTTTAAAATCCATCTGAGATGGATGAGAGACGGATGAGAGAAAGATCCGAGAAATGAGAAATGGATCATATTTCATAAAGTTTAAATATGCTCCCTTTACATCTTCCAGGAATCATAATTTTATTACAATCAGATTCATTAAATGTTATCTGATTTTACTCTCATCTTGAAACACCTTCAAATAATATAATTTACCCATGTATTTGGCATAACAACATATGCTCTTCTTGATTTTAACAGAACCGAGTCCAAGTGTTAATAGAATAAAGCTGTTCAAAAGTAACTTTGGGGGGTATTTCTGTGAACACACCACATCCGCAGTAATATCTACCAGGCAGGTGTCAATTTTTCTTTAGTTTTAAAATCGTATCATTTAAAGAAGTTATTTCCTGTAAATAAAATTCACACACACGCGCGCGCGCGCGCGCGCACACACACACACACACACACACACACACAGACACCACACACAAATATCTTTTTAAAGTAAAGCGAGAACGCAATCCACCCAAGTCAAGCAGGAGGGGGGAAAATACGGTTGTGCGCATTCTGCCTGTTGCCGCAGAGTAATACGGTAAACAGCCGATTACCGTACTCGCTGGGGCTACTGCCTGTGTGACGTCAGCGAGAGCTAGCTGCAAAGTTCCTTGCCGTTCTTTGCTGATGTCAGGGAGCTGAAAATTAAAAGGGTGAACGTGGAGTTATGGGTTGGCCGGGTTTTTTTCTTTTCCTATTTTCACTCTTTATTGTAAATTCTGCAGGTAAAGCGATAGTGAGCCGGGAGCTTAAAGACATCTGTAGAGGAGGGGTGAGTCAGCGGGTGCAGAAGGACTAAGAATTGGTTCCTTGGAGGGACGGTCGCCTCTTTCCCCAGAGAGGAGGCGGCGGGGCTGCTCCTGGGACCGAACCCCCGTCCTCTCCCCGCTCCAGGTGAGTCCGCTGCGGCATGGGGCGCGGGCGTCCAGAGGGGCGGGGATGAGGGCAAATCGCCCTCGCTTCCCGCTGAGACGGAACCCGCACTTTGCCCGTGCGCCCCCCGCTTCTTTCACCCGCTCTGACACCTGCATCCCCACCCCACCCCGTTTCCCTTGTATATTCTGGAAAGTTACCTCCTAGTTAACAAGTGTGTCTTTTGGTCCGTGTTTGTCGCCCCGAGGTAGAGGAAAGAGGCTTTCTGCAGTTGCTGGCTTTTAGGACCACCTGTGAGCTCTTGAACTTGTCACCATAGCCTTTGCCTGGGAGTCCTGCCTCAGGGCCCGACCCCAGAATCATCAGAAGGCAAGATGGGTCCCCACTCCTCGCACTCCTGCCTCAGTCCCCGTGGAAACCTAAGTATCTCACAAATACCGTGGCCCCCAGCCCCGCAAAGCGAAGCGTCCCGCATCCTCCTGATTTTTAAGCCTACCACATCCGCAGTGGCCGCCACTTGCAAAGCCCCTTCTGCAGAGTGGCGCTCGCCCTCTCCACCACTTCTCCCCCGGCACCCCCGCAGCCCGTCCGGGTGTGGCCGGAGGCTCGAGTCCTCCGGCACCGCTGCTCCTGCGGCTGGAAAAGGGCTCCTGGACCGACCTCGGTCGCGTTCAGCCCTCGGGCCCCGCCAGCTTTTTCTCGGGACCTGGCCCTCGGGCCGGCTTCGCGGGTCGACAGACCCGCGCGCACCGCACACCCAAGTGTGAATTCCACCGGCGTGAGCGTGCGCGTGGCACTGGCTGGGCCGCGGCCCCCGGGTCGCAGCGGTTCCCTCTCCCAGGCCGCCCCCTCCAGGTGACTGCGAAGCAACCTGTTTAAATGGCACCCGGGTGGATCCTCCAGTTTCCACCGGCCAGGCTCGGCGCGACACACGTACGCACCAGCCGCAGTCCCGCCTAAGCGAGCTTCGCGGGGTTTAATCTCGCTGTGCGGCCGCGCGTAATTGGCCGCCGCGGCTCGGGGTTTGTTTGCTTCGGCTCCAGGAGCCGGCCAGAGGCCGCGGGGCCGCGCGCCAAGGCAGGTTCCCAGCGGCTCGCGGCCCCCTTCCGCGCCGCCCGTGCTGCAGCAGGGCACGCCGCTCCGGGACCGCAGAGTCGCCGGGGCTCCCAGCCGCCGGGCCCGGTACGGCCTCGCTCCCCAGGGCGCCCGGTATACACCCCGCCTTTCTCTTTGCGCTCTTTCAGGGTAACGCGGGGCCGACGACGCCCCGCAGCCGCCTCGGTCTTGGCCAGCGTTTCGCGTCCACTTCCCCCGGCCTGCGCGCGCAGAAGCTGGATCTAGCACGAGTCCACCGCGCGCCGGTCGCACCGTGGGTAACTGCGGGCCGGGAGAAGCGCCCAGATGCCGGCGGTCCCCGCCTTTGAGAGTCGACGGCACACCGGTACTTGATTGTGGGTAGCGGGGAGGCTGGCGCTAAATTGTTGAATTCCCAGTTACGCGCAGAATGCCCAATCTTCTAAGCAGGAAGGATCGGACAGTACGGAGAAGCGGGCTCCTGTAGTTCTGGGATTGCATTTTGCAACGTGTCTCCTCGAGCTTCGCGCCAAGCCTGGGGGAGGGAGGGAGTTGGGGCCGGAAGGCCAGCGCCGCGGGTGGATAGGGTCCGCGGGTAGCCCCGCGTGTGCGTCCCTGGCCATGTCGCCTTTAATGCCCTGCCCTTTTGCGTGGCCTTCTGAGGGTTTCCAGGGCAGGCCGGGGTTGCTTCCCACCCACACGCCCTCTCTCACCCCCAGCTAACCCCAGCGGGCAAGGCTTCCCAGAGCCGAGACCTTTTGACTCTGCTCCCTCGCTCCCGCCTCCGCCCTCGCCCGGGGGTGGCTCCCGAGAGCCGGACCTCGCCGGCCCCGGCTGGGACCATGGTGTTTCTCTCTGGGAATGCCTCCGACAGTTCCAACTGCACCCATCCGCAGGCACCAGTGAACATATCCAAGGCCATTCTGCTCGGGGTGATCTTGGGGGGCCTCATCATTTTCGGTGTGCTGGGCAACATCCTAGTGATCCTCTCCGTGGCCTGCCACCGGCATCTGCACTCGGTCACTCACTACTACATCGTCAACCTGGCGGTGGCCGACCTCCTCCTCACCTCCACGGTGCTGCCCTTCTCTGCCATCTTTGAGATCCTGGGCTACTGGGCCTTTGGCAGGGTTTTCTGCAATATCTGGGCGGCGGTGGACGTCCTGTGCTGCACCGCGTCCATCATGGGACTCTGCATCATCTCCATCGACCGCTACATCGGTGTGAGCTACCCGCTGCGCTACCCCACCATCGTCACCCAGAAGAGGGGTCTCATGGCCCTGCTCTGTGTCTGGGCGCTCTCCCTTGTCATCTCCATCGGGCCTCTGTTTGGCTGGAGGCAGCCGGCCCCTGAAGACGAGACCATCTGCCAGATCACCGAGGAGCCGGGCTACGTGCTCTTCTCGGCCCTGGGCTCCTTCTACGTGCCACTGACCATCATCCTGGTCATGTACTGCCGGGTCTACGTGGTGGCCAAGAGGGAAAGCCGGGGCCTCAAGTCCGGCCTCAAGACTGACAAGTCGGACTCGGAGCAGGTGACGCTCCGCATCCATCGGAAAAATGCCCCGGTAGGAGGCAGCGGGGTGTCCAGCGCCAAGAACAAGACGCACTTCTCCGTGAGGCTCCTCAAATTTTCCCGGGAGAAGAAAGCGGCCAAAACACTGGGCATCGTGGTCGGCTGCTTCGTCCTCTGCTGGCTGCCTTTTTTCCTAGTGATGCCCATTGGTAAGTCTTCAAACGCCCCATCTTTGTATTTAGGGTTCCTCATCCCCTTCCCCTTCTGCTAGACTCAAGGTCGGGGTGGCAGAAAAAGGATCTGCGTTTCAAACAGCAAAGCCAGAGGTGGGGGTGGGGAGGGGAGCAGGTAGGAAATGCTCCCCGTAGAAAAGTAAATTTCAGTTTCCTTTCTTCTCCAGTCTCATTTACGGTATGTCCTTGGGCACCTTTTCAACTACTGTAAAGCTGCTTCCAACAGATGCAGATTAATTGGTCTCCTTAATAAGAACGTCAGCTTTTCTTAATGCCTGTAAGCATGTGTTTAATTTAAACAGATCCTCTCTTCTTTGGAGTCTCAGAGTCTCCACCACACTCTCAGGCAGGGCTGTGGGATTCCACTTTCACCTCTGCTGCTCTGAACTGCAAATTCTCTTGGCCTAAAAATAAGCACTGTACTTATTCTGAACAAATGTGTAATTTTATTATTAGATTAGATTATTCCTAAGGGTTAGTCATAATGGTCTGCTTCGTTCTATATCTGTGTTAATTTTATTTTCTGGATTCGGTATGGAAGAAAGTGTGGTGAGCCCCTGACAAGGAAAAAAAGATGATTTTATGTCCAAAAGAATTTAAGCTTTAAAGAATTCAACATCATGTTTCCTATAAGTAAATACTTTGCCCTGTATTTTAATAGTAAGTAGCAAAACAAACAGTCCTCTTATCCAAGAGCGTTCTGGAAGCTGCAGATAACACTGTTTGAAAATAATGCAGTAATGTTACAAATCCAATTTTTGCAAATGCTAAATTAGCTGTTGTCAAAACTAATTAGCTCATCGTAAGTATCAGCAAGCTGATCCACTTGGAATAGTCATCTATCCCCGAAAGGCCTTCGTGAGATCCCAAAATGGTTGTTGGCTATTTTTAGTTTGGGAGCTCAAGCATAGACCCGCACATTGGTTATCCACTAACTGTAACAAACAAAAAAAAATATGGTAAAAGTTAATAAAAGTTTGTTTCTGGCACCTTGGAGCCAAATTTAAGTAGCATGTATTTAAAGTACTTTACTTTGCAACTCCATGTAATAACAGCTATTAGTTTTGGGGGCCAACTTGGTTTCATTTGTCCAGGCTTTTTATTTCATGCATCCCCTCAACAACGCAGTGAGGTTTGCATTATTATTCTGAAATCACAAGTGTGGGGAAGGTTCTGGAGCTTCTCTAGTACCATAGCCACTGGTCACATGTGGCTATTTAATGCAAGTTAAAGAAAATTAATATTCAGTTCCTCAATCTCACTAGCCAAAGTTCAAGCACTCAGTAGCCACATCTGGCCAGTGGCTACTGTTTGGGGACCGCAAAGATATAGAACATTTTCATCGCTGCAGAAATTTCTATCCAACAGGGCTGCTTGAGAGGCCCTTCTGAGTTCACTAGCTGACTTTCCATTGTGCCTACCCATCATTGTTGCTGACTCTGCTCCTAGAAGTACATCACAGCTTTGAATTTATTTCAATAGCACTCTACCTGAGCCCCTGCTTCCCTATCTTTCTGCATCCCATCTCTTACTTCCTTCTGAAGTTTGCGTATTTTTTCATGCATCCATGTACTTATCAAGTGTATACCGAGCACTTGTTCTAGGCATAGTTTGAGCAAGGCAGCAGACTCCTTGCCAGTAAAATGTTTGCATTCTTCTGGGGGAGATAGACAAATAAATATATATTAAGAAGTCACGGGTTGCTAAACACTATAAAAAACTAAGCAGGATCAGAGGATAGAGATTTGTAGGACAACGGGGTGGGTGGTCAGACGAGTCCTCTCTGAAGAGGTGATATTTAAGCAGAGACCTAACTGAAGTGAGGAGCAAACTTTACAAAGTTTGGAAGGACCTTTTGGGCAGAGGAACGGCGAGTACAGAGATGGGAAAGAGCCTGACCTGTTCAAGGCAAAGCAAAGACCACCGCCTGGCTGAACTACAGAGAATGAGTGGGCAGACAAGTCCAGAAACAGGTTGTGGAAATAGACAAGGTCATGTGGGTCTTTTAGGCCCAAGTAGAATTTGCATATTATTCTAATTGTGATGGGAAGCCATCCGATTGGACAGGTGTTAGCAGGGATGTGGCTGGTTTTATATTTTTAAAGGATCACTTGGGTTTCTGGTTGGAGAGTGGGCTGTTTTGGGGGACGACTGTGGAAGCAGGGACCCCGGTTGGGAGGCCGTTAGAGAAGCCAAGGGTGGAAAGACCGAGATGTCTTGCACTTGGGTGAAACAGGTGGAGGTGGTGGGAAGTGATCACATCCGGTACTTATTCCAAATGTGGAGCTGACAAGGTTGGACATAGGGTATGAGAAAAAAGAGAGGAATTAAAGATAACTTCCGGGTCTGGGGCCTAAGCACCAGGGTAAACAGCGCATTTTACTCTAGGAAAACCAGGGAATGACTGGATTGTAAGGGGCTGGCAGGGGCGTGAAGTATAAGTGTTTATTTTGTGTAGCCATGTAGCCATGCCATATAGTCACATATCTATTTGACATCTAAGTAGAAATGCCAAGTGGCAGTTAGATACATGAATTTGGAGCTGGGCTACCATATACACTGGGAACACATCCATATATTTAAAGCCATGGAAGTGAAAGGGTCTACAAAGGAGAACATAATACAGAGAAAAGAGAGGTAAGGACTGAGTCTTGGGGCATTCCTGTACTTGAGGGCCAGAGAGAGGAGAACCAATTAGCAGAAGAAGTTGGAAGAGAGTGGCAGGGAAGAGGGAGGAAAACCAAGAGACCGTGTTGATCCCAAAGCCAAATGGAAATGTTTCAAGAAGGCAAGAGTATTCATAATCTATTTACTCTCTTGCCTCACAAGAATATTCAGCTGTGTCACGGGCGACTGCTCGGCCAAGGCAGAGGAGGGCTGGGACTCCACATTGGACTTGGCCATGTGGAGGTCCTTGGTGATATGATGAGGTCCTCTGAGAATAATAGTCTCAGTGGAGTGATGGAGAGAAAAGCCTGCCTGTGTGCTTTCTAGAGAGAATGAGAGATGGAGAGGTGGGAGCAGTGAAAAGACACAACTCCTGGGAAAGGTTTTCCTAGACAGTGGGGCAGAGAAATAGAGGATAGCTGGAAGGATCTAGAGAGAATTTCCAAAGGTGGGAGATAGGATACCATTCTGATGGAATGATGGTATAGGCAAGGGAGGAGGTGGGGTTCAGTGCCCAAGTGAGGGTCGGGAAGTGAGAGTGAAGCCGGGGTCTATAAGCCCAGAGGCAAGCACATGCGGAGGGGGAAAGGTAATCCCCTCTTTGGTGTATGTTTATGCCCTCGACAAAATAAGAAGCAAGATCATCAGCTACGAGCGAGAAAGGAATAAGAAATGATTGTTGGTTTGAGGAGCAAAAGAAGATGTGCAATATTCACCTGTGAGGCAAGAGAGTAAATAGATTATGGAAATTTAGTAGAGTCACCAGGAAGTCCTGAGGACATATTTGAGATTTATAGCCAGTCACAAGTTGAAAGTAAGACCAGTCGAGAAGGTTGCGCGTTACTCTCCAACAGCTAAGAGGCTGAGGGTTATGGGTAATGTTGCCGATGACTATACGTAGGAACCACAGTAAAGACGTGTGTTTGTGCAGGGACATGAACTGGAACAGATTAGGAGTCCTATAGAGTCAGATGTTGGACTAAGCTCAGGTGATGATGGGGGACTGGGGGGGTGGGATTTCTGGTGGTGGCTGAGCTGTCCAGGGAGGTGGGCTGGTTCCTAAGCTCACTCAGGGGAAGGGGGGCTCTGGTCTAACCATGGCCTTCCTCTTGGATCCGCTCTCCTGGGGAGTTAGTAAGCATTGAGCTGAAGTATTGGAGTGGAGGGGAGTGATGGCAAGACAAGAGCACCCAGAATCACTGGGCTTCCTTTAAATCCTGATAATGGGGTGCCGCGGGGGGGAAATTGAAAACTCCTCTTTGGCAGTCTGACCTGCGGCTCCGTACGGCAGAAGATCCCTAAACCTACCAGATCTGTGGCCCACAGCTTCTTCGTGGCACCAAACAAGCAAGAGACTATTTCTTCCAGGTTTATTGACTGTATAATGAGTACCAGGCACTGAGTTAGAAAAAGATGCATAAAGCACATTCCCTGCCTTCAGGGGCGTCACAATCTAGTTAAGAAAACAAATTAGGAACAATTATCACAAGCGTAGGAGGTGGTATTGGAAGTGCTAAGGGAACACCTGGGTGACTCAGTTGATTCAGCGTCTGACTCTGGATTTTGGCTGACGTTATGATCTCACAGTTCGTGAGAGTGAGCCCCACGTCGGGCTCCATGATGGGTGTGGATGGAGCCTGCTTAACATTCTCTCCCTCTGCTCTCCCCCCTGCCCCCTACCTCCCTCTTTCTCTCTCTCAAAATAAAAATTAAAAAAATAAATAAATAAAAATAAAAATAGAAGTGCTAAGGACTATAACAGTTAACGGTGCCTGGAGGTCACTGTGGAAGCTTCTAGAAGTATCATTGCTGACTTGAAGCCTGCACTACTTCCACTGGGCCATCAGCGAGGTATTATTTGTCCTTAGTAACTGTCTTGAGTACATTTTTCCTGCGAAGTGTGGACAGAAGAATACACATGCCACTATATTCTCATACACAATGGACACAAGCTCTTAAGTATGACAAGTATGACAGAGAATAGCGGGACTAGAAACTAAGCCAGGCAGGGATGCCCGTGGTATAGCAAGCTGAGAAGCCAAGCGCCCACATGTGTGGGAACCAGCCCGGGATAGCCAGGTGAGTGAGCGCTCTCTGTCGCTGAAGGTCACTCCTCTACATTGTGACAATGGCTCCTCACAGACTCGGCGCTTTGCTCTTCCCCTGCTTCTCCCCTCGAGGCTGGGTGGATTTGCTGGACTGAATAGTGTGACTGCAGGTATGAATCTGACCTGCCCACTTCCAAGTCTACGCCTTGCTGGTTTCGTTTTCTTTTTGCATCCTAAATGTCTGGTTGGAACTCGGAACCCCTTGTGGGGAGGGGTGTCACATGTGAGGATGATGTTATCAGCCATGGACACCTTGGAGTAAATGTTTTTAAAAGCCAGGTTTTGATCATGGAGATGACTAGGGAGAAGATGAAGGTGTCAGCCTTCTGTGATAGAAGGAAGGGTAAAAAATATGCCTCAGGGGGGCGCTCCAGCGCCTAAAGCATGTACATCATCTTTGCCTATTTCGTCTTTTTGTCTAGAACCCGCTAGTCCCAGAGTCAGTGCGCTGGCGGGGGGGGGGGGGGGGGGAAGCCATGGCCTGAGATTTAAAGCTAGGCTTGCTTCTTCATAAAATAGGAGATGTTATACAGGTCGACTGCCTAGCACAGTGCTGTGATGGCCACACATGTGAATTTTATCAGAATGTATGTGACTTGCAGACCATTACTGACATACAAGGACGTTGCTATGAGGGCGATCCCCTTGGAGGGCCGAGAAAGAGAGAGCATTGGAAAGAAAGGGATAAGGGGGCAATATTTACTGACTGCATAATTGTGTGTCTGAACCTTGGACAGGTTATCTGATTGAAATGCAAAACAGGCATTATTATTATTGGACGTAGGCATTGCTGTTATCTCTGAGCCAAAGGAGGCAGTGTGGGGCTGAGCTGTGGCTCACGTAGACATAGAATATTTGATAATTAATGTTAAAATTAAAAAGATAGCAGAGCACGCGGTAGTGAGGAGGGAGAATGTGGTTTCTTTTTTTGTTTTGTTTTTTATCAGTTCATTTATTTATTTTGAGAGGAACAGAGACAGTGGGAGTAGGGGAGGGACAGAGAAAGAGGGAGAGAGAGAGAGAGAGAGAGAGAGAGAGAGAGAGAGAGAGAGAATCCCAAGCAGGCTCCAAGCTGCCAGCACAGAGCCCAACCCGGGGCTCGAACTCACAAAACCACGAGATCATGACCTGAACTGAAACCAAGAGTCAGACGCTTAACCGACTGAGCCACCCAGGCGCCCCAGCATGTGTTTTAAGATGGGATGTTAGAGGGAAGGCAAAGCTGACAAGGGGCGAATCAGCGGGAAGCAGTGAGGCAAAGGATTCATTTGTTCAGCAAATTTCATTGAGCATCTCCTATGTCCCAGGCAGCTAGAGAATCACTGGAGCTAAAGACAAGACAAAAAAATCCCTCCCCTAATGGAGCCGGAAATCTGTGCAATTAAATACATAGCAGACTTTCAGCTGGTGATATGTGACACACAGCAGGGAAAAAGGACAAGTGCGTGTAATGTATAAATGACATACAGTGGCTCTGACTCTTATGGATGCCCAAGATGACCAGACCCTATGTGGCTCGGCTGCAGGCACAGAGGGATCAGGCCCCTGACTCTTACGGAGAAGGTTGACCTCTTAGAGATGTGATGTGAAGACGATCTCAGAACTGTTACGATTTTAAGACACGAGGCCAGTTTCTGTTACTTCTGCTGTACCACGTGCCATCCCGAAACGTCGTGGCCTAAGGCAGCAACTCTTTTACGGTTCGTGGATTCTGTGGGTCAGGGATGAGTCAAGGCCAGTACGTGTGACTGTTGGGGCTGGCTCTCAGAATTGGCAGCCTCTCTTCCTCCAGGGGTATAGACCAGCTTTCTTACAACGTGGCCGTTGTCTGCAAGCGGGCCGGGGCAGACGCGGCCAGGCCTTTGAAGAGCTAGGCCCAGACTTGGCCCGTGTCACTGCTGTCTCATTCTGCAGTGAAAGCAAGGCACAAGGCCAGCATGGGTGCAAGGGACAAGGACACGGATTTCTGTCCTGATGGGCAAGTGGCAGACGCCCGGAGGGCGGGAGGGTGATTCTGACCATCTTGTGGCTTGTCTGCCACACAAGCATATCAAATTGCATTTCTCTTTCACCTGCTAGTTATTTATGGAGAGCTTCCTACACTCTCTCTCTGGCCTTTAGGTAATGCACCAGGTAAAACCAGTCTGGGTCCTTGCCTTCCTGCAGGCTTCTAATCTCTTTGGAGAGTTAGATATTAATCAGATAATGTCTGATTAAAAAATCCAGACTACGTACAATGAAGAGGGTGTGGGTGGTGCCTTGAGAACATGCACTGTGGAGGTGAGTGACCCGGGGCAGGGAGTGCAGAAAAGTCTTGCTGCAAAGGAGGGCTTGACCTTTGAGCCAGGATGTGCAGAATGGGGAGATGTTCAGTGGCCAAAAGGGTGAGGGGGGCAACAGAGTGGGCAAGGACTCTGACAAGGTTGGCCTGATGTCCATGAGGATTTTCCAGATGGCTAGTGTAGCCAGAACTGAGAGGCTGTGAGATAACTGGTAACAAATGAAACTGGAGAAAGAGGGCCAGACTAAGTAGGCTTTTAGAGCTATTTTATGAGTGGTTGAGCAGGAACAAGCCTGTATTTCAAACTATCAAAGGCTTAGTGGAAGGAAGACTGTGGACAGACCAGTGGGAGACCTTTACACAGGACAGGCGAAAGATGCACCATTCTTCTCACGGTTGCAAATACTTCCGTGAGCTGCTGCGTAGTTCTGGAATGCCTCTTTGTCATTGCCTCCAGGGCAGATTTGCGAGAAAACCGTCCTCTGATCACAAATAGTCTAACCAGACTTGGCTTTAAATTAATTCTGGCTCTTTCCACAAGATGAAACTGTCAATGAAGATTTACCGTCATATTCAAAAGAATGTGCTGCAGGCTCAGAAAACATCTAAAATGAGTTCCAACAATGCTTTGAACGATAACCGACTCTTTCCAACCGGGCTACAGACAGGCAAGCCATTACTTTGAAGCAGGCGACACTTAAGGGACTAAGGCATTGCTGTGCTTTGTGGCCTCACGGTTTCAGGTTCGGATGTGAGGACCTGTTTCTAAGGCATTTTCCTTGTCTAGCAGGTTCGCTCTATTTTAACACTGCCAGTTGGTTTGCTAGCTGGACATTTTCAGAGCGGCTTCTCCTTTTTAAACCAAGTATTTCTTTACTACTTGAAAAAGTCCCCCCTGTTTTCTTATTAGTTATTTGTATTTCGACTCTTGTAATGTGAAATTGCTTGTCTGTGCTTTGGGGCCACTTTTTATAATTCCATTTCTTTTTATTTCTTTTCTATTTGTAAGCTCTTTTTATACATTGAGGACATTAATCACTTATCTGTAGTATATACCCGGTTGCCAGTTTTTTCCTCATGCCATGATCAGATAGTGCTGAGAAAATGTAGCTTCTTTATCTTCCAAAAACCGATGCGATCTTTTTCATGAACTTCCTCAGAAACACACACACACACACACACACACACACACACACACGCACGCACACACACAATTTTAGTCAAATCCGATAAGCTCAGCCTGATCTGATCGTTTAAGCAATGTCTTTATATATATTCAGTTTTTGTTGAATAACACAAGCCTTTCAGATTTGCCTTCAACTTGATCAGGTCCAGGGGCTCACACGATTTCGTGGGTATGTAGATAGGAAATTAGGGTGCTTGGCTGACCCTTAAGTGTGATTTTTAGTATCCTGCACTGGGGAGGTTGGTGTAGTCTAGGGACTTAACACTAACCCCCAGCCCATGCTCTTGTGCCCTGATGAATCTGAGGCTGGTCGTGGTGGCCCATTACTCCACCTGATGACCCAGCCCCACGGAGTCCTCCCTGGGACCTCAGACTCTCAAGGTTTGGCCTGTGACTCCATTCATTCCTGGCTGGGGAGATATCTGCTCTGTTGCCATTGGCCAGAGAGTCACTTTGTCCTGACTGCCCCCCCTTGATCACCTCTTGCTCCTAAAATCCTCAACACTGTTTCACCCCTGTCTCAAGGCATGGAGAGTCCCGTGGGTGCCTTCCACACCACGCCACAGGCGCCTTGACTGGGCTTGCTCTCTGCTCAAACATGCTGGCTGTGACTTTCATAGGTACGGCCTGTCACGTGCCATCTCCCAGATGCCCAGAATAGACAGTGGGAAAAACCACCTTCACTCCCACCTTTTTCTTAAATGCCCCAAGGTCCTTGTTGAGAGGGGAGCTCAGAGCAGACATCCAACTGCCTCTTCCCACTACTTCCTTCCCTGTTTCCCCGCACAGTCCACCCATAGAGGGTAGATGGGGAAGACCTTCCCTTTCTTTTTCTGGCTAAATGGGATGCTCCTCTGAATCATGTCCTCCTTTCCAGGGTGGCATCCACCATCTGTGGAATACCAATGGCAAATGGATTGCAGACAGAAAGACAGAGAGGTTTACTAAAATGAGAATAAAGATGAGGAGTATTTAATGATATTATAATTCTTGTACATACATTAGCAACTATGTTGCCCATTGGGTTTTTCACATTTTATGGTTTTTGTGGGTTTTGCAAATATATGGACGTTTACAATTTTTATGTAGTCACCTATTTTAATCTGTTCCTTCATGAATTGTGCCTTCTCGGGGATGCTTGGAGAGATGCTTCCCCGATGCCAATCAGATAACCTCTATTTTCTCCTAGTTCTTTTAGGGCATCATTTGTAACCCATCTGAAATTTATTTTTGCACTTTGGTAGGTGATGTCTAACTGTATCGATTTTGAAATGGTTATCCAGGTATTCTTGAGAGATTTAGTGAATAATCTACCCTTTCCTGTCTTATTTGGAAAGCCACCTTTGTGATATTAGAAAGAATCTTGGGACTCCTTCTGTTCCATTTACCTGTATCTCCGCTCTAGCATTGGTGCCCCATGATTTTTTTTTTTCATTTAAAATCGTTTATTCCCTTTTCATTGTAGTATTATAGTTGACATACACCACTATGTGAGCTTCAGGTATACATCACAGTGATTGGAAAGTTCTATACATTATTTTAACTCTTGTGGTTTCATAATACATTTTAATAGTTTTTGGTTTAAGGCCCCTGGAAGAATATTCTTTTTCAAAACTATCTCGTCCATCCTTGCACGTTTATTCTTCCAGAAGAACCCTGGACTCATTTTGCCAAGTGACACCCTGTCGCTCACTGGCCCCCACCACACACGAATCCTGTCACGGGTCGATCATGATTGATTAGGATGTATAGATTAATTTGAAAAGTGACATCTTTATCATGCCAAGGACCTCCGGTTGAGAAATATGACATGTCACTCCATTTATTTCCCAAATGACTTTTGAACGATTGTTTACATTGTACTTTTCATCACACTTGCTAACATGTCCTGGAAAAGTGATTATTGTAGGGGATTTGGGAAAGGCTGCTTCAGTGTTTCGACACTAGATATGGCACCCATTGTTGGTTTTAGATCAACATATTTCCTCATACCAAGGCAGTACCTTTCTGTAGTTTATAGAAAAATCTTACCAAAACTGAATTTTTAATTTTACCAAATGCTCCTTTTTTGATATGCATCAGTATCAGCTTTTATCACTGACACCGATCTGATAAATTTTATTTCACAGTATTAACCTATCCATGTATTCTTGGATTAAATTCTATCTGATCAGTGGCATTATTCTTTTTGATGCTACTGAATTATACTAAATATTTTGTTTCTGGATTGCATCTATATTTCTATGTGAAGTGACTATATTGTTTTATTTTAGTATGCTGTTTTGGTCACATTTTGGTATCAAGTTTATGTTAACATCTTAAAGCCAACTGTGACACTTTTTTTTTTTCTACCATCCATAACAGTTTAAATAGCATAAGAATTATGTGTTCTTTCAAGGTTTGAAAGAACTTGCCCATAAAACATTTGGGCACAGCTCCTTTTATGGATGCAATTCTTGGAGACTGGTTTCTATTTCTTCCATGGATAGTGGTCTATTTTGATTGTCAGATTTGATAATCTTTGTTTTCTTATTTTCCATTTTCCTTCTCATTGAGGCTTAACATTTTTACAATAGAATTCTCCAGGAAATTCTTTAATTTTTCATTTATTTTCTATTTTTCCCATTTCTCAATCCTGTGGTTATGTTTTCTCTCTCTCTCGCTCGCTCTCTCTTTTGTCTTCACCAAGATAGCCCTGGAAGATTGTCTATTTTACTAGATTTTTCTAGGAACCCATGACCTGGATTTATTAATCATTTTAATCTGTTTTCTGGCGCAATAATTTAATCTGTAGAAATTTCTTTCTTATACTTTTTCTCGTTATATTTTGCCCTTTGGTATAACTTTGTGCAGAATGTTTGCTTCATGTACTTTAATTCTTTCTTGCCTAAGATTCAGACAGTCAATGCTGTACCTTTTCCTTTAAGCAAGCTTAAGCTCCTTGCCCTATGTTTTGCTAGGCCGGGCTCTCATTGGGTTGTTCTGTCTTTCCACTGTTAATGTCTCCTTTGTCCTGTGTAGAAAGAAGAGGATTCGTCGTGGTGTTCTTGTTGTTTGTTAATTTACAAATAACTGGTGTTTTGAATCCTCCACTTTTGAAAATCAGTTTCAGATTTACTGCATTGTGGTCAGAAAATGTGAACTAAATAATTTCGAGCTTATGGAATTTATGGAGGTTTTCTTTATGACTTAATATATGATCAATAATTAGCAGAGTTAATAGATTTCATATTTAATAAGCATATGTTAACTAAACTTTAATAGTGGTGTTTTTAAGACCTTCTATTCTCTATCTTTACTCATCATCTACTTCATTTGTCAAATATTGAGGGAGGTACGGTTAAATTCTCACTGCTACTGGGAAGAAGTCTTCCAATTATTCTTCTATTTTTAACAGGTTTGCTTTATGTATGTTGATGTAGTTGCTTGATACCTAAAAGACTGAGTCAATAATATCTCCATTAAATATAGACTTTTTGTCTTATTTATTTTTCCTTGATATGTACATATAAAAAATTAATACTGTAATCTTTAATATGTTTCTGTTTGCATTTGCCAACATACCTTTGCGTGCCTTTTTATGTATCAGGTTGTGTATCTTGCATCACATAAATTTTTTATGGTCTATGTGTCTGTCTAGTCTGTGTATTTGTCTCCTGCTAAGGATTTAACTAATTTCCAGCGATTGTAACAGATACATTTGCTTTGATGTTTGTCCTCTTGCTTTATACTTTCTTCCTTTTTTTTTGTTTTCTGTCTCTTGCAAATTGAACCATTTTTTTCCCCTTTGCCTTTTAATTCTGCAATGTTTTGGAAACGTTTTGTCTCCTATTTTTAGTTCTATGAGAAGTTATCTTAGAGCTTTTCAGAAGCATTTTTTTTTAAACCTTCAGTTGTGTCTTACCACAACTTCTGTCAGTCACCTTTGCCCACATAAGGAAAGAAGTTTAGCACACTTTGATTTTCCTTTCTTCCTGAAATTCACATCCTTGGGTTAATATTTGTACTTTAGATTTAGAGTATTGTCATTAAATGATTGTATTACCTACGTTGCTTTTTGTTTCTTTCTATAATTTAGTTTAGTAATACTAATCTCCCTTTTCTACTGTGATTTACTCACTCATGGGCTCTGGATTTTGCTTTGTCTATCATGTAGAACAAAGACCAGCCAACTATGGCCTGTTTTTGTAAATAAAGTTTTATTGGAACACGTCCATGCCCACTGGCTTCCACACCATCCATGTCTGCTTCCATACTAGAGCAGCGGACTTGAGTTGCTTCAGAGGCTGCATGGCTCACAAGGTTTAAAGTATTTACTTTGCTACTATAGCAGAGTATAAGACCGAATAAAATTTTATCATTGAAAACATAGGCAAAACATATTTTCTAAGCTCTTACATGCCTGAGCCTAAACACATGCACGGCAACTGTTTGGAGTATAGAACTTGAGTTATGTATTTTTTTTCTTTTTTTTTTTTTTAAGTATTTGTTTATTTTGAGAGAGAGACAGAACACACAAGTTGGGGGGAGGGGTGGAGGGACAGAGAGAATCCCAAGCAGGCTCCGCACCATCAGCGCAGGGCCTGACTTGGGGCTCAAACCCACAAACCGTGAGGTCATGACCTGAACTGAAATCAAGAGTTGGCTGCTTAACCGACTGAGCCACCCAGGTGTCCGTATATATTTTTTTAATCTGAAAATACTGTTGTTACTCCTTTGTCTCTTGGTATTTTGTGCTTTATAAACGACTTAACGTCAACCTATTGTTTTTGTTTTTTTGGTTTTTTTTTTGGCAAGTATTCTCTTTGGATATGTATATATTTTCTAGCTTTCCATTTTACTGGCACACTGTTCTCTTGTCACTCTTAACTACACTCACTCTACAAACCCCTTACGTCCCCTTTCAATGCAGCTTAGAGATTTTCTTCCGTATTACTGTCGTTAAGGTGGACCGTCCCTCTGACTTCTCAGACCCATCTCATCTACGGAACAGCTGAAGCCTTTCACGTGAGCAGTAATCCTTCTCTTTTTGTGCAAGCTTCATTAAGTATGAACTGGTCATGAAACAGGAAATGGGCTCTAGTTGGACCTGGGTGGGTCCCTGGGCAAATCTTTCAGACCCAGATCAAGGGGAGAAGGAAACGAATGATCTTTGCGGTGGTTTAGGTTGGCTAAGGTACAGACCTGTGTATCCATAGGGAGTAGAGAAGGAGATAGAAGGAAAAGGTTTCAGTTTTACAGAGCAGGGTTTCTTTGTCCTGTTTGCTTGGCACAGGGGGTGTGGTGGCCTGTCCTCCGGGTGGCATGACTGGCCTCCTGGGATCCCCATCCAGGAGAGCCTCCCCTTACTTGTCTGCTGACCTTGCCTGGGAAAAGTGAGGGGCCTCCCATCCCCTGTGAACCTCAGCACTCATACTCTTCTCAGACACTTGAGTACAATTGAGATTTGTCTTTGAACAGCCCCCCCTGGTCTACCTGTGTCTCCAGCATCCGTTATTCAAAGCCCCTGGGGGTATCACTGAGCAGCCACTGGGAAACCTCTTACCTTTACCTTCTTTTCTGGAGATTAACTGAGGACTTATCTGTCCTTCATTGAAGCTACTCATGACCAACCAACCTGTAATTGCCAGAAATTTCTCAGAGGTTCTGGCTCATGGATATTGCCCTTCCTTAGTGTCTTTCGGCGGTGATAAATCACCATAAAATATCAACTGTGTGCATTCTTTTAGATTTACTAAGAACTTAGAAAGGGGATGAGGAAGTTCAGCTTAACCTTGACGTCACCACCTAGGCTCAGGTACCTCTTCCATTGATATCAGCGTGTGAAGCAGAAATTAGACCGACCCCGTGTGTGACCATTTCCTTTGGCACCATGGAAGCTTGTGGTTCCAGACGGGCCAGTTAGAGGAAGATACCCATGGGATCAGACAGTGGCAGAGTCCTTGGATAGTCCAGAAGGCCAAGCCTTCTCTCGTGACCCTGACCCATATGAGGTTTAAAAAGAATCATGTGAAGAGTTAACACGTCTCTTCCTAGGAAAAAGAAATAAGTAATTCACATATCTGATGGGATAGATAGTTCTCTTAGTCACTTCTGGCTGCTGTAACAGACTGGGTGTCTTGAACAATAGACATTTATTTCTTACAATTTTAGAAACTGGGAAGTTCAAGATCAGGGTGCAGCACAGTCAGGAGCTTGGTTCTCCTCCTGGTTCACAGACAGCTGGTGTCTTGGGGTGTCCTCATGTGGCAGAGAAAAGACGAGCTTTGTCTCCTCACAAGGGCACTAATCCCATCATGAGGTCCCCACCCTCATGGCTTCATCTAACTCGAATCACCTCCCAAAAGCCCCATCTCCAAATACTGTCCCGTTGGGGTGAGCTTCCACATGTGAATTTGGAGGGGGACACAAATATTCAGTCCATAGCAATGGTGCTCCTGTGCCACTTTACTGCCTCAATTTTAATTCCCAGAACAAGCCTGTAAGAAGTTGGGTGCTCATGCAGAGAAGCAGAAACACAGGCACAACAGAGGTGAAGTGACATCTTGCTGGGGCTGCTTGGCCGGCTTCCCTGGAAGAGAGGAGAGTGGTCCAGCCAGGAGTCAAAAGCCTGGGTTTTGTTTCCTCATCTGTAGTAAAATGGGCTTGTGCGGGGCCAGTGGCTTTCCAACTTGTCAGCTTCAGAACTCCTTGTTCGCGTGAATTCAAATGAAACTCCAGCTTCAAATGGAATATTCAGAAGTCCAAGATATGAAACAGATAGGGGACTGGCATCCTGGACCCGTAGCCTCGCCTCCCTGGCAATGGCCGCTAAGGGGGGTCTGGGGCACAGGTTGCTGTCTGTGCCAAGGGTATCAGATTCCAGATTCAGTAAAGGATATCAGAAGAGGTTCTGGAAGGAGTTAGGTTTGCATTTTCAAAAGGGAAGGAGGGATAGTTGACAAAAGGCACATCAGCTGTCATTATTCTGGAATGCTGGCAGACCCATAGTCTTTGCCCAAAAAGGGTTTGAAAAGGGAATGTTGAACACTAACTTTTTCTTTCTTCTGTGTGTGTGTGTGTGTGTGTGTGTGTGTGTGCGCGCGCGCTATCCACATTTAGCTTATTGCCAGGGCGTGTAGTTGCCCTCGAGAAACCTGCTGCTTGTGAGTTGATCACGTAGTTGATCCCTTATAATGAGAAATGGTTTTTTTTTTTTTTGAAACTTACTTGCAGTCAACAACTGTGTTGTTTTTCAACGTGATTTCACTGTCCTTAGGAAATAACTAAAGGACAGTCGCAGAAGTGGATTCTTTCAGAGGAGACTCTGGGAAAAGGTGAAATCCCAGAAAAAGAAACTGTCCTGCGGAAGTCATAACTGGTAGTTCTCAACAAGGGGCAGTTTTGCTCCCCGGGGACATCTGGCCACATGTGAAGGCATTTTTGGTTGTCACAGTGTCCCAGTTGGGGTGGGAGGTGCTATTGGCATCTAGTGGGTAGAGGCCAGGCATACTGCTAAACCCGCCACAGTGCCCAGTTCAGCCCCACCACAAAGCGGTGACCAGCCCCGAATGACGATAGTGCCGGGACCGATAAACCCTGGTTTATAGGACAGGAATTCCTAAGATCTATCAAAATCTTTAGAAACACGTTTAATTACAGTCAATAATTTTGATTCTTTTTACTGTGTTCCAACATTTTGGCCAGTCATTCCAAAAAAACTAAGGTTTCCAGATGCCTCAGGGTCCCTAAAAAGCTAATAGTTGTCTACCCACTGTTGTGTTTTGGTAAAATTTACATAACATAAAACTCATCGTGTCAATCATTTTAAAGGGTATAATCCAGTAACATTCAGTACAATGACAATGATCTGCAGCTGTCACCACTATCTGACTTCTAAAACATGTCCACCCCCAAATGAAATCCTGTACCTGTTAGCAGTCACTCCTCATTTCCCCTCTCCCAAGCCTCTGACAACTGTCAGTCTGATTTCCTCTGTCTGGGTTTGCCTAATCTCAAAAGTGCAAATAATTCTAGAAACATATAACATGTTACCTTTTTGTCTGACTTCTTTCACCGAGTGTAATAGTTTCAAGCTTCACCCGTATTGTGACACATATCAGTCCTTCATTCCTTTGCGTGATTGGATAATATTTCATTGTTTGGATACCATATTTTATTCATCGCTTCATCAGCTGATAGACATATGAGTTGTATCTACCTTTTGGCTCTGGTGAATAGTGCTGCCATGAATGTTCATGCAAAAGTTCTTGCTCGAATACCTGTTTTCAATTCGTTTCGGTCCATACCTAAGAGTGGAATTGCTGGGTACATATGTTTAACTTATCGGAGAACCAAAAAGCTGTTTTCCCCAGTGTCTGCCCCATTTTATATACCTCCCTGCACTGTTTGAGGGTTCCAGTTTCCTCACATCCTCACCAGCACTTATTTTCCTTTCCTTCCTTTTAATTACAGCCACCCCAGTGGATGTCAAGTAGTATCTCCTTGTGGTCTTACTTTGCATTTGCCTCGTGACTAATGATGATATTGAACATCTTGTTAGGTACCTGATGGCCATTTGCATATATTCTCTGGAGCAATTTCTGTTCAAGTCCTTTGTCCATTTCTAAATTAAGTTTTTTGTCTTTTTGTTGTTGAATTGTAGGTGTTCTTTATATATTTGTGATACTAGACCCTTATCAGATATAGGATGTGCAAACATTTTCTCACATTCTCTCTATGGATTGTCCTTAACTCTTTTGAGAGTGTCCTTTAATGGACACATGTCTTCATTTTTATGGAGTCCAATCTTTCTACTTTTTCTTTTTTGTTGCTTATGTTTTTAGTGTCATTTCTAAGAAAACATTGCCTAATCCAAGGTCACAGACTTATCACTCTGCTTTCTTCTTTTTTTTTTTAATTTTTTTTAATGTTTATTTATTTTTGAGACAGAGAGAGACAGAGCATGAATGGGGGAGGGTCAGAGAGAGAGGGAGACACAGAATCTGAAGCAGGCTCCAGGCTCTGAGCTGTCAGCACAGAGCCCGACGCGGGGCTTGAACTCACGGACCATGAGATCATGACCTGAGCCGAAGTCAGACGCTTAACCGACTGAGCCACCCAGGCGCCCCTCACTCTGCTTTCTTCTAAGAGCTTTATCATTTTAGCTCTTACAGTTAGGCCTTGGATCCATTTTGAGTTAATTTTTATATTTTGTGTGAGGTAAGGTTCCAAGTTCATTCTTGTGCATGTGGAAATGTAGCTGCCCAGGCACCACTTATTGAAGAAACTATTCTTTCCCTCACACCCTTGCCAAAATTCAGTTAACGATTGATAACTTGATTCCTTTCTGGATTCTCAATTCTCTTCCATATTCCAGATATCTATTATTCTCATGCCAGTACCAGGCTGTTTTGCTTACTGTAGCTTCGTAGTAAGTTTTGAAATTGCTACTCACTAGTTTTTACATTTCGTAAAGCTTAACGGAATCTTTCAAAAAGACTACCTCTTTTTTAGAAAACTACATAGAGTAGTATAAACACAATTCTTTTGGAATTCCTAAGTCCAAAAACTCTGAAGATAAAGAGTTCGACGTTACTAATTTAGGGCCAAAAACCTAGCCTGATCAGAACTCATTTGGCAGAGAGCCCAATCTGGACTCACATGCTTCTACAGATTTTATGAGATCTGTGAAAATCTAGATTTCAGAGTACGGAATAGGTTTTATAGATTTTATATTCGCGCATTAGGTTGCTACCCCATTGTACATGTACAGTGTATAGAAAAATATGAGAAACAAATAGTCATGTGTTTCATGTAACTAACATCTACAGCACAGTTGATCTGGTTGGTCAATACGTAGGCCCTTCGTCTACTGTATATCATTTAAAATTTTTCAGAGCATAGGTTCTGTGGGGAAACATAGCAAAGTGACCTTCGGCAGTAAAAAGTTGGGAGGGATTTTCCTGAGCCCCTTTTTATTATCAGGAGAAACTGAAAGGGGAATCACTACCCCGAATTCAAGGTCCTGCTTAGCTTCTGTGGCTGATAAGCCAAAGAGTGTTTTTCCTCCTGCTGTTGGGTAGCCACTGTCCTTTCTGGCCTCTGTATGAGGACTGCTTTTTTCCCTTCACAGTTCTGTTCCGCCTCGTCACTCCCGAGAGGAAGCAGACCTGCTCAGATTCCTCTCACCTCCGTGTGGCCCTGTGCCGCCGTCGTGGGCTGTATGTGATTTCCAGATGCTCCTTCTCCTTCAGATTAGTTGACACAGACTAACTCCACTTTAAGGAGCTCTTTTGGTTTAAACATGGCTTTTCTAGATCATTCTTTAAAATGAAAACGCCTCGGTCATCCATGTGGTTCTGTGTCTGGCATATCCAATCCTCTATCTTTAGCCCATTATTCAAGTGTGATTTTATTTAACTTGTGGTTTCCCTGTAAATGTACAATGAAGTATTTTTATCCTTGTTTTACCTGCCCAAGAAGTGAGACTCATCAGGGTTGAACAGTTCATCCAGTGACACCAAACCAGTAAGAAGCAGAGATCTGTCATGATTTTACCGCTATACTCTATAGCGTGACTTCCTCAACAGACACACGTTGATTATATGGCATAAGCAGCATCAGCCATGCCCACCCCCCCCCCCCCCCCCCCCGGCCAGGAGACGATGGAAAACTCTTACACTCTGTACCCTGACCTGTCATGATTAGCTCATGTGATTTCCTGGAAGAGGTAGACACAAAAGGGAATAGAAGCTGGAAAAGGCGAGGACAAGTAGAGGGAGCTGCCAAGAAGGAGGGGGAGCAGAGAGTCGATTATGAACGGTGTGAGTTTAATGTTCACTGAGTTCTCAGACGTTTTCGTGTTCAGCTCTTATCCTGAACATACCGATTAGTTGAGAAGTGTTCATGAGGCACTAAACATCTACCTCACGCTCCGTTCTGAGCTACGTCTTACAGGGGTTACTGAAGAAAACGACTCACTGCCTTGAAGTCTAATTGGGAAGGAAAGGATATTTCCCGTGAAACGGTAATTATCAGGACAAGATGGCATTCCCTATAAATGTTCCAGAAATTCAGAGGCGAGGTGTGTCAGGCAGGGCTTGGAAATGTCTATGGAGGGAGGGAGTCTTCAACTGGATCTTGAAAGGTAGGATTTGCAAAGCTATGCCCCAAGATTGGAGTGAGCATGGAATGTCCATGGGCTAGTGAGATGATCCGCCTGAAAAGGGTAGTTGTGCGTGCGTGCGTGTGTGTTTGTGTGTGCGTGCAGGGAGAACCGTGGAAGGCAGCATGACCACGCTTCATGGCACCACGTTCTCTTGGTGTTTTGTTGAAAAGCAGACAAGGATTTTGGCCTTGAAGTAAGGGAATGTGGGGAACCACACTGCGGGTTTGAGGCAGGTAAGTGACATGGTGGAGCAGTGTTGGAGAGAGGTTAGATCAGCAGCGACGGCAGGGCGTGTTGAAGTGAGAGAGTCAGCTGACTGTGTAGGTCTGAACGAGGACCTGGACGGGGTGTGGCTGGGGGACAGAGGGGCAATGCCGAGAGCCGGGATGCCTGCAGGGGGAATCAGTGGGAATCAGAGGCTGCTTATGAGGAATCGGAATGGGATAAACAAAAGGTAGCATTTGAGCCTAGAGTGCAGACAGAGATGCCAGGGGGAGGAACACGTTCTGGAAAGCCTTTAGCTGTGACCAGATCACACCTGAAATCACGGAGCTGTAGTGAAACTATGTAGAACTGTGCTGTTTAACATGGTAGCCACGAGCCACATGTGGCGAATTAAATTTGAGTTAAATTCGTGGAAATAAGAGAGAATTATAAATTCAGTTCCTCATCCAGGCTAACCACGTTTCAAATGCTCATTCACATACGATGAATGGCTACCCTACTGGACAGTGTAGGCATCGAACTGTTGTTTTTTTTTTTTCAAATTTTTTTTTTTAACATTTATTCATTTTTGAGAGTGAGAGAGGCAGAGCGCAAATGGGGGATGGGCAGAGAGAGAGGGAGACACAGAATCCGAAGCAGGCTCCAGGCTCCGAGCTGTCAGCGCAGAGCCCGACGCGGGGCTTGAACCCACGAACTGTGAGATCATGACCTGAGCCGGAGTCGGGCACTTAACCGACCGAGCCACCCAGGTGCCCCGGCATCGAACTATTTCCATCATCTCAGAGTGTTCAGTTGGACACGACTGATCCAGAGATCAGTGGTGAATATCTGCGTCTTGGTGAGGGGCCAGCCCTCGTGATGGGACTGGGGAACCGGTGCTGCCAAGTCAGTGGGCCCTCCGACAAGGAGACGGGCCCAGGGCTGCACTTAGGGACGGGTATGAAGTTGGGAGAAAGAAACAGAAGAGGAACAAGCAACACTCGCCTGAGGTTTGGAAAAGTGGAAGGCTCAGTGTGGCGGAAAATCCTGGCAACAAGAACTGTCACTGCCGAGGGCTTCATAGTCAATCATTGCTTTTTTTTTTTCTCCAAGAAAGGGAAGATGAGTACAAAAGAAGAGGGAATCATCGGGGGCCGGGTAAGAGGCTACCCATGACAACCAGATGCCCTTGAGATGGAATGAGAAAGGGAACACGAGGAGACGGGCTGGATTTTGAGGGGCTCAGAGACGGGCATCGGGGGAGCTGGGCCAGGCTTGTGGCCATTGCGCTCTGAGATGGACCAGTTGCTTCAAGCCAGAGAATGGGTCAGTTTGGTCTGCTTGCTTCTGCTCTCCTGTCTTCCCTTCCACCTGATTCTTCCTTTTGATTGATTGAATTTTAATTGTTTTTCTTCCCTCATGCGTTAGACCTTTGCGTTTATGCATAGTGTCTCTACCTGGCTTTCTAGATTTCTCCAAGACTGTTGGCAGCTATACCCGTCCACCTGTTTTTTTGTCCATGTCCGTGTCATCGGTTTAGGATTGTTAAGAACAAGGACAGCCTCCGCTTTTGTTTTCGCTGTTTAAATGTTTATTTATTTTGAGAGAGAGAGAGAGAGAGAGAAAGCGAGCAGGCGAGGGGCAGAGAGAGAATCCTAAGCAGCTTCCGCGCTGTCCGTGCAGAGCCCGTGCAGCGCTGGGCTTGAACTCACAAACTGTGAGATCGTGACCTGAGCCGAGATCAAGAGTCAGATGCTTAACCGACTGAGCCACCCAGGCGCCCCTGGACAGGCTTTGTTTTACTTGTGCTGCACAGGGCTCATCATACTACTGTGAACATATGGGCAATTAATTCAATACTGTTTAGTTATAAAGATCGGTAATTACGCTTGTATTTGAAGAGCTGCTTTTTAAAATCGACGTATACAGTTGAATGTGTGTACGTGCGTGCATGTATCCACGAGTGTTATGTAGGTATTGGCAACTCCACTGACCCAAGATCATCCACCCTCCTTGCCATTAGAGGGTAAACAGTGGTTCCAGCTTGGTTTCATTTTGCATTATGGTTTATAACGTGCTGATACTAAATGCTTTGTGTGCATTATTTTATTTAATCCTTGCAAACTGGAGCGGTAGGTTTTCTGATTCTCATTTCAGAAACGAGGAAATTGTGGCAGAGGCTGGTTAAGAAATTTACCCAAGGTCATGCAGCAAGGACTAGCGGCAGAGTAGGAATTGCATCCTGGCTCTCTCTGGTGCCCCAGCCCATGCCCTTAATGTTTTCTGTATCTCAGGCCAGTGCTCTAAGGCGACCGGTCTGTTCCTGCTGCCATGACCGGCTTGACCACAATTGCGATCATGCCCACAAAAGGATGTGTTTGCTCTCTGCGGCCATAATTCTCCTCTCATTCCTGAGAGGTGGAAAATGGTTGTGGGGAAGTAACAAGTAACACCTCCTGGTGTCAGCGCAGCCTTCCTGGGGGACAAAATGCTTAGCAACTCTTTCAAAGTATCCAAGACAAAACTTGACCTTTAAGCAGTTTCCCCATTTAGAGTTAAATCTGTCTTCAACAAATATGGTTTGAATAAATCAAGGTCTCCTGTTTTAGCTATTTAACTGGGAAGGTAATATTTCCTATCTGATTTAAAATTTTTCTTTTGCCAAATTCCGCAGGCGGGAAAGAAAGGAATACTAAAGTTCAGGATAAAAAGAGACTTCCCGGGAAGCGCATCGGTACAAACCATAGCTGCGGTCATCACAAATATCACTTTTACTTTCCAAACTAAAGCCTGGGGTTTCCATGGTAACTGCTTTTACCCCAGCTGCTTTGCATCATGTTTTTTTGTGTAGAAGCCAGTGGAGTAGGACCCGGCTATGTTACAAAGTTCAGGTGTCAATATCAAATGGATCTCCTGGGACAAAAACCAGAAAGAAAAAAATTGCATGCAACACACTCTCCCACCCAACCACTACCTTCCCAAACCCTTGCACTTTGCTACTGTCCTGACCAAGTGCCCAGAGCTTTCCAGAGCCTACCATTTTCTCAAAGTCCAACTGCAGCCTGTAAGCAACTGTGACTTCTATGTCTAACCGTGTGCACGGGAAGGGAATTGGAGCCGCAAGGCTTTTGATTGTTGCAGCCATCCGTATGTTCTTGGGTAATAGCGTTTCATAAGGGTCAAAATGCAGACGTGACAGTCCGGGCCAAATGCAAACTGGAGAATTTCATCTTGCCTTCCTGTGACTCACCCAGGCTTCCAGATGGAAGTGATTTCCCAAGGTCACTGCAAAGTTTGGTACAATGGCGTCTCGTACAGAGAACATACGGTAGGAGGGTACAGGTGAAGCAGGGTCGAGGGTCAGGACTTCGTTTCCTGTTCTCACCCTTGACTCTGGTGGAGCGAGCCCGCCCCTGAGGACTTCTTTCCAGTCACGGAAGAAGCGCAGGCACAGTCTGCCTCACCTCTCCCCCAAGCCCTTCTGACTACGCCCACCCCAAGCCCTGCTCCCATGTTCTAGGCATAGTGAAGGGAACTAAGGAAGAAATGTGCCTCCTTCCACCAAATCATTTCCATGTCTTAAAATAAATCCCAGCTTTCCTCTTCTGGGAAGCTACCCCAGAGTGGACTAGGATCTCAAAATATCTTTTATTTACTTAATGCAAGAAACATACTGAGAGCCTACTGGGTGGCAGATACAAGCGGACCCTGACTTCAACGTGGAGACTGACACATAACTGAGCCCCACGTAGGGTCACGATAAGCACAAAGGCACAGTTGGAAGAGGTTGGTTTTCCAATTTGGGGGGCAGGGTGTCCAAAAGCCTTCCTAAAAGACACAACTTGACTAGCACGAGCCATAGCCTGCTAACATTATTGATACGCACATTCCATAATTAAACACGGACTTTATTAACACACATTTGCATGCAAGTCTGGCTTGGTGTCTCCCTAGATTATAAAAATCTTGAGTGTGAAAACCCGGTCTCTGCTATTCAGGGCTCCATATCTGACTCACCTAGAATAAAGCTGAGAACACAGTGAGGGTCATCGTGGCCTTGACTTCTGCCTTCAGAAACAAAGGATAAGTTGGAAGATCCACGGGCAGTTTGAGCGAGTAGACGCATGTAGACGAGTAGATGAGTAGACGTGTGCAGACGGCGTGTAGACAGCTGCTATGCTGTATCCAGATGGAGAAATGAATTGACAGCTATGTCCAGAAGCTACATGATAGGGGACTGGCACGTCGTCCTTTTATTTTCAGCCATTTCTTTGATAGTAATGGCACCGACATTGTAACTGTGATTTTAAACTCTTGAGTTGCCCTCGCGTAGAAGCGTGACTTTGAACGGTTCACGCTCGCCTACGGTGTGACTCTGGGAAGGTTTCTTCTTTCCAGGCCTCTCGTCTTCATCAGCAGAACGACGGGATCCACTTGGATGATTGTCTCGTAAGCTCTGAATTGTATGCTACAGGCCTAACCTGAGTCAGTCGTGATCAGCTCGGAAGCCTCTGGGCCTAAGCGCAGTAGTAAGTGCTGAGTAAACATCTGTGGAAGTAAATGAAAGAGACCCAAAATCCGGTTCAACATGTGAGGTGATAAAACTGTTTTCAACATAGAGCGCAGAGAACCCGACCAACTGCACCACGTTTTGTATGAATAGCGGAGCCGAGGGCTTGGGGTTTCCCCCTGCCACAGACACTCGGAAGGAAGGTGGCATCAGTGACTTTCAGCTGGGCCCAGTCTGCTTCTTCAGATGTACATGCAGGCAAAGACAGGCTTGGGCCTCCTGTCGTAAAACATTTAAACATAAAAGGAGAAAATTCAGGGGTGCCTGGGTGGCTCAGTCGGTTGAGCGTCCAGCTGTTTGATTTCGGCTCAGATCGCAATCTCACAGTTGTGAGATCGAGCCCCCGCGTGGGGCTCCCTGCTGAGCCTGGAGCCTGCTTAGGATTCTCTCTCTTCCTCTCTCTCTCTGCCCCTCCCTCACTGTCCCTCTCTCACAATAAATAAACGGTAAAAAAAAAAACAAAAAAAAAAACAAACTTCAGGTATCCGAAGTGCTCAAACGTGGTCTTGCAAACTTAAGTCTTCGTATGTCTTTTGGTTCCAGAAAACAAAACATGGTGTGAAACATCTGTATGATGGAATGCCTGTCCTGGTTTGTACTCAGTTTCTTGGCTTCCCTCTCCACAGTCCTGAGAAACAGGAGTCTTGTGATCAGTGTAGACAGCCAACTGGGACAACTCAAGCCAAAAAAAAAAGAAAAAAAAGAAAGAAAATCGAAACGTCCTTATTGTATGTTGTAGTGCTTCCAGTAACTTAAAGATGATTTTATTTCCCCTGTCCTCTGAGTTGCCCTGACAGAGACTAAGGTATTGTGTTAGAATAGGGATCAAAGCCAGCAAAGGTGGGAGCACTCTGAGCCAGAAATACATCTTCTTCAGACACGTAAGCTTTTTTTTTGTTTTTAATTTTTTTAATGTTTCTTTATTTTTGAGAGAGAGAGAGATAGGCGTGAGTGGTGGAGGGGCAGAGAGATGGAGACACAGAATCCGAAGCAGGCTCCAGGCTCTGAGCCATCAGCACAGAGCCCCACGCTGGGCTCGAACTTGCAAGCCGTTTGATCATGACCTGAGCAAAGTCAGACGCTCAACCGACTGAGCCCCCACATAAGTTAGCTTCTTGAAATGGGCATCAGAACAGCCAATGCAAAATTGTTTCATAAAGCAAACCTTTTTTTATCCCGTCCTAGCAAACATCCTCACTGTGGATATCAGTCAGCCCTCACTCAGGCTGTCTAGTTGAGTGCCCAATGGCTATTGTAGACTTTAATGTGACTCTCACTGCTCTTTTTAACTGTGTTTTTTTCATGTAGCTTCTGTACCTCACCTGAAGCTATTTTAATACGATAGAGTCAGTATGGAGGAAAAATAAATCAAAAATCTTTTCCGAGGGGCTTTTTGAAAAGATGCAGGCAGACGCCTGGTAGTGGAAGGTGAACTCTGTGCGCTTTTTCTCTATTTACAAAGACAAGTAATTTCCAGCATGTATGTGCTAAGCCATTTTACACATATACCTTTGTTCCATCATCACAGTCCCGTTAGCATCCCAAAGTCAAGGCCCATTACCCATTTGGGGAGTGGCAGGGCTGGGTTGGAGGCTAGGACCCTGTGATTCTGGCACCCAGGCCTTCCCCCTGCCCCACGCTGCCTTCCTGAGCTGGAGCATTGCGCTCCTGAAGCTCTCTAGAACTCCATTTAACTGCATGAACCCCGCGGTGACGTGAGCACTTAGCTTTGCTGTCACTCACCCCAAGCACACCGCTGACCCCTCCTGCAGAAGACAGAGAAACACATCCCCTTCTGAATAATAAGCAGAGATTTGGTTCAAAATTTCCTGAAATCTTCGTAGCTTAACTTACAAACTTGGGATGCCAGAGGCTGCTTATTTGCTCCTACATAACGTACCGCACCTGCAGTTTGGAAGCGCAGCTAGGAGGTGAGTAAGGCCACCTTGGTTGTGGCCATGGAGCCTAACTAATTTGTTACACTTCTTGAAGAGTTTAATGAGAGTTTTTAGTGACACTGCTGTGGTTTGAGATTTGCTATTGTTTTTGAAAATTATGGATCATTTGAAGTTTTTCTCTCAACACAGTGAGGCAGTGTAGGAACAATACCATTAGCCCAAGGGCGCTGGACAATTTGGAGTGGGGAGCTTTCTTCAAGAATATATGGGGTAAAGAAAGGCAAAAAGGGACTTTGGCAGTATTCGCGCATAAAGTGTTTTTGGCCAGCCAGGGCCATGGGATAAACTCATCAAATGGATCAGCTTGTCGTTTATCACCACGTACACGGCTCCCCTGGGGGATGGAAAGAACCCGCGATCAGGAATCAGGACACTTTAGGTGAGTTCCAGCTTCATCACTTACCACGGTGGGCACATCGCTGAAAGTGTCTACGAGGAATTGCATCACTCGCCTGACAAATGGGGTTTGTTTAAGAGTTGCCCCAATTAGGCACCCAGGTGTCTCAGTTAGTTAAGCATCCAACTTCGGCTCAGGTCATGATCTCACGGTTTGCGAGTTCAAGCCCCGAGTCAGGCTCTGTCCTGACGGCTCGGAGCCTGGAGCCTGCTTCGGCTTGTGTCTCCTTCTCTCTGCCCCTCCCCCACTCGTGCTCTGTCTCTCTCTCTCTCTCTCTGTCTCTCAAAAATAAATAAATGTAAAAAAAAAAACCAAAACTTAAGAAGTTGCCCCAGTTATTCCTCAGAATGATGCTGGAGAGTCCTTTGAGGGAGAGGATTTGAGTGCTATCGAAAGTAAAGGGTTGTAAAAGTAGAAGATGGTCTTGTGGCACGGGCCACAGGGTGTGAAGAATCCTTAGCTACAGTGGCAGCCGGTTTGTTGATGACGAGGTTAGGACAGTACAGTCAGTGGCAGGTGGCCTGGTACTGATGGTTTGTCACTGGCCTGTGAAAAGAGTGTTTAGAGGCATTTGGAGCCATATAACAGAGGAATTTTATGTCGGTTGAATATAATAAAAATTTGGGCTTGTATTTGCTTGGCATTTTTTCTTTTCTTTTTTTTTTTTTTTGGTTATTTATTCCTCTTGCATTTAAAAAAAGTGCTCGTACACGATGCGTTTGGAAAAAAAACTAGCCCTTCACACAAATGACTTGAGAAGCTCTGGTATGCGAGGCATCGAAAGTCCAGGAGACAAGTGAAAAATTAAAGTAAGAGTCTGCATATTTTATTCATCCAGTGAAAGGCCAACAGGAAGCTGGAAAACAGAAGGGCTGGTTCCAACTGGATGGGTCACTTCTCTCCCAGATGTTTGGTGTCCTGGAGGGACAACCAGAGGACATGTTCTGACCTTGGAGACTGACTCAGCATCATCAAAAGGAACAAAGGTCCAAAGCTTAGGGCTACAACTGCTTTTCCTAAGATGGTGTTGAGGACCAGGGGGGCTGATGGCTCCTTTGCTGGGCTGGGAGGACCTGGGAGAAGATGGCCATGATGCGAAATACCACCTACAAGAGTCCATGGTCAGCTGAGAAAAGACAGGATGCTAATTTCCGTGCCCGGAGGGATCAGAAGTAGCTGAATGATCAATCAGCAGGCAGCCTTTCCGTTTTGGTATCAATATTTTATAAATTACTGTCATTTTAAGAGTATCTTAAAATCTAATAGGACAGCCCCCATTTCGTTTAGGATTTTCATCCATATTTATTCCTCTAGATGAAATTTAGAATTGTCTAGTGCCAAATAAACTGTTAGTTGGAATTCTGTTAACTTACATATTCAAATGAATGGAATTGCTATCTTTGCAACATGAAAACTTTCCAACCCGCTTCATTGAAGGCAGTTAGTTTTCTGTTAGCTTTCTCTTTGTTTATTCTATCCATCTCCAGTTAAATGTAAACCTAAGTGTTTTATATTTTTATTGTTCCTGTGATGGAATCTTGTCCCCCATCACATTCCAATAGTTCTAATTATCGCTAGTATAAAAGAAAACTATAGATTTCTAATATAGTTAACGTTCAACCAGCTTCCTCCTTGCTTTCCTATTATAGTACTAGGAGGTCTTTTTCCAGCTAATTCTTTTGGGATATCCAGATATACAAAAATCATCTACATTTACTAACTCTCGTCCTCCTTTCCAACATGTGTAACTTACCTTTTTCTTGGCTAATTACATTATTCTTTCCAGAACAATGTTAACTAAATGAGGATATCCTGTTGCAAGAGGACGGGCTGCTGGATCTTTCTTTCCATATCAGTAGAAACACAGAACTTTGAAGCTTTGCTTCAGCCTCATTTTCCTCTCTGTTGTTCTCCTAACACTTGTTGATAGAAATGAAATCTTTCAGATGATTGCAGAAGGTAATCTTGGGAGAAATATGCACACAGAATGCGTTGTCTCCACTTTGCCTTAGTAATATGGTGCAAGAAGGAGAAGATGATATTGAAGGGCTCATTACGTGTCCAATTTTGAAGTTCCTGCATTTTTTATAGCATCTTAATTGGCCTCAAGGGGTGCCTGAGTCACCACTGGGCTTCCTAGTTAGGGCTGGGTTGGAACAATTGCTTCAAGTTTACAGCCCCCTATGTAGCTCAGCCCTCCTGTCCTTCTGAGGGCTTTCCTTTGTGTTTTATGCTTGATTTCAAGGTACCCAACCCTGACAAGCAAAAGGGAGACAAAATTTATCCCTTGGTTCTATTTCCAACCCATTCAAAAATAGAAGGCAGTCAGAGTTCTCAGGAGCGGACATTAGTTCAGCCGGGAGCTTGGCGCCTGGTTTCCATTGTAACGACGTCAGGGAAATCATCAGGCAGTATTACCACCAGAATTGCCCAGGCTGGGAGTCTACTCCACAGCCCCTTGGTATGGAGGCTGGCTTGGCTTCAGAACTGTCCGTGTGAGGAATAAATTTAAAATTTGAGAATCGAAGAGGCCTCTCTTCTCTTTACTCTTTTTCTTTGTGCATCTGCGCGCACGGTATCCATAATTTCACAGACTCAGGCATGTGATGATGCCCCCTGCAGTGGCTGCTGTGCCTGGCCATCGGGCCCCTCCCCTCCAGGACTAAAGCGCCATCCCTGTGCTGGATGGTTGACTCGGGCTCCCCGTCCGTCCGGGTGCTCTCCCTCTTCTGATGGGAGCCGCCTCCTTCCCAGGAGCAGCCTGAGTCCAATGCCTGGTCTTTATCCTAATTCGGGATAACTGTCCAGAGCACTACCAGCTCCACGGGGATTGGCAGAGATCCAGCTTACGTCTCTCCCCAACAGGTATGATCTTGACGGCACGTCCCCAAAAGTCAATCCGCTTCTCTGACTTACACCACATGCTTGAATGGTTAGTGCCAGCCTTTCCTTTTATTCTTTTTTGGAGGGGCCAGAGGGAGGCACAGTTCCTTCCCATCTCTTGTCCTGTACACTAACGTCAGCCTCACCGACTTCTTCCAAGAAACCACGTGCTCACAACGTGTTTTGTGTCTGTGCTTTTCCTCTGCTCATTTAGTTCTGTATGGAAGCCATCTGGGGTCTGTCACGTTCATTGGCTCCTCTGTCAATGGGTGCTCCCCTGGTTTCCAGACTTTTGCCTCCCAACAGCGCGCATGGCTTACAGAGGTGCTTCTGTATGTGAGTGCTGCTGCTTCCGTGAGATGGGCTCCTGAAAGGAGGTCTGCTCGTGGAAAGGGTATGCTTGCGTTCGATTTTAAATCATGTTGCAGACAATCTTCTTAAGACTCTCTTCCACCATTTCACCAGCAATGTAGGAGAGTCACCCACTGCTTGTCTTCCCACCTTGAGCATCCCATCGGAGGATCAAAAGCCTCATCTTTGTTCAGGTCTTTGTCATTTCTCGCTGCAGACGGAAGCTTGCTCCCATCCCTTTTGAAAGGAAAGAGAGTTTGGTGAAGGAAAGACAAGGCCAATGGGCTTGAGAAAGTCCCTGGGCTTCCAGCTGGCTGTTTCCTCTAAATGGGTGAGAGATACGGAGTGGAGACCAGGAGGACCTCCCCTCGTGCTCCAGCCTGCCTGCCCAGAGTCCGGTCTGCACCGGGCACAGGGGTCCCGATGCAGGGGCTCCTCCCTGGAGAGGCAGGGATGGGCATGGGAAGGAGCTGCATTCGGTGTGTTCCTCACCCTTCTGGGCCCGAAGGGGTCCTCAGCCACTTCCCTTTGAGTGGAATTACATGCTTCTTGTCCCTAAAAAACAAACAGGGAGGGAACTGGCATGTTGATGATGTGCCCAGGCTACAAAGGGGGAAGGTCGATGTGACTACTCTGAAATTAAGGGAAATCTGTTTAAGTTGTTTGGACACACAGATATACCTCCTCCAGTGGCCAACACAGCGGATGTGAACGGACAGCTCTGTGACCTGCACACCCTTCCCAACCTGGCCATGATCGGTGATGAGGGTGTTTTGGGGTGGGGGGGGCGGCGCTCATTCCCAGGCGAGTGTGTCTCTGCCTGCCATGTCGGGTACTGGGCACAGAACATTGCAGATTCTGTCTCTTTCTGCCCCCATATCATCTACATCTCTCTTCTCGGTGTGTGAAATTAAGCCGACCCTATATTGTCGTTATTGTGACATGGAATCATTATCCCTTAATAAGCGTTTCATAACTCCATCTATTTTTGCCAATTGTTTCAAATCTTTCTTATTAGCTATGTTAGGCATGCTATTATCTTAATCTTCTTAACGTCCATGTGAGAGTTTGACAAGTCAGCAGGGGTTCTTGCTGCAGCTGCCAAGGATACATGATTAGGTACCCACGCTCCAGAGCCCCACGGTCTCCCCGCCCCACTGACCCTTCTCCTGAGCACGTTTCTTTTTAAAAGACTTCAGTCCCCTGAAGTCCAGAAAGTAACATGCATCAGTGAGACTCATATGAAGACCAATATCTTGGGCTTTCGTCAAATTCTTTAGCATTGTGAACATAAGTAAGAAGAGAGAGAAAAAAAATGTGTGTGCGTGTACGTGAGAAAAAGAGAAAAGAGAGAAAGAGGCAGAGAGATGGAGAGAGAGAGAGACCCCAGTTGACCCCATCTGGGAAGACACTGTAATAGCCCGGGTCAGCTCGAGAGGCTAAAGAATCATATTTTAATATTCCGAAGGAGTTACCACAAGGTCAAGAGGGAGTAGTTGACGCTGGGGCAGAAGTTGGACTGTTCTTTTCCTAGGATCATTTCAGGGTAAGAAATAATTGGGGTTTTGGCAGTTGAGATGATTGTGGGCAGAACAGCTTATTTTTCTGTTAATTCCTTAAGTAAACCATCATCTCTGCAAGCTCTTGCCATAGCCACACTGATAGGATTTGACTGCGCTGTCCCCTCCCCAACCCCCAGGCAAACCATCTCTGGTTTTACCTTTGGTCAACTCTTCCCCTCTTTGCATTAAAAGAATATTGTCTGGCTGTACAACCTCAGCCTTTCATGGCCATTTCCCTGTGGTTCCAGATGTGTGTCATCCTCACACTCAAGAACAGGGAGTCCTGATGATTAAGTTTGGGGTTCTGGAGACAGCAGAAGAAAGCCAGGCTCAGAACCAGATTGACAAGAATGAGATCATAGCATCATAATTTCACAGCCAAGTTCCTCCACGTCCTCCCCTTTCTTTGAAAGAAAAGGGTGCACGGCTTCTTCCAAGGTTCGAGGGTGGGTGCAGACAGAATAGGTCACGAAGCTCCTTTTGGTAAGAGTGGTCTTGGGTGTCAACCTGTTCTTCTGCCTCCCCACAAGGAACCAGTGGGTCCAAGAGCAGCCTGTTGCCGTCTGGCAGGGACACTCTGGGTGGGAGGTGCTAAAATGGTGGTTTCTCAGGGCACCTGGGTGGCTCGGTCGGTTAAGTGTCCGACTTCGGCTCCAGTCATGATCTCACCAACCATGGGTTCAAGCCCCGCATCGGGCTCTGTGCTGACGGCCCAGAGCCTGGACCCTGCTTCGGATTCTGTGTCTCCCTCTCTCTGCCCCTCCCCTACTAGCGCTCTGTCCTCTCTCTCTCTCTGTCTCAAAAATAAATAAACATTACAAAAATAAAAAAATAAATAAAGTGGTGCTTCTCAAACTTTGGTGAGCATGAGGAAGACCCAGGAGGCTTATTAATCTTACAGCTCCCTAGGCAAACCCCAGAAACGCTGCCTCGTGTATGCTGTAGTGGGTCCTTGTGTCTCTGATGCAGGTTGTTGAATGGAGTCTAGCAGAGGCACGTTCTCACACACACCTGCTGCTGTCTTCGGGTTTACAATACCCCCATCTCCCCTCGGTAGTTAGGGATGCAGAGGCACTACGTCCCTAATGAATCTGCCTGCACTCAGCTTGCCTGCTCCTTGGATAATTTTTTCAGATCTGTAGAAACTTACCAGGTGCGCACAGAGCTGTCTCTAAGGCGGATGGTGGGGTATGGAATTACTGATCTTTTTCTAGGTTTTCACTTTTCATTGGGCTGTTCCTCTGACTCTCATTGCTGCCTCTTTGCCTGTGTTCATAATAAACTCCAAATGCAAGCTGCATGTGTTCACAAGTGGCGTCAAGGGTCATTGTGACTTGTAGCTGCATTCCTTTGACATGTGATTAAGCATCTTATCATATTGCCTATTGTTCTCTGCTTGTTGTTTTCTCCCTCCATTTATTGAACCACCCATCTTTCCCTTGCCATTTTTTCTTAACCGGTGAAATTTATAACACAATTGTAAGTACCAAGGAAAATTCCATTCGAATTATTTCAGATTTATTAAAAATACAGGATGAATTGAAATCTTCGCGGTAGTGGTTGCATGCTTTAAGGAGCCTGCATATATTTTCATTTTCTCATTTTTTCCAATGCTCTTTGGGACCCGTCTTATCTTCCTGTTATTCCGTTTCCAGGCGGCTCTGCATTATGGATACTACTAGAAGCCATTTGAATTTGCCTTGTTTTGTGGTCATTTTTTGCTGGCCCTCTATTTCTGCCTCTTTTCGTATGGTCTTGAATCCAGCAGGGTTTATCCAGACTCTGGCTTTGCCAGCAAATAAGGCAGACATGCTATGCTGCAGGTTGCTCTGTGGCTCTGTGTGAGTGATGGTGCAGTCCCTGGCTCAGGTGACAGCTAGAAGCCTCCTAAATTGTGTTTCCCAGCTTCCAGCAGTCGCTTAGGTAGTGTCCCTCTGCTGTACTGGGATGTGATGCTTTTGCAAAATTATGCACCAGACGCTCTGAACTTGACATGTGCTACCTCATGCATACAACCCTACAAGGTAGCTACTGTGTTATTATGCAGATTATAAGGGAAGAAAAAAAGGAATCCCAGGACAAAGTGATGTAACTCATGGAGCTGTACGTGGCAAAGACAGGACTGGAATCAGGTCCTGGATTCTCACCCAGATCGTCCTGCAGGTGGTTGTGACACGTCCCTAGCAGATGGCTCGCTAGGTGATAGGCCTGATTGCTGTTTTCAGGGTTTAGGTCAGGGTCGGGTGAATATTAGGCCACTAACCACCGAGACTTGAAAGAATTGGAATTCACACCCTACGACTTCATTTAGTAGACAGCTCTACGGGGAGTGTAGTTACTCTGAAACCAAGAGGATTTCATCAAATTGTGGCAATGCCGGTATCACAGAAAAAAAAATATATGTATATAATATTTATATATTATAAAATATAAATAACACAGCCCTCGGCATCTCAGACCTTTTGCCCCCAGCCTTGGGTTCTTAAATCCTCCCTCCTTTCTTCAGCCAATGGAACCTGCTTTTTGGAGACTAGAAGCACATTTTAGGTAATGGTGCTAATGACTGATGAGGACTTTCCTGTTGTTATTCTAACACGGCTAGGGACAGAGAAGAGAGCTAGCACTCTGGATCTCCACACCAAATTTCCGGGCCTCCCGTAAGAACCTTGAGGCTTTCATAACCACAGCAGGAGATATTTAGACACTAATCGTCTTCCTCAACAGAAAAGGAAGGCGGCCTGGTGACGCGGTGACCAAGGACAATGTTTTAGTACTTGTAAAGGAAGTCATTTGACTTCACAGATGAGAAAGCAGAGTGTCGGAGAGATTAAGTATGTGTGATATGCCACCCAGCTGGTGAGTGGCGGAGTGGGATTTAAATCCATGTCAGTCTCACTCCAGAACCTTTCTGTTAAACCTCAGCGTTTCCCATAAACAAGCTTGAGACAGAAAACCACAGCCATGTTATCATCCCGTGGCAGTTCTTTGAGAGCCCAAGCTTCTATAAATATGAGTTCTTGTCATATTAAGTCATAATGATAAAAACGTTGCTTCCCCAAATTTAGTACTTACCAAGGACCAGATGCTGCGCTAAGCATGAATCATCTCATTTCGTCCACACAGAAGTACCATGAGGGGGATTCAGATCTAGCACTCGATTTTACAGATGAGGAAACTGAGGTTTGGTGAGTGAAGGAAATTGCCCAATCCACGACAGCTGTGTCATCCATACGACTAGAGCCCTCACTCTCGGCAAAGCACTGGACAACATGCAAGCAAAAGGCCCAACGTCCTGCTGTCCTGCTGTCTGTCTGGTGAGACTGACGTGTATGTATCAAGGGGGCAGACCAGGGCAACATGAACTGGGTCCCAAGAACACGGGGCAGCTGGCGCCATGGAGATTTGGACCAGGAGGAAATAAGCACAGACTAGCTGAGCACAGCCCTTAGGGACCATGAGACTTGTAAGAGCTCATGGAAATGTATTAATTTTTTCAAAAAGCCAAATGCAAAAATTAATTTTCAGTTCCACAAAAGTATATTAACACACGATATATTCATCTTTATACTGAGTCCTACAATACAATTTGTGTTATTCTGTGCGAAAGATGGAACCCATGTAGGCAGAGGTGGCTAGAACCATGGAAGTCATATTGTGGTCCTGCCATTGCTCCTGGATCCAGGTCGCCCCAGGGTCTTAGGACATTGCAGAGCCACATGTGGAAGGAGCCTGGGTCTCTGAATATGGCACGCAGAACTGCCTGCCAGTCAGAAACACTCAACCACCAACTGGAAATAGATTCAAAGGATCCTCCCATGAGAACATCATCTTAGTCATTCTGGCATTCCTCATTTCATTTTTTTAGGAAACACAGCCTTATGGCTGCATGGTCTGAGGAAGGTCATGGAAGGAAATTGAACATGAGCGGAGCTTGACAGACATGAAGTACTAACTCAGCTAGAATGCACCCTGTTTTCATTATCTCTGTGATGGGAATGAGGCCAGCTTATAGGTGGGTTGGTTATCTCTTTATAAAGAAGAGGTAGACTGCTCTGGACAAAACGTGTTTCTGACATGGCCAGTGGCCAACTCAGTCCCTAGAAAACTAGAGGCATTTGAGAAATGTGTTCTATGCCAGATTGAACCATTACACTATGGAAAGTTGTCTCTGTGGCTTACCAAGCCCTTGCCCTCATGCAAACACCAGTGCACAGAACTTGGAAGCGAGTTTTCTGTTTTAAGTGGATATCAAATAGGCAATGAACTCTGCATAGCCTTGAACCAAGACATGTATGGACAATACAAGAGAGATGGGAGATTTGGTCCCCTCCCTTAGGGATAATTAAATCAGAATGAGGAGTCTTAAGTACATGCACAATAGAACTGGTGTGTAAGGTGGATACTATAACTAAACTTTGTTGTTGTTTTTAAGAAGTGACAGGAGTTTTGTAAGGGCTGAAGTAGTTAAGGAAGACTTTTTAAGGAGGTGGCACTTGGAATTTAGGAAATAAGTAGAATTTAAGTAGGCGGGATTAGGAAAATTTGACAGGAATGGCCAACGGCTTGCAGGTGGGGTAAACTTGGCCTTTGGGTGACGAGGGACCTAGGATAATCAGTGCAAAGTACTCATGGTCACTTTGTAGGTCAGGAAGTAGGACAGCATTAGGAAATGAAGGACCTCTCTCTTCCTTCCTACTTGCCTTCCACCTCTTGTGATACAAGAAAACTGACTTTGGTGGTAGAAGGAAGTATGGCTAGAGGTAGGAAGGAGAAGAGAAAAGGAAGGAAAAGAAGCAACAGGTGGAAAACAGAAAACAAGCTGGAGGGTGGGCAGCGAGGATTCACAGTAACCCTCAGTGAAGAGGTCCCATAACACCTTCTCAAAGCGGGGGCTCTCTCCTCCCTCTCTCTCAACACAGCGTGGGGACCGAGGCCATGGAGGCTCTAGAAAGTTCAAGGTGAGATGTGTGGGGGTCAGTGGTTTCTCTGTAGCATGCAGGCACCACTGTTTGACGCAGTGCTTGAATTTGGAAAAATCAGATGCCGCCACAATGGAGTTGGCACATTGTTATGCTGGTAATTCCGTTGCAATGCTGTAAATCTGCCCGCTGGCTTGAGAACAACTACTGATGCAGTCAAAATCCAGTGTTCAATTGGAAATGGAAGCTATTCTCTCTTTCTGTGGAAGATTAAGAAGCAAGCGTACTCGTGGATCACAGAGCCTGGCTGTCTTTTTCCTCAGAAATAAAGATGGGCTCATTTAACATGATTTCTACCTGTTCTTCTGCAATTAGTGTTTAAGTGACTATCTCTGGGTATTAGTCACTCCGAGGAAATGAAATGATGCTATGGTAATTGGCCATGTGGGCTTCTTCCCTTCCCTGGGGATTTCACTTGGCTCAGAGAACATTTTTTTTCACCTAGGCCCTGTCTGTACTCTTTATTTAGCTAATTAGAGGGCTTAAGAGAATGAGCTGGCATTGGGTAGGAGGGAGGGAAGAGGAGGGGAGGCATATATTATAACGGGAAGATCACTTGATTGAAACAGAATATCTGGTTCTAGTCCAAACTAATAAATTTTCTCTTCTGTTGTGTTCTTTACCTTGGACAGCCCTGTTATATACATTTTCTCGCTTCATCCTCACGATAATCCTTTGGTATTGGTGTCACAACCCCCTTTACAGTGATGAGAAAAATAAAGTTCAAGAGGTTGCTCTGACTGAGGCTTGCCGGAGAGATTGGAACTCCAATGGGCCTTAATTCCCAAGCTCTGCTGTCCCTGTGTCTACTTACTAAATAGACCTCTCTTAAAGGGAACAAAGCCACCTCGCTTCCCCATCTTTACTTTCCTTAATTCTTCTGACTCCGAGAAGGTGCTAGCTCTTCTGGAAACTCTAAGTGCCTTTCTTTATGGACAGGTGGAAACTATTAAGCATCCCTTCTACCGTTCTCTTGCCCCCCCCCTTTTTTTTTTGCTCTGTATCTCTTTTGTTCTGCTTTTCTTGTCCTTTCTATATATCCAAACCAGGGCTTGTGTTAACAAGTGTGAGGGTTGAGCAAGGGAGGGAAGCAGATCTACTCATTAGACACTTCGTTTTCCAGCCCTGAGCAACGCTTCCTTCTAAATGAGATCACGGCACCACAGTATAAGGCAAAGACCCGAGGGCTTAGAGTCATGAGGATTTCACTTCCAGTTCTGGTATCATCTCATTGTGACACTTTGACCAAATTCTGACCTTATGGCACCTCCAGTTACTCATCTCTACAACTGTAATACACATCAGGAAGTGGCTGTTCCCTTGAAGTCACAAAAACGTACAAGTGTCAGGTATAAAACAGGGGATTATGATCCCGGTGGAGGTCTGAGTCTCCATTTCACACAGGATGACAGGGAGCTGAGTTTTCTGGTACCACCTAGATATTTGGTGGCACAGAGAAGTAAAGAAGCCAGGCCACCTAGTACCCATCCTGGTGCCCTTGGAGCAGTCCACTTGTCCTCGTTTGCAGAATGGACTTCACAGCCCTAAGGGGGAAATAGTCTGTCAAAGAACCTCTCTAGTTCCCTTGGATGACTTTTCATCAGAGTATGGCAGGGGGGTAGTGGGATGTTTTTGAGGTAGGGATCACCAGGGACCAATTTCTCATAGCAGACCACATTCTTGTTACCAACTGAGCTCCATGTGAGGCATTGCTCTATGAGGAAGCAGATCGAAATTGCTGCCCCTGCCCCTCTCCCAGCACAGAGCCATCCTGTAGGATGGGGCTCAGCAGGTGACAGTGTGGAAGGCAGACGCTGTAGTGTGTGGGTGAATGAGCATGTCATGGAGAGGAGCACACGTCGGAGGAAGGCTAATCACACATTTTGCGTCCTGTTGCTGTCCTCCTCCATTTCATTCATTTCTTGATGGTATTTATTCTTCTATTTAGGTCTATGACAAAAAATTGACAGCTCTCGGTTAGAAGGGGAAAAATAACTTTGTTGGCCTCTACCCAAAACATAGTTGAGTTATTGTATCGACTACAAATATCACCTCAGGTTGTGTATCACAGTGTCTTCAAAGCAGTTTTCCATATTTTTATTTACTCTGCATGAATACCGTGAGTATTAGTTATCCCCATCTATAACAGTGTCGCTCTGAATAGAGTAGCCGCTAGCCCCATGTTGCTATTTAAATTTAAATGACTTAGAATTGAGTAAACTAAAAGCTTAACCTCCTCAATCATACTAGCTGTGTTTCAAGTTCCCGACAGTCATATGCTAAGCACTTGCACATATCATCTTTTTCAGCTGTCGAAGCAAGTTACGAGGTAAGTACAGCTTTACAGGTGGAGAATGTAAGTCTCGGACATATTTGTTCCCTTGTGAAGATCATATGTGGCAGGAGAGTGGTGGATATTGACCAGTCTAACTCCCAAACGTCCCCTGTAAACCACCACACCAGGACTGTACTCCTGATGGAGAAACGGCCACAAGAACAACAGCAAAGGCTTACAAAATGTGACTAGTGACTTCTACTTCCAGAGAGATAGAGTGGACACACTTTCACCTATTCCTCCCACTTAATTACAACTAAAAATCCTTGACATGATATATAAAACATACGAAGACTTTGAAAAATAGAAGGAAGACCAACTAGAGATCTTCAGACCCAAGGAACACCACAGTGATACATTTCCTGGGCTTTCTCTTTTGCCTCCTAGATCACAGACTTAGCAGAGTGAATTAGATAAAAAACATGACTCACCTATATGCTGTCTACAAGAAACTTACTTCAAATATAGTGATATATGAGAGTTGAAAGTAAAAAAAAGACAGATCATGCAAACAGTAGTCCAAAGAAAGCAAGAATGGCTATTTGAGCACCAAAGTAGTCTTCAAAGAATGTATTACTCTGACTGAAAGGTCAATCCACCAAGAAGGCCTAGCAGTCTAAATGTATAAGCACCAAACAACATAGCTGCAAAATATGTGAAGTAAAAACTGATATAACTGACATGAGAAATAGAGAAATTCACAGTTGTACTTGAAGATATCAACACCCCTCTCTTGACAGTTGACAGAACAACCAGACTGAAAATAAACAAGCATGTAGAACTCAACACACTATCAATAAGAGGGTCTAATTGACATAGAACATGCCAATCCAACAACAACAGAATTACACTCTTTTCAAGCACTCACAGAACACATATCCTGATAGACCATATGACACACTTTAACAAACATAAAATTAAAATCACGCATGTGGGGCACCTGGGTGGCCCAAGTATCTGACTTCAGCTCAGGTTATGATTTCCCAGTTCATGAGTTCGAGCCCCGTGTTGGGTTCTATGCTGACAGCTCAGATTCTGGAGCCTGCTTTGGATTCTGTGTCTCGCTCTCTCTCTGCCCCTCCCCTGGTCGCACTCTGTCTCTCTCTCTCAAAAGTGAATGAACATTAAAATAAATAAGTAAAGTAAAATCATGCATGTGTGTGTGATCAGTGATCACAGTGGAATCAAACAAGAAATCAGTAACAGAAAAATATCAGGGAAAATTCCAGATGTTTAGAAGCTAAACAACACACTTCTAAATAATCATGGACCAAAGAGAAAGTCTCAATAGAACTTTAAAAAATACATTTAGATGAGTGAAAATGTAAATAAAATATCAAAATGTGTGGAGCACAGCTAAGGGCATGCTGAGATGCACATACTTGCATGATAAAAATGTTATAAAAAAAGGAAAAGTCAAATAAATAATCTAAACTCCTACTTCAAGAAACGAGAATGAGAGAAAACAAAATAAATCCAAAGTAAGAAGGAAGGAAAGAAAGAAATAAGAACAGAAATCAGTGAAATTGAAAACAGAAAAACAATAGAGAAAATAACACAAAGATCTGGTTCTTTGTAAAGAGTAATAAAATTGACAAGCATTTAGCAAAACTGGCCAAGAGAAAAAGAAAAAAGACATAAGTTACCAATATCAGGAGTGAAGCAGAATGTCACTACAGATCCTGCAAATGTCAAAAGGATGACAGAATACTATGAACAGCTCTACACACAACAATTTGACAATTTAGATGAAATGGACTACTTTCATGAAAAGTGCAAATTACCACAGCTCACTCAATATAAAATAAATCAGTTAAATAGCCCTATAACTATTAAGGGAATTGAATCCATAACTTTAAAACTTCCAGAAAAGAAATCTCCAGGCCTAGATGGTTCCAGTGAAGAATTCTACCAGAAGAAAAATTGACATCAATCCTACACATCTTTTCTAGAAAATAGAAGAGAATGGAACATTTCCTAACTAATTTTGGAGCTAGTGTCAAAACCAAAGACAGTGAATGAAGTGAAGAAAGGAAGACCGGTAGATAGGAAAGGAGGGAGGGAGGAGAGAAAGAACTACAGTCTAATATCCTTTATCCTTCCAAAATTTCTTAACAAAAGAATAGCAAATAGAATTCAGCAGTATAGAAAAAATTCTAGATCATTATGAAGTGAGATTTATTCCAAGGATGCAAGGCTAGTTTAGTATTTAGAAATCAATGTAATTCAACATATTAACACACCAAAGGAGTAAAAGCACATGATTATATCCACTGATGCAGAAGAAACATTTGACAAAAGCCACCGGTGCAGTTATGATTTAAAAAAAAAAAAATGCTATGAACAGATGGGGAAGCTTCCTCAATTTGATTCCATTTATCTGTAATAGACCTACAGGTAACATTAAACATAATGGTGAAAGCATAAATGCTTTCCCTCTACAATCAGGAATAAGGCATGTATGCCCCCCCTCACTATTCTTATTCAGCACATTGCTGGAGATACTAGTCCATGCATTAAGGCAAGAAAAAACATACAGATTAGACAGGAAGAAATAAAATTGTCATTATTTACAGATGATACAATATCGTATTTGTAGATATATGTATTTATTTGTAGATATGGTATCTCTGTTGAGAATTCCAAGGAATCTTAAAAAAACAAAACACCCAAATTCTAGAACTAAAAAGTGAGTTCAACAAAATCTCAAGACACAAGATAAACAAACAAAAAAACAAAAAAACGGGGTGCCTGGGTGGCTCAGTCAGTTAAGCATCCGACTTCAGCTCCGATCATGATCTCACAGTTCGTGGATTCCAGGCCTGCATCAGGTTCTGCACTGACAGCTCAGAGCCTGGAACCTGGTTCGGATTCTGTGTCTCCCTCTGTCTCTCTGCCCCTCCCCCACTGGTGCTCTGTCTCTCAAAAATAAATGTTAAAAAAATTTTTTTTAAACAAGATAAACAAAAAATAATTCTTTATATGCTAGTGATGAGCACATGGACACCAAAATTAAAAATATAATACCATTTATAATTGCTCACAAAAATGAAATATTTACATTTAAATCCAGCAATGTACAGTATTCACATGCTAAGAACAACAAAATGCTGATGAATGAAATCAAAGATCTGAAAAAAATGGAAAGAAATATTGTGTCCATGGACTCACTTATTAAAATGATAAATTCTCCCCAGATTCATACCCACTTACTACACAATTGCTCCCAAAACCCTAGCAAGATATTTTTGTAGTTATATACAACACAAGACTCTTCTAAAATTTATATGGAAGGTCAAAGAACTAGAATAGCCAAAACCATTTGAAAGAAGTATACTCTCAAAACTTACTATATAGCAAGACTAATCAAGACTGCATAGATTGGCAGAGGAGCGGACATACAAAGTGAAGACCCCAAAAATAGACCCACACAAATATATCCAGCTGATTTTTGACCAAGATGAAAAAGCAGTACAGCAGAGGAAAACAGCCTGCCTCTCACATGATGCAAGAGAAGTTAGATATCCAGGGGTAAAAATTAAACCTTGACCTAAATCTGACACCTTGTAGAAAAATTACCTCAGAATTGATCATGGACCTAAATATAAAACATAAAACTATAAAAGTTTTAGGAAAAAAAAAACAAAGGAAAAAAATCTAGCATCGAGGTCTAGACAAGACATGATACCAAAAGCACTCTTCACCAAAGGAAAAATGAACAGATTGGATTTTATAAAAATTAAAAAAAAAAACAACAACCTTTCACTCTACAAACAACCTCGTTCAGAGAAGGAAAAGCTAACTTACGGACTGACAGAAATTATTTGCAACCCATATACTCAATAAAAGGCTGGTGTCTAGAATATATAAGGAGTTCATTAAAAAATACCCAAGCAATCTAGGTAGAACATGGGCAAAAGACACGCACAGATATTTCTGTAGCAAATGGCAAGTAAATACATGAAAGGATGTTCAGCATCACTATCCCTTAGGGAATGCAAATTAAAATCACCATTAGGTATTATTACACAACCATCAGGATGGCTAAAATACAAAATAGTGACAATAACAGATGCTGGCCATGATGCAGAGAAACCAGATCACTCATAAATTTTTGGTGGCAATTATAAAACGATACACTTTGAGAAAGTTTGACAATTTCTTAAGAATCTAAACATGCAACTACCATACAACCCAGTAATTGCATTCCTGGGCATTTATCCCAGAGGAGTGATATTTATGCTCACACAAAAAGCTGACAGGAATATTTATAGGAGCTTTATTTGTAATAGCCCCAAATCAGAAACAGTCCAGATGTTCTTCAGCAAGGGAATGGTTAAACAGATTGATAACATTCCTATTCAGTAATAAAAGGAAGGAGCTGGGGACACCTGAGTGGCTCAGTCGGTTGAGGGTCCGACTCTTGATTTCGGCTCAGGTCATGTTCCCAGAGTCATGGGATCAAGCCGTGTGTCGGGCTCTGCACTGGGCATAGAGCCTGCTTGGGATTCTCTCTCTCTCTCTCTCTCTCTCTCTCTCTCTCTGTCTCTCTCCCTCTCCTTCTGACCCTTTCCCCAACTCGTGCTCTCTCTCTCTCTCTCCTTCTGACCCTTTCCCCAACTCGTGCTCTCTCTCTCTCTCGAAAACAAACGGACAAGCAAGGAACTATTGATACATGTGAATGAATTTCCAGAGATTTATGCTGAGTGGAAAACAAAACAAAACAAAACAAAATCCCCAAACAGTTATGCACTGTATCACTTCATTTATATAATATCCTTATACAAAGTTATAGAAATGACAAAATTATAGAAATGGAGAGCAGAGCAGATTAGTGGTAGCCAGAGATTAAGGAGGGGTTGCAGTTGGGAGCGAGGTAGGGGTGCTACCTCTGCCAGTGATGGAGAAGGCTGTAATCTTGACTGTATCAACGTCAATATCCTGGTTGTAATATTGTTACTGTGTTTGCAAGATGACACCATTGGAGGAAACCAAGTAATTAGAGATCTCTCTATATTATTTCTTACAACCGTATGTGAATCTGCAATGATCTCCAAGTAAATTATAAGTTTTAAAGAATGTGACTATTTTTATACACCCATTATGTACAGAAGCTGCATCCTTTTAGAATCTCAGTGTCATGAAACACATTGTCTTTTGTGACAGGCTTGTGTGCAGGGGTGTGCATATTCCCACAAAGGCATGGCTTGTAGCAGAGATGGATGGAATGCCTGATATATGCCTTAGGAAAGATAGTAAAAAGTCTAATAGCAAAATGAATGTTTACACTGCCCAACTGAGTGGCAATGAAGTTATAGGTCAAAGGCGATCAAGGATGTTTAATCAAGAAATTATTCCTAGAGAGGAGATTTAAAGAATTTTTTTTAAAAGAACTTAAACAAGGGCACCTGGGTGGCTCAGTCGGTTAAGCGTCCGACTTCGGCTCAGGTCCTGATCCTGCGGTTCACGAGTTCGAGCCCCATGTCGGGCTCCATGCAGACAGCTCAGAGCCTGGAGCCTGCTTCAGATTCTGCGTCTCCCTCTCTCTCTCTCTGCCTCTCCCCTGCTCATGCTCTGTCTCTCAAAAATAAATGAAAACATTTTTAAAAGTTTAAAAAAAATAAGAAGAAAGAATTTCAGCAAGGCGCCTGGGTGACTCAGTCAGTTAAGCATCTGACTCTGGATTTTGGCTCAGGTAATGATCCCATGGTGTAGGGTGGAGCCCCCTCCTGGGCTCAGCCCTGGGTGCAGAGCCTGCTGAAGACTCTCCCTCTCCTTCTGCCCCTCCCCTGCTCTAGCATGCACGCGTGCATGCACACACACACACACACTCTCTCTCTCTCTCTCAAAATAAATACGAAAATAAAGTAAAATAAAAAAGAATGTAAGCAACTTTACAGAAGAAAAGAAACTGAAGAGTGATTCTGTCACCTTAAATTTTTTCACTTAAATAATTACATTATCTATTTCTTTTTTTTTTTAATTTTTTTTTCAACGTTTATTTATTTTTGGGACAGAGAGAGAGACAGAGCATGAATGGCGGGAGGGGCAGAGAGAGAGGGAGACACAGAATCGGAAACAGGCTCCAGGCTCCGAGCCATCAGCCCAGAGCCTGACGCGGGGCTCAAACTCACGGACCGCGAGATCGTGACCTGGCTGAAGTCGGACGCTTAACCGACTGCGCCACCCAGGCGCCCCTACATTATCTATTTCATAAGGTGATTGTGAAAAATTAAAGGAAAGGATGCATGTAGAAACACTAACCACAGTGCCTGGCAGGTACTAAGAGATTCATAATGGCTAGTTATTTTTGTTCTTAATGGAATTTTTCCTACGAGGTGTAATTTATATGCAGTAAAATGCATTCTTTTTGCCGCATAGTTATGTGAATTTTTTTAAGTTTATTTGTGTATTTTGAGAGAGAGAGAGAGCACAAGTAGGGGAGAGGCAGAGAGAGCGGCAGAGAGAGAGAATCCCAAGCAGGGTCGGCACTGGGAGCCTGGTGCAGGGCTCAAATTCATGAACCATGAGTTCGTGACCTGAGCTGAAATCAGGAGTCATCGCTTAGCCCACGGAGCCACCCAGGCACCCCATTGTTATGTGAATTTTAATAAACACATACAAGTGGGTCACCACCAGCACAATCAAGGTATTAAAAAGTTCCATCATCACAAAAACTTTCTTCTTGCTGTTTGTAGTTAACCTCTCTCCCCGCCCTCAGCCTCCAGCGACCACTGATCTACTTTCTGTCTCTATAGTTTTGCTGCTTAAAGAATGTCATATAAATGGAATTATGCAGCATGTAGCCTTTTGAATCTGGCTTCTTTCACTTAGCATAGTACATTTGGGAGGCACTTATTTTATTGCCTAAAGTGCTAGTGGATGAGTATAAAATCAGACCTTTGATCGACCTGGAATTGATTTTTATGTATGAGATTGGAATTCACTTTGACTTTTGTTCCCTATTTGGGTAACCAGGTTTACCAGGGCTGTTTATTGAACCATCTGCCTTTTCCTCACTGATCTGCAATATAACCTTTGTCCTATATTAAGATTCCATTCATATACATACATACATACATACATATATATATACACACACACACATATATATATATATACATACATATATATATGTATGTGTGTGTGTATATATATATACACATATATATATACATATATTATACACATATATATATATATACACATATATATGTGTATATATATATATATATATATATATACATATGATTATCACTGGGCTCTCCATTCTTTTCCTTGGTCTCTTCAGACCTAAACAGATTCTTAAGCCAATGTAACTTATTTTACAAAAGCTTTCAAATATCTTGATATTTAGGAACCGGAGTTCTTCCACGTTCTTCTGTTGATTTTCCTTCTAAGTTAATTTGGAGAAATTTGGTATCTTTACAATAATGAGTCTTTCCATGTAAAAACACGAGATCTCAGTGATGGTAAATTGTATGTAACAAGTGGACTGAGCTAAGGGATGCCTGGATAGCTCAGAAAACAGTATTTCTGGCTGTGTCTATGTGTCTCTGGAAGAGATTAGCATTTGAATCCAGAAACTGAGTGCAGAATACTGATCTCACCACTGAAGATGGGCATTATTCAAGCCACCGATAGCCCAAATAGGCCAAAATGGCAGAGGAATGGTGAATTCACTCTCTCCTTGTGAGCTGCTTGTATCATCTCCTGCTTTTGAACCTCCGTGCCTCCTGGTTCTCAAGCCTTAGGACTCAGACTGGGGCTTACACCGTTGGCTCCCTGGTCCTAAGGTTTGAACTGGAACTATACCACCTGCTTTCCTGGGCCTCCAGCTTACAGATGGCAGGTCAAGGAACTTCCCAGCTTCCATAATCATGTGATCCAGTCCCTTATAATAAACCTTCTCCTATATCTCTCTATGCATCCTGTTGCTTCTGTTTCTCTGGCAAGCCCTACCTCTCAATTTATTTAGGTTTATCAGTGTCTTTCAAAGTTGTATCCTTTTCTCCATAAAGATTTAGTTAATCTTTCGTTCGTTGTCTTGTCTTAAATACCTTGCACCTGTGTTGCTATTGTGACATGTATTTATTTAAATACATGCTTTAACAGTGCCTTGCTGAGTACGGGAATACAATTTCTTTTTGTGTACTGACCTGCTATCTAGAAAAACTGTTGAGTTTTTATTAATTCTGATGCGTTCTCTAGTGGGTTCTCTAGGAGTTTCTGCATGGCATGCATACATCTGTGCATTTGAGTGACTCGTTTCTTCCTACCCAGTCGTTACTTTCTCTTCTCCTCCCGCATTGGCCAGGACCGCCTGTACAATGCTGAAAAACAGTGTTCCAGCAGCCATGATTTTTGTACCTGTGACTTTACTTGCTTCATTTAAGTTTATTTATTTTGAGGCAGGGAGAGCGAGAGAGAGAACGTGAGCAGGGGAGGGGCAGAGATAGAAGGAGAGAAAGAATCCCAAGCTGGCCCCGTGCTGTCAGTGCAGAGCCTGATGTGGGGCTTGAACTCTCGAAGCGTGAGATCTGAGCCAAAATCAAGAATCAGATGCTTAACAAACTGTTAAGCCCCATTACTTGTGACTTTAAAGAGGATGCTTCTGATATTTCACCACTGAGTCTAGTGTGGCTGTTAAGTTTTTGGTGGATAGTCTACCTAAAAAGTAAGATCTTTCTAAAAAGTAATGTATCTTTCCTCGTTTGCTAAAAGGTTTTGTTCTTTATGGATGTTGAATTTCATTAGTGCTTTTCCTGAATCTTTGGAGATAGGCATATGTTGTTTTTTCCTTTAATATGCTAATGTGGTAAATCACATTAATAGATTGTTCTAATATTTCCTAATAGACAAAACAATTCTCTAATATTAAACCAAATTGGCTATGGATTTTTCTTTGTTGTAAGGTTTTCAACCACAAATTAAATTTCTTTCTCAGATATAAGAGTAATTAGGCTATTTGCTTCTTCTTGAATAAGTTTAGCAGTTGTGCCTTTCAAGGAATTTGTCAATGTCATCTCAGTTATAGAATTTATGATCATAGAATTATTTGTAGAAATGTTTCACTATTAATTTAATGCCTGTAGGGTCTGTAGTTCTTTCTGAGTACTGCGTTAGCTTCAAACCACGTTTTTTGATGTTATGTTTTCATTTTCATTCAGGTAAGAGCTTCTGTATTCTCTACAATTTCCTCTTTGATTCATGAGGCGCTTTTTCTATAAGTGAGTTGTTTACTTCCTAGTATTTGTAGATTTTTAAGTTATTTTTTCTGTAATTGATGTTTATTTTAATTCTATTATTGTCTGAAAATATATGTGGGAGAATTTCAATTCTTCCAAAATTGTTAAGGTTTATTTAATGGCCAGAATATAGTCTATCTTTGGGAATATTTCGTGTTCGCTTTAAAGAGTGTGTATTTTGCTCCTGTTGAGTGGAAAGTTCTGTAAATCAGGTCAAGTTGTTTGAAGTATTGTCCAGACCTTTTGTATCCCACCTTTTTCTCTTTACTTAAGAGCAAGTGTTTAGGTCTCCAACTGTAATTATGGATTTGTTTAATTCTCAGTTTTTTCTTACATATTTTGAAGCTCTGTGATTAAGTACATACACCTTAGGATTGTTACAGCTTCCTCGGAAAGTGACTATGTAGTATCCCACTTTATCCCTGGTTGAAAGCTACTTTTTCTGACATAGATGTAACTCCTCTAGCATTGTTTTGATTAGTATTTTCCTAGTATATCTTTTTACATCCTTTTTCTTTTAACATATCTATGTCTTTATACTTAAAACCGGTTTCTTATAAACATATGGCATATGCATGCGTGTGTGTGTGTGTGTGTGTGTGTGTGTGTGTGTGTGTGTATGCATATAGCTAGGTCTTGCTTTTTAACCAACTTGATAATCTATGTCTTTTAATTTGTTTGGTCTTTATATTTTATGTACTAATTTCAGTTAAAATCTACTACCTTGCTAGTTGTTTTCTACTTGTTCCATCTTTGGGCTATTTTTTTTCCTTCTAGTTTTGTGCCTTCTTTTAGATTATTTCACCTTATCTCTACTATTGACTTATTGTTGGTGCTTTTTTTTATAACTTTAGTGAATACTCTAGTATTTACAGTATAATCTTTAACTAATTGTATTCTGCCCTCAAATCATATCATATCGGTTACCTATAATGTTAAGGACCTTCCAATAGTGTACTCCCAATTCCTTCCTCCCAGTCTTTATGCTAATGTTGTCATATATTTTACTTTTGCAAACGTTATAAACACACAATACGTTGCTACTATATTTGCTTTAGTCAGTGAACTTTAGAACAGTTAAAATAAGGAGAAATGAGTTTATATTTACTTTCAGCTATTCTGTTTGCAATGTTCTTCATTCGTGTGTGTGTGTGTGTGTGTGTGTGTGTGTGTGTATTCAGATTTCTACCAGAATAATTTCCTTTCACGTGTACAGGACTGTTGGCAATAAAGTCTCTTCATTTTCATTCGTCTGAGAAAGTCTTCATTTCTCCTTCGTTTTTGAAAGATATTTTCTGTGGGTATCAAATTCGGAGTGATGTTTTTATTGTCAACACTTTAGAGCTGTCACATCATTGTTCTTTGGTTTGCACTGTTTCTCATAAGAACCCTGCCATAATTTTTATTTCTGTTCCTCTGTCGGTAATGTGTAATTTTTTCCCCCTCTGGCTGTGTTCAAAATTTTCTGTCCTTGGTTATGAGCAGTTTTTGTTGTGTTTTATTGTGTTTATCTTGCTTGGTTTTCTCCAGTGCTTTAAAGTAAACAGTTTGTTGCCCTTCCCGTATCAGCTAAGGTTTTTGATCCACTGGGGATATACAGGAAAAAGATCCAGCTAGGATTTTATGCCTTTCTTGCAAGGGCTGTTATTAGCCTACACTAGGCCCACACAAAAAGGAATACTTTCTTAAGACTCTGTTTTGAGGCTCTCTTTTGTTGAATAGCCCGTCTGGAGATTTTAAAAAGGTGGCAAATTGATACACCTGTCAAGCAATCAGTTCAGTCTTATCATAGCTTGTAATAAATCAATGACCAGTGTTCATCATCTTTCATTTTGTTTCTACCTTTCCTTCCTCACTTCCCTTTTTCTCATTCTTTCTGCCCTGGGAGTAGATCTTCCAAATAAAGCATTATTATTTAATCCTTGCATCAGTCACTATTTTGTAGGTAACAGATATAGATACCTTACTGATTAGTTTTCAGATTTCTTCTTTTCCAATAGAAGTATTTATGGTTGTAAATTTCCCTCTAAGTACTGCTTTGGCTGCATCCTACAAGTTTGGATATATTTAATTTTTGCTATGTTTCAGTTCTCAGAAGAAACTTTTCTCTTCCACAATCAGGATCCAGACTGAGACTGATAAGGTTCCTACTCATCTACCTTTTCACTGGAGGCCTAGCCCTTGGAAGGTTCCATGCTTCATGCAAGGATCTCAGTGTATATTGCACCCAATCTTATACAGGCCCAAGACCACATCTTCTGCCCCTGTGTGGTTCATAAAAGTCACATCTCTTGATCATCAATAACAATAAATTTCCATAAGGCAGCCTTAGATCAGTGTTATGTCAATACCATGTTTTCAAGTACTCTTTGTTGTTGGACCCTGGAGACTCCTTTTTGTTTTGTTTTGTTTTGTTTTGTTTGCCATCTTGCCACTTAGCTATGTACTTAAATGGGGGCTTATTAAAATTACCTATTATGTCTAGGTATTCTGGCTACAGGAGGTTTTCCAATATATTTTGCTTCTCCTATTTCCAGAAATAGAAGTCTACATGTGATCTTTAAGTCATTTTAAAAGTATTATTTTACTATTTGGTACCACAGAATTCAATCTGATATGTCTCGATGAGATAGATATTGGTAGTGAAAATTTTGGACATTTCGGCCCATACGTCTAGATGTTTTTGACCAACAAAAAGAATAAAACATATGTTTTTCTAAATTATTAAATGAGTTAAATAGTTAGACTGGTATTAGAGGAGGAAGTGATCTAATAGAGAAACTTTGGTTTTAAATATTTTTTTATAATCTGAAAAAAAATGACATTCTTTACTAATTTAGATTTTCTGAATCACATTAATTAAAAGTTCAGTTCAAGAGATAGAAGAAAAAATATATTTGAATTTTAAGGGAGTCTTTTAAGTGACAAGGATTATTGTTATATAAAACTGGTATGTGTTGAATACTGAAAATGAGCGCAATTCAGAAAAATATACTTTAAAAAAGAAAGCTAAAATTCCATTATCTATAAATAACCATCATTATCATTTGGACATAACAGTCTAGATATCCCTCCAGATGGGAAAATGGATGGATGAGTGGATTGATAGGTGGGTACTTAGAAAGAAAATTATAAAATAGTGTCGTATTTTTTTTATTTTAAAATATTAAACTTAAGGTATTTAGAAGAAATAAAAAATATACCAAAGCTAAGTTGAAGGAATCATTTAATTTCAGAAAGTGTTTCTTCACCACATCAGATAGTAATTACTAAAGATATTTTTCTAATAAGAAAAAAATCATGAAAATCATTAAGCACCCTCTTTTTGTCAGGATAAGCCAGACTCAGGGTTTATGTGAAATAGTCTAATGTTAAAACTTAGCAACTGATTCATTATTTTGGAAATATGGTGCTGGCCAAATAAAACACATCTGGGGTCCCCAAGCTGCAAAATTTCACCAAATAGGAATCAGGACTTTATTACTTGTAGAGAAATTATTCTCCTGCTTCAAATCTTACAGAAAACTTTCAGCTTTCAGAATTGCCCTTCTTTTTGTCTAGATTTTAGAGTACAGTCTTAAAAGGCTTTTTTTTGTGTGAACTTGTTTTTTTTTTGTTTCATTTTGTTTTCTATGTTTTTAAAAAATTTTTTTAAATATTTATGTTTTTGAGAGAGAGAGAGCATGAGCAGGAGAGGGGCAGAGAGAGAGCGAGACAGAATGTGAAGCAGGCTCCAAGCTCTGAGCTGTTAGCACAGAGCCCAACACGGGGCTCGAACTCGCAAACCGTGAGATCATGACCTGAGCCAAAGTCAGACACTTAACCAACTGAGCAACCCAGGCTCCCCTGGGTTTTGTTTTTATGCCCTATTGTCCAGTGGTTGAAACAACTGTTATAGCAGTGGAGAATAAAATAATGAGAAGAATAAAATAATGCTAACTCGTGAAAGCTATTTGTTGACCGTGTTTCTTTGTCAGAATGAGGTGGCTGCTTGGCTTATATGAGTCTCATATCACTGGAAAGAGTTAAGCATAGCCTGAATGTCCACAGTGGGGAACACCAGTCTGAGATCTAGGCGTTGGATGGATGGATGATGGATGGATGGATGGATGGATGGATGGATGGATTGGATGGGTGGATGGGTGGATGGATGAGTGGGGTGAGTGCGCGGATGGGTGGATGCATGGACAAGTGGATACATGGGAGGGTGGCTGAATGGATGGCTTTATGAATGGTGGATGAGGGTGAATGAATGTGTGGATGGATGGTTGGGTGAGGGTGAGTGGATGGATGGACGGATGGATAGACAAATGGATGGGCGAATGAATAGATAGATGCAAGGGTAGTTAAGATTTCTTTTAGCCATAGGTTCCCTTCTAGGAAGAGTCTTTATTAATTCACTTCTTTGTAAGGAATGGGATCAGTGAGGCAGAAAGTTTGTGGGGGTATGGTTGAAAAAGGAAAGACAAAATGATGCCAAATATTTGTTTTGCCTTCTTTCTAATCTTTCCTTAAAAAGCCTCATCCTAGTCTTGTCACTGAGAATCATTTTGTCTGTTCCTTTGGTGGCTTAGAATAGGTCTCCTCCCCTCAATATAATGAGAAGAAACAAATGTTTACCAGCTTTTGTTCTTTCAGAGCAACTAGACAGCTTTCACTACTCTGAAACTCTAACTGAAAAACTTTTCCTCTAGCATGTTTTACTATTTAAGAAGTATAATCTTTCATAACCTATTCCTTGGCTGGCAATTTATAAGAAGAATATGGTTGTACTTAATGCTTAGAAACTGTGATTAGACTATGTTTCCTATTACTATGCATACATCATCAGAAAAAGTGATGTCATTATTATTTAAATCTAAGTATTAGTTCATTGATTATATATTTTTTTCTGAGTAGATATAAGTTGAAGGAATATGGAGAAAGCCCCAGAACAAAAATGGGTGAGTAAGAGTTGCCATTGCTAGGAGCAGAGGCAGAAGGGGAGGAAGAGTCAGGAGTTAGGAGCATCAGAGGCAAAAAATACACAATTTTGCAGAGGATTCATCTCTGGATTTATCTGGCCAGAGTCCAGTTTTCTTAGCTTCCCATTTGAATAGACCACGTTGTCTTCTTCCAAAAAGAAAATTATAAAATAATTCTAATTTATCAAATCAGACTCTTTTTTAAAAGGCTCATGTCTGCCAAAATATATTTATAAGAGCGTTCATTAAAAAAAATTTACAGGGGCACCTGGGTGGCTCGGTTGGTTAAGCCTCTGACTTCAGCTCAGGTCATGATCTCACGGTTTGTGAGTTTGAGCCCCGCATCAGGCTCTGTGTTGATAGCTCAGAGCCTGGAGCCTGCTTCGGATTCTGTGTCTCCTTCTCTCTGCCCCTCCCCAATTTGTGCTCGCTCTCTGTCTCTCTCTATGTCTCTCAAAAAAATAAATAAATGTAAAAAAAATTAAAAAAAAAACATTTACAAAGGAGCGCCTGGGTGGCTCAGTTGGTTAAGCAGCCTACTTTGGCTCAGGTCATGATCTCACGGTTTGTGAGTTCAAGCCCCACGTCCGGCTCTGGGCTGACAGCAGTCAGGAGACTGCTTCAAATTCTGTGTCTCCCTCTCTCTGCCCTTCCCCCACTCGCGTTCTCTCTCTCTCTCTCTCTCTCTCTCTCTCTCTCAAAAAATGAGTAAATGTTAAAAAAAAAAAAAGAATGTCATTTGTATAGCCCAGCAAGAAACAACCCACATGCCCATCATTTGTTAAATAGGGTAATACATTGTGTTATATCTCTACTGTGGGATTCTATATAGGAATAAAAAAAAATGAACTATTGATACCTATGACAATATGAATGAATGATGTTGAATGAACAAAGTCAGACACAAAATCGTACATACTGCATGACGCCATTTATATGAAGTTCAAAAGCAGGTGAAACTAAGCTATAGTGTTAGAGGTTAATATTAGTCCTTACCTTTGTGAGGAGCGTTGACTGGAAGCGGGCATGAGGAAGCCTTATGAGGTGCTGGAAATGTTCTGGGTCTGGATCTGGGAAACAGTTTCCTGCATGGGAACATCCGTGTAAAACCATTGAGCTGGACACTAAAGATTTGGAAACTTTACAAATCTTAAGTTATACCTCATTGTTTTTAAATGCAAGGAATTTGAGAGTTGATCCCCACTTATGTGCTGCCATGGGTTGATGAAGAGTTTCATGAGTGGCCTCTGAGTGAACTGGAGTTTAGCAGCAACGTGTGAAGAGAGGTTGGGGTAAGGGTGAACTTGTTTTTGGACAGCTCAGTGGGGAGCCTTCTACCTTCGTTTCTCCCTCAAGGACCTCACACAAAATAATGATGAACAAGTGAATGCACCCAGGGTGAGTCCGTGTTTGTTAGTGGACTTAGTGTGTGATATCAAATGTCCTGCATGGATTCCAATCATTTCCTTTAAATCCATGATTTTGTATTAGTTAACTCCGAAAAGTGGTTGAGTATAGAAGCACATTTGGAAGAAATGATGAAAGAATAAAATTTCACGCCAGGTGACTCTTGATTTTTTTTCAGACACTTTTCCAAATAACTTACTAATCATATTTTTAATTAAAGCAACTTTATTTTTTATTTCGTTTTCACATTGTCTGAGGATAAGTCAAGTAGGAAGCATACTAATTAAAAATGATTGCAAAATCTGCTGTCCAAGGAAGAAAGATGTGTTAGCCATACGTGATTCTATGGAAGTGGGTATGTGGCGTTTGGGGCACGGACCTAAAATATTGGTTCTGGTTTCCACCAAAGACTGTGCCAACTGTCTAATAAACTAGTTTATTTTCTGCAAGAAACATCACTGGACATATTTTAGGCTGGAACATTCCAGGGCTACATTGCCAGTGTGACATAGGAGGAGGATGCTTATAAGGGCTTGTCTTCTTATTTGAGATGTTTTATATCATTCCATAAATATTCAGTTGCCTTTAACTGAGTTTTTTGAAAGATTCCCCACCATTTCCTTCCTGAGCTGGAAGATTCTAACAGATGGTTTCATTTAGAGTACACATGTAGCTTGTCTCCCAAGTGAAAGAGAATGGCTGTTTTAAGCTTGCTGCCTGTCACCAACCCTTACGATGAAGAGAGGAAAAAATTCACAATTATGACTACATTTGTTAGGAATTGCAGTGGGAATTCAGAAATGCATCGTGAAATTAACCCAAAGTGGAATTCGCCTGAACTACTAGAACTTGGATGAGTACTCTTTGGTAAAAATGGCTTTGGTACTTGAGATGACCACAAGTTGGTCAAGATCTTGGCTTTATTGATTTGACCTCTGAGTTGAAAGCATTAATGGTTAACAAAAAAGATGTGTGCAAGCCACTGGGGTTTAGTTAAGGGGAGGGCAGCCAGTTTTCAAAATAGGAACTCTTAGAACCAGAGTCCCACTGCTGTCATGAAAGTTGCAAGCAGAGACACAGGACAGAGTGTAACCATCTAAGAAAGAAGTTCCATTAACTGTGTAGGAAATCTGAGAATCAAATTGCTCAAGAGACTTTGCCAAAATTATATGACAAGCCATATACATGGTTACAGAGGTAACCCGTGTCCAGGATTATCACACTTTTGTCTTTGTTTGCGTAGGTGATATCATTTTGCGTTTTATGAGGCTAATTCAGTGGCCATGACTGTCTCTCAGCCCCTTGAGGGAAAAGATCATCCCTGCATTCCATGTCTAGCACACTGCCTAGTGTACAATAGAGGTACAAGCTTAATGCTTGTTTGAGTTTAAGTGTGTCATATATATCACTGAGGCAGAGAAGATTTTGTGTTTACAAATGGTTACTATCTATTATTCCATGGGATCATCCCCATTCCTTAATAAAAGTTGCAAGGCAAGGGTCAGTTTGGCCTTCTAGCACAGGTTGACATCGTTTCCTGGGACATAGAAATGAGTGGTTCCTGATCTTAAGAGTTTCTAGTGTTTCTTGGCTCATGGAAAGTGAGACACCAGGATTCTGGTTCAATTTCCTCTACTGAATAATGCGATTCCTTTGGGGACTCCATATAACACTTGTCAGAGATGCCGGGTTTTGGAGAGGAATGGGTTTTCAGTATGTGGCCAGAGTGGCAGGCACATAAAGGGAGAAGAATATTCCAGGCAGAGAGAATGGCATAATCCAAGTCATGAAAGCCAAAAAGGCAGATATCAATGGTAGTTCAAGTGGCTTTGGTATAAAGTTCATTCGAGGGATTAGTGGGAGATAAGATTGGAACCGCCCATTGAAATTATATTGTAGAAACAGAATCAACAGTTATTTGCTTAGCACGTGGCATATGCCTGCCCTCAATAGAGATGCTGAGGATAAGATGTATACAGGCAGGCAGGTCCCTACTCTTAAGAGAGCTCACTGATAAATAGACATCTAGGTCTCCGATTATAAGCAGTGATGTAAACTTTCTTCACTAAGCAATGAGACAGCCTGATGGCAGGAAATCATCCCATCCAAATTGTGGGGATTTCCCTCCCAAAGCTTTCCAGATGGTTATAGTGGAAAAAATAATTCTATATTATTGTTTTAAATGTCCCAGGATGAGTTAACTTTCTAACAGACTAGAAAGTAACAATCAGAACAAAAAGGAAGGATGTATGCCCCAAATGTTGTACAAGAAAAAAAATTGAGGTTGTTGCTCCACTGGATGTCAAGGTCAAGGAAGGGAAGTCACTACAGGCAACAGAAGCTTCACATCTTAATGAGTAAGAGAATGAGCGTGACATCTTGGTGTATATACATTTTTATTAGGAAAACCTAGAAGCAGAGGAGGTTCAGAAGAAGAAAATGAGGTCAGTTTTAGAGTTGCAGTTGAGTTGTTTCTGAGATGGCATTTAGTACAACACAGACAGCTGGACAGGGAGATGATATGCGCTGGCAGGAAGCCTTTGTTATCAGTGTGGAAGTCATCTCTGGAGTCCTAAGGATGGCTGAGATCACCAAGGGACAAAAGGCAACAGCAAGTAAAAAAACAAATTGAAAAACTCTTCAAAATTACTAGGCTATCCATTTCCACCATGTATATAGTAGGAAAAATAAGGACCAAGCCAAGTATCAGCAATAGGGGACTCGTTTCCTAAACTGCTAACCACACACAGGGGAATATAACCCAGCTATTGAAAGGAGTGAAAATGTCTGTACACGTTGACAGGGAACTGAATACCAAGATGTATTAAGTGGAAAAAAAGCCAAGTGTCGAAGTATATAATAGTATGCTACCTTTTGTATATGAAATACAAGAAAATAGGACTGTATTGGGGTGCCTGGGTGGCTCAGTCGGTTGAGCAACCAACTTCGGCTCAGGTCATGATCTCACGGTTTGTGAGTTCGAGCCCCCCGTCGAGCTCTGTGCTGACAGCTCAGAGCCTGGAGCCTGCTTCGGAATCTGTGTCTCCCTCTCGCTCTCTCTGCCCCTCCCCCACTCATGCTCTGTCTCTCTGTCTCAGAAATAAACATTAAAAAAAAAAAGAAAATTAAAAAAAAGAAAATAGGACTGTATAGAAAAACTTCCTTATATTTGTATAAAATAAAACATTAGAAGAATAAATAAGAGGCTAATAAAAATGGTTACCTAATAAAAATGGTAAGGATTGAGGGGAAATAGTATAGTTAGAGTCTAAGGCTATGATATCTCAGTGCATACCTTGTTATATTGTTCTAATGTTTCAACCAAGTAAATGTATTAGTTATCCAAAGTATGGACTTAAAAAAGTAAGAAAGTGTAGAGTGCATGGCCGTATGTCTAGCATAAAAGACTCAGGAACTGGTTCTGTTTCCAGACAGGAGCAAGAGGTGATAATGGAGAGAATTAGCCACTTCGTGAGTCCTTGAAAAGGAAGGAGGAAACAGAATTTACAGGTCAGGAGCTAAAGTACGTGGTCCTGGCCCCTCTGGTGGATTTCTTTCTCAGTATCGCCCCAACCCTTGTTCTCTAGCCAAGCCACCCCTCCCTGTCTTCTCTTGACTATTCTAAGTGTGTTCTCACTTTTGTTCATGCCACATTCCCACCAGTGAGAATACTCATCCCAGTGTTTCTCACCAACAAAAATCTTCATTCCTTTATCTAATAAATGTCCTGGCATCTCCATTCCCTACATACAGTGGCAGACCCCAGACCCAAAAGAAGGGCAGCTGTTCTCTCAAAGGTGTTCACTGTTAAGAGGGCCAGACATTGAGATGAACAAAGCAGCGTGGCATCCAGGAACAGCTCTTCACAGAGGGTGGTGCTGGCGCTGACTCAAAATTGTAAAAACCAGTAAGAACTGACCAGGGGAGAGATTTTCTGAGGGCAAATCAGACAGAATCAGAGTAACACCACTCTTCTTTCTAACTTAACTGTGCCAATCGTTTGTATTACTTTTATTTCTTGCATTCATATTTTAGCTCCCTGTGTGGTTAGTCATCCTCCTTGACTCTTGCACAGAGACTTGTTATTTAGTTGCTAGAAGAAGCCCCAGGAGAATAACTGTGGTCACCCCATTGTATTGATAAAGAAGGGAGACCTGGAGAGGTAAGTGGCTTCCCCCAAGGCCAAAAGCAAATTCCTCTTAGAAGGCTGATGCTTAATGGGAAGGAGTTAAGTTGTGATCTTTGTAAAGGAAAATAATTATTACTGTGAAAACAGTTATAAGGCTCTCTCGTCTTATATTTATTCCACCTTCATGAGCCAAGGGTGTCTGGAATTTTTCACTCATTCATTGAACACATTTGTTTTTGTAGCATTCTTGACTCTGAAAGTTTTATACTATGAGCAAAGCCAAAGTCAAGCTCTGTGGGCCCTCAGTAAAGAAGCAGATAATCCAATAGCAGGTAGCCAGACATGTGAGCCTGGCCTTCCTCCTGCCCCTCATTCGTCTTCTCTTGGTGGCCACAGATGTCACCTTTTCTCTGATGACTTGAGGTGATAGGCTGCCCTGTTTCTCCATTTACTTCTTAAATGTTAGAGTCTAGAACGTCATTTATCCTTTATGTGAATACATGATCAGTTCTTTCTTCTTTTCCAGAACTTCCCTGGGGCCATTTCTAACCAGGGCCAACTGTACTTGCTCTATTTCATCCTGTTATTTGAAATGTTATTTGTTATTTGTAATGACCGAACATGTTATTTGTAATGACTGAACTCTCAATTAATCCAGAGCAGAGAGACTTAAGGAGCAGCCCAGATTCTCTGGCAATATCCGCCTTTCCACTCTAAACCCTGAGCCATTTTCATTTACTGCCCCATGTGAGGCATGACATCTTCCCACTAATTAATAGCGACCCTTCTCAGTGATGAGTTACTATCTGGATTCCCATGCACCATCTGGAGAAGAGCCTGGACACCGGAGAGTTTCTATTTTTATCAGGCTCTGGCATTGTACTTACATTCCATTAAAACTGAGCCAGAAGTCACAGAAAACTTAAATTGTGCTCTTTTTCCACCTAGGGCCACTATATCAACTTGATAAAGAGCTTTTCGCACCCTCTTATCTATTGTACTACAAGGGAAGAGCAAAACAGCAGTCTATTTTCAAAGTCAACTTTTTGGCGTAAACATTCGGCTTCTGAGACCAGTTTCACTGCATCTTGAAGGAAGACTGTGGGGACATTATTTTGATACAAACACGGGAGGCTGAATGAACTACAACCCAGTTAAAAATAGGACAGCCATAATTCCCCACAGTGGGTCATGCTTGGGGTAGGGGAGAGAGCAGAGGTGGAGCGGAAGTGGGGGCATGATCTACATTTTCTTTCTTCCTTCAGAGGAAGAATGCAGCTCATTCTTCAAACAAAAAGGATGTGGCCACCTGTTGTAAGGCCAAGGGTGTAGGGACTAAGAGCATGGGCTCCAGAGCTGGGTTGCAGCTTCTTCCATTCTTCTTCCATTTCCTTCTTCCATGGTATCAGGCAAGTTATTTAGCCTCTCATGCCTACTTTCTCATCTGTATGAGTACCTTACCTCATAAGATTTCTGGAAACTTAAATAACACACGGAAATCATTTAGAAAGTTCCAGGCACCTGGTGAACCAGCAGCAGGTATAGGTCTTGGTTGTTCTTCATTTTAGCAAGCACTTTGCCTCGTTTTTGGAATGGAAATGATGCCTGCCTTGGAGGTCCTAATCAGTAAATATGAACTCAGTGTTAATTTGGTGTCAAGCCTTGACACTTGAAAGAACAAAAGAAAATACTATGAATAATTATGCTAAGACAACAGGCAGGAACTGAGACTGCCCTGGGCAAACTAGGAAGGTAACGTAAAGTAAGGAGGTAGGTAAGCATATGTAACGCCATTTTCAGTGGTCACAAGGAGGTGCTATCTAACTGATCATATAGCATTTAATTTTTGGCCAATAATGAACCTCTGAATCACCAGTGGCATTAGAAAAGAATTTTAAGTTATGCCCCGGATATCTGTGGAACCCATGTGTGTGTGTGTGCACGTGTGTGTGTGTGTGTGTGTGTTCTGGAGAGAACTGATTCCAAATGGGCACCATTGATGCTCACTGATGATGAGCTGTGAAATCCTAATTTCAAGCTTCTCCTTAGCTGCTAATAATAAACAATAAGAATAAATTAAATTTCCATCAGACCTTACAATTGCTATTGTTTTTCATACATGTTACCTCGTTTGATCTCCTATACAACCAACCACCAAGACATCAGCTGTTTTTCTGAGGGGACAGCTTTTTCCAGAGGTTACCTGACTTCTGGAATTAGCCATTCTGGAATTACACCCCAAACTTTTAGTTTAGAGACTTTTCAGTCTGTATCATCATTTGTTTGTTAAACAAACAGTGATAAATGTTAAAGTAGTTCAGAGCACAGCTCTGGCCCTTATGAAGTCATGGACGTCTGCCCCCAGGCAAACACTAACCCGTTTTCTGTCACTATATATTAGCTTGGAACTTCTAGAATCTTGCATGAATGGAATCACAGTATGTACACTTTTCCCTCTTTCCTTTCATTCACCATGATTTAGTAGTGTGTCTGTTTTGTGTATCAATAGTTCCTTTTTATTGCTGAGTAATATATATATTATTTTTCGGCTATGTTTCAGCTATAAACATTTTTTTAAATGTTTATTTTTTATTATTTATTTTTGAGCAAAAGACCACAAAGGAACAGGGTAGGGGCAGAGAGAGAGGGAGAGAGAGAATCCCAAGCAGGCTCTGCCTTGTCAGTGCAGACCTCGAGGTAGGGCTGGATCTCACAAATCATGAGATCATGACCCAAGGCGAAATCAAGAGTCAGATGCTTAACCAACTAAGCCATACAGGCGCCCCTGTTGATGAACATTTGGACTATCCAGTTTGGAGCTATTATAAATAAACTTGTATATATGCCTTTGTGTAGACATATGTTTTTATTTCACCCAGGACATCTATGAGAGAAATGACTGAGACATAGCATAGATGTGTGTTTTAACTTTTTAACTCCCCAAATGTTATTTTGCAAAGTGATTGGATCATTTTACATTCCCACCAACAGTGTATGAGATTTCCAGTTTCCTTTGCCAACCCATGCTATTTTCAGTTGGTTTTTTTGTTTTTTGTTTTTAGGTCTATCCATTGTAATGGATATGCAATGGTATCTCATGATGATTTTACTTTGCATTTTCTTAATGACTAACAATGTGTATTATGTTTTCAGGTACTTATTAGCCGTTTGCTCCTATTTTAGTAAATTGTGTCTTCAGATCATTTGCACATTTTTTCGTTTTGAATATATTGTCTCATTATTGAGTTGTAGGAGTTCTTATATATTCTGGGCACATATATTCAGAATATATTCAGACACATATCCTTTGATATATATGTTCCAAATATTTTCAGTCTGTGCTCTGACTGAACACTGAAGACTTTAAGAAAGTTTGATATTAATGCTTCTTTAAATGCTTAGTAGAATTCACCAGTGAAGCCATCAGGTCAAAAGGTTTTATGCTGGGCAGGAGTTTTGATTATTGATGAAATTTCCTTCCTCATTTCTGGTTTGTTTAGATGACCAATTATTTCATGATTTGGTCTGTGTAGGTTGTATATTTCTAGGAACTTATCAGTTTCTTTTTTTTAAAATTTTCTCATGTTTATTTGTTTTTAAGAGCAAGAGAGACAGAGCATGAGCAGGGTTGGGGGCAGAGAGAGAGGGAGACACAGAATCCAAAGCAGACTCCAGGCTCTGAGCCATCAGCACTGAGCCTGATGTGGGGCTTGAACTCATGAACTATGAGATCATGGCCTGAGCTGAAGTTGGACGCTTAACTGACTGAGCCACCCAGGCACCCCAGAATTTACCAGTTTCTTCTCAAGGCCAGCAAGATCCTCAGACCAAAACCAGACAAGGGTACTACAAGAAGAGAAACTTAGAGGTCAATATCCCTGGTGACATAGATGCAGACATCCTCATCAAAAGACTAAAAAACTGAATTCGACAGCAAATTAAAAGCATCATACACCATGATTGAGTGCGATTTATCTCTGGGATAGTAAGATATTTCAGCCTATACAAATCAATAAATGTGACGCACCACATTAACAGAATAAAGGACAAAAATCGTATGACACTCTCAAGAGATGTAGAAAAGCATTTGACAAAATTCAGCACTCTTTCATGATAAAACCACTCACCTAATTAGTTGCAGAAAGAATGTACTTTAACCTGATAAAGGTATATATGACAAGCTCAGAGCTAATATCATTCTCAGCAATGGAAAACTGAAAGCTTCCCCTCTAAAATCAGGATCAAGACAAGGATGCCCACTCTTATCATTTCTATTCTTTATAGTAATAGAAGGTCTAATCAGAACAATTAGGCAAGAAAAATAAATAAAGGGTATCTAAATCAGAAAGGAAGAAGCAAAATTTTCTGTTTGCAGATGACATGATCTTAAATAGAGAAAACCCTAAAGACTGCACCAAAAAGCTGTTAGAACTAATAAATGAACTCACGAGAGTTGCAGGATACAAAATGAACAGACAAAAATCAATTGCATTCTTATGCACTAACAGTGAATTAGACAAAAAAGAAATTAAGAAAATAATCCCATCTACAATGGCATCAAGGCCAATAAAATACTGAGGAATAAAATTTAACCAAGAAGATGAAAAATCTGTACACTGAGAACCATAAAACATTGATGAAAAAAATTACAGTGTCATTTTTCACAGGAATAGAAAAAAAACTCTAAAATTTGTATAGAACCACAAAAGACTGTGATAAGCCAAAGCAGTCTTAAGCAAAAAGAACAAAGTTAGAGGCATCACACTATGTGATTTCAAAATATACTACAAAACTATAGTAATCAAAACGGCATGATATTGCATAAAAACATACATATAGACCAATAGAATAGAGAGCCCAGACTTAAATCCACGTATTTATGATCAATTGGTCTTTTATGTATTTATGGTCAATTATGGTCTTTCAGACCATATGATTTTTATGTATTTATGGTCAATTTTTATAACCATATGTATTGTATTTATGTATTGTGTATTATGTATTTATGTCATATGTATTATGTATTTATGGTCAATTATGGTCTTTCAGAAAGGTGCCAGGAACACATAATGGGGAAAGGATAGTCTCCTCAATAAATGGTGTTAGTAAAACTATTTTTCCACATGCAGAAGAATAAAATTGGACCTTTATCTCATTCCATATACAAAAATCAACCCCAAAGGGCTTAAAGACCATGTAACAGCTGATATTAAAAAACATAGGGGAAAGCATCTTGACATTGGTTTGGGCAATGATTTTTTTTGGATATGTCTCCAAAAACACAGGCAACAAAATTAAAAGTAGAAATGGGATCGTATCAAACTAAAAACCTTCTGCACAGCAATGGAAACAACCAACAGAGTGAAGAGACAATCTACGGAATGGGAGAAAATATTTGCAACCATCCACTAATACGGGGTTAATATCCAAACTGTATAAGGAACTCAGCTCAATAGCAAGAAAATAAATAAGCTGATTAAAAAATGGACGAAGGATCTGAATAGTCATTTCTCAAAAGAAGACATCCAAATGGCCAAAGATATATGAAAAGGTGCTCAACATCACTAATCATGAGGGAAATGCTAATTCAAACCACATTGAGATATCACCCCATACCTGTTTGAATAGCTGTTATCAAAGAGAAAAAAGGTAACACGTGTTGTCAAAGATGTGGAGAGAAGGAGAAAAGGGAACCTTTGGACAGTGTTCATGGGATGGAAGTTCTTCCAAATAGAACTACCATATGATCTAGTAATCTCACTTGTGGGTATTTACACAAAGGAAATGAAATCAAGATCACGAAGGTAACTGCACTCTGAGTTCATAGCAACATTAATGACTGTAGCCAAGATATGGAAATAACACAAGTCCATCAATAGAATACATAAAGAAGGTGTGGTGTATACATATGTACAATATGTTATCTCATATAATATATAGAATATGTATAGAATATTATTTAGCCGTGAGAAAGAAAGAAATCCTGCCCTTTTTTGACTACGTGGATGATCCTACCTGGAGGACATCCTGCTAAGTGAAACAAGCCTGATAGGAAAAGACAAATACAGTATGATCTCACTTATATGTGTAATCTGCAAAAAAAGCAAGTCCAACTCCTAGAAGCAGAAGGTGAAACAGTGGTCATCAGAGGCTGTGAGGGTGGGTATGGGGGAGATGTTAGTCAAAGAGCATAAAATTGTAATTACATAGGATAAGTAAGTCTAGAGAACCAATATATAGACATGATTGTTATACTTAGCAATACCGTATTAAACACTGAAGATATGCCTAGAGTTATTTCAGTTGCAGTCATCACACACAAAAATGCATAGAAGTCCCTGACAATTTTTAAAATGTATTCCTGGATATTTTAGGGTTTTAACTTCTACTATAAATGGTTTCCTTAACTTTGTATCTTACAAACATTTCCTGCTAGCATATAAAAATACAATTGATTTTTATATATTAATCTTGTCTCCTGTGACTTCGCTAAATGCATTTATTAGTTCTGGTAGTTGTTTCAGTAGAGTCCCTGGGATTTTCTATGTACACAATTATATCATCTGCAGACAAAGATGGCTTTCCTTTGTCTTTTCCACTTTTGTGCCTTTTATTTCCTTTTATTTTATTTATCTCAGCTGATATCAGGGGAAAACAATTCAATATTTCACCATCAGCTATAAGCTTTTCGTAGATGCCATGTCTCAATTTACCGTTCCTAACTCACTGACAGTTTTTATCATGACTTTTTAGTTTTGTCAAATAATTTTTCTCTATGTGTTGAAATGATTATATGTTTTTTATTCTATTAGTATGGTGAATTTTATCATCTGATTTTTTAAAAGATTGAAACAATAATCCTGTATTATGGGAACAAACTCTAATTGGTCATAATGTATTATCCTTTCCATATATTGTTGGTAACTTGTCCAATTCATCAAAGTTGTCAAATCTGTTGACAGAGTTATTCATAATATTCTCTTATCCATTTGATGTCTATATAATATGTGATGGTAACACCATTCTCATTCATGATATATGATATTGCCGATTCCTTTCCTCTCTCTCTTGCCCTCCCTCCCCCACCCCCTCCCCTTCTACCCCTTCTTATCTCCCTCTCTTCTCCTTCCCTCCCTCCCTCTGCTGGATCAGTCTAGCTAGAGATTTGACAATTCTGTAGATCTTTTCAAAGAGCCAGCTTTTGACTCTCTTAATTTTGTCTATCGTACGCCAGTTTTCTAGTCCATTGATTTCTTTTTTTATTATTTTCTTCCTTCTATTTATTTTGAATTTACTATTCTCTTTTTTTCCTAGCTTCTCAAGTTGCAAACTGAGGTCACCAATTTTAGGCCTTCCTTCTTTTCTAATGTAATCATTTAAAATGCTTAAGTTTCCCTCTAAGCTTTAGCTGCATCTTTGGATGCTTTAGCTGCATCCATTAATTTTGGTATGCCTTATTTTCATTATCCATTAGTTCAAAATATTTTCTAATATCTCTCCCACTTTCATTTTTAAGGCCATGAGTTATTTAGAAACGTGTTGGGTAATTGTAAGATAGTGTGGGTTTTCTTACATTTCTTATTGTTCTGATTTCTTATATGATCAGATTTTGTACGATTTCAATCCCGTTAAGTGAACTGACTTTTTGAATGAAGCAGTTTATGGACTGTCTTAATGAATGCACCATGTGCATTGAAAAAGAATACGTACTCTGCATCCTCAGGTGTAATGTTCTGTGTAAATGACGATAGATCAAGGCGGTTGATAACATTCAGAGTGTATGTGACTTGCTGAGTTTTGTCTACTCGTTCTTTGCTGAGAGGGGACTATTACAATCTGCTTTCGTTGTAAAATTATATCCCTCTTCCATTAAGCTTGTCAATTTTGGATTCATGGATGTCGAGGGTCTGTCAATTGGCAGGCACATGTCTATAATTTGTATCTCTTTCTGGTGATTTTTTTTCTTTTATGATTATAAAATGCCCTCTTTCTCTCTTGTATTTTTGCCTTGGAATCTACTTGTTCTCCAATTAATATAGCCACTCCGGCCCTCTTATGCTTGCTGATTGCATGGTACCTTTGTTCATCTATTCACTTTAAAATTTTCTGTGTGCATTTTTTTAACGTTTATTTATTTTTGAGACAGAGAGAGACAGAGCATGAACGGGGGAGGGACAGAGAGAGAGGGAGAGGGAGACACAGAATCGGAAGCAGGCTCCAGGCACTGAGCCATCAGCTCAGAGCCCGACGCGGAGCTCGAACTCACGGACCGTGAGATCGTGACCTGAGCTGAAGTCGGACGCTTAACCGACTGAGCCACCCAGGCGCCCCTCTGTGTGCATTTTAAAAATACGTCTGTGTATATTTAAAGTGCCGTGTGTGTGTATAAAGTCTCCATGTGTTTGTTTTAAGTGTGTCTCTTATAGGCAGCATATAGTAGGAACTAGCTTTTTTATCTATTCTGTCAGTCTCTGCCTTGTTAACTTAGACTAGTTAAAATCTAATGTGACTATTTATGTAGCTGGATTTAGATCTTTCATTTTATCATTTGTTTTTGTTTGTGCCTTGCACTTTTTGTTTCACTCTCTTCCCTTCCCTGCTTTCTGTTGGATTATTTGAATATTTATTGGTATTCTTTTCAATGTACCCATTGTATTTTTTCCATATATCCTTGTATTATTTTTAAGTGGTTGTTCTAGAGTTTACAATATACATATCTATATACTTACACACATGCGTACATGCATAGTCCACTTAGTTTATATTTATACATAAATATAAATATATTATTAGAGTAGTTTATTATTCTATTATATAATAGTTTAGTTTATATTATACATAAAATGTAGAAACCTTGCAACCAGATAGGAGTCTTTAAGTCCCCACCACTGACCTTTTGCTATAATTGTGAGATGTATTATATCTTTATAAAATTCTATGAGATGTTATCATTTTTGTCTTCAACCGTAGTAAGTATTGGCTTAAAGAACTTTAGAGTGAAAAAAGTTGTCATTTATAGTTACCATTTCTGTTGTTCCCAGTTTATTTCCGAAGGTTCGCATTACCCTCTGGTATCAATTTCCTTCATCCTAAGGAACTTCCTTTAGCAATGCTTACAGAGTAGGCCCATGGTGACAAATTCTCTCACGTCTTCCTTCATCCGAAAATGCCTTCTTTTTGCCTTTATATTTGAAAGATCACTTTGCTGCCCCTAAAACTCTGGGTTGCCATTCCTTTTCTTCCAGAATTTTAAAGATGTTATTTCACGGTCTTCTGATCCATGGTTTTGGTAAGAAACTTGCAAGAATTTGAATCATTGTTCCCCTGTATGTAATGTCTTTTTTTCTTTAGCTCTTTTAAGATTTTTGTCTTTATCTTTGGTTCTCAACAGTTTGATTACGAGGTATTTGGCATGATTTTCTTCAAGTTTATTCTGTTTGAGGTCCACTGAGCTTCTTAGATTTGTAAATGTATGGCTTTTGCCAAATTTGGGATATTTTTTGACCTTTATTTCTTCAAATATTCTTTTCTGCCCCCAAAGTCTTTCTCCTCACTTTGGGGAATCCCAATGGCACGTGTGTTAGATTCTTTGATACTGGTCCACAGGCCCCTAAGTCTCCATTTACTTTTTTCATTATTTTTTTTTCTTTCTGTTGTTCAGATTGGATCATTTCTATTGGTTTATCTTTAAGTTCGTTATCTCTGTTCTGCTACTGATCTCATCCAGTGGTTTTTAAATTTCAGATACTATATTTTTCAATTCTAAATTGTCCATTTGATTCTTCTTTATGCTTTCTATTTCTCTGCTTGGAATTCATTTTTTTTCCATTCATTTCAAATGTTTTCCTTTATCTTACAGAGAAGAGTTTAAATAAAAACTTTAAAACTGTTCTTAAAACTCAAACATGTTGGTCATCTCAAGCCTGACCTCTTTTGATTGACTTTTCCTTTGCCCATCTTATTCTTTGTATTTTGAGTAATTTTAGATTGTATCCTGGACATTGTGAATGTTATATTGTGTAGGTTTTGGGTCCTGTTGCAATCCTCTGGAAACTGCTGGTATTTCTAATTTTTAAATATTTTTAAACTGTTGGTTCTTTGGGACTGCAAATTGTGTCTTGTTTTTTTTTTTTTTTTTGTGGGAAGTGATTCAGTTCAGTTCTCTAAGACCTTGCTATATTTGTTTAGGTCTGTCCCATACATGCATGGTGCATAGTGGCTCAGATAAGATCCTGAGGTTTCTCTAGGTTCATACACATAATTAGGCAATATACTTCTCCAGTCATGTCTTTTTTGGGATTTCCTCCATTCTTTCCACAAGAACTCCTTTTAATGGTACCTCTGGCCAGAAAGAGGAAGTTTTTTAAGGGACGTTTAGCCACCCATGCAAGTGCCCCCATTTAGCTCTACAGCGGGGGCCCACCCTCAAGGCAAAACAATGAGGAAGAAGGAAACAAAACAAATCAGAAACTTTTCCCACCCCATCCTGCCTTCAAAAGTTGCTTCTCTAAATTTTGACACCCATGCACAATCTAGCATCTTTTACTTTTACATTTTACTTACTTTTCTGAGTCTTCAGTTATTTATTTATTTATTTATTTATTTATTTATTCATTATTTTATTTTATTTTATTAGTATTATTATTATTTTTGCAAAAGAGAGAGCACGAGTGGGGGAGAAGGGCAGAGGAAGAGAGAGAGAGAGAAAATCATGACCTGTGTCAAAATCAAGGGTCGGACACTCAACCAACTGAGCCACCTAGACACCCCAAGTTTTTAAATATTTATCCATAAATTTTAGTTTTAATCACAAGAAGAATGGGGCATAAGGAGCTTCTGCTGCCATGCCAGGACAGAAATTCTCTGTTGCTTGTTTTTTTTTTTTCCCCAGCGTTTTATGGTGAAAATTTTTAAACATAGAGAAAAGTTGAAAGAATTACAGTGATTGCCCATATGCCCACTCTTATCACATATCTATGCATGCTTCTATGTAGCCATTAATCCACCTTATTTTCCAATATATTTTATTTTTGTATTGTTTCTCATACTGTTTTTTTTTAATTTTAGAGAGAATGCTAATTTAGAGAGAGACCCTGGGATCATGACCTGAGCTGAAATCAAGTCGAATGCTCGACTGAATGAGCTACACAAGCGCCCCTCACATACCCGTTTTCATGTACAATTTAGTGGCATGAATTACATTCATGATGTTGTATAACCATCACAACTATCTATTTCCAAAAGCTTTCATTACTCCAAACAAAAGCTCTATAACCATTAAGAAATAGCTCTCTATCCACTATTCCCCCAGCCCCCTGGCATCCTCTAATCTACTTTCTGTCTCTATGAATTTACTTATTCTAGATATTTCATAAAAATGGACACACACAATATCTAACCTTCTGTGTCTGACTTCTTTCAAAGTTTATCCATGTTATAACATATATCAGCACTTCATTCCTGGCTATGGCTAAATAATATTCCATTGTATGGATATACCACATTTTGTTTATCCATTCATCAATTGTTTATACTTTCTGGCTATCATGAATAACAGTGGTCTGAGCATTCACGTACAAGTCTTTGTATGGCCATGTTTCCATTTATCTTGATTGAGTATATATCTACCTAGAAGTGAAATTGCAGAGTCATATGGTAACTCTGTTTAAATTTTTGAGGAACTACCGGACTGTTTTCCACAATGACTGTACCATTTTGCAACCCCACCAAGCAATGTATGAAGCTTCCAGTTTCTCCACATCCTCACCGACACTTCCTCTTGTCCATCTTTTCCATTAAAACAATCCTAGTGGGTGTGAAATTGTAGCTCATAGTTTGGGTTTGCATTCCCTTAATGACTAATCATGCTGAACATCTTTTGATGTGCTTACTGGTCCTTTGTTTCTTATTTGGAGAATCCTTTGCCCATTTTAAAATTCGGTTATTTATCCTTTCTTTGTTGAGTAACTGTGCTTTTGAAGTATAAGTTACATATAATAAAATACATCTTACGTCTACATTTTTGACGAGTTTTGACATATGCATATACCTATGTAAACTCTACCCTACTGAAGTAAAAACTGTTTCATCATCCTGCCCCTTCTTAATGAACCCATGCTCTTCTCAAACTACAGTATTTATTGACTTTCATCTGTAGAGATTAGTTTTGCCCATTTTCAAAATTAATGTAAGTACAACCATGTACTATTTTGTGGTTGGCTTATTTCACTCAGCGTGTTTTTTGAGATTTGTTCTTTTGTTGCAAGTATCAATAGCTGCTCCTTTTTCCATTCTGAGTAGTTTCCATTGAAAGAATAGATCATAATTCAGTCATCCACTTTCCTGTTGATGGACATTTGCATTGTTTCCAGTTTGGGATCTGTTAGGAATAAAACTGCTTTTAACATTCACATACTAACTTTTTGTGTGTGGATATAGATTTTCATTTCTCTTAGGAAAGACCCAGGAGTAGAATTGCTAAATCATGGGATAGATACAGATTTAACATCATAAGAAACTGGCAAATGGTTTTCCTGAGTGTTTTTATATTTTCACCAGCAATGCGTGGAGAATTCTGCTGGCTCCCCCACAGTGGTAGTATTGTCAGTCTTCTTTATTATAGTCATCATAGTGAGCTTGTAGTAGTATCTCACTGTGCTTTTATTTTTTTTAATATTTATTTATGTTTGAGAGAGAGAGAACATAAGTGGGAGAGGAGCAGAGAGCAAGGAAAACACAGAATCCGAAGCAGGCTCCAGGCTCTAAGCTGTCAGCACAGAGCCTGACACGGGGCTCGAACTCATGAACCATGAGATCATAACCTGAGCCGAGGCTGGACGTTCAACCGACTGAGCCACCCAGGTGCCCCTGTCTATTCATCTCTACTGTTATCTTTTGATGAACAGGAGTTTTCATTTGGGCGAAGCCTATTTAACCACTTATGGTTATTGCTTTCTAAGCCTTGTCTGTGAAAGGTCTCCCTGCTCTAAGATCACAAAGGTATTTTGGTATGTTTTCCTTTCAGAACTTCATAGGTGTAGCTTTATGTTTAGGTTCATAAACCTTATCATATTATTTTTTTGTGTAGTATGTAAGGTCATAGTTCATCTTTTTTTCTCTACAGATATCCAATGATTCCTGCACCATTTGTTGAAAAGACTTTCCTTTCCTTCATTGAATTCTTTTAAACCTTTGTGGAAACTCAGTTGACTGTGGGTCTATTTCTGGAGTCTCTGTTCCCTTCAGTTAATCTGTATTCTTACATTCATACAATACTATAAGTCACAAACTTAGGTATCATAACTCTTCCAACTTTGTTCTTTTCCAAATTGAATTGGAAATTTTAGATCACTAATGTTTCTACATAAATTGATGTATTGAGATGTTCTGTTTCTTTGCATATCAGGTTTGAAAAATTGTGTATCAAGGAATTTATCTATTTCATCTAGGTTGTGGAATTTATTGGCATGAAGTCCAAAATATTCGCTTATTATCCTTAGGGGTTGTGAGCTCAACAGAACACATTGAAGATGAAACCAGCTATAGTAGAGACCTTGTTCCATATCCTGGGCTCAGCTGACACCCCAGAAAAGTTTGCCTCAGGAGCAGGACTACTCTAGCCCTAGAAGTAATAATAAAACCTAAAGCCAGGTCTCAACAGAGTCAAACTGACCTGCCTCTCAGGTCTTCTAGGGGCCCCATCCTATGCTTACATGGTGAAATATTTGAGGATCCCTTCCAGGGGACCCATCCGCAGACTGTTGGGACTTGCTTGCACTACTTTCTCCTCTCTGGGCCCCTGCCTTTCAGCTTCCACCCATCTCCGCATCCCTGAGCCACAACCTCAATTTCCCTCTATCCAGAGAGATGCTCTCTGTCTGAGCTTCGTGAACTTCCCTGTGCTTTGGTTTAGAAAATGCCCCTAGGGTTCAAGCCAGGGTGAGTGTGGAGTACCTCTCCTGCATTCCTTTCTCTCAAGGATCAAACCCCTAAATGCCTCAAAACAGGTGCTTCATATATTGTGTCCAAATCTATTATTTTTATGACATTAAATAAATAAATGCAATGTTGATAACTCTCAGGATTTTTTAGCTAATTAAATTCAACATTTATGATTGAAAGTTGACACCATGTAAGGCATTGTTGAGAATCAGTAAAGTAAAACACTTGCTCTGAAGGATATGCCTGGGTGGAGAGAGCAGAAAAAAGCATAACAAAGTGTCATATACAAGAAGTTAATAAGACATAAGATGAAAAAGTGCTCAGGGGAGTACAATAAGAGTGTTTAATTTTGACACGGGGTTGGTGGTGGGTGAGTGGTGTTTTGGATAAGTTTCTTAAAGAAGTAACTTTTCACGTGGCTTTTGAAGAATGGTAATCTACATAACCCCCCAGATTACCTCCTTTTGTAAACTTTAGGATATTTTATAAGCTTTGTTGTCTTTTCTGTAAGCAGATGCCATCCGAGTGCTACTTTTCATTAGACTCCAGTTAGTTAAATGAGTTGGCTTTCTCTACACACACATTAAATGACATGTCAAGACAACTGAATTATTATCTCTGTCTGGGGAAATAATCTGGGAATTAAAAATGTCCTTGGAACAAAAGTAAATGAGAACAAGCAGGAGGTAGGTGAGAGGTGACAGTGTTTATGGCAGTGTAAGCAGAGGGAAAAGTATATTTGGATCTGCTTAACATATTAGGACTCCTTTTTAGAATGTGTTGCTTCTGCGTGGGTTAATATCCTGTCCTTTTGTGAGTGAGAGAGACCCGAAACTTTGCCCAAACACTCAGCTAAAAGGGCAGATAATTTGGAGCATCACTAGAAGTTATCCAAAGCTAACCTATTTGTCAATGCAGATAAACAGTTTGCGTCTGACTTTGAATCACGCAAATAACCAGCTCGACAGCCTGAAGACACCTTTTAGTCCCCCTGCTTCGTTTCAGCACCTTGGGCATAGTGAGTGCTTAATGATCATTTATTGAAGTAATCACCATGTCTTGACCACTTTGCCCTTGAAAGCCCCCTCAAATCCCTTCTTTTCTCCATATCCTTAAAACACTTAAATACAGCAGAGCTCAGACTTTTTGGTCTCAGGCCTCCTTTACATTCTTAAAAATTATTGAAACCCTCAAAGAGCTTTTGTTTATATCTATATCTGTTGATGTCTAATTAGAAATTAGAACTAAGAAATTTTTTAAATTTTTATTCTTTCAAAATAACAATAAGAAACCCGTGAATGTTAACGTAACTAGCATTTATGTGCAAAGGAACTATATTGTCCAAATTTTAAAAAAATAATGGAAAAAAGTAATATTGTTCCATATTTTTGCAAATCCCTTTATTATTTGGCTGATATCTGGACATCTGGGTCCTCATCCCCACTTTTGCATTCAGTCCGTCACAATAATACACGTCATGTCCTTTCTGGAACATTCCACTGTACTCTTGTGGCAGGATGAGCATGAAAAGGCAAATGATGTCTTAGTATTATAATAAATCTATTACCCACTTTGCAGCCCCATTGGAAGAGAGCTTTGAGGACTGATCCTTGAATATGACTCTCTTCATTTCATACCTGATTCAAGTCCCATCTCTATAAATATTTGCTCAGTGAGTAAATAAACCTCTCCAACAGATACTGAACATATCTACTGTAGAAGCAAGGCTGTGTGTTTGCAAGAGTTCTCTGTGATCACATACTGCAGAGGCTGCTGGGTTATCGCGGTATCAGTCTCCATGCCTTTGCCTGATTTCAGAGGCTCCCTTTCATCTCCACCCACCGTCTTTAATTTGATTATATCTCCGCCCAGATCCATTGTGACCCTCCTTCTGCAAGGTTCCCTTCCCATCCCTCATCTCATAGGTGCACCTGTTTGTTATCCATTCCCGAGGCCCAGTGTAGGGACCATTTGTCACAGTCGTTCCTGCATGAATGCTTCCCTGTCTCACTGACCATCTCTGACACTTTTTATGACATTCTATACTGTGAATTACTAATGGATCTCTACAAGTCTTGGTTCAAAATGGATCCAGGAGGTGAGGATAAAGGTCTCACCTCTTTTGTTGCTCACAGTCCCAAATATATTTGACTTTTAAGCAAAATGAGCCAAAGAGCAAACTCACCTAAGAGAGTTGGTTAAGTGTCTGACTCTTCATTTCAGCTCAGGTCATGATCTCACAGTTCGTGTGATGCAGCCCCGTGTCATCAGGCTCTGCCCTAACAGCATGGAGCCTGCTTGGGATTCTCTCTCTCTCTCCCTCTCTCTGTCTGCCTCTCCCCTGTTCATGTGCGGGTACGTGTGTGCGTGAGCTCTCTCTCAAAATAAATAAGCTTAAAAAAAAAGAGTTTTAAGACACTTAGACATACAGACAAAAGCACCAAAAATTCAGATAAAAAGTGAACTGTCTTCATAATTAAATGCTTCTACTCTTTTTTAATTTAAAAAACTTTATAATGGAAATTCTCAAATATATACAAAGAAAGAAGAGAGGAATGAAGCTGGTATACCTATCGCCCAATTTTAACAACTTTAAATAGATATGTAAGCAGTTTTATCTTACTCATATTCCCCACTTGATACAGATTCTTCTGAAGCAAATTCTAGACAGCATATCATTTCACCTGTAACTGTTTCACTATGTACCCATAATATAATTATAGACAAAAGCCAACAATAATTTCTTATTATCAATATATTGAATTAGTGTTCACATTTCTCCAATTTTCTTATAAAACTTTTAGAATCTTTTTGCTTAAATTTTGATATCTTCATAAGGTCTATATATTGTGAGATGCCTTTATGTTTCTTAAGTCTTTTTTATTCTACAAGTTGCCCCTTGATCTCATTTTTTTTCCTTTCCTTGAAATTGTTACTTTATTTTATTTGAACAAATAGTTTTCCTTAGTCTAGATTTTGCTGACTTCATCCCTGTGGTGCCATTTAATGTGCTCCTTTCCCCCTATAGTTCATGGAAATTGGTCAGGCTTTAGATCCCAGAAGGTTTTCTCAGATGTTGATTTGTTGTAAAAATTAACTCCTGTAGTGCCTGGGTGGCTCAGTCGGTTAAGTGTCCGATTTTGGCTCAGGTCATGATCTTGTGGTTCATGAGTTTGAGCCCCGCGTCAGGCTCTGTGCTGACAGCTCGGAGACTGGAGCCTGCTTCAGATTTTGTGTCTCCTTCTCTCTCTCTGCCTGTCTTCCACTCATGATCTGTCTCACTCTGTCTCAAAAATAAACGCTAAAAAACAAAAAATTTAAAAATTAAAAAAATTAACTCTTAAGTGGTATATACTTCCATCAGGAGGCACATGATGTTTTATCGACTCTCTTAAGATATCAATAAGGAAGACCATAGCCTAGATCCATCAATTCAGTTTATTTATTTAGATTGCAAAATGGCAACATCCTAACTCTATCATTCTATCTTCATTTTTTATAGCTTGAAAACACCTATAAGGAGCAACTTTCACTCATCAACTATTTGATTCACTGTGATGTAGATTTTACCAGAAAACCAGGATAAATCCTGGCTTCCTTACCTATTTCCTAATTTTAAAAAGAATAAAGTGGATATTTAGCATCCCACAAAGATAATCAGTGAGGATCCCCGTGCCCAGCATCATTAAAACTTCTGGCTTGAAGCACATTATTAATCTTTATTGGGATGATTAATGCGTTTTAAATCTTTATTGAGTCTCAAATTGTGGCAACTTTGGCTAGTGGTAACTTTTTGAGGCTAGTTCCTGAGTACTTATGACATGATCCAGTAGTCTGTCATGACCACCCCACATGTGCTTTGTGTTTCCTGACCAGACCTGGAATCAGCCGTCTCTCTAAGAATCCTTAGTTCTTTGTAGTGGAAAACAGTATTTAGGTGACACTATCTAGTGGGGTGGTTATTAAAACTTGCATCGATCATTTTCTCTAGGTTTTTTTAGTAGTCAAAACTAGGAAATATGATTTTTTTTATTTTTTTAATGTTTATTTATTTTTGAGAGAGAGAGAGAGACCGAGCACGAGCAGGGGAGGGGCAGAAAGACAGGGAGACACAGAATCCGAGGCAGGCTCCAGGCTCTGAGCTGTCAGCACAGAGCCCGACACGAGGCTCGAACTCACGGACCTTGAGATCATGACCTGAGCTGAAGTCGGACGCTCAACCGACTGAGCCACCCAGGCGCCCCTCTCTCCTATTATTTATAGCTCCTGTTTCTTTTCTTTCAAGGCATTGATGTAATCTTCTAGAACAACACTCATTAGTTATAATTTTAGACATCTTTGTCTTGTTCATAACAACATTTTTAATAATCAAGGGACAGAAAGAAACCCTTCTTCTGCTTTCACACAAATTCCCCTTAAAGTGAGAGATAATTTTTGCTTTAGTTGTTAGCAAACTATTGCTCCCACGGGCCAAATCCAACCTGCCTCTTTTTTCCATAAGCTTGTGAACTAAGAATGATTTTTGTACATTTGTAAATGTTTGAAAAAAAATCAAAAGGAGAGTGTATTTTGTGACACATGAAAAGTACATGAAATTCACCTTTTAAAAGTATTTTCTCGGTTGCCTGTCATTGTAGTTTTGATTTCTACTCAAAAATTACCAGTAGATACTTTGCTGTGTCTATATTTTAGTCATTCTACTCTGAGTATAGTTTTATTGGTTTTGTCTAAGAGCTTTTTTAGAGAGGGAGAGAGGAAGAGAGAGCATGCACATGTATGAGCTGGGGAGGGGCAGAGGGAGAGAGAAAATCTTAAGCAGCCTCCATAGCCAGTGCAGAGCCCTATGTGGGGCTCGATCTCATGACCCTGGGATCATGACCTGAGCCGAAATCAAGAGTCAGATGCTTAGCCAACTGAGCCACCCAGGCACCCCTAAGAGCTTTTGAAATCTATATACATATCCAATGATACATATTCGATGTATTCAATACATATTCAATGATATGTATACAGTATCATTTCATACATAAAAGCTAACAAATACAGCTTTATTGGGAAGTATTCCTTTTATCAACATAAAAGAAACCTACTTATCCCATGAAATTCCTTATGGCTTGAATTCATTGTTTGATACGAATATTGCTGCCCCAGGTTATTTTTGCCTTGGCTTAGTATATAGTTCCAAAGCATATCGTTTTTTTTAACCACACAATGGTATTTTGTTTTTTATTTCATTTGTATTTGGGTTCTTTCATGAACCATATATATTTCTATTTTTAACTCTGAGAGTCTTTGCTTTCTTTAATAAAAAGGTTATTTTTTAAAGTAATTTCTGGTTCACAGCAAAATTGAGAAGAAACTACAGAGATTTCCCCTATACACCCTCCCTTCACACATGCATAGCCCTCCGCCATTAACAACCCCACCCGTGGTACATCTGTTGTGATTAATAAATGTACATTGACCCATCATAATCACCCAAAGTCCATAGTCAACATCAGGGTTCACTCTTGGTATTTACATTCTATAGGGTTTGGACAAATTTGTAATGACACGTATCCACCATGACAATGTCATACAGAATAGTTTCACTGCCCTCAAATCCTCTGTGTTCCACCTATTTATCCTACCTACCCTTGCCTCTAGCTCATGGCGACCGCTGATCTTTTTACTGTCTCCATAGTTTTGCCTTTCCCAGAATATCATGTATTTGGAATCATACAGCATGCAACCTTTTCAGATTGGCTTCTTTCACTTAGCCATATGCATTTAAGATTCCTCCATGATTTATCATGGCTTGATCGCTCATTTCTTTTTGGCACTGAATACTGTTCTGTGCAGGATGCACAATCTGTCCATTTACCTACTGAAGGACATCTTAGTTGCATCTATATTTGGACAATTACGAATAAATCTTCTGTAAACATTCATGTGCATGTGTTTGTGTGGACATAAGTTTTAAGTTTCTTCAGGTAAATATCAAGGAGCACAGGGTGCCTGGGTGGCTCTGTCAGTTAAGTGTCCAGCTTCAACTCAGGTCATGATCTCCCAGTTGACAAGTTCGAGCCCCGTGTCAGGCTCTGTGCTGACAGCTCAGAGCCTGGAACCTGCTTCAGATTCTGTGTCTCCCTCTCTCTCTGCCTCTCCCCCACTCACGTTCTGTCTCTCTCTGTCTCAAAAATAAACATTAAATTTTTTTTTTAAATATCAAAGAGCAGAGGTCCTGGATCGTATAGTAAGAGTGTGGTTAGTTCTGTAAGACACAGCCAAACCGTCTTTCAAAGGGCTGTATCATTTTGCATTCCCACCAGCAATGAATGAGAATTCCTGTGGCTCCACATCCTTGCCAGCATTTGGCATGACGATGTTTCAGATTTTGGCCAGTCTAGTACGTCTGTAGGGGTATCGCTGTTGTTTTAATTTGGATTTTTTTTAATGACATATGGTGCAGAGCATCTTTTCATATGCCTGTTGGCCATCTGTGTATCTTCCCTGGTGAGATGTATGTTAAGGTCGTTAGCCCATTTTTTTTTTTTTTTTTTTACTTAGATTGTTTTTCTTCTTGCTGAGTTTTAAGAGTTCTTTGTATATTTTGGATAACAGTTTTTTATCAGGTGTGCCTTTTGCAAATATTTCTCCAGTCTGTTTTCTTGTCACCACATTGTCTTGTCATCGACTTTGGCAGGGCAGACATTTCTAATTTTAATGGAACCCAGCTTGACAATCATTACTTTCATGGATTGTGCCTTTGGTGTCATAACGAAGAAGTCACCACGTACCCAGTCATCTAGATTTTCTCCTATGTGGTTTTCTAGGAGTTTTATAGTTTTGTGCTTTACATTGAAGCCTGTGATGGATTTTGAACTAAACTTTGTAAAGAGTGTAAGGTCTATGTCTTGATTCACCTTTTGTGTGTACATGTTCAGTTTTTCCAGCACCGTAGGCTGAAAAGATGACGAGATTTTGTCTTTTTCTGCAGGACTTTACATCATTTGCGTTTGTCTTTTCAATTGATATATTTGAGCATCTTTGTAATAATTCATTTTGCTCCTCAAAGGGTGAGCATGGGTATACTAAAAATACAAACTTTAGTTAACAAATAGTTATAAATTTATTATTTTATTTTTGTATGTTTCATAGGATTAAGTAATAGTAAATCAATGTGTCTGAACTTTCTATGTGCCAGGGACTAATCCAATATTAGCTCATTTGATTATCACAACATGAGGTAAGCATTAATATAAAAGGAAGCTGAGGCAAAGAGAGTTACTGAGAAAGCAGTGACTTTAGTATATCTCACATTTAACTATTATCATAGAACTTGATATGTTTTTGTGCTGCTCGGAGGTCATCCTTCCAGTGATGGAGCATTAAGAGAATTTTATCAGGGATTGGTGATAAATTTCATTAAATGACTTTTATCCCTGTCGCGCTAATTGTATGTTCTTTTCTGAACTATTATTCTTACCTCCCAAAGAAATATTTAACATTCCATCTTACAAATGATGAGAAAAGATGACCACCCAATGGGGAAATGGGCAGAACTAATTAACAGGCAATTTGCAAAGTACAAGAAATACAAGTGACTAATAAAATGTAAAAAGATCATATTTTACCTGTCATATTGGCCAAGAGAAAATGAGTACTTCCTGCTGCTGAGGGGGTGGGGTAGGCATTTTCTGTGCACTGCAGTGCTAAAAGCAAGCATTTTTGAAGCGGATCTGGGTTCCAATATTGATGGTTCTTTCTAGCTGTTCTTTCACACAGAATTTATTTATTCGTACAGCCAGCAAGCATGTATTGAGTTCTTTTTGTTTACCAGGACTTTTTCTTGTGCTCCTTGCATGTAGAGTGATTACGTTTCATTGGTGGAACAGACAATTTAAAAATATTTCATGATATTGGGGCGTCTGGCTGGCTCAGTCAGTTAAGCGTCCAACTCTTGATGTTGGCCCAGGTCATGATCTCACAGTTCATGAGTTTGAGCCCCGAGTCAGGCTCTGCTGTCACCACAGAGTCTGCTTGGGTTTCTCTCTCTCTCCCTCTATCTCTGCCCCTCCCCACTCGTTTGCTTTTTCTCTCTCAAAATGAATAGATAAACTTAAAAAAATAAAATATTTCATAACATTACACTGTATGTTAACTAATTGGAATTTAAATAAAAAGTTGGAGAAAAGGGGAAAAAAAGAAAAATGTTTCAGAAAGTGACAAGAGTTGATAAGGAATAAAAAGGAATAACATGAGCTCATGTGACAGGGATCCTGACGTGGGGGGTAGGGGGGAGTCGGTGAAAGAGGTATTCCTTAGATAATATGCTCAGGTAAAGCATCTCAGAGGAGGGATATAAAAGAGAAAGATCTAGACAGGCAATCCCAAGGGAAGAGCATCCCCAGAAGGGAAAATCAAGCATTAAGACTTTGAGTTTGGGAAATCTTGGCAGTTTGAGAAATAACAAAGAAGCTCAGCATGGCTATGAGATACTTTATTGCCAAAAGGCAGAGGCCAGCTCCTTGTAGTCCTTGGCAGGGATTTAATTCTTTACTCCGATGAGGAAAAGCGGTATTTTCTGTAAAATGGGCTTCTTGGCACCCAATCTCATGGAGCACCTGTACATGAAAAACTAGCACAATGTTTTAGCACATAGTAGACACTCATTATAGTTCATTGTCATTGTCATCACCATATTGCCATTATTTTTTAAAATTTTTTTAATGTTTTTTATTTATTCTTGAGAAAGACAGAGCATGAGTGAGGGAGGGGCAGAGTAAGAGAGGGACACAGAATCCGAAGCAGGCTCCAGGCTCTGAGCTGTCAGCACAGAGCCTGACACGGGGTTCGAACTCACAAGCTGCGAGATCATGACCTGAGCCAAAGTCGGATTCTCAACCGACTGAGCCACCCAGGCGCCCCGCCATTATTTTTTTTATTAGGGGCACAAGAGCAAAAAGACATCTCTTCCCCAGAGAGAACTAAGTCTGTATGTATCAAAGAAACATAGAAAAATTTCTTATCATATGACCCAGATTTCTTTTTCTAGAAATTTGTCTTGAGAAAATCTTCCTTAATGTGCCTTCCAAACCTACCCACGCATTTGTTTTATAGTTATTTATATAGAGAAAACTTGGAAAGACCAAAACTTCAAATTAGGAAGGGTAGACAAATAAGTTTTATTATATTTACATGATGAAATACTTTACGATGCCGTGAAAAATAGTGTTCTGGGGTAAAAATAAAGTAGAAAAATGTTCATGATACAGTAAGTGGAAAAATTATGGTCACAAAAGCGTGTGCTATAAATACAGTCCCGGTTGTTTAAAGTGTGTTCTTATTTCTAGATCATAGCATAACAGTTTGACTTTTGTTTCGCGTGTGTGCACGTTCACACGCGTGTATGTGGGCGCCGTGATTACGGATGGTACAGAGTGTGCACGCTGAGCGTGTGTTAGTTGTAGCATTGTTGAAATTTTTTTTTAAGTTTATTTATTTATTTTGAGGAAGAGCCAGCATGGGGGGGGAGGGGCAGCAGGGGACGGAGAGAGAATCCCGAGCAGGCACTGCATTGCCGGCACAGAGCCTGATGTGGGACCGAACACAGGAAGCTGTGAGATCACCACCTGAGCCAAAACCAAGAGTCAGACGCTTACCCGACTGAGCCACCCAGGCACCCCGGTTTTACAATTTTTTTACACAATATTTTTTTAACATACTTGCTATGATGGTTCTTTTTTTCTTTTTTATTATTAAAAAAATACTTTTAAGGTTTATTTTGAGAGAGAGAGAGAAAAGCATGAGCGGGGGAGGGGCAGAGAACGAGGGAGACACAGAATCCGAAGCAGGCTCCAGGCTCTGAGCTGTCCGCAGAGTCCGACGTGGGGCTCGAACTCATGAACTGTGAGGACATGACCTGAGCTGATGTCGGACGCTCAACTGACTGAGCCACCCCGGTGCCCTGCTATGATCTTTCTCAAACTATTTTAGTGTCTAAACACAAACTAATTCGAAAAAGAAAGTGAATATAAATGTTTATGTTAAGAAGTTTCTGGAAATTTCTTAATAATGGATTCAATACTGCTTCATTTTTGGTGTCTAAACCAGGATCTCATTTTGCCTGTGGGAATTCAGTGGTAAACACTGAGTACCGTTTAGCCGCAGAGAAGCCAGACAGCGGGCAGTGCAGATTTACAGCAAGTTTGGTATTAGGGGGTGCCGTGCAGGATCCGGAGCCCCGCAGAATTGGGTTAGAACTCAGCTTCACTGGCTGATGGTTCTTTGGAAACTCATTAAACTCCCTAAGTTCCAGTTTCCTCGTCTGTACACTGGGGAGAAACAGTATACACCTCACAGGGTGTGTGATAAGGCAAAGCACGAGGTCATGCACTTAATATGAAGCCAGAAACTCCAACGTGCTCAGTAAATTTCATCTGTTATTCTAGTCATTACTCCTAAAATCACCACCATCCCCTTCATGGTGTTCTGAAGAACTCTGGTAGGTATTATGAGCTCGGGAAACTTTAAAAGCCTTAAAACCTTAAAAACAAAATCAAACCATATCTAACTCCTAGGAGCCTTTTCATCTACAACAGACAAAAGCAGGAAACAGAAGGGCCTGGTGTGGTAGAAAGGCCAGATGTCCCTTCACGGGGGAAGAGCGCCAGAGAGAAATGCGGTGTAATTAATACGTGGCCCTAGCTCTGGTCTGGACACAGCACACCTTGGACAGGCACCTATCGTTTGCCTAATAGGACTCAAGCTGGTCCAAGAAAACCTCCGGGTGAACAAAATTACCTTTCTTTTTTGTAACCAAAATTAAGTATTATTGGACAACAGGCTATCCAAGAAATGTGAACATATGTCAATGGGAATGTACCTTTTCCCCAGTACACTGAATAAGGTACTCGAAGTACTTGGGGATCTCAGAGCAGCCTGGCTGGTCATGGTTTAAGAAGATAATGGAGTCCACAGGCTATCAAGGAGGGCTCACAGGTGGCCCGAGCCTTAGAGCCAGAACAGGAAGTCCAGGCACATCTCACTACGAAGATAGACCCATCACAGATACTCAGAACAGTTGGTTTCTGACCTTGAGAAGTCTCCCTGCAGGTTAAAAATAGACCAGGTGAAGACACAATGAATAACCAGGATACTCTGAAAGATGCAGAGTTGGTACAATGGAAGAAGATAGAGCTCAGATGTAATGAATGCTTACAACCCAACACCATGCCCACAAGTATGTGGGAACTGAGGCACAGGCAAGGGAAGAAACTTGCTCTCAGCAGTGGACTTGTAAGTGAACTGCCAGGATTTCTTTCCCAGGGAACACAGAGTGGCAAAAGCCTGTGGCAGGAATCAGTAATTTTATGCAGCAAGATAGACGGTGACTATTTCCATCTCCTGTCCTTCGCTTTCCCCTTTATGCTCCATGTTGAAGGATTACGGATCTCAGTTCTCCTTGTAGGCTGGACTTTGTCTGGTGTTTCTTTACAAGTGGTCAGGCCCACCTTCTGAGCTAATCTTACCTGATTGTTTTTAAGCAAACTTTATTAATAGAGTTTTATCAAAAGGTTCTTTGACAGAATATAGTGTTTGTGGTTTTTCACATGGCCAACCATGTCTATCCTGAACAAACAAAATTATTAACACTCAAGAATGGATTTCTATTTTAATCACTTGAGTTCTACATGTCTCTGCTTTCTGAAAAATAGTACATGAAATGTGTGATTAATTTTCTTTGCCACTCAGATGATTGTTTTTGTACTGAACTTTGAGTACTGTAACACTGTGCACTAATTTCGCTATAAAGCCGGTAAAACACAGACTGACTCTTTTTTTATATATAAATTTTTTTTAATGTTTATTTATTTTTGAGACAGAGAGAGACAGAGCATGAATGGGGGAGGGGCAGAGAGAGAGGGAGACACAGAATTGGAAGCAGGCTCCAGGCTCTGAGCCATCAGCCCAGAGCCTGATGCGGGGCTCGAACTCACGAACCGTGAGATCGTGACCTGAGCTGAAGTCGGACGCTCAACCGACTGAGCCACCCAGGCGCCCCACAGACTGACTCTTAAGGCAGCATAATCTGAGGGTTAAAAGCATGAGCTTTGGCATCAGACAAGCCTGGATTTGAATCTGAGCCCAGACATTTCCTTTAGTTGTCAGTTAAACTCCTTGAGCCTCAGTTTCTTCATCTGTAAAATGAGGTTGATAATGTAGTCACATAGGGCTGTACAGGGGAATTAAATGGGATAATGTTTGGAAAATAACTTGCATGCAAGTTATATGTCTGGCATATAATAAGTGTTCGATGAATGTCAATTTTATTCAGATAGTTACTAAGCACCTACAATGCACCAAGTACAATTCCTATCTTGATGAAAGTTATATGTATAGGGAAAGACATTAAGCAAATCAATACACATGTAATCTTACAAAAATAAGTGTGACAGGTACAATGAATGAAAAGCATAGGAGGCTTTGGTAGCATTAAACAAGAGAACTTCTCTTAGCCTGTAATCTGGGGTATGCGAATGTACAGAAGGAGATCACAGATAGTTTTCCTGAAGAACTGGAATTTAGGCAAAGACCTAAAGGATGAAGAGGAATGAGCACTGCAAAGGGGATAGAAATGGAGATAATATTCCATGCAAAGAGAACAGGAAGTGCAAAGGTCCCGGGGCAGAGAAGCATTCCATGAATCCAGAGAAGATCAGAGTGATCAGAGGAGGAGTCAAGGAAGGTATGCAAGACAGGAAAGAGGGAAGGAAGACCAGAACATTTGACTTGATGAACCATGTTAGTGCTTTTGGATTTTATCTAAGAGCACTGGGAAGTAGCTGAGACATATAAGCAGAGATGTCACCGAATTGGAGTTGCATTTCATAAAGATCATCCTAAAGAAAAGAGAGGATTATGCATGCATGCAGGAGACCAATGACAGGGATCCTACAGGTGACAGATTAGGCCATGACATGGATATAGAGAGATGTGGAAAGGCTTGGATGACATTAGGTGGTATAATCTACTGGAGATATCAAGAACAAGGTACTGGGACCAAGTTTTTGTCACAAACAAGTGAGTGAATGTTAATAATCATTTTTAGAGATAGGGAATGCTAGAAGACAAGCAGATTAGAGAGTGTCATTGTACATACATTAATATCAAAGCTCCTGTAGATATCTAAGTAGAAATGCATATGTGGGTCATGAGCTCAACAAGTGAACAAGGACCTCAAAGTATACACTTGATATCCAAATGCTAGCTACCGAGATATTAATTTTGAAAGTGTCCATATTTTTGGAGGGCCTGGGTGGCTCAGTTGGTTAAGCATCCAGGTTGGACTCAGGTCATGATCTCACGGTTCATGGGTTCGAGCCCCGTGCTGGGCTCTGTGCTGACAGCTCAGAGCCTGGAGCCTGCTTCGGATTCTGTGTCTCCCTCTCTCTCTGCCGCTCCCTGCTCATACTCTGTCTCTCTCTGTCTCAAAAGTAAATAAAACATTTTAAAAATTAAAAAAAAAAAGAAAGTGTCCATATTTTTTAGAGGCAGTTCTCGGAGAGCTCCCAAGTAATTGGACATATGTCTTCTCTTGCACTGAAAAATTTTAATGGATTAATAATGGAAAGATTCTGAAGTGAAGACCAGAGTTATTAGTCTAGTCCTCCTACTCACCAGTTCTGCAACCCTGAGCAAGTGTCTTACCCTTTCTGCATCCTTATCCATTTGTAGCCCAGATGTCAGGTTGGCTTTTGGTGCCTCGAGAGTTTACAGGAGGTAGCTACAAATGACTTCAACAACAATTTAGATCAAAATGTGTATATTGGATCCCAAGTAGCTAGTGAATAAAATTTAGGAATTCTTGAAACGTAGGTAGATTAGTCCCACTCACAGAAAAATGTAAGTCATGCTAAGCAAATCATTTGTCAGATCCAGTGACATGTCCATAACCTTATATGGGTGTACCTCTTAAAATGCTTCTGGTGCACAACATCTTTACTGCCACATTGGAAAGGAAGCAAGACGTTCAGAACAACCAACTTTCCTTCCCCAGTGGTGTTGGCTTTCTTCGGAAGTTTCAAAACTTCAGGGTTAGAATGTACCTTAAAGAATATCTTCATAGGATGTTTTATGATGCTTGAATTCCCAGTATGACACCTCAGAGATGGGTATTCCAGGATGTTTCCATTGATGGGAAGAACAACTTCCAGGAAAGCCCGAATCTGCCTTCCTCCAGCTTCTAGCCATTGGTCAGAAGTCGAAGCCAGACCAATGTCCTGGTCTCCTAGTTGGCCTCCCTGCCCCTAGCGGCTGCCCTCTTTAGAAATTCCTAGATAAATATGAGTCTTATGGGGAAAAAAAACTTGGAAAATGGAAGCCTGCCGGAGCCTGCAGGTTCAAACACATTTCTGTGCCATCCACTCGCTAACACTGATACCTGTCTTGAGGCACAACGTGGAGCTAACCTCTGCCTCACCAGAATCAAATTGGAATATGCAAAAACAGTGAGGGTCATTATTTTCTCTTTTTTACAGTTTATTTATTTATTTATTTATTTATTTATTTATTTATTTTTTGAGAGAGAGCGACAGCGCGTGCAGGGGAGGGGCAGAGAGAGGAGGAGAGAGAATCCCAAGCTGGCTCCGCGCTGTCAGCGCAGAGCCCAACACGGGGCTCGAACTCACGAACTGTGAGATCACGACCGGAGCCGAAACCAAGAGTCAGATGCTTCACCCACTTAGCAACCCAGGCGCCCCCCCAAGTATCATTAGTTTCATTTTGACAAACTACGGGAGCTTTCTTCTCTTCCCGTGAAAATTTGTCTATGGATGAAAGACAAATTGACAACCACAGCCAGGTAAAAGTCCTGTGGCTCTAACGCTTGCCCAGGGAATGAGCCCAGCTGTGCTGGAGGTGCTCAGGAAGGCTCTGGGTCCAAGCAGCACATCCAGAAATTATCGTTTGTACTTATCAGATGTGTTCTGAATTAATCACCTAATCTGAGCAAACACAGCGTGGGCATTTCAGAGGGGAATCACGACAGCTGGGAGCAGCCTTTCCCTAGAAATGGCACTGTTTTTGGTAACGGAACATCACAACACGCAGCAAGGATTGGTTCTTTTCGGGCTGCCCCAAATACACTTGCCCCTGTCTTTGGCTCTTCTTCACCAGTTTCCTTGTTTATTTTTCAAGCATCTTTATTCCTGACTCTGGAATTTTGCAGAACTTTCTGAACCACTGTCATCACGACCACTGGGACAGTTAGAAATTCATGAGTGGTTTCTCTTCTCTGGCCTTAGGAAGACTTTTTAGTGGGCATGGTTTCTTCTGGTTGCCACATATTTATTTCTTAGGATTAAACTATGATACATCAACCACTGTGACCCCAAACCACATCCTAGTGAACTAAAGATACCGTATCAGTCGGTTAACAGTTATGCAGACGTTCAACTCCTGTTGGTTATAATTTTCTACTTCTCTGTAATACTAACTAGAGTCTTTGGGCACTTGGGTCACCATCTCTACTAACTAGTTATCTAGCAAAGTCTCCCAAACCTGTGGACTTCATAAGTGCTCGTACAGAATTTGAACTTGATCTTGAATTCAGTGGAGAGTCATTGAAATGATTTGATCAAGGAAGAGATGATCAAGTTTGCTTTCCTAGAATCTCTCCGGCTACCGTGTAGACAGTAGGTTGGAAGGAGGTAAGGCTGGAAATTAGTGAGGTGAACAGATGGTCCTAGCTGGAGATGATGGTGGCCTGGACTAGAATGGATGGCGACAAGGAGAAAGAAGTTTCAGCAGTCTGGACTGGGAGATTGAGGGATGTCACAGAGGAGTGGGAGACTGAAAGGTTGAGGGTGATAGTGGGCTTCCAGTTGGGACAGCTTAGGGGAAAGGGTGCCATCTACTGAGGATGGATGGAGGAGAGAAGGAACAGCAGGTTTTGTGAGAGACAGTGAGTTCCGTTTGGTCATGTTAAGGATGAAATTATTTGGAAACATCAGGAAAGATGTCCAGTAATAGTTGTATATGCAGAACTGGAGCTCAGGAGCCAGATATGCCCTAGGATAGAGGTTTGACAGTCGTCTAGGCAAAGAAGGAAATCGAAACCATGGAAATGGACGAGCTTCCCCGATGGCTTTCTCCCCTGTTTGAATATCAGACGGTTCTCAGTTGCGACTACAGAAGGTTTGCCCAAGTTTGAAAAGAGTGAGGTTGTCCACTGCCAGCAAAACTGAGATTTCTCAATATTGCATCTATTATGAAAGACAGAAGCATGGTCAGTTCTTTGTTTCAAAGATGTCTGTAATTAAAACAGTGCCATACTCTATTGCCTTTTTATTTTTTATTTTTTTAAGCTTATTTATTTATTTTGAGAGATAGCAGGCAGGGAAGGGGCAGAGAGACGGTGGGGACAGAGAATCGCAAGCAGGCCCCGTGCTGTCAGCATGGAGCCCCATGCGGGGCTCGAACTCATGACCCAAGATCATGACCTGAGCCAAAACCGAGAGTCAGACACTTAACCGACTGGGCCACCCAGGCACCCCCTATTGCCTTTTCAAATTAAAGAGAAAAAGTTTCCAATCCCTTTTGCATTTTAAAATTGGTTTGCCCAGCTGTATTTAGAAGCCATATTATAGCTTCCCAAAAGACACTGTATATTTTGAAAACAAGCTATTAAAATACCTATGCGTGTATGTTATGTCAGTTCGAATACCCCCTGTTTTTGGTGGAAGTGAGGCACTCAGCTGGTCTGGTCCAGCTTGAGCCTAGGACTGGGGAGAGGTGGCAGGGGTCCACAGCCCCCCCCCCCCCACACACACACACAACCGTGCTCCCTGGCTTACCTTGGGCAGGGGCGGGGGGGATGCCAGAGCTGGGAATAGAGATCAAAGTATTCTTCAGATTCTGCCTTAGACAGAGCTAGATGATATTCCTGGAGGATGGCCATAGTATCAGGGCACATACCTCTGGGTGACCCGGTGAGAGGACCTAGTGTGTCATTTCCAAGTAGGGAATTATCCGGAGAACTCGGATTTGGCCTCTTTACAGGCAGTCCAGAACCCAAAGTCCATCTGCCTGCTCGCCTGTTTACCTCTTACTACAAAAGCACCAGCCAACTCACCCGTGTCCTTTCTGGCAAGACTCTGGAATGAAACCTGCCTGAGCCTTTAAGCTGAATGTGAAGGGACATCGTGCTGAGAAACTCCCGTGCTTCCTCCCTGGGTGACCGATTTGGGTCGTTCATGTCACCGCGTCGGATTTGTGGTGTTTGGCCTTGGATTTGCATTCTACGAATATGAGAGGCTGCTGTCGTAATTACAGGCTCCGACGTTGCCTACAAGACCCCATAAAATATCTTTATAAGTACTAGAAGTAATAATTTCATGAAGTGCCTGCGACTTAGCTGTACAAAATTATTTGTAGAATGGTTTTGTTTTCATGTAAATATGAGCGCCTCACAGATGGGGAAGATAAAGTGTTGGAATGCGAGTTAAGACAGCCCGCTTTCTCCACATAAGCATATGTTTCCAGCTGTGAGCAATTGAAGCCGGAGTTTGATTCAAAATGCCATTTTCTCCCATCAACAAGTGTCAGCCCCTAATGCAGCAAACATTTACTGAGAACTGTGTTCATCACTAAGGGAGATGTGAGGGACAAGAAGCGGTGTGTGTCTTTAGAGAGACTAGAACCGTAAGGATTGAACATGTCACTTGTTCACTGGTGTTTATCATGGCTTACCGTGTGCCATAAACTGTCAGAGGTGTTGAGGAAACGGCAGCGAAATGGAAAGGCAGGAACTTCTGCCCCTCAGGGAGTTTGTATTCAAGAAAAGCTGGGGGGAAAGAAATAAGTATAGAAATGAGTCAGCGGTCAGAGTGGCTAAAATGAACAAATCAGGTGACTAAAGAGGCTGGCGAGGATGTGGAGAAACGGGAACCCTCTTGCACCGTTGGTGGGAATGCAAATTGGTGCAGCCGCTCTGGAAAACAGTGTGGAGGTTCCTCAAAAAACTAAAAATAGATCTACCCTATGACCCAGCAAAGCACTGCTAGGAATTTACCCAAGGGATCCAGGAGTGCTGATGCATAGGGGGACATGTACCCCAGTGTTTATAGCAGCACTTTCAACAATAGCCAAATTATGGAAAGAGCCTAAATGTCCATCAACTGACAAATGGATAAAGATCTGGCTTACATATACAATGGAATACTACTTGGCAATGAGAAAGAATGAAATCTGGCCATTTGCAGCAACATGGATGGAACTGGAGGGTATTATGCTAAATGAAATAAGTTAGGCAGAGAAAGACAGATACCATATGTTTTCATTCACATGTGGATCTTGAGAAACTTAACAGAAGACCAGGGGAGAGGGGAAGGGGAGAAAAAAAGTCATAGGGAGGGAGGGAGGCAAACCATGAGAGGCTCTTAAGGACTGAGAACGAACTGAGGGTTGATGGGGGTGGGGGAGAGGGGAAAGTGGGTGATGGGCACAGAGGAGGGCACCTGTTGGGATGAGACCTGGGTGTTGTATGGAAATCAATTTGACAATAAATTATATTTTATTTTAAAAAAGAAGGTGGTGATGAGTGCTATAGAGAAAAGCAGTGAGGTCCAGTGATTAGGGGGAATGGGGGAAAAGACAAGATAGACTGCCATGCGGAAGGGTTCATGAATGAGCTGGAGTTTGAACACAGCTTTGAAGTTGGATCATCCGAATAGATTCCAGATGGATGGAGGTAGGGGAGAGGGACAGTCCTGAGAGAGAAGCAGGAGAATGAAGGGGAGAGCCATCATCACGTGGATAGATTAACCAAATTACGGTGAACAGTCTGCCATGGCCAATAGAAAGCCTTGGTGTTGGAAATTCGCAATTCAATTTCACGAGCATTTAGTGGAAGTACTCACAGGATGTAACCTCCAAGAACAGGAACCTTATGCATTTTCCTGACCATTCTAGCTCCAGTATCTACAAAAGGCTGTCTGATTGAGGATGCTAAGTGCATCATTTGTTACATGAATGAATAATGGGTGAGGAGGTTGTGCAAGGCTGGTGAAAACCAAATGATGAAGGGCCTTGAGTGACAGGTGATGAGTTTGTATTTGATCTTGTGATCAGCCCAAAGATAATTCACAACACGCATCCTGACAGATCTCACCATTATGAGGTTCCCTTAACTGTATTACTGAGCCTTTTGGAACTCCTCCCTTCCTTTTTGTTATTTGTGAAAATTTTTCCTCGTGGCTTCCAGCCGTTGCTTCTCTTTCTGTCCCATCCCCTTGGAGATGACCAGGTGACCAGCATCATAGCCACTCAGCAGCCCCCATATTACCAAGGGGCATGGGGGCCCTGGAGCTGCCAGCAGGCTGACCATGCTGTGCTCCGTGCCAAAGAGCAAATGCCATTCTTGCTCCGTGTGACTCACTATCGGTGGGCCTCCGTGTTGCATGTGTCCCTCATGGGTGTATCTCATGACCACAGCCCTTGGATGTCTCCTCTCAGCCCTTCTTCCCCTCCAGCTGAGGCACAAATCTCCAGGAAGGACATTAGGATGTCCTCCGCAAAACCTAGCCCCAAACCTTGGGTTCCCTCCCTTCCGGTCTGCCGTCTTCCCTTCCAGCGATCCCTCACAGGGTTCCTTAATCATCTCGCTTGACCAAGTGACTGGCCATTTGCAGCAAGATGGATGGAACTGGAGGGTATTATGCTAAATGAAATAAGTCAGGCAGAGAAAGACAGATACCATCTCACTTTTGACCACTTCAGTTTTCCTCGACGTTGAATGCTTTTATAGGGGGCAAGGGGTGGCAACGATGGCCTGGTGCAAACCTTTCATTTTACAGACGTGGAAACTGAGGCTCGGGAAGGGAGAGTGGCTCACCCAGCTTTAAACAGCGATCCGCGCCTTCTTGGTCCCTGGTCCCGACGAGGCTGCAGGGTGATGACTGGGCACTGTTGGCTTAACAGTGGTCAAGGCTGGAAGGGAAGAGACGCTCCATGCTCTGCCTCCATAATGCAGGGGTGCTGGGACAGGTGTGGAGGCAAAAGGCAAGTCTTAAAGGTGTTTCAAAGGCAAACGTCAGTGAGGCTTGGGGACCGGTTGCAATGTAAGAGGCAGAGAGGAGGAGGAGGAGGAGTCAAGTACGCATCCTCCTTTCGGACACCGAGCCAGACCCTGGAGTGGCACTCCAGTAAGCACAACAGCCTGGGCCTCTTGCATGCTCCGGAGGGTAAGACGATCAAAGAAAACTTATGTGGGACGGAGTCAAAACGTCCACGCTTCCAGTTGTAACACAAGTAAGTCAGAGGCTGTGGTGTACGGCATGTGACCACAGTTCATAACACTGTATTGCAGACTTGAAAGGTGCTAAGAGTAAATCTGAAGAGTCCTCATCACGAGAAAAAAAAAAAAGTTTGAGAACGTACAAACCACGACACGCGCCACGGAAGAAAGCAACCACGCCAGGCTGAGGACTACTCTTCTTCAGACCGGGTGGTTGGAGGAAGCTTGTGTGGACGGATGACGTTTCAGACGGGAGACCCGAAACAAGGGTGACCCTAACGAACGTGGTAACGTTTGGGAAATAAACTGGTTCGTGAAAGGAGAGCACTTTTAAGGAAACCACCAGTAAAAGAACAAGATGACGTAATCGCTAGCATTTTCCCAAGTCAAGTTGTGCTTTGTGAAGTAAAGGAGGAAAAAATCTCGCTGGCTTTTGGAAGCGTTTGAATTATGGATTCATTTCAAAAGGAAACACACTGCACGAGGTGCTCTTTAGGGTCTGACACAGCTGGACACGAGTTCTTCTCCCCGAGTTATCGCGGGGGTTGGGGCCAAACACGGGTGATCTGGAAGACCCAGTCCCCTTTTCTGAAAGGAGAAATGCTGGTTGGGGCTTTGACAACTGGTGAGAGAAGCCTTTTGTAGAGCTTTGATTTGAGCAGCCTGGACTCCTCCAGAGCAAAATCCCTAATTCTGCAGAGCCACGCTTGGCCAGCCAGAAGGGTCTCATAAAGAGTGTCTCCCGATTGGGGTGCCTGGGTGGCTCAGTTGGTTAAGCGTCCTACTCTCATTTTTGGCTCAGGTCATGATCTCACAGTTCATGGAATCAAGCCCCGCATCGGGCTCTTTGCTGACCTTGTGGAGCCTGTTTGGGATTCCCTCTCCTGGGGATTCACTGACCTTCTCCCCATGCTTGGAACATGCGGGGTGCTTTTCTGCCTCAGGGCCTTTGCATCAACTCTTCCCTCTACCTAGAACCCTCAGCTGTTTCTCATCCTTTAGAACAAAACTTAAATTTCACCTCCATCAGGCCTGCCCTGAGCATCAGATCTAAAGAATCCCTCTCTCTCTGCCCCTCCCCCCTCACGCTTTCTCTCTCAAAATAAATAAATTAACTTTTTAAAAAACGTGTCTCCCACTTGCAGAACTGTGAGGTATGAGAGAATGCCTCCCCAGGTGACCTCTTTTCTCGCCTGGGCTGGAAGAAACAGTGGTTCTTGACAACAGAAACCGGAGACTAATGTATTCCAGTCCCTGGGGAAAGGGAAAAGGGCCAGCACTGCCCTCCACACTGGGCAGTCCCCGAAGCACCCCAGGTTTCTTCTGTTCCGTGCCGTGTGCATCTTTCCCCTACTCACTGCACCCTGCCACACTTCAGCCTTCCTCGGCTTGACTGCTATCCCAGCTTGCTGCCAGAAAGTTCAGAAAAGACTCAACATACTAACTCTCTAAGAGGAGCAACCATATCATTTCCCTAACATGCGCAAGCCCAGAGCTCAGTTAAATAGAAAAGAGCAGGTCCTTCTACAGAGGTGTTGAACTAACATCGTCTTGCCCCATTTGTAAGCTTAATGCTGTCATCAGGATGAATGGGCTCAGTGAGGTACACTGGCCAGCGGTACGGCTGGTTCTCAGTAGCTGGGAGCCAGGCTTAGCCAACTTTTGTGTCCCCGAGACCACAATGAGAAGCCAATGGAAGCTGAATCCTCTTTTCTCAGGAAAATGAGTCTCCGTACATACACAGACTTGTATTTCACTTCATGGGAGGCCTATCCATGAATCTTAGGTTGAGAGCCTGGGGTTCCAGCTCATGGTTCATCTGGCCAGCATTGTTAGATATTGTGACCATCATTCTAGGTGGATAACCTAAAGACGCCTGTCTGGCTGAGGACTGCTCAAAGGTGGTCCCTGGATGAACCTCAGGAGGGCTCAGACATGTCACTGTGACAGCCAAGCTGGGAGCCCAACCCAGAGACATCTGGTAGATTCTGGGATGATAAGAAACTTGGGCCTGTGCTTACCCTCTGATTCCTATAGCTTTCCACTGGGATTTTGTTCAATGGGGCAGAGTTTGCTTCTTGGTAAGAAGATGCCAACCGACCTGGCCTGAATGTTGCTTGGACCAGGACTTCCTGGTCTGGGGAGCTGGCCGCCTCTTCGTAGGACAGCTCGGATCTCTCCTCTGTTTATTGGATGCATACCAGTCACATTAGACTGGTACCACACTCACAGAGAGACCACTGTTTGGACGGGGAGAAACAATGAGGGTCATTTTCTCCCATGGTCACATAACATTAGCTGCTTCTTTTGGAGTCCACAGTTTTTTTAATTGGAGTCATCTAAACCCCAAGTTTCAGAATGTGATACCCTGCAGATGGGCTGTTCCAAGATCATCGCCTACTGTGCTTTTTTCCAGTGTCTGAAGAGTACTTTACGGGTTTTTAAATGCTGTCATTATTGATGGTGCTGCTCTCCTCCCCTTTGCGTCTCATTATCTCTGAAAGACCTGTCGTCATCCTATGACAACAGCTGGACCTAATTGCCATTAACACGTCCGTGCCATGGTGGGGTTGCTAAATGGCACACAACGCCAGGAGCAGAAATGGGTGAAGCAGAGCAGAATCTGGGTCTGGGCCTGGCAGGACCACAAATGAGCCAGGTGATTTTGTGGGAACCATTCCTCTCCTCGGCCTTACCGTCTTCATCTGTTAAGGAAGGAAGGCAGTGGTGGCTAGGCTCTACGTTTCTGCCAGTCTCCGCATTCTGGCATTCCGTGACTCCAGCTAATTAGGGCTTATCATAGCCCAGAGTCTCTCAAAGTTGTCATTAAGGTAAATGTCAAGTTTTCAGTTGGGTGAAATGAAGCATGGAAGCTGGGAGGTAAGAACTGAGAAGACTGACTCATAGCTTTCTGCTTCCATACCAAGTCACCCTGATTCTGAGAGAGTTGAACTGCAGAGGAAGCTTCTAATTACCAGTGCTGGGTTGGAATTTGAGAACTCCATTTGTATCCTCACCGCCTTTTAGAGTGAGCTGCGCTGGCAGAAAACTCATTAAGGAGACCAACACTGGCAGAAAAATTGGTTTTCTCTTGTGTTGGGGGCATTGAGAGAAAACACCTAAAATGTGACTAGAAGTGGCCAAGACTTAATGTCCATGGCTCCCAGTGTCCCCTATCATAAGCCTACAGATGAAGCCTGGATCAGAAATGAAAGGTCACGTGTTCCCAATGGAGAGGACACTGAGTGACGAGTCATAAATGGTGTCATTTGAAATCATCAGCTTCAATTTCCCCTTGAAATCCAGAGGCCTTGACAGTGGAGGTGAGGATTCTGAACATTCACTTCAAGGGTGCAGATGTTAATGGTGCTTGGGGATGAACTCATCTGATCAACTTTCAGTTGACCAAGATGTTTGGAGCGTCCCCAAAAAAAAAGAGTCAGAAATTCTGTAGCAGGACCAAATGGTGGAAGGGAACTCAGTGGAATGGTGAAAGAGTCCCTAGGGACTCGAGGCTTTTCCAAAGCTCAAGACTTTACCCAGGCAGGTGCACAAGCAAGAGATGACCTGACCTGAAGGGGGAGGGGTTCAGAGAAGTAAGCTGGGAGCAGTTTGCTCCCTTCGAAGCAGAGTCTGAACAGGGAGTGCTGAGGAACACAAGAAACCAATGGAGACAAGAGACATAGAAGCCCCTATGCTCACGTGGGTAACTCAAAACTCTGGCTCTTCCTAGGAAGCCCGATGAGAAAAACTATAGTGTTAGATACCAGATGATGCAGCAAGGAGAAAACGATAGTGAGACCCTATTACAGAGAAAACCAGAGGGTTGAACAGAAGCTGGGCAGAAAAAGGGAAAGAAAAAAGAGCAGCAGAAGAAGGAAAGCACCAGCAAGAATAGAAATACAGGGCTAGAGCTGTCAAGCAGAGAAGAAAGCCAGGCCACGTCCAGGAAGCAGAATCATGGAGAGGACAGGGGTCGGCCATTCAATCAGTAGTTACTGGGAGGAGGCCTTCGAGATGCAAGCACTGTGCTGGGTTCTAGAGCTCCCCGAGCGAGCAACCCTGATACAGCACAGGTTCAGATGGGGCTTATGGTCTAGTCAGAGGTACCCAGGTCAGAGGCGCCCAGATCAGAGATGTCAGTCCCCCAACCGGTGGGTTCGTCCCTGGTGCCCCACGCCATGGTGGGTGGAAAGCAGGGGGTAGCACGATCCAGGAGCCTTCCCATCCTAAAAAGCATCGTCATCATCAAGAAGAAAGGGATCTGAGAAGAAATGGAAGCTGGGGATAGAAATAGTGGGGATTGCCAAGAAGACAGTGCCTGAGTGGGAAGGTTTGGACAGAGAAGGATGGCTGGATGAAGGGACCCCACTCGGGACCAGGCAGCAGCAACTGTTTTCCAAGCCGGATCCCAGCACAATCTGCCCTTCCTAGGGGAGGAAAAATGAACGGCAAAAAGAGATTGAAAGATGTGAATAAGGAAGGAAACACCCCATGCTGGCTTTTCTCACCTTTTTGGAAAGTTCCTGAAGGAAGTGCAGTTGTGAGTACCTCTCCTAATTTCCGCCAGCAGCTGCTGAAAGAGAATCACCCCCAAGGGAGGATGAACATCGCCAGCAGGAGAAGTGGATCCCACGACCTGCTCCTGTGGGATTGTCAGATTGGGAATGGGCAGATAGATTAGGTTTAGATACATCCAGGTGCTGTCACACACTTAATGGAATAAATTAAAAGGGGTCATTTATGGAAAGGCCTCTTGTCCAGAAAAATCTCCCAATCAGTCTGAAAAGCCAACGTCTAGAGACTTACTTAAATTACCCAAGACAATATGTCCAGAACATTAAAGCTGGAGACCATCTGACATTCCAATCTTGGTGTAAATGCATTTTAACCACCTCCCTGTCTCACCCTATACCCTAGCTGCAGGGAGGAGATGGTGTTTTGAGCACATAAAAGGGGAGACCAGTATTTACCTCTTAAATTGTGGACACAGCAGGAAGGCCAGTATAGAGAAAGCCCAAGCGCTCAGCTCTGGGTCCGCCAGGCCTGGAGTTCAAGGAGGTTCAAGGGACAGAAGAGATTTATTGAGATTTATGAATGCAAAACTGGGCTCTGTGAGCATAGTGACCTTGAAGGGATTGTGGGAAATTCCAGGGTTCCCAAATCCCTTTATTAGCATTCACATTCACAATTCATATATATTTTTCTTTGCTATTGACATTTTTCAAATAAGAGAAATACACTCCCCTGCCTACCTGATTTACAGAATGGTGAGATCCCCAGACAAGGTGTGCCCTGTTCATACATCCTCATTAAGCCCAGGCCAAGACATGTCTTTGTGAAGAGTGTTCACTTAATCATGTCACGGGCACTTTTAGAAAGAAATAGTGGACAATATAGGCATCGTAATGTTAAGATGATTTTTTTTTTCTAGAACTGACCGTATTCACACGAAACCACCAGTCATGTTGGCAATGGCCACTTTCTCCACCCCTCAAATGAAGCTTGAAAACACATCTCTCCAATTTTGCTTCCCCCAACTGTACACTTCACTCCCCATACACCATCTTCTTTCCCAAGAGGCGTGTTATTCCAGTATATTTTGAGATCCCATAAGGGAACATAGGTCCTAAAGTTTTAGACATAATAAATGCTCCCATAACCACCGTCCCATTTTGTCTTCTTCGGTTCTGCAATATTTAAGTTCACTTTTTGCTTGTAGTTGTGAGATCCGCTGCTAAATTTCAAGACAACGTTTGCCAGAGTGGATTTTCAGTGCACCCAGTAGTCTGTCATGACTCTGATGGGTCTGTCAAGCAGAGAGAAAAAGAGAGACAGGAAATCAAGATCTTAGGCTGAAGCAAAAGAAAAAAAAAGGTTGTGCAGAGAATAAAGAACACCGTGAGTCCTTTACCCATCCCTACATTAGTGATTATCCATGAAGCTTGTGACAACCTCTTCGATCATTATTTTTTAAATTTGAAAATTGACAAATTAAATAAGATAAGCCCTAAGACTGTTCATGCGTTAAGTCTCCATGGCTTTGTCACTGTGCTACCAAGAGCTACGTGACCATTACTGTATAAGATGTAAAGAGGTCTGCAACTTGGTTCCTCCCGTGTAAATTAATGGATAAGACTTGAACAGGTAAAGAGGATGGGAAGGAGCATTTGAGACATCGGGTCCCGACTTAAGAGGACAAAAAATGGGCAACAGTTGCAGGAAAGCAGTGCATGCGGTTAGAGTAAATATATTAATGGCAGAAAGCTAGCTTACGTGGAGTACTTTGGAAGACCCTGAAGCATTTGGCAGCCATTACAGCATGTCGAGCAGGGAGGCCTCAAAAGGCAGCATCAAAAATAATCGGCATAATTTCAGCGTGGTAGAAAACCACTGGCCAAAAGTTGGCAAAGCCAGTATTTTGTGCATGCTGGATTCTCATTAAAACATACAACTCCCCTGCTCAGGAGAGAAGAGATTCGCAATTATTTAGGCTGTGTCTATATAACACCCCATCGAGGAACAAAGGGCATATTTAGGTATTCCCATTTCGATATGGATTATTTTAATGGATTCCAACTTGTTTTTAAATTCAGTCAAAACAACTTGGATGTGCCGACTCAGCCGAAATTTCATCGTCTTATTATTTAAAGTTGCGTCGCCGCCATCGCGTGGTGTTTCATCATGGAGAACTGGTGCATACCCACCCGATGGGTCGGTTCCCTTAATACGTATTGCACACGTGAACCAGGTGAGAAGGGTCTCCGAGGATACAACGAAAGGGCTACATTCAGAGGGGCTAGCCGGTCAAATGAGAAACCCAAGTGCATTTGGAATCATTTGAAACATTTTAGAGAGACGAAAGTATGTGTGTGCTTTTATTTGCTTGTTTCCCTAGCCAATTGGCCTGTTGGCTTGCAAATAATGTGGATGACTCTGTGTGTTTTCTTCTAGGGTCTTTCTTCCCTGATTTCAAGCCCTCAGAAACAGTTTTTAAAATAGCGTTTTGGCTCGGATACCTAAACAGCTGCATCAACCCTATTATATACCCATGCTCCAGTCAAGAGTTTAAAAAGGCCTTTCAGAATGTCTTGAGAATCCAGTGTCTCCGCAGAAAGCAATCTTCCAAACACGCCCTGAGCTATACCCTGCACCCACCCAGCCATGCCCTGGAGGGCCAACACAAGGACCTGGTGCGCATTCCAGTGGGATCGGGAGAGACCTTCTATAAGATCTCCAAGACGGATGGGGTCTGTGAGTGGAAATTTTTCTCTTCGATGCCCCGTGAATCTGCCAGGATTACAGTGTCCAAAGACCAATCAGCCTGCACCACAGCCCGGGTGAGAAGTAAAAGCTTTTTGCAGGTGTGCTGCTGTATGGGGCCCTCCACCCCCAGCCATGGAGAGAACCACCAAGTTCCAACCATTAAGATCCACACCATCTCCCTCAGTGAAAATGGGGAGGAAGTCTAGAGGACAGGAAAGGTCAGAAGGAAGGCAGGGGGCGGGGGATGATCTTAGGCACCCACCCCACTTCCTACTCGGAAGGCCAGTTCACTCTTCCTGGATGACAAGACGGGACCATCAGACCAGGGACCATGTGGGAACGGAGTGGGGGAGGAGACCTTGGGCAGTGGGTAAGGCTCAGGGAAGAAGGGGGATGTCACACGACCATCCAGCTCTAAATGACGATAAACAGCATTTCCTTGAGGCTAATGCTCTCGCGGTCATCCTCTGAGGCCGCTTTCCACGTCTGGCCCTTGCAACGAAAACCACCATGGGAAACAGAATGTCATACACAATCCAAAAGACTATAAATATAAGGTTATGATTTCATCACGAATATTTTGAGCACACACTCTAAGTTTGGAGCTATTTCTTGATGGAGTGAGGGGGATTTTATTCTCAGGCTAAACTTACTGACAGCCACGTTGGATATTTACAAGGAGAGGGCCTGGAGAGGAAGAGCCTTAAGATGGAGGCCAACATCCAGGCACATTCTTTCGAGAGCGCATTTTAAACTCCACCATTTCTGATCCGTCCAGTTGCTTAACTTGGGTGAAACGTGGCAGTGAGGTTTACCTTTTGCAGCAGTTTGACTGGATGCTGCCCCTGATTCCCTAAAGATGAGGGGGAGGGGGCACTCATTTTGCCTCGGAATTAATGGAGGCACATCCTCTATGCTCGGGTCTAGATAGTTGGGGAAAAGGTGGCTTTTCCTGATAGGAGACAGTAGAGGTGAGGGCCCGTTTTTTCAACTTACTGCTACAGAAAAAATTCCAGTAGCCAATGCCAAGATCAAATCGAGGAAGGCTTCTTGTGAAACCTACTTAAAGATCAAGAGGTTGGGGTGGAGTGGGTGCTGATTTCATGCTAAGAGGCTGCATACTTACTGCACAGCCTTTTTGATGTGGCTTAGAAAGGCTTTTCTTGGCAAATGGCTTACTTTTTCCAGAACTCCATTATGAAAATTCAGAGCTTGCAGTCCTTTGAAAGGCACATCCTGACTTCCGTTTTTTCTCAGCTGCTTCGCTACCGCATAATGAATGAGGTTCAAGGTCCTGAATGCACATGCAGCCTGGTGGAATGAGCCTTATGATCCAGGGATACCCTTCCCGAACTTTGAAAGATACACACGCTTAGCTTGAGAGGAGACTGACTGGTCACCAGAAAACCATCTAAAGGAGGAATTTGCAAATAGTTTTTGACAGAGGCCCATTGCTTCTGGTAAAAGATCCAGGAACCTGTTCACTTCATCTATCCCCACTTTCTACAGGGATGTGGGGAACTTGCTTTATGTGTTCCAAATTTTGGTAAACCTTCATAACTCTGAATATTACTAAAGATGAAGATGATTATGATATGCAAAAATTAAAATATTTTTCACGTGCCACAGTAAGAATTTAAAATATGACTTATGTTTTTAGAATAATTCTGGACTAGAATCACTGGTCTAAAAACTACTGGTCGACCATTTCTGTGGCCTCTTCCCCCCACTTGAGTAATTTCCTCTTAAGAATTCCCAAGGAGATTGCAGCCCTTGTTTAACTTTCACAGCAAAGGTAGGAGCTTGTGATCTTTTCTTCTTCCCTCGCAGCACAATGATAATTTCTTCAAGTGCGCCTTGAAGGCTAATACCTTTGCACACTGCCATGGGGCGGGGGCGGCGGATGTTTGCATGTGGATTTGAGTTCGTGGCTGGTTGTGCCGGGACCTAAAATATTTTGCCTTTTCAGCCCTTTCTGGAGAATGTCCTCTTGCTGACCAGACACACACACTATGTATGCCTTGTGCTTATAACTTTGATTCTGGCATTAGATATTGGCTGGATTTTTAGACTCTGGGCCTGTCTGCATGTCCCATAACAGCTCTACCAGATGTGGGTGTCCTATTATGGACGTAAGCATCAAGAAAGGACTTGAACATACAAAACTTCTCTTCTGCCTTGACACGAAAGATAAGTTTCATTGTTGACAAGAGTTTCGTCCAGGATCTGAATTTTAAAAACCACTTTTCCCAGGCTCCCTTTTACAGGAACAGCATCCCCGGGAAAAGAATGGTAAATGTTTTGTTTCCGTAAAATACGGCTCTCTTAGACACATTTCCAGACACATGTAAATTTTAGGTTTTATTTGGGGAGGGAGGGGATGGGGAGGAGCAGAGAGACAGGAGAGAGAGAATCCCAAGCAGGCTCTGCACAGCCCCCACAGGGTTCGATCTCATGACCGTGAGAGCGTGACCTGAGCCCACATCAAGAGTTGAATGCTTAACTGACTGAGTCACCCAGGTGCCCCTAAATGTTGGATTTTAGAAAGCTAAGGATCACCAGAAAGCCAGCATTAATGCCATTTCTAATCAAAACAAGCAGCTAGAAAATCTTTCGGTCATCAGATAAAAGCCATGACAATTGTATTCATGTGAAACTATCCATAAATAAATTATCTGCTACACTCTTCACCAATCACACTCCCTCCAGGGAGGCAAACTTTAACATTTATTTCCTTTCCCATAACATGATATTAAGTATAAACATGCCAATTTTACAAGAAATTGATAATGTCACCCAAGACTTAGTCAAAGTGGGATAAACAATACTTGAGTTATATTTTACTCATCCACAAAAATCTCTGTACCTTTGAGCATGCCAAAAACTCTCCAAAATGGTCACAGTTAAACAAATGATTGTCATATTTATACTCACATGTTTACTGCTTCTATTTGTAGTTTGAAGACTTTACCCAGAGTAACAGTGGTCAAAATGTTTTCTCAAATGTGTTATAAAAAGCAGTTGCTTTGAGACTGTCTGAACATCACAAAGAATCAACTTGACATAATGGGATGGGCAAAATTTGAGTTGCTTCTGCAGTTCAAATTGCATGCCTTAAGAAAGACCTTGGATGTCTGTACTCAGACATTTCCCCAAGTTACTGCAAGGATTTCAGGAGAGCACTTTGCTTGTCACAGTTTTCTTCCTCTTGCCTCACTTGTGTCTCATCCAAGACCACTCTGCTGTCATCATTTTGTGTATGCTAACGCTCCCCAAAATATTAAGGCTTTGAACTCTCACTACCTACCTGGGATCATCCATCCATGGTGGACAGCGATGTTTGGATAAATAAATATATTCTTAAGGCTTTTTTGTTAGGTTCTTTGGTGTGCCGGGCATTGGCAGGGCGTCTTGTACCCCGTTATCTCTAAATCTCATATCAATTTCACGTTTCTATTATAGAGATAAAAATCTGAGCGTTAAGAGTGATTAAAGATTTGCTATAGGCCAGTGAGGGACCATGATTCAGTCCTGGAGCTGCCTATAATGCTAAAGTCTTACCTGTTTCTCCCAGTGCCTCTGCCCCCTAATTAGTAGGGGTGAATGCTCCCCAGTTTAGATTGGATATGCTGAGGATACGAAACTACACCCAAATGTTTTAATGTCTTGTCTCTTTGGGATTTGCCTTCCATTTAACCTCAGTAAATGTGTTGCCCAACTCCACCCCAGCCAAATCCCCCCCAAACAGATCATAATTAGAGGATCTCGTGTGTACAATTCTACCTTTCAGACTGCAACAATTTTTAGGGGATAATGACACGGTAAGTTATTCAGGCCTGGCAAGAAAGACAAATTATATCAAACTGGGAGAAGATGGGCATATAACAGAATGCAGAAGAGGCTTCATTGACCCAGAATGGCAAAACACGGTTGTGGGTATGGCAAAACACATTGTGTAGTAAGTTGATGTTCTTGACTACCAGCCACAGTTAATTGGCACACCTTCAGGAAGTAGATCTCTTTTCAAAACAGACCAAAAACAGATACAACATTACTCTCACCTGTATTCCAACGTCATTTGGGGTTGTGTTTTTTGTTTTTTGTTTTTTTTTTTTTTTTGAGTCGAAGAGAGAGAAGGAATTGTAGCTATATCTCCAGGAATTACGGAGCCCAGAGAGCATATCAATCATGTGGATTTCATATCAGTCCCTATAAGGAAATGGCTCAGAATGCTGATCCCCAGGTAGCCAGACACATAGGCAACCCTTGAAAATGAAGAATCAGGTGGCATCCGTGGCTATGGATTAGCTGGCATTCACCTGTTCTTGGATTTCCTTTTGCAAATGAAAGCTTTATGCCCTGAGTATCTCAGATTGCCTCACCCCCTCAAAGTGAAATGTCACGCAGACCTTCTGACCCAGTAGGTCTCGTGGTCCCGGCCTGGGAACGAGAACATTTTCGCAACTATCTGCCGGGGCAGGTAATCATTCGCTCATTAATCGCAGCTACTTGATCACGGCTTGACAAACATTCTCATTTGCTTCTGGGGTTGGTTCTGCACAGGTCCCCTTGCCAAAAGAGATGCTGCCTCTACGTATGAGTGCTTGTTGACTTAATTAAGGAAAGAGCTCTGCTCGTCAGCAAAAGGGAGAAGGGAGCCCAAGCACATGGAAGGTAACTCCGCCAGCAAAACTAGGGTGACCCAAAAGAAGGCAGTGGTGGCCAGTAGGAAGGCATCAGAGGTGTGCTCACCGTTGATCTGATTTCTTTTTATACTACTAGGACTTTTAACCATGAAACTGCCTGCACACAGCTCCGGTCCAGCCCGATTGGAACACACTGTTGGCACCTGCTCCTTGTCTACGTGCTGTGCTGGGGAGCAGGGCTGAGCCCAAGCTGCTGTGGGGTCCACCGTCTTCAAAAGGCAATGACAACAGTGGCCTCCTGGCCCTCCAAAGTCCCCGCAAGATGAATGAGTGGAGATGACTTTGGGGGCTGGGCTGGCAAAAAGCAAATTAGGATTTTGGCAGAGGACACCCAGCCCCTTGCCGTTGCCCCCATCTGCCTTGCTTCCCTCATGCCTCCCAAGACCCAGATGTCATGGGGGCTGAGGGTGGAACCCATCTGCCCTGTGCAGGAAAATGGCATTTCTTCTTTGCTGCTGCAATATGGATTCCGGAGTCTCCCGCCTAAAAGGAAAGCTATGGCGGTGGGCAGGGGGCAGTGTTGAGAAGGAAGGGAAGACCTACCCCGGGGCATCGCTCAAAGCGGGATGCATGGTTTAGTAATATTTGCTACAACTGATAAGCAAGGAACTGCCCTGAAGCTGGTTGCTTCTCTGTTTCCCAAAACAAAATGATTATCTTTCCTTTCCGTGTCGCTCAGTCATTAATTACATCACTGTCCCTTGATATCATAGTCAACGTAGCCACCTCATAAGCTGGAAATGCTTAGTGTTAAACTATGAGAAGCAGAGACTTGATCAGGTAAGAAGAAATCTAAGAGCAAATCCCTACTGTGTTTGTAGGAAAAAAATAATGAAGGCACCGACCTGTTAAAAAGCCCAGGTACAGTAGGTGCATTCGGATGCAACAGAAAAGAAGCTAAAACAGAAAGTCCCAGTGTGAGCTTAGTATTTCCTTCCGTTTATGTAACGCTTTGTACTTGTCCAGGTAATTTCGCCTATCTCGGGTCATTCCTGTGAAGGACAGAGAGAAGGAAGGGTGTATTATCTCTACTGAACACATGGAGAAACAAGGGGGCATAGAGATTTAAGGATGCTTTGAATAGCCCCATATCCAACCTCTGACTCCTCTTTTCGTGATGCCCTCAGTATCCCCAAGGTCCACTGTGTTTCTTGGGACCGTGAATTTCATATGTCACTCATTTGTCTCTGATCCACATTTTCAGTTCCATTGTCACCTTCTCTGCTATTACATCCTTGCCAGCGGCTGGCCAGTGCAAGATTGTCCTAGGGGCTCAGTGCACATTTGTCTCTGTTTTCCTTATTGGCTAAAGGACAAGCAAATGTGATTCTGTTCTGTCTCCCCAGATAGGCAGGACCAGAGCCAAGGAAGTAAGCAGAGCAGGGGGCTCTTGGCTTCCTCGATAGGGTGACACTGTAAGGCAAAGCCAGCAGTGATTAACAACCTAAGGACCTCAGGAATGCAAAGATGGAAAAGGGACTTTCTGGAAGGCTCAGGTGAGCCTGAGGGTGGTTGTTACAGTACCGTTTTGTCATTGTCGGCAAACTGCCCTCTTCCTCTCCTGCACCGGGCACTGCATTTGGCACAAAAAAATACTTAAGAGGCACAGACAGTCCCCAGCTGGGTGTGTTCCAAGTTCATCTGTTGCAAAGTCAAGAATGCGTGTTGCCAAGTAGCATTGTTATAGATGGGGGAGGGGAGGGGTGTTCCCAAACCAACTAAAAAATAAAAAATCTATTTAATGTATACATGGGGCTGGCAAACTTTTCCTGTAAATGGCTAGATAGTAAATATTGGAGGCATTGTGGGCCATATGGTCTCTGTCACACATCTTTTTTTTCTTTTTTTTGCCTTTTTTTTTTTTTTGGATGATCCTCTAAGAACATAGAACCCATCCTTAGTTCATAGGTCATTGCATAAAAAACAGGCCGTGGGCCAGATACAGCCCATGGGCTCTACTTTGCCGTCCTTGATCTATGGCATCTCTAGCTTATGGTATAGGAATACTAATAATAATGTCAAGCAGTGGATTTTAGTGTCTAGCTTACAAGCATCTTTTTAAAAAAAATATGCCATTGATACATCTCCGATTGACTACGTTAGTATTTCCAACCTTCGTGATTTGTTGGAGGGTGCCAAGTTCATACGTGGCGGGGGGTTGGGGGGGGCGGCTTGCTCCATGTAACCCACTCACCCAAAAGACATATTTTAGTTCATCACTGCAATTTGCTATCCGGGCACGAGGACAAGAGGGAGGCACCAACCACCCCTTCCCACTTTCGGGTTCTGTAGAAGAAGCAGGCTGCAGAAGCTCCGGGAGTCTACAGGGAGGTTGGGGCAGGGGCGGGGGTCTTTCAGCTTCTCACACCACTGGCAAAATCTCCCAGCACAATCCATCTGACTCCGCAACAATCAGTGAGTGCCATTTGACCGTGACCGGTGTGAAATCCCTCCAAGAGCACTGAGGCCTGCTGAAGTGGGGGTCCCTAGAGGCTTTGGGGGCCTCACTTGGCTCTTGGGAAGGCCTTCAGATCATAGCACCCTGCACCAGGAAATTCGAGGGTCCACCCTGGGGATCCCCAAGAAGGAGGGTACAGAAAGAGGTGCAGGAGGGAAAGGATATCTTCCAAAGACAAATACTAGCTTCTAGCAGGACTTCTCCCTCTCTTCCTCATCCTTTTCCTTCTTCTTTCCCTGTTTTTCATTTTTGGTTACATCTGACATGACCTAACTAAACTCAAAATGGCATTGCTGTGGGGAAACACTTAACCCTCCCCTGTGATGACAAAGCCATGTTTCTCGAAGTTAGCATGCTATCGGAGGGACTTCCTTCCCCGTCCCCTCTCTGGTCCTGCTGGGCAGTGAAGGGGAAGAATATGTTGTCAGTTGGACACAAGGTGTGCAATTCTGGTGGCCTAGGGTAACGTCCACAGTGTTGAGAGATGAGACTCTGCAGCAGGGCCAGGGGGTAAGGCATGGAATGGGAGTGGGTGCAGAACTGGTAAGGAAGGACCTGGAGATATCAATAATTATATCAGTAATATATATAATAATGTAGCAATACCAAAAATATCAGTGCTAACACCAGTGCCTACGTTGGGCACAGCAAGGAAGGCTTGGGCCACACTACGTGGCCACTTCTCTTCCCTCTCCATCCCCTTCCATCTTGGTCCTTTCCCTCTCTCCTTTCCAGTTTCCCTTCCATATCCCTGCCTCTCTCTCTACATCATTCCACCCTCTACTATTTTTTAAACTTATGAGCAATGAATGCTGGGGTAAGCACCCTTGTCCCAGAAGGTGCCTGTTCCCCTGGGATACGGTGCTCCGTGCAGAGTTCTGGGTGACAAGGGGGGGTTTCCCTCACTTCTCCCGTCCCCTCCCCTAGTCAAGCCTGACACGGCAAGCTCAGATATCTGGAGCCTCCAGGGAGCCCCAGGCAGAAGATGGGTCCACAGAGCGAGGTACACTTCAAGCCCCTCCCCCAGGACTTGAACATGTGCCCCCATTGCGGTCTTTCTGTTCTTGTACTATTAGTTCCAAATGAAGGGTGCAAACACAAAGTGCTGGTGCTCAGGGGTGGTTTCTGGGTTATTTCTCTCCCTATCCACAGGTAAGCATCTCTTTTATCAGTGCCACCTCTCACTCTGACGTTTCAAAAGTCTTTAGTGAGCCCTACAATGTCACCTTCTCTTTCTCTTCTGCATTGTTTGTCTCTTGCCTCTGTGTGCCTTTACTTTTCACTTCTCCTCTTAGCCCTTAGGGCCTTCGAGACCATAATTAATCCCAAAGTAAACTTGGTTTCATGTCAGCATTAAGCAATGATTGTTCCCTCAGAAGGTACACCCTAGGCAAAACTCAACAAAACTCAACTGGGGGAAAGGTGCTCCTTCTCATGTGGTGCTCCCACCCCTGACCCGGTCCCCACCAGCCCCTCCGCTCCTAGAACTTACCCATGGATTCCTTCTATTCTTTCATCATAACTTTGGGCCAGGAAACATTCTTCTTTACGCAGAGGGTGCTCTCCTACCCAGTGTGCTCCTGCTTCTGCTGACGCGGCTCCGTGCATTTGTAATCCCCCTGTAGTAGTCTGCTGGGGCTGCCATAGCAAAGTACCACTGACAGAGGGGCTTCAACACCAGACATTGATTCTCTCGCAGTTCTGGAGGCTGGATGTCTGAGGTCAAGGTTCTGCAGGCTTCTTTCTTCTGTAGCCTCCTTCCTTGGCTTGCAGATGGCCGCCTTCCCCCAGCGTCTACACATCACCTTCCCTCTGTGTGTCTGTGTCCTAATCTCCCCTTTTTCTCAGGACACAGATTGGATCAGGGCCCACCCCAATGACCTCATTTAACCTAAACTGCCTCTTTAAAGATCCTTTGTCCAAATGCAGCTATATTCTAAAGTCTTGGGGATTAGGGCTTCAACAGACGAAATGGGGGGGGAGGGGAGAGTAGGGGAATTTAGCTCCTAACACTTTCCTCCCCACTCTGTCCTTTCTGCCCATGAAAACCTATCCAGATTTTTTCTTCAAATCAAAAGTTCAAATTCAGCCCTTCCTGACCATCCTCTCCAAATTCTCTCTAGATTGGGCCTGACAACCAATTGTGCACTTTATTTTTTCATCCTTCTGTTCCTTTTTAAAAAATCTATCTATATATTTTTTTCACTTTAAAATGTACTTTACACTGTGCCTCTACAGGTTCTGTCTTTAGATGAAACCTCCTGGAGAGCAGGAGCTGTCGTGTGTCTTTGGATGCCCAGAGCAGTGCACAGCCCCTAGGGGATCCTATCTAAGGAGCAGGGCCCCTCCTGAGCAAGCAAGCAGACAGGAGATGAAGAGGGACATGGGACCAGAGCCAAGCGCTAGTTACAGGAAGGGGCTGGAAGATCAAGTCCAGGGCCTTGGAAATGCCAGATGATGCACCAGGACAGCTCAGGTAATAGTTACTGGGCTTCTGAAAAGTTACAGTGAGATTCTAATCAGGGGTGCCGAGCACAGCAGTGAGGAAGTCCAGGTTAGCTGCCATCTTGAGTCGGGCAGGCATAGGATCCCCTGGGAGGCATCTGCATGCAGGAAAGCAGACCACCACCAAGGAAGGGGACAGAACCTAGACCCTGAGAGCAAAGTGAGACAGAGATAAATGGGGTGAACAACCAACAGCAGAACCCAGTCCCAGGAAATGGGTCACTGAGGAGCAGACTGAGGGAAAGATCACCACTGGGTCCCAACCCCAGCGATGGGTGAGTTCATGCTATGTTTCAACGTCTGCTCTGCACCAGGAGCCGCTTGAAAAATGAACGCCAATGAGCCTTTGGGTAGCTTTTCCTCCACTGTCTCCCAGCCTAGAAAGAGTAGAGGAAAGGAAGCTACACTGACTTGGCTGGATGTGTGGATGTAGATGGTCATTCCCTGCTAAAAGGCATTTTAATTCTGACCTTCTGAAGACCACCTCCCACTATTCCTGTCCCAGGCCCTCAGGGACTATAGTATACAGTCATTGCTGCTCCTGCCTCTCGGGGAATGCTGCCCACCCTGTGTGGTTTCAGACTATCTCGGCCTGGTCACCTTGCTTCTGTTGGGAAATCCAGTCCCATTTCTGTTTTATCCACCCACCTAAGCCTTTTATTGTAGACGAATTGTTCGCCCGCAAGGTGCTTCTCTGACAGCCACGGGGTGATGTCTTCTCTTCTGCCTGGTTCCTGCTGGGAAGCCAGGAGCATTTATCCTCACTTGGAAGGACTGGGACTGCTCTAACTGCATAGCACGTACTGTTGTGCTTTCTGGGCAAGGAACTTGGGTTTCCCATCCCCCTGCCCCCTCCCTGGGGCACATCTCTTACTGGAAGGGTTTCTGGCCCCACAGTATCTATCACAATGGAGCAGCCTTGTTGGCTAAGAGTTTGTGCTTCAGAACAGCTTCAATCCAATCTAGAAATTACAGGAGGAAAAAAAATCACATGAAAAGCCAGGGCCTACCAAAGTATTAAGTGTGTTTAAGGCCAAACCATCCCAAAACATTGGGATATATTGATTGAGTGTAGCAATGGCTTATTGATTTTTCTACTAAAACACAACCACAACAGAAAAGACGACAACAAGAAACTTGTCTTTCTTCCCCAGTCTGGTCCTCATTCCTTTTGCTAAACTCAGCCTTATCTTCATAATGAAAAGGTTTCAGCTTTGCAGCTTGGCTAATTGAAGTCTCACTGGTTGGGAGGCCCTTGGCTCATTAATCAAAAGCTGAGCACGAATGCTTTGCAGTCCACAGCACCTCCCCCACGCAGCCCCTGTGCCCTAGCAGAGGTGACAGTCCTTGCAAAGAGCAGAGAAAGAGGGAGCATTGACGGATAGGTAGCTTTAATCAAAAATAAGGCTGCCCAAATGCAACCTGACGAGAAGGCTACTCAAGTAAGATGATGAAATGTTTGTAAGAACAAAACAAGCAAGTATTCCAAATGTTCGAATAACAGCTCATTGTTAGTTGTCTCCGTACTTTCTTAAGAGAGGCAAACGTTGGCTAGAGACTAACTGGATTAAAAAGGGGGGTCCCACGCTTGCTTTTGTCCCCACCTCCAGCAGCTCCCCCTACCCTCGGCCTTCACTATTGTGAACATCGTGTCCGATGCCGACACCGCAACTACAACCCGTGGTCACTGACATTCTGCAACAGCAATTCTTGCCTCGGCTTTTACAGCCTGAATCACAACACATGCTTTCTTCATCAGATGTGGAGGGAAGAAAATAGCTCCTTTTGTCTCTGGGGCATAACAAGTCCCAGGCAGCCCACTTTCCAGTAATACCGCACCTACTTAACCCAATATTGCAGACAACGAAATGAGCGTGCTCCATACGGGGCACTGTGATAAAGTATGCGGAGAGTAAGTAGGAGAAATTACACTTAGAGCATCTACTCTGTGCCAAGTCCATCGCGCATTCAGATATGGTGAAATGTAAGATTTTTCAGTCACTTTACAAAAGAAGTGTTTTCACAAGAGAACCGAGAAGAGCCGTGGCCTGGGAGCCACAAGGCCGGGGCTTAATTTCAGGCCCCCATCTCTGTACCCACCTAAGTGATCCCGGACAAGTCATTTGACCTCCCTTGACTGCGTTTTCTCACCTGGGACATGGGGCAGGCAAACGAACTAGCACACGTGAAAATGTCTCATGGGCTGATAAACCGTATGAAATCATCGCGGGCACCCAACAAACGCTGGCACCCTTTCCCTGTCTTCATTTCCCCTCCCAAACACTATATAAATAGAACATTATTATAAGTTACATCACCTTTAAGGTGTCTTAAAGCACCGAGAGCTCCCCGTGCAAGAAACAATGGGGTAAATCTCTCACTTTCCTTTGCTTTCTACCTCGGTTCAGACTGATCTGTGTCCAGACGTGGGTCTTCACTAGTTCAAGGCACTAATAGCGCTTTCATTCGAAAGTCGCAAGAGGTGTTATACCATTGCCTGGGTGCTATCATTCCTAAATTTAGAATGCGGGCACCTAATCCCAAGTTTCAGTTATGTACACCCCGCCTCCCCCCCCCCACCATCTACCACAACTATGCTATTTTCTTGGGGTTGGAAATTTCCCTACCAGAGCATTTTGTTTTAATTTTTAAAAAATCAGACCCACTGTACTAGTTTACAGCTTTTCACCAAGTTCTCAGATTATAGACAGCCTAGAACGAGAGTCCCCAGTGATGGTGATTGCAATCTTTCTCAAATTAACTGCTTACTTGGCAATAGGAGGCATTGTCTTACTGTGGTCTGAAAGACACTACATAGCATGCAGTCCTAATATAAAAGGTGTGTGAGTGTAATTACATAAACGATGTTCTAAGAAAGAGAAGTAATGTTGACCCCTGGAAAACAGTAGAACATTTGAAGCACAGTTTGGGATTAAAACCATCTAAAGAAATAGGGCACCAGCAGGCCTGGGTGACTATCAGAAGTTTATGCAAGACAAAATAGCAAATTCCCAGGCATGCCCTCCAAGGCAGTTTTGATTTCAGCCAGACTTGAAACCCACATCACGGGAACACCAAGTCAATCTCAGCTCTAATTTCAAGTTGCCAGTGAGCGCCTTGGCACTTCTGTGGACCCCCTTAAACGATCTCTGGGACCCTTCCGGGCAGGTGGCTCCACAGGAAAATCCATACCGCAAGCTCCGCCCATCGTGGCTCAGTCTGTGTCGGGCAGGCAGCCATCTTGAGAAGCTGTGTTTGACAGGGACCTGCTGCCATCTCCGGGCCAAATGGTCTCTTGTGACTCGGAATCTCAAACTTGCTTTAAACGGAGGGGGAAAAGTCACTTTTGGGGATGAAGTTCTTGGCACACTCTGCTTTGTGTAAACACAGTCTATGGCTATTTCGGTCTTCTGGGTTTTGAGAAGCCGGGCAATGGCAAGGGTGAACGGGTTGGTGCTGGCCTAAATTACAAAGAAGAGTTTTTTTCATTCTTTCAGTGCTAGGGGAAGGAAAACTGAGAACATCGTCTCATAGGGAGCAGAATGGGACTGGGTTGGCCAACAGGGAAATAAATGTGGGCCTCAGTTTACAAAGAACCAGCTCTACCAAAGTTTGAACTTGTGAAAATGGATACATTGGGTTTGTAGTAAGAATTCTTACTCTACAGAATTTTGGTCGTGTTGACTTTCGAAAATGGATACATTGGGTTCGTAGTAAGAATTCTTACCCTCTACAGTTTTGGTCATGTTTACGCATGATGCTTAGTATATTGAAAGTATTAATGTAAGTCATTAAAGGTCAATGTGCCTTTTTTTTTTTTTTTTTTTTTTTTTTGAGGAGGCATACATCCATCACATGAAGCCAGCTTCATGGCCGTGAGTGCTGTCCTCATGGTCAAATGAAGGGGGTGCCAGCCCACCCCCCCGCTTCCTGCTACCCACTGTCTTTTGAATCCTCCTCAGAAATCTGTAAGTCTTACCTGCCACATGGATTTACTTCTTTGTTGAACATTCACCTGACTAAGACAAAAGTCTAACATATTACTCTTGTCATTACTGGGACAATAGTGACTGAAGGAGAGGCTGTGGATGTAAAAATAAGAGAGAAAAGCAGGTTTGGGGGAGAAATAGTGCAGTGTTTTGAGAGTCAGCATAGTACAACTTCCTCTGTTGCATTCTTAAGCTCCCTTTGTGTCCCTCAAATTCTAGCATGTCTGTAAAAGCACAGGAGGCCATGCTGCAAAACCAGATCACCTTTTTCCAAGGGAAGCTGTCATTGCATACAGCAGTTCTTTCCCTCCTATGTCCATTCTGTAATATTCCATGAGGGCTCCAGGCTCAGCTCCAGACAGTGGAGGAAACAAGGGTGGACACATGATCCTCCCTCTCAGGGTGCCTGTGGTCTACGGAGAGGACAGGAAAGTCAACAATTGTAGTAGAACGTGGTAAGCTCCGTGACACAAGAACTCACGCAAGGCCAGGAGAGTTTAGTGTAAGGCACTAAAGCCACCCTCGGAGTCAGGCTTTTCAAAAAGGGTGGACCTCTCATTTGGATCTTGGAGGACAAAATGGAGTGGGAAACAGAGGGAGTCGTTCCTAGCAAGTAAGGAATGAACCCGTGCAAAGGCCCAGGGGCTGGTGAACCTCAGGTATGTGCTGGGGTTGCCTCCCCCTCCAGTCTGTCGGGGCACATGGAAATCAGCCTCACATTTCATGGTGGCCAGTTGGCTCTGCAAACCCCATTCCCCAGGTTCCGTGCAGGAAAACCATGCCTGGTTTTCTTCTTACTCTGTTTAAACCAAGGATGAACCAAGGAAGAGCCAGTAAATAATGAACCAGCGGCTTTCCTGTTAGAGCTCCTATGTTTGGCCTGGCTGAGTATCGAAAAGCCTTGGTTTCTCAATTGTCTGATTCTCTTTGTTTTCAAGACTTAACACAGCATTACAGTGGGATGGCTAAACAGAAAAAAAAAGTCTATTTCTTTCTCATTGTGCAAATAAACATTTGTTGAACCTGAATCATTAAGAATAACCAAATGCTTTGGAAGTCTTTGCAAACAAGTCTTACATGATGCAATTCAGTGTTTTTTTTTTTTAATTGAAGAATTGTTTTTAACAAGGAAATGTTGTACAGTATTAAAATAAAGTGTTTTCCCTACCACCACCACCCCCCCCCCCCCCCACACACACACAATGCAGAAAATAAATGGATCACTACAGACCCACGAGGCTGGCTTTCACAACATCCATCATTGAAGGGTCGGTATCTTATGCTGTATCAGGACACCGCCATAGTAGCTAAGGGTACCTGGGAGATTTTGCAAATCAAATGCAGCAGAGGTGGTGGGAGAAACTGAAACAAAAATGAAGACCTTGGAACTGCATTTCTACAATCAATTAACGACTGGGAAGGACTTGACTTGCTGGGGCTAAAGAAAATCATTCTGGAAGTTCATTTTGTCTGTGAACTCAAAACTGTATTTTAGTAAATAAAGCTGATGCTGTTCAAACATGAACCCCGTGATATTTCCTGGCTTACGGCAGCTTTTCTGCTTGTCTACTCATTAGATGTGTTAAAAATACAAACATGGCATTTCCACTTTGCCAGAGAAGCAAATGTGGGCTGAATGGCTGATTTTCGCTGCTACGCTTTTCCTGTAACCCTTAACAATTGTTGCGGTGAATAAGGCCCCTGTAGGGATATTTGCCAACTATGCAGTGTTCGTGGACCATGCCACCTTCTCCAGGTTTCAGTACTTGGTTGAGTTGATATCACCACCTTTCCCTCCATGTAACAAACAAAATTCATCTGAACCTCGCTGAGAGTTTGATATGTGTTCTTTGCTCTAAAAGAGAGAATTCTCTCCTAAGTCAGATAAATATGTTCATGCGTGTGAATTGTTATACTTGAACTTGCTGCTGCATTCCGTACTAATGCATATATATGACACCCAAGCTGACTGTGATTGCTTCTGAAGCATCTAATTCCTTTTAAATGGATTCAGTATCTTTGGAATGTGCTGTTTAGGTGTTTCTGAATTTTCTACATGCCATTTTTACAGGTTCATTTGTTTTATGGTACGATGTGGTGAACAATCACATTGATTCTTTTTTTTTTTTTGAAGAAAACAAATGTACATATGACTAGGCAGATGAATAAATTATTGAAAAAATATACTTTATGAATCATACAGCCCACTGTTTAAAAGGAATTTATTTCATTTGTTTAATAAAGTGGCTGTTCAAGTCATAAGCATTTATATTGCCCTTCTAAATATGGATGCCATAATATTTAAGTGTCGGTGAATATTGATGTATGTTCCCTAATAAAATATCTTAAACCTCTGTCTTTAGATGCACAGTGCCTTAGTTCTTCGATCGTAATGTGTTGTTAACATGTTGGCTGAAAAGTAGAGTGGATACCTCAGAGAAGGAGAGTCAGGTTTTGACCAGCTCAAGAGCGTAGGTGGTCCATAAAATACACTGGTTGGCGGCATTCACGGCACAGGTAAGAGCCAAAATAGAACCACATCATCTGGTGTAGAGGCAGGGGAAGGTAGTAGTGAAAAGTGAGACCCAGAAGAATATTGAATCGACATCTGTAAGGCTGGGCATATTAAGTGACCCAAAGCCAGGGCAATAGGTTATGGGGAACTAGCCGTCAGAGAAGGTCATGGGCAAGAATGGTTCAAGGGGAGTTTTTCAGTGGAAATTCTTGCCTGCCCATGCTCTCACAGCCTGGGAGCCCCAGGGCTACGCTTTTAGCCCCATTCCCTCAAGGTAGCACACTGGCATCACTGGGGACAAGAAGGCTGGGGTCAAACTGTCACAGGCTCCAGATTCCTTTAGCCACTTGCCAAAGCTGTTACTTAATATGTTTGAATCTTTGTTTCCTCTTCTCAAAAATGGGGACAATTACTGTACTTCACTCAGATTATTGCTAGCATAATAAAATAAAATGCTTCCTGTGAAATGTTTGGAAGAATGTCCGACATCCGGTGAGCACCCAGCAATTTTCATTGTGACTGCTCAGGAGTGTGACCGTGGCCTTCCTGGTGATGAGGGCTCATTATTTTTTTGCCCAAAGCCCTTAGCATCTAAGTCAAATGATAGTGCCGCGTCTCCTATACCGATCTGGGTTTTTGCCAAATGGTGTCGTATCCTGCAGATGCTTTGCTGGTCACATTCCAGGCCCCCGTCGTCGTCATGGTGGTGGCTCTACTCCCTGAACCCCCACAGAGGGTGGGCAGGGGAGGGCAGACACAGGACGGGGGAGGGGGAGCATCGTAAAGTAAATGAAAGTTTGTCGTTGCTCAGGCTTTCTTTTCACAGACCTTGGAAGTGACATGACTAGTTTGTAGACCAGGATCACCAGGTCTAAATTAGTTAACTAATTTAGGTTTTGCCCCAGGATATAGATTATGGAAGAGAGAGAAAATGGAGACATGGTCAGTTTTGTCACTGATTGCTTTCTATGAAGGTGGGGGAATAATGTGAAATAAAGGGGCCACGATGACACGAGGGCTTTGTCTCTGTTTACATTGTTCCACGGCTAACATTTACTATGGAAAGCCCTATTCTAACTGGTTCCAGTACATCATCTCATCTAATCCTCATAACAATCCTGTAAGGAAGCGCTGGGAATCGATTAAGGTCCATTTGGCTGGAACAGAATACCCGGAGAAAAGTAGCTGACACAGTAAGAAAATGGATACTATCGTCAATAATTTGGCATGAAAACATTCATCTTTGCCAAAACGCTCTGGAATCAAACCGCCTGGGTTTGAATCGTAGCCAGGGGGGTATGTCAGTAAATGTTTAGCAACCACATCTCCGGGAAAAAAAATTAAAACGAAAAAAACACCATGTGCAGTATTTGCCAATTTCTGTGGTGTAAATTCTCCCACGCAGACAGATATCAAGCCACCAAAATGACATCATGGAATATAGTTTTGGGAACAGATGTACGCGGTTGTCTCTTTGGAGCCTGTACAAGCCACACCACGGATCCCACCTCTGCCCTTAGTAGTGTGTAGCCTAAGCCTCTCTCTGTGTTCGTTTCCTCATCTGTAAAATGGGATAATGAGAGCACTTTCCTCATTGGATTGATACGCATAAAAAATTTCTGTGCTTAGCATACAGTAGTGCTTAGCGCACAGAGCAGAGACCGTCTCCAAAGAGCAAAAGTGTTCATCCTTACTCAATTCCTAGTGCAGCAACTCCTCTGAAGCGTGTGTGGCAGTATTGTGATCCTTTTTCAGACATTATATTGCATTGACTCTGCCCCCTGCGATCCCCCATTGAATTCGCTCGTCTCGGTTTCTGACTGCAAAGTCTCTCACCGCAACTCTGCCCTTTTGCATTTTTACTTCAACCATTTAATGATCCCATGAACCAGTTTTCTCAAAGAGCCTCTTCATGCCATACCGTTCTGCCAGCCAATTATTAGTATCTCTCCTGTTTATAAATGCAAATTGCCTCCAACAGAGTTTATGAAAAATAATTATTCTGTTGTAGGTGGACAGAAAAACCACTCTCCGTGCCCAGTCTCCACACTGTTATTATGTTCTCATCCATATTCTCTTTCAAAAATAATATATGTACATGACAAACTGACTACACAAAAGCACTACAGAATCAGGGGATTGGGATGAGTTTGGGGCTCCTGAAAACTACCACAAGCCACTCTGTAGTTCTTTTCTGAAGGAACAAAGCCCAGAAAAACAAGAACCAAATGGGAAACAAAGTATAACTTATTAATCCCAAAGTTTTTTTACACTACCTTGCTTGCATCTAAAATGTCCAGATTTGGGGCATCTGGGTGGCTCAGTCGATTAAGCATCTGACTCTTGATTTCAGCTCAGGTCATGATCTCACAGTTTGCAAGTTCAGGCCCCACATCGGGCTCTGTACCTAGCATGAAGACTGCTTTGGATTCTCTCTCTTTCTCTCTCTCTCTCTCTCTCAAAAATAAATAAATACACCCCAAGAAATAAATAAATAAAATGTCCAGATTTGAAGAACAAACTCCAATGTCCACTTCCATCCAGCCCCATGAGCAAGGAAGGCATTGGTAGGAAAGCTGAAATTGAAAGTATAATTATGGCCACACCTACTTCTCCAAGTGAGGCCAGGATCACAAGGCAATGGGGATGGAAACCGGAAGAGGAAGGGCCAAATCCTGCTCCCTAAGAACGCAAGGTCCCAGAGTGTACATTTCTCCTCAGCGTGGTAGAGGTGGCGGTCATAAGGGCAATGGACAACAGTGAAAAGGAAAGCTGAAGTCTCTTCCTTTCTATGAGTAAAGATAAAAATGCAAGAAGAGAAGCACTATCCTCCTCATAGGTATACCATAGCTGGGTATAAATTGAAAAGTAATATTTTCGCCTCCTTCCCTACTCCCCCAAGCTAACCACCACCACCATTTTCTTGTGAATCCATTCATTCATGTGAATCCAACATGTATCTATTGAATATGCGTCATATGCCAGGCATCATCCCAGGGATACATTAATAAAACAAAGCAGGGGGAAAAGGCTTGCCTCATGAAACTCCCATTCTAGAGCATCTTCCAGAAATGTTCTATGTACAAGCAAACATCTGGATCTTTTAAATATGTTTATAAAAGCAGACTAAGCCACAAAGTCTGATCTGTTACAGTAGATGCATTTTTAATAGTTTGGTGATTTAGCAGTTGGTTGATGCCTGATTATCTTAGATCTCTGAGCTTTTGCCTTAGCAAACAACTCGCAAAGTTAATTAAGCAAAATCCCATCTCTTGCCCTTTGGAAAGTTACAGTGTGATATCATGTGTCCTAAAAGATTTTGAGAGCTTATTTTAGAGCTTCTAGCATATTTAGGGGCCCATAAACTTATTTCAACAGTGTTGTCACTGCTTGAAACATTTTTGGAACTCTTCAGAGATTGCCTTTGGGATCAATTTATGTACGGTTCCTCCCCTAAAAAATCCTGTGTATTACCACAAATAGTACTAGACTGGACCATGAAAGGTCTTTCTCCAACACGGAAGGTGAGCCTTTCAGCTGGGAGACAACTTCAGAGGTCGGCACTGTTTGACTCTGTGTGTGACTGGTGCCAACGCCTTGGCCAGACTCCTCTGTCATCCTGTTGGCCCAACCCGAGCTGGGAGAGTCAAACCACTATAAAAAGCCATTCTGCATAAATTCAGTGGAAAAAATTAGGTCAATGGTTTTCAAACTGGAAAAAACAAAACAAAACAGTGCAATCTTTTCTTTGGATGGAATCTTACACAGAAGCCCAATATGCAGGACAAAGAAAAGCAGAACAGTCTGGAACGATGGTGGGGTAGGGTAAAACCCCAACCACACACAGCCCCCAACACACACATGCCCTCCCCCTGATGACCCCTGAGGGGTCCCTGCAACACTCTTAGGACCCCCTGGAATAAGACGTAAGCACCACTGAACTGCATATTCTCCTGGGGCAATGGGTATCTTATCTTCCCATAACCATGGCACATAGCACTCAGCACATAGCTATTCCCAAGAGGGAATATAAAAGGGTTTAGGGGGCCCGGTGTCTCCTTAAAGAGCTCAGTTTTTAAGAAGCCTGCTAAAGATTAGTAGAGGGCAAAAAACCAAAGATAACTACCAAACAGAGGCTCATATCTCCAAGAATGATTTCCTGAAGGTTGAAATGCAGAAAGTATAGAATTTAACGAAGACCACCCAAAGAAACAGAGGCATGCTAACTCTTTGAATTAATAACGTGATACGGAAGGGATAGGCCCACAGTCAGGGTGAATGGTGTAATGACAACTAATGACAGAGGGCAAGGCTGATACTCAATTTCCATTTTGTTCCCTTCTTCTTCAGCAGAGAGGATAATCTAGTTACAAAGGAGAAAAGTAATGGATACGCATTTGAGCAGAAATCCGTGGGAATCATGACCAAGGCAGGTGGGGAGGTCAGAGGAGGGCCTGGCTCAGGAGCAGTGGCAGCGTGGTCGGGACCCATGGAGGGGGAGGAACTGGGTCTCTGAGGGTCCCAGTGTCCACCAGCCACCTTCCCTCAGCATGTTCCGAATCAGTTGAGGAAAATATTGACCAGGGAGTGGCAATTAGTTAACGCTTGTTTACTACTTACCAGGGGACAGGTATTGTTCTGAGTGTTTTGTATATACTAACTCATCAAATGCTCCCGACTAACCTATGAAGTAGATTATTTTCCCCCTCTTCTAGAAGAGACACTCAGGCCCAGCAAGGCCTAGAAGTTTGCAAAATGTACACATCAGTTAATGGCAAAGATAGAATTTGAACCCAGTTTCTCAGATGACAGAGACCAATCTCTTAACCAATATGCCATGAGGGCTCTGGAAATTGGACTGTCGGGGCAGTTGTTAGTGAAGCTCCAAGTTGGAGGTTAGAGGTTACATCCATAGGCAGATGAGCTTTGTGAGGGGCTGCCCACAGGCAATGGGGGCCTCAGGGCACGTGGGGTGGGGATGCCACCCAGGAATGGCACAGCCTGGAAGGACAGAAGGAGACCGCTGCTCCCAGAGACCAGCTCACCAGATTAAAGGATTAAAAAATTCTGAGCTGGGCCTATGCTGTTTGTTTCTTCCAACTTCTTCAATCAGATGAAGTTGCTCCGTGGGATGATGGAAGGGAAGACAAGAAAGAGGGAAAAGCCCCTCCCTCTAACCCTGAGCACATAGGAAGCTTGGGAAAGTCGGGGAAGCATTGGGCCCCGCATGTCCAGGAAGAAGCAAAAATTCAGGGCAGTGCGAGGACCCAGTGATAAAGCAAAGTGGGCAGGCTCACTCCCTGCAAATAGTCTAAAACCAGGAGACATCCCGGGATTCAAGAGGCTGCCAAAAATGAAAGTGAGGGCTGGTCAAAGAGTCAGCACCTATGTCATTCATGACATGACTTCGAACACTGTTATGTGACAGGCACTTTACGCACGCGGCCCAACCTGCCCTTTACAGCCAGCTTTTAACACACACAGTCTGCTCCTTTCACAGATGAGGAAACCTAGGCATGGCGGGATCTAAGCACTTGTTCAGCTTCCCAGCTGTTGAATGCCAAAGCCACGTTTCCTCCTGGCTTATAGTAAACCTCACTTTCCGACAAAGAAGGAAGAGAAACTCGCTGCAAGGCAACAATATGCAAATGCTACTCTGAATTACAACACTGCTTCTAAAATTCTCCATTTCGTAAAATAAAGCTTTTAACACAATGCTTAATGTGGCTTCTCTGCAAACGAGTATTCGATACCTACAGTTGACAATATTCCCTCTTCCCAAAATTAGGACATGCGGGTTTTGAGACAAAGTAGGGTCTTTAGCTGTGGGGCATCCCTGGACACAAAGTTGTTCAAGGACACTTGTCCCCAGTTCACAAAGCAAAGGTCATCAGCTTAATTAACACTGTCCTATGCTCAGCTACAGTAAGGAGCCCCCAAACTAATTTCATAATCCCATAAGTGAACTGGTACAACTTCTTTCCTGACTTTCTAGGAGGAAACCATATGAGGGACCCAGTACCAATAAAATGTGAACACCAGCATCAGGGCGCTGAAAATTATTATTCCTTTTGTAGCCACTTCCAACCTTGCAGCTGGGAGCCTCCTTTAGAACTCAGATCTGGAAACCCTCCAGATATTGCTTCCAGAAAAAGTTCCTCCCAGAATTCATCCCAGGAATGCTCTTTTTAATTACTTGCAAAATGGTGCCCGAGTTAATACCCTTGCTCCCTCCCTCCCCCACCGTTAGCTGGTAATTGCGGAGTTGCTGATGTAATCACTGCTTGCCGCCCACATAAAGGACAAGACGGGTCCAAAGGACAAGAGAGGTCCGGTCACATTAGGATGAATAGTAAGGGGAAAAAAGAGACCCTCCTCTCCAGGCTTATTACCCTGCAACCACTCAGGAATACTGCGGTATGAGAAGAGTTCACACCCACATTTGGAAGAGATAACTTCAAGTTGTGGCAACAGCTGTAAACCCAGAGGAGAAAATGCAGGAACAAAGCAGAAAGGGTAAGACTCTTGTGCGCCGGGCACAAGGTCCCTGCACACTGCTTTGGACTAGTCACCTGAGGAGCAATCAAGAGAAATGAAAAATTACACTGACTGGCAAGCAATGGTTTCCCACGGGCTCGGAGTTAACAGCTGTCCTGGCAGGCAGTTATAGCCCTCAGCCTTGACCTTCAGAGGCCTCACTTTGGATATGGCGAGAAATCCATGAAGCCAGGGTGATGCCCTCAACCTTCTAGACCACAGTCCAGTACCCTAGGCCCAACATGCCCTGCCCAGGTGGCCCAGAGATTGCTTCTGAAGCCTGCCCTGCCCTCTCCCTGCATCTGCCCACTTCAGCCCAGGGAGCGGCCAAGGGGGTGGTTTACAGGGCTGTGTGCAGAGCCCGGACCTGTGGCCTCCAGAGTTCAGACACAGGCACACAATGGAACTGGGGGGTGAAAAGGGAGAAGTGAGTCGCAGCCAGAAGCCAGCCCTCCAGCATAGGTGTGGCCATTTGAACCTGCCTTCCAGGTCATTCTGAAAGTATATTTGCCCTAGTAGGAGGAAGAACATAGAGTCAAGTCTCTAATGCACAGTGGTTATGTTCTATAAAGTCTCCACAAACACTGAATGAGAGACTACTGAACCATTGCTCCTAGGGGAGATACAGGGTTATATTGCCATGAGCCTCTGGATACTTCTTGTCAACCGATCAATACATGACCTTGTTGATGCGTGTTTCTGTTTGAAGACACCTTATTTAATATATACTGTTGACTCATCAGCATTGGACTCATGGCCAACGGTATTAAAACTCATGCCTGAAGGAAGCTTCTCCAACACAGACATTTTCTCTGTAAGCCACATGGCAGTCGTCTTCCACTTAGGAACACCGGACAGCACTTCAGCCCTACCGTTGGGCATCGTTTTAAACAGCAAAATCACCAACAAAAGCACAAAAATGAAAAAAAAAAATGACACTAACTAAGCTGTAGAAAGGACATTTGTTTAGTACGAGAGCTGAAACGGGAAGGCAATGTTGCTTTTTTCTACCTCAGCTGGGAACGTACCAGTGGTCATAAAGATGGCACAAGTATTGATCCGGGGGTTATAAATACATTCTAGCAAGTAGACAGGTTTGCAAATACGGAATCTGGGAATGGTGAGGATGACTATGTTTGATTTAAGATGCTAGCATTTGTCCCCCGTTGACACTCTTGCCTTGGTCAGAAATGCCAAGGGTGGGCCTGTCGACAAGAAACAGATTCTTAAATCAATCCACTCCGGCAACTTTAAAGTGGTGCGTCTGCAAAGAAAAACGACATGACAGATGGCTTGAGTCTCAGGCTTTCATCAATGAAAGGGCAGAAGGAGACCTCGGGGGCCAGAGCAGAGCTATTGACCATGAACAGCAGCCAATAAGTAGACAAGCCTGACCTTGACTTCGGGGAATCAGAGGCCACATGCATGACTACTAGTGTGCTTGGAAATATCAAGAGAATCATCCCCATCTTTCCTGATGGCCTCATGTTCTCAGTCTCCCATTGCGCTCCTCACCGTGTCTGGAGCCCAGGACTTCAGAGCCCTCGGTCCCCTGGCTCAGTCATCCTTGCCCTGCAGAGCCCAGCGAAACTAACTGGGTGCTTCAAAACCAATCATTGCTACTGCTTATGACATTCTCTCCATGTGCCAGGCAATACGCTAAAAGCTTTACATGCACTACCATTTACTGTTCACAGCAATATTATAGATGGTAATTACTAATCCATATTTTACACATCAGAGAACAGAGCCTTCAAGGGGTTAAAGAACTTGCCCAGGGTGAAGCCGCTAGAGAATCGGCACTGTAGAGCAATGTATATTGATCGATGAGTTCCAATTTGATTTAAGCCCTCAACACACTTGTCCTGGAGCAGGACCACTTTCCTCCGCTGCTGTTCCAAACCTTGGACGTTCTTTGGGTCCCAAACCAATGTTTCCCACACAGAAGTCCTCACTCCCTATTTCAACAGCAGAGATAAGAAGGCGGGCACTGCTTTTACTGTACCTCCAACCCTGCAAATTTCATCGAAGCTTCACCAGGAATAAAATAGTACCAACTGCCATGTAGCAATTCCCAGGAACTTTACAAGTTATGTTTTATTATCTTGACAAAAGACCCTGCTGGGGAATTCATAGTATGTTTTATGATTTGCTAGTACAAGTTCCCCCCATCATTTTTTTTTTCCTTTTTCAAAAGCTTTCGACTAGGCTTAACCATTTCATCTACCAGGGAATTTCAGTACCATAGAATTCGTTTGTTACGTTCCAAGGAGAAAAGTCAACGGAGATTTTTATTCCAATGGCGTTAAATTCATAAATTAACTTAGGGGAACTCTTTTTTTTTTTTAATGTTTATTTATTTTGAGAGAGAGAGAGGGAGAAAGAGAGAGAGAGGACATGAGCGAGTGGGGGAGGGGTAGAGAGAGAGGGAGAGAGAGAATCCCAAGCAGGCTCCGTGCTATCAGCACAGAGCCTGACACGGGGCTCAATTCCACGAACCGTGAGATCGTGACCTGAGCCGAAATAAAGAGTGAGATGCTTAACCGACTGAGCCACCCAGGTGCCCCAACTTAGGGGAATTCTTAACTTTATTATGGGCCTTTCCTCCTGGGCAGGGACACCCCTAAGCCCAGCTCAGGCTGAGGGTGGAAGTCAGGGTAAGAGTATATACATCTCTTTCAGTGGGGACATGTAAGGGGAACATTGCTCCAAAAGCTCAAAAGGGGAACCAGCCCCACAGAGGGAGAAAGGAGCCACTGAGCCCCGGGGTCCATGGACAGGGGAGGCCTCAGGCCTGCTCAACTCTATTTAGTTCTTTCATAGCTAGAATTTTCTGTTACTCACAGCATGAGTTCCTTGATCAAAGTCCATTGTTGGACATTGAGGTGATTTCTGATTTTTGCCTCTTATACAACACTTCCATAAACAGCCTCATGGCTAAATCTTTGCACATACCCACTATTAGTTCCTGGAGATAATAAATAGAAGTACAGCTTCTGTTTGAAAGCACATGTCTATTTTTAAGTCTTTGATACAGATGGCCAGGTTGCCGTCTGGAAGGTGTCAATTTACCTTTCTGCCAGCAGTGTTCCCAAGCACAGATGTCCCCATGCCCTTACACCACTCATTCCACCACTATCCTTTTATCCATTTTATTCTTTTTCAAGGTGTGAGATCCCAATGGCCTCCCGCTATGTAAGTGTATCTGATTCTCGGGAAGCTGACACATTGCTTCATAAATGTATGGACAACCCGTATAGCTTCACTTCTTTGTACCTCCTGTGTCTCTTTTCCACTATCGTGTTGGCCTTTTCTTATGTAACTGAAAGGACTCCACACACCAAGAAATTCAACTCTTTGTGACATGCGTAGCAAACGCTTTTAAGTGTTTTGCTTGTCTTAAATTTTGCTTATGTTCTGTTTTTAGGTAGTGGGCTTGTATTTTGCTTCACTTTTTTTTTTCATTTATTTTTTTATTTTTTATTTTTTTAATACAAAATTTATTGTCAAATTGGTTTCTTTTTTTTTTTACTGTTTTAGCTTAATTTTTTTTAATATGATATTTATTGTCAGATTGGTTTCCATACAACAGCCAGTGCTCATCCCAATAGGTGCCCTCCCCTGTGCCCATCACCCACTTTCCCCTCCCTCCCACCCCCCCATCAACCCTCAGTTTGTTCTCAGTTTTTAAGAGTCTCTTCCAGTTTGCCTCCCTCCCTCTCTAACTTTTTTTTTTCCCCTTCCCCTCTCCCATGGTCTTCTGTTAAGTTTCTCAGGATCCACATAAGAGTGAAAACATATGGTATCTGTCTTTCTCTGTATGGCTTATTTCACTTAGCGTAACACTCTCCAGTTCCATCCACGTTGCTACAAAAGGCCAGATTTCATTCTTTCTCATCGCCAAGTAGTATTCCATTGTGTATATAAACCACAATTTCTTTATCCATTCATCAGTTGATGGACATTTAGGGTCTTTCCATAATTTGGCTACTGTTGAAAGTGCTGCTATAAACATTGGGGTACAAGTGCCCCTATGCATCAGCACTCCTGTATCCCTGGGGTAAATTCCTAGCGGTGCTATCGCTGGGTCATAGGGTAGGTCTATTTTTAATTTTTTGAGGAACCTCCACACTGTTTTCCAGAGCGGCTGCACCAGTTTGCATTCCCACCACCAGTGCAAGAGGCTTCCCGTTTCTCCACATCCTCACCAGCATCTGTAGTCTCCAGATTTGTTCATTTTAGCTACTCTGACCGGTGTGAGGTGGTATCTGAGTGTGGTTTTGGCTTCACTTTAAAAAAAAAATTTTAGGCAGTCAAATCTGTTCATATTTTCTTACGATTTCTGACTTTGGTTATGTTTAGAGAGACTTTTGCCACAACATGCTTTTCAACTGCATTTTCTTCCCATTCTTTAAGTATTTTATAAGCTACACTCAAGTCTTTTTTCACTTTGGAATTTATTTTGGTTTACAATATAAGGTCAGGCTCTAAATTTATTGTTTTGTAGATAGTTATCTAATGATTCCAACAAATTCCAGTGGCTTGACTTCCAGTTCTCGTCACTGCTTCTATAAACCCACCAGGAATAAAGGGGGTAGGCATTTAGTCCCTCAGAACTTTGGTGGATGTATCTTTCTTCTTATGCCCAGAAATCTTTGAATTTAACTCATTCAGGTATCACAATAAACACTGAATCAAGAAGCCATGTCATTTGTTTTCCATTTCCAGTTATATGCAGTCATTTCATCCACCCAAACTCAACAGATAGGCCAATTCAATGTGCCCCGGAGATTTAAAATATCTCATCAATTTCAACACCATATTAAAGTTTTACATCTTAAATTTACTTTTCTATCAATTCAATGCCCTATGCCCATAGAGAAACCATGGCCCTACCCAATGAATCTTCCTATATGCCTCTAATGCAAGTTATAAAATGATTTGGAGCAACCCCCAATGTCATCTTCTGTCTTGGCCCCAACAGAGTGTGTCATCACTGGGTATTGAGTCTGCTCCTCGTCAGCCAGAGTCAGGTCATCATGCCTGTCAGCACCCCCAAAACTGGAGCAGACCAATCCTAGACAACCGTCAGTCGCACCTTTCCAAACCTCTGTATTTCCCCCCAGTGTCAGATTTGGAAAACAGGCAGAACCAGATACGTCTCCTTGCAGCGGCTTCCAAAACAAGCACACATTCCTTTATTTAGTTGGATATCCCACACGTTAGTGGGGTTCAAGATGGGCCATGAAGCATAGGTGGCACTTAACGTTTCTCAAAGGAGTAAGTAGACAGAAATGGAGATAAGGAAGAAGAAAATAATTCATAGCTTCTCTTTTTCCAGGCTAGCAGCTAATCTAAAAGAGTATTTCTGTCAGCTAAAATTCATTTGGGAGATTTTGCCCAATAAAGGGTTAATTTGTACAGTTTTCTGGGGTGGGGGAGCGGTTGGGGAGGGCATCCATCAGCCAGAGAAACTAACTTATCTCTTATAAAGTGGTATATGAAATAGCTGTGAATACTTGGTATTTTTAGTTATGTGAATTGTGACCCTTCTGGTGCCCAAGTAATTTCTGAGAAACCCTTCTTCCTTTCAGGGTCTCTTCCAATTAAATTCCATTTTCAAGATGTCAGAGATTCTCTTTATCTTCTTCTTGATCCGTGGGTCCCTGGTACCTCGAAGCCAAATTCAGTGTAATGTCTGTCCAATGACACAGTCTCCACTCTGGCTTATAAACAGGGTGCTATGATCTGAATGTTTGTGTTCCTCCCAAATTCATACGTTGAGAACCTAACGCCCAAGGTATTAGTGGGTGGGGCCCTTGGGAGACCTTATATCATGAGGGTGGAGCTCTCATAAAAGACATCAGTGACCTTATAAAAGAGACCCCAGAGGGATACCTTTCCTCTCCCACCATGTGAGGACACATTGAGAAGTCAGCATCTTCTAGAAGGTGGCCCTCCTCAGAACCCAACCATGTTGGCACCCTGAACTTGGACTTCTAGCCTCCTCGACTATGAGAAATAAATTTCTGCTGTTTATAAGTCATCTAGTCTGCAGTATTTTGTTACAGCTCGCTAGACAGACTAAGACATAAGGCACTTGCCATTTATAAGAACCCGTCTACAAATGGAGAGCCAGAAGCCTAGTCAGTCTCCTGTTCTTCGTTCCAGAGAGGCATATAGTAGAGTGCTTGACCTCATGGCTTTTAGTACCAGGCTGCCTAGATTCTAATCCTAGCTCTGCCTTTTACTAGCCGTGAAGAATCTCCTCTGTGCCTTTGTTTCCTCATTTGTAAAATGAGGGTGATGATAATAGCATCCACTTAGCAGGGTTATTGCAGGGGTTACATGATTGGACACACGTTTACAGCTTAGACACATAGGTAGACTGACGTAACAAGCACCATGAGTGTTCGCTCTCATTCCAGTTATGTCTGTAAGTAGTCAACAAATCCCAAGGCTGTCGAAGCCACATGCTGCTTCTGTCCAAAGTGGCTGTGCCTGAGGATCTGTCACCTATACCATGCCTCTCTAGGAATCCATGCCACTCTCTTGAGTTTGAGTCCTAGGGTAGACATTGCTAGCACGTCAGAAAATATAAGCCTTTATTTTTTTTTTAATTTTTTAATGTTTATTTATTTTTGACAGAGAGAGAGAGAGAGACAGAGCATGAGCAGTGGAGGGGCAGAAAGAGAGGGAGACACAGAATCCGAAGCAGGCTCCAGGCTCCGAGCTGTCAGCACAGAGCCTGACGCGGGGCTCAAACTCACAGACCGAGAGATCATGACCTGAGCGGAAATCGGACGCTCAACCGACTGAGCCACCCAGGCGCCCCTAAGCCTCTGTTTTTTAACATTTGTGTACTACGGTAGTACCCACCTAAATCTTTCTTTTTGGAGTGCCAGGTTAAGGAACTGGCAGCTAGGTTAAGAGGCAGGATAAAAAGGAACAAAGACACCAGGGTGATAAATGCCAAGCCATCTCCAGCCTTAAAAGCCTACACCCTATAACAGCCTACACCTGTTATTCCAAGTATGTGTGTGAGGGTGTTTCTGGACAAGGTTATCATTTACGTGGTAGACTGAGTAAAGCAGACTGCCCTCCCTAATGTGGGTGAGCCTCATCCAATCTGATGAGGGTCTGAATGGAACAAGTGAGGGAGGGAGAATTTGCTCTGTGGGTCTCACTGTCTTCAAGCTGGGACATTGATCACCCGTCTTTGGACTTGGGGTCTTACTGAAACTTACATTTTCACTCTCCTGGGTCTCCAGCTTGCTGACTATAATTCTTGAACTTGTTAGCCTCCATAATTGTGTGAGCCATAATTCCTTTCAATAAATCTCTTTATCTATCTAAATGTCTATCTATCTATCATCTATCTACCATCTATCTCTGTCTCCTATTAATTCTGTTTCTCTAGAGAACCCTGAAAATACATGCATATGGCCTTTTCAGACTCACTTCTTTCACTTATGCTTTTAAGATACCTCTATGTCTTTTTGTAGCTTCATAGCTTCTTTTTATCATTGAACAGTATTCCGACATCTGGATTTACTACTGTTGTGCCATTCACCTCCTGAAGGACAACTTAGTTGTCTTTGAGGTTTGACATAATTATGAATAAATTTGCTATAGATTAAAAAAAAAGAAGCCTGCACCCTGGAGGTCTGTGTGAGCTGAGTGTACTGTGGTCTTTGAATTGAATCTCTGTTTTTTGTGGGCCCCAAGCTCACCTGCTGCAGTGTAGAAATGGCCTGCAGGAGGTGACTGGCCAAGCTGACTCCACTCTGCCTCTAGAATTGATTGCTCATCACCACTTCTTCCTTTGAGAACTTCCCCCACCACAAGTGCCTGCTCTCTTCCAATAGGAATTCAACACAGACAAGATCATCTGGCCCCAGACTGGCAGGATCTGGAAGAACAATGCAAGGCCCGAGGCAGATGCCCTGGCCACCCAGCAGTGGAAGGCCATGATCCTGAGGAATGGAGTCAGGATCCAGAAACCTGGCATCATCCTATTTTTATCCACAGTTATTCCTGTTGGCAAGGCCAGACAAGTGACACCTGATCATTAATAACAAGGATTTGGCCCAAATCCCTCTCTGGCCTCCTGCCAAATCAATCATGTCACTCCCTGCTTGAAAACCTCCAATGACTTCTCATGGCTCTCAGGATAAAATCCAGAATCATTAACAAGTCCCTGGCTGAACAGGCTTCTCTTTCACTTCCTCTCTGCACTTACCTGTTCTCCCAGCCTTGGTCTGGAAAGTTCCTCCCTCTCCATTCAGCCTCTTTCTTCTCATCCTTTGGATCTCAGCTTAAACACCACTATATCCAAGATTAAGTCAGATCCTCTTAAAAAGAGAGAGAGAGAGAGAAGAGAGAGAGAGACAGAGAGAGAGATCCTCTTTGTATAGTCTTATAGCACAACATACTTCTTGGTAGCTTTTGTTAAATTGTAGTTACATAACGAATGTACCACTATTTGGTCAATATCTGTCTCCTTGGCTAGACTGTGAGCTCCACATGGGTGGGGACCTTGTCTGTCAGAACCCCTGTGGCATCTGTGTGTCTAGTCCAGTGGCTGGCACACAGCAATAACTCAAAAATACCTGTTGACCAAGTAAATAAACCAAGTAGGGGTCCAGTTTTAATACTAATCAAACAATTTCTAATTTATTATGCATTCTGGCTGTAAATCTTTCTATCCTTCTTGCAAATGACAATCTCTGTTCTTCTAAATGACATTGTCCTAAGCCCTCCCTAACCAAGATCACATAAACAAGCCCTAAAATACAGGCAGTCAATCCACGTTATTTTTTTCCTCTTTGTCATTCCCAAACCACGTTTTCCACTCCAATCCCTATAAATCAATCTGTCTTGCTCTTCCCACAAGGCATTAGCCTTGACCTTTGCATTACTGCTTTTTTTCCTAGAAAGCTCTTTGCTCTTAAAAGAAAACCGAATGGCGTCAAATCCTCTCCATGCCATATCATCTTGGCCTTTGCACAACTAAAGTACTATAGAACATGTCTTTATTGGTAAGCCCTGATCCTCGTCTCAGATCACACAAAACCACACTCTAAGGCCTTGGTATGTAAGCAAACCTCACCCCTAAATTAGATGATCTCTAACAGTGCTTCCAGCATTAGTTCTCTGCAATTCCATGATTATATGATTACTCATAAGGGGATTGACTAAGAGTTAAATAAGCCTTTAGAGCTGGACAAACTTACATCCTTGTTCTGGTAGTCATTTACCAGCTGTGTGACGTTGGCCAGTTCCTTAATCTCTCAGAGTCTGGGTGCCTTTTTATGTGATACGAGGGAAGTCACTGGGGGAATGAAACGAAATGATGCTGATGAACGTTTAGAACATTTCCTAATCCTCAAAACCATAGTTGTTGTGGGTGTCACCAATATCATCATTTTACTGAGTCATCTGCATTTATAGAATTAAATCCCTTCATCCCAGCCCACGGAGGCCCCAGCCTAACCCATCCTAATTCAGCAGATGCCTCCAGAATGGCCATGGGGATGGGCTGTACTAAACAGGAGGAAGGAGACAAATAGGTCAATTGGTAAGAGCATATACTTAAGGATTCATCCATTTACAGAAATTGTCTCACTAAATTTAGTTAAACACAACTGTGTTAGTCATTGTTCCCAGAGACACAGGCCAATAGGACCTACATACATAAAGATTTATTATAAAGAGATTTATTATAAGGTATTGACTCACACAGTTATGGAGTCTGAGAAGCCCCACAATCTTCCTGCCAAGACTCAGGAAGGTTGGAGGTGTCATACAAAGGCCTATGAACTAGATTGCCAAGGTTGTGTATTCCAGCCTGGATCTGAAGGCCTGAGAACCGGGGCGCCTGGGTGGCGCAGTCGGTTAAGCGTCCGACTTCAGCCAAGTCACGATCTCGCGGTCCGGGAGTTCGAGCCCCGCGTCAGGCTCTGGGCTGATGGCTCAGAGCCTGGAGCCTGCTTCCGATTCTGTGTCTCCCTCTCTCTCTGCCCCTCCCCCGTTCATGCTCTGTCTTTCTCTGTCCCAAAAATAAATAAACATTGAAAAAAAACATTAAAAAAAAAAAAAATGAAGGCCTGAGAACCAAGGGAGAGAAGAGACAGAAGATCAATATCCCAGCCCAAGAAATCGGGCAGAGAGTGAATTCAACCCCCCTCTACCTTTTTGTCCTCTTCAGACCCTCAACAGGTTGGGTGATGCCCACCTGCATTGGTAAGGACCATCAGCTTTGCTCAACTCATCAAATGCTAATCTCTTCCAGAAGCACCCTCACAGACATGCCCTGACATAATATTTAACCAGCTATACGGGCAACCCATTCAGGGGGACACATAAAATTAACCATAGCCACAGTGATTACGAACATCCAGTTATGTTTTTAAATTTCTTGTTGGGATTTGGATTGTATGATACCTAAAAGTTGGACTAATTTTTTTCCAACCTGTTAGTGTTCGTGTCATGTAGACAGTTTATGCGACCTCAGTACAGAATACTATGTTGATTCAGTAGAGCTCATAGAAATAACTTGTGTTGTGAAAATATACTACCACTGGCAAGCTATTCCATCTCTAGGCTCATTGCCCTTTATAATCTCCCTACACATCCTCATTGCATTGGTGTGCTAGGGCTGCGGTAACAAGTTATCACAAACTTGGAGACTTCGAATTTATTCTGTCACAGCTCTGGAAGTCAGGAGTCCAAAATTAAGGTGTGGGCAAGGTTGGTTCCTTCTGGAGGCTCTGGGGGAGAATCTGTTTCATGCCTCTTTACTAGATTCTAGTGGTTGCTGGAAATTCTTGGTATTCTTTGGCTTATAACTGCATCATTCCAATCTCTTCCTCAATCTTCACATGGCCTTCCCCTCTGTATCTCTGTGTGTCTCCTTTCCTGGATTTTATAAGGTCTTTTGTCATTGGATTTAGGTTTCAAACTAATCCAGGATGATCTCACCTCAAAGTCTTTAACATAATAACATCTACAAAGTCCTTTATTCCAAATAAGATGGTCACACTGTGAAGTTGTGGATGGACTTATCCTTTGAGGGCTTACCCTTCAACCTACTATACCCACCAGACTAATTTTTCTCAAGTATCATTTGGCAAATATTAATTAGCAATATATAGCCTATAAAATTAATTGTAGACTCTTTAGCCTGGTTTTCAGTGCTTTCCACAATCTTACCTTAGCCTGCATTTCAGTCTTATATTTCTTTTTTTTCCTACATTAAGGCGACATTTCTACCAGAATTTTCTATTCAGTAACAAGCTACAATTTTCTCTCTCGCGTCCACTCTTAGAAAGCCTTCTCTTGTTTTTCTCATCCTTTGTGACAAGTCTCCAACCCCATCAGCTTCTCTGATGATATCTGCCTGAAGGATAGGTATTTATTGTTTGTATCTTCCATCTGAGGGACTCTTGCACTGCATTTTGACATCTTTTATGCTAGTATTTCAGCAATTACTCGAACTATATAATTTTTTTTTAATTTTTTAAACATTTTATTTAATTTTGAGACAGAGACAGAGCGTGAGTGGGGGTGCGGGCAGAGAGAGAGAGACACACACACACACAGAATCTGAAGCAGGCTCCAGGCTCCTAGCTGCCAGCACAGAGCCCGACATGGGGCTCGAACTCATGAACTACGAGATCATGACCTAAGCTGGAGTTGAACGCCCAACTGACTGAGCTACCCAGGCACTCGTGAATTATATTATTTTTTAACTTTATACATTTCTTCTATGTCTCCCATATTTTAAGTTCTTTGAGGTAAAACAACTTTTTCTTAAATTCCTTACATCCCTCCCCCACAAGAATCTTTGTCACTTTGATTTAGAGAATGTGTTAGTCAGAGTTCTCCAAAGACACAGAACCAATTGAATGTATGTGTGTGTGTATACAGAGAGAGAGAGAGAATTTACTGGTGCGGAGAAGTCATGAGATCTACAGCAGGCAAAATGGAGACCCAGGAAAGATGACATTTCAGTCTGAGTCTAAAGACTGGAAAAGGCCAAAAAGCCAGCTCAAGCACTGGGCAGAAGTTGCCTCTTATTCTGCCATTTTGTTCTGTTCAGGTCTTCAACTGATTGCATAAGGCCCACCCACACTGGGGAGGGCAATCTGCTTTACTCAGTCTATCAATTCAAATGTTTATCTCATCCAAAAATACCCTCACAGACACACCCAGAATAATGTTCGACCAAATATCTGGGCACCCCATGGCTCAGTCAAGTTGTCAGATAAAATTGACCATCATGGAGAGATACACAGGGGTAGAAATTAGCCCCAACTCTGCTACTGAGCAATGCACCACTGATCCCCCAAATCAGAGTCTCAGCAACTTGGAACCATTAAATCTCCCTGCAGGTTTTCTCCAGCTAGAGTTTGAATGAGCCATTTTTCCAGAATCTTCTCTTTGTAATGGGAAGCAACGCTCTTCCTCTCGTGGCTCCTGACACAGGAGCAATGAAATAAAGAAATATTTATTAGTAAGCCAAATAACAATGTAAATACCAGCTCGCCTCTTATCTTCCTATCCCATATGCCACATGGAATCGGTTTTGACAATTTATGCTTGAGAGGAACTGAAAAATCAAGCTCATAGGTTCCAAGAGGCATGTTTTAAGATTCCCTTGAGAATCATTACATTTATACTGATACACTATATCTGAAAGGTCACTTCACTCCAGCAATACATGCCTAAAACCCTGTACTCTGCACGTAGCATGTAATAAATATTGTTGAATCAATGACTGCAGAATATCCAATTTTACTTTTATGCTCACACTGCTAAAATACTTTTCTCCTATGAATGTGATATTGTATTTCACTTCATCACGTGGGGAGGTTTATAAAAGAGAATGATGCTGTGATTAATACTATGAATAAAAGTGCACTAAAAATAAAATAAACTCAGTCCAATAATCTATTTTCCACCGCCTGCGCTTCTAAGCTATACATAATGTCTTATCGAACACCACCATTTTTTGCACCTGGCTTGCAAAGCTTTTCCTGTGACATTCCCTTGTGCCTTTGATTCCCATTTATTTTAGGATACTGTTATCCTGTATCTGTACCTATGAATCTCCAGCAATAATCTAGTTCATTTTCAGTGTTAGCATTTCTGATTCATCCATGGCATGCTGAGCACTGGGCTACACTCACAGGCTTCTTAAGTAAGAGTATGCCGGCGTAGCTTTATCCGTCAATGTCCGGCCAGGAAAACAGGCATCCCTCTAAACACCCCAAAGATAAATACCATGCAGGGAATTCGTTTTAAACGTACTGTAGTGTCAGGCAGGGCAAAAGAAATAAGGGCATAGGGAAAGGCTGCAAGAGCAAAAGAAAAAAAGAGAATTATTACCTAAATATCAGAGAGTTGGCCCGGAAACCTCATGCCCACGCTTGGTGCTCAGCTACTGGAGACATGGCCACAGCTGCCAGAGGAAGCACGCCGCTGGCTCAGGTCACCGGGACCCCACACCCGCCCCCGCCACCACCCCCCCTCCCCCAACACTACTGGAGAGCGCCTCTGCTGCCGAGCCCACAGGTGCCTGCAGAGCCTCCGCCACCTGCCAATACAGCTGCCACTGTCCCCATGGGTCTCTCGTGTTCCGCGCACCCTGCTGGCTATGCCGCGGGTGCAGAGCTTTGACCGCCACGAAACGCAGACGTGCTGCTGCCGTGTGCTGTGCTTGGACTTGCCGGACTTGGCAAATAACAGCGCAGGATGCCATTGACGTTTGAATTTCAGGTGAACGACAAGCAATCTTGCAGTATCAGTATGTGTCGGGAGTCATAAAGCCCTTTACCTCTCACTCGGGAGACTTGATTCTTCCGCCAGATTCCGTAAGACAGTTAGTACCAGGCTAACTTCTCAGCTTCAAAGGAGGGTAAAAGTCAAATCCCAGACCCAACCTTGAGGCGCGCTCAGCTCTAGGACCCTCCAGGTCTCCAAATCCGATCTCCGTAGTCAAGCATGCAATATAAGTGTTTGAAGCTGTTTTTTTTAATGTTTTGTTTATTTTTGAGAGAAAGAGAGAGACGGAGTGTGAGCGGGGGAGGGGCAGAGAAAGAGGGAGACACAGAATCCAAAGCAGGCTCGAACTCATAAACCACAAGATCACGACTTGAGCCAAAGCCAGATGCGTAACTGACTGAGCCACCCAGGTGCCCCTAAATTTCTGAGGCTAAATTATCAGCATCCTCCCACCTCTAGCTACCCAAATGTCTTGCAGGGGGGAATCTGGTACAAAGGCTCATACACACAGCCTATGTTAACACATATCCCGGCATGCCATCAACTCTAGAAACAATCTACTTCAAATAAATTGAAAACTTGAATGAATTAATTGGTTGAGTCACTTTTCAAATGACTATGATTCCATGGCTCAAACATTCTTACTTTGCAGGCTCTTTTTTTTTTAAATATTTATTTATTTTTGAGAGACAGAGTGTGAGTGGGAGGGGCAGAGAGAGAGGGGGACACAGAATCTGAAGCAGGCTCCAGGCTCTGAGCTGTCGGCACAGAGCCCGACACGGGGCTTGGCCTCACAAACCATGTGACCATGACCCGAGCCGAGGTCAGATGCTCAACCAACTGGGCCACCCAGGCGACCTTGTTTGCAGGTTCTTTAGCCGAGTTTTCAGTGACCTCCTCCATTTGACTTCAAGTTTCCGACAGAGGGCTAGATCATCTGACTCAGACACAAGTACAGTCAGTACATCGTAACCGATTTCAGTGTGTGCCAGAAAATATTAAATGTAACAGAATTCTTGACTGCAAGCCACAGAAATCAACTCTCCCAAACTTGAGATTTATTGAGAGACTATCAGCAGGCTCAGAGGATTGACCTCCAAGATGATCTTTTGGGAGTCCAGTAGGTATCACCTCTATTTATGATGTGGATTTTGAGATTGGGACTCCAAAGTCTGGAGTCTCGTCATAGTTCAACTACATACGGCTGTGCGGTCTTCATTTAACTTCTCTGAGACTCAAGTTGTTCATCTTTAAAACGTGACTGACTCCTGGTCTCCTGATCTCTCAGGATTGTGAGGAGGGTCTCAGGCAGAAGGAGATAGTTTACATCCCTCAGTGCCCGAGTCTCCTTCCTCCAAGGGGGCCAAAGATCTGGTCAACACAGGGTCCCTACAATGGCAACTCTGAATGATCAAAGCCCCAAAGCTGGCATTTGCAATGTTGCCACTAGTTTTTGCATTTTGTGGTGAAAAACAACATTGTCTTGAAAACAGAGCTTCTCTTTGTTCTGGAAGAGACCACTTTGTGAGAGCTGTGTAGTTATGCAGATGTGTCTGTCTGTAGATGCGAGAAATCACTCACGTGGAGGTGATCCAGCCTCCGTGGGTTAAGTGTTCTATTCAGTAAGTTCACCTGGGTTCTTTTTTTATGTTTTTATTTATTTATTTTGAGAGAGAGAGAACGCACACACATATGGACGGGGGAGGGGCAGAGAGAGAATCCCAAGCAGGTTCCACGCTGTCAGCACAGAGCCCGACCAGTGCTCAACCTTACAGCTGAGATCACGACCTGAGCCAAAACCAAGAGTCGGACGCTTAAGCGACTGAGCCACCCAGGAGCCCCTCACTTGGGTTCTTTGGGCGCATAACCATGCTTACATCTGTTACATATAAAAAGTTTTGCCTTAAATGTTTATTTTGACTCTCTAATCCTTACAAAAAAATTATTCTTTGCTCTTGAGGGAATGTGGGTGTTATTTTTCTTCCAGGCATTTGCTTACCAACAATGAGGCCCTGTGCCCGGAATGCAAAATATAAACTCAGTCTCCTCGGGAGGAAAGATTGTAGAAGGGCCTGCATGGAAACTGGGTCCCAGGCGCCCTGAAGCACGCTGTTGGTTTTACGCGCAAGTAATTGTTTAGAAGAAAGTAATCCACGCTTCGAGAAATCTTTGCTGTGGTTGCCTTACCTGGGCCGTGGGAGTGGGATGAGGGTCCAGGTGTTCCCTGAGGGTCTATGTCTCCAAGTAGTCCATAGACCTGCAGAGCAGTTAGCCTGGGGCAGTTAGGGAGGCCCTGGGCCTGAACTCTGAGCTGTGGAGACGCTGCAGATGTGGGCCCCCTACAGCCAGGCCTGCCAAGGAGCAGGTTCTTGTCAGCACTTTCATTAGCCCTGACCCCTCCGTCAAATGGTGCATGAAGGCACAGCTTGGGCGCAGTTGTGCTGGGGGAAAACAGGGAGAGCATCCCTCCTTCCAGAGGCCAGAGCGTGGGTGTCCATGGTGGTCCCAGAGACAGGGTTTCCCGGTGAAAGAAGTGAGGCAGCAGCGTGGAGGCCCCATGAGGAGCCGGGGCAACGAGACACTGATTTTAGACACTTGCCATCAGCGCCCTGGGAAACTCTCAGACATAGGGAGGCGGGGATCCACATTTTCAGAGGATAACGTTTCCAGAAAGTACGTCAGTGTGTGAAAAGTTTATATAATCCCATTTGGTAGACTCAGGATGATGAGACTACAAAGGTGTGAACGCGAGGGCTGGCACTGAGCATTTAATAGTCTTCCTCACATTTGAATCTTACACGACCCTATGACATAGTACTGCTAGTCTCATTTCACAGCTGAAGAAACTGAAGCTTGATGATGTGAAATTACTTGCACACGGTCACATGCCTGCTAAAGGGAACAGCTGGGACTCGAACTTGGACACATTTAACACCGAAGTCTGCGCCCCTAACCACTGTGCTCAACTGCATGCTGGAGTGAGCCACTCTTCGAAGGCTCCGGGATACCACGGAGACTTGGCCAAAGACTGGTCAAGTAAGTCAAAGAGGGAAATTGTGACAGCCTGTCACAACTGAAGGGGAAAACCTCGGGCACTGAGATCCGTGGAGTCGGGGCTCAGAGAGCTGGGGGTTGAACACGCTGCAGGAGACACGAGCAAACAGGGTGTTGTTCTGGGAAATTACCTAGACCAGCCATTGTCCTGAGCCATTCTATGTGGGGCCCTCTTCCTGTCGGGATGGGACGGAGACTTTCCTGGCTTGGCAAGGATAGCCCTTGTGATGATTCATTTTATGTGTCAATTTGACTGAACTAGGGGGCATTCAGATATTTGGTTAAACGTTATTCTGAGTTATGTCTATGAGGGGGTCTCCAGAAAAGAAACTGGTTAGAGAAGATTGCCCTCCCCAGTGTGGATAGGATTCATCCAATCCATCGAGGGTCCAAATAGAACAAAAAAGCAGAGGAAGGGAGAATTTACTCCCTCTGTCTGACTGCATGAGCTGGACATTGATCTCCTCTTGTGCTCTGACTGGGACTTTCACCAATGGCTTCCCTGGTTCTCAGAGTCAGAAGCAAATATACCACCCACTTTCCTGGGTCCAAGGTTTGAAGACAGCGGAGCATGGAATTTCTCAGTCTCCACAATCACATGAGCCGATTCTTCATAATAAATCTCTTTCCTTCTCTCTCTCTCTCTCACTGTGTGTGTGTGTGTGTGTGTGTGTGTGTGTGTGTGTGTGTCTGTATTTTCGGAGAACCCAAATACAGGCCTACAGGTAATTTGGGTCATTCTTGAATGTGGATGTAGGCTTCCATGGGCCTTGATCTTGAAGCTGGGCAGGTATCCTATTGACTGAATGGACCTGGCTATAACAGAACTTGACCCTGTTCATGCTTCTTTTTCTAAACAGGTTTTGCTACTTCTGTAGACAAACAAGCCTTTATCCTTTTAAAATTCATATGTAAGTATGGGCAAATAGACATGGGAGTGTCAGTTCAGACACGCTAAAGAATGATTTGGCAAATCTATATGAAAATTGAAAACATGATTGCTTGAGACCAAACAATTCCACTTCTACACATTTATTCTACAAAGTCATACTAGTGAACAAAGCTGTATTTACAGAGATGCTTACAGCAGCACATTTTTATTTAACTGTTTACTGTTAAAATGTGCATTACTATTTGCAATAAGGAAGGACCTTCTAATCATTAATAAGAGACTAGTTAAGAGGCACCTGGGTGGCCCAGTCGGTTAGGCGCCTGACTTCAACTCAGGTCATGATCTCACGGTTCGTGGGTTCCAGCCCCACATCTGGCTCTGTGCTGACAGCTCAGAGCCTGGAGCCGATTCTGTGTGTCCCTCTCTCTCTGCCCCTCCCCCACTCATGCTCTGTCTCTCTGTCTCTCAAAAATAAATAAACATTAAAAAATTTTTAAAAAAATTTTTTTAAAAATTTTTAAAAAAAATTTTTTTTTTAATTTAAAAAAAATAAGAGACTAGTTAAATAATTATGCTACATCTATCCTGTACATGATATGTAACTATTTTAGCCCGGGGACACCTAGGTGGCTCAGTCAGTTAAGCGTCTGACTGTCTGACTTCGGCTCAGTTCATGATCCCGCAGTTCGCGGGTTCAAGCCCCATGTTGGGCTCTGTGCTGACAGCTCGGAGCCTGGAGCCTGCGTCAGATTCTGCGTCTCCCACTCTCTCTGCCCCTCCCCCTCTCGCACTCTGTCTCTCTCAAAAATAAACATTAAAAACAATTTTATTTAAAAAGCGAGATGACCCTATATCATGAAAAGATAGGCAATGCATATTAAGTGGAAAATTTTTCAACAGAGTCTACATAAAATGATCCCTTTTATGTAAAAAAGGATGTATTCTGATGTTATGTTTTAAAAATACTTACAAACAGTTCCACTACCACCAAAATCCTTCATTTTGTCCTTTTGTACCCATACCCATATGTCTTGCTCATTACCCACCCACCCCTAACCTCTGACAACCAGTAGTCCGTTCTCTATGTCTGTAATTTTCTCGCTTCAAGAACATTATATGGATGGAACCGTACAATGTGTAACATTTGGGGATTACCTTTTATTCGCTCCACACAATTCCCTTGAGGTCCTTCCAAGATGGTGTGTGTGCCAATAGTTTATTCCTTTTCATTGCTGAGTGGTATGGATGGATGTCCCACAGTTTGCTCAGCCATCTGGAAGGATGTCTGGATTCCTTCCAGTTGGGCACTATTATGAATAAAGCTGCTATGAACATTCATGGAGCTACTAAAGGGCAACAAAGGATCTTCGTGGTGATGAATTCCTCAGTATCTTGACTGGCAGTCATTGATACAGGAACCTCCACATGTGATACAAATGCATACTATGAAATGCATTACACACAGGAATGAGTACAAGTAAAACTGGGAAAAATCTGAGTAAGATTCGTGTGTTTTATCAATGTCAATATTCTCCTTATGACGTTGTACCCTAAGTTTTGCATAACGTTACCACGGGGGAAACCGAGTAAAAGGATAGATGGGATGGTTTCTACATGTGAATCTGCAATTATCCCAAAATTAAAATGTTAAAATTTTTTAAGTTACTCTCTTTAAGAACTCCAGGAGTTTCTTTTGATTTCCGTTGTTTCCAATTTACTTTACCAAATGTCACTGATTGTCTACTCTGTGTTAAATACATTCAACTTTAGAACAGACTGACCTTCCTGTACTATTACATAATTTTATTTATTTTTTTAATGTTTATTTATTCTTGAGACAGAGACAGAGCGTGAACAGGGGAGGGGCAGAGAGAGAGGGAGACACAGAATCTGAAACAGGCTCCAGGCTCTGAGCTGTCAGCACAGAGCCCGACACGGGGCTCGAACCCACAAACTCTAAGATCAAGACCTGAGCCGAAGTTAGACGCCCAACCGACTGAGCCACCCAGGCGCCCCACTATTACATAATTTTAAAGGACCAAATTAATTTAACAAAAAAATAATATCACTAAAACATTTTTAATCATAAAAAATTTTTAATTGGCAATAAAATTTTTAAAATTACGTCAAGGCAGGGGGAGCCTGGGTGGCTCAGTTGTGTGTACAACTCTTGATTTTGGCTCAGGTCATAATCCCAGGGTCATGGGATCAAGCCCTGCATCAGGCTCCACACTCAGTGTGGAACCTGCTTGGGATTCTCTCTCTCTCACTCTCCCCCTGTTCTTCTTCCCCACTCACACTCTCAACTCTCAATCTAAAATTAAGTAAATAAATAAATAAATAAAATTAAGCCAAGGCAGAAAATCATCTTTCCCCCTCAAGTTCCCTCCTCCCATCTAGTCCCATCCCCAAAGAACTTCCATTTACTACATCTCTTTCCTGCCTCCAAAGCATATATAGATGCACACACATACACACACACACACACACACACACACACACATCCATTTCCACACATATTTTTTTTAAATGAAAAAGGAATCCTGCTATCCAAAATTATCTACATCCTGCTTTCTCAATTAATAATATATTTGGAATGAATAATGTATCTGGGATGAATCAGTACAGCTAGATCTATTTTGGCCATTTTTAATGGTATACACCATAACTTACTCAACAACTCCACTATAAATGAATATCTATGTTGTTCCCACTGTTTTGCTATTATGAGTAAATCTGCCACAAACATTCTTATACATGGTTATATTATTTCTAAAGAATAGATTCCTTGAAATGATATTGCTGAGTCCAAATGCAGACATGTCTTTAACTCTTTACTATTAAAAATGTGTTGGGGCGCCTGGGTGGCTCGCTCGGTTGAGCGCCCGACTTCAGCTCAGGTCATGATCTCACAGTCTGTAAGTTCGAGCCCCGCATTGGGCTCTGTGCTGACAGCTCGGAGCCTAGGGCCTGCTTATGACTCTGTGTCTCGCTCTCTCTCTGCCCCTCCCCCACTCATGCTCTGTCTCTCTCTGTCTCAGAAATAAATAAACATTAAAAAAAATTTTTTAAATGTGTTATCAGGAGTGTTATGGATATTTCTATTTATGCACTCCTTTATTGCTTAAATTTTTGAAATGAGCACATAACTTTTATAATAAATTAAAATATTTAACCTCTTTAAAAGAAAAAAAACGAAACGAAACAAAGACTTTGATCACTTTGGGTCATTTCCTACAGTCTTCTTCACCAGAAATTCTGTCTACTATTCAGTACTCCCCACTTGAGGCATTTCGGAAATGTAAGGTTGATTGGTTGGTCGGTTGGTTGGTTGAATAATTGATCTGTTAGGCTTGAGCTCTCACGATCACTAGGAGTGGCATTTCCTGGGTAGGAGCCAAGGATTGCCAATATCTTGCAATCCATGAGAGATTTCTGCACCAAACGCCAAAAGTGCCTGTGCTGACAAACTCCAAATCCTGCTTTAGAACATCAGACCCATTTCTTCCTACTCTGGCCTTTGGTCTGAGTCCTTTACCACTATCAGCCATGGACATGCAGGGCTGCTTCTTGATGTACAGGAGCACAGATCTCGGAGAGGAGGAAAAACACTAAAGACCCCGGCTGCTGAACTGAACCTGTATCTGCCCAGACCTACCACTGTCAGTGGGGCAGTGGCTAAGCTGCCCAGCAGATCCCTGGCATCCCTACAGCATGTGATCGGCTCTCACTAAAGCAATCCAGATGATGGCAACCATTTCGATTGTTCCATCACCCAGCACTTGCCCATTATGATAACTAAGAAGTAAATGAATTAAAAATCACTTGGGTGGCTCAGTTGGTTAAGCAACTGACTCTTGATATCAGCTCAGGTCGTGATCTCGAGGTCTTGAGATGAAGCCCCGCGTTGGGCCCCACACTAAGCATGGCGCCTGCTTGGGATTCTCACTCTGTCCCTCCCCCACCTCTCAAATAAATAAATAAACGTTAAAAACAATCATCCGGCCTGAACTTCCGTCCAATGGGAAACTCACACACAGAAAAGAAGAAAATGTATTTTTTAATGGACCAGCAATAATACACTAAGAGCCCTTTGACCTCAAATATAGAATCTCAGGACAGGAAATCAGGACTTTTAAGCCAATCATCTCCCAGCCCTCAAAACCTCTTGTTGAAAACCACAATTTGTTTTCACGAAAACAGCACCCATAACATACTCTGTTATCAATCGACTAGTATCCCCGTTGCCAAAAAGATCCCTTCTGCAGTCTCAGGTCTGCAGTCTGGCTATTTTTAGGTGAACCCAACACCATAACATCACTGTCTCCCTTGATGCATTTCACAAAACCAAAACAGGCAGTCACATTAAATTACAAAGCTTAATTTTCTCATTCCTGGCCTCCTGGCATTACCCAGAGATGCTTCTACTTCCATTAGGGAATACTCAATTATAAATTCGACTCCAAAATACATTTGCATATGGCGTGGTGGACGCTGATGAGCTCCAGGGGCTTCCTCAAAATGACCCGCCCCTCGGGTCTGAATGTCAGCGCTCTCCCAGGTGCTGTCCGAGGACAGGGTTAGATAGCAACAGGGGAACAGTGCACTGAAGAGACAGAACAGGGGGGACATGGCCCAAAGGAGGCAGGCAATCCTTCCTTCACAACTAGCTCCTAACGGAAGGAGGTGGAAGCTATCACTATTCCAGGGGACCTCTTTCCTGAACCCCTGACACAGAAGAATGCAGTAAAACACCCCATAAGCTTTATCCCCAAAACTGTCTGAGATTATCGCCCCCACGCCCCGCGGCGAAGTGGCACACAATGCCTTAATGAGAGCCTCGCTGTTGCAATAGTCCTAGTTCAGTGACAATCTCACAAAGAAGTGCCACCAAAACAATGACGCAGGCTTCATCGTTGGCTGGAAAGTCTGTTTTTGCCTAGGGACAGCTGGCGGCAATCGTAATTTACTCATTTGGACCGAATGAATGGTGTCTTATTTCCTCCCCTCTGTGCAAACCCTCAAGTATGGACATTGGAGGAGGCAGAGTTCTTGAATGTCATCCGATGCTGCTCTTTGCCAAGAAAGTCTTGCTCCCTATTTTTAAGCTCCTAGAACAATCCCATTTTAGGGCATTTTTTTTAATCTGGACGAGGTTTGGGATAATTTGCATCACCTGTTTTCCTTTAAAAATGATTTCTTGGGGCGCCTGGGTTGGCTCAGTCGGCTGAGCCTCCAACGTCGGCTCAGGTCATGATCGCGCGGTTTGTGAGTTCAAGCCCCGTGTCGGGCTCTGTGCTGACAGCTCGGAGCCCGGAGCCTGCTTCAGATTCTGTGTCTCCCTCTCACTGACCCTCCCCCGTTCATGCTCTGTCTCTCTCTGTCTCAAAAATAAATAAACATTTTAAAAAAATTTTTTTTAATAAAATAAAAAACAAACATGATTTCTCGTTTTTTCCACACTGGGAGGCCCTTCTGGATTCCATGTTGGAATATTCTTGAGTCTCTATGCGATGTCTCTGCTCATTCAGTTAAGAAGGAAGCAGGCTTCATGCTTATTGAAGGAACCAGCTAGAGACTTCCTCAGTGATTTCAACCTTGGCAGTACATTAGAATCACATGGAAAGTTTTTTAAAACCCCAGTGCTCCAAAAATGACATACATTTGATTCCATTTACATGATGTTCTTGAAGAGAGGTGCGTGGGAGGGGCTTTAGGGACAAAGAACAGATCCATGGTTGCCAGGGTCTGAGCCTGGGGGGAGGGGGGGGTCTGGCCTCAAAGTATGTACAAGGACAATTTGGGAGGTGTTAGAATTAGTCTGTACCCTGATTGTGATGGGTGTTACGCGACTCTATTTTACATGTGTAAAACTCATAGACATGTACATCAGAAAAAGAAAAACGTGAATACTACTATATATATTTTTTATTTTAAATCTCAATGTCCAGGCCATATCCAGGCTAATTAAATCTGAACTTCTGGGTGGGATCCAAGCATCCATATTTTTTAAAGCTCCCAGGGGTTTCCAGTGTGCAGTCAAGGTTAAGAAACACTGGTCTATGGGAGTAATGTGTCTTTGACAGGGAAAGCTGCTGTTTTGCTAGCAGCAAATTCCCCACCTCCCAGGGGAATTCTGTCACTTGGGACCCACCTGCCACACTCTGGGGCGTAAAGTGGGTTTTTGCACTTCAGTTCTCACAGAGACACTTTTCCTTATGATTAGCGTGGATTTCTGTCTCTAGGACTCCTGCTTACTGCCCCCAAATAGTCCCACTAGACATAGGAGAGACTGAGATATTGTGCTTGAGGGCTATTTCACCATCACTCTGGTCCCCTCTCCTCCCCCAGACACAGAAGGTAAAATATATTAAAAATTGGCACATGAGGGGCGCCTGGGTGGCTCAGTCGGTTGAGCGTCCGACTTCAGCTCAGGTCACGATCTCGCGGTCCGTGAGTTCGAGCCCCGCGTCGGGCTCTGGGCTGATGGCTCAGAGCCTGGAGCCTGCTTTCCATTCTGTGTCTCCCTCTCTCTCTGCCCCTCCCCCATTCATGCTCTGTCTCTCTCTGTCTCAAGAATAAATAAACGTTAAAAAAAATTAAAAAAAAAATTGGCACATGTGATCACAGACAGGCAAGAGTTTTATGACGGTTAATTTTATACAACAACTTGACTGGACCATGGGCTGCCCAAACATTATTCTAGGTGTTTCTCTGAAGGGGGTTTTGGATGAGATTAACATTTAAATCAGTAGACTGTGTAAAGCCGATTGTTTCTGTGATGTGGGTGGGCCTCATCCAATCACATGAAGGCTTGAATCCAATGGAACACAAAGGCCAACTCTTTCATGAGTAAGAAAGAATTCTTCCTGCCAGCCTGTCTTCAAACTGGGACAATGGCTGTTTCCTGCCTTCAGGCTGGAACTCAACTATCAGCTTGTCAGTCTGTTGACCTGTTGAACTAGAACTACACCCTCAGCTAGCTCCCTTGGTTCTCAGGTCTTCAGACTTGGACTAGAATTACACATCCGCTGTCCTGTGTCTCCATCCTGCTGACTCACTCTGCAGATGCTGGGACGTGTCAGCCTCTGGAATTGTGGGAGCCAATTCCTTATAATTAAATAAATAAATACAGAGAGAAATAAATGTATATTAATATGTGTATACGTACATGTGTGTACGTACATATGTATATGTATTTGTATACATATACATATACATATACATATACATATACATATACATATACATATACGCAGACATTCTATTCTATTGGTTCCACTTCTCTGGAGAACTCGGATTTCTTAAAATTCATAACCACTGGCAAAGTAAGCCCAGGCTACTCCAGTTTAAAGGTAACATAAAGTAGGGGCATCTGGGTAACTCAGTCAGTTAAGCAGACTCTTGATTTCAGCTCAGGTCGTGATCTCACGGTTCATGACATTGAGTCCTACATTGGGCTCTGCGCTGAAGGTGTGCAGACTGCTTGGGATGCTCTCTCTCTCTCAAAATAAATAAATAAAAACTTTAAAAAAATACAATAAATAAAATAAGAAATAAAGGTACCAAGAAGCCACTGACATGACCGTTCTAGAAATACCATACAACACTTACATGCCCTATCCATCATGCACTTCCGTTCCAAGACACCACCTCAGGTACTCGGAACGTGGACCTCACTTCCTGCCACTGCCTCACCGATCACCACTCCAAAATGAAGAGCAGCAAGGAAAGGAAGGAAGAGCTTTCATTGCCTTTTCCTAGAATAGGTGAAAATGTCCTCCTTGGAACAAACTCAGAAAGGTTGGTTCAAGCAGATCTTTGCTTATTGCTTCCATTCCAGTTGTTTCGTTTCCTCCTTGGGAATACCTGAAATTCTGAGGTTGGCTCTCTTTGCTATCTTCAGTAGCTATCATCTTGGTTAAAAGTCCTTGTACTTTTCCTCTGCATTCTTAGAGGTGATTATAATATTTGCGCTCTACCTCGGTGGGCCCATCACTTTCTGCCCACCCTACAGTTTACTGCCATCAGTGGGGATAGCCACTCTGCTGTTGCATTTTTAATTGCCTTGCAATGGTTCCTTAATTTACTCCACTCCCTCCTTGTCTCATTCTGCTATATATTCACAGAGATAGTTTCCCCTGTTGTAAAGTCCTAACCCTTCATTATTTACGCCGGGTCTTCCTGCATCCTGTTATGCCAGTGTTCCCTGGAATGTTCTTGTCCTTCTGCAGTAAGTTGTTTCAGACTTTACTCTTCATCTGAATATTCAGAAAGAGGTTCCCTCTCCTTTCTTTTGCGGGAGATTTCATAAGCCCTGTGATGAAATGTTTTCCGTTGGCTTATTCAATAAAGAGAAGATATCCATCTGGATTCAATGTTTACTGAAATTCAAGGTGTGTGGACTGTCCTTGGCCCTGAACCCTCTCCACGAGGGTGCTGAGTGAATTTTATTCTCTTTATATGAAGCTGGAGAGGAGTGGATATTTCAGCTCCTGGATCAATGTTCATGTCTAGGAAGCTTTTACCTGATGTGATTCCGTTAAGCTAAAATGAAATCAAATTTTCAGGTATTTCCAGTACCTGACTCTGATGCCGTGAAGGGACAAAGCACATTCAAAACCATAATTCCCTAAAAGTACCACTACTGAGTTCTTTTAGTCTCTGACTCCCACATAGAATGCTTAATTGTGGGATGCAGGGGGTGGGGGTAAGGAGGGAAGCGTTAAACTTCTCATGATGTAATGCACCCTTGCTATCTTCTTCTTCTTTATGCAATCTGTGTGGGGAGGTACAGCAACAGGTAAAGAAGGAACGAAGGTGCCTCTCAAAGCAACGGCCACTCGGTGTGACATTTTTCATTCTTCTTTTATTGAAGAGTGATTGAACATCTACTCTGTGTTTGGCACTCTCGTATGATGAGGGCACATAGCAAAACAAAGCCCCCGCCTTGTGGAGGTTATGTTCTGGTGAGTACAAAACCAATGACTGGCCAAACTGATCAGGTGGGGAAGGGTCATGAAGAACATTGGGGGGTGGGATGTAATGGAGGGGCTTAAGGATTTAGGAAAGGCATCTCATAAATTGATTTTTACCAGCTTCTTTCCTCCAAATAAATATTATATCGAAGTTTAATATAGAAAACACAAAATCCTTCAGTTACGATGGGCACTCCGCTTCCTTCAATTCCCCTCAGAGGTCCTTGGGTCTGTCCACAGGGCTTCAAAAGACGCAGCCAGAAAGCCACTGAAATGAGCCCCTGAAACACATTTTCAAACATTTTAATGGTAGTTTGGTTTTTGAAACAACTGATACTCATGCAGAATGAACCTAGTCCCTAAAGTGAATGAAAATTCTGGAGGATATCATTCAGATTCCAAATAAGCCAAGAAAATTTAATATAACAAAAAGACTGTTTTTCTTACAAATGCCTATAAACTGACCGTTTGAACTGGTGGCCATTGTGGAAAGAAATCTACAAATTGTTCCAACAGTGGCCTCATTGTCGGACTAAAGGGGCAGACTTCTAAAATGAGTCCTTTAAAAGAAAGCAGTTACTCAAGTGAATGATTTCTGATAACTTTATTAAAAACCAGTCCCACTGCTTAAGGAACCTGTGTCAAGTGGTGGAGAAAACAAATGTTTTGTGTTCAGAAGAACCTGATTTTGAAGTCCAGATCTGCCCCATGATACGTAAGGCGAGATACTTAACCTCTTTGAGCTGAAGTTTTCTCATCTGTAAAATGCGAGTATGGAAACATTTCACTACAGGAACCACACACAGCCAATAACCATCTGGACATGTCCCACATGGTTTTATTCAGAGAAACATAAATCAAGGTCACAATGAGATGTCAATTTACACTGATTTGGTGAGAAAAAATGTAAAACTCTGGCAAAACCAAGTGTCGGAGAGCACATGGAACCATTGAATGTCTTACAGATTACTCACAGATATAAAACCTGGTGCAACCATGCTGAAAAACAATTTGGCACGATCTTCTAGAGTTGAATATTTATAGATGCTGTGCCTCAGCAATTCCACTGTTAGAAATACACACGGGAGAGATTGACCCACATACAGCAAAAACACATGAGACTGTTCTCCATATTTAAGAGTCTGGTTTTTCATCTCTTTTTTCTTTGTTTATATGTTTTGTTTCTTGACTTCCACATGTGAGTACAATCATATGGTATTTGTCTTTCTCTGATGGATTTATTTCACTTAGCGTAATACCCTCTGCATCCACCCATGTGGTTGCAAATGGCAAGATTTCATTCTTTTTATGGCTGAGTAACATTCCATTGCGTGTATACACCACATCTTCTTTATCCATTCCTATATCAATATACACTTGGGTTGACTTAAATACAGAGAAAAAACTGATGGTTACCAGAGGAGAGGTTGGTGGGAGGATGGGGGAAATAGGTAAAGGGGATTAAGAGTACACTTGTCATGATGAGCACTGAGTAACGTATAGAATTGCTGAATATATATTCTATACTCCTGTATAGAATTGCTGAGTAATGTATAGAATTGCTGTATCGTACATCTGAAACAAATATTACACTGTATGTTAATTACACTGGAACTAAATAATAATAGTAAATAAATAAAGACACGCACAAGAATGTTCACAGCAATATCATTCACAAAAGAAAAATCCTGGAGACAACCCTGATGCCTAGCAACTGGAGAGTGGACAAACTGATGTGCGGCCACACAATCGGACAGAATACACCAGGTAAAATGAATGAAATACAACCATCCGTACAATATGGATAAATCTCAGCAAAACAATATTGGATATAAAGGGTAGGTTTTGAAAACTGCAACTACACTGTGAACTTTCATAAAGTTAAAATGAGTATAAGAATACGTATAGATGTAATAAGATGATATAGAGAGGAGCACAAGGTAACAGGATCCAGGATGATGGTTACCTTAGTTGGGAGGAATCAGTGAAATGGAAGTAGATGTAGTTATTGTCAAGATCCCGTGGGGCACCTGGGTGGCTCAGTCAGTTAAGCATCTGCCTGTTAATTTCAGCTCAGGTTATGATCGCACAGTTCGTGGAATCGGGCCCCTCGTCGGGTTCTTTGCTGACAGCACGGAACCTGTTTGGGATTCTCTCTCTCCCTCTCTCTCTCTGCCCCTCCCCTGCTGGCGCTCTGTCTCAAAATAAATAAATAAATGTAAAAGAAAAAAAATATATCCCAGCTTTTGTTTTGGGTAGAAGATCTGGAGTGTTTATTACATTAATACAAAATATCCAACTATATAAATAGAAGTATACCATGCATGGTACAATAACAAGAATGTGTCATAAACCTAAGATTATGATTAACCCAATTCTCTAACGCTGGGATCCAATAAAAAGTAATAACAAAATAAAATAGAATGGGGCTGAACAAGACTTACCTAGCATTCATCTATATATATATCTTGCTAGAAATTTCCTTAAAATGCAGTGTACTGTCGTTTATCATTACATTTGCTTAGGAGGCCAAAAAAAGGAAGAAGAAAAGAAGAAAATAGAATGGGGCCAATAACACTTACCTCACGAAAATTTGCATGAGTTAATGAAAAAAATATATGTAAAACAGCTGACACTTAGAAATAGATCTTAAATATTAACTCCCTTAATACGTATTCTTTACTTAACAGTCACAAAAATATAGTGCTATTCCTTCAAATTTCCTTGCTAAGATATGGAGTAGTAAAAAGAAGGGAGAGTACACTTAGAAGACTAGTTCTCCCAGCTGCTAGTTGGTGACTTAGGACAAGCCATTTGAACTCCATGAACATAGTTTACTCGCTTGAAAAAAAAGCAAAAACAAAAACAGTGAATTAAGACGCTTCGGACCCCTGAATGTGGTACTCATGTCACTTTATGTCCTGTGATTTTCTCATTTCATGAAACATCATGTTTATTTACATATTTTCCTCTATCATTCCCAAGAATACCCAACATACAGAATGGGATTATTAGCCAGTCTGCTTTCTAGCATTCACTCTACAAAAGTTAGAATGACTTAATCAATAGTAAATAATGTATAAATGGTAAAGAAATAAGAAACTGAAAGTCCTTATTACACAGAAATTCCCATCTGTGACCACCTTTGATTTAAGTCACTGTAGCTGAAGAGTTTTAAAGAGTTTTAAGTCTTAAACAAAGTATATTAAACTACTGGAACCCAAATGGTTTCTCAGATTTTAGTGCAGGTCAAGGCCCAGAAAGAATAAGATACAAGATGAACTATAAGAGGAGTAAGTGGATAAAGGCAGAACCAAAGGAGATGGAGAAAATGGAAAATTGGCAGCATTTTCTGGGGAGAGTGAGAGGCCTGGTTTCCTTGCAAATGAAGCTGTGAAATAAGGAAGGAAGGAGCACAGGGAAGGACGTGAATCAAAGGGCACTGCAGGGGGACCTGGCTGGCTCAGTCAGAGGAGCATGTGACTCTTGATCTCAGGGTCATGGGTTTGAGCTCCATGTTGGGTTGTAGAGATTACTTAAGTAAATAAACCTTTTTTTTTAAGGGGGCACTGCAGACCAAAAATGGTCAGTTATCATTCCATCAGCTGGGGATACGGGTGGCCTGTGTACAGCATGGGAACCCCTGCAACTCTCTCTCTCTCCCACAAACACACACACACACACACACACACACACACACACACGGTCTCACACATATACAACTCTACTAAATAAAACTCAAGCAGAATAAAATCTGAAGTTCATGTTCCACCCGCTCCAAATGCTAAATGCATGATGATATTTTATTTCTTCAAGATAGCATCCTAGTGAATATGAGAAATACTGCAGTCACTAATCCAGTCTCTTAATCAGTTCCGGGACATATTTACTGGATATCGACTATAAAAATATAGCTAGTCAACTAGATGAAGTAAGGCATATAAGGAAGGAAATTCAGAGTCTGACTCAAGGTAGATGTGACCACGAAAAGAAAGAAGGGAGGAGGAAGAAGAGGAAGGGAGAGAGAAGGGGAGGGGAAGAATTCCCCTCATACTGCTGCTGCTGAGGCAGGAAATTGATTTAATCCTTTCAGATAATAGCTTGTCAGGATCTGATAACATTTAAGATGTACACACCCTCCAACCCCCAAATCCCACTCCTAAGGAAATACTGTACAAATATGCTTATGTGCTCCTGAAATGTGGTCATAGTAGCATGAGAGTTGGTAATTCCCCAAACTGGAAACAAAATGCCCACAAAAGAAGCATAGTTCAATTGTCGTCTGTTCGTCCAATGGAACACTATACAGCAATGAAAATTTTTTAAACTATAGCTACATGCAGCAATGAATAGCTACACGCAGATGAATCTTAAAAATGTAATGCTGAACAAAACAAGCCAGGCGCAAAAAAATACCCATTTGGCACAATCCCACTTATAAAGTTCAAAATCTGGAAAAAATAATTTTAGGACTGCATACATAGGTGGTAAATCATAAAGTAAAACAAATAATGGACATTGTGGTCTATGTGATGGTTAATCTTACATGTCAACCTGATTAGGCCAGGGGACCCAGATGCTCAGTAAAACACCAGTCTAGATGTGGCCGTAAAGGCATGCCTGAGATGAGATTAACATTGAAATCCGTAGACTTTGAGAACTGGAGATTGCCTTCATAACTTGGGTGGGCCTCACCCAGTCAAAGTCCTTAAGGAAAAAAGGATGAGGTCCCCAGGAGAAGGGATTCTGCTTCCTGATTGCCTTCAGACCCTTCCAAGCGATGTCAGCTCTTCCCAAGGTCTCCAGCCACAGGCCTGCCCTGTCAAGTTTCAGATTTGCCAGTCTTCACAGTTGCATGAGCAAATTCCTTAAATACATATATATGTATATATATATATATATATATATATATATATATATATCCCTCCCTCCCTCTCTCCCTGTCTCACTCTCTCATTCTCCATATATGCATGTACATGTGTCCTATTGATTTTGTTTCCCTAGAGAACTCTAATACAATCATCTAGAATGGGCCTCCGGGTTGCTAGGAATATTCTATTTCTTATCCTAGATGGTAGTTACAGAGATGTTCATTCCTCAATAATAAACTGAGCTATATGTATTTCTGTTTGAGGTACTCTTCCATAGATGATTACATTTTACGATGAAAAAGGATTTATAAAAGTATTACTTTCCAGCTAGCATTGAGAAGTTCACCAGATAGTGTCTGTAGCATCACATGGCATGCCTTGCAGCTGGACAGCTGGGGACTCATGATAAAATATCCAAACATCATTATATCGTATTTTCTGGCAGGTGCCCCATCTTCGCCTCCCCCATTTTCTAACAACTTGAGTCTCTTTCTTATGAAGCCCGCATGGTATTTTATACCTCTTTCTACCTTTTCGTATCTCCTCCATTAGACAGAAAGCTCTTTAAGAGAAAGATTCATATGTCTCATCCCTGCATCCACTTTCGAGCACGGCGTACCTGCAGGACAGTGGGGCTGTCTGCAGGGCTGGGGCAGAACATATGATCTGAGCAGTGGAACAAAGCCGATTGAAGAAATAAAACCAGGCAGGGAATATAAAGGAGGGAATTCGGTGTCTGATGCAAGAAAACAGGAGCCATTATTATTTTCTTATCCTTCTTACTTTACATGAAGACCTCACTTTCAGGAAAAAGAACCTCGATGCTCCAGTTCTCCATGTGTCAGGGCTCTTCATTACGAAAAGATCTAAATTCTATGCTATTGTAGTTCCAATGCGACTGAAACACTTAGATTTCCTCTTTTCCTTTGGCTTTCAGATAGCGAGAAATACAGCTGTCCTAAGGCATGAACAGCGTACTTTAAAACATAGCAATGATCATCTCAGAATAATGGCCTTTGGTTTCCCTCATGTAAGCACAGGATCCAACTTCTTACACTGAATTATTGGACCCAAGATACAAAAGGTTAAAACCTAACAACTGGTTAGATTGAATTTTGCCCACAGAGCTGAGTAATATTTTTCAATTACTTATATGGTTATTTTGACATCAAGGAGACTTCACCACCACCAAGTTAGACTTTCACTTTTTGTGCTCTTGAGTTCATGCATTTAGCACCCAGAAAAAATCGTTAACTTTTATGAACATGACAATAGCACCACAGAGGGTTGTCAGCATTTGGGGACTATGTTGGTCCCTAGTTCCAGTCAGCTCTATACCATTGTTTTCTCTGAAAACTTCTTCACTGCTTTGCTTTGTCCTTAGATACACATAGACTCTTAATGCAGCTTTCTTACCTCTATAGCTTTTTTTTCTTTTAAGGTATTACGTTCATAACAGAGATAAAGCAGCCCTCCATAATTGAATCCTATGTGAACAACAACAAAAAAAATGAAATTAAGGAAAAGCAGAGAAAATAGGAGATGGGGAAAGTGTCTGAACAAATGGCTGAAATTGTGGGCAACTTTCCAGCTTGATTTATGCTGCTCTTAATTGCCAAGTCCCAGGAGCCTCTTCTGCTTGTTCTTTAATAGGAGAGGGAATGATCTATGCTTCGACCCGGAGTGAACCTGAAATGATGGATGGCATGTGCATTCAACAATGATACTCTTCTCGTGTGTAGAAGACTCCCCCTGCCTGAGATGAAAGCTTAGCTCACTTGGTTTGTAGTTCCCATAAAGGCCAGAGCCCACACCATGTGCACAGAATGCCACCGTGTCGTTTCACCTATTTTAAAGGGTGGTGTTTGTTGCAAATTCTTTGTCCTGGAATTCAGCCAGAATGTTTCACACCTCGATGCAAAACTGAAGGAGAAGCACATTTGGGGGTCATTATTCAATTGTAAGGTACTATAATAGCATGTGTTCCCTTACATAAAAATAAAATTCTTTTGAAAGAAAATGACAGACAAAAATTCATCACCTCGTGTCCTGCTAGGCAGAGGTAACCACTATTAACTTGTCCATGTGTATTATAGGGGTGAGTGTCGTTATGGACTGAATGTGCATCCCTAGAATTCATCTACTGAAGCCCTAATTGCCAGCGTGACAGTATTCAGGGGTGGCATCTTGGAAGGTAATTAAAGTTAGATGAGGTCATGAGGATGGAGCCTTCATAATGGGATTAGTGTCCTTACGCGAAGAGGAAGACACTGGAGCTCTCTTTTTTCTCTACGCACACAAAGAAGAGGCCATGTGAGAACACAGCAAGAAGGCGGCTGTCCAAAGGCCAGGAAACAGTTCTCACCAGGAACCAAATCGCCGAGCACCTTGATCTTAGACTTCCAACGTCCAGAACTGTGAGAAATAAATTCACCTTATTTAAGCCACCCTGTCTGCGGTATTTTCTCATAGGAGCCAGAGCTGACTAGTACAGGTGTTTGTTTGTTTGTTTGTTTGTTCATTTGTTTCAAGTGCACCAATGGTTTTCCATCCCTCTCACTCCCAGTTTCCTTTTTTACTTGGCACAGGTGAGTTGTGCTCTATAAAGAGAGAAGGGTTTGTCTGGTAGATGTTCCTCCCTGTAGCAGATTGGCTGAAAGCAGGGGCTCCAGTCTGTTTGTTCAAATCTATAATACACAGTTAATAGCTGTGTGACCCTGGGCAAGCTATTTAATCGCCCTGTGCCTCAGTTTGCTTACCTAACATAGGATATGTACAGTACCACTTTCAAAGGGCTCTTGGGGGGGATTAAATTAGTAAATATATTTATACTATCTAGGACTGCATCTGTTATACGGTAATCGCTCTACAAGAATTCATTTCTACCGTGTCTGTTACTACTGTGGACTTCTCGGGTGGACTACCACAAGCACAGAGCTGAAACTTGAAGAATAGGTCAGAGAGACAGAGGCAACATGGGAGGAAGAGAGAAGAGGAAGACAAGCCGGAGGGAAGAAGGTATTCCACCTCACCCAACTCCACAAGGACCGAAAGCAATGTAAAAGAAAAATTGTCCTAAGCCCAGCCTGTGACAGAACCTTTGTGTATGATGAAATTCAAAACTCATTCTGAAAAGAAATTAGTATTTCTGATCTAATGCTTGAGCAATTTTCTGATAAACTTTACTGGGATTAAGACTTGTTCTTGGAAAAAAAAAAAAAAAAAAAAAGACTTGTTCTTGGAAACCATGCTCTGTGCCGTCAGTCAAGACCCTAACAGTCACACATCTCTGGGTACAGGGTAAAGTCCCAGGTTCATCTCAGTATAATCATTAATAGAGCGCCCTTGTGCTCTCAAATTTGTGCCAGTTGGGACAATTAATTCTTTGGACAAGTACTCTTTTTTTTATTTATATAGTTCAACTTTTTATATATAGTTTAACAATGATTAATCATTCTATTTGCCTTTAAATGTGCCTTCCAAAAGTGAATCTCTAGAATATATTAAAGTCTTTTCCTATGCAGCAAGACTAAAATAAAACTTTGGCACATGTTTTTAACTTACCTGCCAGGAAATACTTCTACTTGGCCGCAACTCAATAGATAAGAGAAAAGGTGCTCTGTACCATCCTCCTGTATGGTTGTGATGTTAGAAGTAATTCGTGACCAGCAACAAATAATTGGAATTTAAAAATAAAAACACAACAGCATTTTCACTAGCACTGAAAAAGTGAAATACTAAATATAAATCTAAAAAAAAAGTATCAGATCTATATGAAGAAACTACAAAACTCTGATGAAAGAAATCACAGAAGAACTAAAGAAAAAGTAAATAAATGAAGGAATATCCTATGTTCATGGATAGGAAGACTCAAGATGGTCAAGAGGTCAGTTCTTCCCAGCTTAATCTATATATTCAGTGCAGTCTCAATCAAAATTCAGCAAGTTATTTTGTGAATATTGATGAGCTAATTCTTTAAGTTTATAGGAAAAGGAGAAAGACACAAAACAATCAACACAATATTGAAGAAGAACAAAGTCATAGGACTAACGCTACCCAATTTCAAGATTCACTAAAAAACTACAGTAACTGAGACTGTGTAGTATTGGTGAAGGAATAGACAAATTGATCAGTGGAACAGAATAGAGAGCCCAGAAATAGTTCCACACAAATTATAGTCAACTGATCTTCGACAAAAGAGTAAAAGTAATTCAGTGGGAAATAAAATAGCTTTTCAATAAATGGTGCTGAAACAACTATACATCCACATGCAAAACAAAAAATCTCAACAGTCCTTAAACTTTTCACAAAATTAATTCAAAATGAACTATAGAAGTAAACGTAAAATTGAAAACTATCAAACTCCTAGATGATAACACAGAAATCCTAAGTGACCTTGAATTGGTGATGACTGATTTTATTTATTTATTTATTTATTTATTTATTTATTTATTTATGTCATTCATTTTTTTAATTAAAGTAACAATTAACATGCAGTGTTATATTAGTTTCAGGTGTACAATATACAGTGATTCAACAATTCTATACATTACTCAATGCTCATCATGTTAAGTGTACCCTTAATTCCCTTCACCTGTTTCACCCATTCCCCCCTCCATCTCCCATTTGGCAACCATCATTTTGTCCTCTATAGGTAAGAGTCTATTTCTCGGTTTGTCTCTTTTTGTTGTTGTTGTTCATTTGTTTTGTTTTTTAAATTCCACATATGAGTGATATCATATGACATTTGTCTTTCTCTGACTGACTGATTTCACTTAGCATTATATCCTCTACATCCATCCATGTTGTGGCTAATAGCAAGATTTCATTATTTTTTATGGCTAAATAATATGCCATCATATATAATGGTGATGACTTTTTAAGTATATCAAGAGCTCAACTCATGAAAGAAAAATAAATTGGACTTCATTACAATTTAAAACTTTTACTTTGCAAAAGACATTGTTCAGAGGATGAAATGACAAGCCACTGACTGGGAGAAAATGTCTGTAAAACACGTATCTGATAAACATTTTGTATCCAAAATATACAAAGAAATCTTAAAACTCTATGATGAGGGGCACCTAGGTAGCTCAGTTAGTTGGGCGTCCACCTGTTGATTTTGGCTCAGCTCATGATCCCAGGTTGAACCCCACATTGGGCTCTGTGCTGAGTGTGGAGCCTACTTAAAATTCTCTCTCTCTTCCTCTGCCCCTCTCCCCTGCTTATTCTCTCTCTCATTCTCTCTAAAAATTTTTAAAAATTAAATAAAAGACTTCATGATAAGAAAACAGGCATCTGATTAAGAAATGGGCAATAGATCGGAACAGACATCTCACCAAAGAAAATATGTAGATGGCAAGTAAGCATATGAAGAGGTGTTTGCTCCACATCACAAATCATTAGGGAATTGCAAATTAAAACAATGAGGTACGACCAGCACTGTTAGAATGGCCAAAATCCAAAATACTGAAACACCAAAGGTGGCAAAGATGTAAAGCACCAGGGACTTTTACTCATTGCTGGTGGGAATCAAAATAGTACAGCCACTTTGGAAAATAGTGGCAATTGCAATTTCTTAAAAAACTAAACTCTTATAAAACTTAAACTCTTACCATACAATTCAGTAAACATACTCCTTAGTATTTACCCAAATGAGCTGAAAACATGTCCACACAACAACCTGCACATGGATGTTTATGGTAGCTTTATTCACAATTGACAAAACTTGGAATCAACCAAGATGTACATCAGCCTTCAGTAGATAAATGGATACATTCATGTGTGATACATCCAGACAATGGAACATTATTCAGCACTAAAGAGAAATGATTAATCAAGCCATGAAAAAACATGTTAAAATATGTTAAATTCATATTACTAGGTGAAAGAAGCGAATTTTAAAAGACACACTATATGATCCCAACTATATGACATTCTAGAAAAGGCAAATCTATGGAGACGGTAAAGAGATCAGTGATTGCCAGGAGCTTGGAGAGAGGGAGGGAGGGAGGGAGGGAGGGGTGGAGCACAGAGCATTTAGGGGGCAGTAAAACTGTTCTGTATGATACTGTAATAGTGGATACATGTCATTATACGTTTATCCAAACTCATAGAATGTAAATGCAAAGAGTGAGCCCTGATATCACTGAAGGACTTAGTTAATGATAATGTGTTAAAATTGGCTCATTAATTGCATCAAATATACCACACTAATGCAAAATGTTAATAATAAAGGAAACTGGGGAATGGGGTGAATGGGCAAATAAGAACTCTCTGTGTTTTCTGCTCATTTTCTATAAACTAAAACTACCCAGGGGTGCCTGGGTGGCTCAGTCAGCTAAGCGTCCGACTTCAGCTCAGGTCATGATCTCATGGTACGTGAGTTCAAGTCCCGCATCGGGCTCTGTGCTGACAGCTTTGAGCATGGAGCCTGCTTCAGATTCTGTGTCTGCCTGTCTCTCTGCTCCACCCCTGCTCGCACTTGGCACTTCTCTGTCTCTCAAAAATAAATAAACATTAAAAACAAATAAAAATAAATAATAAACTAAACTACTCTAAAAAATGAAGTCTATTAATAATTTTTAGAAAAAAAACTTTGTTTTCTCTTTGACAATGGACTGTGCCTGCCTTGCACCCCCTTTCAGATTTTTTTTTTGCATACATAACTGAAAAATTAAATGGACAACAATAGGATCATAGTTATCAATATTCTTTCGTGGAATTTATCTTTTCTTCTAACTGTATATTCTAAGGATTCTTCTAAAGTACTAAATGAACTAAATCTAAAACATGATTTTGCCTATATTGATTTTCATTTATGTAACACGATAAGTGATTATACCAATTTCCTATTTTAGATATTTAGGTTAGTCCCAGCAGCCGGTAAGTAAATAGCATGGTAAATAGATAAGTAGGTAAATAAATAGAATGGTAACATTCTTTCAATTATATCTTTCAAATGTAAGTTACTCTTTGATTTGGATAAGCTCCTAAACTCAAAGTTGTTTAAGTCACATGCATAGTTAAGACTTTTCGTATTTATTGCAAAATTTCTCTCCAAAAACATCCCAGTTTTTACTCCAAGCAGCCTGTTCCCTTGCCAACATTAAATATTACCATCACATAGAATCTCTACTGATTCATTATTATTAGTGTTAATTTGCATTTTACTACGAATGAGCTTAGATATTTCTTAACATGTTTTTGGCCATCTAGAATTCCTTATGATTTGACTGAAAAGTATTTTTATTTACATATCAACATGGACCAACACATATTTAATTAACATATTCAAAGGAATCCTGGACAGAGACCCAGTTTTATTTTCAAAAAAGAAAAAGAAAGCACTAAATCTCTAAATCTATAGGCCCAAATGCTTAATAATGGCAATTAATTCAAAGAATGCCTTTAAGTGTAAGAAACAGATGACAGTGATTAATTTTCTTCGAAGAACTTCAGATTTAGAATTTCCAATTCTGTTAGTGACTGTCTACTGGTAAAAAAGTTAATCGTCTGTTAAGCATCTCAGTACTAGTTGGAAATTGTTTTAATAAAATTTTGTGATACAGCATGTCTAAGAGAAAAGAATCAATCTACAAGAAAACAATAGACACAAAGCAAAGGCCTGAAAATAGGAAGGCGGCCTCTACCCACTAACCTTTTCATTCACCTGTATGATGCTGAGCGGTGCTAATTGATTTGAAAGAACTAGGTTTGCTGTGAAGAACTGGCCTGGATTCCTTGAAGTCTTAGATCGATTACTCGGAGGCAGTAGAATGATAAACTTCCATTTCCCTGACTTTCAACGCAACATCCAGCTCCTCATAAGCTTTCAGCCAAACCCTTAAAGTTTTATGAAGAAAATTTCAGGAAGTTGAACCACACATAGGAGATCTCAATACATCTCTGAAATATGGCAAGTAAATGGAAGTAGCCCGTGAAGCAGGGTTGAGGGTCCACCGTTTGAACTCAGCTATGGAAGGCCTCGGGCCTGCCTTGAAGACAGGGCTGGAAGGTCTTAATGGAAGGTCTAGGTGTGTCAAAGTTCACCATCCACCCAACCCTACAACCATCACCAAGCAAGCAGAAAAAGTAGATACTCCTCCCCAACACAGTACCAGCAAAGACCAAAGGAAGAGCAAGACATAAGCTAGGGGATGAAGGAAAGAAAGAGAGAGAGAGAGAAAGAAGGAAGGAAAGAGAAAGAAAGAAGAGAGGGAGGGAGGAAGGGAGGAAGGGAAGACAGAAGAAAGAAAGAAAGAAAGAAAGAAAGAAAGAAAGAAAGAAAAAGAAAGAAAGAAAGAAGTGAAATGTGGGAATGCAAATTGGTGCAGCCCCTCTGGATAACAGTATCTCTGGAGGTTCCTCAAAAAATTAAAAACGGAGCTTCCCTACAACCCAACAATTGCACTACTAGGATAAGCATGCAAAGGATACAAAATGCTGATTCAAAGGGACACATGCACCCCAACATTTATAGCAGCACTATCAGCAATAGCCAAATTATGGAAGGAGCCCAAATCTCCATCTACTGACAAATGAGTAAAGAAGATGTAGTATGTGCATATATATATATATAAGCATATATATATATATATATATATATATATATGTATACACACACACACACACACACACACACACACACAGGAATATTACTCAGCTGTCACAAAGAATGAAATCTTGCCATTTGCAACAATGTGGATGGAACTAGAATGTATTATGCTAAGCGAAACAAGTCAGAAAGATAAGCATCATGATTTCACTCATACGTGGAATTTAAGAAATAAAACAGATGAACGTGGAGAAAGGGAAGGAAAAGTAAGATAAAAAGATGAAAAGAAAGAGGGAGGCAAACCCTAAGAGACTCTTACATACAGAGAACAAACTGAGGGTTGCTGGAGGGGAGTTGGGTGGGGGGATGGGCTAAATGGGTGAGGGGTACTAAGGAGGCCACTTGTTGGGATGAGCAGTGGGGGTTATATGAAAGTGATGAATCACTAGATTCTACTCCTGAAGCCATTGTTACACTGTATGTTAACTAGCTTGGATTTAAATTAAAAAGAAAAGAGAAGAAAGAAGAAATGAATGAGCTGCCCTGTTATCAGCCAAGTAAGAACAAAGACACAATGTGAAAGGCACTGACATAATGACACGCTCTGCCCTCTTACCTAGTTAGCATGTCACCTGAAATCAGCCTTTTTATTGCCTCCTACTTAGATATGAACAGTTCCTCAAATGAGGAAAACCCACAACAGGAAAAAGAGAGACAGACGAAGGTAAACGTGTTGGTGACGATTTCATGCGGCCGGATTCCTTTTTTATTTCATCTGATATGACCTATGAGCACAACCGCAAACTTGTTTGCAAATTCCCAACGGGCAGCTGCTGTTGCTTCCCTGAGAATATGCAGAGACCCAAGATGTCAGTTCACCATGTGGCGGGGCCTGATCATAAGCAGTCGGCCAATTAGAGGATTCTACTCATCGTGACGGCGACAAAGGAGGGCGGTGTACTTTCCTGCACGCGTCAGTGTATTCCCTTCGTGCACGATAGAGTCAGGGTAGCGCTCTCAAAATGTTTGCAAGAACTGGACTCACACTGAGTTGCTGCTGTTCACGCTTTGAAGTTTGGGGGAAAACTAAATTCAGAAGTCGGTAGAAAACAAGAGCGGTTTGACTGCACTCGTATTGATGGCTTGCTCTCACTTGGGAGCTGGTGTCTGGACAACCTTCATTTCCCTTGCCTGGAGGCTCATGTGCCGCCACCATTTTAATCATGAGAGGGGCGCCTGGGTGGCTCCCTCGGTTGAGCGTCCGACTTCGGCTCAGGTCATGATCTCGCAGCTCGTGAGTTCGAGCCCCGCGTCGGGCTCGGTGCTGACAGCTCGGAGCCTGAAGCCTGCTTCGGATACGGTGTCTCCCTCTCTCTGCCCCCAGCCCACTCGCATTCTGTCCCTGTCTCTCTCAAAAATAAATAAACATTACTCATGAGAAATTGACATGGAGGGAGACACTGGGAAGGATACCTTCAAGCTTCCAGGACCACTATGCCACCACATTCCTGTGATTAAATGTCTTGTCCTAGGCATGGAAAATGATGGTTGGACATATCTATCAAAGTCCATTATTTTTTGATCAAAGCCAGGAATGTCTTTCTATTGACTCTTTCAATTTCTTTTTCCTTCTTTAGTTCAGGGATTTCTGGTACTGCTCTATTTTGCTTTCAAATCTAGAACTTGAAGCAAGTAGCTGGTGTGCTTCCTCGACATTTCTAGGGAACTGTCGCAAACTCTCGTATTTGTAGTTGAGTACTGGACGTTTTGGAGGTTTCTGTCAGTGCTCAGTATAAGCTGTTGTTAAATTGCTTTCAATGAAATGATGAGTGCTTCATTAAAGTTGGTGTCAACCTCACAATCAGGATACTAATTTGTTTACAGGAAGAGAACTTATAGCAATTAGATTGAGTTCTCAGAAATAAGACCTGAGAGACACTCTCTGGTGTCTCAATTCTGATCTTAGAAAGGGAAGAGCAGCGTTTGGATGTTTTGTGCATGCTACCCAAGGCCAGAAAAACACAATTCATGGATAAGTCCTTCCTTGCATCTGCTAGGAAGAATATAGTGGTATGGTCCTATTTTTAGGAAATGAAAATGCAGCGAGTAGTGAGAGACACGAGCAGGCGAGCATAAAACTTGGCTGTATGTCCACCCTGGCCTTATAGCATTGGCACAGGACATTGCTGATACTGCTACCAATGTCTCAAACCAGAATCTCTTTAACCAGTTCTCATGGAAAAGTGATGAGATTCACACCAGACACTCTTTCAATACCCAGGGAATTTCTCTAGGAGCAAATGTGTCCCAGTCTGTGCTCTCGATTCTGATCAAGACTTATCAAGTTGGAGAGGGCACAAAGACAAACCTTCCTTCCCTAACAGTTACCACTTATAAATGATCCCCCCAGGTCCACTTCTTACAAAATATGAATTTCTCAGATCTTCCCTCAGTTGTAAGGAATCATTCCAGGTATCCCGTGTGAACATACTTCCTAAAAGCAACGCAAAGGCTCATGGCGGATGAAAGGAAGTTCATTCACACACTGGAACTTGATGAATTCAAACTCACTCCTATCTTGTGTAAGCATTCACCGAAGTTCCCTAACATTGGTCTACATTGCTAGAACTGAAATTTAAATTCTACTTGTAAGTTCTAAGTATGTCCGGGAACAAACAACACAGTATTAAGTATTTGACCTTTTTAATACCAAAACAATAGTAGTTAGCAAACTAATTCATCTCACCTAAAAGTGAGCATTCAAAGAAGCTTCTAAACAATATCTCATTGTTATTGAGGACTAGAACCAACATTCTGAACCTTAGTCCTCCCTGAAATGTCAAGGAATCCACACCAATAATTTCTTGCATTTTTATATTTTGCCAAAAATAAGTCACAAGACTATATGAATTTTCTGGAGAGAAAATTAAAAATAATCTTACTGCAGTATTGAAAATGTCTCTTGAAACTGCCTTAAATCCAGACTAACACTGCCCAAGTTTCTAGTAGATGCACCTGTACTAATAATATGACTTATTGGCTGAGATGGAGTTAGCTAAATTTTCCTAACTGTATCACTTTCCAACAGATGCTTAGAATCTTTGTTTTCATTGTCCAGGATGTAAATTAAGCTCTTGAGCTTGTATGACTTGGTTCTCCCTGAATCTCCAAGGAATGGAGATGAGATTCTCACCAAGTTCTGATTCTTATAAACAAAGCAGGGTTTGCAATAAGAGCTCTAAGATTTCTAAAATACAAGCATTAATGTAAGAGCACAGTGCCTTACAGTGAAGGAAACAAACAGCAAGACTTAAAAGGCAACCAAAAGAATGGGAGAAGATATTTGCAAATGACATATCAGATAAGGGGTTAGTTTCCAAAATCTATAGAGAACGTATCAAACTCAACACCCAAAAAACAAATAATCCAGTGAAGAAATGGGCAAAAGACATGAATAGACACTTCTCCAAAGAAGACATGCAGATGGCAAACAGACACATGAAAAAATGCTCAACATCACTCATCGGGGAAATACAAATCAAAACCATAATGAGATACCACCTCACACCTACCAGAATGGCTAAAATTAACAACTCAGGCAAGGACAGATGTTGACGAGGATGCAGAGAAAGAGGGTATCTTTTCACTGCTGGTGGGAATGCAAACTGGTGCAGCCATTCTGGAAAACAGTATGGAGGTTCCTCAAACAATTAAAAATAGAACTACCCTACGACCCAGCAATTGCACTACTAGGCATTTATCCACGGGATACACGTGTGCTGTTTCGAAGGGACACATGCACCCCCATGTTTATAGCAACACTATCAACAATAACCAAAGTATGGAAAGAGCCCAAATGTCCATCGATGGATGAGTGGATAAAGAAGATGTGATATATATATATATATCTCCAGGTATCCCGGGTATACACACACACACACACACACACACACACACACACACACACACTGGAGTATTACTCGGCGATCAAAAAGAATGAAATCTTGCCATTTGCAACTACATGGAGAGAACTAGAAGGTATTATGCTAAGTGAAATTAGTCAGAGAAAGACAAATAGCATATGATTTCACTCATATGAGGACTTTAAGAGACAAAACAGATGAACATAAGGGAAGGGAAACAAAAAGAATATAAAAACAGGGAGGGGGACAAAACAGAAGAGATTCTTAAGCATGGAGAACAAACAGAGGGTTACTGGAGGGGTTGGGGAGGGGGCTAAATGAGTAAGGGGCATTAAGGAATCGACTCCTGAAATCATGGCTGCACTCTATGCTAACTAACTTGGATATAAGTTAAAAAATAAATTAAATAAAAATTTTTTAAAAAAAGAGCACCGTACCTTAGTTCTCTTTGACATTGCAAAGAATTCTTGCCTTTACCCACAGAGAATCCATTGCTAGTAACAAACTGATAGCAATGCCATGTGCTGTGAGCTTTCAGCGGGAAAAAAGAACTTCATTAGAGCAGTAACAAATCTGGACAGAAATATTACTGCAAATATTACTGTCATTGTCTAAGAACTGAAGTCAAAGCGTTGGCACTTGTGGCCTTCTATTTCCTCTTAAACTTCAAGGGATCTACTCCAGTTGAACTGTGCCATTTTGCTTCCCATGAGCAAAAGGGTATTTTTTGTTTTGATTTTTAGCCTCACAGCAGGTGCAAGGAAGACATTAACAGCCCTGGATGGCCAGCATTCAAAACACCTTCCACGTGTGGGCCTGTAATATTTGGACCTAGCTTCAAAGCTCTGCAGTTTCTTTCAAGTTTTAGAAGGTCATACCAGCTGTTTCATTCACGTTTCCTTCAAAAAAAATTGTTTTGGGGCGCCTGGGTGGCTCAGTCGGTTAAGCGTCCGACTTCACCCGGGTCAGGATCTCACGGTCTGTGAGTTCGAGCCCCGCATCAGGCTCTGGGCTGATGGCTCAGAGCCTGGAGCCTGCTTCCGATTCTGTGTCTCCCTCTTTCCCTGCCCTTCCCCTGTTCATGCTCTGTCTCTCTCTCTGTCTCAAAAATAAATAAACGTTAAAAAAAATTTTTTTAATTGTTTTTAAAGTTTTATTGCTTCTCAAATGAACATTGGCATATTTTCTTTGCGCAACAGTCTTAAATATGGTGACCCTTCGAAGAAGCCTCCAGACCCTGCTGTCGCTCTCCAGGTAGGGCACACAGGAGCGAGAAGTTGTTCACTCAGTTCTCAGGGCAAAACCAGGGAATTAATTCTAGTTGGTTCCTGGAAGACTACTTCTGGAAATTGAATTAGTAAAGGCAAACATGTTTGGGGCAATAAAATGAAAGTACTGTAAAGCTACCTGATTAAGTCATCAGCCTAACAAACATTAACTAAGATACCCCAGATTGTCACCTCAGCCAAGGAATAGATTTAAGCTCAGATATTTCTCTTAACCAGTAGCCTCAAAATTTCCATGAGTCCCTACTAGGTCCCGCCGTGGATAAACAGGATTACCGGTATTCAGAACAAATGTATTTTTATAAATTATGATATGTTCCATAAAGGGAATGGACGGGATGGTGTGAGAAAGAAACATTATGGGGAACAGTGAGCGGTTGGGGAAAGACAATGCAAAAACTGGAAATGCATGTCTTTCTATCAACTACAAAGGCATCACTGGCTCCTTCCAAGTCCATTTCCAGGGAGCAAGTGAGGGCAAGCTAGGGTGAGCTTCCCAATGGCAGAAGTGAAAGTATTCTCCACTGGGATATTGAACAGCACTTCTGCCTTGGCAAGAAGAGATATTGGTAGAGTTTCTGAACCTCTGTCATTGCCTAAGATTAGACTCAAGGGCTAGAGCTTGGGTCACTCCCGTCTTGCAATTTCAAGGGTTCAAGTCAAGGTGTTCTGCTTCCTGGATTATTTCCCAAGGACTAACTTTGTAGACAGTGAACACGAGGCTGTAATAGACTCTTAGCCTTGGTCCTGGCCCCCTGTGGTTCAGATAGAAGCTTCCACATGTTTTGGATGCCTGGGATTTGAATGTATGCTAGATCTGCACCCCCCCCCCCCCCGGGAATCCACTCACACAAAGCATTTGGAATTAATATGAACTTTACTAAAGATCTCACTGGATGTTCTTTCCTGCTTTGTCAAAGATGAGTTGGCCATACGTTTGTGGGTCTAGTTCTGGGGTTTCTATTCTATTCCATTGGTCTATGTGTCTGTTTTTGTGCCAATACCATGCTGTCTTGATGATTACAGCTTTGTAGTAGAGGCTAAAGTCTGGGATTGTGATGCCTCCTGCTTTGGTCTTCTTCTTCAAAATTACTTTGGCTATTCGGGGCCTTTTGTGGTTCCATATGAATTTTAGGATTGCTTGTTCTAGTTTCGAGAAGAATGCTGGTGCAATTTTGATTGGGATTGCATTGAATGTGTAGATAGCTTTGGGTAGTATTGACATTTTGACAATATTTATTCTTCCAATCCATGAGCAGGGAATGTCTTTCCATTTCTTTAAATCTTCAATTACCTTCATAAGCTTTCTATAGTTTTCAGCATACAGATCCTTTACATCTTTGGTTAGATTTATTCCTAGGTATTTTATGCTTCTTGGTGCAATTGTGAATGGGATCAGTTTCTTTATTTGTCTTTCTGTTGCTTCATTGTTAGTGTATAAGAATGCAACTGATTTCTGTACATTGATTTTGTATCCTGCAACTTTGCTGAATTCATGTATCAGTTCTAGCAGACTTTTGGTGGAGTCTATCGGATTTTCCATGTATAATATCATGTCATCTGCAAAAAGCGAAAGCTTGACTTCATCTTTGCCAATTTTGATGCAGTCTCTTTAACAAATGGTGCTGGGAGAACTGGACAGCAACATGCAGAAGGTTGAAACTAGACCACTTTCTCACACCATTCAAAAGAATAAACTCAAAATGGATAAAGGACCTGAATGTGAGACAGGAAACCATCAAAACCTTAGAGGAGAAAGCAGGAAAAGACCTCTCTGACCTCAGCCGTAGCAATCTCTTACTCGACACATCCCCAAAGGCAAGGGAATTAAAAGCAAAAGTGAATTACTGGGACCTTATGAAGATAAAAAGCTTCTGCACAGCAAAGGAAACAACCAACAAAACTAAAAGGCAACCAACGGGATGGGAAAAGATATTTGCAAATGGCATATCGGACAAAGGGCTAGTATCCAAAATCTATAAAGAGCTCACCAAACTCCACACCCGAAAAACAAATAACCCAGTGAAGAAATGGGCAGAAAACATGAATAGACACTTCTCTAAAGAAGACATCCGGATGGCCAACAGGCACATGAAAAGATGTTCGGCGTCGCTCCTTACCAGGGAAATACAAATCAAAACCACACTCAGGTATCACCTCACGCCAGTCAGAGTGGCCAAAATGAACAAATCAGGTGACTATAGATGCTGGAGAGGATGTGGAGAAACGGGAACCCTCTTGCACTGTTGGTGGGAATGCAAATTGGTGCAGCCGCTCTGGAAAGCAGTGTGGAGGTTCCTCAGAAAATTAAAAATAGACCTACCCTATGACCCAGCAATAGCACTGCTAGGAATTTATCCAAGGGATACAGGAGTACTGATGTATAGGGGCACTTGTACCCCAATGTTCATAGCAGCACTCTCAACAATAGCCAAATTATGGAAAGAGCCTAAATGTCCATCTACTGATGAATGGATAAAGAAATTGTGGTTTATATACACAATGGAATACTACGTGCCAATGAGAAAAAATGAAATATGGCCTTTTGTAGCAACGTGGATGGAACTGGAGAGTGTGATGCTAAGTGAAATAAGCCATACAGAGAAAGACAGATACCATATGGTTGCACTCTTATGTGGATCCTGAGAAACTTAACAGGAACCCATGGGGGAGGGGAAGGAAAAAAAAAAAAAAAGAGGTTAGAGTGGGAGAGAGCCAAAGCATAAGAGACTGTTAAAAACTGAGAACAAACTGAGGGTTGATGGGGGATGGGAAGGAGGAGAGGGTGGGTGTTGGGTATTGAGGAGGGCACCTTTTGGGATGAGCACTGGGTGTTGTATGGAAACCAATTTGACAATAAATTTCATATATAAAAAAATAAATAAATAAATAAAATTTAAAAAAAATAAAAATAAAAGATCTCACAAAGGAGACAATAGAGAGACGTGTTATGTCACACAGCCCATAGCACCCCCTTTAAAATCTTCATTAAAAACTGTTGGTGCCCAACCTCTGCACCCAGTATGCACTCCCAAAACCATCACTGGGGTCCTTTAGTTTATTGGATCTACCCTCCTACAGAGGTAGCTAAACACCATCTTTTATTTTGTCACATAATCTAGGGGATCCCATTTAAAATCCTCACCTCTGTTAGTTTAGTTTTCTAAACAGATTAAGTACTCCGACAAACAGGGATCATGGTGAATGAAACTGTCTAATTACACTAATAAAGGCAACCAAGTAATAATCAAAAGTAGAGGGAAATTAGGCATGGTTGTACAAGCACCAACAAGAGATAATCCAATTTGAAGAGTCAGAATAGTGATTACAGTCAGCTGCAACACATTGATTCCATGAACAATAAAGCCCCCGTGAGCAATTGTGGGCACCCAAGGAGCTGGACCAAGGGCCTGAGGAAAGGAGCTCCTAGATATCAGCAGGGAGTCAAGGCCTAAGCTGAAAAGAATTTGGAGCAAATCTCCAGTTTCAGAAGGGAAATAAAGGCAGAAGTCCAATCATAAAGCCCAGTCCAACCTGGGCTGCTCAGTTGGTTAAGCATCCATCTTCAGCTCAAGTCAGGATCTCGTGGTTCATGGGTTCAACCCCCCCTTGGGGCTCTGTGCTGACAGCTCAGAGCCTGGAGCCTGCTTCGGATTCTGTGTCTCCCTCTCTCTCTGCGCCTGCCCCCACTTGCGCGCGCACTCTCTCTCTCTCAAAAATAAACATTAAGGGGCGCCTGGGTGGCTCAGTCAGTTAAGCGTCTGACTTCAGCTCAGGTCACGATCTCATGGTTCATGAGTTCGAGCCCCACGTCGGGCGCTGTGCTGACAGCTTGGAGCCTGCTTCGGATTCTGTGTCTCCCTCTCTCTCTGCCCCTCCCCTGCTCGCATTCTACCTCTCTCAAAAATAAACAAACATTTTAAAAATAAATAATAAATAAATGAATAAATAAACATTAATTTTTTTTTTTTAAGGATTGGAGAAATAGGAAATGGTGTGACTGAAAGGTAATATGGATATCCAGGAGTCAAACTCTCATTTCTGAGAGGCTTCCGGCTTCTACTCAAAAGTGGGCAGTTCTAAATCAAGTTGGAAAACATCAATATAACTCTACCTGGGAAGACCTGGCCATTAAGAAGGACAAAGGATGGGGACTGCTGAGCTGTATGGCCTGGGGCCAGGCACTGCAGTTTGATGCGGACCCTCAGTAACTCAGTATAAGCCATGAAGTTAAAAAGTTATCATTCACATTGTTCTGGAAAACAGACACTCCCCAAGCTTGTCATTCTGAGTGACTATTTCTGAGAATCACTCCAATCATGGATCCATGAATTATAAAAATAATACAAAATAATAAGACAATTTCTTGGATTTTTTTTCCTACCTCAACTTTCAATGTCTTTGGTCTACGATGTTCTATTATGTTCTGAATCGACCCATTTCTCCTGTCAGGCAGCTAAGCATGAATTAAACTCTCCAGATGTTTGCTTAATTTTTTTAATAAAATATTTCTTCTTCATCATTTCCTCGTAATTTTATTTTTTCTTTGCAAAACAAGACTCAAGATATATAATGAAATAATTATATATTCAATTTCAGAATATTTTGAAAAGTAGTTTTTTGCAAACAACCTAAACTCTCAAAATTAGACGAATAGGTTGGAAGGGTACATTTCAATATAAAGGAATAGCACACAATCATTAAAAGCAATCATAAGCAGACACTCAAGGGGAAAGCTACTGACCAACTGTTAAGCGAAGAAAAGTAAAAATCTAAACTCTCCTCAGGACACTCCAGAGGATCAAACACAAAAGCTGACGTTGGAAGAAACAGCTTAGGCTCCAAACGAAGTTCAAGACTGTGCTCGTCGATTCCAGTAGGAAACTGGTAATTCATGCAGAAGCAGATTGTAATGATGCTAAACCGAGGGGACAGAGCATAGCATAGGACTGGGCCAACGGTATTGATATGGGCAAGACGACCCAAGATGCAGGGTTCCATGTGCCGGCTACTACTACTGGAAGTGGGTCTCACGGTCTGCTTGGCTGGGCAACTGAAGCTTGGACTCAGCAGTAGCCTACATGCGCTGCGGTTGGGATTCCAGAACTTTTCTGGCATAACATAGAGGAAGGAATCCAAGGGGTTATGGAGATGGGAACCTTCGAGTAGATTTGTCATACACAAGCTGCACATCTATTCGCACCCCTTCGATGTTCCCGAGGACTCAGGGGACACCTCCCCTCTAAGGTATCAAGAACCGCAGTGGTGAGCAAACCACCCATACCCTCGCAAACCTCAGTGGTAGCTGTCTCCTGGATGCCAAAGTGACATCTCCTGAGATGGGCTCTTTGGCTTCAGGGGAATGATGGGATCCCGGAGCAGCAGAGCATGATGGCAGCACCTAGCTGTCAGAGACAAGGCGGCACAATTAGTGAGGACAGCAAGTCTGACATGGTAAATCAGAACTTTTGATCTGCATGGTCTCTGATCTAATGTGGTTCACTGATCACAGTATTTCTAGGAAGAGAATAGAACAGACAGCCTACTAACGTCCCTCTTGTTCTACATTAAAGGAAAACTCCACATTTGGTGGTCAGAAATCTAACTGGAGTCACAACAATGGAAAAACTACTCCTACCCTCAGCCTAATTCACAGACCCTTGATTGAAAGAGGGACTGGGTCATCTTAAGGAAAGACCCTGCAACAAGGTCACAAGTACGTACTCCTCCAAGGTCTCTCCCAAAGGACGTGAGAGCCTAGTAAATGGTGAGTGTGCACTGTGGGGAAGGAGAATGTCCAGGCTTTGTCGGGATTAGAAGATGCTAGCTCAAGGGGCACCTGGGTGGCTCAGTCGGTTAAGCGTCTGACTTCGGCTCAGGTCATGATCTTGCGGTTTGTGAGTTCGAGCCCCGCGTCGGGCTCTGTGCTGACAGCTGGGAGCCTGGAGCCTGCTTCGGGTTCTGTGCCTCCTTCTCTCTCTGCCCCTCCCCCAATTGTGCTCTGTCTATCAAAAATAAATAAAATGTAAAAAAAAAAAAAAGAGGAAGATGCTAGCTCAGAGTGGATGCTTATCTAAGAACCTAAAACATCTCTATGATCCACTAATCAAAGTGAGAGGTTATAATCATGAGCTGACAAGTGACCACGGTGGGCCCAGGAGGTCCAAGGATCATCCTTCTCATTATTTCTCCATTTCCTAATGCATAATTAAAACGGACACATTCAACAACTGGAAGAATCCCCACATTGGCTCTCGGAGTTCTCCAAACATCCCTTCTCTGCTAGGACAGTAGACCCAGAGCTATACAACATCCTGAGAAGAGTTTGCAGACATCGGGGCACCACTGAACTTGAAGGAAGGAAGGGTGAAACATACCACTCCCCTCACTCTATAGATCTGTTTGGCCCTTTGGGAGGTGGATAGATCTCAGAGGGGTCAATTATTGTCAATGTAAACAGGTGCTGTAAAGCTGCTGCTCCCGATGTGAAAACCTTCCTAGAGCAAATTGGAACAACTCATTGCATCTTGCATGTAGTACTTGAGGTGGCAGGTTCTTGGTTGTCTCTACCTCGGCTTCCAAGGACCCCTAGAAACAATCTGCTTTCACTGGCAGAGCCAACAGTGCACCTTCAAATTTTGCCGGAGGGTAGAAATATTAATGGCCTTGACATCCACAAATACCACACCAGTCTGCTATATCAATGACATCATGCATAATAGATGTGATGCCTAAGAAGTAACAGGTACCTTCGATGCCTTCGTAAGAAGATACGTGCAAGTTGGGTGTAGGGGTGTAGAGAGAGATGAGCTCTGTGGTAAGCGCAGCATGTCGGGATATCTTCTCCAAAGTGAAAACAGGTTGTGTCTTCCCCCTTTTGCCTCTGAAAAAGGCGTAATGCTTACCAGGTCCCTTTTTATTTTTATATTCTTTTTTAATATTTTTTAAGCTTATTTATTCTGAAAGAGACAAAGAGAGTTAGAGCTGGGGAAGGGCAGAGAGAGAGAGAGAGAGAGAGAGAGAATCCGAAGCAGGCTCTGCAGAGTCAGTGACCTGAGCTGAAATCAAGAACCAGATTTCAGTTTAACTGTTTAACTGACTGAGCTGAACAGGTGTCCCTGTTTTTTTACTTTTTTGAAGTAGGCTCCACGCCCAATGTGAGGCTCAAACTCACCGTCCTGGGATCGAAAGGTAGATGCTCTACCAACGGAGCCAAGCAGCTGCCCCATGTCCTTTCTTATTTTAAAGGGAACATGTCACATTGAATGTGCTATTCTTACCCATCACAGTTCCGGTTTTAAGCGGAGACCAGAGGCCAAGAGGGAGTCTGCAACAGGCCCAGACTCAGGACAGAGTGTTTGTCATTTGCGCCTTGTGACACGGCATATCCATGACACATGAGGTTTCTGTGGAAACTAACAATGTGGTGTGAAGTTTCTGACAAGCTTCAGAAGTGCAGAACCTTAAGGTTTGGGAGCAAAGCCTGGTCCTGTTCCACCGATCATTATTTTCCTTTTGGGAAATGGCTCCTGGCTTTCTGTTGGACTTGATAGGGATTGAATACCTCACCATGGGATAGCACGTGGTAATGGGACCCGAGCGTCCCATCATGAACCGGTATCATCTGATACGCTTAATCACAACTTGGGGATGCACAAGATCAGAGATGCACGTTTCCAAGCAGAAATGGTGCAATGCATGAGTACCTGGCATTGAACATCTGTCGCAGGCTTCCTGGACGTCTGCTCCTGTTCAGTCCCCTCGAACAAGCTCAGGAGGAGGAGTTGCTCAAGACTCACTGATGGAGGCGGGGGGGGGGGTGGGGGGTGGGGAAGGTTCTGCCTTTGTTTGGGATGGTTTAGCACAATACATGAAGTGGGAATGGACTGCTACCTGCTGCAACCCCACCAAGCGTGTCCCTGAAAGATGGTGGGAAGAACTCCAACGGGAACATTTGTTGTTCTCTTTGGAGAAGTAGCCAGAGCCACCGTCTATACTGACTCATGGGGAGTGGCTAATGGTTGGGCAGGTATCGAGGACTTGGAACAGGATTGGAAGATGGGTAACGAGGCTGTCTGGTGACAAAGAGGTATGTGGGTGGATCTCTGGGAATAAGCATGGGATGTGACGACATAGGTGTCCCATGTCTAACTACAGGGCCTCACTCCAGTGGAGGCTCTTCCTAATTAGGCAAGAGCGAGCCAGCCTGTTTCCCAGAAACCCAGTTCTTTCTCTCTCTGTGCGTGTGCAAGTCTCTGGCGTTGGGGAAGGGGCGGTCTTAGTCAGATCCGGCTGCCATATCAAAATACCGTAGATTGAGTGGCTTAAACGACAGACATTTCTTCCTCATGGTTCTGGAGGCTGGAAGTCCAAGACCAAAGTGCTGGCACAGTTGACAGGTGGTGACGGTCCTTTTCCAAGTTGCAGATGGTGACCTTCTTGCTGTAACCTCACAAGGTACAGAGAGAGATACCTCTCTGGCTTCTTTTTATAAGAGGACTTGTCCCATTGACAAGGGCTCCACCCTAGTGATTTAATCATATTCTTCCAAAGGCCCGACTCCAAATGACATCGCATTGGGGATTAGATTTTAACATATGAATTGCAGGGGAAGAGGGAGACAAACATTTAGCCCATAACTGGGGCTTTGCATAAACCCACTAACTTGGGTCGCTCTCCACCAAGGCTAATCTAGCTACCGCCAGTGCCTAACCTGTCAGGCGTCCATTCCTGTGAGAAGCGCATCCACTGGGCACAGACACAGTGTTCCAAGATGACTGCCACCGGGCCATACTGGAGTCCTCATACCTTGGAACCAATGGCAAAAAAGGAGACTCCTGAAGTAGCTTGAGTGATTGGTGCTGATTCCAAGTGACTGGGCTTACTTCCATACACTGGAGGGAAGGGGATATTTCTGGGACCCAGTGGTTCCAGTGGATGCTCCAAAATTTCCTTAGTACTACCCTGCTCAGCAATGATAGCTAATGAAACACTATGATGACTAAAAAAAGACAAGACCACCGAGGATTCAGACCCTTTAGGAATAAAGATTTGGGCCACCCTAACAGGTAAAGAACCCCAATCAGCTGAGGAAAAGGGGAACATGGAAGAGCCAATGAAAGCTCATGTATAAAAATCCATTTTTATATTAGAATATAAAAAAGATAGTGCAGAGAGTGCCTGAATATCTATGCTTTTCACCCAGTTCCTCCTAATGTCATCATCGTCCGTTACGGTGCTACATTTGCAAAACCAAGAAACCAACATTTGTACATTACGAGTCACTAAACCCAAATTTGGCTTTCCATCAATGTTTTTTTCTTCTATTCCAGGGTCCAGTCCATAATATGATTCCTAGATTCACTTGTTACATCTCCTTAGTGTCCTCTGGCCTGTGACAGCTTCTTAGCCCTTCCTTGTTTTCCATGGCCTCGACAATTTTGAGGAGTATGGATGGGTCAGGCATCTTGAAGAATGTCCCTCAAGTTAAGTTGTCTAACATTTCTCTCATGATTAGAGGGGGGTTACAGGATTTGGGAAAGAATACCACAGAGATGAAGCACTCTTGTTGTCACATCATATCAGGGGGTATATGACATTCGCATGGCATCCGGGGTCTTTCAGCCCTCATCCCTTCGTTAAGGTTGTGCTTGCCAGGTTCCGCACGGTCAGGTCGCCATTAACCCCTCTCCATACCGTATGTGTTAACAGTGAGTCACCAAGTCCAGTCCAACCTCAAGGAGCAGGGTGGGGAAGAATTGATCCTCCCCTCTTGGAAGGAGGACCCTATCTACAGACGTTATATGGAACTCTTCTATAAGGAACAGTGTGTCTGTTTGCTTGCTCTCTTGTTTGTTTGTTAATTAAATCATTTATTTATCGTAGTATGGACTCATTTACACTTTGGGTTAGAATCTAATGCTACTTTATATTCTATAGCTCAGATTGGCCCATTGTAGCCATAGGAAAGCCACTCAAGTTGATGCCTATGTCCCTTTGACATACTCCCCATCTTTTTGGTTTTTTGAGCGTCTCCTTACTTTCTGGCACTACAAGATGCCCCAGGCTCATCTTGTGTTTTCCCTGCCCTAGATAGAACTCTGATTCCTTTTTTTAGAGAATAGTATTTAGAAATCAAGATCTGGGCACTGGGTGCCCTCATTGCTACAGGGGTGTCATTGCTTCTAGGCCTTCTCATTGGACAAAGCTAGGTGATATGTACGTACATACTACCCCACGTGTATAGACACATCTGGAATTGTTTCTGGATCCACCCACCTGTATACAGAAGTTAGGTGAACCTGAGTTCCTACTGATGTCTCCAACTCAAGCCCAGTACTACAAAGTTCATTCTAGCCTTTCCTGTAACTTTGAGAAAAGGAAGTCTTAAATATTAACTATAGCCTTATAAACAAATAAAAGAAAATAAGTACTCCAGTGGCTTATGCATATTTTCACTTTCTTGGGCCTTGTGTAGTGCATCTCGACTAGTATTTCCCTCTCTCTCACTTTCATCTTTTTTATTTCATGTAAAAATTTATTGAGTTTACAGAATATTCCAGGGGGAAGTCTAACTGAATTGGGGAGGTAATTATATCACACAGAGATCGATGCCATGACTGACTCCTCTTGACGCTTCATGTCTCCAATTGGAGGCGGAGGGTGGGAGTCCTGGCATCTTTGCTTACCTGAACGACGGCCCCAGCCCCACACAGACCCCCTCCAAGCTCCTGTTTGCTGATGACCTCACCCTCTTCCCTCCCTTGCTCCCATCCTAGGTGTGGGAGATGCTACCTGCAACACCTTGTTTGTGTGTTACCTCAGTTTCCCCTGTGTGCTTAGTCAGTTCTCCGACTCCAGTGTAGCCAGTTCTCTATGTTAAATTTTCTCAGTTAAAACAGCCAGTTTAGTTTCTGTGTTCCACCTGGATCCTTGCAGATATTGACCAAGATATATAAGCATGCAACTAAGAAACCACAAGCAAGATGAAAATGGCTGTTCCGGCGTGGCGAGCCCAAGGGTGCTTCTGTATCTTCCTCCAAATATTTCTAAAGTCCTGGTATAATTTGGTTTCGTAACTCTGTGCCCTTTCACACTTTCAGGGGACAGTGTGTACCCTGTGTACCAGGACAAGCTCCTCCTATGTGTAATGATAGGTAGGAAGACCAATTTATGTAACTCACTGGTAATTTCCAGATGGGCGGGGATAGAAACCAAGTGCTAGGAGAGAAAGCAAATAGAATACTCATAGAGATGCTATCTAATAGAGGGGAAAAAAAAAAAAGGTTTCCTGGTCACAGAAAACAATCCCAGGGTCCAAAAAGAGCACAATATTTTATTACATTAAAAGTGCCACTCTCTTTTACTTGCCCTGACATTTGGAAATGGATGGGGTGCACAGTAAACCGCGGTACACCCAGGAGGAACGAGCTGTGCTTCCGGAAGCATTCTGCAAGGGAGACTGATGTCCTGGCCTGAAGCATCCTGGAAGCGGCATTGCAGGCGTTAGCGCCCTCTGTTGGGACGAATGGACGGCACCCTGGCTGTTCTTGGCTGAATCGTGTCCCCTCCAAAATGCAGCTGTTGAATCCCTAACCTCCAGCCCCTCAGGATGTGATCTACTTGTAGATCAGGTCTTTAGAGAGGTGATTAAGGTTAAATGAAGACCGTGAGGGTGGGGGCCCTCACGCGGTGTGACTGGTGTCCTAATAAAAAGAGTGCACACACAGGCGGAAGACCATGTGATGACATAGGGAGAACACAGCCATCTGTAAGCCAAGGAGGGAAACCTCGGAAGAAACCTTGCCCCTTCAGTATTGGCTATCTCTTCTCCAGAACTATGAGAAAATAAACGTCTTCCTTAAGCCACCCCATCTATCGCGTTCGTTAGGGCAGCCCTAGCAAACTCATACACTGAGTCTTCGATTACCATGACCACGGCCCCTCCTCCTTTGACCTTACGCCAGAAAAATGCACATTTCGTTACTAGACAGGGCTGTTCCTCAGATACCCTTTCTCGGTGAAACGAGGATACCAATGTTTACCCCATTGCTACAGACTCTACTGTTTTGGAATGTTTGCCCCACCACCCAAAGTTAGTCGTTGAAGCCGCCACCTCCAAGATGGCGGTATTTAGAGATGGGGCCACTGAAAAAGGCATTAAAGTTAAATGAGGTCATAAAGGTGGGGTCCTGATCCCAGAGGATCAGTGTCCTTCCGAGAAGAGACGCCAGACAGCACTCTCCCCCCCCCCCCCCCACCCCTCCACCGGCACACACACTAAGGAAAGGCCGTGTGAGGACAAAGCAAGAGGGCAGCCATCTAAAATCTAAGAAGAGAACTGTCACCAGAAACCAAAACTGAACCAGCCAGGCATTCATTTGGACTTCCAGCCTCCAGGACTGTGAGAAAATAAGTTTTTAAGCCACCCAGTCGGTGCTATTTTATTATGGCAGCCTTAGAACGGATACGCCCATAGAGATACATTAAGGGGGTAAACAAGAGGATAACCAGCTCCAAATTCAATAAATACTAGCAGCAACTATTAAAAATCTGAGGTTAGTGAGTAGAGAGGAAAGGTGACTTTACTTTTTAATGGCCAGAGTTACCCAGAATGGAAGTGGATCCTTTTGTAGGTATGTCCACCACTATGACTTTCAAACATAAGCCAGAATACTCTTGGAGGCTGTTGCTGCAGAGAAGATTCAAGCATCAAAAAGAGGCGGTGAGGTGCCTGGGTGGCTCAGTCGGTCGAGCGTCTGACTTCGGCTCAGGTCATGAACTTGCAGTTTGTGAGTTTGAGTCCCACGTCGGGCTCTGGGCTGACATCTTAGAGCCTGGAGCCTGCTTCGGGTTCTGTGTCTCCCTCTCTCTCTCTCTCTCTCTCTCTCTCTGTTCCTCCCCCCTTCGCACTCTCTCTCTCTCTCTCTCTCAAAAATAAATAAAAATTAAAAAAATTATTTTTAAATGGCGGGAGAACATGTCTTTTCAGCTCCCTTGGAACCCCAAGAGTTTTTGAAAGTATGCACTGGGATTTTCAAGTTTTTCTTTTTTTTTTTTAATTAAAAAAATTTTTTTTTACATTTATCCATTTTTGAGAGACAGAGAGAGACAGAGCACAAGTGGGGGAGGGGCAGAGAGTGAGGGAGACACAGAATCTGAAGCAGGCTCCAGGCTCCCAGGTATCAGCACAGAGCCCGATGCGGGGCTCGAACTCACAAACTGCGAGATCATGACCTGAGCCGAAGTCGGATGCACAACCAACCGAGCCACCCAGGCGCCCCTCAAGTTTTTCTAAGATGCCTTACTATCCATTTTCTCTGGTTAAAATACACTCAGTCCTATAAAGTGTTAGTCAATACCATAAAAAATTATCAGAAAAGGTGTCCTTGTTGAGCTACCCTCTTGTGTGTGTGTGTGTGTGTGTGTGTGTGTGTGTGTGATGCTTATCATATTGAAAATTCCCACTTTCGTGTTTCCCTAATATCAGTGTAGCACATTTCTCACAGACCACTTGCCCAGTGATGATAAAGTCACATACATGCACATACATGAAGAAAAAGCCCACGGGGCGCCTGGGTGGCTCAGCTGGCTAAGCGTCTGACTCTTGGTTTCCACTCAGGTCATGATCTCACAGTTCGTGAGTTCAAGCCCCACATCGGGCCCTAAGATGACAGTGCAGAGCCTGCTTGGGATTCTCTCTCTCCCTTTCTCTCTGCTCCTCCCCTGCTTTCTCTCTATCTCTCTAAATAAATACATAAATAAAAACTTTAAAAAAAGAAAAGAAAAGAAAACTCCAACAGAATAGTCCATCTGTGGCTTCCTCAACTATCTCCAACAGACCAGGGCAACCCTAACAGATCTCTCCCTTTTTGGCCTATCACAGGAAACTTCTTCCTTACCCAAGACCCTGCATGGGCTTTAAGGGTTGATATTATTAATTAGCAACTGAGAGGTCTTGGTCAGTGTTCCCTTAGCCCCAAACGTGTCCTGGCATTTTTCTCCTTCAGGGAAACCCCTGCCTGGCCTGCCCCGCGTGCTCCATCATCCTGGCCTGGTTTGTGCCTGCAGGACAGCTGACTTAGGCTATCATTTTGGAACCCACTCTCATAGGACACAAGAACCACCACCATGAGTTAGACTTACATGTCCTTCTCTGCCCAGTTTCCTCTCCTTGAGGAAAGCCACAAACGGAACTCCTTCGGTTTTAGTGCCCCTCGTATCTGCACACCATTTGGAAGTAACAATTCCTTTGTGTGTGCTTTGAACACCGTTGAATTTTGTCAAAGATGGACAGCTGTGTGAGGCTGGCCACTGACATCAGCAGATAATAGCTGGGACTCAATCTGTTGGAACCAGGAGCACGGGGATTATGCTGGACGCGCCCTCTCGTGGACAAAGACAATATTGCCTTGGTCTCTGGAAAACTGAAAAATTATATAAAACTCTACTAACTCTATTTGGTAGCTTTAATAAAGTCAAGCATATTATCTTGTCTTCCAAAACTGATTAGTAAGTTTAATTTTATTGCAGTAGCATAGTGGCTAGAAGCTTGGGATTTAAAGACAAGAGAGCCTGGCTTTGACTCGCAGCAAAGCCACTGTCTAAACTTTGGTGAATTACTTTAGCTCTTTATGTTTCAGTTCCCTACTGTGTGAAATACCATCACGCCATCGTAACTGAATAGGTAAATATATGCAAAGTGCTTAGAACAGGGCCAGCACTAAATAAATGCAACTTCTTAATCTTAAAAGATGCTGAGAAGTCAGGTGGCTGATTCAAAATTACCTTCTCCAGAAATCCTTTCTTATTAGCCCTACTTTGATCAGTCCCATAATGGCCAAGAGTCCTATCTCTGAAACTGACACAATCTTTGTGTCAACATTTCAAAGGGTATCTCCTGCCCCCCTCCCCCCACACTGTAAGCCAGCATGCCCCTGTATCAGAACTAGTCTGATCAGGCCACGCTACTATCCCATGATAGTGATGTGTGACTCCCCTGCTCCTTATAAACCAGGGCCTTACCCTGTTTCTTCTGGTCTGGTACCAGTCAGCGGATCCCTGTTGTGTCCCCCCATGCCTAACCTAACTTTTGTTTTCTGGGCAGCTCTGATCCAGGGCCCTCTTTGCTGATCCCATTCTTCAAAGATGCCTAAATCTTACGCCTGGACCACTATACCCAATATCTACTCCCTGATCTCAGGTCACAGGTGGAGTATCACAAAATGCTGGGGTGGAAGGCAACAGATTCCTTGGACATGGTAATGATCAGTAACTCCATGAAACGCCACGAAGTGCTCAGAGTTTATTTTTATTCTATAACTGGATGAGAAAAATAAGATTTGACTCCACTGTGCCAGAATACACAGAAAATGCTTTTAGAGAAAAGTAAAATGCTTAAATCCCCCCCAAACCCAACCCCATCATTAAAATACAGATGAAGAGGGGCGCCTGGGTGGCTCAGTCGGTTGAGCGTCCGACTTCAGCTCAGGTCACGATCTCGCGGTCCTCGAGTTCGAGCCCCACGTCGGGCTCTGGGCTGATGGCTCAGAGCCTGGAGCCTGCTTCCGATTCTGTGTCTCCCTCTCTCTCTGCCCCTCCCCCGTTCATGCTCTGTCTCTCTCTGTCCCAAAAATAAATAAACGTTGAAAAAAAATTAAAAAAAAAAATACAGATGAAGACCGTGAGATCCAGATAAGCCATGTCAGTTAACCAAAGACAGACGGCTAGTATTGAGAAAACTGGAATTAGAACCCAGAACTCCGGAGCACCAACCGTCCCGGAACCAGAAAGACTTCTTCCTGGTGCCCCACACAACTTCCTACTGCTTCTAATAACTTCATGATATCACATTTTCAGTCTAAAACACCTGCGTGTCTCACAAATGTGAGTATTCTTATTAAATAAGTGATTCAAAGTTGAATTATGATGGAAAACAGTTCATCAACCCCTTCCAGATCTGATGGGAAATTTATATAGCAGTGACAAGAATGAATTTGAAGGGAAGTCACACTGGTAATATACTTTAACCAAGGGACATGGAACTTGAAGGAAGAATTGCCCCACAGCTCACCGATGCTCTGTTTATTTGTTTTTGATATTTGAACGTTATATGTATATTTCATCTGTTTCTGATACACAACAACAGATGGGATATGCGCACCAATCCTGGGGGAAATGGCCGAAACAATGGGAGAGGTGACAAACGCTGAAAATTTTGGAATCAGGAAAGCAAACGGTCTGTCATAATGGCCTAAAGACATAAATGACGTAGTAAGCTCAAAAGGACTGAACCATCAAGAAGGCTGTTTAACATTAGCATCAACCTGTTTAACATTGCAGAGGGCCCCCCCAAAACTCAGGAATCGGCAGCACCCAGATACCTTCACATTTATCCACATAGTTCCCATTTCCTTTCTTCTTCATTCACTTTGTGTGATCAACACTTCCATCTGGCATCACTTTCATTCTGCCCGAAAGATTTCCTTTAACATTTCTTGCAGTGTGTGTCTGCTGGTGATAAATTCTGAGAGCATTTTCTTTATAAATAAAAAGCCGTTATTTCATCTTCAGTTTTGAACAGTATTGAGCTTGGTAAAGAATTCCAAGCTGGTAGTTTTTTCTGGTGGTGCCTTCCTCCACTATCCCCTGGGTTGCATTGCTTCCTAGGAGAGGTCTGCTGTCCTTCTTAAATTGTTTCTTCGTATACGTTTCCTTCTCTGCCTGCTCATTGTTTATTTTTTATTTTTATGAGTAGACTTTACTTTTTACAACAGTTTAATTTAGATAAAAGTTGAGAGGAAAACATAGAGTGTTCCCATATACCTTCCCTCTTCCCATACAGTTTTCTCTATTTTTAACATCTTGCCTTAGTATGGTACATTTGTTACCATTAATAAACCAATGTTGACACATCATTAACTAAAGTCCTTAGTTTATATAAGGGTTTATTTTTTTGTGTTGTATAGTTCTATGGGTTTTCACAGATGCATAATATCCATTACCGTACCATAAAGAATGGTTTTACCACCCTAAAAATCTCCTGTAGTTCATCTACTCATTCCTCCCTCCCTGCCTGCCTCCGAGCCCCGGGCAATGATCGACCTTTTTAATGTTTCTACAGTTTTGCCTTCTCTGAGTGCTCTGTCTTTATTGTGATAAAATTTACAGAACATAAAATTTACCATTTTAACCATTTTTAAGTAAAAATTCAGTGGCATTAAATATATTCACGGTCTTGTGCAATCATCTCCACTATCCATGTCCCAGAACTTCTTCATCATTCCAAATAGAAACTCTGTACCCATTAAACAGTAACTCTTCATCCCCCCCCTTTCCCACACCTCCAATAACCTCTATTGTGCTTTCTGTCTCTGTGTATTTGCTTATTCTCGATACTTCATATAAGTGGAATCATATAATATTTGTGCTTTTGTGTCTGGTCGATTTCACTCATTGTTATTCACTAATGTCCTCAAAATTCACCCATGCTGGAGCATGTCTCAGAATTTCATTTCTTTCTATGATTGAATAACATTCCCCTGGATGCACATATCACATTTCTTATCCATTCATCTGTCAAACAACTAAGTTGTTTTCATCTGTTAGCTTTCGTGAATAACGCTGCTATAAACAAAGGTGTGTGAGTACTGTTTGAATTTCTACTTTCAATTCTTTGAGTCCTACGACTGTAAGTGAAATTTCTCTGGTTGCTTTTAAGATTTTTCTCTTTATCCTTGGTTTTAAGCAATTTAATTATAATGTACCTTGATATCGGTTTTTTGTTGTGGTGATGGAGCGGCTGCTGCTTGGAATTTGTGAAGTTTCCTGGATCTGTGGAATTATCCTTTTCATCAAACTCGAAAACGTTTCAGCCATTATTTCTTTTTTCTGCCCCCTCTTCCCTTCTTCTTTGAAAACTTCGATTACATATATATTAGGCTGTTTGAAATTGCTTCACAGTTCATTGATGCTCTGTTTATTTTTAGCTTTCTTCTGCTTTGAGTTTCATTCTGGACAGTTTCTAAGGCTATGTCTTCAAGTTTACTAATGCTTTCTTCTGAAATGTCTAATCTCCTATTAATCCCATCCAGTCTATTTCTCATCTGAAACTGTAACTTTCATCTCTAGATTCTTGATTTGAATTTTTATAATCTTCCATATGTCTGATTAACACAGTCCGTCTTTCCTTTATCTCCTTGAACATATAGAAATTGGTTCTAATACTTGTTTTAATGCCTTTGTCTACTAATTCTATCATCTGTTTCATTTCTGTGTCTTTCTATTGACTGATTTTTCTCCTCAATTATGAGGAGGTTATATTTTCCTGCTTCTTTGCATGCCTGATCATTTTTTATTGGATGTCAGAGATTGTGAGTATTACTTTGTTTGGTACTAGACATTTTGTAATGTCTGAAAATATGCTTGAGCTTTGTTCTGGAATGCAGTTAAACTACTTGGGAATAGTTTCACCCTTTCATGTCTTAGATTTATGTTTGGTTAAGTAGGACCAGGCACGATTAGTTTGGGGCTGATTTTGCCCCAGTACTGAGGCAAAGCTAACCTTTTTTGGGTATTCTGTTGGATGCCCTGTGAGTTATGAGGGTTTTTTTTTTTACTTTGTTTTGTGAGAATAGGAACCATTCCTGATCCTATGTGAGCTGAGTGAATGCTCCTTCTAATCCTTTTGGGTGGTTTTACTAGGCTTGGGTGATTTCCTCACATGCTCGCACTGATCAGTTTCCCACTGAAAAACTCAAGGCGGACCTTCTGCCGATCATCAGAGCACTATCTATGCAGTCTCTTCTGATTCTCTGCCCTCTGAGCTTTAAGAGTATTTGCTCATTGTACTCCCAGCTCCATATCTTCAACTCAGCTTCTGCAGACATACCACAGGGTCAGAGGCAACAAGAACTGACATGGTTTCAGACCATCCTCTGGAGCACCAGCCCCCTCTGTGGCTTCTACCCCGTCCTTGACATCCATCTTCTCTTCCTGATTCCCTGTCCTATGGACTTGAAGTTCCAGCATCAGACATGGAGACCACATACTCACAGAGACTACTTAACCAGCTCCCTCAATTGTGTGGGGCTCCTTCCTCTAACAATCCCTTGATCCCCTATTCTTCTGTGTATTTTTACCCTTTTTACCATGGGTTCTACTTCTCTGGTTGAACACAGGCTAACACTCCTGGAATTTTAAACGAGCTTTGCCTGCTTCCTGGGATGGGAATAGGGCAGACTGTGTGTGGAGCCTGGCTTGGGGAAGTCAGAGCAGGAACGTCATATGCACAAGAAGCTTGCATCAAGAGGTAACCGAGGGCCACCATCAAAGAGGGGGCAGCCAAGCTTTCAAAGGGCAAAGAGTGGGGCTGAGGGGTGGAGCCAAGGGACAGTTACTAGGGGTCCAATTCAAAACACGAAGGGCCAATCTGATGTGGAGACTACTTAAAAATAAACTCTTAAAAAAACAAAAAAGAACCAGCCTGAGTGGCTGGTGGTGACAAGGGTCACACTTGCGCCATAGAAGTGGTCAAAGTGGTCAGGGTTGAGTAGAACAGAGATTAGCTTTAGAAGCCAGCGACCCCTCCTCACTACACCCCCCACCCCATGCACCCTGATCAGGGTCTGTTTGCATCGGACAATTTGCGTATTGTATCAGTCAATATCAAGACAGGAAAACAGAAGCCACTCTGGACAGAGTAAAACAGGATGCAATGCGGCGAATCGGTTACAAACGTGTTGGCCAAACTGGAGAAGGTAAAAATGGGATGAGGACGGGGATCGTCCAGAGATCAGGAATCTGCTACCTGGGCTGGAGCTGCTGCTGTGGTTTCTGGAACTTTGTCGCTGCTTTGACCGCAGTGACGTTGTTGGAACCCGTTATCACCAGCTCCGGCTGCTGCTTCCAGTGCCACACACAAGGAGAGGCTCCTCTTCTGGTTTCCCACTGGTGCCTCCTGCTGACAGGGCTTCCCCGGTAAACAGCTCGCAGGGGAGTCTGAGAAATGCAGTTGTTGGACTCCTGGCCCCCTGCAAAATAGAAAAGAACACAGAAGGGCAGCAATGGAGCCAAATGACAGCAGCCAGCACCTCACACACACACACACTCACACACACACACACAGTGCTCTTGTTTTCCCAGACTGGCTAGAGGAAGAGGGAAGATGTCTTCGCGAGTGGGTCTATCCTGGGGAGAGACGTGGACGAAAGAGGAGGCAGCATTAAATCTGCTCCCGCCTGGTCCCACGGGGCTGATTCGGATCCATCCCGGAGCAAAATCAGAAAAGCCAGCAGCTGTTTTCTTGAAAGTCTTTGTGAGCAGAAAGCAGTCGGGCCCAAGGCACAGACTGTCAGGGATCTGTAGGGATCAAGTGTGTTGGATGGCATGCAAGTGAGCTCTGCAGCCAGACGGAGTTTGTAAAGCTCTGAGGAGCCCTGTGTTACATTGCTCGGGCTGCCTTCACAAAGCACCACAGATGGTGTGGATTAAACAAGAGACATTTCTTTTCCCACAGCTCTGGAGGCTGGATGTCCCAGATCAAGGTGCCGGCATGCCTGGCCTTCTGCCGAGGCGTCCCTCCTTGGCTTGTAGGTGGCCGCCTTCTGTGTCCTCACGGTCCTTCCTCTGTGTGTGCATCCCTGTGTGTCTCCCTCTTTCTCATTTCACAAGGACACAAGCATATTAGATTAATGACTAATGACCTCATCTTAACTTAATCACTTCTTTACAGACCTTATCTCCCCAGTCACATTCTGAGGCTCTGGGGGTTAGGACATCGATATATGAATGGGGGGTGGGGGCGGGGCGGGAAGGGGAAACATTTCAGACTGCAAGTCTGGAAGTTTGCAGAGTCAGGGGACCCAGAGAAACCTCAGGAATGCCACGCTTCCTGATGGGAGCAACCCAGGTGATGCCTTCAACTTAAGAAGCACATTAGAAGCACATTAAGCACATTAAGATTAAGAGAATGCACCAGCACTTGGGTGGCTCAGTGGGTTGAGCGTCTAACTCTTGACTTTGGCTCAGGCTATGATCCCAGGGTCGTGGGATTGAGCCCTGAGCTGGGCTCCATCCTGAGCGTGGAGTCTGCTTGAGATTCTCTCTCTTTCTCTCCCTCTGCCCCTCCCCCACATGCACAAGCTCTCTCTCTCTCTCTCTCAAATTAAAGAAAATTAAGAGGACGCATATGCTACTTTAGCAGAACTCATCTGACCACTGTCAGCTAATTTTCAATTTTGGAGGTAGCTGAGGCCAATGCTTCTCAAACATTCTTGTGTGTACAAATCCTGGGAGCGTGGGAGCACACAGATTCTGATTCAGTGGGTCAGGGTGAGACTCGAGATTCTGCGTTTCTACATACTCCTAGGGACCACCCGTGCTGCAGGTCTGCAAACTGTAACCATGGTAGCAAGACAGTGGGTCTCAATCCTAACCATGTGAGAATCTGGGGCGTCCCTAAAACCCCCCAGATCTGGGCTATACCTTCCACCGATGCAATCAGAATGCTGATCTCGGGGCCCGGGCATCAGTGTTCGTAAAGTTTCCCAGGCAATTCCAATGTGCAGCCGAGATGGCAGATATGTCTATTGATGAATTCCCACTACCCAAAGTGGGGAAAAAAGACAATTCCTCCAGCTGTATCTTCACCGTGCCCCCCTCCACCGGGCGGTTTTGACACCAGGTGGCATGCATATGACAGCCAGTGACCCTGCATTGTTCTGGCAGTGCCAGAAACAGGGGCCAGTTTCAAGCGTGACCCTGGGTCGCCACCAGAGACAGAGAAGCAGACCAGTTCTTAAGAACATGGGGGAACGCTGGGGACTCCCGAAATAACTAGGGGAGAATCTGAGGAAGCTGAAGTGTCGCGTCAGCATGTCAGAGATAGGGAGTTAGCAAGATCTGGGTGTCGGTTTCATTTTTATTTTTTTTTTAACATTTTATTTATTATTGAGAGACAGAGCACAAGCAGGGGAAGGGCAGAGAGAGAGGGAAGGAGACACAGAATCCAAAGCAGGCTTCAGGCTCTGAGCTGCCAGCCCAGAGCCCGACTTGGGGCTCAAACTCATGGACTGCAAGATCATGCCCTGAGCCAAAATCAGACGTTTAACCAACTGAGTCGCCCAGGTGCCCCCAGGTGTCAGTTTTCAAGTGACTTCTTTCACATCTGCAGTCTGGTGAGATGCGGGGCATTCAGGTAATGCAGGTTCAAAGGCCGGGGCAGTAGGCAAGGCACAGGGAGATGCAGTAGGCAAGGCACAGGGAGATACGGTGGCAGACAGAAAAACGTATGTTGTCCGAGAAACTGTGTGGCATTTGGGAGATTGGGAAGTGGTCACCAGTCACAGGCAGGCCTGAGTGCTATTGTGCTAAGTGTTCTTGTGAGTAAAAGGTCCAAAGAAGGAGCCGGTCTGGACTCATGGGGACACTAGACTGAGGGTTGTATGTCTGGGAAAGCCTAATTCCATTAGCAGCTTTTTTTCTTAGTACATTTAGGCAAAGGTTATTGGACATCCTAACATGCCCCCTGTACATGAACCTTCAGAATAAAGAACGAGATTTAACTTATGGCAAATATAAAATCATATACCAGGGGCATCTGGGTGGCTCAGTCAGTTAAGCAACTGCCTCTTGATTTCGGCTCAGGTCATGATCTCACGGTCAAGGAATCAAGCTCTGAGCTGAGCTCTGCATTGGGCTCCACCTTGGGCCCAGCGCTCTCTCTCCCTCTGCCCCTGCCCTGCTTTTTTGCTCGCGCTTTGTCTCTCTAAAGAAAAAGAAAGATCAAATACTAAGTGTACAGACTTTAACAGGAAGCCGGGTTTCCTCCCCATCTCAGTCTCCTGCCTCAGCTCCCGGTCTCTGAAGAAGCCACACCTGAGCCCCCTGAAGAGCCAGAATTTGGACAAAGCCTGACACTGTTGTAAGCCAGGGTTAGCCAAGAGCAAGTTATAGCAATTAAATTTTAAAATGCCTTTTGATCCTTTCCTCAAACCTTCCTGCCCCACCCCGTTTTTACCCCTGTGATCCTAAAAACAAGAGAGACAAAAGGAAATGGGGGAAAGAAGAAAAAAATGACTATGCTCCTCCCATAGGTCCTGTTTGAGGTCTGTCCTGTTATGAATTGTGTCCCCCCCAAAACTCGTATGTTGAAGTTCAACCCCCAGCATCCCAGAACATGACTGTATTTGGAGATAGGGTCTTTAAAGGGCTCATTAAGTTAAAACATAAAATGGTCAGTGGGTCGTAATCCAATGATTTGTGTCCTATGGAGATTAAGACAGACTCATGCAGACAGAGGACCATGTGAGGACCCAGGGAAAGGACGGCCGCTTGCAAGCCGAGGAGAGAGGGCTCAGAGGAAACTTGACATCTTGATCTCAAGCCTCTTAGCCTCCAGAATTTTGAGAAAACGAATTTCTGTTGTTGAAACCACCCAGCACGCAGCACTTTGCTACGGAAGCCCGAGCAAACTCATCTACTCCCCAACCACAGATCAGCCTGGGATTGGGACAAATGGTAAAACAGCAGGATGTGGAGGTTGGGGCTGGTCTTTCTCGTTGTGAAACTAGTTTGCAACTGTCAAATGAGACTTGTTTTTATTACCGAAAGCAATCTAAATGCTGCAGGCCCCGCAGGAGACACTGTCAAGGGGCAGGAAGCACAGCGCAGAGCTGGTCTGATGGCAGTGCTGGAGGAGATACAAGTCGTTTCCCGTTTGGACCCCACAGAGTTCAGCCTGTTCAATAAACCCAATACACTCAGCATAGTTTCGTGTCCTCTGTTGGCCTCTTTTCTCTTCGGAGTCTTTCTTCTCTAATGATATCTTTTTGAAATCCTTTTGCTCAATGTTTTTCGGATTCTCAGAATTCTTTTAAAGAGAAAGAATTCTTTTGAAGATCTTCCATGTTAGGATCTGAGTGTTTTTATGCCACTTCTAAATGTTTAGTGTCCAGCCATCATAGGATGAATAGGACTTTGCATCTCAAGATATTTTTTCATGAGTAATGTCCTATGGCAGTGTGGTCTCTCAGGCTTATTTAAAGCCCTTGTGTATTGAACCATGAATTCAATTTACAGAGCCACTTCAGGTATGAATCATCTATATGAATCTGGCCACTCTCCGCCATGAAGAAACAATGGGACTAGCTCAACGATGATCACTCTATTTCCCGGATGAAACACATCCTGGGCCACAGCAGTTAAGACTCTTCTATTATGAACAACCAATTTGGGTTAGCTCCTTAAAGGGGGTGGGGAAGAATTGTACTGGGAAACACTGAATTCTTAATCATTCGTAAGAATTAAGGAGCCAAGCCTTAGGAGAGATAAACTCCAGGAGCACAGGGAGCAGGAATGCACCAAACCTTTCCTTGTGGGTTACATTCTTGTGACTCAGCTCTACTGACTTTCAGACTCCGCTTCTTTGCTCGAATACACACAACGGACTATCACTGAACCATAAAAAAAAAAAAAAAAGGAAATTGTGACACGTGCTAAACGATGTGGCTAAAACTTGAAGACATTATGCTCAGTGAAATCAGCCAGACACAATAGGACAAATACTCTAGGATTCCACTTATATGAGGTACCCCACAGTGGTAAGATTAGTAGAGACATAAAATAGAATGGGTCGGGGCGGGACGGGGAGGTGGGGGGGGGGGGCGGGCGGGGGGAGAGTGAAGAGTTGTTGCATGGGTCCGGATGTTCAGTTTGGGAAGATGGGAGTTCTGGAGGCAGATCGGGGTGGTGGTTGTGCAAGAATGTGAATGTGCTTCGTGTTGCTGGAGTGTACACTTACATATGGTAAAAAATATTAAAAAAGCAAAAAGAAAGGAAAAGAAGAAAGAAGAGAAAGAAAAAGAAAAGAAAGAGAAATGGTTACTAAGAGACCAAATCACAACTCTGATTCTGATGCCAGGAGCTAATCCCACTCCAGAGACTACAGGCTCGTGACTCCATTATCAAATAGACAGAGCAGACCCTAAGAAATAGGCAACAGGGGTTGATTCGCCAGGAAGAGAATTGATGTTGGGTGATGACTGGATGCATAACCCGACATCGATAACTGGGTGCTCATCGTCAGGATTGGATAGTAAATTCTACCAAACATTTTAGAAAGAAATAATATCAATTCTACACAAGTTCTTTCAGAGACTGAGGAGAAAATACTTCAAAATGTATCAGATAAAACCAATGTCATGTGGCTATTAAACCAAAGACATTGCAAGTAAAGAAAAGTCAGGTCAGTATTTCTCATGAACACAGATATAAAAATTCTAAATAAAAGTTTGGCAAATTGAATCAAACAATGTAATGGAAGGATAGATAATACATTGGGGCAGTGTATCCCAGGAAGGCAAAGTTGGTTCAACATTTGAAAATCAATCTATGTAATCTATGTAATCCATCATATTAACAAATTTTCAACTAAAAAGCATAAAGTCATCTCAATAAAGATAAAACATTTGAAAAAAGATCCAATATATATTCCTGATTTAAAAAAAAAACTCAGGAAACAAAGAATACAAAGGAATTTCCTTAACCTTATAAAGAATATTTATAAAAATCTTGCAGATGACATATTTAACAGTAAAAACTAAATGTCTTCCTCATAATATCAGGAACATGATAAAGATTTCTGTTCTCTCTGCTTCTATTCAACAGTGAACTACAGATTCCAGCCAATGTGATAAGGCATGAAAAAGAAATAAAGGCACGGAGGTTGAAAAGAAAGAAATTAAATTATTTTTATTTGCAGACAAACTAATTGTCTAGAAAGAAAACCTAATGGGATCTGAGGTGCTTGGGTGTGTCTGTTGGTTAAGCATCTGACTCTTGATTTCTGCTCCAGTCATGATCTCATGGTTGTAAATTGAGTCCCATCTCAGGTTCCACACTAAGTGTGGACCCTGCTTGGGATTCTCTCTCGTGCTCTCTCCCTGCCACCCTTCTCTAAATAAATAAATATTCTTTTTTAAAAAATTCAGTGGGATCTACAAAAAGCTACTGAAACAAGCAAGATTAGCAACATTGCAAGATCCACATGCAAAGATCAACTGTGTATCTAAACCCTAATAACAAAGTAAAACTTTTTAAACAATCCCACTTAAAATAACATCAAAAATACAAAAAAGAGGAAAATAGGACAAAAATGAAATATCTGTACATTAAAAATCTACATGCTCTGCCCTCAAGTGGAATATAACTCTTCACTCCTTAAGGAGTATGAGACATGCGTGACGACTTTTTTACAAAGAGTACGTAAAGAAGGAAAAAGTACGTAAGAAGTACGTAAAGTACTTAAAGTACAAAAAGTACGTAAAGAAGGAAAAAATAACTTCACAGTAGAAAAACCTGAAAAACACAGCCTCAACCAGGTGATCGATATTCACATCAACAGTGATAAGTCAGGCTGACAGAGTATACCCTTCATGTGATGTGATGAGATAAACGTGATGAAATGTGATGAAATGTGATAAATGTGATGAAAATGACACTTTACCTCTGTGGCCATCCTCCCAAAACCAGTAAGCCCAGTCTCATCATGAGAAAAGCATCAGACAAATCCCTCCTGAGGGACTTGCTTCAAAGTACCCGACCAGCACGCTTCAAAACTATCAAGATCATCAAAAACAAGGAAAGTCCACGAAACTATCATGGCTAAGAGGTGCCTCAAGAGACAAGACAACTTGCCTCTCTAGAAGAGATCTCATATCATAAAAGGCACATCAGGTTAAAAACTAAGGAAAGATGAGTAAAATATGGGCTTTAGTTACTAATAATGTATCAATATTGGTTTATTAAGTGTGACAAAATGTTTCATACTTACTGAAGATATTAATGTCAGGAGAACCTGCCATGGGGCATGGCAAATCTCTGTACTGTCTTCACAATTTTTCTGTATCTCTGAAACTATTACAAAGGAAAAATAGATTTAAAATAAAAGCCCACATACTGCAAATAATTTTATAAAAGCCTTAAAAAATGGAGAGATATACCATTTTATGGATTGGTAAGCTCAAGGTTGTTAAAATGTCAATTCTCTCCCATATTGACCCACTACACAATCCTAATCAGGCTTTTTCTGTAAAAACTGGCAAACTCATTCTAAAGTTCCTATGAAAACACAACAAATTTGAGAAAGGAGAACAGATTCTGAGGACAAACACTGATTTTGAGACTTCTCAAGATGGTGAAATACTGGCGCCAAGATACGCAAATAGGACAATGCCACAGAGTATGAAGTCCAGAAACAGGTCCACGCGCATATGGACATCTGCTTTTTAATGGAAGTACAAAGGCATTTCCGTGGAGAATGGAAAGACAATCCCACAGTACGGGGAGAAAATCGTTGCAAGATACATTTTTGATAAAAACTTGAATGCAGAATAATTTTTCTTAATTTTATTTTATTTTTAAACTCTCAAAAATTGATACGATGAAGTGCCAAAGAAGGTATACAGACTGAAAACAAGCATATGGAAAGATGTTTCGACATTATGCATCACTGAGGAAATACAATTTAAATATTAAAAAGACTGATCCTACCACATGTCGGTTAGGGGAAGAAGCATCTAGAACTCTCATACACTACCGGTGGAAATTGTAGAATAGTTTGGCGATTTTTTTTGTTTTTTAAGTGAAACATGCCATGTGATCTAGCCATTCCATTCCTAGGTATTTACATACAGAAGCCTATGCCCCTACAAAGACTGTACCCAGAAGGTCACAGCAGTTTTGTTTTGTTTTTATAAATTTTCTTTTAACGTTTATTTTTGAGAGGGACAGAGACAGAGTGGGAGCGGGGGAGGGGCAGAGAGTGAGGGAGACACAGAATCCTAAGCAGGCTCCAGGCTCCGAGCCATCAGCACAGGGCCCGATGCAGGGGCTCGAACCCACAAACCGCGAGATCATGACCTGAGCCGAAGATGGAGCCACTGTGGTGCCCCCGTTACCGCAGTTTTTATTGTAGTAACAAAAGAGAGGAAATAGTCCAAATGGTTGTCAACAAGTGAGGATAAACAACTTATCTATGCAAGATAACACCATCCAGCAATGAAAGGGAATGAACTATTGATATACACAACAACATAGATGAATATAAAAGTAACTATACTAAGAGAAAGAAGCCAGATGAGAAGAAAGAATCCAGGGAAAACAAATCATACATCCTATAGGATTCTGTTTGTATGACATTCTAGATCTTGCAAATTAGCTGATGTCAACAGAAAGCAGATCAATCGTTGCCTGGGAATAGGGATTGAGGCAGAGAGGGAAGGGGGAGAGAAATTACACAGGCACAATGAAACATGGGGGCATATGCTCCTTATCTTTATTATGGTGATGGTTTCATAAAAGCATACATGTGTTTAAACATCAAATTGGACACTATAAATACGTGTAACTTAGTATATGTCGATTATACCTCAGTGAAGCTGTTCAAATACTAACAGAATTTTTAAATATTTTTTAAAGCAAATGATGATTTAGGGAAACATTTGCCAATACATTACAGAAAAGGGGTAATTATCTGTACAAAAAGGTTTCATACAAATCAATGGGAAAAAATAAGCACTATAAATTTTAAATGGGCAAATGACATGAATATGCAATTCACAAAGGCTAAGCACAAATGGTTAATAAAAATATAAGAAACATTTACCCAAGAAATATAAATAGCACAAAAACAGAATTCTCTTGCCTACCGGACTGGCAAATACGATTTTTAAAGTTATTATATTCAGTGTTAATGAGGATGTGAGGGCACTCAGATAAAGACTCTCTGAAGGTTATTTGACAATGTATACCACCCCCAAATACATTACACTTTTTTAGAATGGAGTACTAACTGACCATTAAAAATGACATTACTGGGGCACCCGTGTGGCTCAGTCACTTAAGCATCCTACTTTGACTCAGGTCACGATCTCACAGTTCAGAATTCGAGCCCCTCATTGGGCTCTCTGATCTCAGCACAGAGTCCATTTCAGATCCTCTGTTTCCCCCCCCCACCCCCGCCTCTCCCCCACTCATGATCTCTCCCTTTCTCTCTTAAAAATAAAGCAACATTAAATAAATAAATAAATAAATAAATAAATAATAAAATAAAAACATTACTAAAAAATATTTCTGTGCAATTTGAGGGAGGCGGAATATAAGAATATACATACCAAAATGTATTGCCTTCTTTGTGCTTTATGTTTTTTAGATATCTTTTTACATTTAACATGCATTACTATTGGTTTTAAATCCTCATTTTATTTTTTTTTTAATTTTTTTTCAACATTTATTTATTTTTGGGACAGAGAGAGACAGAGCATGAACGGGGGAGGGGCAGAGAGAGAGGGAGACACAGAATCGGAAACAGGCTCCAGGCTCTGAGCCATCAGCCCAGAGCCTGACGCGGGGCTCGAACTCACGGACCGCGAGATCGTGACCTGGCTGAAGTCGGAAGCTTAACCGACTGCGCCACCCAGGCGCCCCTAAATCCTCATTTTAAAATGCTGACTTGTTCATGTTACATTGATTTAGAGAGTTAAGCCTTTGTATAAACAGCTAATGTTATCATTATCTATCCCTATATATCCCATATGTATGTATATATATATACACACATATATATGTATCCCATATATATATATGTATCCCATATATATATGTATTCCATATATATATATATCCCATATATATATATATATGTATCCCATATATATATGTATCCCATATATATAAGGGGGAGATACATACATATATATGTATCCCATATATATATATATATATATGTATCCCATATAAATGTATCCCATATATATATGTATACCATGTATATATATGTATCCCATATATATGTATCCCATATATATGTATGTATCCCATATATATATATGTATCCCATATATATATATGTATCCCATATATATGTATCCCATATATATATGTATCCCATATATATGTATGTATCCCATATATATGTATGTATCCCATATATATGTATGTATCCCATATATGTATGTATCCCATATATATATGTATCCTATATATATATGTATCCCATATATATATATGCATCCCATATACATATATGTATCCCATATATGTATATGTATCCCATATATATATATATATATATATCCCATGTATATGTATGTATCCCATATATATGTATGTATCCCATATATATATGTATCCATATATATATATGTATCCCATTTTTATATATATGTATTCCATATGAAATCATGTTATCATATAACAGCTATCCCTGTTATAACACCTTGATTCACTTAAAATACAAGTGTGAAGAGAACATTTCTCCAACACTTGGCTATAGAGTGGAAAGACCATGCTTTCTGGACTATCCCAAATAACAAGGTGTGGATCCATATCCCTGTATGTCAGGCATAAGAAGAAAGCCAAATCTGGGCATGGGACCAGGAACTTAGAACAGGAAGGAACAAAATGAAGTACGGTAACCACTTTGACCAGTCACTGGAACTTTACCTGTACTGATAGAAGAGAGAAAGAGAGAGAGAGAGAGAGAGAGAGAGAGAGAGACATCACAGGACATCAACATGAAACAATCAAAACAGGCTACAAAACGGGGCGCCTGGGTGGCTCAGGCGGTTGAGCATCCAACAGGTCATGATCCCACGGTTGGTGGGTCCGAGCCCCACGTCGGGCTCTGTGCGGACGGCTGGGAGCCTGGAGCCTGCTTCGGATTCTGTGTCTCCCTCTCGCTCTCTGCCCCTCCCCCACTCACGTTCTGTCTCTCTCCCTCTCTCAGAAATAAATACACATTAAAAAATATTAAAAAAACAAAACAGGCTACAAGAGGAAATGAAGAGCCCAACTCCCGTTGCGTCTGGTTGGCTAGACAGCACTGCTAAAAACAAGCCACCCCTAACAGAAAGCCCATCCTACTTAACGGGGGGGACTTGAGGCTTTGGTCCCTAGTAGTCAACTTTTTTAGCGGCTCTTGTTAATTCTCCACGTCACTTGGTATTAACACATAACGCTCCAAACTCTCGGAGTCATCCAGCGCTCTCCTCAGAGACCCAACACGCCTCCAGCTATCGTGGGCTGGCTGCCTGTTTAGGAAGCAGTTGTGCCCTCACTTCCCGGTTGAGTTCTCTTCACTTTCCAGGCTCTGGTTTCCAGGGGTCAGAGGCTTGCCCTTGCACAGCTTGTGCGCTGCCGCCACCTAGGGGAGAAATTGTGCAATCGGCCAGAGCTGGGTTCTCACAGGCTTCGTTCCGAAGTCCTCAATAGATATTTTGTCAACTGAGGCCATCATGTCTTAGGCCTGTCATCCAGGAGGAAAGGGTGTGGCAAGAGCAGACAGGACCCCATGTGAAAGTGGAATTAAGCAGTTTTTTAAGGAGGATTCACACCCAGCACAGAGCCCAACACGGGGCTTGAACTCACGATGCTGAGGTCAAGACCAGAACTGAGATTAAGAGTCGGATGCTAAGCCAGTAATCCACAAAGGATTACTCCACTGGAATTAAGCATTTAAAGGCAATCAGGGGAAGAAGCATTCTTCTGAGTAAGGACTGGAAGGACAGGATGCTATTCTGGAATGAGTGGAAGGTGAGTGGCAGGGTGGGGTGTGGGAAAGATGGACAGGTGGCGGGGCGCCTGGGTGGCTCAGTCGGTTAAGCAGCCGACTTCAGCTCAGGTCATGATCTCATGGTCTGTGAGTTCGAGCCCCGCGTCGGGCTCTGTGCTGACAGCTCAGAGCCTGGAGCCTGTTTCAGGTTCTGTGTCTCCCTCTCTCTGACCCTCCCCCGTTCATGCTCTGTCTCTCTCTGTCTCAAAAAAATAAATAAACGTTAAAAAAAGAAAAAAAGATGGACAGGTGGCAATGAGGAAGAGGAAGGGCAGTAATAATTCCAGTGGAGTAATCCTTTGTGGAAATTATAGCCTTTCAATAAGAGGCCCCATGTCAGGTTTTTAAATGAGTTACTAAGACCCGACAGAAACTTCTTGTAGAATAAACAGAAGGACCAGAGAAACAGGATATCTGGTCACCTTGGTCCTAAAACAGTTTACATAAGAAGCTCAAGTTCAGGGGCACCTGGGTGGCTCAGTTAAGTGTCCGACTGTTGGTTTCGGCTCAGGTCATGATCTGGAAGCTTGGTGAGTTTGCCCTTGTGAAGAAAGACACACAGGAGAGCCAATGTTTCTGACCAGGAACAGCCATGCTGGAATTTGCATACATTTGGATGAAAACGAACAGTGGCTGCGTTAGCCACTAAGATTTGAAGGTCGTTTGTTCCAAAAAGCCCACAATGTAGTTTGAGAGATAAGACCAGCACACCAGGAAAATGGCAGATATAGCCAGCACTTAAAAAATGCTTATGATGAGCCTTGGGTTGTCCTCAGCACTTCACATATAATAACCTCTTCGATCCTCACTGTGAACGTCCGTGGTGGGAAATACTGATTATCCTTAAACTTCGGTTGAGGCAGCTGGGGCACAGGGTGCTCAAGTCACTTGCTCAAGGGCACACAGCTAGTAAGCGGCGCATCTGGGATCTGAACCCGGATCAGCCAGGCCCCAGAGTCTACGTTCTTGAATACTGTGCTGTCTGCTTCGCAATACAATTCAAGTGACATTTATTCAGCATCTATTTGTGCAAGAAACCATGCTAAATGCCGTGGGGGTTGAATAAAACACGTCTCTCTCTCCTTCAGGGGCTGATAATTACACACAAGGGAAAATTGAGAAGGATCTACTAAGTAATACTGAGTATTGAGTACTGAGTACCGAGTACTGATAACGTAAGAGGCCAAAGAAGGGAGAGCTGACAGTGCGGTGAGGGTAGAAAGAACCAACACCTGTTGAGCACTCAGTGGGCACCAGTGAGTTTTCACAGGCACGAACACATTCACGCCTTACCACAACCATAGGAAGTATGCACTGTTTTCATCCCCCCTCCCACAAAGCAGGAAACGGACACAGAATTTCAATGCCTTGCCCACTCACTCAGCTGGGAGATGGCTACGTTAGGATGTACCCCCACACAGCCCGGCGGCAGAGCCCACGTGTTCACCCACTAGTCTGTCGCCTCTCGTGACTCCGCAAAAAGAGCCCAGGCTGAGGCTCCCAGATTTGAGATTTTGCCGTTTCCGGAAATAGGAGGCTGGGCTCCATTCCTACCCGCCCTTAGTATCGGTTTTCTCATCCACAAAACGAAGCTAACGATTTCTCCTTTGCTCACCAAATTATACTTCCGATTGGTATGATGGATGTTATGATCATTACTAGTATTGCCATTAGCTACTGAGGCAAACAAAAGAATAGAGAAGCACGAAATACGCAAGGGTGTGCAACCGTGCCACACAATGTCTTAGAGGGTCTGTCAGTTACAAGCAGTAACTCGGTCTTGACTGAGTCAGCTAAAGGTGCATAAGCCCAGTGGCAATGTTTCTCTATTGTTTTGTCGGGAGGCTTTCCATCAGTGCCAGTTTTCCCGGCTTGCTCCCAGGAAACTCCCCCCCACAGTTCTACTGTTGTAGAACCTTCTAACGTTGGGTCATTCGCTCCGTCCTGTTCTACCTCCTGTGTTTGCGCCAGCAAGGCTCACTGAACATTGTTTGCTGTATCATTTGCTCCAGATCTTTACATGCTCCGGAGAGGAGCGCCTGTATAAGAACAAGGGGGAAAAGTCCTTGCTGTTCTTGCTGCCATGGACCATCTCCCACAAGCATCATTCCAAAGCATTATTTTGCAAAAGCTCCCGTTCACACCAGGCATGGGGGTGGGACGGACCAAAGGAAGTGAAGGGGGCAGGCATGTCTGGGAAATCAGAAGGAAAGTAGTCTGGCTGACGCAGAGATTTCATTTAGGTAATGTGAAGAATTTAGTGAAAGAAAACCTAAGAAACACAAGGTTCAAACCGGCATAGACCTTGGAGGAGAAACTAGTTTTTGCAACCCAAGCAGCTCCTGTTAACCTCTACTCATGTGCCAGCCAGCATCAGTACGGGGTCTGTACCTGATGGGATTTATTGTACAATTGATTGTACAGCTTCATCCCAACCTTTTCCCAGACATTCTCTGCTCCTGGCTGGGGAGAACCAGTCAAAAACCAATTGAAATCAGGGAAAAGGACTATGAGAAAAGACACCGAGGACATTGGGTAGACTCCCCTCAGCCTTCTTTCTCCTTTTCTCTTCTCCAGCAGCTAAGCCTGGGTCTTGCCAACTCCTTTAAAATGTAACCAAGGGAACATGTACATCTGGCCCTTGAATGAGATGGCAGCAGGCTCAGTTAAGTTCAGAGCGATTTTGATTACATTCATGAGACAGATGATGTGATAAAATGAAGAATAGTAATATAAAGAAGACATAGTCCCAAGGAGCTTAATAAAAAATGGGTAAACGATGTGAACACACACACACACACACACACACACACACACACAGATATAAATACATGAATTTTAAAAAGATACAAATACAGGAATAATAAATACAAGAAACAGTATTCAATATCTAGAATGGTTAAATGTAAAAGTCTGATTTTTTCAAGTGTTGATGAGGATATAGAACCTCTGGAATTCTCATAGAGAGCCAACAATATGAGTGTGATGGTACAACCACTCTGGAAAATAGTTGGGCAATTTCTTGGGAAATTAACCATGCACCTACATCATGACCCCAAACTCCACTCCTAAGTATCTCTACTAAACATATGAAAACATGTGTCCACAAAAGTCAGTGTGAAATGCACAGCGGCTTTATTCACAAGAGCCAGAAACCAGAAACAACTCAAACATCCACCCACTGGTTAATGGAAACATTGTGATATTTCTATAGGATGGAATGCTTCTCCTATTGAGGGGAAAGACAAAAAGCCGGACACAAAAGAGTACATACTTTACGATTTGATGTCTATGAAATTCTAGAACAGGCAAAACTAAACGATGGTGTTAGAAAGTAGGAGACGGGTTGCCCCAGGCTGGGGCTGGGGTATTGTGGCGGAGGCTAACTAGAAAAGCATTTAAGGAAACTTTCTGGGTGATGGAAATGTTCTTCAATGGAGCATTGGCTGCATGGGGGTATACATCTAGAAAAATCAAGGAATTGTACACCTAAAGCCTGCACCATTTTTTGTCTCTATACCTCAGTCAGGAAAAGTTAAGACAAACACAAATGGATGCAATAGAACCACTTAAGAGATTCTTTAGTTATCTAGAATAATAATAATAATAATAATAAATAATGGTGGTGGTTGAAAGTAAGGACAAAGTAGTTCTGCAGATTTGAGAGACACCGAAGAGGTAGAATTAACAGGCCTTGGAGATACTTTATGTAGGATGGGTGAAGGATAAGTAGGAATTGAAGATGGCCACTAGAGTTTTGGTTTGAAACGTGTCTCTCAGTTTCATGAAACACTGAAGCTAAAGCAGATTCACAAAGGAAAGAAGACGAAAAGGCCCATATTCTTTTACACGTGCTTGTGCTTTGACCACAAACTACACAAAGAAGGTTTGAGTAATAGTGGGACACGCGGATTTGACTGGGAAGAGAAGATGTTATCACACAACCTCTTGAGAGCCGTTATCGCATAGATGGAAAGTGAGCTGTTGAAGAAGAGACTGCCTAGGGAGAGAATGAGGAGCAAAGTGATATAAAAGGACTTTATGTGATGGAGCCCTGAGGGATTCCAAATGCTGAGTCAAGTGGTGAAGAAATGGCTGGCAGAGATAGAAAGAAAATAAGGCAAGTGACACCAGCATTAAAGAAAGAAAGGAGAAGTCAGTCGCACCAAGCTCTCCCAAGAGGTCAGGTTAAGACAAACATGGAAAATCTCCCTTAAATTTAGTAACAGGGAGGTCATTTTGTGGTCCATTCGGGATCTGAACAGGTTAAACAGTAAATGGGAGGTGGAAAAGTGGATCCAGTGAATCTAGGTACCACAGTCAAGACAATTGGCTCTGAAGAGGGGGGGGAAGAAGAGAGTGACATCAGAAGGCACATGTAGAGAGTTAGGGGAGGGCTTTACAAAAAAAAAGATATTTGAACATGTTTTGGTGTTGATAAAATTAGCCAGTAGAGAGAGAGAGAGAGGTCAAAAATATATAGATACCATTTTCTGAGAAGGTGGAGGCAGCTGGCACAGGTAGAGGGGCTTGACTTAGATAAAATGTGGGATTGGAGAGGAAGACAGGGTGAGTGGGTGTAGCTACAGAAAGTTTTAGTCATCTAGTAAAGAGATGTCAAAGATAAATAAACATTTTTTTAAGGGGGACACCCAGGTGGCTCAGTCGGTTAAGCGTTTGGCTCTTCATTTCAGCTCTGGTCATGATCTCATGGTTTGTGGGTTCAAGCCCCGTGTCGGGCTCTGCACTGACAGCTCAGAGCTTGCCGGGGATTCTCTCTCCCTCTCTCTCTGTCCCTCCCCCACTCACGCATGCTCTCTCTCTCTCAAAATAAGTAAATAAACATTACAAAAGAGAGAGAGGGGGGCGCCTGGGTAGCTCAGTCAGTTAAGCGTCCGACTTCAGCTTAGGTCCTGATCTCACAGCTTGTGAGTTCGAGCCCCCCCCCCCCCCACACACACACACATATTCCTGGAAATTGTTCCCAGGTCAGTGTGCAGTTGGAGACAGTGACCAGGCTTTTCTCAGAAGAGCAACCTGCCTAGTTGTGCAATCTTCTCTAGCAGAATTCTGTGGTCCGTGCCCCAATTATAGAGAAGGATGGTTGGGTTCATCTAGGGTCGTGGTTTGACAAAGAGGACACCATGAAAGGAGAAAGGGTCAAGGAATTACGACGTTGGCCAGGGAAGAATGAAATGATACACCATGGAACCTAAGTAGGATAGGGAAGGAAGACAGGAGGAAGCTGGTGGATGGAGAAGACAGATGCAGTGATGGACAGGGAGACTTAGTGCTGGCAAAGCACAGGAGCATTGGATGTATTTGAACAGCAAGCCAAAAGGGCCAGAGGATTTGTTGGAGAGGAAATGTCTACACTAGCGATTTCCACAAATAGAGTGTTTGGGGGAACGAAAGGGCCCAGCAAATGGGAAGTTAAGGTAGAGAAGGGACCACACGACTGGAGGTCTACCATACTGGGCGGGCCATCTCCACGGATGTTGAAGTGACTCCTAGCGACAACAGGAGCTGTGCCGGAAGCAAAGCTGCACCATGGTTTGACGCCAAAGTCTTCAATAAATCAGAAGTGTCTCTGAGTCAGCAGATTACAGGAGCAAGAGGGGTGTGAGAGCAGCAGAGCCAAACGGCAGAGGATGAAGTATAGAGGCTTGAGCAACACATCAACCCCCTGCCGCGCTGGATGATGTGGGGAGTGAGATACAGAGAAACTTCCGCTTGAGAAGATGACGGATGAAATTTCATCCCTAGAAGAGGGAACCAGGTTTTCTTTTAAAGCAAACGTGTAGGGGAGACTGTTAAGTGAAGACGGCAGTGTACAGAATTATATGAGTGAGTTTGTTGGTCAGGAAACACATAGGTAGAGTATGGGAGTGGAGGTTTGGTCAAGGGGAAGAAGCACAGAAGAAGACCGATGCCCAGGACCGCTTTTGGGTGGCAACTGAGAAAAGAATGGAAGACTGGATGGTCCCCTGTTGCGCACTGGTCCCTGGGCTTCCTAGAATCCAGCCACGGCCGGGAGTTGGGGGCCGGCAGCTGGGGGTGGGCCACGAATTCCCATTCCTCATGCTCTGGCGCGAGGCATGGACTCCCAGGAGCAACTAAACAGCATTCAGGAGATTCTTCACCTGGAGGCAGTTGTCCTCGTCCTTTGGAGCTGGGGCTCTGGATCAGGACAGAGTGGTGCAGGGGCTGGTGGCGGTCAGGGCTGCTATGGTTGGGAACCCAGAGCTGGGTTTGTTCAATAGGTACAATTTGAGGACACGGGTCCAAGGAAATTGAGGGAACTAATGAGAGAGTTCAGATGCCTGCCATGGGGTCCTGGTGGGTTGCTAGGGGGCAGGCTAATGGCCAGAGGACAACCAAGTCATGAGGCTGAAGGTTTATGATGGCAAAACATGGGTGTAGTTGGGTAGGGACGCTGGTCAGAGAGTGGGAGATACAGCTGGAAGCCTATCTGCCTATATGTGGAGTCCATCCCAGCGGACAGCCAGCACTCCTCTTTGTTCTCTTGAGAAACAAGGCTGTCTTTGGCTACCTTCTGGGCTTTCCACCTAATGCTGAAGTAGATAAGAAAGATCAAAGATGTTTGTCTCCAGCAGAGGGAGTGCAACACCACAGAGAAGCAGGCTTGTAATAGGCTTGTTGTGTACTCAGAGGCCTTTTCAACTGCGGAGGGATAAAAATGGCGGCCGTTTGGAGTGATAGGAAAAATCAAGGATGGTCCATTCCACCAGAAATGGAAAACCTCAGTGTAAAGCCCACTGTTCATCTAGCCTTCTCTGAAGAGGGGTTAACTTTTAAGAGCTGTGGACAGCGTGCAATACATTCTCCCCTCCTGCCTGCTTCTTCCCTGAGGCATCTACGCTTGGGTCCCGTGGAGGGTCCCTGGTGTCCCCACAGTTGAGATAAGGCTGAAAACTGCTGGTCCCCAGCAAGGTCATCGCTGGAAGTGTACAGGCCACATCTCTCTGGCCTCCACCCCATGCCCATCCACACAGCAGGTTTCCGGATGGTTCTGTGTTGTGGGATGAAGTTTATCAGGATGAGGACTGTGTAACTATGGCATAAAGCTTAGCTGCCAAAATTAATCATATAAATAATCTCGACGTAATACATTATTTGAACCATAAGGCTTTATGTGCTATAGCGTTTGGTCTTCCACCGTCCCAAAGTTCCTTCCATGAGCCCCTCACGTTATGTCCAGTCCTTCGAGGCCCCAAGCCCTGAGTGGAGGCCACACTCCTCACTGCCCCTGCCCACCCCCAGCCTCACTGTATCAGCCCTCTCTTGACATCACATCTTCATGTAACGACAATGCACTTATGCGTCTAGGTCCCTTTGCTCCTTCTCAAGGTATTTTCAATAGGCATTATTTTTCCTTTCGAGATCCGTATAAAAATTAATTACATAGATACATTTGTGTGTGTGCACGGTTTGTAATTTTTCACCAAATCACTTCTGTATAAAACTCCGTGCACTCAAATTATTATTGTTTTCCTTTACACTTGGTGCCCTTCCCTAAACCATTTTTCTCCTAGCTCTGTATAGGACCCGTCCGTCTCCAAATCTGGGTTGGCTGCGTGAGATCATCGTGCTGGTTTTTTGCCGATCTCTCGCTTGTCCACGATTTCCCTCCGTGAGTCTGCCTAAGTGCCTGCAGTCTTATTCTCCGCGACCTGCCCCCCTCTCTTTTTCCCACGCGCTTCTACGCAGGAACTTTGTCAATGAAATAGCAAAATAATAGTGATGAAGAACACGGGCACTGGCCCCAGACCGAATGGGTCCAAAACCCAGCTCTGAGCAAGTTGTTTATAACTCTCTCTGCTTCTGTCTCATCGTCTGTGTGAGAGCAAAAATAATGGTGCCTTCTTCTGGGCTGCTGCAAAAGCTAACTGTGCTAACACGTGAAATGTCGTTAGAGCAGTGCCTGGCCCGTGATAGTCAATGTTAGCTTACTATCAGTGTGACCTTAGCTAACAGATTGTTTTGTTTAACAATCGACACCATCTCTGATGTGTCCTAGATCTACGATCTCTGCACTCAACTGAAGACCTTTGTCGCCATTACTCTTCATCAGCTAATCTATTTCTATTTCAGGACAGACGCTTACGACACCGTTTCCAACAGCTTCCTATTGCTTCTTCGCAATCCTCTGCTCTGCACCGTATCTGATTTATGGCTTGTCCTTTCTGAGTTGTTCCTAAGCCGGGAGTTACGTTGAGCAGATGACATCATCTCGGTCTTGAGGAAAGGGTAAGGCCCACAGAAGCTTTCCAGAAGACGCGCACCTCACCAGTAGCATCATCAAAACTTATCCCCGTCTCAGTTGAGGAGAAAGGAATAGATCTGCGTTTTCTTCCAGAATATGTGTGCGATAGAAACTTGCCAGAAAATCGAACTTTCGCTTCATGGCAACACGGGACAGAAACACTTCCTGAAGCATATGCATTCCACTTGCTTTTTCTAGGTGCTTTAAAATCTGTCTCTGGTGGGGCACCTGGGTGGCTCAGCCAGCTAAGCATCTGCTTCTTGGTTTCGGCTCAGGTCATGTCTCAGTTTGTGGGTTTCGAGCCCCACATCTGGCTCTGTACCCCTGGGGCAGAGCCTGCTTGGGATTCTCTCTCTCTGCTACTCCCCTGCTCTGTCTCCCTCTCAAAATACACTTTGAAAAAATTTTAAAAATATTTTTATTTTTCCTTTCCTTTCCTGCTCTCCGTAGAGCACCCGCTCTCCAGCCGTCCTGCAATTCCCTGCTCGTATGGATCCAAGCCTCCTCCCCGAACCTACTTGGGCCTCTCCAGCCAGTGCGGACAGCCTTAGGCTGGTTGTTTGCTAGGGGTTGGGAGGCACTGGGTGCCCACAGGAACCGGGGTGGCCACAGGCATGAGCATGGGCTATGGGCATGGGATGTCTGTTCTTATCAAAGGTCCTATAAACATTTGGGTGAGCCTTCTCGTCCCCCCCCACCCCCATCCTGGGCAGACTCGATGCTCTGGCACTGCATACAGCGAACACACTAGAAGGGTCAACCCTGGACATGCGACACTGGGCAGAGGGGTCCCCGTGATTGCCAGCAGCGCGGAGGATGGGGAATCTCTGTTGTTCTTCTAAGGACTAAAGGATCTTCTGGCCATATTTCTCTTTTTCACATTTTGTTGCCGGAACACTCAGAGCTCCCCCTTCCAAGGTGACGACCTCATGACAGGCGGGTGGTAGTAACCCCACTCAGGCCTTATCTGGTGTTTTCCTCCTCTTACTTTCCCTTCCTTCAAACACTCTGGCTAATCAAGCTTTGGTATAGTGCATATATTTTGGTGAACTGCCTCGCATCCTCTTTGGACAGGGCTGGATAGAAAACAGAGAAAGGAAGAGACCTGTCCTCGAAGGATGGGCCTGGGGGGCCCCGAGCACACACCCTCTTCATTCAGTGTCTTCAGAACCAATATACCAGTTACAAGATAATTGTAGGAAGAAAGCAGCCAGGCCACCCACTCTCCCCTCCCCCCCCCCATCAATTCTTGGCACCTGCTTTGCGGTGGACGAACGTGTACTTTGCATCCCACTTTCCTGCAAGCTCTTCGACTGAGCTTTGGATGCAAAGGCAACGCACCCTCGTCTCTTCCACGCCTCCTTGCAGCTTGCGGGTTTTCCAGGGTGAACCAACTACATGGGCAAGACAGCCCATGGGGCACCACACCCACCTCTAGGGTCCTCCCCAGATTCCGACTCCCCAACTTGCGTTTGCCACTTCATTCCGGAGGATCTCGTGCCCTCCCTAGGGCGGAGTCTAGCCAACTAAACTGGTAGTGTTACCGAAGTAAGGCCAAAGACGCCCCTGAAGGCCTCCGGAAGGGAAGGCTGCTGGAGGGCGGGGCCGAGCAGCTGCCTCCTTGAACATCTCAACACAGACACACCCCTGAAACAACCACATTTTGCTTTATTAGGCGTTCCATGGTAATATAACACAGAGTTCTTAAGGAATAATAAACACGAGACTTTTTTTTTTAACCATAATTATTTTGCCATTAAGACAGTGGTTACAAAAAAAAAAAAAAAAAAAAAAGGTACTCTCCTGGCTACACACATTATCGGCTTCAGCACTGAAAGTTCCTCCACTCATGGGTCACAATCACAATTTCAAGGATTAAAAACCATCTATGTATTAAGTCCTACACTGTTTTAGAGCATCAAGTCACTGCAGTTATTCAGTTCGGAGACACTGTCCATTTATTTTCGCATTTACATATGACATTCATTTAACAGACACACAAAGCAAGCCAACAGATAAACATGCTTCCACAGCCTGCAGACATCTTCAGGTTTTAAGCGGCTTCGAGAAAACAATCAAAATAACCAAAATCGCCATGACCTGGTACAGGAAGAACAGGAAGACCCAAGTGAATACTATAAGAGCTGCAAGTGTTTCTTAGAATGGAAACCAAAAAAAAAAAAAAAAAAAAAAAATCCGACTTGTTCAAATTTCCTCTAAGTGCAGGTGAGATTAAAAAAAAAAAAGCAAATATATTAAGTTAACCAATTATTCTTTCAAAGTGCAGTTTCCTTTTAAAATAACAAATAAACAACGACGACGACGAGAAACTATACCCCCCCAGCAGAACCCCCCAAGGCAAAACGTGTGGGGACACCCGCGTAATGAGGGAACGACCGACCTTTTTTGTGTTATGCTTTACAAAAGCAGATTTGGTTTGATCAAAGCCTGCAAACGTTGAGTGTCGCTTAAGAGAACCTGTAAACGCGATCGGGAAGGAAACGCAACACAAAACAGCAAAGACAGGGATGGGCACGAAGGCAGCTTGAAGGAAGGGTCGCTGAGAAAAGGCAGGGACGCGGACACGAGGTCACCTGCGCACGCTGCAGGGGCGGGGAGGGGCTTGTAAGGTTTTCTCCCCACAAGGGCTCTGACGGGGATGCTAGCCTCTCATTCAACAGATTCTTCCCCTTGCAAAGGAAGGTGCACTTGAAGTCAAATCTCCCCAGGATTATCCGAGTTTAGTAGGCTTCCCTGTACAGTAGCTCCCCCTTATCTGTGGGCTTGCTTTTCAAGGTGTCAGGAATTCGGGCTCAACCGAAGGCCAGAAGCAGGTGATCCTCCCTCTGATGTCCCGTCCAAAGCTCAGTAGCAGCCTGACGCTCCGTCACACTGCCTACGTCCTTCACGTCCCTTCATCTCCTCACATCATCACAAGAAGGGTGAGTACAGTGTAATAAGGTATTTTCCGAAACAGAGACCACAGTCACATAACTTTTATTAGAGTATAGTGTTACAATGATTCTATTATTAGTTATTGTTGTTAACCTCTTACTGTGCCTAATTTATAAATTAAACTTTCTCACAAGCATGTATGGGGGGGAAAAACAATATATATATAAAGCTCAGTACTATTCGCGATTTCAGGTATCCACTGGGGGTCTTGGAATGTATCCCCTGTGTAGAAGCGGGGGGACTACTGTATTGCATGGTATCTTCCAGAAGAACTGAACAGGAAAAAATAATATTTTTTGCCCCAGAGCGAGAAGCCCCAGTGTTCTCTGGAATCCCCAAAGATACTTCGCTGGGAACCAGCAGGTCCCAGGGTCAGACCCTCAGCAGCTCAACACGTCTGAGCCGGTGGCTGGCTTGGGGGTAATCTGCTCACTTGGGTCATGGGGCTTGATTTACAGATTTGGCCATGTCTTTCTTTCTTTAGCTAGTTAGCATGGCATGGAGGAAAAACTTACGTCCTAAAGCCTCATGTTTCTTCAACCTCTCATTACTGTTTGAGGTTCTATTCTGAGCCCCCAGGGGAGAATGTGGGGTAGCTCAGCCCTTCGCTGCACCTAGAAGCATCCCGAACTCAAACGCATATCCTGGCGGTGGCGGGTGGGTAGCACCAGTCGTTTATGGACTAGGACAGCATATTACTATGGCTGCAATGACAAAACCCTTCTAGGCAGGTTCTGATGACCACCGCAAAACAGTAGATCTGGTCATTTGAAAAGACGACGGGGGATGGAGAGAAAAACATGGTCTCAGAGACAAGGGCTGGAGGAAACATAAAGAAAGAGACGTAAAAATAGTCATGAGCAAAAAAGCTACAGAGGGGGAGCACGAGAGAGAGACAGAGAGGGAAAGAGAGCAGAAAAGACGCTAAGGAAGAAGAAAATCCTCAAAAAAATGTAATCTGCAGCAAAAGCTAGGCCAAAAAGAAAACCTGCCTTTTTCAACAGTTGACCCAGAAGACTATGGAATGCAATGTCGACATTTTGGAGCCTCTCAGGGGGGATATGCAGAGTTTGCCAACCACCCTGAAGAGCTCGATGGTTACATAATTGCATCATTAGGATGTCCAGTTCAAACCCCTTGTATTAATATTGAATTAGGCTCCCCAATTTAGTATTTAAAAAAAAAAAAGACAACAATGCTCTCCCCCCTCCCCCACCCACCCTCTCCCCCAGCCCCACAAAGAAAACTTTAAAAATTTAAAAAGAAAAAAAGGCAGCTCTGGGCAATTCACTTTATCTTCCCTCCCCCCCCCCCCCCAACGAAAAGGAAGATGAGAACAAGTACAACAGAGCTTGGAGATGAAAAACGCCCTCGTTGTGATTCGCTTTGTGTCACATGTCTGAGTGTTGGGTGCGGTTCCGTGTATGGGGTTGGTGGGCAGACTTGGGTGTGATATTCGTAGATGTACGGGGAAGTGGGTGAGCAAAATCAGTGACTCCGGGTGAGGGACGGAGTGCAGGGCCCGAGAGGGAGCCCCATGAACTGGCTGCCCCACAGTAACTATCACAGGCTCTTAAAAAAAAAAAAAAAAAAAAAAAAGGAAGGAAGAAGTCTCAGAATGTCCTCAGGTGTCCCATCCCCATCCCCAAGGAAGTTGCGGCCGGACCTCTAGCCCAGGCTGGTGATGTTGGCACGGCCACCAGGGGGAGCCACAATGCGCTGGGTGGTGCGGCGGGGAATGTTGTCGTCAATCTGAGCACCTGGAGAGGAGACAGGGACAAGGGGCCACGGTCAGGGTCAGAAACAGTCCCACCAACGGTTCCTGCTTCACGCCGGAACAGCACAGCCCAGGAGAAAAAGGGCCCGGCCCGTACTCGCAGTAAACTACATATAAAAGAACACTGTTGCAGCTGTTGATTGACTGAGACTACATCCTGCCCCTAATCTCATTAGACAAATTAAGCGTGGCTTTTCTGAAGGTTTTGAGAGCCTTCTCCCTGGCTTTTTATTCCCCTAACTCTGTATGTACCTCTGCTGTAATGTGCTTCCTGAGATGGGAATGGCCTGGTGAGATAAAATAGAAACATCATTGGGGCACCTGGGTGGCTCAGTCGGTTGAGCATCCAACTTCGGCTCAGGTCATGATCTCGTGGTCTGTGGGTTCGAGCCCCGTGTCGGGCTCTGTGCTGACAGCTCAGAGCCTGGAGCCTGCTTCGGATTCTGTGTCTCCCTCTCTCTCTGTCCCTCCCCTGCTTGTGCTCTGTCTCTCTCTCTCAAAAATAAATAAATGTAAAAAAAAAAAAAAAAAAAAAAGTTATTATGCCCGTTTCCCTTTCTGAGAAAACCAGTAAGGTTGGTTATTTTTTAAACTTTTGAAAACTGGTAAACCATTTAATGGCATACACAGTGACTCTCTGAAAACCAGCACTACCCGACAAGAAAAAAAAAATCTACCGAATTAACTGTTTCTTTAGCATGCCATAGCATAGAGATCTGAATACTTATCTGGGCCTCAGGGAGCTTGAAAGGTGGAAGGTTTCTAGCCATGGGCCAAATGGAGGGGCTGGAAGTTTCAAGTAGGAAACTTCCTGAACATCTGGACCTCTTCCTCTCACCTTCCCTGACATCATTCGCTTTCCCCGAACAACTAACGACTGTTATATTAACGACTATGTATATTAACTCATTTAATCCCCAGCCCCATGAGGCAGCTACAACTCTTACGCCCATTCTCCAGATGAGGGGCCCGAGGCACGGCTGCATCTGGCTACAAAGTGAAGCGATTCAAACTCCAGAATGGTACCAGCTGAACTACGAGAATACACTGTACACGTGGGGGCGAAGGGAGTTCCAAAATACCACAACACCGTCTGTCGGGATGGACACGAGACTCTGGAGAAATGTCCTCTTAAGACACTGGGTTGTATGTACTCGGAGTGTATGCATCAGGACACAGGTGACAGAAACTCACGTGAAGATTCTGAAACGCATCTGGCCATTTCATGTAAGTTACACCTCCGGGGATATTAGTGTTTCTCACCCACATCATTCTGGATTCTAGACTCGCTTGCTCCACTAACGTGGCCCTGCAGAACAGGGCCCCGACACGCCATAACCGTACCAGACAAGCTGAATCCAGACTGGTGCAGGTTCCGGACAGGAGGGGCCTGCTGCTTGGCAGGAGACGTCTTGGCCGAGGAGGCTGGGGTGACTGTCTTGGGCGTCACGGACACCTCGCACACGGGTCCGTCGTACAGGCCGCGGGGAACCCCTCTCAGTTCTGCCAGCTGCAAAACACAAGGGCCCGTTAACTCGGGCCACATTCACAGAGGACATCTCCCCCGCACCTCTCCTAAGAGGGAAGGAACAGCAGTCAGGACGGGCCTGTGAGATGTGCGGACGGAGGGCTCCCCTGACGGGCACATATGGCAGGGACAGAGGTCAGCGAGGAGCCAGCACCCACGGCTCCAGGCCAAAGCTCCCCCAAGGGGGACCGTGCATAGCTGGTTACTCCACAAAAACCGACTAACGCTTCTTACCATTTTTTCCCCAGGAACTTTAACTCACACCCAAGGCAGAACCCCTAAGCATGTTGTAAAGAGGATGTGCTCTCTTAGTTAAGATCTGGCCCCCAACTTCCTTTTCAATCTCACCCTCCCTTGAATTCCCTCGCAGCTCCATCCATTCCCTGCCTCACCGTCCCCAAGCACCGGCACTGTACGATGCCCTGAATATACTGTACATTTTCCATGCTCGTGACATTCCAATTCCCTTGTCTCCCTTCTTTGACTTGTCAAACTCCTACTTAACCTTCCAAACCCAACTCAAAATGCCCTCTCCCCATGACACTTTCCCCCATGACTCCACAGCAGTGGCTGCCTCCTCTGAACCTCACTACTCATCACAGCACATACCACATCATACTTGATTCTGGCTGGCTTAGACATTCCTGACTCATCCGCTGGTATTCCGAACTCCAGAAATAAAAACATCATGCTTCCCTTTATCCCTGAACCATCCCCTCCCCCGCACCCATCTTGATATTCTAACTCGAAGTGTAAGCACTTTTGGAATCGAACTTAACCCGTAATAAAAACAATTCGTTAAGATCAGAGCTACTCACTCTGCTCCTCGCCTTGATACGCTTGTAAACAAAATCAGGGAAGGGCTTCCGGGGGATGTAGCGCCCAGAGCCTTCGGTGACATGAAGGGTGCCATCCTCCAGGACGATCTTCCCCTGGCTGATGACCACCAGTGGAGAGCCACGGCACTCCATGCCTTCAAAGATGTTGTACTCAAGAGACTAGGGAGAGAGAGCGCATAAACTTTAGCAGATTGCCTGTGGTCCTGGTGAGGTTCAACCAGTCTGGGGGCGCCCCCTACTCCGTATCACACAGATGAAACAAAGGCCCAGAGATGAAGTCCTGTCCCAACTGGCCACCCCAGCAGGCACTCAACCTGTCTTGATTTCCCTGTCTAGAATATGGAATAATCTTTCCCAACTTCTCAAAACTTTGGGGGAAAAAACAGCTGGAACAGAAAAACTGTATGGAAAAGCGTGAAGGTTTGCAAATGCTACACAAATGTAAAGAAAATGATTCCTTGCATTAGCAGCGGCTCTGTCCTCACGGACTCAAGCCCCAATCAGGTTAAAACCCAAAGGCTTTCTCTGACCAAGTTGCAAATTTCATTTTGAGATGAGCATCCATGAGCCGGCTTTCCCGGTTTTCCAATCTGTCAGGGATGTGGTTACACTGCGGTCCCTGAACAAAAAGACTGTGGCAACTCGGGCCATGCCTTCAATAACGTTTGAAGTCTAGCTAACTTCTAGCTAACTTGCAGCGATCCTTCTAGCTTCAAGTTTTGCAGTGACCTCTCCATGTGTCCTCCTGGAAAATACGCAGGAACTTGATGTGCATGTGAGTTTGTTCTTGCAGAAAAAGGCAACGGAAAAGGGGAGGCACAACTCGTACGTGTCACAGTCCCATCCCGTGGCTTCGGCTCACCCATTGCTACTTATCCACAGTGCCCCCCGCTTCTTCCTGCCTGCCCCGTGCATCAGTACAAATGGCCGTGGCTGGAGAATCAACAGGCAGCTCTCACCTCAAAAGGCAGCCCGGCCTTCTAGAGAAGTCGGACCAGATTATCAGCACTAAAGGAGTCAGTCTGTGAACAGACAGCGGTCACAGGACACTGCAGTTCAGAACATTTCTGTTTGGCACAGTGGCTAGGCAGTGCGGGGAAGCGCCCGGCTGGCCTAACAGCTCCCGTTCAGTGTCCAAATGCAGGGGTGTTGACTGAAAACTGCAAGGAAGGGGGCGCCTGGGTGGCTCGGTGGCTTAAGTGTCCCACTCTTGGTTTTGGCTCAGGTCATGATCTCACATTTCATGGATTCGAGCCCCAGGTCCGACTCTGTGCTGACAGCGTGGAGCCTGCTTGGGATTCTCTCTCTGCCTCTCTCTCTGCCTCTCTCTCTCTCTCTCAAAATCAATAAATACTTATTTAAAAATATATATATTAAAAAAAAAAAACAAAACCCTGCAACGAAGGGCTGTCAGCACTGCTCTGAGACTCCCGTGGAAAGAATCCCATGGAAGCTACCCAAGAAATAAGGCAGAGGCACCTGGGGGATGGGGAGGGGGCTCCACACATGCATTCCGGGACCAAAGTGTGCGCCCCAAGCCTAAGACTGCCTTCCATCCCTGAAATCAGTATCAGCAACAGAGCTGTGCAACCTGTCGGCCTCGATGGAACTGGGCTCTTCCAGCAGGATCCTTGCTTTCCCCCCTAGCCTGGGGGATCGCCCCACTGGGGCCATTTTACATTCAGCGCTCAGCCTGACATTTTCCTAGACCACGCCGGCGACAGGAACTCGGACCACCAGCTTGCTGGAGTACCAGGCTTCAGCTCATCTTCTCAGCAGACACTTTTGCCTGCCAAAGTTGAGGCACACCAGATTCTCTGCTCCCCCCTTTCTCCATGGCGGATCCAGCTCTCGCCCAAACTAGGCGATGCACAGGCCAGCCCTCGGTAGCACAGTGTATCTGCAGAGGGGCCCCGTGTTACACGCCTCGTCTTGGCGTGTTTTCTCTCACAGCGGTACGTAAACTCAGGGAATCCCTCCAAATCGGAGGCATCTTAGACTGGGTGCAGTCCGGGCCCTGTGTGTGAGAACTCTGAGCAGCGTCGCTTGAATCCTGCCTCAGAACTCGTTTCTTCATCTGCCTCTCTCCCAGGGCTTTCGTGATGGTGACCGCACACAAGGAACCTATGTGCGTAGATCATGTTCTCAGAATCCTATCGTCTCTGAACTGACCTCTGACGGGGTGTGCGTCACCATCTGAGGGCATTAAGCCCTACCTCTTCCGGGTCACTCCGCAGCTAAGTGTCTACACTCTAACAAGCTCCTCTTCTGCCTTACCGAAAGACTGGGGACAGCTCTGGACACGGGGCCATCCATCCGCCCTGGGTTCAGATCCCAGTTCTGCCACATACCAGCTGTGTGACTCTGGACAAGCCCCTTACACTCCTGAGATTCAGCTCCTCGTCGACCAGGGACAAAACCTGCCTTGCAGCACTGGCACCAAGATTCAGTGAAATAAAATGAACAAAAGCATCTAGCACGTTACTTGGCACAGACCAGGCATTTAGGAAATGTTCACTCCTCCACGGCCTGTTTTTTTTGTTTGTTTGTTTTTTTTTGTCCTTTCCCAATAAGACGGCAAGCTCTTCAGTTTCAAAGCCATCATGAGACGCATACACTGAGTTTAACTGCCTGTAAATGACTGATCACAAATGCCTAGAAGGGCTTTCGGCCATCTCTCATTTTCGCAAGACAGGAAGAACCAGCCCCATGACTCTAAGTGACTTAAAATGAACAGCCCAATGGTTCAGATCACAGCTTAGGGGATACAGAAACTACCCTCTGTCAAACCACGAGGCAGGGAGGCTTCGCTGTTCACCAGGTAGAGACATTTTTAACCCACATCCACCCTGGCTCCCTAAAATAACTCATCTGGCTGGATGCCTGAAAAATCCAAGCAGAGGCTTAGCAACAGGGCTCTCAATGATAGTTAGCTAAATGCTCCAAATTAAAGCTAATTAGCCCAGTGGTATGAAACACTGTATTACATAGGGAAAGCCTCTCATTTGTATTTTCCTGGATGATTAAGGCTGCACAGATGTGCTCAGTATGGGCCCTGAATCAGGTGAGGACAGAAAAGAGGCGCTTTTCTTAAGTAGGGTTGCCTGGAGGTAAAGGCAGGCCAGTGCTGTTGCTCTGGAAAAGCGAATGTGTGAATGGCAGAAATCTGTCTTCTCGATTTTTCACATCCCCTCTTCTGCCAGGTGAAGGGCTCCAAGTGCAAACTCCCTAACTAGGTCATCTGCAGCTTAAATAATGAGTCCAGTTCACCCTCTATCACCTCTGCAGAAGGGACTGTCAAGGAGGAGAAGCATTTCCTCCATCGAAGCCTGACCAAGAGGCTGTACATGCAGTCTGGTAGGGAAGAACCCTGGACAATTTTGGCTTCTAATTCTGGCTCTACCACAAAATAGCTATGTAACGTCAGACTGGTCACTTACGCTCTCAAACCCTCCATTTACTTATCTTCCCAATTGGGGTAATGGTGCCACCCCTACATTGAGAAGGCCGGATGAAAAGTAAATGGGACTGTGACGTTCATGAATAAGAATAGCTAGGTTCACTGGGCAGGACCCCAGGAGCTCTGTCTGCAGAGGCCATTCTGGACCCCCAAGATGTTGTGATCTAAGTTACAAGTAGGTGTGGCTATAAGGCTATGCTGGAAAGCTAAGCCAGCCAATGGGGAAGGAGGAAAAAAGTCAACTCTACACATTGAGAACTGAGCAACCTTCCCAAAAGACATCCACCATCCAGGCACCTACAGGTGTCCACAGAAGCTAGAGGTGAGCCCCGCAGCCCAAGTACCTCTGTCCAAACAGGAGAGGCTTGGGATACAGCAAAAGGCCCAGAGCTGTCCTAGAGAGACCCCTGAAGCCCACCCCGGATCTGCCACGGCACCTGGGGGAGGTGTCAGTATTTACTGGCCCAGGCTATGTGGGGTGGACCGTCTAGAATCAGATTCCCTATATGCCCAGCTTTCATTTTGATTTTTATGTAGAATATCCTTGTCATTCATTAAGATTTCTTAATGAATTCCTAAGACTTTCTGACATAAAACACTCATGTCCTATGCCCATTTCTTTTCCCTTTGTGTATTTTCTTTCGATATTTAATACACACACACACACACACACACACACACACACACACACACGGTTTTTTCTATGAAGAACCGAAGGTACCTCACAGCTCTAATGCCACTGATCTCGCAAAACCACAGGACAGTCAGAGACTTTGTCTAAACCCCTTCAGGTCCACTGAGGAGCCTGCGACATGACATGAAGTCCCTTACCTAATGTCTAATTAATAACACAGGGCATCCTCAAGCTCTGCGGTGTAGACCAAGAAGCAAGAGATACCCTAAACTACAGATCCTAAAATCATGATCAGAATACTGCTGGAGATAGTTCTTCTATTTGGGAAGAAGTCAAAGTGAATGAATTCCTTTAGGACAAGAGCACCTGTCACTTAGGTTTCTGTCCAACAACACTGAAAAGCAGTGGCTTAAAGGAATCAAACTGTGCATCTCAGGGTGGACATCTGAACATCTGACGTAGGTCCCTCATGGTAAGCACTGCCACGAGAGGTATTGCATCCAACCACTGCACCCATGGGATGGTGCCTGACTTCCAGAAGCTTCTGATGTCCTGGCATGACTTTAGAGGCTTTGGAGGTCTACAGACAAAGACCTCCATCTATAAAGAGTCCATGGGACTGCAAAATGGTGATAAGAGTAACAGTCTTACTGATCTCACCAAAGATAAGGAGATGGCTATTCTCAACAAATTGCAAGTTATACTATACTCCAGGAAATGTGTAATATATCTTGCGGTTCATTCCTATCACATCAAGTTCTTTCCGGGGACTCTCCCTCCCTCAGTCTCTTTCTGTGACTACAATTCATTCAGATTGGGTCCATGCAGTATAACAGGACTTACACTGTTGTGGGTCTTGGCAGAGATGGTTTTAACGCTGTCGGGGTCCCAGATGACCAGGTCAGCATCGGATCCCACAGCAATGCGGCCTTTCCGGGGGTACAGGTTGAAGACTTTGGCTGCATTGGTGCTGGTCACGGCCACAAACTGGTTCTCGTCCATCTTCCCCGTGACCTGAGAAGCACAGCACATACACGCACACACACCAAATGCAGGTTACAGAGTTGAAAGGAGCAATGTGACTTCGCAGAAAAAAAAAAAAAAAGGAACACGCTTTGGATATACACCACAACTTAGACGAGCATAAAGGGCATTGTGCTGAAAGAACCAACCTCAAAAGGCCACAAGCCATATGATTTTATTTGTATCCCATTCTGAAAATAAAAAAGTTACAGAGATGGAAGACAGACGAGGGACGAGGTGAAGATTCCTCCAGGGGCCAGGGTGGCTATCACAGGGCAACACATAGGGGGTGTTTGTGGTGATGGGGGAAGTCTGGGTCTTGGTTTTGGGTGGTGGTTACATGAACCTACATATGACAACATGACAGAACCACACACACACACACACACACACACACACACACACACACACTATGTCGCTGTCAAGTGTGGGCTTTGATAAGGTGCCATAATCACTTGTTGGTAAAAATGGAGGAAGAGCACACAGGACCCATCTCTCTGTTCTGTCTTTGTTAACTGCCTCTGAATCTATAATTATTTGATAGTGAAAAGGTAAAAAAAAAAAATTCTAAAGGGGCTACAATGCCTCTTCAGGAAGGATCACTTCGGGGAGCCTGGGTGGCTCAGTCAGTTAAGCGTCCAACTCTTGATCGATCTCAGCTCAGGTCATAATCCCACAGCTCGTGAGTTCGAGCCCCACGTCAGGCTCTGTGCCGACAGTGTGGAGTCTACTTGGGATTCTCAATCTCTCTCTCTCTCAAAATAAACAAACATTTAAAAAAAAAAAAAAAGGAAACAACATTTGGCCTCAATGACTGTCCTTTTCAAAACTACAAGTCCAGGCTCAGGCTTGCGGTCTAGCCAACCCAGAGGTCCCAGCGCCCGGTCGGGGCACTGCACCCGTGTCATGCTGTAGGTGCTGATCAGTTTCCTCACGCCCTGCCCTGCAGTTTCTCATCCCTACCCCTTAAGTTTCTCTTCCCTTTCAACGCAGATCCGAGGAAATGACTGCCTGTCTCTGAGTTAGGGAAGCCACTCTAAAGCTAGGAGAAAAACGAGCCAAGGAAATGAGCAGGTATTAAGAGAGAGGAAAATACAAATGGCCAAGAAGCACATGAAAAAAAACTTCACTTTAATCAGTCACTGAAGAGATTAAATGTAAAACAAATTCACCCCTGAGATGGGCAAAGTTCTATTTTTTGATGACAATACCAGTTGGGACCTGGTAGAAGAAAATGGCACACACAGCTGGCAGCATACAAGTTGGTGTAATCTTTGTGGAAAGAACTTTGACGACACAGCAAAAGCCTTAAAGATATACACACCCTTTGGCCCAGGAAATAGCACTTCTAGAAATTTCTCCTACAAGCACCATTAAAGATCTATCTAAGAAGGTGTTTACAAGATGTTCATCCCAGTAAAAAAAAAAAAAAAAAAAAAAAAAAAAAATCAAAAACAGCATACGGGCACCTGGTGACTCAGTCAGTTAAGCGTCCGACTCTTGATTTCGGCTCAGGTCATGATCTCACGGTTCGGGCGACTGAGCCGTGCATCAGTCTTTGTGCTGACAGTATGGAGCCTGTTTGGGATTCTCTCTCTCCCTCTCTGCCCCTCCCCTGCTCTCTCTCTCTCTCAAAAATGGATAAACTTATATAAATGTTCAAAGAATTACAAATGAATTACTGTCCAGCATTAAGATGGAATCTTTTGCTACTAATGACCAAGTTTTTCTAAGTATATTTAAGGATGCGAGGACATTTTCATAACATACTGTTTTAAAACAAGCCACAAAACAGTATATATGATGCCCGTGTTACCTACACTCTCACACACATACATATCGGATACACACGGGTACTCTTGCACTGGCAGAAACTGGAAAGACATTTGCCAAAATCTTAATTGCAGTTATCTGAAAGGGATTTTTACTTATTTCCTTATTCTTTTTGGAATAAGGATATATGGTGTCCATACTTGAAACAAATCATTAAGAAACAGAAAAACCTGTTCTGTTGTTGTGCTTTCAAACACTGAAAATGAAAAAGCCCAAAGACCCCTGAGAGGTCGGTGTATGTTCAAAGCAGGCCTGCCGGAAGCCTGGAGTGGGCAGAAATGCTAACCCTAGAGAGCCCTAATAGACAGTTTTAAGGAAATTATGTCCATTTCCCAGAGTAGAAGACTGACTGAGACGGTCACCGGGTTGCTAAGGAAGTTTTTTCCTGACTGATCAAAAAGTCCTATTTTATTATTATTTCTTTTTTTAATTTTTTTAATGTTTGTTTATTTTTGAGAGAGAGAGAGGGAGACCGAATCCGAAGCAGGCTCCAGGTTCTGAGCTGTCAGCACAGAGCCCGATGTGGGGCTCAAACTTGTGAACTGCGAGATCATGACCTGAGCTGAAATTGGTTGCTCCACTGACTGAGCCACCCAGGCGCCCCAAAGTCAAATTTTAAAGAGTCTCTGGGTTTTCTTTTTCAGTTTCCACTGATTCACAGATGATAACGGTAAGAAATACATATGTATTATTTAGGAGGAAAGGGCCACAAGGAGTGGTCTTGGATTCCCAAACCTAAAAACTCCTGTCACACCAGCACCAGCTTCTAGAATTTTCTCAACTGCCATGTCAAGGCTTCCAGGAGACCCAGGACCCTCAGAGGAGGCGGCCGGGGGAAGCGGACACTAATCCACGAGGGAGGCTCCCGCTCCTTACCACAGCCTTATCCCAGATGACGGACATCCGCTCCTCAGTGCCATTGGTGCCTTCGGGGATCAGGGTGAAGTTGTCCTTCCCCACAGCCTTCTGGGCAGTGTTGAATGTGCAGTGGGCACTGCCAGTGACCTGAAGATCTCCGCTGGAAGGAAAACACACGGCTGGCTTGTAACGAATCTCATACCCCAAAACATTCTTGGACATGTTTTTCTCATTTGTGGGGCCACTGACGGATTTCGAAAGAGCCTGTCCTCCCCTCAGGAGATAGGAGATTCGGGAAGAAGTGACACGGTAGCAAAGCTTCACACTACATCTCTTTTGTGAGGTGTCTCAGCTTCTGGCCACGCCGCACCACAGTGGGACCCTTTTGATCCCTCGTTCATTCCCTCCGGTCGGCTTTCAAGACGGCCCAGGATTTTATCTAGAATTTCCTGGCAGGACAACATCAGAGCGATAATCCCCTGTTCCTGCTTAGCCATCTGAATCTGGAGAACAGAGGTCCCTCTGTTTGCAAGCCTGCTTTTGCCCGCCATGCTGGACCCTGACAGGTCAGCCTGGTCCAAGGAGAGGCTGAGAAGGGGGAGTGTGAACATGTCACCAAGACTCACCAGGACAGCAAGGAGTTCAGGAAGTCCGGAGTGGTCGGGTCAGGGCTCAGGGGTGGGGAGGTGACAAAAGCGGCGGCCTTGGCCCAGTTCTTGCTCCAGTAGTGGGAGCCATCAGTCCCCAAGCTGGCGGTGATGGGCTCACCATACACCACGGTTCCTGTCCAACAGGAAAACAAAGCTCAGTAGGATACAACAAGGGAAGGAAACCACCCTACGGGGAACCACCAACGCCTGGCAGCAGGCCAATGACTCGCCATCCCTTGTTCACCCTCTCGAAGGCAAAGACCTGGATGGCCCAATACGTCCACCTGCCAAAGTCACCAATCTAACGTGCACTCCCTATGATTCTACCCCTGGGCCCCGCTCTTCTACCTCAACACACTCTCTTACCTCCTACACTGCCGATTCCCATGTCTCATAACAGTCCCCAGCTCAGACTGCGTCCAAGCACCCGGTCCCGAGGGCTGTCTACACTCTTACTTTGGGGTGACCCACGGCACCTCAAACTTGATCTCACAGCTCATCAAATACTTTCTCCGCTTCCCAACATTGCCCAACCCTCTTTGCACGGTCCAGCTCTGGCTCCTGGACTGAGAGAGGAAGCCAGACATGGTATCAGTGGGCCTGAGGCGTTTGAGAACATGTATTCAGCCTTCCAGATGGGTCTAAGAGACAGCCTGGATCCCTGAGTCATTGCCTGAAGGCAGCTGTCCTTGAGAGCCACCAGATGCAGCACCAACTCGGTGAGACTGAGAAACAAAGGACTCTGCACAGTGATGCTACTCAGACGTCAGTGTATCCGGAAGCTTGGTCCAACTTCATACATTGTCCAAGAATGTCGATTCCCTGATGCTCACTCAAATCACGTCCTCTTCTCTGTCCATTCAGGTGCAAGCCACAAAGTCGGGAGTCATCAACCCACTGAATGCCCGAGCTTCAACACTGTAAATACACCCTTCCCTTTCCACCTCGCGTTCCTTCCCTTCCATCAGGCCTTCTTCCTTTCTCCCTGGCTCACTCCAACGGAGCCTCCCGATCAGAGTCGTACTTTTGCTTTTCCCAATGTTCCCAGGTTTACTTTCGCTTTCCCATTGTTCTTCCCTGCCTCTCCGCTCATTCTCCAGGACCCTTCCAGAGTGATCTTCCCTACGCATAATCTTCCCAAGCCATCCTCTTCCATAAACCCCGAAGGAGCCCTTCTGCTTTCGAGAACGAGACAAACTCCTCCCAGAAGCATCTAAGGCCCCTCATTATCCAGCTTCATGTTAAAGCTCGTCGCTTCCTCGACGTCATCTACGACACACCTGGTCCTCCCTTCCAATAATCATCCAGTTTTGAATTTTTTGATTCTCCGCTTGCAGAATTCCTGAAGAAAAGGAGTCAGTCTGCACACAGGAGCCACTCGATAAATGTGTGTCAAACTGATGAAAGCGTGAAATGCTTTCTTAGTTGAAGGCATCAGGGCTGGGATTTCACCTCAGGATTTCACCTTAGGGCCACCAGGAATGTGCCTCTCCTTGCCTCCTTCCATCATAGGAGGGCTAACCCCACCCCCCACAGCAGTCAGCCAAGGATTCCCTCGTCTCTAAGGCCAAACACTTCCCAGTCAGGAATGCGCCTCCTTGCCTCTCCCCAGCCTCTTCCAAGGACTTATCTCTTGACGACATACCATAACACCTTCTCTGCTGCCCTAGAGCCGCCTCCTCCGGGCTCAGGAATTTCACAAAGGAGCCACTCTCCAGCCAGGCAGTGTTCGAGGCCACTGGCAGGCAGCTCATTTGAGGAAATCAAGTTAACCATGCCCAAGCGGGAGAAACCAATCCAGGGCTCCAGAACCCGGGGGAAGCCTCACACAGCAGGAAGCCCCCAGGCAGAAAAGGGCCAATGCTCAGAATCACCTGGAAGGGCTCCTGAGTTCCCGACTCACGCAAAGCCGGCGGGGCGGCTGCACAAACTGCCCCCGCTCATCCCGAAGTGGAAAAACACTGCACAACGAGCAGGCCTTCACTGCTGCCAGGGCCACTTATGAAATACAAGCGGCTGAGCAGACCAGCGCTGGGCCCTGGGCTCTCACAGGACCTGAGGCTCCTGGCTTTTGGTTTGCACATCAGTCCCACCCCCCACCCCCACAACTGCCTGAGCGGGATTACGGCTCTTCTGACCCAGCCAGGAGGGGAGGGCTCAGCAAGTCATTAGGAAAACAAAGCATCTGTAACCCTAAAGGTTACCAGCTTGGGTCATGAGTAGGTTCCAGAGAGCAGAAGTGCTCAGAGAAAAAGCCTGCTTAGACCGTCTTTGAAAATCACTGGTGAAGCGCGGACGTTTTCCTGATTCTCTCGTGAGTTGCTATGGCTCACCCTCTCCCTGGACCTGCTCTTCTGTCCTCCCTTTGGAAGCTTTAGCACGAGGAGGAGCTGGTTCCTGGAACACCTCCTGGATCCCACCAAGTGTGAGTGCCCTTGACTGTGACCTTCATCCCACTCTACGAAACTCAGACTGGGGTGGGTCCCGTTCTCTCTGTGCCTGGGAACATGCACCTCCCTGCAAAGGAATGAACCCAGCCTGCAGCCTCTGAAAAACCCGGAACTGGAGCGGCACTTCAAGGCCACTGCGACCCGAACCTGTGTCTTACGCCAAGGCTGAGCCAGGACTCCTTGGCCAGCGCCAGGCTAAGATGGGGATGAGGGAGAAGGAGGGAGGCGTCCTGTAGCCCATCTCAGCTTTGTCCTGTTCAAATTTCAAGGGAATCAGAGGTCCTTGCTGGCTTTCCATTGATTTTTCTTTAGCCCCCAAAGGCAGGGCAGGGGTTAAACCAGCCTGTAGAAGGCCTCCTTCTCCAGGGAGAGGCAGGTCCACAGGTGGGGGGCTCTGCCATTCAGGACTGATGGCCCCCCAGTACCTCCCCAGGGTACCACTCCCATTTTATAAACACTGTTCCCGAGGGAGCCATGGATGAGCTTCTGGTCCTCCATCAGGCCACAGACACCACTAAACTGTGTGCCAGAAATAATAACCAATGATAATAATAAGCCACGAAATAGGCTTAAAGGGCCTTTCCACACTCCTCTAAATATACCGCTGACCCTCTCTTGGCGGCAGTTAGACCTTCATGACTTTCTTCTCCAGGGAGAGTCTGAACTGCAGGATGTGACCCCGAGCCAGCCTTCGGCAGGCTCTCTAGGATGGCAAGGAACTGCAAGGCCTTGGGGGTGGTGTTTATTCACAACGAGCCTGGGGCCTGAGTGCATTCATGAAGAATAAATGCAAGGCTGGGGTTTAGAAATGTTTGACAGCTCCTGGCTCTGACAGTTAAGTCATTTCCCATTAACTAGAAGCAAGAGGACAAATCCAGAGCAGAAACCATGGAAAACCATGTCGATGTATTTCAAAACACAGCCACAAAAGCACATTATAAAACCAACTGGGACAGTGACTCACTCTCACTCTCTCTCTCTCTCTCTCTCTCCTCTCAGAGAACCTAAGCCAGAACTCAACAGCCTAGGGCTCGTCCATGGATAACCCTGTCAGATTTTGGTACCAAGGGTGGTTTCAGAGGAACAGAATCAAAAGTTTTCTGAATTGATTCTGGGGTTTCTAGAATTGCCTCTCTAATCTGATTTGATTTAAAGGCACTAATGCCTCTGTTAAAATAGACGCACAAAATATCACCACTGCATACGCCTTATACTTATCATAAGAGGCTAAGTCTGGGTTGACCACAGATTTGATTCCTTAGAATACTGTTGGCAAACTGAGTAGAACACGATTGCCTGGTGGGTCCAAATAAAGTGGAGAAAGAAAAAGTTGAGGCCAGGGATTCAAACTCCCAGCCCGAGTGCTATATAAATGACCTGAGAGTTTCTAGGTCTGCCCTGAAAGAGACCTTCTCTCTAGGAGTCTTTTTTTTTTTTAATTTTGAATGTTTATTTTTGAGGGGGGGGGAGGGGCAGAGAGAGAGAGAGGGAGACACAGAATCCGAAGCAGGATCCAGGCTCCGAGCTGTCAGCACAGAGCCTGATGCGGGGCTCGAACCCACGAACTGTGAGATCATGACCTGAGCCGAAGTCAGACGCTCAACCGACTGAGCCACCCAGGCGGCCGGCAGGAGTCTTAAGAGTTTAGCCGGCTGGAAACCAAACCCACGGAGTCATCCTGCTGTATTATAACACACACTGAATTCCCAACCTACCAAGGGCATTGACTGGGAAGGAATTCTGCCTCGAAACAGCCTTCAGACCCAGGCTGCAATATCCACTCTTCCCGGAGTCTCATCTCTTCCCTGCCCCTCCCCACCCTGCAGACTTCAGCCTTAACAGCAACCACATTCGCAAGAGCCAATTCCTTAAGATCAATCTCTTTTTTTTTTTTCTTTCTCTCTCTCTCTCCCTCCCTCTTCCTCCCCACCCCTCTCCCTCCCTCTCTCTTGTAAATATATACAACAATCTTCTGTTTCTCTAAAGGGCCCTAACAGAGATTTTAGTGAGGTTTTATGACATTCACAAGCCAACCCATATGCCCCTCTTTGGGTTCAAGGTGCTGAGGTGGCACATTAGCTTAATACTAAGGCGTCAATCCCCAAGTTGGGGTGGTCCTCGCAGGCTCGATGAACCCAAGTTTTTCATGATGCTGGAGTCACTCCTATTGACCCACAGGGCATAGGAAGTATTGGCTCAAGTGTGGGTTCCCAGGGTTTAACATCCCTCGGCGGTCGGTCACCAAATGTTCTAAACATTTCCGCATCTGGGTTACGGGGGTGGGGTGAGGACGATGGAGAAGGAGGTCTATCAGAGGAGGCTACCAGGCATGACCTGCATGCTACCATTCACACACAGAAGGTACCAACAACCACACTAGAGTTCCCTCGTGGACAAAGTGCAGTCTGAGGGAGCCCATTCTAGAGAAATCCCCACACTAGACCCTCAGCGGGGAGACAGGTGGCCAGGAGTCTGGAACTACGGGCTGGATGATCTGGGGCAAGATATTTACTTTCTGCATTTTAATTTCTCTTCCACGAAATGAGCCCTATTAAATCAATCAATGTCTAAGTGCTTTTGAAGAGTAAAAATTGTCCAAAACAGTCTTTTCTTGGCCGTGTCTTCATTTCCTTATCTGCGGAATGGGACTGATGATACACGGCCCTGCTGAGTGGCACAGAACGGAGGGGACAGCGCGCGAAAATTTGGCTCTCTGGGAAGACTGCGTGCGGTCGTGCTAGGTCAAGTGCGCGTGGAAAACAGTCTCATTTATATTCATCTCACTTTATCACTTACCCTGTATGCCTTGTCTTAGATTTAGGACCAGCAAGTTTCTAGGTGGGGAAGTATGTGGACATTAATAAAAAGACATAAAATCATGATCTTTCAACAGCTCTCATTTGTAGAGCAATGGTGGGTCCCTCATGCAGCCTGACCAGTGAGACAAGGAGGGGTGCACATCCATAAATACTTGCCCCTTTCCTTCCTCTGAGCTTGAACCATACTTGGCTTGCCCCTCTTTTATAACATTGACCATTTTCCATTGTGACTTTTTGTCCATGCGTCCCACCCCTACGAGTGAAGAAGCTGGGGGCTGGGACCATCCAGCACCACGGCCTGAAATATCACATAATAAAAGTTTGCTGAAGGGGCGCCCGGGTGGCTCAGTCAGTTAAGCGTCCAACTTTGGCTCAGTTCATGATCTCATGGATTCTGAGTTCTAGCCCCACATTCGGCTCACTGCTATCAGCACAGAGCCCGCTTTGGATCCTCTGCCCCCCCCCCCCCGCCCCTTGCCCCTACCCCACTCACATTCTCTCTCTTTCTTTCAAAAATAAATAAATATTAAAAAAAAAAAAAAGTTTAGGGGCACCTGGGTGGCTCAGTCGGTTAAGTGTCCGACTTCCGCTCAGGTCACGATCTCGTGGTTCACGAGTTTGAGCCCCGCACCAGGCTCAGAGCCGGGAGCCTGCTTCAGATTCTGTGTCTCCCCCTCTCTCTGCCCCTCCCTCACTTGCACTCTGTCTCTCTCTCTCTCAAAAATAAATAAACAACAACAACAACAAAATTTTGCTGAGTGAAGAACCTCTCCATCTTACAGATGAAGAAATGGGGCGGCAAAAAGTTGACAGGGCCTCACACCTGCCACCAGGGACCACGAGGACCCACCTGAGATAGAAAAGACTCCTTAGCAGAGAACCCCTATCTAAGGTTGGCAGGCATCTTCAAACCGGCCCTTCAGTCCTCAGTCATGAGAACAGCGGGTACAATCATTACGTGTCTGTACGCACGTTATCTCAGTCAGGCACCATCTCCACTTACAAGACGGGTCGCTACTGCAGATGGAAACTGAGACCCAGCGACGGTAAGGGAGCTGCCCGGCATCACAGGCTGGCGCACAGCAAGCTGGGATTTGATCCAGGACGGGACACTGATCCCAGAGCGCAAAGACGTAACACAACCGTATCCTGTTTTCCTTCTTGGTTGTTTGGGAATCCTTGCTTCTGTATTATGCACAACGCTCCTTGGTGTCAAGCTCTAGTTTCCAGCAGGTTCAGTAAGAACCCCAACAGATACCAGCATTTCTCATACAAAAATAATCTTCAAAGCATAAAGGGTAATTCAGATATTCACATGGATGTTCAGGCCCAAAGTTAGGCACCTGACAGTCAAGGCCCGATTCCACCGCCCGTTAGCCGTGAGCTCCGGTTTACTCAGCTGCAAAGTAAAACCAAGTGCAAAAAAATTCCTGCCCGGGCGGCCTCCCAGAGTTGTTATGAAGTTCCAACAAGATGGAAAGAGCCTTAAGAGCCCACAAGCAAGCGAGAAGCTCACATTCTTGCTCATTAGCACCCAAATGCACCAGAAATTCCTTTCTGGCAGCTCAGGCCCATCTCAAGCAAAGGGTTTCAGAGACCAAAGGGTGACAGTCTGAATGCAAAAGCCCACCCCGGGAACCATGATGCAGGCACAGTTGGACTGACACATGGAAAGTTCTAGAACAAAGAGACTGAGGCAGTCCCTTCTTGGTGCTCACTGCCCAATACACACACAGGGTCAAAGTCCTAAAGACGACAAAGGGACATCATCGGGCACCGAGTCACAGGTTACTGGAGCAGGACTGGACTCTACAGTAACACACATCAGTGCCACGTCTTGAAATGAAGAAACTGAGGCACAGGAAGTTCTCGAGACGCTTCAGAAGTGCCAGCAGGGCTGGCTCACAGGCCAGCACTGTGCGCCCCAGAGCAAGGCTAGCACCACCTGTCTGGGCCAGGGTCTGGGGAGAGACGGACTCCTCCCCCTCCAGCAGGGACAAGCAAAAGTCTGAATCAGAAAGCAAGTCCTCAGTTTTTACATGCTGTTAAATGGAATGCTTAATTACATTAAAATGTTAAAATGTTTGCTTAACTCCTTGTTTGTTATGATCATCTGGGTCCAGGATGGTTACTAAAATAAATAAAAGAAGCTGCTGCCTAATTTCCTCCCACTTTCCAGACACTGTGCCAACCGTCCCCAGGCTCCATGCAAGGAACGGTTCTGTGATTAATGTTGGGTGTTGAGATGGATGCAAACATGTGCCTGGGTGACAAAGGGCCCAGGTGAGGGAGGGTTACTGACACGAATCATCCAGTGTCTCCTGGAAAAACAACTCAAAGCGGATTCGGAGTGCATGACGTTATTTAGGGGAATGTTTATTTCAAAAAAGCAATTCCGGCAGCCGCCAGCAGAGGGCAGGTTTCCAAAAAGCTAGGAACCCAGCGACCCTGTGCTGAGCAGCCTAAGGACAGAGGCCCGGGGAGAGCTCCAAGGAACCGGGGCAGAAACTGCTGGGTCCATCTGGAAGTCATCATCTCTGGGGACAGGCTGACTCACCGGTCATTGAGCAATTTGTTCTAGGTCTTGTACCAAGTCACCCACCAGTGAAAAACTCCGACGGTGCTCCCTATGCCTGTGGATCACATCCCACAGAGAACTACAAACAGAAGCACAGAGGTCCAACGGTTCCCTTAAGATACAGAAAGAGATAAAGGGATAGAAAGAGACAGAGAGAGAGACACCAGGAGAAAGCTAGACAGAAATTAAGGGAGAAAAGATCAGGCCAGGATGCACCCTCACCAAGTCAGCTACCCACGATCCTGTCCCTGGAGCCACACTCCAAAGCACAGGACACGTGATGTGACTGCGCAAACTCAGTCGACAGCAGATTACAAGATTCCGCTGCATTCATAATGTATAAGGTGCTCCACGAACAGCCTTTGGAAGCAGCAGTAGAAGCCGTACTTAGTAAATTAGTTTCCAAGAACCTTCTCAATGGACTCCCTAGTACTAACAGAGCACCAGCCTCAGCCCAGGACCTATCAATACAATTTGTAAGGAGTGCCTCAAGCACCCGGAGAACCGGACACGAGGAGGCTCGGGGCAAGATCCCCTGCCCTAAGCCCCCACAAGACTCTCTTACTTACCCCCACAGAAATCACTACCAGCCACGGAGCGGGGACTCATTTTGCAATAGAACGTTCCCCAGAAGAGTTCTGTGGCAGATGGAGCCTGACACCATCTGTGTATGTGCCTAGTTTATTTAGACTGCATCAAATTAAGTCCAACTTCGCTATAGAAGCAGGGGCAGGAGGGAAACGCGCCTGCCCCACCCACTCTTTGCAGCGCACGGCTTTAAATAGATACTGACAAGGCGGCAGCGGTGGAACAGAGAGAGAAACCGGAGCTCCCTGCCTTGCTCAGCTGTAATTAGGTTAATGCTGGAACGCGATAAAAGCAGCCCACTTGGCATGAAGGTCTGGAAACGGAGCCCTCCTCCCTTCCTGACCTGCCCGCGGTCACACAGCCTTGGAGGTAACGCTCACCCTTTTTCCGGGCCTGGGCGATGACTTCGGCCGCGCTCTTGCTCATCACCTTGGTGACGTACAGAGGGCAGTTGGTCTGGTTGGCGATGGTAATCGAGCGATTCACGGCTTCGGCCTCGACCTGCAGAAGAGCACGTGAACGTAAGAACTGTGCCCACTCTGTGCCCACTCCACGGGCCGTCTTTACCCTCAACCCACCGAGAGAGGCCGAGGGGAACAAGAGGCCACGGTGTCCTCTGGGTTCTACCCTGAGTGGCACCCCAGGAGGGGGAGGTGACTCTCCCAGTGTCACTCAACACTGTTGGGTGGAAACGACGGGGGCGTTTCCTTCCTAGACCCTTTGAGTGGCTTGAAGAGTGCCCAGCCGACCTACGACATCAGCGTCAGCCCAGAGCTGGTAAGAAACGCGGATCTTCAGGCCGTTCCCAGACCCTCTGGGGATGGGACCCAGAAATGTGGTTAGTCCTAACAGCACCGGGTGATTTTTATGCTTTGCGCACATGAGAAAACCACCAGGCAGGGAAACTGCTCCCAAGTCAGTACATTCGCTCCAGCTGTGTGGTCTTGAGTCGAGACAGTCAGTGGTGAGATTTTTGTGCTGGGCTTCTGTCCGACACCCACAGATGAACCCAAGGAACAGCGCGACCTCACAGGGCTCTGGGAACGGAGCAGGCTTGACTGGGAACGTCAAGCAACGGTCCTCAGCCCGTGGTAACACGTCCAAGGCCGCACACAGACTGGTACGGCCTTCTGCACGAGATGGGAGAGCTGCTCTAATAGACGAGTCTTTAAACCTGATGCTTCAATGAATAATATTTCAAAGACCCCGAGTGATTATTGCTAAATACCTGACCAGGTCAGACTACTGAGATCAAGGTATGCCTCCCAGACATAGTGTGTGTTTAGAATGGGCAACTGAAGGACCACGTGAAACTGTAGAACGATGGATCTCAAAAAGCCTCTTGCTCCCTCTCAGATCCTGGAAGAAAGCTGTGGCTTCAACTCCTTGAGACAGAGGGCTGGATCTGACTCCGAGTTTTGTATCCTCTGTGCCCCACCCCCAGTGTAGCTCCAGCGGGACTACATTAGTTCCCAACACAGGGCCTGGTACACAGCCGCTGCCCCGACATGTTTACTGAACAAATGGATTCCTTTATGTTAATGGTGAAAGTGAAGCCGTTCTGTAACGAGCTGCTATTTTTTGCAAGAAATAGCTGAGCTCCTAACTGAATTATCTTAGCTAACCAAGTTTCTACAGGAGCGTGGCCAAGAGCTAAGGTTCTATAATTGCATTAACTGGTAATCTAATTTAATAAATGACGACAACTTCATTCACGTTTGCCCTTTCGGGCATCAACCATGTGGAGAGAGAGGTCTCAAAATTCAAAGGCAAACCAAATGGCTCTTGAAAAAGCTCATTAATCGTCCAAATGTTTTTAATTCCTGGAATAGCTGAGCCATTGGCCCTCCCTCTCCTTGACTCCAGTTTCAACAGAAGTGCCTCTGGCCCGGGGAGGCACAGAGGAGGGATGGCCTGAATCTCTGCGGTCACCTCAGAAGTCTAGAATGTGAAGTGCAGAAAGGACGCTTCTAGAATCTTCATGGCTTCCCAGGAGTGCCAATGACTACTCAATTTATTGGCTGAACACAAATCCTTCTGAAAGTGAACAGAGGCACTATTAATGAGTGCATGGGGGCAGTGGGCATGGCCCGTGACTGTCCTGGGTGAACTGGAATGTGAAATTGGACTAATTAGGGAATAAATGGAGCAAAAGTGCCAGTTCTACTGGGGGCCTACCCCTGCAGGACAGGCTTCCCAGGGCCCACTGTGGATTGGCTCATCCACTGTGAGGTGAGCTCTGGTCCCACCCTTGCTCCCGCAGACGCCGGGGGATGGCCGACACCTAACTACAGGGCCACCTCATTGAAAGAGAAGGCCACTTAGACCCCATCTCTCTGTGTTCCGCTCGGAACCATGGAAGGATCCACGTTTACCCTGCTGTGTGTACCTGTGCAGGCCCCTTACATGCAGGGAACTGATTTAAATAATATTGACCTAAAATATTAGGAAAATAGTATTACAACTTAAAATTTTAAGAAAATTGTCTCATTATAGAGCTCTGAAGGATTTGGGGGGGGGTCACCGAGACTTAATGATTTTTAAGACTGGACACCCCAAAATCCAGAGAGGAAAGCCACTTATCTAGGGACATACAACAGTGTTGGCACTCACGGACCACAGTGTCGGTACACACAACAGAATCAGAATACACAACAGTGTCTGCACACAACACGCCCTCTGTGGCTCAGTCCCCCAACTGTCGGCCTGCCCCAGCGGCAGTTCCAGAAAGCCTAGCCAGAAAGCTCCCTTCTCTGGGGAAGCCTCTTGGTCACCATCACCCTCACCCGCGTGTCCCCAACTTCCTTCCCAGATGCCAGCCTTTCGGCCCGGAGCCCCGGTCACATTCTACCCTGCCTGGTTACTTTCCATCTCTCTCTTCCTCTCCAGCTCATCCATAGTCCCCTCCTCATTCATCTCGCGGTCCCAACAGGGCCCAGTCATCATACATGTTGGGCACCATTGATGGACAGGTGGTTTCTAGATTGCCGCATTCCCTACAGTTTCCCTCTCAGTCTTCTCAGCTGGAAAGGCGGGGGGGGGAGACCCTGCTGGCAATCTCACGTGGTGGGCTGGAGAGAAGAACAGAGAGCAGCAGGAATGTGATTTGTGCAGCTCAAACCACGTTGACCACCATGATGCGGCAACAGATCACGAAACCGAGAAGGAATTACACGTTTGCATGTTATTAACCACTGCTTCATACGTACAGGGCGGTATCTCCCTACCTACACGGTCAAGCTCAAGCTCCTTCAGAACGGTTCCCTGTTTTCTTCTCTTTGTCGCCCACAGAGGGTTTAACGCGACGGATCCCTGGTGCCAAACTGAAAAAGCACCACCAGGAGCTGAGGGAGAAGGGGCCAGCTCGTGCCGGTGGCTCACGGGGCTGTTATAATGGTGCACTTGCTCAGGGGAAGCCCCCAACACTGAGGCTGACCAAGAGCAGGTGCCTCTGAATCAGCTGGGAAGCAGATGACCTTGGAAAGCAGAGAGAAGAGAAAGCCCCCCAAACAGCGGTTCATGAGGCAAGAGGACCCACCCCCGAAGCCAAGAGCTCCTCGAATGGGAGCACTCCAGACCTGCCAGCCCCCAGGGAAGGCTCCATGCTCCACTGCAGGGGACTCTGAGATTCTCCACGTAACAGCTGCTGGAGAGAAGTCTCCGGCGACTAACCATGGAAAAACGGGTTTGATTCTTGTGGTCAAAATCGCAACCAGAACAGCTCTCCCGTGATACCTTTTGCCTGCTCAGTACACCCCAGGCTTGCTTCCTGTTTTCAAGTCTGCGGGGATGCAGGGATGCCGAGCAGAGAGGAGGAAGGAAAGCAAGCCCCCAGGAAGGCTCTTCCGAGTTCAGCAGGAGCAGGGCTCTCAGAAGTAGCCTCGTGTAACAAGGGAAGCGGCGCCTGCTTTTCTCATCTCAGTGTGCCGCACACTCTTGCCTACCTGCACAGCCACAGCAGGGCGGGAGCGGCCCCCAACCGCCCCAGGGGATGGAGGGGAGAACACAACTTTCCCGGTAAGCCCAGCCCCAGGTATCACCACCCGGTTACAGGGGTCCACGGGCTTTATGGTGAGCTTGGGCTCCCATGTGTGTGTGCGTGTGCGTGTGTGTGTGTGTGTTATAGGTACACACTTGTGTACAAAACCAACCTCAGGTCCTCTGGGCATCAGCCACTGAGACTGTCGCCCTCTCTCTCCTGTGAGCTCCTCCCAGAGTCACTGTCCACCAGCCCCAGAGGCAACATGCAGCTAACACAGGGGCCAAAAGATGTCACCTTCAACCTCCCTCCCCCGTGTGCTGGCCCCAGCTCATCCCTTCGGCTCTTTAGCATGCGTGGGAAGGCTGGATGGTCGTGGAAGGAGCTATACCCCATGGCCTGGAGAGGGACCAGACGATACTCAAGATGTAATAGGTTCCGTCCCTCCACTGAGGAGAGGAAAGTGTCCTCAGGGCCACAGATGGTGTTGAAGGTTGAAGCCGGTGCATGTGTGTCTGCGGCTCTGTCCCTGTGTGTCTGTCCCTAGGAGTCTCTGTGCGTCTATGGCGACGCCTCGGTCTGTGTGTCTGTCTCAGAGTCTGTGTCTCTGTCTCTGTCAGTCTGCGTGCGTTGTGTGTGTGCACATGCAGTAAAAATGCAGAACACAGAAGTGTCAATCCTCAGTGTGCGGGACATTCCCAGTGCCTCCCCCTTCTCTTTCTTCTGCCTGTTTCTTCTGCTTTCCATAGATGTTCACCTCCTCAGGCCGGCTCAGCACGTGTCCCTCGGGGCCCGTGATGCCCAGATCCAGGATCCTCTGCTGCTCCTGCAAGGTTTAAAGCAAGCCAGGCCATCAGGGAGAGCTGGACTTGAGATGCTCTGATCGCTAGAGACCTTTTACCCAAAAAGCTACTCAGGCGAGATGAGCACTCGGCTCTTATGCCAGGGCCTTGTGAAGAGAAGGGTTCAGTACCCTGTCCCCAGTCCTGCCTGAGCAGGTGTTCAGCTCTCCCCCGGGATGCTGAGAGCCCACGCGTGCCGGGCCCTGGGCCACAGTGTAAAATGTCTGTACGTGGAAGCCCATGTCGCCCACCCACAGGCGGCTGCCCTACAGCACGAGAGAACTGACTTCTCTGTGCAAAGGGAACAGGCCGTGCGTCCCGTGGAATGCAGAGAGGCACACGTCCCCGACATCCACGCTGCTGGTGAGGCTCTTAGCTCCGTGCCCAGGGCGGTCACACCAGGTCACCCTGTTTCTCCTGCTTGCAGCTGAGCCACAGAAGTGGTTTCCCGCTCCCGAGCCCACCTCTCACCCTGCACGTCATGAAGAAACGATGAGGAAGAGGGCCTCATACCTCTGCAATGATGTCGCCGTTTTCTGCGTGGACTTGGGCAATCGCACCGATATCCCGGATCACGCTCAATACTTCATAGATCTGGAGGAGGGGAGGGGATCAGAGACAGGGACGTCCATCTACCTGCTCACAGGTACAGCCACTCCCCTGCCGGCCACAGGGGTCAGAAACGGCACTGGTGGCCACTACTGTTAAGGCTGGCTCTGTGGACAGGCCCCCAGGGCAAGGCTTCCGGCCACACATGGCCGAGCAGGCCCGCGCGGTAATCAACAGGGGCAGCATAACCTAAGGGACGCGGAGTAGGGGAGGGTCACGGATGACACCTGGCTCTCCGCCAGGTTTGCTGAGGTGGCTCTGAGTACATCTCTGGGCTACGCTGTCCCACAGAGGCAGGTCTGAGGCTGACTCCAGAGCCCCGGGGGGCCAGTGCACTGGCTTCAGACCCTCCCTAAAGGTAAAGTTACATCAGGGAGTTCATCCACCAGCCATGTCCCATGAAGCCAAGGGACATAACACACACTGGAGGCAGCTTCCAAAACAACGACATTGGCCCAAATGTACCAAATGCCTGTTCAGAAAAGGCAACCTTCCTTACCTGGGAATCAGTTAGCTGGAAGCGATCTTTGAAAGCCATGTACACCAGGAAGGAATTGACCCCTAGCGGACAGACAAAATAGAGAGGTGGACATAGGAGTTTAATAAATAAACCAAATAATCTGGAAGCGACTAAGAAAGGTATAATACTATGCATATACGTATATAGATAGAGAGAAGAAGGACGGGAGAGACAGAGACAGAGGTGGAGACAGAAATATAAAGAATTGGTAAAAGAGGGTGCAAAAGCTTTTAGCATCCTGACAGTTTTTCTCTAAGTTTAAAACTATACTGAACTTAGAAGCTGCCTGTACCTCTACATGTATTCAAATGCACAGCAACGTTATTCACATTAGCCAAAGGGCAGAAGTGTCCACTGACCGACGAATGGATACATGAAATGTCGTACAGTCATACAGCAGAACGTCACTCAGCCCGAAGCTGGAAGAATATCCTGTCACATGGATGAACCCTGAGGACATTACACTAAGGGAACTAGCCAGTCACTATAGGACAGATACGTAAGATTCCATTTACAAGTCAAATTTACAGAGACAGGAAGTAGAATGGGGGGGGGCGGTGCCTGGGTGGCTCAGTCGGATGAGTGTCTGACTTCCACTTAGGTCAAGATCTTGCAGTCCATGGGTTCGAGCCCCACGTCAGGCTCTGTGCTGACAGCTCGGAGGCTGGAGCCTGCTTCGGATTCTGTGTCTTCCTCTCTCTGCCCCTCCCCTGCTTGAGCTCTGTTTCTCTCTCTCTCTCTCAAAAATAAACATTAAAAAAACGTTTTTTAATTTAAAAAAAAGGAGAATGGGGATTGCCAGGGGTTGGGGGTAGGAGGGACTGGGGGGTTGGTGTTTAATGGGTACAGAGCTTCAGTGTGGAAAGATGACAAGTTCTGGGGACGGGTGGTGAAATGGTTGCACAACAATGTGAATGTACTTAATGTCATTGAATGTGTATTTAAAAATGATTAAGATTGGGGCACCCGGGTGGCTCATTCAGTTAAGTGTCCGACTCTTGATCTTGGCTCAGGTCATGATCTCACAGTTCGTGAGTTCGAGCCCCACGTCAGGCTCTGTGCTGACAGCTCAGAGCCTGGAGCCCGCTTCAGATTCTGGGTCTCCCTCTCGCTCTGACCTTCCCCTAGTCATGCTCTGATTCTCTCTGTCTCAAAAATAAATAAACATTAACAAAAAAAAAAGAAAAAGAAACGTTCTTAAGTAAGAGAGGGTCCAATAAGCTGACGCTGCAATTCTCACCCTGGTGGCATTTCAGAGTCCTTGCCTCCCGAGGCACCAGACCAAACATCCCTGCCTGACATCCATCACAATGGTAAACAACTGTACTGACAACCTTCTAGTCCTGGAGTTTAATTCACGCCGCCCGGGGGTGCTGGACGCTGCCCGGGCTCAGTGGCTCAGGACATCCCAACCCTTCTCTCTGGCCAGGCAACAGTTGCTATGGTGACACTCTCGCCTGATTTGGATTCGATTCAGTTTAAGTATGGAAAGTTAAACCCTTTAAGACTCTGTATTCTCAAAAGCGAGAAAGGTCAAGGGTTACTTCTTTTCTTTTAGGTGGAACCTTTGTGCCAGAAAGAATCTTAGGATATCTAGTCCAATACCCTCATGTGATTTTTTTTTTTTAACGGAGACTCATGAAATTTAAGTAATTCCCCAAGGTCATATGGCTGATGCGAGGAAGACACACTAAACCCAAGACTCCAGAGTTTCATTCTGGGCGTTTTCGGCCGTATTCACGGATACCTACCGTATCCGCACCTAGAGACTTCCCTCCTGCTATTTTACCCACAGCGGTACTCCTGGGCTTAGAAGTCTCAGAACCCGAAAGCAACAGGCGCTCCCCTGAAAGTTAAGATCCCATGAAGCCAAGAGGTCACCCTAGGAGTCTAGTCTCTAGCCAAGCTCAAGAAGACCCCAGAAGATGAAGTGACTTGGCATTAGCACCTGAACTCCCAAGGTCCCTGTGGACAGAAGGGTCCCAAAGGCACCCTGAGGTAGTCCGGATTCTTCCAGCCTGCCTGGGAATCCCCCAGGGCCCAACCCCTGGAATCCTACTCCCTGAAATAGTCCCCTGGCATGAAAAAGACCTTTCAGGTTGTCCCAGAGCCTCCTCACCCTCAAGTCTATCCTGGTCCTCGTGGGTTTGCAGGAAGAGTCCCCCACTCGGCATCCTGGGCACCTCCTCCCCCCGCCCATGACGGTCCAGAATCCTCACTGGGACAGGCGTTCTTATCCTCTGAGGGCAAATCAGTCCCATGGCCTCAACTCTCCAACCTGGCTGGGCACAGTTCCCTCAAACCAGTAAGCTGTGTGCAGTTGTCACACAGGAACCGGTCCCCCTGGTGAGGCTCCGTCCGGTTCCCCCGTCCATGAAAGCTTCCGTTGCCGCGCTGGGTTTGGCTGCCTCCAGTGGGCACCAGCTGCGGCCCCACCGTCTCTCCTTGCAGGCATGGAGGAGAGGCACAGAGGGGTCTGCAAGCGCTATTCACAGAGCTCTCCTTCAGAGAGCTGTGCCGGCTCGTGTACCGAGATGGAAATATCCCCGGAGGTGCCGGTCAGCATAACCTACCGTGGTCCTTCACCAGGGCCTCTATCTCCTCCTGGATGCCCTTATGCCACTCCGTGATGTCCACGTGCAGAGAGTAGTCACAGCAGGACTTGCTGTCAGCCCACTCCCTCCACTGGTCGAAGGCTGCCAGCAGGCTCGTCCCGGGCTCAGGCACGACATGGTCAACTAGAAAAGAACAAACATTTGTCGTCATCAACAGAAGGCCCGAGGGCCACGGGTCAGCAGCAGTTTTCCCATCTCAACCTTGAATAAGGCTTCTCGGGTCCACAACCGAGATGGTGATCTCTACAACCAGCTTCTAAGAATCCACTGAAACCAACGGACTCCCCGAGAGGGAGAAAGCAGAAAGCAGAAACCTTGGCATGGCACGATTACTCCCACGAAACCACGCGTGAACTGCCCGGATCTGACTGCCCGGCTCAGAGTCCCTGAAAGCAGGTAACCCGGGACATCTCACGGACAATGAGTCCTTACGGACAATGGCAGTGTCAGACGGCCGGCCGAGCTGCCAAACCTTTCCGTGTGGCGATAGCTGGCTGTGAGGCGCCCCCCACCAGACAGCAAGGAACTCGAAGATGCTGGACCCTCGCCACGCAGGCTGAGGCTTTCAAAGCTTCCCCAGCGTATCCGATCTCTCGTCGGCGCTCATATTTCTGCAGCATAATACCACTTTGTAATGTAAGGGAGATCTTTTCGTCTTAAGAGTTCAAAGCGTCTTTGAAAACAGTGGTTATTGTTATATAGTTATTGAGTTAGGCTGAGATGGAAGAAGGGGGGCTCTGGACTCCAGGTGAACTGAGTTTGTCTCCTGGCTCCACTACCTGCCAGCAACGTGCTCTTGGGGAAGCTACCCAATCACCACTACCCTAAATTTCTGTGCTGGTTTAAAATGGGGATATTAACTGCTGCACACGTTTGTTGTGAGGATTAAAGGAAACAGCCTATCTATCGATCTTTTGTCATTCCCCTATTTAAATCTTCCAGTGGTCTCCCCTTAAGATAAAGATTAAAGTCCCCAACAAGGTCTGCAAGATTCTGCCCAGCCTGGCCCTTGCCCCCTCTAACAACATCACTCTGGATCAACTTCCCTTTGCACTCTGCTCTCCTCCAACCGCGTGGGCTACCTTTCAGTTCCTGCTCCCTTCTGCCACAGGGCCTTTGCACAGGTAGTAATATCTCTAAGTCTCAGAGAACTCTCACCCAGTTACCTTGATGAAAAGAGGGTTGCCAGAACAATTATTACCCATCTCCTGCACAGAGACACTAAAATATGCACTGCAATGACTTGTCCATGATCAAATCAAACTTACGCAACAAAAAAAGACAAAACGCAGGACTCTTGACCCCTAAAGCAATGAATCATTCTTCTAAATAAAATATTAGGTTTCCTACACCCAGGTAAGTAGTTCTCGGCTAAGAAAATGCCAGCCCAGGCAATGCCAGTGAGCTCATATTTCTGAAATGGATCAAATCTTGCAGACGCTGCTCAACCATCATCAACTGAGCTTGGTTTTTTGTACGTCTCAAAAATGTGCACATCTGAGCTGAATTGTCTTTTGATGAAATGTCCTTTTTTTTTCATCAGTAGCCGTATATGTAATTAAGCGCCTAGCTGGTACTGTAATACGTATAGTGTTATCTAACGAAAGCAATGCGGATGTCACACTTGGGATGCAAGTCAGTTCCGTCTGTAAAATGCTAACAGAAACCCTGGCAAAACAATTCCAATTTTCTTAAACTGTGCCCCACCCCGCACCCCGCAAAAAAGGAGGAGGAGGGAGAGGAGGAGGGGCAGGAGGAGGCAGAAGACAAGGAGGAGGAAAACAGAACTTTGTTGCAAATACAGTTTGGACAGAATCTCCCTAGTCACGCCCCTGGCTTCATCGCTCGCCCCACCGCACCAGCCTGCATAGGCAGCCGGAGAGACGGATCTTGTCAAATCTTTCCCCAGATCCTGCCACTCTGCCGGTTAATCCTTCGGTGGCTGTCCAGCACCTTAGAGCCACATTCAAGCTCCCCCCTTGGTCCTGTGGATCCAGTCTCATCTCTCCAACACTCTCTTGCCCCTCCCCCTGGCTCATCCCCGTCGGCCCCCTGCCATTACTTGAGCTGCCCAACTCCACCCGACCTCCAGAACTTTCCACCAGCTGTCTTCTCTCTCTGGACACCCATTCTCTTGGCTCTTTGCTTGGGCATCCCTGCCCCCCCCCCCTCACTGGCTGAATGTCACCATCCCAGCGTGACATCCTCATCTGCAGTATTTCTGCATCCATCCCCCCTAGTTTGCTATCTGACTCCCCCACGAGGATGTAAACTCCCTCGGAGGAGGGACTGAGTGCCTGGATCGAGGAAGTGCTCAACAAACATTTTCAATAAATGAATACATGTTCCCTTCCAGCTCGCATGCCTCCCTGCAAGATCAGGTCAAGCACCAAAGGAGGTGGTCTCCTGGGAACGTGACCAGATTTTCCGGCTCAGCCTCAAGCATATGTAAGGAGGTCTGGTGCTAAGCTACTCAAACCGGAGTGTGTTTAAGAACTCTCTTGAGAGCTTATTAAAACACAGGTTCCTGGACATCCCCAGAGTTTCAGATTCTGTAGGTCCGGGCTGGAACCTGAGAATTTGCATTTTCTTAAAGTTTATTTATTTTGAGAGAGAGAGAGTTGGGAAGGGGCAGAGAGAGAGAGGAAGAGAGAGAGAATCCCAAGCAGGCTCTGCACTGGAAGCGAGGAGCCTGATGTGGGGCTCGAACTCACGAACCATGAGATCCTGCATGCCCTGAGCCTAAGTCAGACGCTTAACCGACTGAGCCACCCAGGCGCCCTGAGAATCTGGTTTTTAATCATCTCTCTTGGAGCTGCTGGGTCTGCCTTGGATCACTAACTGAGTGCAAATCTTTTCCCATTTTCTTCTCCAAGCACCTGAACTCACTCATGCCCATCTTTACCCCGTTTTACTACACAACAGCATTGCCACTTACAAAAAAACATCAGGTTCCCTGGCTGGAATAATACCGTAGCCTCCCTCCATGTCCAAAAAACAGCTCCTAGGGTTACGAACTCTTGAAAACTCAGGATACAGACAAAGCTGAGAGCTCCAGGGAAATAAACATGTTTCCTCTAAAAACGAATGACACTCAGAAACGTGTCCATGGAAAGCCTCCTCATGTTTTCCCACGGTCCTTTCCCTAGGAGCTCTCTCCTAGGAAGAGCTGCCCCAGGGCACAGGGCAGAATGTCATCCTCACTTCCGGAGGGAGCAGAGATGACCCACTGGAAGACACAAGCCTGCAAAGGATTTGCCTGGAACTCTCAGGCCTTGTCCCCGGTGATTTCCCTAAGCTGTCCCTGCAAGAGCCTGCTGGCTTTTGCCTCACAGCTGACTTTTTCCCCTTGTGTAAGACGTGAGGGAGAGCTCATCAACCCAGCCCTCCACCAGGAGGTGAAAAGAGAATGACCCTGGGATCCAAGAGCTCTGGGCTCCGTCCCGGTTCTGGTGGCACCTCTGCCCTGCTGTGTATATTCCACGGGAGCTCGATTTCTGCATATACAAAACACGGGCACGAAAGTACACGCCGTGCAGGGCTGCAGGAGGGTGAAGGAAGCATGGATGAAAGCACCTGGAAAAATGTCTGGCACGCACTGAGTTTTCACCCCCAAGGGACGAACACTCAGAAACACCCTGTGGTTTCCGTGGGAGGCCCATGAATCTGGTTTATGAGAGAGCCAAGAACATGCCCGGGGGCAGTGGCCTGAACTCAGAACTTACAACCAGCAGCCGGAAGTGCTCGCATCTGCAAGACACCAGCCGTTTCCAAAGGACGATTTTTACTTCGCTTAAAACCTAAGACCTGACATTTTTTTAGCAGCTTTACTGAAATGTGATTCACATACTGTGCAATTCACGCATGTAAGCCGTGCAACTCAGCAGTGGGCTAGTCACAGAGCTGTGCAACCATCACCAGCCTCGAATTGGAAAACCCCGTTCCCATCTGCCGCCCTTCCCCATTCCCAGCCCCAGGCAACCACTAATCTGCTTTGTGTCTCTGTAGATTGGCCCTTTTCGGACATTTCGTGTCAATGGAATCATACAGCATGTGGTCTTTTGGGTCTGGCTTCTTTCACTTAGCAGGTCTCCAAGGTTCATTCCTGGGGGAGCATGTATCAATGCTTCGTCGCTTTTTGCCTTGAGTGGTTTTGGTATCTTATTTTACTGTTTTTAATTTAATTTTCTTTTTTTTTCTTTTTTTTTTTTTGAGAAAGAGAGAGCATGAGCAAGGGAGAGGAGCAGAGGGAGAAAGGGGAGGGGGGCAGGAGAGAACCTTAAGCAGGCTCCACGCTAAGTGTGGAGCCTGACATGGGGCTCGATCCTGGGACCTGAGCTGAAAGTAAGAGGCAGTCAGTCAACTAACTAAGCCACCCAGGCACCCTGGTATCCCATTTTTATGTTTACTGGATATTGGCAAGGTGTTATACAACACGGTAAAGGAGCTGGACCTTGAAATTCAAATACAGAACTCCTCTGGAGTTTGCAGTGTTTAAAAGACCCTATTTTATTTTTAGCTTCTTACTTTGAGGTAACTGTAGATTCACCTGGTGTTGTAAGAGATCCTCAGAGCCTCCGCCCAGTGTCCCCCAGGGGTAACATCTTGCTTAACTTCAACACAACATGACAACCAGGAAGTCCACATTGACACAATCCAAGACCCCAAGTTTTCCAAAGGACAGCAGTTGGGGCTTCTGATCAGCTCCAGGGGGGCAGCATTATCGAAAACACACAGAGATACCACCGCTGGCCCTGTTCAGGGAATTAAAGTGGCTGAGCAGGAACCACCTCCCAAAAGTCCGCAGGGGGTAAGCAGGTGGAGCGGAGAGAAGAGGGGGACCCCTGCTGGGGCCCCCTCTGGCTCCAGCCTCTCTGAAGCCTCACCCACAGTCGCACGGAGGCCCACCTCTAGACACCCCGCTTGGTCAGTACACACGGCACCCTGCACCCCGCACGCCAGCGGTATTTACTCTATCAGAATTGCCCATCTCCTGCCTCGCATTCCAGAAGCATCCTGACTCATTCTCTAGTCCCTGCACTTAGCTGCATGTGCGTCTGCTTCTCCCTTTCTCATCCCAGATGAATCAGGGGACTTGAATTAAAAGCAAGCCGTCAGGGAGACGACGACACAAACCACTGCTGGCTCATCTCTGTGGCATCGAGCTGGCATCTACTCAGCAAAATGCCGGGCGACCTATTCAGCAGAGAATGCCTTTTGTTGGTGGAGAGATGAGAGCCTTTGGGAGCCCCCGGGTGTGCCAGCTAGGAGAATGGTTTTATTCTTGGGGGGGATAAAAAAAAGCAGAAAGGGAAGAGAAAGCACCTGTCCCTGGGAGCGTAAGGGGTGCCCAGAGGAGAGGTAGTGGAGGAAAGACCAGGGTCAGACGCCCGAGTGCCTGGCCCGCTCTGCCCCTTACTCATCGGTGTGGCTTTCTTCACGACACTCCTCTTCTCTGGGCTTCAGATCCCTCTTCTATGGAGCCCATACTAGTACCTAATGCCCAGGGTTCCAGAGAGGTGTAAGCGAGCTGCCATGGGAACTCCCGGGACGAATGCCTGCTACAGAGCTGCGCCCAATAAACACCAGCAGGAAGACAGTTACATGCTCCTCTATAAGGAAAACTACCACACATAAACCCCTTGTGAAGTATTTGTGAAGTATTTCCGTGCCTCTAATGCACATGCGGACAGGGCTCCCTACTTGCCTGCACAAATACACTGCTTCTCCGACAGTGCAAAGAAGCATTCTCCTACGGGCTGAACTACCTAGAAGGTCTGTGCCTGATTTTCTTATCTACAAGCTGGTGACGATAACACAGCTGGAGTGCTCAGCAAGATGGGGTTCGTAAAACAACAAAGTGCTCTTCCATATGAGCACCGTCATTCACTTCCTCTTCCCTGCGTCCCCCAAAGCATCCAGCAGGAGGTCCAGCATACAAAAGACTCTCAATAGGCACAGGAGAGACCAAACATCATACACTCCTCTGGCAAGAAAGGCCCTGGCCAACTCAGTACTGGAGGACTGAGAAACCTCTTCCTCTGACGGGCCCAGCCATGCAATCTGAGAATCCCCAGCATTCCCTGGAAAAGTCCTAGGCACACACAGCTCTCCTGTCATCTGCCAGAAAGACTCACTATGGCTGGTTTTTAAATCCCAGCCTTCCTGAATGCCGGGCAAGGGGACCCGCCAAAGTGACTACCTTTAACATAAGTATAATCCACATACTTCAGAATGGGAGTATTAGTAGGAGTGCCTGGGTGGCTCAGTTGATTAAGCGTCTGACTCTTAATTTCAGCTCAGGTCATGACCATGGTTCGTCAGTTCAAGCCCTACATCGGGCTCTACACTGACAGCAAGGAGCCTGCTTGGGATTCTCTCTCCCTCTCTCTCTGCCCCCTTCCCCGCTCATGCTCTCTCGTGCGCTCCCTCTCTCTCAAAATAAATAAATAAGCTTAAAAACATGGGAGTAATAGTACAAATAATTAACACTTATCAGACACTTCCTATGTCTGGTACGATTTCATCCATCTTTCGTGGTTTACCTCGTTGAATCCTTACATCAGCCCTCTTAAGGTCAGAGCCAGTGGTGGCCCCAGTTTTCAGTTGGAGAAGCAGAGAATAGTGGGGTTACGTGACTTGTTCATGTTACTTAAATCGCAGAGATGTATACAGAAGGTCTGCAACATTCAGACCATCTGTGCTTCGGCCAAGCAAGGCCCTGGGAAGAACTCTGGAAGGTGGTCAATAATGTGGTCTTAGCCGGTACAACTGTTGGCTGGCAGAGGTGACCCCAGGACGTTTGACTCCAGAGCCCCTACTCTTAACTGCCTCTGCTCAAGAGTGGACAGGGAGGTGTGGATCTCTGAGAAGTAAAATGCAGTCTTAGCCCTTTAATATTTTGTAACTACAGCATGTAGTTCAGTAATTCAGTTAACAGAAAACTGCATCATCAGCCTGACATGTGCAGGAATATAAACTCATGCCCCTCACTGCCTGAACCTGGAGGCACCTGAAGAATTCCCTTATTTCTCTCTTGGCCAAACTCTCTTTCATGAAATCTTGCTTTTAAAACAAAGCAAATATATTCACATCAACCAAGCTCAGCCATGATTAATTGTTCGGCATCCAGCGATCACTGCTAGAATCATTAAGCCAGAGGCCGGAGGGAATAAGGGCCGAAGCAAGATCCAGTAAAAAATATTTATAAAACAAGCAAACAACCTCTTACGTGATCTGATGATCGGCCAGCTTCAGAGGGAACAGAGATAGAGGATACAGACGATACCCTTAAAATGGTTAAAGTCTAGTTTGGAAGAAAAAATACATTGCAGGGTGCACGGAGGAAATGACCTTGCTCGATCCTCCTGACTACTACACATTCCCACCCTTGCCTTCCCACCAAGCTCTGGAAAGAGCAGAATGCTGTTGATGCCCCATGCTGTCACCTCCCATTCGCTTCTGGACCACAGCACCCTCAGCTCCACTGAGCCGATACCCCCCGAGCGAACTCTCAATTCCTCTCATCCCCTGGGGACCACCACTGCCTTCCACGACCTTGGGGCGTGACTGTCCGCAGCGGCCTGCTGCCCCGTGCCCGCCCCAGCTTCCGGACAGCGCTCCGCGTGTCTGCTGCTGCTTCTCTGAATAGTCGTCCCCTGGTTCCTCTTTTGCCCCAGCATTTTCAATGCTGGTGTCCCCGGGAGCTCTGTCCTACTTCATTAAATTCCACTCACATTTCTGACATTTATTCAAAAGGTCCTGAGCCGGGCATCTGAACAGCAGACCCTTCTCCAGCTGGCCTGCACGGGGCCTCTGATTTCTTGCTCTTGTCTCTTTTCCTCTCTCATTCCCCCCAGCCGTGTCCTCTCTTTCCTCCCCCACCCCCACCCCACCCCCATCTCCTTCCTCCTCCTTCCTCTGCTTCCTGCAGTCGTCCTGGGGCTCAATATTCGGCCGGCGATGGATGTGGGGACTGGGACTCTGTTCACTCTCAGGCAAATCCCGGGATAAGCAACTGGGAGCAACAGCCTGTGGTCTACAAGCTACAGCACCTGGAGGCAAGAGTTTCACTTGCAGGGCTCCTTCTGCCACATGAAGGAAGCAGCGGGTGGGTACCAGGAGCTTCCCACACCTGCAGTCCACGCCTCCTGCCCACAGATTTCCCTTCCTGTGGCCTATGCCCACCAGAATGAGACAGCCATTCCTTCCAGGCTGCCGGCAGATCACCCTGGGAGCCCAGGAGTCTGAGCTGGAGTCTGAGGGTGGGAAAGGAGAGGTGGGGAGCGAGGCACAGAAGGCCCAGCTTCCACACCCAGCGTTGTGCCTGAAGACGGTCCTGGGAAGACATCCTTAGCTTTCTTCCACTTTCCCCCTTTAATGCAGGCATAACCAGAGCTCCCCATGTTAGAGAAATATATCCACCCCTCTGGAAGTACTCTTCCAAGGGAATGGGACAATGGAACCATGGTATAACTTCGTATCACCGTTTGCATCATTTGATAGCAGTAATACAACCTCACATGGACACAGCTTCCCAGCGATTTACAAGGTGCTACCACATGCCTTATCTCACTTGATGCTTACAGTAGAGAGGCAGACACGTTCACGATGCTGGCGCCACAGATGGGGGGCTGTGGCCAGGAGCCTTGCCTGCAGTCATGCAGACACAAACTCACAGAGCTGGGGTCCAAACCCACTTTGTTTTACAGCCTTTACAGCCTTGACTAACCACCACCTTCTTGGTGTTTCTACGAACACCACTCACCTCAACTCTTCAAACCTAGGCTTTTTTTTAGTATCGAAAACACAGGCAGGTTCACTTAAGTGCACAGCTAATGACCTAAACCTAGTGGACACAGAAGGAAATGGCCAATGTGAGCCGGTGACAGTCAATTTGGGATGTCAGATAAAAAGCTTGTCAAAATGTCAGCACCTCATAAAACCCCTTTCTGTGAGGCTTGGGGTGGCCTGCAAATGGCCCAGCATGCACATGGTATGCGAGATCAAAGGCCAGGCTAATGAAATCTGTGTGTGGGGACGAAGGGTCATTTATAATCTGTAAAACCTTTAAGAGTGGCAAGCCACATGGGGCGCCTGGGTGGCTCAGTTGGTTAAGCGTCCAACTTCGGCTTGGGTCATGATCTCACAGTTCGTGAGTTCGAGCCCAGCGTTGGGCTCTGTGCTGACAGCTCGGAGCCTGGAGCCTGCTTTGGATTCTGTCTCTCCCTCTCTCTCTGCCCCTCCCCCACTCATGCTGTCTCTCTTTGTCTTAAAAATAAATAAAACATTTAAAAAAAAAAAAAAAGAGTGGCAAATTACACAATGAGCAGAAATTGTCTCCCTGACTTAGAAAGAGCAGACAGGGAGTGACTGGGAGAGCCTGAGAGCCCATCGGTAGGCAGTATGGGGTCAACCTTCCCCGGAAAGGCCCATCAGAGTAGACCAGTGGCCTTGGGGAGGGAGAGAACAGTCCCAACAAACAGGCTTTACTTCAAAATCAGCCTCTGCAGTCATACTTGGTAGTATGCTCTCAATTCACTCAGAAAGGATGCCCCTGGGGTACCTGGGTATCTCAGTCGGTTAAGTGTCGACTCGATTTCGGCTCAGGTCATGATCTCACGGTTCATGAGTTCGAGCCCCACATCGGGCTCTGCTCTGGTGGTATGGAGCCTGCTTGGAATTTTCTCTCCCTCTCTCTCTCTCTCTCTGCCCCTACCCTACTTGCTCTTTCTCTCTCTCTCCGTCTCAAAATAAATAAATAAACTTTAAAAAAAAGGAAAGAAAGGATGGCCCTAAGCTGTGTAGTGCCTACAGAGAAGGTTCCATCAAACCCTGAATGGTGAGAACAAATCTGTAGAAACACTGCTTAGCCACCAGGAATGCACAAAGAATTTGGATTGCTGATGCACAAGGATGCTTCCAAATGCCCATGAGTCTGTCTTGTTGATAAAGGCAAGTCTGGCAGATTCGACATGAGGAGATCTTATTGGCTCAAATTAGGTTCAGATCCAGGACGCTTAGAAATTGTTCTGTCTTCTTACCAATGAGGAATCTGAGTCCCAGGGAAGCGTCAAGAGTTGCAAAAAGATACAGGAAATGTAGCACTACCAGAATTAATCCTAGGTCTGAATCCAAAAGCTTACTGTTTCCTTTCCTTTTTTGTATATATAAAAGGAGAAAATACTACCTATAATCCCACCATCCTAACAGTGACCATGGATCTTTTTCTGCGTCATCTTCTAGACCTGTCTTGTGCGTATATTTTATATGGGGATAATCACAGGGCACACTCACTTTTTTCTTAATATCGTTAATACCACGTTGTCTTACAGTCTTCATGGTTCAATTTTTATAAGCACTACTTGGTAGGGGAGGAGGGAAATCTGCTATAACTTTCTTAACCATTCCCCCGTGTTGAACCTACAGACTGCTTCCAGTCTTCCTCTATTGAATAATGTTCTCGTGGACACATTCTCGCAAATACCTTTCTGCCTCTTCTAAGTGCTTGTCACTGGAGAGGGTCCCAGAGCTGGGATGAACGATGGTTCTTCATACAGATGACCAGGTTGCATTCCAAAAGTGTCACCAGTTCACGCTGCCACTAGCAACCCATCGAGATGTCCCCCCAGCCAATGCTGGTATTTTCATTTTATTTGCTTACTATGTAAGGGGGATGAGAAACAAAGCTCTTTTCACTATACTAAGCCGTCTCTCTGTTTCAGATAAATGGCCACCTTCCAAGACCCAAATAGGGAACTGAGTAATACACGAGAGACCAGAACAACCAGCTGTACAAAGAAGTTACTGACAATTTAACAAGAACATGATTAAATGGCCACGTCCACCATCTTAGCTCTGGTGCCCCCCAACCCTCCTTCCAGCTTTGTCATGAGAGCCTAAGATGACTCCCACTAAGGCTGTCTTGCTAAGCATCTGAGATGGAGACAGGAGATGGGAGGCAGAGCTGGAGACAGCCCAGGCCCCCAGACCCCAGGGGCACCGAGAGAAGTCATGCTTTGTCTCCACGTATGTTTGCCGAAAGACAGACCCTGAACAGGAAGCTCCATCCCCAAAGCACGATGATGAAATCGTGGCCCAGGGAGAAGGCAGGGAGAGCCAAAGGTGAAAATCCCAGCCAAATTCATTAGAATGCAAAGCTTCAAACTTCAGATCCATGGAGGATGTCTCCAAGAGATGTTGAAATCATTGGCTAAGAGTGGGAGAGGGTTCTGTTTCTTGTAATTAGACAGGCATTCTGAGTCTGAAGAAAGGCCAAGGGTATGGCACCCCCTATCCCTGCACCAGCGGGAGAACCACAGGGTTGGCTTCAGGCTAGCGTTTTGATCCTGGAATTCCTCAGAGCATGGTGAAGTCCAGGGGAGTGACTCCTCCCTACATGGTTCCACAGGCCCTGCGGCTCGCAGGCTCTCAAATGCCCCGCTCAGACAACTGGCCCTCGGCACCAGCATCTGAAAAGCGGGGCTCTCGCTCGTGAAGGAAATGTTAGGGAACCAGGAAATGCAGTGCTGGGTGCGAGTGGTCTCTGATGCTGTTAAGCGTCCAGGCCGAATGTGCTGGAGACACGGTGTGATGGAAACCCACAGGCAGTGCACTGCTGAGGTACAGAGCTCACTTGTCTGGGGTTGAATCTCCGGCCCCGCCACTGACTAGTCCTAGGACATCAGGCAAGTTATTTAACCACCCCTCCCCAGTGCTTCCATTTCCCCATCTGCAAAATAAGAACAGCAACAGTGACTACCTCCTAGAATAGGGGTAGAAGCGTGAACTCTGAGCTGGCACCCCAACTCTACCATCCACTGACTATATAACCTTAGCAACCTTCCTCTTCTCTGGGCCTCAGTTTTCTTACTCGGAAGGAGATAATAACAGCACCCGCTCACAAGGCTGTTACGAAATGGTATTTGTAAAGGGGCTTATAACAGAGCTTGGCACAGTAGGTCTTACATAAGCATTGGTTAAATTAAAAGCAAAATAGGATTGTCTTGAGGATAAAAGGCTGCTTGACCCAATTCCTGGCACGAAGTCAGTCTTCCTTCAATGTTCAATTTTACTTAGAGGTGTCACAAAAGGGGGTCAGGGCTTGGGGCACCCTAGGGGCACAGAATCCAAGGGCATTCTTCAGTGCCCCGTGTGGGCCAGGGGCCAGGGGCCAGGGGAAGGGCTCGGTGGGGTCGGCTCAGGTAGAAAACCCACTGAGGAGTAACAGGTTATGAGAACAGACAGGATAAAGGCGTCATTGAGAGGAGGCCCGAGGCTCCCGGGGTCACAAGAAAGAACAGCCCAGAACTTTACGTCTTTTGCATAAAACTAAATAAGACCAAGATAAGCAAAACAAATCTGTCCTGTTTACACAGCAAGCAGGCACTGGTTGTAAAATGCAAGACAGTAAATGCCAGCACAGGAGGAATCAGAGACCCTCTTTCAACCAACATAAATATAGACTTTTCACCTCCCAGGGAACCTCTACCCAATCAGAACAGAGATCACAAACTAATCACCATTATGAGCGTTCCCCTAATTCCCATCACAAGCAAAGAAACCTGAGCCTATCCTGGAAACGTCACTTCAGTTAAATCTCCCCACAGGCTTTTTAAAACATTGAAACAATTTATATATTCAAAATCCCCCAGGGATACGGGCACCACAGGCTGGGATCCAGGATCTGGTTCTCCCGTGTCAACTTCTGGGGAGGAGAGGACCTAGCAGGTGAGCTTTGTAAGGGCTGGTAGCCAAGGCAGCCCGAAGGTCTGCAGATTTCCTGAGCAGACCCCTTCCATCAGCCCCGTTTTCCAGACACTATAGCCTGGGCACCAGCCGGATGACCCAAGAGGGTGTGCGTGCACATGCATGTGTGAGTGTGCATAGCATGTGTGTGCATGTGCATCTACACGCCGGTGCGCGTGTGACAGGGACAGAGGGGCTGGAGGGGAGTTCCCTCCACCTCCCGGGGCCTTCAGGCTGCTTTAAGGAAATGGAGACGTCCCTGTTTTCACCACAAAGGCTGCCATAAAGTCAAACCCAGACTACGAACAAATTACAGAAAGAATGCAGGAAAGTAAGGAGCAACAGGGACCCTAGGGGCCAGGGAACGACAACCTCAAGGGTGTCTGTGTGGGTCCTGGTCAGACTCTGCTCCGAGGAGCTCCACCTCGAAAGAGGGGCGGCAGCTGGCTGCGACGGACCCAGATGAGGTGGCTGGGGAAACATGTGAGTAATGACACTTCCTCTGTTTGTCTCAGCTTTTGGTTGCCCGGGGCTACCGGACCACAGATTCAGTGCTGGCTTGCCAAAAATAAGAGATTACAGGGCTGTGTGGAACATCGCAAAAACATAAAAGCCCCACTGCAAGGCTTTCACGTGCAGAGTGGGTTTGTCTCCGTTTTCCTTCCTGCTGGTCCCCTGTTGGGAAGGGAATCCAACTATAAACTCAAGGACCTGCAGCTTCCTTATTATGGCCCAAAAGAAACCCGTGTACTCGCATACATAATGGGTAGAACTATGTCAAATGCTACAGCCAAAGACCCAAGGTCAAGGACAACAACGGAAAAAACAAGAAGCAAATTAAAGAAACAGGGTCATGTTTACATTCCTATTCAAGTAGATAATCAAACAAACCCCATGATCTGATTACAATCACCTTTCTGAGGAAATGTGGCCCAAAATAAAAGATGTCATGCTCACAACTACTGTATTTCAGGACATCGTTTATGGGCACACGCCAAATAATATAATAAAGACAACAAGAGGACCTAGTTCAGATAAGAAGTGACGTGTGCTCGGGACTCTAATTAGCCGACGAGCAACTAATCCACCTTGTACAAAGCTGCTGCGACAAGAGTCTCACTGTGCCTGAAAAAGAACATACCAGCTATTGGATGGCAGCTCAACCTAGAAGCAAAAGCATGGGGAGCCTGGTGTCTATTCTGTTTATTCCAGTTTTGCACAACTGTGCATCCTTGCATCCCCTCCAAAGAAAGTTGGGCAGGGAAGGAAGAGTTGGTGATGTCATATGTTGACTGGGACCTATCTAGAGCCAACATAATTGACGGGTGTTTTCCTCCTAGGAACCTGGACTGAATTCAAAAACACAGCATAACATCTCTGGAGTCTGAACCATGGTCATTGTATCATCATGTGCTCCCCATCTCGGGCGGAGAGCTAACGGTTCAATGGGTCTTTTTCCCCTAGTTGATTAATAAGACTCTGAATAACAGCCAATGTATCTGGACAATGAGGTTTAAGCCTGATAAGGGACCCAGCTGTTCAGGGAGCCTGTCGTTAAACCCTATCACCGTGTGGGTAGTTGAAAGTTCACAAACGCCAGCCTGCGCCACGGTACATAAAATCCAAACACTTCCTCACATTATGTTCTCTTCCTCCCCAAGAACGACAGGGGTGAGAGATAATAACCCAGATGCAAAGGAGCGTTCCAAGGAAACTTTTCTTTTTATAAAATTCCTTTAAGTGCAAAAGTACTTAAATGCCAAAAACCTGGAAAACAAGAAAGAATTTAGGAAAAACCCAAAATTTTCTGTTGTTCCATCATCCAAAGAAAATACATGTCTGATGTATGTCTACCCAATCTTTTTTCCTACCCACATACACACCCACTTACGTATTCTTTACATAAGTAAAGTATCCTAACTCTACAGTATATAAGTTATATTTTAATAAAGCTCTTTTAAAAAAGAAGCTCTTTTTAGAAAGTATCAAATCGGGATATAGGGATCACAGTCTACTTTTCTTCCATCAGTATGTTGTGAACATGTTCGTATTCGTAGATATTTTCCACAATAGTTTTTAATGACTACATAACTACCTGTTCCTTGAGATGGCTATCATTTACTTAGCCAATAATGTATTTCGCTCATTTAGGTTGTTTTTCATCTTTTCTCATCAAACATAATGTTACAATGAACACCCGTAGAGCAAAACAATGCATACTGATAATTCAGACTCAAGGGGTATGAATATCTCTTGCTTATAAATTTGCAAGGCCCTCGTTAGATACGGTCTCACTCCCCTCCAGAAAGGCCAGATCAGTGGAAGCACCTAGCAGGCACTTAGGAGTGCCATTTCACCACAACCTAGTTAACAAGGTATTACTTCCTTTCACTATTTGAAAATTCAGTAGACAAAAATTAGCTCAATGTTATTTTAATTGGTATTCTGTATTACTCATTCAAGTTGAATATTTTCCCTTAAGTTTTATGGTAGAATTATTTCTTCGTTTGTGCATACCATGTTCATACCCTTATTTTTTCTATTAGTGTTCATTGAAATGTTATTGAAATGTTAACTTTTCATATTCTATTTCACTTCTTTCTCTTTTTTTTTTCTTTTTTTTTTTTTTTTTTAAGTAGGCTCCATGACCCCTTTGGAGCCCAATGCCTGAGATCAAGACCTGAGCTGAGATCAAGAGTCAGACGCTTAACCAACTGAGCCACTCAGGCACCCTTAAGATTCCACACTTTAAATGCATCAACCTTTCTCGTATTTTTCAAATCTAATTTCCTACTTCTGGTGTTTCTTTTGACTATTTTACTCTGATGATGTCTTTCATTTCTATGTTGTCACATGTCTCTGTCTTTTCTGATTCTACCTCTATCTAAAGCATGGGACTCTTCATCTATATTTTCTTCTGGTTCTCTCTTGACTTTGTTGCTTAAATTTAACTTAAACCATCTGAAAGGTATTTGGATAGAGGATGTGAATAAGGAGTTTACTTTTCTCTATTTTTCAAGTGGTTAACTATGCCAGCATAATACTATGACTGTGCCATCATTTCACCATGAGCTTGAAATGTTCCTTTTTTCACACAAATACCTATAGATTGTCTATTTTACCTTACTGACATTGATGTCTCTTCTAGAATAGTGCCATATCACTTTAATTATGACATGTGTATAGCTTTTTAAATATCCCATTAAGTATGGCTTCCTACCCTTCTTCATTATGTGCTTTTAAAATATGTTCTTGGCTTTTAGGGTTTGTTGATTCTTTAATCCAAACTTCAGAATCATTCAGTCAAGTGTCAAAAAGCCAAAATACTCTTTGAGGTTTTGGTTGGAATCACACTGAATTTATAGATTAATCTCTAAAGAATATGTTCCTTTACAGAATTAGGTCTTTCTGTGCATCAACATAGCATTTTTTTTTTTAAGTCTTTTCTCAAGTCCCATATATAAGAATGTATTCTTGTAATCCGTTATTTTATATTTTGTACATCTATTGTGAATGGGATTCTTAAATTATATTTTCCAGTTGGTTACATCTGGCATATGAGAAAGCTGTTACTTTTGAATACATATTTTTATTTTTTCACTTTATTAATTTATTTTGAGAGAGACAGGACACGCGCGTGTGCGCCCAGGCACAAGCGGGAGGAAGAGACAGAGAATCCTAAGCAGGCTCCACACGGTCAGCACAGAGCTCGGTGCAGGGCTCAATCCCACAAACCCAACAAAACTGTGAGATCATGACCTGAGCCAAAATCAAGAGTCGGATGCTTAACCAACTAAGCCACCTAGGTACCCCTTGAATACATAATTTTAAACTGGTCATGTTAATAAGCTTTCTTCTTAGACCCAATATTTTCTTCAGTTAATTCCTTTGAATATTTAAGACCACCTAACAAATAACAATCATTTTATTTTTCCTTTCCAATATTTTTACCGCTTATTTTTCTTGTCTTATTACATTGGCTAGGACTTCCAGAACAATGTTATATAATAGAGATAGTAACTGGAATTCTGGCCTCTTACTCAGCAGGGAGGGAAACACTGAAGTATGTGCTGGGCAGGCACTAGTGCTCCTGCCCAAGTTCCATGGCCCAGAGACCTGAGGCAAAATGAAACTTCAAAGCAAAGAGAAGAGAGCAGTTTCTACACACTTTCCCCAACCGGACAAAAATGCCTTTGAGAAACACAGAAGATACTAGATTCTAAAACAGACCGAATGAATAAATGCAAGACTTGACAGGGAGGGGATTAGAATGGAGATGGTCAGATGTCAGACTTTTCCTGGGTCCTGCAGTGAAGCAGTGTCAAAGCACAGTGGCCATGGAGCCCAAGGAGCAGCCAGCAGCTGATTTCCTAGGTCTGGGCTTCCTCTGACTCTCTCCAGAGAAGAGAGATGTGTTCTCTCACACATTCATTCACCTCTATCCCCAACTAGGCCCATTTCTCACCCCCCACCCCCAAGAAGCCTTCCAAGACCATCCAGATGGAAGCTGTCCACTTGCCCTTCAGACCTGGCAGAGTACTCCTCTGGCTTTCACCTCCTCCCTGGCATAATTTCCAAGACACAATGACACCGCACTATCCACATCTGGCCATCTGACTCCTCACTCAAACTCCATACAATTGCACCCAAAGACCTCCATTCAGTTAAAACAAACTGCTCTCAGGAAAGAGTAGTTACAGAATCTCACTCAGCGCCTGCCTCTTCCTACCCCCATACATTAGCAAGGATCTCCGTCCCCCGGTCCTCAAGCAGAAGGCATTCTTGAAACGTGAACTTAGAGGAGGGAGGCTAGCAACCACAGTCAGGTATTCTAGTAACAGTAAGAAGTAAGGGAGGCCAGGAAGGGAGGAGGCAGGGAAATGATGAAATGGAGACAAATACTCCCAACAGCTAGAGACCATTTGTGGGAGTTTTCAAAAGCCCAACACTTTTGCAAGCAGCACAATGCTCTAACACAGATTCAAAACAATAACCTTGGGGGGGGGGGGGGGAACTAACCTTGAGGCATTAAGAGTTTAAATTATGTTCCATTCCCTTCACTTAGAAGGAAACAGGCACTATCCCTGAAGAGGTTTTTTGTTGTTGTTGTTGTTGTTTTTTAATACATGAGAACAACAAAGAATATTTTCTTTTATTTTCTCCTACTTTACTATTACTTCTTAAGTAAGCTCTATGCCCAACGCGGGGCTCAAACTCATCACCCCAAGATCAAGATTCACATGCTCTACCGACCTGAGCTAGCCAGGTGACTTTGAAGAGGTATTTTTCATCAAAATAGTTAAAAGTGCTTTTGTTTTAAAGGGTAAATTTTTCAGGAGGGTGGAAGGGGCCTTTCAGAAAGGATGGAATTAACATTTATCATGTGCCAAACACATGCTCGGTAGTTTATATAATCTATCAAATAGAAGCCGTACCGAAACCTTGAAACATCAGAAAACTGTGGCTAAAAATTACCATATGATTCAGCAATTCCACTTCTGGGTGTATATCCCAAAGGATTAAAAGCAAGGACTGGAACAGATACTTGTTCAGAGAAGACTGCTCACAATAGCCAAGAGGCGGTGACAATCCAAGTGTCCATCAACAGATGAGTGGATTTCAAAATATGGAATATCCATACAATGGAGTATCATTCAACCATTAAGAGGAAGGAAACTCTGACATATCCAGCAACATGGATGGACCTTGAAGACATTATGCTGACTTCAATAAGCCAGTCACAAAAAGGCAAACATGTACGATCAACAATTCATAGTCAAGTTCATAGAGTCAGAAAGTAGCACAGTGGTTGTCAGGGGCTGTGGGGAAGAGCCCAGGTATAGAGTCTCTGGGCTGCACACTTAAAAATGGTCAAAATGGGAGTGCCTGAGTGGCTCCGTCGGTTGAGTGTCCAACTCTCGGTTTCGGCTCACGTCACTATCCCAGGATGGTGGGATCGAGCCCTGCTGAGCGTGAATCCTGCTTGGGATTCTCTCTCTCCCCCTCTGCCCCTCACTCACCCCCCTCTCTCTCCCTCTCTCTCTCTCTATGTGAAATAAAATTTGTTAAAAATGGTCAAAATGGGGGCACCTGGGTGGCTTAGTCGGCTGAACGTCCGGCTTCAGCTCAGGTCATGATCTCACGGTTCATGAGTTCGAGCCCCGCGTCGGGCTCTGTGCTGACAGCTGAGAGCCTGGAACCTGCTTCAGATTCTGTGTCTCCCTCTTTCTCTGCCTCTCCCCTGCTCACGCTGTCTCGCTCTCTCAAAAATAAACGTTAAAAAAAAAAAAAGTTTCTTTTAAATGGTCAAAATGGTAAACCTTAAGCTACGTATGTCTTAGGGAAATTTAAAAGAATAAATTAAAAAAGAAGGAAGAAAGGAAGAGAAAGAAAACTGTGGCTCAGGGACGCAAAAAGTACTTGCTCAGCTGGTATGCAGTGAAGGCAGAACTCAAACACCAGGTGGCCAAACCCAGAGTCCCTCCCTGCATCACACCTCCCTTAGGCCATGCCCTGCCCCTAAGGCAGCAACTCCTGAAGACCCACCCTTGCACAACAAGGGTTTCCCATCAGTATCCCGGTCCTGCCCTCGAGGAACTGACTCTCCACCACCCGCAGTCCCTCAGCATTGCCTGGGACAGGACTTGGTTGGGTTTTGAGGCAAACTGGAAGGGAACAGAGTCTGGAAAAAACAGGGGGCAGGGGCTCCCCTGCGGCCTGAGATCAGTGGAAGCACTCCTGCCCCAACAGGATGCTCTCACACGACACCCCTCCCCACCAGCCTCCCCTCCCCACTCCCCTTCCTTCTAGACTCCCCCCATGTCCTTCCTGTTGGAACTTTTTTTTAATACCCAGCAATACTGGTTTACTTGTAAATTCTAAAGGGTGCCAGACTCTTACTCACCAGCTCCCATGTGCCTCGATCCGGTCATGCATGCCTCGCTTTTGGCTGGACACCTCCTCCTGCTGCCCACCCCACAATCGGACTCCAGGGCAAAATCCTGGCCTGCCTTCAAGCCTCGGCGGAAGTCTCCCCCTGACCCTCTCAGGCAGATTTTAAAGATGTCTTCTTCTCAGCTGCCCCCTGAACCTTAGTGTAGGGGCTACCACATTATATTGTTAAGCTTTTATTTGTTGGTCTCCCCGATGGCCTGCGAGTTCTTTGAGAATGGGAACCCTGTCTGCAGTCTGAATGCTGAGACCAGTACCTACCGCACAGCAGAATGAACATCAGCTGAACGGATGAATGAACAGGGTTTTCTTAGCAGTGGAAACCAAGGCGCTCATTAACTTTGTTTAAACAAAGCAACAGCTGCGACGACACTGAGAAAGTGACCACATCCTTCTCGTTATCACTCTCCGCCAGCCCACATCAATCGTGGCCTCCGCAGTCGAGCACAATACCATCAGTTCTCAGATGGAGCAGGTGCACGTTGATACTACGTCAGAAACATCCAGAGAGCGATGAGGGAGCCGCCCCAAATCCAGCGCGTGCACTGAAACCACGTTCACACGCCTGATGTTCCCTCGCCCAATGACAGAGGCGGGCAACATCCCACCAGGATGAGCCTGCATTCCGCCTTGTATTAGTTGGGTGGCCTTGGGCAAGTCACTTAACCTCTCTACTCTGCAGCTTTCTCGTGGGAAATGCCGGGGAGGGGCTGGGGGCGCGGGCATTTCCCACCCTTGTCTTACAGATTGTGAAAAGGAGGGTCCCAGGGGAGAGCAGCTGTGCGTAAAGGGCTCTGTAACTGTAAATGCAGAAGGTAAACTATCTTCTTAATCTAGCCTATGGAGGGGGGGATGCCCATCCGAGGCAGGAATGGACTGGCCTGGGAGATTCCCAAGTTTCCCCGGGCCTGGCGGGCTTAGGAGCCTCTGCCAGGTTCCCTCCCTGGCATGGGGTAGTTACCTGACCACCCCACCATAAAGCAGAATGAAGGATGGTCAAAAAGGCAGCAAAACAGGACTCACTCTGGGCCAAAGGGTGAGATAAGAGCCATGGTCAAAAAGGCAGCAAAACAGGACTCACTCTGGGCCAAAGGGTGAGATAAGAGCCAATGTGGAGGGGGCAGAGGCAGTCACTGCAGCCAGCCAGGCCAGTGAACCCCAAAGAGAGAATTTCAGAGGCCGTTGGGTGGGAGGGCTGCTTTTCTGTTGTATACGTGATTTCCGTTACCTGTCTCATCTCAATGAGCATTCCTACACTTGTCACATCAGATGCCCCTCTGCAAGGCTAGGAAAACACACTCAAAACCAAGTTCTCACATCACAGATCAAGATAAGCGTGACTAAGGGTCAGTGAGCAAGCGGACCTGCCTTAAAATAAAGCCTAAAGTCAAACCACAATGACCTACGACCTCACTCCCCACCCCGGTGGCTGTGACCAAAACAACGGACAGTAACGAGCACTGGCAAGGATATGGAGAAACCGGAGCCTTCCTACACTGCTGGTGGGAAAGGAAAATGGTGCCGCTGTAGAAGTTTGGCAGGTCCCCTGAAAGTGAAAGATAGAATTAGCATAAACCCCAGCAACCCATCTGCTGGATATACACCCAAGGCAAATGAAAACATATGTGCACACAAAAACGTGTCCACCAAAGAACATTCTTCATTTCGCAATAGCCGCAGAGTAGAAACAACCCAAATGCTGTCAACTGGTCAATGGATAAGCAAAATGCAGTATATCCATACAATACACTATTGTTATTCGGCCATAAAAGAGAATGAAGTGCTGATCCATGCCACAACACAAATGAGCCCTGAGAACATCAGGCTAAACGAAAGAAGCCAGACACAAGAGGCCACATATTACACGATCCCATTTATACGAAATGTCCGAATCCACGGAGACAGAGAGTAGCTGAGTATATGGAATGAGCTGGGGGTGGGGCATAGCTGCTAACTGCTATGTGGTTCCTTTCAGGGAGGTGAGAATGTTCTGACTTCAGGCGGGAGTGATGGCTCCACAATTCTATGAATACACTGAAAACCACTGAATTGTACACCTTAGAAGACTAAGTTCTATGGCATGTAAATTATTTGTTGTTTTTTTTTTTTTTTATTTTTAACGAGTCAGTATAGTTTGTGTAAGCCAACATGCGCATACACACATAAATAACGAATGGATTAGTTAATTAATGAATAAAGCAAGCTTGAACTAATGAGACTATTACCTAGCATCTTTTCTCCTAGGGGGAAGCAGAACGGATAGGCAGTTTTTTCTTTTTTTTTTTTGCAAATTGCCTTCGAGACAAAGAGAATGCGGAAAAAGCCAGGGTCAAACCAATCCATGAGGAGGGAACCCAATCAAGAAAATAATGTTTTCTGGCACAATCCTGGATGGAAAACCCATCGGTTGCTAGAGGCCACCTTTAATTGGCAAGGAGACAATGGAAATAAGGGATTTATGTCATAGAAACAAAAATGTTGTGCAGAACGTGGTTTCTGGATCATCTGACTCTCAGAACGAAGACAGAAAAGTCATATGCCTATTCGCTCAAGCCAAAGGCAGAAGAAATACAGTTGAATAAAAACTTTCCATCTCCCTACAGACAGAGAATCTATTTCTTTTTTATTTATCAGCTTTTCCAGTCTGTCTTTCACTAGGAGGCCTTGCCATTTAATGAAAACCTACACTTCACCGCAAACAGGAATAACACCTTCTTCAGTTAGTCTCTGGAAAGTAAGCTTTTTCCTAGAGATGAGCTTTGCACGGTAGAAAAGATTCTCTTCGTCAGAGGACTGGGTGAACCTCCACCTGCACTCACTGTTGGTAGTGAACTAAAATGCACACAAGACACACGAATACAGATATAAACATGCACCATGGGACAGAGGTCACAGGAATCATCTCAGTCCCGCCCACAAGGACACACCCCCTCCCGGGCTTTGGTTTCCCTGTGGCAACACGAAGAGACAGCAATATACAATCTCTAAGGGGCGCCTGGGTGGCTCAGTCAATGAGGCGTCCAACTTCAGCTCAGGTCATGATCTTGCAGTTCATGAGTTCGAGCCCCGTATTGGGCTCTGTGCTGACAGCTGAGAGTCTCTGGACTGCTTTGGATTCTGTGTCTCCCTCTCTCTCTGTCCCTTCCCTGCTCACACTGTCTCTCTCTCTCTCTCTCAAAAATAAATAATAATAATAATAAACCATTAAAAAAAAAACCAATTGCTAAGTCTCAGACACAGCCCTCACCTGGAGCTTGCAATCAGGTGTTGGACTACCATTCATCCCCCAGCAACTACGATTTTAATGTCAAAATGTTAACCTGCCCTTTGAGCCAACCGTGATTGAAAAGTACCGTTTTCCAATAAACACGTGGGTCTGTTTCTAGAATATAGGAGAAGAAACGATCAGGTGTCTTAAAACGCAGCAAAATTCAGCAAAGCAAATTCTCCTTTTCCAAACTAAGATGGAAACTATGCTCTCCTGGGGCCAGGGGAGAAGTCTCCAATAACAGAGCTAAACGCTTTCAGCTAGAAAAGACATTCAGGGGGTGGGGAGGATGTGCCATCATCATGTCCAAAGAAATACCATTTTGGAGCTACACTGACCATCTTGACTGAATCTCCATGAACGAAGACGGACGGGTGTATGATGAAAAGTAAGGTGGTTGCTGAAGTCAATCACTACAAAGCAAACGTACCCCCTTCAAATACCTCAGTCTCCAGGTGTCAAAATGAAACGTTTTAACCGTCAGGGCGCCTGGGTGACTCAATCGGTTGAGCGTCCGACTTCAGCTCAGGTCGCAATCCCGCAGTCCGTGGGTTCGAGCCCCGCGTCGGGCTCTGTGCCGACAGCCCAGATCCCAGAGCCTGCTTCAGATTCTGTGTCTTCCTCTTTCTCTGTCCCTCCCCCACTCACGCTCTATCTCTCTCTGCCTCTCAAACATGAATACATTGTCAAAGGAAAAAAAAGTTTTCACTGCCAGGAGCAAAACTGGGCCATGGGGCCCACTCGCCCTCACACACAACCTGCCCACATTGGGTGCCACTTGTGCGGCGTCACCGATTCCTCACTGCAACCCTATTAGGCAGGAAAGTCCGACCCGGGCCCCTCCGGCAACTGACGACACCAAGACAGAAATAAGGGACACCCTACCCGAGTGAATAAACAAGCAGCAAACACCAGAACGAAGGTCTCCTGATTCCTAGCTCCGTGAAGATGTGTCGTCAAGAAGCCGGGGCCTCAAATTCTTTCCGTTACACCTCATGCGTCTCCTCGGATTATCTCCGTGCAGGAAACAACAATGTGCAGAGCAGCAATCCCAGCCCTGCACAGCCGTCTGACTTTCCTCCCTGTCTCTGCTGCTCCTCAAACACTGCCATCTGCCTGAGGTGTTTCCCAATCGGACTTGCGAAGAACACAGCCCGCTGAGCCTCGTGGAGGGCCATGCCAAAGCGAGTCAGAGAAATGAGGAAAGACGGGGCCCAGGCAAGGGCAAGAAGATCTTTGAAGCAGCTTGCGTGACAGGACTCAGCACAATCTGGTCCAGCATGGAAAAGAGCTCCTGGGCCTCCCAGAAGCAGGAAAGTTCCGCGCGTGAACGCGTGGCATCGGTTACTCCTCTCGATTGCTTTCCAGTCACCCTGGGACACAGGGGGAAATCTAGGTCATCAATCCAGTGCTTCTGTTGGATGGTCAGATACTCCCCTGCCACCCTCTTGGTGAGCGTCTCCCAACCCCCCCCCGCCAGACACGGCCTCCTGCTTAGTGAGAGATGGTCACACTATCTAATCATCTAATCACTTCCCCCCTTTATATTACAGGAAAAAATGCTTTTAAATTTTTTTTCAGTGTTTATTCTCAAGAGAGACAGAGACAGAATGCACGTGGGTTAGGGGCAGAGAGAGAGGGAGACACAGAATCCGAAGCAGGTTCCAGGCTCCAAGCTGTCAGCACAGAGCCTGATGCGGGGCTCAAACCCACGGACCGCCAGATCATGACCTGAGCCAAGGTCGGACACTTAACTGACCGAGCCACCCAGGCGCCCCCACAAAAAATGGCTTTTAAATCAAATGCTTTTAAATCTATCCAACAATAGAGAACAAAATAAAGATTGAACACCAAAATCTTTCTGTTTCTTGGGGATAGCTATCAGCCCAATGCCTGATCCCAAGCCCTGGGCCCCACCCCTGACACTGGGCACAGCATGCCCCCCAAATATCTGTCCACCCCCAGGGCATAGCTTTCCAACTGAACTCTCTTCTTGCCTCCACTACGGATTTGTTTGGCTTTTTGTCCCCCCGTGATTTTGCAGCTAATGAACCAGGGCAAGAAATAAATAAATAAGAAGAAAGACTCCCAGCTGAAAGGAAGAAGCAGGAGTTGTACAGGTCCAAGAAACAGCAGCTACCTGTCTCTGCCACGACGGGCCAATAAAGGGATCAGGGACCAGCGCTTTCATCTCTGAGGGGTCTGACACGGTCCCTTCATTTGATGTCATAAATGGGTCACTCACCATGCCTGCAGAGAGGAGAGAGCTCAGCATTCTGCCCGGCCTCTCTCACCACGCTCTGTGAGTGTTGCGTCCCATATGACTAAATCCCTCCTTAGGTGAAACACCCACTGGGGAGGAATTTGTCACCAAGGCTGCCAGAAGAATGACCCCAGGCTGTGCAAGGGGAGCTCGGTGAGCTGTGCGAAGGGAGAGATTTGAGCAGGTTCGGCAAGGAATGCGAACCTCCTTGCAGAGACTGTAATGAATCCCCCGCGAGAAACAGAGGGGCCCGGGTGTTCACCAGCACGGGAACAACCGTTTACAGAGCTGGCCTCGTCTGAAGTCCTGTTTTGGCTGAAAATTCAAATCTAGCAAGAGCTATTGACTTGACGGGCTGTTTCCTTGTGACATCGTTTTACATCTGTGGGGCGGAGCGTGTTGTCAAGAAATGTAAGCCCCGAATCCTCCAGCAACTATTTGGAGAGGTGGGAAAAGAAAAGTAAAATTTCACATTTTTTTGCAAGAAGCCATTTTAGAGGGCTCCTTATATATAAACATATATATACAGTTGTTTTTCCTCCTCTGTTCGGAACACACTCCACTTCAGAGGCTCGAAGATAAAAACAAGCCTTGAACTCACCGAGTGGCAGCGAAGGGAGATAGCCCACCTGGAATCAGCGGGGATGTGACTGCACTCTTGGAGGAGAGATGAACAGCTCATCAACAGACAGACCAACCAATGGACAGGTAGGTAAACATCAGATTGCAGGATGGATTACAGATAATAGATGTACCTAGATGCTCGATAGGAGACTAGATAGCTGGATATACACACAGACAGATGATGACAAATCGCATATAGAGAGGAGAGAGGAGATAAACAAGAGACAGAAAGACAGACAGGTATAGAGATCAGACTGACAGATAACACGTAGATAGATAGATCCACTGATTCACACGTGTGCCGAAAGTGTCCCGATAACCATTTCCAAATACTATGGCACAAACAATCTCACTTTGCACATAACCCCACAAAACAGGGCTGCATTGTCCCCACATTATAGACGTGGAAACTGCCATCTAGAACTAAGGTATCCCATGATCACATGCAACAACAAGGGCTAGAAAGGGAAACTAAACCGAGATCTTGGGCTCCTTGGAGCTGTCCCACCCCTGCCCTGTTGTGTTGCCCTCTGAAGCAAAGCCCTGCAAATTTCCCCCAGCTGGTAGACAGAGGCCGGGACAGAAAATCCGAATGGTTGCCTTAAGAGTCTATGATTCTATGTTATTATCAGGCTCTTTTGATTTTTCCCTCACAGTCTCCCCACAAGGAAGGATTCCAGTTCTGACCTATCATTAGAGGGAGATTAGGTCATAAACACTATTGATTCGACCTAAAGACAGTAGGGTTTTTCAGGGAAACCAGCACAGCAGGTGGCCCACAGGGCTGGGGACAGCAGTCAACATCCCAGCTCCACTCTGCCTTTGGTACTCCCTCCCATTCACCCCTTGGCCTCACTCCTGCCCATCACTTCCCGCCCCACATCCTCCAAGTCCTAACCAGTGCCCTGTTAGGGCATTAGCCAAGTACAATCCTTCCAGGACACCAAGGACAACAACTGAAGGAGGAGGCCCTTCTTGGTGACACCAGCTGAGCACCACCCAGTTGCATAAGCTTCTGGAGGGCACCCACCAGAATCCACCCACCCCAGGGCATGACACTGCAATCCTCCTCCCCCTCCCTTCACAAAGAAGACAGGGTACAGGGGTGCCTGGGTGGCTCAGTCGATTGAACATCTGACTCTTGATTTCAGCTCAGGTCATGATCTCGAGGTTTGAGATCGAGGCCCACATCTGCAGTGTGGAGCCTGCCTGGGGTTCTCTCTCCCTCTCTTTCTGCCCTCCTCCACTTTCATGCATGCTCTCTCCCTCGCTCTCAAAATAAATAAATAAACTTAAAAAAAAAGAGGACAGGATACAGAAGAGAACAGAGTGCAGAGGGCACCTCTAGCTTTTAGAAAACTCTGGCAGACATTCATTCGGTTTCAGCCGAAACCAACTGTTGGAGCGGGCACCCAGATCCATAGCTCTTAACCTTGGCCATCACCCGGAAGCTTTAAAAACTACTACTGCCCAGGCCACCGAGAGCAATTAAGTCAGAGGCTCTGGTCTCTGTAGCCTGTGAAAACTCCCCCAGGGGATTCTAGGGTGCAATCGAGGTGTGGAACTACCGCCCTGGCTCAGAGAAACAAAATTCCCTTCCCTGTGTAGGCAGCCTCAGCCACAGAGACCCAACCCCCCACCGCATCCTCTCTATCATTAGGGGAACATTTAGTCACATTCAAAGAAAGCTGCCTCCCAAGTGGGTTAACCAGAAAGAACTCTAATTTCTACTCACTGTGATTCCCCTTTATCATTACCATGGCAGTTAAGAGGGACTAAAAGCAAGGCATTTGGGTAAATGGCTTCACCCAACAAGAGCAGAAAGTCAGAGGCAGAGCTCTCAAAACCCAAGGAAAGACATAATCATTTTTCCAAGGAGAAATAGGGATGGCTTCTCAAAGAGGAAAAAGGGAGAAAGAAGCCCAGCAGTGATCTGGGGCCAGAACTATGAATGGTAGGTAGGAAAATGTGGACACCTTGGAGAGAGAGAGGAGAGAGAGATCGGGGTCCTGCGCCGAAGTCAGATGCTTAACTGACCGAGCCACCCCCACAAAAAATGGACACCTTGGCCACCCTAAGACGGTCATTTTTCCCTGTAAAACACTGTGTATCACTAATTTTTCACACAGGGGACAGAGGAGTCTTTACCCATTACGGGCTCTAGTGAAAAGCAAAGCAAACCAGTGCAAACCCAAGCAGGGGAAGGGACACGGGTACTTTGTCCCAGTCCCCGTCTTGAACAGAAGGAGGCACGTTACCCAAAACCACCCAAAACTCACAGTGCGGTTAGTTTTCTTAAATGACTAAGTGGGTACGTCCCTTCTTACTAAACGTCTTTTCCCCCCCGACGACTTAGCGTGGAAGCAGTGCGGAAGGCAGGGATGGAATGGGGTGCTTTCCCAGCTGGGCTCCCCCAGGCCCTACTAGAACTCCCCAGAGGCAGAGGGGCTCTCAAGGTGGGGAGCACAGTGAGAAAGGGGAACATGGGCCTGGGCTCTCCCCCAGCCCACTGTTCCAGCCAGAGCAGCTCTGCCCTCATCAGCCTTATCCGCCAGGTGGTCGGGGGAGGGAGGAGGGAGGACCGTCCATGTAGGATTTCACATGAGAAGAGTGGTCCCAGGACAACAATGTTAAGCCATCAAGGTAGAAGGAGGGATGTGGTCCAGGTTTTGGTCCAGACTCGTTCAGCTCTTTATCGGGCAGCTTCCACATATGCCAGGGGCCGTAAACAAAGGGACAGGGCACGAGCTGTGCCCTCCGGAAGTTTCTGCCCAGCTTCCTGAGCCAGAACACAGAGCAAGCGCGTCCTTGGGCTTGTAGGTGTCCTGCAGGCTCTTATTTAGCCGCATGGAACCCGAGACTGCGGGATGCTGACCACTGAAGCCCGTCCCTCACATCTGAAGACTGGGAAGACCTTGCTGGGGCCCAACATTCCCACTGCCCCCCCTACCATGCCTGGCTCTAGCTGTCATCGTGGGCAACAGGACCGACCGGAAATTCCCAACAATCGAAACATCCCGCTCTAGGGGAAGGCAGAGAGTAGGCTCTGGGAGCATCCGGGTACTGAGACGCCCTGAACTCTTGCGTACAGCACCCACGGGCAGGGCCAGAACTGCATCAGGGAGGATAGGACGCCTTCCTAAAAGACGAAGGCCCACCCCCTAGGTGGCCGGGGATGATATCCAAATTTTAACTGCCAGCTCTGAGAGGCAGAGGCCAGCAAGAACCCCCAAGTAGATTAAGATACCTACCACAATGTCCATGGCATAGGGCCTAGGCCCCCAAATAGGAACGTCCCTGCTTCTGGAGGGGCCTCACCTGAAACGCCACAGGGCTATGAGGCTGGCTGATGGAGCCCGACCCAACGGCCTCCTCCACAAGAAAGGCATTTAGTAAAGTGTGTGTGCGGGCCTTCAGGAAGAGCTGTGCTACTTCTCAGGATGCTTCGTCTGTTCCACTCCCTCCCCCCATTCTGCTCGGCAGCAGGTATTAGGTGATCGGCCCAAAATACTGCAGGGAGTACACGGATTCTTCCAATCCGGCCATTCGTGGCTGCGATCCGCGTGCCCCCCACCTGGGCAGGCCCAGTCCCATGGGGTCCGCTTGCTGAGGCACTCGTGTCCTTAGGCGAAATGTGTGACCTCGCCCACGTGGGCCCGGGGAGACGCAAGCAGCGGACAGGAAGAGCCTGCGCTGACAGCCCATCGGCTAACGTGGCTTTCTAATCGCCAGGCCACGGGCCGATTCTGTGGCCACGACTTCGGTCCTGGACTTTGAAACTTTAGTCTGATGTGGTCGGCCTTTTTTGTAAACACTTTCTAACCCGAGTCAAATGAATGATGCAAAGGGAATAATCAAAGTATCAATTACAGACAATTCATATTATAGTGTGTGTGCGTTCACACATGTGTACTCATCAGAAGCAGGGAGCAAACCCAAATGCCACATGGATGAAAAAATGACAAGCAGTGGATGTACCACAGTGACACTCGGAGCCACGTCTCCTGAGGAAAGCCCGGCCAGCAGGGCCGTGGGAAGCCACTTCGCCTTCATGTCAGGCCTCCTGCCTCCACAGGCAAGACTCTCCAGAAAACGCTGGGACGTGCCCAGGGGGTGTCGGGGAGTGATCGCTGAGTCTGCCACAGTGCTCAGGGCTACTCCTCAAACAGACCTGACCCTGTGCGCTGCGGCCAAGCCCTCTCACAGCAGGACCACATGAGATGTGACCCCCCCTCCTCCTGAAAGAACAATCCAGGTGGAGGGGGAAGGGGGGCCGTCCCTGATCGCATGGACCCCGATCTCTCCTCTCCTGCCTCCCTCCCCCAACTGCCGCAATGGCTGACCGTGGGGCTAGGGCAGCAGGCACAGGGGCGCCGCTGAAGAGACGGCTGCTTCGGTCAAAACGACCACAGTGGACATCAGACATGTTAACCCGGCCCCAGGATTCTCAGTCCTCTGGCACCAGGCTCAGATGAAGCAGGAAACCAAGTGCTGTTAGCATCCCCATTCATTCAATCATTCACTCATTCATTCAACTGGAAGCATTAATGAAGCACCCCTCAGGTGCTTCTGCTGGGTGGGTGGGGAATACCAAAATGAAAGAGGCAGGCAGGAGCCTTGATCACATTATAACACATGATGGATGTCATAAGGGCCCTGGGATAAAAACCCCATGTTTGCTAAGGCATAAAGAAGCAGCAACAGATTACAGGGAAGGGGGCTGAGCAGGGGCTCCGGGACAGAGGTGACACCTAGCTGGGCCTCGAAGAGTAATAAAGATTCCCGGAGGCAAAGAGAAGAAGGTAAGGGCATCCCCTGGCTAAGGTGACAACATCTGGGTCCAGACTGGGGCAGCAGGACTGAGTCACGGCATCGAGCGTTCTGCTGCTTGAGCTGCATCCTCTGGGCAAAAGGGAGCCCCTGAGGGCTGCAAGGGAGGGAGAGGGCATGATCATCGCCGTGTCAGAGAAAGTGCCCGTGGTGCAAGGAGATGTGCACGTTGCAGAGACAGGATCCCTGCAGAGACAGGATCCCGGAGGCAGTGAGACTCCTCCGAAGGCGGGGACACAAATCCAGTACAGACAACAAAGGTATGACTTAGTGGCAGTGATGGAATGGATGCAAGAGATAAGGGACAGACAAAATTCACTCAACGCAGCACAGGGTGACTTTGTGAGTTCAGGCCAGAATAACTGTGACTGCGGCCCTCGCTGGGGTTGGGCGCCAGAAGAGAGGCAGGACAATGAGAGGCGAGGGTAAGGATGCCTGGAGACAGCCGGATGGAGGTGCCTGAGGCACATCCAAGGAGCCCCATCTAGAAGGTGACCAGTGCAGAGCTCAGAGAGAGGCCTCTTCCAGGCCTGCACCTTCTCTGTGCTCAAGTCCCATCCTGATCTCTGCGGTGCAGGGTGTTGCACTGGGGCTCCACCCCTCCAGGGAAAGCCTGAAGTTCAGGTTAGCAAAAATGACAGTCAGGCTCTTTTCCCTGCACTGTGGGTTCTGGTCCTTAGACATCTGGAGTCCAGAGATCTGGCCTGGACCCCTGAGATCCATGCTTTCGAACAGCTCAAGTGCATGTGACAATCCGGATTCAAATACAGGTTCACAGGTCCCACCAGCACGCTCTCTGCTTAGATATGTTGGGTGGGGACCAGGAAGCTGAATGTCTGAAATGCATGCAGGTGACACCAGGGTCCACAACCTGTCGGCCATGCTTGGGGAACCCCTGTGGCCTCCTGCAGCTGCAGTCTCTTCTCTCTGGCTCTCTTACAAAAGTAGCGATCGGGAAGGGGTCTCTACAGAGATGAGAGGCTGCTGGCACCTAATACAGATGGAAAAAAAGTAACTTAACCCCATCTGAGTGTTTACTATGGGCCAGGCACTGTTCTCATGTCTCCAAGTCAATCTGTGTAACAACTTTCCCCATTTTGCAGATGAGGCCACTGAGGCCTTAAGTCACACACCTGGCAGGTGGGGAAGCCAGCCCCGCAGATGTATTTTCCACACCGGCCACAAACACCAACACACAGGATAAGCATCAGCAAGTAATGCCCTTCTCTCTGGCCCTGGACTTTCCCTCTATAAAACGGAGGTAACCATTCCCATCTGCTTCTCTCTGGTTTAGATGCTGGAGTCTTAACTCTGATGATCGTAACCCTCTCGGGAAACCAGTAGCATTTTCCCCAGGAAGCAACTCTGCCACCTCCATGACCCCTCAGCTGGTCTCGATGCCGCGTGTAGGGCCTGTCTGGAGGCTCCGCCCACCCACCACTGGATGGAAAGGGCAAAGGGCGTTCCGTCTGCCCTGCACTGGGGGCCCCTTACAAAGCTCCCGTTGTGCCATTCTCAATGGGAGGCTCTGTTGGATGGCAATAATATTATTTTCTGCTGCTGACGTGTCACCTCCCTTTTTAAACTTGGACTACTCGGCTACATTTTCCACCTTGGGCCGTGCCATTTCAGACAGACCTGGGAAGGGCACTGCAAAGGGCACGTGCAGGTGACAGGCTTGTAGAAACTCAGAGAGATGGCAGGAAGGGGTGTGGGCAGTGGTGCACCGGTTACTTCAAGGGCTTGCTTCTGCAAGTTTCACTTGAATCTCCTCCAGGGCCCTAAGCATTTTTTTTTTTTTTGGCCTTGAAACTCCTTGAGGAAGCTACAATTTCCTTGAAGGAGCACGCCGTAGGTACCAACGAAGTCACATTAAGCTAGCTCTCCCTCTTTGCAAAACTCTGTGTCTGCAAAGCGTGCTTTTCTGAAGCAATGCCGAAATGTGTTGACCAGCAAGCAGAAGAAATCCCGATTTCCTCATCTGTATCATTCCCACTTGCTTCCCGAGGGAAGGGCAGGCCAGTGGGAATTCTATAGAGGTCAGTAACCACGGGTGGTTATTTGCAAGGGCAGGTAATATTCTTCTCAGGGCTTTAAAAGCAGTGGAGTTTGGGGTGTGACAATTCTGACCACATCCCTGCCACCTCTGATTACTTTTCTTCCTTGGGGTTTGCTCATTAAATCCCTCTGCTTTTTAGCCTCTTAGCCTTACTACTGCATCACAAACCCTACACTGAAATACGATCACATTCTGCCCGGATGTGTAGGGCAGGCAGTCTGACTTCTCCTTCACCCTTATCTGCCATAAGGCCATCTGCTGACTGTTCCCGGCTCCCGGACCAGGTGCAGGCCTTGTGGATCTGTCCCTTGTCCCTGCTCAGGAGCCCACTTGGAAGGAAGGGAAGGAAGCCCACTGCTGCTGAGGAAGAAGGTCAAAGAGAAAGTCAGGGCATCGGCAGGAAGGCATATGCCCTCGTGGTGAAGGCAGCTGGGGGGGGGGGGTTCAGCGTGAAAGCAGAGAAGGGACAAGACACAGAATGGGGGGGCCAAAGAATGGGTCAAGTGCAAGGAGTGAAAGGTACATTCAGGGAGGTAGGAGACAAGAAAACAGAATGGTGGGGTCTTTCAAGTAAGTCTGAGAGAAGACAGGGCTTTATGCATCTGCTGAGCGAAGTACACTTGATCACAGGCAAACGGTCTCTGAGCTCGGTGAGTCACCAAATGTGGGGGCTGAAAGGGACATGCAGGGTCAGCTCGTGCAGATCCCTCATCGTGCAGATGAGCAGGCCCGCGAAGTGAGGGGACCTGCCCACAGTCGCACAGCGAGTCAGTGCCGGAGGGAGACCACAACAGCAGACTCCTGGTTGGCGGCATTTTCACCACAGGGGGCTCCCGCCCAGCAATCCCTCCACTGAGAGACAGCACTGACCACTCACTCGGGAAAGATTATTTGTGGCTTATTAATACCCGGTGAGCAACGCGGGGGCCCACAAGGACCTCATATGAACTCAAACAGAGGCAGATTATAGCGTTGACTTGGCCTTGCAGGCTGTCACCCAAGCAGTCGGTGCTTCTCGAAGGTCCCATGTGGCTCTGCAGCTGGCCCTGGAGAAGGGGCAGCCAGGCTCACTGGTGCCAGCTGAGTCCTAGCAGACACGACTGACAAAATGGCAGCCTCTTCCGGTAGGTCAGGGCACTGAGCTGTGGGTGGAGGATCCCCGCCCTCCACGCCCTTGAGAATGGCTCCCACTAGGTTAGAAGGTGAGGTGCGCAGCAAGAGCGAAGTAATAAGGCTTCAACCTGCAGGCTCTATGATTAGAAAGCTGAACCAGAAGACAGTGGTCGCTGATCCGTCAGACACTCTGAAGACCAGGACCGAGAGAGAAGACCAAGAAAGTGCAATTTAAAACGTAGGGGCGCTCAGACTAGGAGGGGACAGCCGGGCAATGTTCGCCCAAGTGGCAGAACAGAAGAAAGGAAGCTGAGAGACGGACTGTGAAGTTACAAGGAAAAAAGACCGTCATTCTGAAAAATAAGCAGTAACATAGGATAGCTAAGTTCTTTCTACTTTGACCCTCTTCTGAACTGAACTGTAAGTTTTGAAGATGGATTATATATTTCCTTTCGCTCTTGGATAAACGGTTTTTGGTTTTTTTTTTTTTTTACATATGTGTCTGATGGGCCATGGTGGAGCTTACCCCCTCTTCAAAACCAAAATAGCATCTGTCACAGGGGCATCATTAGGCACACTGGAAGCCGACCTTATACAAGCTAACTTTGAACACGCATGCTATGACTCCAGGAAATATACTTCAGATTTTGCCGAACAAAAAGCACAAATTCCTTGGAGCAATGCACGAAGGACATCTGCTGTTGGGTGGCAGCAATTTTCCTACATAAATGACAATTAACAATATCTGTGGGCCGCTCTCGAAGGAGGGCTGCCCAATTCCATTTACGTCAAGCCCAGGCCAGGAAATATTCCCCCCACTTGATTTGCTTAGCAGTGGAACGAATACAGGTTCCTGCTTCCACGCTTCATTTGCAGCACCCCGCTGTCACTCCAAGAAGATGCAGCCTCAGGAACTGTTTAAAAGCCAAAATCAAATACTTATGAGCAAAGGCTCAAAACGGACAGCTCTGACGATGACCCCAAATGCAATGTGCTTAAAGCAAAACCACCATCAAATCACATTTTCAGAGCAAGGAAGACAAAAGTTCAAGCCGAGAAAGCAAGAGGCCGTTCCTTTTATCCTACCCCAGTTCTCTAGCACCGTATTCTCAAGTTCAAATGGACACGTCAGAGTTGGACGGAAAACGAGGACAAGGAAACAAGACACATGGCTGGCCCGCCCCCTCCCCCTTATGTGGTAAAGCAATCCACTGCTCAGTCCAGCAACTATTAGAAGGAAAGAATCGAAACAACACAGACGCGTTTTCAAATGATAATGGTTCCCAAGCTCTGAGATGATTATTTTTAAGCTATCTTACTGATCATGGTGGTTCCCCCAGCCAGGGCGGCCTTGGTGCCTTGAAAGAAGTCATCAGCAGAGGTCATTCCTTGGTCAGGCATCTGGAAGCGGGTATGGACATCAATCCCTCCGGGGATCACCATCCTAGAATGGGCTTCGATGGTCTTCACCCCTCCTGGCACAATCAGGTTTTCCCCTATTTGCCTAAGTAAACAGGACAGGTGATAACAGTTATAAATGAACCACTCCTGAGTCAAATGGGCTCTGACAGACATTTCACAAAGCCATAAACTATCCTTCCCTAGGTTCTGTAGACTTTTTGGATTGTTATTAATATTCCTCATATGTGCACTCCCCAGTCCCTACCCCAACTAAGAGGCAAACAGAGCATACTACAAAACAAAATTTAAATAAAGCACCAGGACATGCTGATGGAAGAGGTTTAGTTGCCAGAAAACCCTTAAGATCAAATGATTACAAGGCCCCCAAGACATTTACCTAAAATGCCACAACACTTTCTCCGTAACTAATTCAACTGTGTAGCAATTTTCTCCAGACCTGGTTGCACTTTACATTTATTTTCCACACTGAGAAAACAGTAGTGGAAAGACAGTGGTAGAACAAAGCCACGAAAAAGAAAGAGAGAAAGAAAAGGAAAAGAAAAAGGAAAAGGAAAAAGAAAAAGAAAAAGAAAAAAGAGAAGTGAACGCTATGATTGCAACTATTTAAAAATCTGGAAGCATGTGCTCAGCAACTCAGATACTAAGGACGGAAAAATTAAATATCCGTTGAGGGTCATGGATTCATTTCCAATTTTCAAAAAACACTTTTGCTACATCTTTCTAGCAGCTTTTTTCAGAAGGAAAAAGTAATCAAGGCGTTGATAAAAGTTCTAAAACAAATTAGTGTGGACTAAAAATAGCATACAGGCATGCTCACTTCTAGGCCAGTATCAGGCTGGCTTCTAACTGGGGGGGGGGACGGAACATGAAAGTCATGGTATTTGAGAGCCTCGAGCAGAGAATGTCACAAACACACATGGAGAAAACATTAAATGTGGAAATGTTAAAACCTAGTTTAGGTTCATAAATCAGGGCGTGAGTTTCCAGGCAACAGACCCATCCACTCCAGTTTTCCACTCCTCCAGACTGGTTTGCTGCTAGCCTTGATGAATGCTGCTTATTTAAAAGATGTCATTTGCTACAGTGTTTGTCTTTAAACAGATGTGCTATTTCTCCCAGGGCCCTGTGAGTGCTCCCAGTCAGGAGGGCAGGAAGATACTGGTGTGTACTCAGCTCACTTAACCCTCTGTTGTTTCTCTTTTGTAACACAATACACAATAAACACAAGGGCAGTCTTATTTGCGTTTGTTGCCACTTAAAGAATGAAACCTAAAATTCCCTGCGGATGAGGCAGTCCTTTGTCTGTTACTTGGTAATTCATTTGGTGTCCTTTGGCCTCAGCAACTTGGATGCTTAATTAAGACAGCAGATGTGTTATCTAGATAGAAGAGGCTGGATGCCAAGTTTATGCCTTAGATTGGGCAATCTACCCAAACAACTATATTCTAGGAAAACCTTTAATATACTCAATAGATCATAAACCAAGAATTTAAACTGGCAACAAGAAGATATTGTGTCACCTCAGTTAAAATAGTCAATTACATAACACATAAGGAAATGGGTGTGCATTTAATTGTGCCTTTGAATTCCCCAAATCTGAGTTTTCAAATTCACTAGTTGCCACCAATCAAAATAAGCTTAAACATATCCTAAGTGAGGCAGTGTGTGAAGTCACTCAAGTTTGATGTCATGTGTGTGAACTGTAGGTCATGTCTGGGAATACTGGAAGGTAGACAAATTCGTCTCTATAATGAGTGACACTTACTTGATCAACCCATCTTCCATGTATATGTCTGCATAGAACGACTGGTCATCATTAACAATTTTACCTCCTTTGATCAGAAGACGATCACTCTGAAACGAAGAAGTAATAAGGTCAGGCAGGACCTATGAGGAACATCAGTGCCAAGACAATGAGCTAAGGACACATTTTTCGGCATTCAAAAGAGATGCTCAAAATGAGCCAACTCTGAAAAGGTTCAGTGACAAAGGTGAACCTGATGTGACAACCTATTCATCACTTGATGAGTCAGAACATACTGGCAAAAGTTCAAAGCTTATTCTAGGTTTAAAGACAAAACAAAACAAAACAAAAACTATCTCTCTCCACTGAAATAGAGAGAAAATGAAAGAATGCCTACCAAACTCTAAAGAACAGCGTAAACGTTTCAGATAAAGAAGACAATATTTTTTAAATGGCTTTAGGCTAAATTTCATTAAAAATAAATACACCCACATGTAAGGAAGTCAATTCTTGGCATGGTTTGTGTAGGGAAAAATTAACCAAGTCTGTTGTCATGGGATACTCTACACAAACACACTTCGCTCAACCACTGCAAAGTTTCATTACAATACGTTCTTTATATTTGCTTTTTATCTTTGGGGTGAATCACATCGATTGTAACAAAGGGGGAGTGAACACTTCAAATATACACCACTGTAACTACTAGGCTGTTAAGAAAAATGTAAAATTTTGTGATAAGATGAGATGGCAAGTTCCAAAATCTACATTGTTGATGCGCTTGTATTTTAAAGGTTGCAAAAAATTATATATGACAAGCAGCATGTGAGGGCCAGGAATGCGAGAGAACTGGTACACTGTGACTCCTCTCTATCCCAAATGCTGTGGATGGAATGGGATATCAATGTCCTGTGTTCAGTGGACACGCACCTGCTATATCCCCAGGTGGGGAACAAGTTGAACCACAGGCCACCGTTTTCATATGCAAAATACGTCAGAGGATGACATTCATTTTGACAACGGTTACCTTAAAATTCAGTTACAAACCAATATTCTTAGTAAGTGCTATTTATATTTAGCACCCACCAAAACCAGAAAATTATAGCAAGTCTTTAAAAAATATATGGGGGGGGAGAATAAATAAAAATGAGAATAAACATATAAGCTGCTAGACACCTAGGGAAAAAAGATACTGTTACACATAAATGCACACACAGGCGGGTATAGAAAGTATTTATTTTTTTCTCTAACATAATGAAAAACAGTGAGATCATTTTAATTTTATACACTGTAGGGTGCATCATCCTACTACAGACTTTGGGAAGTCAAATGGGAATAATCAGTCAACAATTCCTGCACTTGTGTAACACCTTTACAAAATTCCTGTCAGGTACCTTAAGTCACGAAAGCCTCAAAACAAATTTAAGAGGTGGGTGGGGCCAGATTCTTATTCCCATGACACATAAAGAAACTGAGGCTGAGAGGTTAAGCCACTTGCCCCAGGTCACCTGATCCAGTGGACTTTTCTCTGCCCACGATGATCTCCCCCTTTTCCCCCATTACCCAGCTGTGACAGGATAAACGTGGCCTGGAAGGCAGGGGAGAAGCCCTTAGTCACTGCGGTACCTGTCCCGGCCATCACTGCGAATCCCCGAGCCAACATCATGCTAAGAAAAAAATGAGACATCACCCCGCCCCGTCCACTCGAGTCCCTTCCAGAAGGCTTCTTACATAAGATGCTGGCCGTGATGATGGAAGGAGGGAAACCATACTATAGGTCCTAAGATAATGTAACCAGATTTTTTTAAGGGTAGAGGGGGCGCTCTTTGGGGGGAAAAAAAAAGGTCTTGATTGTTTGCTTTCTAAATTTTTCTCCCCACACTGTCAAAACCAAACTGTCTTTTTCATTCACGAAGACAACAAATTATTTGAGGCTTGTGGCAAACCTGCTCCCCACCCCCTCTCCCCAGACTCCTTCCTCCAGAGCTGGGAACATGTAACGTTGGGTCCTCTCCACCCACTCCCTCCTCCCCGAGCCCGGCCCTTTGGGATCTTGGGTCTGGCCTTCAAGAAAAAGCTAGTACCCACCCTCTCTTTAGCACAGCCTGGTTCATCCTATAAAATCCTCCTGAGCACACGCCCCCTCCCTTGTGCATTTGTTTCCACGTCTCTCTCCTGCGGATGGGTGTGCCCTCGTGCATCCAGAGGAAGCCGGGGTGTCCGTAGCTAAGAAGGAAACCAGAGCGAAAGCGCGCCCTCAAATCCAGCCCTAAACACATCTTGAGTTTACAAGGATTCTTTCGGTCTCTGCCTCAGCCCTGGGTTCTACCCAGCAATCAGCTGGCCAATTGCAATTGCACATCATTATGTAACAATGAATTTCCCTCGCCTTCCCTCTCTCCCCGGGATTGCATTCGGGGATGTAGAGAACTAGGACTGGTGAGATTTTTCCAGGAAAAGATGGGGAGAGGGTGGGGAGGGCAGGAGAGCGGTGAAAGCAAGAACCTGTGTTCATTGCCGAAGCATCGCAAATTCATCGCTTAGATGTTTTTTCTCGGGATTTACAAACTAACAACTCCAGGCCCCAAACTGCGCCAACACCTCCGGCCGCAGCGATCATTGTCTGGCCGAGGCCAGGCCGGGCCATCTGCTCCGCGCGTCGCGCAGCGCCATTACCTCCGCAAGCCCCGCTCCGCGCTGTCCCCAACGCCCACCCTCCCAGCCCGCTTTGTATGCGCCAACACAGACGCCTCCTTGGCTGCAGGAGGGGCGGAAAGTCACAAGAAAGCGAACCCTGAGCCCTGCCAGGGTTCCAGCCCCACACCGGAGGGCGAGGAAGCCGAGAGGGCCACCCAAAACCAGTCCGTGATCGACAAAAAGCCCACGCCTGGCCCCCCACCCTCTTCTGTTCATCACCGCGTCCCTATTTTTCCTTCCAGTTTCCACATCATCCCGGCACTCCCGGCCCTTTCCAGCATCCCTCTGCTGTCATTACGCCTCCGGGCTGAAACCCGCTCCTTTTTCTAAGGAGCCGGAGGAAGGCTCCAGAAAGCCTTTATGGTGGGGGCGGGAGACACAGGGAGAATCCATTTCTCCATCTCCCCCAGCCAGCTCCTGGAGTCCAGCCTCGCAGCACGCAGCCCGGAGAACAATATCCGAGCTTCAACCATGCATATTCAATCTGGCATCCATTTGCTTACACCCCGCAGGCCAGCACTGCAGCATCTCGAACTGACAATAAAAGGATACAGCGGATCTGGCGCGCTACCTAAGACGTCCTTAATGCACTTACGCTCCTATTTTTATGCCTTACAAATTATGTAGCTTACAATTCTAGACGGCTGCGTCTCCCACTACAATCGCCTTCTTCAGCAACAGGAAAAAAAAAAAAAAAGGAAAAAAGAAAAGTTGGGTCCCTCTTTCTCCCGCTCCTTTAAAAAAAAAAAAATTCCTTGGATGTTCCTTGCCACAAAAGGTTGCTGGCCGACCGCAGATTTCCCAAGTACCAAACTCACCGTGATGCGTGGAATATTTTTCTTCCCCTGATAAGACATCTCTCTCCTGGGAAAAAAATAATTTCAAGAGGACACCTTTAAAGCAAAAATTGCCAGGAAAGAGATGGTATTTTTTGCAGGATTGAAAAAGATGCAACCGCTTAGCTGGTCTTGCTGATAGCAGATTTCAAGAACGTAAGGGATAAATGCAATCCTGTCTCTTTCTTCCTCTGCTCCAACACAGCCCCAGCTAGGGCGGAAAAAAAAGAAAGAGAGAGAGAGAACAGGAGGGAAGGGGTGGAAATAAACTACAGCAATAAAAGCCTCGGTTCAAGTCGGCCACCGCGGCGCATGCGCCGCCAGCCACTCCCTTTCCTCTCAGGCAAAAGCCATCCGCTTCGAGAGAGACGAGCCCTGATTGGCCACAATCGTGGGATATGCAAATGAGCGCGGGCGGGGAGGGGAGCGGCGCGAGAGCGCGAAATGCTGCAGTGTGCCGCCGAGGGCGGCGGTCGGTGCGTGCGCCCGAGCGGGGAGCGCGCCTTTCGCGCCCTTTCTTTGGGCCAGGGCGTCGGGGACTGTAGCTGGCTGCCGCCCCGAATGCAGCATCAGCAACTCAAGGACAATGGAGGGGTGGTCTTTACGGGCCGGGGGAGCCCGGCCCCGAGACGGTGGGCTTCGCTGCAGCCCGGGCGGCACGCACCCGCTCGCGCGCGCCCCGCTGGATGCCCGCCCGCGCGCCAATCCGCGGAGGCCGCCGCTGCAGCCCCGCGTGGGGTGACTGCGCCGAGCCAATGGCTTTGCTGGCGGCGAGCGCGCGACTGCACCGCCGGCCGGCGCCGCGCCGCCCGGGAGGGGCTCCCGAGCCCTCCTCCCGCCGCCCTCGCCCTTCGCGAAGGCTCGCTCGGCCCCCACCCAGGAGTCGACGGGGAATTCAAATGGCAGCGAGCGGATGGAAGGGGAACGGGGCGGGGAGGGCTCGTCGCGGCGCCGCGCCGACCACGCCCGTCCGCCGCCCGGCCCCCGAGAGAGGGGCTGCTGGACGCGGGCCTGCGAGCCGGGCGGCGTGGGGGCGTCGGGCGCGCGGCCGGGCTCCCTGGGGGCGCGGGGGGCGCCGGTCGAGGCGAGGCGCGGCCCTCTGCGGGAGGAGAGCTAGCCTGAGGGCGGACGCCGGGTCGCAGGCTTCCGTGGCCTGGCAGCGGGCAGTAGAGGCCAAAGCCCTGAGGACCCTGAGCAGGGAAGGGAGGCCGCGCGGGAAGGCTGTGGTCGGCTGCTGGAGCTGGGAGAGAGAGACAGGACACCACGCCCTGAAAGCCTTTTACGGCCCGCGGGGCGTCGGGGGGAAGCCCGGTCTGCGGCCCTGCTCTCTTTAGGAGTCAGGCCCGCTCACGCCCGTTTGGGGGTTTAGACGGGCGCATTTCACCGGTGCCTGCAGATCTGTTGAAGAAAAACTTGAGATTACCGTGCCCGAGGATTTACAGTGCTGCAGAGGGGCCTCCACATCACACAATGGGACCGAAAGAGGTGATGAACTGTGGAGAGGCAGGAAGAGGAATGAAAAGATCTTATACCCCCAAAGAAAGGGAAACTGAGTCATAGGAAAACGTCCGGAATCAGAGTTAATAGGCGATCCCAGGCAGATGTTAATTACAATTTGAACGGCTCTCTTGGCGCTAGCCATTGAACAGGCCTGGAATCCCTTAGCTTTGCTGGTCCAAATCATGCAGTGGCACTCTTACTGCGGAATCCCTGGTCCAGTCAACTGGTCCAGTTGATCCCAAGGGGTCTACCAGGGGTCATCTCTTCGGAGATGTTGCCCAAGCAGGTACAATGACTAAAACATCTGGGCAGGCCCATGGCTTTGGTTTTCTCTACTTGAGATCAAACAATAGAAAAATCCTTCCATAATCTAGGCCATCGGGCAGCTGTGAAAAAAAAAAAAAAAAAGAATCCGTTTAATTGGCTCATACCTGCTCAGCAAAGATTAGCCAGATAAAGACAAAATAATCCTGGGGCTACTGTGGGCCCACGTTCCAATGTCTTTCTGCATCTGGCCACTTTGGATGGTTATCTGTCCAAAAGATGTAAGATTGTACTCTTTCGCTTCTATTCTGATAAATTCTGAGATCCCAGAAAGGAGCTTTAGGGCATGCAGCAAGCTTCATGGTTGATTAATTCACTCAAGTTCCAATTAGCTGTGCATTTTGAAAGTAAAGTAGAAGCACTCCTCCTCGCCCCCCCCCCCCCCACCGCAACTACGTGATGTGCTAAGAGTAAAGTGACTTGACGTCAGCAGCTTTTGGTGTCATCCTGTAAGGGTTAAAGTTACAAGTCTGAGAAAGCTAAAATGTGCCCTCCTACCAGTGAGAGCCAACTGTAGGTTCCAACAGGGGTGGGGGCAAGTGTCCTATTAAATCATGAAAAAATACCACTTGACAAGCAAGCAAATAATGAGATTCAAACTAATTTAAAACAAAATGACTTCTAATTAAATTGTTAACATTCTTGTTATATTTTCCCACTCCCGAACCTTTTGATCTTGACAGATTGAACTATATCTTGTTATTTTCTGATTTGCCATCGAATATTTTGCTTTGTAATAAAAGCTCCTAATAGCTTTTGTGTCAGTCTTATTTGTATTAGCCTTATTTCAGTAGCCATCAATATGAGTCCACGGTAATTGACATTTCCACTTACACATATTCAAAGATTTAAGGCTTAAGTTGATTTGTCTGTTCTGACTAGAGCCTAAGAGTATTTGGCACAAAGAAGATACCAAATAGTTTTCATTGGCCAAGGAAAAGAACTGTCTGCAATCTGCATTTCGTATCATTCTTACCGCTCGATGCAATGCAGAAAAATAAAAGGGGGTGGGGAAGAATTTTCCACCCACTCTGCACCGATAGACTTGTTAACATAGACTATTTTCTCACATTGTCTTTAAATAAACACTCAAAATTCCTGTAAAGTTACAAATCATTATCCCCAAACCAAATATGTTAGCCTGTTCTCGGATGTGGTTTTTCTAAACTTTTAAAAAATTAAATGCATTTCAAACATGAAACACAAGCGTTCTACCAGGTTCTATACCAGTCTCTGACCACCGCCTCCTCTGCAGCTTTACCTCCCATCCCTGACACCCACGTCTCCTCCCCATGCTCAGGGGCTACACGCAAACGTGCACCAACGCGCACACACACTGCCCCTCGAGGCCGTGTGCCTTCTCAAATCCATGCCCTGCCCTGTGTTCCTCCCTTCACCTCTCTCCCTTTTCCCTCAACCCTTCCTCTAAAAGGGAGCTTGAAGATCCCCTCCTCAGTGAAATCTGCTTCCCTCCCGCCCCCTAACACATTAAGCACAACCTCCTGTTTTAGCCTCTCCTGAAAACATACACCCTTCTGTATTGTAATTACTTGTTGGTTTCTTCTATCAGAGCATGACTCCTAAAAGCTAAGAGCCTTGCATTTCTTTTTCTCCAGTGACCGGTACCCTGCCTGATCCGTGGCAGGGGGCCCTCAGTGTTTGACATATAACTAAATGCTATCGTGTAAGAAAAAAAGGTACTTCCATGTCACTGCCACGGTGAGTTTTAATGTCAACAAAATCCCCAACTCAGCCTTTCTCTTAGCACTGTCGCCTTGCTGGGTCTTCCTTCTCTCCTCCAAGTCCCGGAAACTGCAAGATCATTCTTGCAGTTTAGATCATTCTTTTCTCCATTCTTCCGTTATTCTTTGTACGTGCCTGCATAACACCCTTTATCATATCCCACCACCTACACAATACATCCTCCAATATACCATGCTGAGGGGAGCAGGATTTTCCTTCCGTTGAAGGTTTGAGTTCACAGAGACTCAGAACTCTTTCAAAAATCTTACCCACGTCTTCCCCCATACGGGGTCCGACAGGGTGGGGACTTTAGATGTACGAGTGATGACATTCAGTCAGGATTTTTAAATGTTTGAGTCCTACAACCTGCTGGGAACTGGGGGTGGGGAGATGAAGTCCCGTCACTAGGGCGCTGCAGGGTGACTCGGCTGCTTTCAGTTCCTCAGCGCCCTCCACAGTACGTGTCCTGTCTCGGACCAGGCCCACCACGTCTCTTGGTTTCATCTTCCCCCTTTGGGAAGCTGCAAGTAGCCATTTCTGCTTCTATGCCCCCCCCCCCACCAGCCCCCGGGCCTCTGCGGAAGTGGAACGTTCAGGATGTCACAGAGTAGGGAAACTCCAAAGCATAAATTCTGACGGGAAGAGTGGAGCCTAGACGCAGCAAAGAGAAAACTCCAAGGTCCCCACATTGCTGCAGTACTGACGCCAAGGGCTACAGCCTCAAGTGCAGTCTGCAGCAGAGGTTAAAATTAACGCAGTGGTAAAGAGAAGGTCCTGGAATTCTTCCTTGCCAAAAACTAAGGGCATTGACTAGGACACTTGAGCTGGAAGTGATGCCTTCTTCTCTGCAGATGGAATCGGGCCATAACAACTGTTTCCTTTGTGTGCATGACCCTGAAGGGGCCCTCTGCAGAGGAATAGCCAAGGGCCAACGGATCCAAGCCTTTCCAGCGGGTGCATCCTTTACCCAGGGTTACGGAGTGGTGACCCATGAGGTGGATGTGACTGGCCCTTTGAGCCAGATGCTGCTTTTTCTAGCACCGGAAAGAGTATTGGTCAACTCAGTTGGGGCTGGGAAAGCGTCTTGATGAAGCCCTTACTGGGTGAAGACAAGAGGCCCATCGGTGCCAACGCTGTCAGACAGCACGACCCAGAGGAATGCATGAACTTCAGAATCTAGTAGCTTTTGGCTTGCTCCTCTTATGACTCCTTCATTACCTGCCTTGCACATCATCCTCTGTGCCACTGCAGATTTCCCCTGGGCTCTTTGTGCGGGGAGCTGGAGACAGACAGCATGGTCTGCATTGGCCATCATGCCTCAGGCCCGCCCTCTGGTGGTAAATGAGTAGAATGCATTCTTGGTCCCCTCTGTCCTCATCTGGAGGGTGACTCAGGACTAGAAAAAGGCCTTGTCTCAGGGTTCCTGGAATGACTTTGCCTCTGCTTCACAACCACCTGGGGCCCCAGCTCAGACCTCCTGATTAGAATCTCCAGAGATAAGGCCAAGGGATGTTTTTTAACTCGTTCACCTCCGGCCAGTTGCCCACCACATCCTGCTTTTTTACAGAAAAGGAAGCTGAGAGAACATGAACTAACCCTCAGGTCTCAGGCCAACCGGGGACTTTTCCGACTCCCCAAAGTACATGGATGGCCCTGCTCTTTACCCTGTGGGGACACCTTATGAAAGAGTGGTAAATAGTCCCACTATCTTTCCACTTGATCGCCTTCTAGTAAAACGCTGGTTATGTAGTCAGTAGGAGGCAATTAACATTTGGTGGGCACCTACCACCATCTCTGTAAAGCACTGAGTGCTTATTTAATCCTCCCCCAAAATCTTACTAGGGAAGTCTTCATATCCTTATCGTATAGACAGGAGAAAAAAAAAACTCAAAGAAACCTCTTGCTTGTCCCAGGCCCCAGTACACCCAAGAGTGAGAACAGGGTTCTTCTAATCCAGGTCTGTGTGACCCCACAGCCCAAGGGGCTAGTTCTTTAAATGATAAAGTACTTTCGTAGCAGAAACCAGGGCCCACGTTGTGAAAGAGGCAGCTGTAGCTGGTCTGCTGTCTCTTTCTTTACCCCTTTCACAGTCCCCGGCTGCCCCGGCTGCCCCTCGAGGCTCCAAGGACCTCCTGCATTCCTTAGACACCCCCCCCTTGTCCCAAAATTAATTCTCTGTCTCTCTTTCCTCATCTCCCAGCAGGACTCGGTTTCTGTCAGTGACCAGCTCTCCTTTCATCATAACCAGAATAGATTGCCGCCAACCTGTAAGTGACCGGGGAACCCTTAAAATGCTACCTCTGAGCTAAAAGAGGAAGACCCTGATTGGCTGCTTGCATAAATAAAATGCAAAATGCTACCTCTGAGCTAAAAGAGGAAGACCCTGATTGGCTGCTTGCATAAATAAAATGCAAACTGTCTGTCAAGACCGCCTTCCTTCCCAGCCTCAACCTGCCCTCCCCGCCTCCTCCCCCTCCTCCCCGGGGGCACCCTGGTTTCCTTCCGTTTCCTAGCTTCCTCTCAGTGGCCTGCTGCTGCTACTGTCCTCTTCTCCCATTCACTGCAGAAACGGCTCCTTCTCCCCCTTCACTGTCCTCTTCAGGAAGACTCTCCCTGACCACCCTGTCTGAAGCCTGCCCCCCACCTCCACTGAATTCCCTATCTCAGCCGCTCCTCAACAGCAAAGATCTCAATTGCAAGTATTTTGTGTATTTGTTCCCTTCTGCATTTTTAGCCTCTATCTCACAACTGCAAATTCCCTCGGCCACCTTGTCCTCCGCGCCACCTAGCTGAGAGCTCACGACACTCCACGAACACGAGCCGAATGAGCAGGGCCCCTCCAACGGGCCCCCGGGCAGATTTCCTCCTAGAGCTCTGCCCCACTTTGCCAGCCCAGGTGACCCAGGCCTCTCTTTCCACCTCTGCCTCCCCGACATGCACCTGCCACCCCTCAAGTCCTCGTTTACCCAAGTGTTCAAAATGCCAGACAGCAAGAATCTGCCTCGCTGGACTGGGTCATTTGGCCCGAGTGGCAGCCACTCATGACAGTGTGGGCAGGTTTCTCTCCCACTGGGACCTGTCCTTCAGATGCACCAGGCTTGGCCTTCACCAACACAACTCACCGCAGGTCCCTGCAGGTGGGTTTTCTTTTCTGAGCCCACGCTTCGGGCTCGGGCTCCAACACACTCAGGAAATAAAAGCAGCTCCTTGTCCGTCTGGGCCCTCCTTGATCCAGAAGGTGCGTCCGTTCCGCAAGGGTCTGAGAAAACGTGTGAACTGTGTGCCCAGGGACTACAAATAATAGTTCAGGAGTTTAAGTCTCTTAAAAGAATCCAGCCGCGTTCAAATACTGAGAACCACTCACTTATTCAAAAGCACTCCATGCCTCTCGCCCATTCGTTCAAACAGGTCCTCTAGAGACCTCTTTGGGGGCGATTTATTGGCTTAGTCTGTGAATTCTTGGAAGCAGTCCATTTGGATATTGTAAAGATCTAAAGAATCGCTAAATTTTCCCTAATTAGAGGTGTCTTCCTGACCTCCTTCCTCACTCCCCTGTCCTCTGCCCACCCACGGTTTGTTTTCAAGTTTGAGTTTAATATCCGCAGTGTGCCAGCCCCAGAAGACCAAAGGGTAATCAGGAAGAGAGCTCGCAAGCCCCTCACACACGGCCCCTGCCCTCCTGGGCTCCAGAGAAGCTGTGCCCCCCTGCCACAGGTCTGGGCTGGGGGCTCTGTGCCCCCCACGATGGCGCCCACCAGAGGCCAAGCACCATCCAACTTCTGAACGGGTCCAACCTCCCTCAAGACAGAGAAGGGGACCCCCTGGGCCACAAGCAGATAAGGAAGTCACTGAGAGGGGAAAGAGCCAACTGGGCGGTACATATGCGGGCCTTCAAACCAGACTGCGCACCTCCAGGCAGTGCTGACTTGGTGGAGGCCTGCAATCAATCCAGGGGTGGAATCCGAGTGCCCCAAGAGTTCCCTTCTGTGCCCCGGGAACTGAGGAATAAAGTTAAATTAGTAAAGTGGCCACTTGAAGGTGACTGGCTAACACGGGAAGATAGTAATCCTGGGGGTCTTGGGAGGGGAAGGGCCACTGCCTTCTTTGGGGTGTCACCCTCTTTCTTTGGCTGAATTAAGTGTTCCACCGCCTCTGGGTCCCATGCTGTCCTGAATCCGTACTTGTCCTAGAGTGCAAATCTGGCCCTATTACTCTTCTGTTTAAAATGCCTTCATGGCTCCACAATACCTGTGTCACCAAGTCCAAAATCGTTAGCACAACGTCCAGGCTTTTTGCATAGCGTGGCTCCTGCCTACTTCTCTTGCCTTCCTGAGCGCTCTCTGCATCCCTGTTCCACACCCCATGCTCCCCGGATGGGTCAGGCTGACGGTATCCTGTGTCTATACTCATATCTCCACCCCTCCCAGCACCCCCACCCCCTCTCTGACCCCTCACGCCATCGCCTCCTCTAGGCAGCACTCCTGAGACCCCAGGGAGAGCAGATCACTCCTTCTGTTGTGCACCACCGGGCCCTATAAAGACTAGCAGTGTGCCTGAAACAGTTTCCAGTGCAATTTCTTTATACACTGTCCCCTTCTCCTAGATGATAAGCATCTCGATGGCAGAAGACTATACTTCCCTTCTTCAGCGCGCACCCTAGGGCCTTGCATACAGTGGGCACACAACAGATTCTGAAAGAATGGATGCATAAGTAGATGGGTGGATGAATGAATAGGTGGATGATGGATGGATGGATGGATGGATGGATGGATGGATGGGTTAAGGGTGAATAGATGAACAGAGCCCCACACAGATGCTTCTTGAGTCCGCGGAGGCCAGGTCTGGGCATTCACATGACAACCTCTAAGTCAGATGGTGGAGAAGAAGTGGGGAAGACTACGTCAAGGCCATTGTAATTTCAACTAGCAAGGATGCAGCAGAATGTAAGGCTGCAACATCCTAATAAAAAAACACAGCATGCGGGATCGGGACACACGGCCCCTCCTGGCTGAAGCCAGCCTCTCCGCCCATGGATGGCCGCAGCCGGTTGGCCAAAACGCAGCTTGCTTGTCCTTCAGCCCACCTAGGCAGCCCACCTAGGTTAACTGCTCAGCGGCAGTTCTTACTGACACAACCTGGAAGTTTCCCCCGCTTGCTTGTGAAAGTTAATGTGCTGCTCAGGATGACAGCCATGAGCAGGCCAGCGGACCCCGCTCCCACCCAATCTCTGCATCACCTTCCTAGGACAGCCACCTGTCCAAATGCCTGACTCCTCCTTTCCCGAAGGCGGCAGGGGCCTCCTGACAGCTTCCTCCAGGCCTCCTGCACGTGCAAACCTCGGGTAGCTCTCCTGTGGCCATCGTGTCTGCCCACACCAACCAGCCAACACGTCCCCCAAAGAGATGGTGTCATTTAGAACGTTACATGCCGTGGCTCTCATCACTTCATGTTCTTACTGTTGAAGCCGCCAAGACAGAGGGTGCCGGAGAAGAAATGAACAAAATTCTTTGCTGGCCCTTGCATCAGCTTAAAAGCACCCTCCAGGCCTTAGTTTGCTTTGTGCTGTTATTATTCTCTTACCTCAAATGTCCTGGAGGTAACGAGAGGACAAAAAAGATCTTTGGTCAAACATAAGGGGCTTCCTTTCTCCTCCTGGTCTCCCCATTTTTTTCCTCCTTTCCCCTCCCTGTCAAGTTTCCGAGAGGTTTGCTTCAAAGCCATTGTTAACGTCCGTACCTGCCCCCCTGACCCTATGAATGCCCCATCACGTTGTCAACCACAGTCTTCCGTTTCTAGACAAGTCCAAACGGGATGCAAGTGATGCTAGGCGCCAGAGTCAGGGGTGGGTAATAGGTATCTTTCTCGGAGAAGGGATTCGGTAATTTATATGGCAGACCTCCCACAGTACGGCTCTTGCCTGCCTACCAGCTAGTGACTTTCAGAGTGACCTCCTCTTGGACCCTATCCCGGGGCTCTACTTAACTGATGGACCTCTGGCCTTTGTACCTTGGAGTCCTCCTCACCCTTCACCAACCACGGCCACTGCTCCCCATTTGCCTGAAATAGGACAAAAGAGTGCTGAACTGTTTGACGGACTTTGCCTGCCCGACGAAAGCACCGGTCCCAATCTCTGCATGACAGTTACCTTCCTTCCATATCCATTCTGCCGTAGCAGGACCTAGGGCAGATCACGGCCCCTTCCCACCAGAGGAACCCCAGCGTTCTGCCTGAAAGGGGTTAGGATGTAACACCTTCTCGTCAGACGAGGTATGTGTCTCAACTTTTACATCCGGAGTGCCATGGATTGAGCCAGGCGGAAGTGGAGGAATCTCCATGACTCGCCAAAGTTACAGCCCAGAGACGGGTCTTACTCTTGTGTGCGAGACAATATGAAACTCTGCGAGTCTTTCCTCTGACCCCCCATCCTGGCCATGGGACAACACCTAATCCATCACGTCTAAGAAAGGGAGCCCCTTGTAACAAGATACTACCTTTCAGGCCCCTTCTATCCAGGGAGCTGTGCCTTGTAAAAGAACTTTCTTCCATGAGGGGAATGTTCTATATCTGCTCTGTTCAACCCAGCAGCCACTACTCCCCCCTACCCCCACCCATGGTTGCAGAGCATTAGAAACATAGTGCGATGGCGGGGGGGAGCCTCAATTTTTAATTTATTTCATTTAAATTAATTTTAATTCGACCAGCTCCTTATGGTTATGGCTATTGCATGGGGCAGCACAGATCCAGAGGTCAGAGCTTCTAGCTGGCCTTCGGTGATGGAGAGTATGCAAGGGGCAAAATGGTCGCCCATGGGCCAGATCCGCCCAGAGACCTATTTTATTTCACCATACTGTGGTTTCGGTGGATTTTTAATTTGAGCAACATTTTCAAATGAGGAGACTTCTCATGAAAAAAGCCACACGTTCACCTTCTTTTGGAAATCAGAAAGTTCTAGGCAACTCTAGTGTCTGTCTGCAGATGGCCCGGTGGCTGGAGCAGGCTAACCATTACCCCTGGAGAAGGGGTCTGGGCTCCGCGTGTCTGATCTCCATGCTCCACTGGTCCCCAGGTAGCCTTGATGTGAGGTCTGCTCTGGCCAACGTCACCCAACTTTTTGGACGAGGTTTCACTCCGTCTGTGACTTTGAAGAGCCTTAAATAAGCAGCAGCAGAAAAATATTCACTACAAATTGTTACATCCATTATCCACTTCTCCTGCGAAATCAGTGGGATCCGTCCCATTTTACAGATGAAGAGACTAAGGCTGGGAGTTAAATAATGTAATTGAATAACTGGGCCAAAATCAGATAGCCAGAAGTAACATAGCCAGCCCTGAAACCGGATAAATCTGACTCCTACGCACTCCATCTGTCCACGGAACAAAGTCACTTCCAGACCATCACACTTCCGTTACCTTCCAAAAGCACCCCCCCACCCCCACTCCAGTGACTGTCACGTCCCACTTTCTGGGCCCCTTCTCCAATTTATTTAGGGTGGAAGCGACTGGATCAGTCCTTCTCTCTATGACATTGCAGCGTGCCAAAGGCTACAGCTATTCACAAAACCCACGTTCCCCTCTTCCTCTAGGACACACAAGTGCACCACATTTCCCAGCCTCCTTAGCAATTAGATATGGCAGGGTTCTAGCCAACTGAACGGAGGGGGGAACTATGATGGTCTGTTCTAGAGACACAACTCTCTCTGTGCTCCCCCGAGCTCCTTTCTCCTTCTGGCTGACTGAGACGACGCTCCCTGGACAACCTTGAGAGCTACGTGTTGGCGGTCGAGCCATCAGCAGCCCGAGTCTCCAATGAACTGCGTGGAGCAGGGATCCTGTGCCCATCCCCGCCACCTGATCAGAGACACACACCTTGAACTATCATATGATACAGAAATAAATTCCTCTTGTGCTTGAGCCATTATATGTATTGGGGTCTATTTGTTACGGCAGCAATATTCTTTCTATCTTAACTCCTATCATAATCCTGTTTGGATTTAAAATTTATGAAACACACACACACACACACACACACACACACACACCCCAGTTCCCTCATCTTCTTGACCCCAGAAGCCTTGGCCTGCCCTTATCTTTAGCCATTGCTTCTTAGGACTTCATGAAGACTCATCCCCACAGAGCATCGTCAAGGCTGGCTGAGTCACCTTCTCCACGCCCGCTGGATTCCACAGTCCAGCAATCCTTCCATTATCCCTCTTACCACGCAATCCCCCGATCCTGGAGCAACCCTAAAACTCTATTCCTGCACCAACACTGTAGAGAGATGCTGGAGAAAGCTCACACTGCCTTACAGATTGGGACACATCATCTCAGAAAAGCCCTCGATTTAGTCACACCCTCAGCTGTGTGCTTCAGCAGCTGTCATGACCTTAACCATCTCCCGCTGTCATGGACCTCACAGTCTGGCTGGCCAGGCAGATGCTAAACAAGGAACTACAAATGGAATGAGTACTCCCAGCAGAGAATCTTGTATGCCCATCTTCTCTCCTTGCTAACAATCTCATCAGAAGAGGACAGCCTGTTCAAGGGTTCTTTCTTTTTTTTTTTTTTTTTAATTTTTTTTTTAACATTTATTTATTTTTGAGACAGAGAGAGACAGAGCATGAACGGGGGAGGGTCAGAGAGAGGGAGACACAGAATCTGAAACAGGCTCCAGGCTCTGAGCTGCCAGCACAGAGCCCGACGTGGGGCTCGAACTCACGGACCGCGAGATCGGGACCTGAGCTGAAGGTGGCCGCTTAACCGACTGAGCCACCCAGGCGCCCTCAAGGGTTCTTTCTTAATCCACGCTGTGTCCCACCCTCTTCCTCCTGAACCTCATCCTTTCTGCCACTCGCTCCCTTCAACGTCGAAACACCCCGCAGCCTTTCCCACCCACCTTGGCCCTGTGTTCTCAGCTATTGCCCTGGCACTGCTCTTCCCTCAGCGTCAAGTATCAAGGTCTCCACCTCCTCAACTTCAGCTCCCACTTGCCTCTTAGCCACGGCAATCTGGCTCTTCCCCTAGCTGCAATTTTCTTTACCAGAAAGAATTCTGGGAAACAGCCCCCTCCTTGGCAAACCTAAGGAACATTTGGTAATCTTCATCTTAATTGGCCTCCCTGTGATATTTAACATTATCACCTCCGTTTTCCTTCGGGGTCCCCTTCCTTGCTTCTTTGATGCCTTTCTTCTGGCCCCCCTCATACATTTATGCCCCTTCTATTTCAATGTTCATTCTTACCCTATCATAAATATTGATTATCTTTGACATTATCTTCTATCTGAGCTTCCTTCTCTGCCATGGGTTAATGGTTAACCACTTAAATGGTTCTGACTTTTAAATCTTCATTTCTGACCCCTCCCAAACTTCATTCATTCATTCATCCAACGAGGATATTTTAAGTGCTTCCTATACGCCAGGGGATAGGGTAATGGAAACAAAGAAACTTACAACCTGCCTCATGGAAGTTACACACTATACACAGGTAAAGAAATACACACAAGATAACTACAGATTGTGCTAAGCGCTATCAATGACATAAACAGAGGATAGAAAGATGGAGACAATTTACATATGGTGGTCTGGGAAGGTCTTTCTGGCCAGTTGACATTTCAGCGGGGATTTAGACCCAAGAGCAAAAAATCAGGTCTTTGCCTCTGGAAGGAAAATCCTGGACTTGGCCTCAGGCAGCAGAGGTCAAGACTTGGACCCCACAGGGCGAAGTCAAAACACGTTGACTGGGAACTGAGTTTAAGACTTCATATCTAGAAGGAGGTATCAGGGCTTCATCACTGGCAGCAAAGTTTCAAAATCATTCTGCGAATTGAAAGTGATGACTTAGGCCAACTCTGAAAAGGAACCAACTGTGCAGTTACCTGGGAGAAGAGAGTTCACACCGGACAGCACAAAAGAGTGGGCGAACTCTGAGGTTAGGATTAGGTGGTCTGTTTTCAGAACAGGACGGAATCAGGCGTGACTGGAAACCCGTGAGCACAAGAGAGAGACCAAAAGAAGTGTGGCAGTATGAAGACATTGCCACAAGTCTTCAATATCCTCCTATTGTGAGTGGGGTCCGTGGGTCCTCTCCTTTAATCTGGGTGGGATTGTGATTGCTTTGACCAAAAGGAGTACGTGAGAAGAGATGCTCTTTGTTTTCCAAGTAACAGGTCATAATATACCGTGTTCTGAGTTCCGAGCCACCACATAAGGAACCCAACTACCTTGAGGCAGCCATGATGCAAAGAAGCACAGCCATGGAGAGGTCAATGTGGGAATTCCAATGGACAGTCCCAGCCGAGCCCCACTTCCCTGCCATCATTGCCAACGTGCCAGATGATTCCATCCCTGGTTGTTCAAGTCACTCCAAGCCATCCAAGTTTTCCCGGATGAGTCCCCAGACATGGTGGCGTAGAGACAATCCATCCCTCCTCTCCTGTGTCCAAATTCCCAGCCCACGGAATCCATGCATGTAATAAAACCATTGTTGGGTTTTTCCACCACATTTTGGGGTAGTGTGCCATGCAGCGGCAGTATCTGCCTCGTACAACTGAAATGAAAGCAATGGAGGACTTCCTAGGCCACGTAAATTAATTGAGATTTTATGCTACACTTAAAAGGAAAGCATTCGAGGGTTTTAATCAGGGAGCAACAAGATCTAATGCCTACTTTCTATAGATCGTTCCGGCTGCAGTAAGCTAAGAGGATTGTTGGGACGCCGTCTATAGGAAGGCAAAGCTGCTCGTGGCTGAGAGTAAGTGGAGGCAGGTAACGCTGAGAAAAGCGGGCGGGTAAGTCAGGTAAGGTTAATATTAACCGTGACCACGTCTTCAGTGATTACTGTGGCAGGCACCGCTCTTTACATGTGTAAAGTACTTTACATGTGTCAAGTCGGGTTAATCTTCCTTAATACGTACGTGTAATCCCCACCAAAAAAAAAACCCTATGAAGTGGGGGAAAACAGAGAGAGATTACGGGACTTTCTCCAGGACACAAAAGTTGTAAGTGGCTGAGCCAAGAATCAAGCCTCTGCAGTCTGATCAGAGTCGACATCCCTTCTCACTGCCACTGGCAACAGGAATCGTGGCTGGATTGCATGTAGGTAGGTGTAGGAAAAATATCAAGTGTGAATCCTAGATCTGAGGCCTGCCTCTAGGTGAATATAAGGCCGGTCGATATAAGGCCAGGCCAGGAGCAGGGTGATGTGGGGGCCTAAGAATGTGGGGCTGGTCAACATTTGCATGGGAGTGCGGTGGGGGGGGATTTCCATTTGAAGCATGGTGATTTGAGATGTCTTTTAGATACCAAAGTGGAAACAATAAAGTGCCCAGGTGAGATGCTAGGGCTTAGGTCATTTATTTACGAGTCCTTGGCTCGTGGGTGGTAATTGCCATAAACTGTGTCTTCCCGTTGTTTGTATATGGAATCCTAATCCCCAGTGTGGTGGTGTTAGAAGGTGGGGGCCTTTGGGCATTGATTACATCAAGGGGCAGAGCCCTCACGAACAGGATTAGCGCCCTTATAAAAGAGGCCCCAGAGGGCACCTTTCCCTTCTACCACGTGAGGACACAGTGAAAAGAGCTGTCCATGAACCAGGAAGCAGGCTCTCGCCGCACACCGATCTGCGGGTGCCTTGATCTTGCATTTCCCGGCCGCCAGAACTATGAGAAATAAATGTCTGTTATTGATAAGCCACCCAGTCCGTGGTATCTCCTATTAGAGCGGCCTGAACGAACTAGGACGGTAATTAAAGGCAGAGGACACTCTGAGACCAGCCGGGGACAGAAAGAGCGCCCAGCTCCGATATTTCCAATGCGATTAGGAAAAGATCTGCCTGGGAAGACTCCAAAGGAGTGGCTGGATAGACGGGCAGGAGGGCGTGCGGTGTGATGGGCACCGAGGGAGGAGAGTCTTTCAGGAAAGTGGGAATGGCCGACTACGGTTGCCAAGAGGCCAACAGACCATCCCCCTGGGCCCACTGGCGCATCACATCAGAAACACTGAGTGATGAAGGCCCGGATGAACCTTTCTGCTTGTTGTGGGCAGGCAGCCGTGAGATCACAGACGTCACAGCAATGGGATAGCATGAGGTGCCATTAGTATACAAAGACGACTGCTCTCTCCCCTTCTCTGGGAGACCCCAGTTCAAGTTCAAATTCCTCTTTCGACCTGGAGGCCCCACCCATACAATTAGTGATGTTCTTTCCTTTTCTGGTGGGAAACAAGGAGGATCAGCAAATTGTAACTCCTGCCAGTTATATTTACGTGGATCACACAGAGGCCCACAGGCACCTTCACCAAAAAGGTAAATTATACAGGATCTCTCCGCACCCAGAAAGTATGGCTGCTTACTTTGTTCATGCTTCTATTAAAGAGCAGAGAGGAACCTGCCCTGAGCGACATTATCGGGTGTCACCAAGACATTCTCGGGTGTCTGCTCCAGGGAGGGGAGGTCCCCCTATGCCTTCCCTGACCAGTTCTCACTGAGCCCACCCTACAGAGACTGGTTGTGAGCTGTGGACACACTCACTAACGTCCATCTTCAAAATCAAGTAGACGGACACGCAGAACTTCTCGGATTTTCGGCCGGAAGTTCATCTCACCAGCAGAGGGCTGCAATCACCGTGAATAAAATCTGAGCGTTGTTTTAAACAGTGAATAAAGTGGGCAAAGCCTTTGAAGGGGCTCTGTTTTTAAGTGGCCTGAGATCTGTTTATTGCTTGTTTGTAAGGAATCCAAATGAGGCCTGGCCTGGCGAACGGAAACACAGCCCGTTTTGTGGAAGTTCTAAAACCCATGCCAGAGGTCAGTCAGGATTACCTGCCAAGACCATTAAGCATGGCGGGGTCTGCTCTGTGATGCATAAGGACACCTGGTCTTTAGCTGAGCCAATTCTATTATGCTATTGACAGAGTGCCTCTTAGGGACTCCCAGTAGGAGGCAGAATGTGAGGCAGGAGGAGAAGAATCACCCCGTGGGATGTTTCAACCCATCACTGAGTGATTACTGCACCGTCCTGGACCGCTGCACTCCCAGGGCTCTCCTCCCCGCGTCTCTGACCTCCTTTTGGAACTTTCTCGACTTCCAGGAGCCACAGCATAAAAAAACTAGCGGCGGGTAGAGGGAAATTTGTGAAGCCTGACACCAAAGCTAGAAACCATAAAGGAGAAGATTCACAGAAATGTCTCAGCATCCTACATAAAAGTAAAAGGCAGGTGACAAACTATGAAACAAGCATTTGGAACCCGTGACCGTAAAGAATTAAGATACTTCTTGAATTCTTTACAAATCAGTAAGAGAAAGATGAACATTCCAGTATATTTAAACACGAAACTAAATTCATATTAATAAAAGAAGAAGCATTCATAAAAGAAGAAACAAAAAGGAACACAAAGGAAAATGTTTACCTTTACCATTATTCAGAAAAGGATGATTTTTCTCAAAAAACAAGATGTCAGGGGTGCCTGGGTGGCTGAATGGGTTAAGCATTCGACTCTTGGTTTCGGCTCAGGTCATGATTTCCTGGTCCGTGGTTCGAGCCCCACGTTGTAGGCTCTCAGTGTGGAAACTGCTTGGGACCCTCTCTCTCTCTCTGTCTCTCTGTCTCTCTCTCTCTCTGCTCTCTCTCTCCCTCTCAGAAATAAACAAACGTTAAAAAAAATAAGATCTCATAATTTAGCCATCAAGTAAATGAACCTAAACAGATTGGTAACATTCAGTTTTGACCAAAATCTGAAGAAATGAGTCCTTTCATTTCCTTCACAGGAGAGTACACTGGGACCATCTTTATGGAGGGAAATACAAGTAAAATATTTCATGTGCGTATCCCTTGATACAAACCGATTCCTTTCCTAGAAACATATCCAAAGGAAATGATTGGCAAACAGACATGTTGACAGATTTCCTCACACTACTATTAGAAACTAAAAAAGTAGCAACAATGGAGAATTGTTTCAATTCATGATACATCCAACCAGGCAATTATTAATTTTTTTTAACATGTGCAACATATTATTAAGTGGACACAGTAAGTTACAAAACACTTTCTATAATATAATCCCATTTACTTACATATATATATATATATATATATATATAATTTTTTTTTTTTTTTTTTTTTTTTTTTTTGAGAGAGAGAGGGAGAGAGGAGGCCACATTACTGCCTGTCTCCCAAACGGGCTGTGGCCCATATATTCATCTAGCAGCAAACTGTAGACCAGTGTTTTGCAAACATTTGACCAAGATTATTAGTAAAACAATACATTTTAACATCATGACCTGGCACACGCATGTCTGTACAACTAAAATAAAACAAAATATTTTCTTTCTTAAAAACTGACCATGGTGATCTCAACCACCCATTAGCCCCAACTAATAGATGTTTAGATGACTATAATGAAGAATAATCGGGACCACATCACTGTAAGTCCCTTTCCCTGACTTTTAGCAAAACTTGGTGTCAGGTGTTTAGAGGGTGAGTCTGTATTTACATTTTGTCTTCACAACTCATGTGCCACAGAGCTTGTGTGTCCACTTCTCAGGTGGCCAATGTTCAAAACTGGAGAAAACCCATGGTCTTTTGAGACTCTGGTCCTTTGAGGCCATGTAGCAGGCAACTATTGCAAAGCTCGCCATGTCCCAGGACCTGGACTTCACGGAATCCTCAAACCACCCCCTCTCTAGATACCTGCAACCCCACATCTAAGCAACGAATAACTCATACTCCCAAGAACAAAGACTTTGCATCAGATGAGACCTATCTGTCTACCCTGACCTCTGCTTTTCATGAGGGACACTGCAATTATCTTCCTCCCCCAGCCTACTCAACAAATAATGTACCAAGCATTCCGCTAGGCCCTGGGCATGTAAAGACAGACAAGGTCCATATTATCCAAGAACGTACAGACTACAAAAGGAAATAGACAATTAGATGATCACACTAATGAAGTGAGAAGGTAGGATTACAAACTAAAAAAGGGCATTGAAGGAATGAGCAAATATCTCATTTTTGAAAATGAGATATTTTGAAAATATCTGCAGTGTGGAGAATGGGGTACAAGAGACTCAGGCCAGGCAAAGAGAGCAGATCCTAGGCTATCATGGGATGCCCAGGGGAGGCAGAGGGCAGCTGGACCAGTGCTGCCTAGTGGAAGGAGATCCAGACTGGTTCTAGTCCTGCCTGTGTCAGAGATTAACATGTTGACCTTGGGCAGCAACACGTTTCTGAACCCCAGGCTTGTATTTGTCAAGTGCCAATTTCACAGGGCACTATAATAGAGAAAAAAGCCCTGAAAATTACAAAATGCTACATATTGACATAAGAAGCCTTATTCTTTATGGTAGGCAGACTTCTAGGATGCCCCCCCCAGTAGTCTCCTCCTTCTGATATCCACACCTTTATATAATCTCATAACTGTTCCAGACTGAAGGATATTAAAGGGATAAAAACTAAGTATGAATCTTAACTTAGATGTTACACCCAAAAAAGGACATGATTAGGTAATTGACAAAATTTTAATAATAGCATCTGAAGATTAGATGGTAGTGCTATATCAATGTTAATTTCCCAATTTTGATAGTTATATTTGGTTATGGAGGAGAGTGTCCTTGCCTTTTATTAAAGTATGTTTATAAAGTATTAAGGAGTAATGGGCATTATATTTTTAACTTTCAAGTAATTCAGAAAAAAAATATACATAGTAGTGTGTGTGTGTGTGTGTGTGTGTGCATTTAAAGAAAGAGAAAGGAAGAATAACGCAGATGTAAAATGTGAACAATTTAGAGAAACTGGATAAAATTATACAGATATTCTGTACTATTTTTGCACCGTTTCTTAAAATTTTAAATTACTTCAAAATACAGTTTAAAAATAGGCTTAAAAGCAGATGTTGGAAAAAAAGGAGAAGTTGGTTTTTATGAGATACTGTACAAATGACAGTAAAGACTGGGTACGGCTATAATAAAAACGAACAAAACACTTGGAGTTAGGGACCCCATGCTGAATCCTCCTACAGCTGCACTTGCCTTGACTCTACAGAGCTGGGGCAACCGGCCCCAATCAGGCTCCGCTAAATCAGAAGGGGGAAAACCCAACCCCCGCCCCCCCCCCCCGGCTTCTCCCGGAACACTCGATTTTGCCCTAATTATCCAAATATTTAGGCAGTCGTTAGGAAACTATTGCCCAATCACCTCTGTAAGAATTAATTTTAGCTCCCACAGCCCATGAACATAAATGTAGCTGTAAACATATCTATTTATGCCACTGACCAAAAATGAATTTTTAAAATCTTCTATAAAATACGTATGTTCTTATTACCTACGTAATCTTCCTTTGCATGCCCGTCAGCTCTGAAGGGACATCCGGTTCAATACGCATTTTCTCATGCATTACCGGAGTCGTCTGGGTAGTCTAAGTCATTCCTCCGTTGCCTTTCCTGTCAATAAATGTGCATCCAGAATCTTTATCATTTCCCTATGACGTGCAAATGCTTCTCTTGTTTCTGTTTTGCCTCTTTTAGACTTTTCTTTCCAGATTCTTCTTTGTCCAAACACAATTCACTGCCCTTCGTGAATCCACGACTCACGTCTTGCCCACCTAATAATTCACCTTTTCGAAGCATGGTTCCAACAGAGAACTTACCGTTCAGATGAAAGAAACCTATCTGAACTCGTAAGAATAGCATTGCGTGTTAACGTCAAGCCTCTGTTCTGGTGGAAGTGCCATTGTGGATGGTGGCTGTGTCCTGGCACGTTTGTTTCAAGTCAAAATGTCAACAAATTAACAATCTCATCTTGACCAGCCTATCTAAGTAAACAACTAGTACATTCCAATTCGGAATATTGTTCTACATGACCCCTACGCCGAAAAAAATCCAAATTCTCAGTATTCAATTGTGCATGAACAGGCCTGAAACACGTCATGTTTCTCTTTGTTGCTGTTGTTTTCTACGACAACTGCCATACTTAGCTCCTATGAAATGAATTCAGTCTTCAGACTAGAGCAGGAAAAGTCCATGCAATATCAGAGGTAATAGTTTGGTTTTTAGTATGTGCCAACTCACGCTCTAAAATCTGTATATGTCTTACACATTTAATCCCCCAAAACAAATCTAATGTCATGGATAGAATATTTATGTCCCCTCAAAATTCATATTTTGAAATCTTAAGCCCGAGTGTGATGATATCTGGAGGTTGGGCCTTTTGGGAAGGGATTAGGTCATGAAGGTGGAATCCTAATTGAATCGGGTTAGTTAATGCCCTTATCAGAGGAGGCCAGAGAGCTGGCGCTCTCTCTCTCTCTCTCTCTCTCTCTCTCTCTCTCTCTCTTTCTCCACCATGTGACGATACATGGAGAAGCTAACTGCCTACAATTTGGAAGAGGGCTCTCATGAAAACCTGTCCAAGCCGACACCCTGATCTCAGACTTCCAGCTTCTCAAACTGAGAAATAAATGTTTGCTGCTTAAGCCTCCCAGTCTATATTTCTGATAGCAGCCCAAACAAATTAAGACACCAAAAGACTTAGACGGTGCTCTTACCTTCATTTAAGCAACAAGGAGACAGTCACAAAAATACCATTACCAGATAAAACACAGGATGCCCAGTTAAATTTGGATTTCAGATAAGACAATGAAAGATATTTTTAGTGTAACTATGTCCCATGAAATGTTTGGGACATACTTACACTAAACAAAATAATAAATTATTTGACGTTTATCTGAAATCCAAATTTAACTGGGTATCCTATATTTTTACTTATAGAAACTAGCAACTCTGCATGGAAAGAAGCAGCAGATTGGTCAAGGTCATACAGTTGGTAAGCAGTAGCAACTGCCAACATGAAGCCAGATAGCTGACTCCAGAGCTCACACTTTTCCCTCAGAAATCTTTGTAAAGATTAAATAAGATAGTCGACATAAATGGCTTAGCATGGAGTCTGACACCCAGTAAGGATTAGAATACAGTTGTTAATAATAATACTAATCAGCAGTATTGTCGCTGCTGTCATTGTTATTAGTCTTAAGATTTTCAACTCCAAAGCATACTGTCAAGAAAGTGAAAAGACAACCATACAATGGGAGAAAATATTTGCAAATCCTGTATCTTATAAGGGACTATATATAAAGAATATATAATATATTAAGAACTCCTACAACTCAACAACAAAAAAACAAACAACTCAAGTTTTAAAAATGGCAAAGGACCTGAAAAGACATTTCTCAAAAGAAGCTATCCAAATGGCCAACAAGCACATGAAGAAATGTTCAACATTACGAGTCATTAAGGAAATGTAGTCAAACCACAATAAGATGCCCCTTCATACCCACTAGGATATCTATAATCAAAAAGACAGTAACAAGTGTTGGTGAGGATGTAGAGAAATTGGAACCCTCATACAGTTTCCATACTGTGCAAAACAGTTTGGCAGTTCCTTACAAAGTTAAACATATAGTTAAATTCCACTCCTGAATATATACCTTAGAAAATTGAAAACATATGTCCACACAAAAACTTACACATAGGTATTCACAGTAGCATTATTCAGAATAGCCAAAAAGTAGAAACAATGCAAGTATCTGTCAACTGATGAATGGATAAAGAAAAAGCGGTATATCCATACAATGAAATATCATTCAGCCAAGAAAAGGATAAAGTACCAATACATATTACAACATGGATGAATCTTGAAAACATTATACAGAGTGTCTTAGTCGGGGCTGCTATAACAGTATGCCATGGACTTAAGTACATTTATTTCTTACAGTTCTAGAGACTAGAATTCCAAAATCAGGGTAGCAGCATGGTCAAGTTCTGATGAAAGTCCTCTGATGAAAGTAGACAGCCATCTACTCAACATATCCTCACGTGGTAGAGAGAAAAAGAGAGAGAGAGAGGATAGCTCTCTTTATCTTATTATAAGGGCACTAATCCCATCATGAGGGCTCCACCCTCGTGACCTAATTACCTCTTAAAGGCATTACCCCCTACTACAATCCTAATGGCGGCTAAGTATTCAACATACAAATTTGTGGGGGGACACAAACATGCAATCTACAAAACCAAAAGAGAGAAGCAAGTCACAGAAGGCTTCTTATTATATGACTTCATTTATATGAAGTGTCCAGAATAGGCAAATCAGTGGAGACAGAAAATAAATTGGTGGTTCCCAGGAGCTGGGGGTGGAGGAAATAGAGAGTAAGTGTGTAAGTGCTTTCCTTTTGAGGTGATGAAAATGCCTTGAAAGGAGCTCATGTGATGGCTGTATAACTTGTGAAGAAACTGAAATCACTGAACCATACACTTTAAAGAGGTGAAAGTCTATGGTGTGTGAATTCTATCTCAATAAAAAGTGTCTTTACCAAAACTCACTCTTCTGACATGCACCCTGGCCTCACTTGCCCTTAAAGATACTCTCCCTTCCTCTTTCACTTAAAAACCGAGCACACCAGACATCGTCACCCCCATCCCTGGTCACACAGCCTCTTTCCGACTGTAGAGAGAGCCCTGATCATCCACAAGCAACCACATCCATCCTTGCACTTGAAGCCAATCCGTCCTTCTTAGGAAACCACTGAGGCTTTCCTCTCACTCCCCAAATGTGATCAGGGTTCCCCATTGTACCAAAAACAAATGAACTTACAAACACACAAGGGCCCTCCCATGCCTGCCTCCCCAGTGAACTACTTGTCTTCCCTAAGGACTTCAAGATGAGAGCCCCCTACCCGGTCCCACCATCTCACCTCCCAATCTCCCCCACCTCACAGCACACAGCGGCTGCGACCCACCCCGCACCACCCTCCCCTGTTTGTTCTAAGATCCAGAGGCTAACAGCCAACCTGTGGTGTCCTTTCAGGTTTCATCCTATTTCATTGTAGTCTGCCATTGACACTGCTGACCTTCTGAATTTTGCACCGTCTGAAATTTCCTTCTCTCCCCTCCCTATCTTGACTTTCAGATATAAATAAAATACAAGAGCCATTTATTAAGTACCTGGTGATACTAGGCACTATACTTCCACCAGTCTTCTGGGTTAATCTGAACGATGCTATGGAATAAGGGTTGAGACAGTTAAAAGAGAACTGTTTCTATTTTGCATATATGCAGATTAGTGACACTGAGGCCCAAAATGACACAACTGACTCATCTCCAGCTCTGGATGGCTCCAGGATCAGTGCTCCATGTCCCATGAGACCACACTTGTCTGCTATTTGTCCTACTCCTCCGGCTGCTGCCAGAGATGAAAAAATCTCGTTTGGTCATTTTGCCTCCAGGCTCTCCCACATCTAACAAATTCTTCACCCTCGTGCTAGAACAATCTTTTCACAACAGACGTCGAAGGATGCCATTCCTGCTGAGAACCCTCCAGGAGAGTTCTGTCAGACCTTCAAAGAACAGGTAAACCTAATGTTGTTGAAACCATCCCGAGGGTGCCTGGGTGGCTCAGTCGGTTAAGCATCCCACTTCCCATCAGGTCATGATCTCGCGATTCACGAGTTCGAGCCGCACGTCGGGCTGTGCTGACAGCTCAGAGCCTGGAGCCTACTTTGGACTCTGTGTGTCTCTCTCTCCGCCCCTCCCCTGCTCGTGCTCGGTCTCTCTCTCTCTCAAAAGCAAGTAAAAACATTTTAAAAAATGTAAACCATTCCAGAGCAGTAGGAGGAAAAGTTTCTTATTTCTACAAGCCCAGGAAAGCATTTTAAGTTTTTATTTAAATTCCAATTAATTAACATACAGTGTAATAAGAGTTTCACGTGCACAATGTAGTGATTCAATACTTCCATACAATACCTGGTGCTTATCAAGACAAGTGCAGTCCCCAATTCCCATTACCCATTTCACCCATCTGCCCACCTACTTCCCCCCTGGTAACCATCAGTTAGTTTGTTCTCAATAGTTAAGAGTCTGTTTCTTGGTTTGCCTCTCTCTCTCTCTCTTGTTTCCCCTTTGCTCTTTGTTGTTGTTGTTTCTTAAATTCCACATATGAGCGAAATCATAGGGTACTTGTCTTTCTCCAACCAACTTATTTCACTTAGCATTATATTTTCTAGCTCCACCCATGTCATTACAAGTGGCAAGAATTCATTCTTTCTTACGGCTGATAAATATTCCATTCTTAACGGCTGAGTAATCTTCTCTGTCCATTCATCACTCAATGGACACTTGGGCTGTTTCCCTAATTTGGCTATTGTGGATAATTCTGCTATTAAACATCAGGGTGCATGTATCCCTCTGAATTAGAATTTTTGTAAATACCTAGTAGTGCGATAGCTGGATCCTAGGGTAGTTCTATTCTTAACTTTTTGAGGCCCCTGCATACTGTTTTCCAGAGTAGATGCACCAGATTTAGCTATTCTGATGAGGTGATACCTCATTGTAGATTTTTTAAAAGATTTTATTTTTTTTAACGTTTCTTTATATTTGAGAGAGAGAGAGAGAGAGAGAGCATGAGCAGGGGAGGGACAGAGAGAGAGATGGAGGCAGAATTTGAAGCAGGCTCCAGGCTCTGAGCTGTCAGTGCAGAACCCGACGCGGGGCTCAAACTCACAAGCCACGAGATCATGACCCGAGCTGAAGTCTGGTGCTCAACTGACCGAGCCACCCAGGCATCCCTTAAAGATTTTATTTTTAAGTAACCTTTACACTAAATGTGGGGCTTGAACTTACAACCCTGAGATTAAGAGCCACATGCCCCACTGACTTCGTCAGCCAGGTGCCCCTCATTGTAGTTTTAATTTGCATCGCCTTGATAAGTGATGTTGAGCATCTTTTTATGTGTTTTTTGGCCGTCTGTATGTCTTTTTTGTAAAAATGTCTATTCATATCTTCCGTACATTTTTTAAATGAATTAAAATTAAATGTTTAAATAAGTTAAAAATAAATTTTATTTCATTAAAAATAAAATTTTTAATTTGGTTTTTGGATGTTAAGTTTTATAAGTTTATATTTTGAATACTAAGCCTTTATCGGATATGTCATTTGCAAGTATCTTCTCCCCTTCCGTTGGTTGCCTTTTGGCAATTAGTGTCACTAATCTTCCTCGTTTCCTTCACTGTGCAGAAACTTTTTATTTGGATGTAGTCCCAATAGTTTATTTTTGCTTTCCTTTCCCTTACCTCAGGAGACAAATCTAGAATGAAGTTGCTATAGCCGATGCCAAAGAAGTTATTTGCCTGTGTGCTCTTCTAGGGTTTTTATGGTTTCAGGTCTCATATTTAGGTCTTTCATCCATTTTCAATTTACTTTTGTGTATGGTATAAGAAAGTGGTCCAGTTTCATTCATTTCCATGCAGCTTCTAGTTTTCCCAACACTATTTGTTGAAGAGACTGTCTTTTTCCCATTGGATAGTCTTTCCTGCTTTGTCAAAGTTTAATTGACCATATAATTGTGGGTTCATTTCTGGGTCTTCTATTCTAGTTCCATTGATCTTTGTGTCTATTGCATGCTGGTACCACATTGTTTTGATCACTACGGCTTTGTAATATAACTTGAAGTCCAACATTGTGATGCCTTCAGCTTTCCTTTTCTTTTTCAAGACTGCTTTGGCTATTTGGGGTCTTTTATGGTTCTATACACATTTTATGGGTTTGTTCTAGCCCTGTGAAAAATGCTGTTGGTATTTTGATAAGGCTTGCATTACATGTGGAGATTGCTTTGGGTAGTATAGACATTTTAACAATATTCATTCTTCTAATCCATGAGCATGGAATGTTTTTCCATTTCTTTGTGTCCTCTTCAATATCCTTCCTCAGTGTTTTACAGTTTTCACAGTATAAGCCTTTCATCTCTTTGGTTAGGTTTATCCCTGGGTATCTTACTATTCTTGGTGCAATTGTAAATGGGATTGATTTCTTAATTTCTCTTTCTGCTGCTTCATTATTGGTGTGTAGAAATGCAACAGATTTCTGTACGTTGATTTGTATCCTCAGATTCTACTGAATTCATTTCAGTTCTGGCAGTTCTTGGGGGCAGTCTTTCATGTTTTCTATACATAGTATCATGTCACCTGCAAATAGTGAAAGTTTGATTTCTTCCTTGCCAATTTGGATGCTTTTATTTCTTCTTGTTGTCTGACTGCTGAGGCTAGATTTTCCAGTACTCTGTTGAACAAAAGTGGTGACAGTGGACATCCTGGTCTTGTTCCTGAACGTAGAGGAAAAGCTCTCAGCATTTCCCCATTTAGGATGGTTTTAGCTGATATTAGGTTTTTAATACATGGCCTTTATTATATTGAGGTGTAGTCCCACTAAAACTACTTTGTTGAGGGTTTTTTATCATGAATGGTTGTTTACATTGTCAAGTGTTTTTTCTGCATCTATTGAAATGATCCCATGGTTCTTATCCTGTCTTTTATTAATGTGATGTATCACGTTGATTGATTTGTAAGTATCAAACCTCACTTGCAGCCCAGTAATAAATCCCACTTGATCGCAATGAATGATTTTTTAAATCTGTGGTTGGATTCAGTTTGCTAGCATTTTGTTGAGGAGTTTTGCATCTGTATTTATCAGAAAGATTGGCCTGTAGTTCTCTTTTTTATGATGCCTTTATCTGGTTTGGGTATAGGGTAATGCGGGCCAGACAGAATAAATTTGGAAATTTTCCTTCCCTTTCTATTTTTTTTGGAATAGTTTGAGAAGAATAGGTATTAACTCTTCTTTAAGTGTTTGGTAGAATTCACACCTGTGAAGCCATCTGGTCCTTGACTTTTGTTTGTTGGGAGTTTTTTGATTATTGATTTTTTTTTTTTTCTGATTATCATTCTGTTCATGTTTCTTATTTCTTCTTGTTTCAGTTTTGGTCATTTATATGTTTCTACAAATTTATCCATTTTTTCCCAGATTGCCCAATATTTTGGCATATAGGTTTTCATATGATTCTCTTATAATTGTTTGTATTTCTGTGGTGTGGGTTATTTCTCCTCTCTCATTTGTGATTTTGTTTATTTGGGTCCTTTCTTTTTTCTTTTTGATAAAGCATAACATTGTAACGGCAAAACTTGGTAGAAAGCCAATATAAGAAAAAAGAAACTACAACCACACCACTTAAAATATAAGGGGAAAGGGGCGCCTGGGTGGCGCAGTCGGTTAAGCGTCCGACTTCAGCCAGGTCACGATCTCGCCTGAAGCCTGTTTCCGATTCTGTGTCTCCCTCTCTCTCTGCCCCTCCCCCATTCATGCTCTGTCTCTCTCTGTCCCCAAAATTAATAAACGTTGGAAAAAAAATTAAAAAAATATATGGGGGAAAAAAACTGAAATACCACCATTAGCATCCCTTCCCCAAACTATATAAGACAAAGATTTTAGCATGACATCCTCAGCTTCCACAAGGTGGCCTCAACATCCTTTTGCAGCTTCATTTCCTAATGGTTCCCTTTCCTTCTCTGTCCCCTTTCAACTTTCACTTTTTAGCCAGCAGAGTATTCCTCACAACACATTCCCTCAATTCCATGCTATTACTTATTCTCTTTGTTCTGCCTGATCTGGCCCCTTTCTCTTCATGATGAAAAGTCCTACTCATACAACACCAACCTCAAAAACCAGATCCTCTATGCAGAAAGCCTTGTCCCTACTATATCTCTGTCCATCTACCCATTCAATTCACCCAATAAAAATGTATTGAGTACATCTCTATCCCAGGCACAGGGGATTCAAAAGTTCAAGGACACATGGCTTTGGCTGTCAAGAAGTTTATAATCTAGGGGAGGAAGACCAACATTAGGCAAGTAAATAATATCAGCTAACATTTATGTAGACTTTCTCTATACCAGGCACTGTTTTTAAGAACTTAATATATGCACAACATTCTAAGAAAGGGACTATTATTAGGTTAATAGATAAAAGAACCAAAACACAGGACTGTTGGGTATCTTCTCTCTCTCTCTAGATCATGCAGTAGGAAAATGGCGGAAACAGAATTTGAACTCAGATGGTCTGGTTCTGAAGTCCATATTCTAACTCCTCTGAATACCTTTATTCCAGTGGCTATTAAGGAACTAAACAGAGATATGACAGAGTATCTCTGGGGCAGAGAGAGGAAATATCACTTAAAGGTTATGCTGTCCAAAAAATGAACTATTGGGACCTCATCAAGATAAAAGGCTTCTGCACAGCAAAAGAAACAATCAGCAAAACCAAAATGCAACCAATGGAATGGGAGAAGATATTTGTAAATAACATATCTGATAAAGGGTTAATATCCAAAATCTATAAAGAACTTATCAATCTCAACACCCAAAAAACAGATAATCCGGTGAAGAAATGGACAAAAGACATGAATAGACACTCTTCCAAAGAAGACATCCAGATGGCTAACAGACACATGAAAAAAGGGTCAACATCACTCATCATCAGGGAAATACAAATTAAAGCCACAATGAGTGGTTTCAGTGGTTCTGGCACCAGTCAGAATGGCTAAAATTAACAACTCAGGCAACAACAGATGTTGGTGAGGATGCGGAGAAAGAGAATCTCTTTTGCGTTGTTGGTGGGAATGCAAGGTGGTGCAGCCACTCTGGAAAACAACATTGAGGTTCTTCAAAAAATTAGAAATAGAACTACCCAATGACCCAACAATTGCACTACTAGGTATTTACCCAAGGCATCCAGGAGTGCTGTTTCAAAGGGGCACATGCACCCCGATGTTTATAAGCAGTGCCATCAACAATAGCCAAAGTATGGAAAGAACCCAAATGCTCATCAACAGTTGCATGGATAAAGGAGATGTGGTATATATATATATATATATACACATACATACAATGGAGTATCACTCAGCAACCTAAAAGAATGAAATCTTGCCATTTGCAACTATGTGGATGGAACTAGAGGGTATTATGCTGAGTGAAATTAGTCGGTCAGAGAAAGACAAATCTCATATGACTTCACTCATATGAGGAATTTAAGACACAAAGCAGACGAACATAAGGGAAAGGAAGCAAAAATGATATAGAAATGAGGAGGGGGACAAAACAGAAGAGACACTTAAATACAGAGAACAAACTGCAGGTTGCTGTAAGGGTTGTAGGAGGGGGATAGGCTAAATGGACAAGGGGCATTAAGGAGGACACTTGTTGGGATGAGCACCGGGTGTTATGCATAGCGGGTGAATCACTGGAAACTACTCCTGAAATCATTATTGCACTATATGCTAACTAACTTGGATGTAAATTTAAAAACAAATAAATAAAATTTAAAAAAATAGAAAATAAAAAATAAATTAAAACTTTTTTTTAAATAAAGGTTATGCTATCCAGTATACCTTCCACTGGCCAGTGCAGCTCTTGACCACTAGAAATGTGGCTCAGTCGGTTAAGTGGCCGACTTCGGCTCAGGTCATGATCTCGCGGTCCGTGAGTTCGAGCCCCGCGTCGAGCTCTGGGCTGACAGCTCAGAGCCTGGAGCCTGTTTCGGATTCTGTGTCTCCCTCTCTCTGACCCTTCCCCATTCATGCTCTGTCTCTCTCTGTCTTAAAAATAAATAAACGTTAAAAAAAAAAATTAAAAAAAAAAAAAAGAAATGTGGCTCGTCTGGACTGAGATGTGTAAGTAGCAGTAAGTATAAATGAGATACACACCAGATTTTAAAGACTTGGTATGAAGAGAGAGCAACAAGACAACCAAATAACACATCCTTCACTTGTGTACCCTCCACAACAATTTAGCATCTTTCTACACACAGAAGTGCCTTTGTGGGAGCTATGCGTTCCAGCACCATGTGTGGAGGGATCCAGAAGTAGCCTTGCCCTCCTGTGTGTTGGGTAACAGGCACACAGACCTCAGTCCCAGCTGTGGACTCTCCACTGGCCCATCAACCAACTCCAGTCCCTCGCAGCCATGGGCCGGGAGCCCCCTGGAGAACACAGTCTTAGACAATCACTCACGGATAAGAGAGCCTTTGTGGAAGCTCAGGTTTCCAGCAGAGAAGGCCCAGCACGCCACTGGAGGAAAAAACAACCCCATGCACTGGATGCATTAGCGTGGTAAGAGAAACAGTTGGACTTTACCCACATCACACCTCCCCCAGGACAGCACAGCTCATTGCCATGAGTCCCTCTTGGACCGTGATTTCTCCCATGGAGAACACTTAGAACACGTGAGTGAGTACCCAGCTTCCCCAGCTGTGTGGAATGCTGCCAGAGAAGCCTTTTCTCTCTCATCCAGAGTCCTAAGTCCTGAGCTGCATGCCCGGGGGGCATGCAGAGGCTGGGAGAGCAGCAGAGAAGACACTCAGAGGGCAACACAGTAGTATTAACTGCATCTCTCAAGAAGTCACCCAGAAGCCACTGGGGATGCCTCACTTGTGTACCCTCCCAGCTGGTTCACAGGTACCCTCAGTGCTGTGAGCAGCTTACCCACACCCATCCGACCCTGTGGCTGGCTCCCTGTGCATGCTGCTGACAGTGACAGGGGTGGCAAGAGAAAGCTTTGGCAAACAAATAGCACACGCAGATGGCTGGCCCAAATTTATGGGGCCGGGAGAGGACCCCAAATTTGAGCTTTAGCTCCACCCTCGGGAAAACAAAAGGGAGACTATCGGAACCTGACTCTTGCACTGCATGATTGAAAGAAGGCACGCAAGCTTAAGGATTCTGCCATAAGAGGAAGCAAGAAAAATGGAGCAGGTATATCCATAGAAGATCTGAGAAGTCTCAGGATCCCTAGCAGGGCTGACAAAGAACACTTCTCTCCCAAAGTCAGCTAGTAATGAGTGGGGGAGATGACTGCTACTTCAAACGTGAAGGCAGCAGCCCTAGACTTCAGAAAAACACAAAAAATCAAGGAAACGTGACCCATGAGGAGCTCACAATAATTCCTAGTACCCTGACCCCAAAGACATGGAGATCTGCACTGTACCCGATAAAGAATTCAAAATATCTGTTTAAAAAACAATAGCTGTTTTAAGGAAGCCCAATGAGCTACCTACAAGAAAACACAGAAGAACAATTCAACAGAAGCAAGAAAATAATACATGAACGAAACAAGAAGTTTAACAAAGAGATAGAAATCATATAAAAGAACCAACAAAATTCTGGCGTTGAAGATTACAATGACTGAAATGAAAAATTCAATACAGAACATCAACAACAGAGAAGATAAAAGAGAAGACAAAAATCTGTGAATTAGAAGACAGGACCATTGAAAATATTCAGTTAGAAGAGAATGAAGAAAAAGGGAAGAAAACCCATGTGATCTATGGGAAACTATAAAAAGAAATCTGCAAACGATTGGAATCCCAGAAAGAGAAGAGAATGAGAAGGGGCCAGAAAGTTTATTTAAAGAAATAATAGCTGATACCATTTGGTGGGGATGTAAACTGGAGTGGCCATTGTTCAAAATAGTATGGATGTTCCTCAAAATACTAAAAATAAAACTACCAGATGATCCAGCAATTCCAATTTGGGTATTTATCTAAAAGAAATGGAAGCACTAACTCAAAAAGATATATGACCCCCATGTTCACCACAGCATTATTTACAATAGCCAAGATATGGAAACAAACTAAGTGTCCATCAATGGATGAATGAACAAAGAAAATGTGATATATATGTATATGTGTGTGTGTGTTATATGTGTATATGTTATATATATATATGTCATGTATATATATGACATATTATTCAGCCATGAAAAGAAGGAAATCCTGTCATTTACAATACCACAAAAGTATTTTGAGGACACTATGCTAAATGAAATAAGTCAGACAGAGAAAGACAAATACCATATGCCTTTATTTATATGTGGAATCTAAAACAAACAAACAAACAGACAACCCTCATACATATAGAGGCAGGGGATGGGGAGTGGGCAAAATGAGTCAAAATCAAAGGTACAAACTTCCAGTGACATATCCTGACGTTGTAATGTACAGCTTGGTGACTATAGTTTATACTGAATTGTATATTTTAAAGTTGCTAAGAAAGTAAATCTTAAAAGTTCTTATCACAAGGAAAAAAATATTTGTAAGTATGTATGGTGGTGTATGTTAATTAGACTGTGATAATCACTTTGCAATATATACATAAGTCAAATCATTATGTCGTACACCTGAAACTGATGTTATATGGCAATTATATCTCGATTAGAAAAAAAGAAGAAAAAAGTGGCTGAAAATGTCCCAAATCTGGGGACAGATGTGGATATCCAAGTTCATAAAGCTCATTGGCCACCAAACAAATTCAACTTAAAGAGATCTTCTCTAAGACACATTATAATAAAACTATCAAAAATCAAAACCAAAGAGAGAAGCTGAAAAGAAGCAAGAGAAAAGAAACTTGGAATTTACAAGATTACATCATAAGGCATTCAGCAGATTTCTCAGTAGAAGTCTTAAAGGCCAAGAGAGAATCAGAAGACATATTCAAAGAATTGGTGGTGGTAGGTAAATCAAGAATAATCTATCTGGAAGAGCTGTCCTTCAGAAATGAAAGGGGGATACAGACTTTTTCAGAAAACAAAAACTACACAAGTTCATCACCACGACACCTGCCTAATAGGAAATGCTGAAAGAAGCTCCTCAAGCTGAAATGAAAGGACACTAATTAGTTACATGAAAATTGAAAACTCACTGGTAAAGATAAGCATATTGTCAAATTCAGAAAAGTCTGATCCTGTAATATAGTGGCATGTTAACTATTTAATTCGAGTATAAAGGGTAGAGGTCAAAAATATTAAAAATAACTATAGATGTAATAATTTGTTAATGAATACACAATATAAAAAGAGACAAACTCTGATACTAAACATGAAAAAGGAGGGAAGTAAAAAGATAAAGGTTTTTATATGCTATCAAAGTTAACTTGTTATCAGCATAAAATAAACTGTTATAGCTATAAGATGCTTGATAAACCTCATTGTAACCACACAGAAAAAAAAGTAAATACACAAAACATAAAGAGAAGGGAATCAAAGTGTACAACTTCAGAATATCATTTCACAAAGCAAGTCAGAAAGAGAGGAAGACAGAAACAAAGGAACTACAAAACAGTCACAAAACAGTAAGATGGCATTACTCTAAATGTAAATGGATCAGAGTCTCCAATCAAAAGGTACAGAATAGCTAAAGGAATTAAAAAAAAAAAAAAAAGACCCAACTATATGCTGCCCAGAAGAGACTCACTTCTGCTTTAAGGACACACATAGGCTCAAAGTGAAGGGATAACAAAAGATATCTCATGCAAGTGGAAACCAAAAGACAGCAGGGGTAGCTATATTTATATCAGACATAAGAGACTTTAAGCCAAAAACAGTAACAAAAAACAAAGAAGGTCATTATAAGATGATGAAAGGTTCAATTCATCAAGATGATATATGCACACCCAGCGTCAGAGCACCTAAATGTATTAAGCAAATACTAACAAATCTGAAGTGAGAACTAGACAATACAATAATACTAGGGATTTCAATACCTCACTTTCAACAGTGGGTAAATCACCCACACAAAATCAATCAGGAAATGTTGAATTTAAACTATGCTTTAGACCAAATGGACCTAACAAACATACAGAACATGCCATCCAACAGCAGAAGAATACGTGAAACATCATCCTAAATAGTTCATGTGATAGATCACAAAACAGGTCTTAGCAAATTTAAGACTGAAATCATACCAGGTACCTTTTCCAACCACAATGTTATGAAACTAGAAATCAATAACCAGGGAAAACTGTAAAATTCAAAAATATGTGAAATTAAACAACATACTCCTGAACAACAATGGCCTACAGAAGAAATTAAAACGGAAATTTAAAAATATCTGTAAGCAAATGGAAATGAAAATACAACATACCAAAACTTAGGGGACATAGCAAAAGCAGTTCTAAGAGGAGAGTTTATAACAATAAACCTACATTAAAAAATAAATAAATAATAAGTTAATAATTAATAAATAAATTAATTATTTAATAAACAACCTAACTTTATACCTTAAGAAACTAGAAAAAAGGAGAATAAATTAAGACCAAAGTTAACAGAAGTCAGTAAATAGCAAAGATCAGAGTGGAAATAAATGAAATAGAGGCCAGAAAAACAATAGAAAAACAAAATTAAGAGCCGGGTGCCTGGCTCAGTTGGTTAAGCGTCTGACTTAGGCTCAGGTTATGATCTCGTGGTTCATGGGTCTGAGCCCTGCATCAAGTTCTGTGCTGACAGCTCGAGCCTGGAGCCTGCTTCGGATTCTGTGTCTCCCTTTCTCTATTTGCCCCTCTCCCACTCGCACTCTGTCTCTGTCTCTGTCTCTCAAAAATGAATAAACGTTAAAAAAAATTAAGAGCTGGGTTTTTAAAAAATAGATAAAGAAATGGACAAAACTTTAGCTACATGAACTTAGAAAAAAATGAGAGAGGATTCAAACAAATACAATCATAAATGAAAAAGAAGACATTATAACTAATATCACATAAACACAAAAGGTAAAAAGAGACTATTATGAACAGTTATACTGCAATAAACTAGACAACCTAGAAGAAATGGATAAATTCCTAGAAACAAAGAATTTACCAAGACTGAATCATGAAGAAATAGAAAATCTGAACAGACTAATAATGAGTAAGGAGATTGAATCAGTCATCAAAATCCTCCCAACAAAGAAAAGCCCAGGACCAGACAGTTTTCCTGGTGAAGTTTGTCAAATATTTAAAGAAGAATTAACACCAATCCTTCTTAAATATTTTCAAAAAATTGAAGAGGAGGGAACACTTCCAAACGTGTTTTACAAAGCCGCCATTACCCTGATACCAAAGCCAGTTGAGGACAAAATAAGAAAAAGAAAGCTAGAGGCCAATCGTTGTGATGAAAATAGATGCAAAAGTTCTCAACAAAATACTAGCAAACCAAATTCAAAAGCACATTGAAAGGGTTTTACACCATGTTCAAGTGGGATTTATTCCAGGGATACAAGTATGAGGCAACATCCACCTATCAATCAATGTGATACATCATGTTAACAAAATGAAGCATTAAAAATTATATGATCATCTCAAATGCGGAAAAAAAATTGACAAAAAATTAACATACTTTCATGACAAAACTCTCAATAACAAGAATATACTTCAACATAATAAAGGCCATATCTTATAAGTCCATGGCTAACATCGTACTCAATATCTCTTAGTACTAGAAGTCTTACCCAGAGCAATAAAGCAAGAAAAGCTGATAAAAATCATCTAAATTGGAAAAGAAAAAGCAAAATTGTCTCTGTCTGCAGATATATGATCTTTTGTATGGAAAATCCTAAAGACCCCACCCAAAAACTGTTAGAACTAATCAAGGAATTCAGTAAAGTTGCAAGACACAAAATGAACCTACAGAAATAAGTTGTATTTCTATATACCAAAAATGAATTATTTGAAAAAGAAATAAAGGAAACAATCCCATTCATAACAGCCAAGGAGCCTCCTTAAGCTAAGGACGTGAAAGACCTGTACACTAAAAACTGTAAGACCTTGATGAAAGAAATTGAAGAAGATACAAATAAATAGAAAAATATCCTATGTTCATGGATCAGGAGACTTAATACTGTTAAAATGTCCAACTACCCAAAGTCATCTACAGATTCATCTTCACAGCAATAGAAATAAACAATCCTAAAATATGTATTGAACAGCAGAAGAGTCCACATAGCCAAAGCAAACCTGAGAAAGAATAAAGCTAGAGGCATCACATTTCCTGACTTCAAATTATATTAGAAAGCTATAATAATCAAAACAGTATGGTATTGGCTAAAAAAGACACATAGACCAGTGGGATATAATCCAGAGCCTAGAAACCCTTGCATATATGATCCACTAATATTTGACAGGGAAGCCAAGAATACTTAATGGGTTAAGGATAATTTCTACAATAAATGATGCTAGAAAACGTAGATAATCACATGCAGAAAAGTGGAATTGGACACTTATCTTACACTACTCAAAAAATAACTCAAAATAAATGACAAATTTAAATATAAGACTGGAAACTGTAAAATTTCTAAAAGAAAAGAAGGGCAAAGTTCCCCGGTATTGGTTTTGGCAATGATATTTTGAGTATGACACCAACAGCACAAGCAACAGAGAGAAACTCAATTGGGACTGCATCAAACTAAAATGTCCTCTATACAGTAAAAGAAACAATAAAATAAGAAGGCCACTTACAGAATGGGAGAAAATATTTGCAAGCCATCTACCTGATAAGAGGTTAATATCCTAAATATATAAGGAACTCATACACTTCAATATCAAAAACACAAATATCTGATTTAAAACTGGGCAAAGGAACTGACTAGACATTTTGTACAAATGGCCAACGGGTACATGAAAAGGTGCTCAACATCACTAACCATCAGGAAAATGCAAATCAAAACCACAAAATATCACCTCACACCTATTAGAATGGCTGTTATCCAAAAGACCGGAGATAACATGCCTGGCAAAGACGTGGAGAAAAGGGAACCCTTGCACGCCATTGGAAATGTAAATTAGTACGGCTCCCGTGCAAAATACTATGGAGGTTCCTGAAAAAATTTAAAATATGATCCAACAATTCCACTTCTGTGTATATACCCAAAGAAGATGAAATCACTAACTGGAAGAGGTATCTGCACCCCCATGTTCATTACAGCATTTGGTCAAGATATGGAAACAATCTAAGTGCCTTTCCGTGGACGAATGGGTAAAGAAGATGTGATACACACACACACACACACACACACACACACACACACACACACACGAGTATTATTCAGCCATGAGAAAGAAGGAAGTCTTGCTGTTTGTGACCACATGAATGGACACTTATGGCATAATGATGCCAATGAAATAAATCAGGGAAAGAGAAATACTGTACGATATCACTTAGATCTTGACTTAAAAAGCCAAACTCATAGAAACAGAGAGTAGGGTGGTGGTTGTCAAGGGAAGGGGAGACAGTGGGGAGGGGGCAGAAAGTAGGAGACAGATTGTTCGAGGGGTACAGATTTCTTATTATAAGATGAACAGGTTCTGGTGATCCACTGTACTAAATGGTGACATAGTTAGCAATACTGTAGCATCCACTTGAAAGTTGCTAAGAAAGGAAATCTTAAATGTTCTTGACCCCCCAAAAGAAATGATATTTATATGAGGTAATGGAGATGTTAACCAGCCCTACTGTGATAACAATTCACAGTATACATGTATATCAAGCCATCATGCTGTGTGCCTGACATTTATCTCAATAGATTTCATGTCAATTATATCTCAATAAAGCTAAAAAAAAAAAAAAAACTTAGTATGAGCCAAAGTATGTAAAAGATGCCGTTAATGATTTTATACCAATTGCCTATTGAAATGACAATAGGATATGTTTGGGTTAAGTGAAATATCTTATTAAAATTAACTTCACATATTTCTTTTTACTTTTTCAGTGGGGCTACTAGAAAGTATAATACTACCGATCCCATCGGTAGTATTTCTACTGGACCTCACTGCTTACATAAAGGGGGGCCTTCCTGTACTGTTCTCTGTAGGAAGATCTTGCTGTAAAGGTGACATTCAAATTGATCCCTGAAGCATAAGAAAGAGTAATTCACGCAAAGAACTGAGGAAAGAACAATTCAAGTAGAGGGAAGAAATAACACAAACACTGGGAGATGAGAAAGAGATTGCCATGTTCAAGGAAGAGAAAAGAGTCTTAAGAAACTAGAGCATAATAAAGAAGGAGCTGAGTGGTCCGCATGCGCTTGGAGTAGAAGAGGCAAGTGTCAAATCATGAAGAGTCTTTGGGAAACTAACACTAAAACCAGAGAGAGTTTAGGTAGAAGAATGACATAATCTAATTTGAATTTTTAAGGAATCACTGTAGCTGCAATGGCTGAAGCTGGATTATAGTAGCACAAAACTTAGTCAACAATGATAATTAGGAGGCTGCTACTGTGGCCCAGGTGAAACAAGATGATAGCTTGTGGGTAAGTGTAGAGATGGGTGGGGAGGAGCCACCCACAGATTTGAACGGTGCTGTGAAGCTAAACCCTGTGGACTTCCCCAGGGAATGATAATAAGGGATGAGGGACAAGGAAACATACTGGCTATGTACTGTGATTTCTGACTTGCACAATCATGCAGGTGGTACAATGCATTGAGGATGACGTGGAGATGAGCACATTTCGGCGAAGTCAAAAGTTCTACCTGGGACATGTTAATTCTGAGATGTCTAGTATATACATGGGTGAAAATGTTGAGTAGGCAAGTGGACAAGTCAAAGTTGGAGACACAAATTTAAAGTCATCAGCACATGTATTTAAAGCCGCGGGGTTGGAAAACATCTAGGGTTTAAGCTCTAGTCTGAGTCCTAAGGCACTCACTCTAGCACTGGGTTCCTGCAGGGAGGTCTGGAAAGGCCAAAATGATTATGATTATAATACCAAGATGTAATTTTTCTTTTTCAATTCCATTCTTCCATGAGGACACAGTAGGCTTTTCCAAAGGCTGTATGATCTGTGATAACATCATGGCTCCAATAGTTACTAGAATATGTTCCTATGCATCTGTATGTTTTCTAGAATTTTCTAAAGCAGTAGGTTTAAGTGACAAATTTTGTGTTTTCAGAGATTAATTCTTTCCTTGAGATTTATAGTCTCTTCTTACCAACGGTCATCAGTTACACCTGCTATGATCTCCGTAGTCTCATTGTCATTCAACAGTTATTTTGAAATCCCAGAGTTTCCTTGAGCCCATGTGGAAACATAACTAGAACTAAGTCTACTTTGTTTCCTTGTTTCACAATACTGTTTCTTAAAGTTTTGAAGTATTTTCTAAATTTTTTAAATTTAACCTCAGGCTGTTATTACTTTAGAATGATATTTCATTTTAAAATGAAATTTGTTTAGGGGTACCTGGGTGGCTCAGTTGGTTGAGCGTCTGACTTCGGCTCAGGTCCCAATCTCACAGTTTGTGAGTTTGAGCCCCACGTCAGGCTCTGTGCTGACAGCTCAGAGCCTGGAGCTTGCTTCGGATTCTGTGTCTCCCTCTCTCTGCTCTTCCCCTGCTCACATGCTGTCTCTCTCTCAAAAATAAATAAAGATTTAAAAAATGCAAAATAAAATTTGTTTATAATATTTTATTGTATTTAAAAAGGTTTGTTGACTTTAAAAAATTATTAGAAGACTCAAATCTAGACCTATAGTATATGGTGTACATTTAAAGATGTAATCATATAAAGATGATTTATATGACCGACAGTATATCGTCTACATATAAAGATGAAATCAATATATCAGAATGTTCTTTAGTCACTTTTCATGTAAAAGATGTTATTTATGTTAGCTTGCAATAGGTTTATTATGGTTATTTTTTTTTAAATAGGCTTCATGCCTAGTGTGGAGCCCCATGTGGTGCTTGAACTCACAACCCTGAGATCAAGACCTGAGCTGAGATCAAGAGTCCGGTGCTCAACCAACTGACTGAGCCACCCAGGCGACCCTATTATCACTTTTAAGTAAATGAATAAATCTATTTTAATTCCCCGGTCCTAATTTCTAAGACAGTAAATAGAGAGAAAAATGACCTACAAAAACAAAGCCTCGTTGGGGGTCCCCAATTTTTCAGGATTTAAAGGCATCCTGAATCCAAAAGATTTGGGAATCACTGAGTTAGAGGACAGATAGAAGGTGTGAATCAGCAAAGAGGACTTGAGAGAGGTGACTAGGATAATATAAATTAGAAGAAGAATGTTTGAAAGAAGAGTGTTTGAAAAAAGAATGTTTGAAAGAAAGAAAGAAGTGAATGGGTTACAGATGTCCCCTATATATTGGTCCCTACGTTGTTTGTTCTTTAGAGGACACTGAGACTGCCAGCTCAAAGCCCACCAGCACCAAACTCAAATTTTTACAGATCTAATTGCTCTCACTATAGCCCAAATCAGCATATTTTTAGCCATTTGGAGCCTGCCTGCTTTGCAAATCCCACAAAACGGCACCCAATATCTGCTACCCACAGCTATACCAAACCTTACCGCTAATGAAAAAAAATCCCCAAGCTGCTGCTGCCCTTTGAAGCCTTCTGACCCAGAGCCGCCCCACCGTGCTGCTGAGGAACATCACCTAGACATGGACACCCCAACCCCACCATATATTATGTCCCTCTCCCCCAAGACTTCCCTTGCCCTCTTCCCTTTCTAGGTGCTATGAGGGACTTGCTTCTCAGGCAACTTGTCAAAGGACTCACCCAAATAAACACTGTTGCATGCTACCGCCATCTAGTGGCCATTTTTTTCTTTACCGGCCCTGATCTGCTCAAACCCACTACAACTGGCATGGTCATGAACTACTGAGCTACAAAGTAACATAATGCCAGAGAAGGATCTCTTGAACCCACTCTATAAAGAAACTATGACCTTGACAAGTTTCAGTAGAGATAGACGCCATATGGAAGTGATCTGTAAAGTAATCTGTGATATCCAAAATATGTAAACTCTTACAAACTGAAAAGAAAAAGACAAATACAGTAAAACCTTGGTTTTCGAGCGTAATTCGTTCCAGAAACATGCTTGTAATCCAAAGCACGTGTATATCAAAGCGAATTTCCCCATAAGGAATAATGGAAACTCAGAAGATTCATTCGACAGCCCAAAAATATTCGCATAAAAATGATTACAACACTATAATATAAAATAGAAAAGAAAATACAAAGTATAAAGAAAAATAAACAAATTAACCTGTGCTTACCTTTGAAACCCTTCGTGGCTGGTGTGAGGGAGACAAGAGAGAGGAGGGTTATTTTGTAGGACAACTTTCACTATGACTAATGGAACCACTGCTATCCATTGGCTCAAAGGAATTTTTCTACATGAGGGTCGTCGTATATACTCACAAGGATGTTGACCACAGTACAGTATTAATAAACTCTTGTCATACTGTATTTAACATAACTGGCAATAAGGCAGGAGAGGAAAGGGTCTCTATCTGCAGGCAGCCTGACCTAGAAGGAAGCAAAGCATTCCTAAGCTTACTCTTGTGTGGAAAAGCAAAGGACTGTCCATAGGCACTTTGAAGTGACAAAAAAAATACCCTAGTGCCACTTGTGGGCACCTTCTAGCCCACAGAAGTTCTGCCAAACACCCCGGCCTGAAACCGAGCATCCAAGCCTGGGAACAATCAGCCACAATCCCACAGTGAGAGGGAGAGAGAAGAACCATTGGCTCAGTTGTGATCATGTGACATTCAGCATCGCCTACTTCTTGTACTGCAAGATATTGCTCCTTTATCAAGTTAAAATGTATTAGGAATGCTTGCTGGTCTTGCGGAACACTCACAAAACAAGTTGCTCACAGTCCAAAGTTTTACTATATTCCCACAGAAAACCAAGTAAAGATTATAAACAGGAAGCTTGTAAAAGAAACACTGTAAATAACGCATAACCACATGAAAAGACGCCCCACCCACTAACACTCAAAGGCAATCTTCACTCAAAGTGAAGATTGTAAGGTATCATTTTTAACCTGCGTGATTGCAAAATGTTTAAAATTTGCTATCAACTTAGGAAAATGGTGAGGAAGCTAGAATGCTCCTATATGGCTGATAGGACTATAAAATGGATGGTCCCTTGGGCACCTGGGTGTCTCGGTTGGTTGAGCATCTGACTCTTGATTTTGGTTCCGGGGATCATGATCCCAGGGTTGTGAGATCAAGCCCTTCATTGGGCTCCATGCTGAGTGTGGAGCCTGCTTGAGATTCTCTCTCATTCCTTCTGCCCCCTCCCCCACTCTCATGCACTCTCTTTCTGTCTCTGTCTCTAAAACAAACAAAAAAATAAATAAAATGGATGTTCCCTTTCAAAGATGATTTGACAATATCCATAATAATGCTACATGGGCTCACCCATGACTCAGAAGTTTACCATAAACATACGCTCCTGCAGAAGCAAGCAAGTGCAAGGTGCTTATTGAAATGTTGCTTATTATTAATAAAAACTGTAGGGTGCCTAGGTGGCTCAGTCCATTGAGTGTCTGACTTGGGCTCAGGTCATGATCTCACGACTCATGAATCCGATCCCCGCGTCAGGCTCTGTGCTGACAGCTCAGAGCCTGGAGCCTGCTTTGGATCCTGTGTCTCCCTTTCTCTATCTGCCCCTCTCCCACTCGCTCTGTCTCTCTCTCAAAAATAAATTTTTTAAAAAAATTAAAAATTAAAAAAACCTGTAAACAGCAACAACAACAAAAAACGGCTAAATCAGACATGGTCTATTCATACCATAGAACAAGGTCACGATTAACAACACAGACTCTGGAGCCTGGTGCCCGACTTTATACCCTGACTTCATCATTTACTAAGCACATACCCTTAATAAGCAAGATACTTAGTCTCTTTCTGCCTCAGTTTCTTCATGAAAATGGAGACAATAAAACCTACTTCTCAGGGTCATTTGAAAGATCTAAATAAGTAACCATATGTAAAACATGGGACATGGTCAGCACATCATAAACATTAGCAATTACTAATAGAGTCAGAAGCTGAAGGAATGTAAATTTGCGTGAACTGATATAATTTTCATATATTAACAGACCTCTGAAACACAAAGAGAGAAAAGGAACAAATTGCTGATACAGAACGGTATCATTTAGGTAAAACACACAGACACGCAAATAATACTACACATTTCTGCAAGGACGTATACACATGTAAGCATGCAGAAAAACCGGGCAGGAAGGATAAAAAGGAACGCACAGATCTTGGCGATCTCTGGTCAGGAGAGAGACAGGATGGGGACAGTGGTCAAGGCGGGCTTTAGTGATACCTGTTCTTAATGGTATATTTCTGTATGATGTACAGAAAGTTCATTTTCCTAAACAGCGATTGGGAGATGAAGAAATGGAGACAGCAAATATAGATAAGCCTTTAGAAAAGTTTGCTAAGAAAAGGAGTAAAAAATTAACAGGAGCTGGGGAGGATTGTGAGGGCCAGAGAGGATTGTAGGAGTTTCATTGTTGCAGTCTTTAATTTTTTTTTTTTTTTATTTGAAAGAGAGAGAAAGCATGAGCAGGGGAGAGAGGCAGAGGGAGAGAGAGAAAGAGAATCTATTTTTTGTTTAAGTTTAGTTATAGATTTTGAGCGACAGAGACAGGCAGAGAGAAAATCCCAAGCGGACTCTCCTCTGTCCACGCAGAGCCCGAGGCGGGGCTAGAACCCACGAAACTGTGAGGTCATGACCTAAGTTGAAGCTGGACGCTTAACTGACTGAGCCACCCAGGCACCCCAAGGAGGTCACTGTGTCGATGCCCACTTTTCAAATGAGAAAGCAGGCTAAGAGAAACAGCTAACTTGCTCAAGCCATCGCCTGATATCATCAAAAGGTTCTCTGTAACATGGTAAATTCATCCTAAACTTTTGCACACTATGTTCTCCAGCGACATTCAAGGAAATCTTAAAATGGAGTGTGAAAGGCAGCACTGGAGTGGTTTCCTCACAGAATTCCATCTTCTTGCCTGACTAAATGGCCAGAAGGAAGGGAAAAGAACCAGGTGGTGATAACGTTAAATATTCAAGGGTTCTTTTTTTTTTTTTTATGAAATTTATTGTCAAATTGCTTTCTATACAACACCCAGTGCTCATCCCCAAAACTGCCCTCCTCAATACCCATCACCAACCCTCCCTCCCTCCCAACCCCCATCAACCCTCAGTTTGTTCTCAGTTTTTAACAGTCTCTTATGCTTTGGCTCTCTCCCACTCTAACCTCTTTTTTTTTTTTTTTCCCCTCCCCCATGGGTTTCTGCTAAGTTTCTCAGGATCCACTAAGAGTGAAAACATATGGTATCTGTCTTTCTCTGTTTGGCTTATTTCACTTAGCATCACACTCTCCAGTTCCATCCACGTTGCTACAAAAGGCCATATTTCATTCTTTCTCATTGCCACGTAGTACTCCATTGTGTATATAAACCACAATTTCTTTATCCATTCATCAGTTGATGGACATTTAGGCTCTTTCCATAATTTGGCTATTGTTGAGAGTGCTGCTATAAACATTGGGGTACAAGTGTCCCTATGCATCAGCACTCCTGTATCCCTTGGGTAAATTCCTAGCAGTGCTATTGCTGGGTCATAGGGTAGGTCTATTTTTAATTTTTTGAGGAACCTCCACACTGATTTCCAGAGTGGCTGCACCAATTTGCATTCCCACCAACCGTGCAAGAGGGTTCCCGTTTCTCCACATCCTCTCCAGCATCTATAGTCTCCTGATTTGTTCATTTTGGCCACTCTGACTGGCATGAGGTGATATCTGAGTGTGGTTTTGATTTGTATTTCCCTGATGAGGAGCGACATTGAGCATCTTTTCATGTGCCTGTTGGCCAAGGTATGCAAGGGTTCTAAAAGCACCCCCACGGTCCTGTTGGCTCTGAGACATGTGTAGACTATCTCTGCATTGCTTTATCTGATTTCAAATCCGGGTAATTCCATTCAGGGTTTAATTTCTGAATCCTGCAAGATAATTTCAGAGGCCACACCTAAATTAGGATGTGACCCCAAATGCCATAGACCAGTTCAAGGTTATTTCAAGAACAACATTACAAGGATATCCTTTTGCTGGGGTGCCGTGGTTACTCTAAGACGGATGTGATAATGCTCACTGTCACTGGAGGAACTCACCGTCAGGAGGGAAAGCTGACCCTGCCTGGAAATCCTGTCTCTGCTAATTCTCTCACCGAAGTTGGAGGAGATTTGGGGAGCAGAACTGTAGGCAAGAGTTTCTTACAGTGGATTTTTTTCTAGCGATCTTCACTACCAGTTTTCGCATAATCATATGTCCTGTAAGAAATGTAGTTCATTCATATAAATAAATAAAAAGCCCCAGAAGTGCAATGAGCAAGTTTTGGTTCCATGGCTCTTAGTCATTGTGACTATAACTGAACACGCATCAACTTTCTGAAAGTCAGATTATGGGTCTCCAGACTTAAAAAGGCATTAGGCCAGAAATCACAGATAGAACATCCCAACTAGGGGTGCCTGCATGGCTCAGTTTGTTGAGCGTCCGACTTGATCTTGGCTCAGGTCATGACCCCAAGGTCGTGCGATCAAGTCCTGTGTCAGGCTTCACGCGGAGTGTGGTGCCTGCTTAAGATTCTCTCTCTCTCTCTCTCTCTCTCTCTCTCTGTGTGTTTCTTGTTCTCCCTCTGCCCTTCCCCTGTTGATGCACTCTCTCTCTCAAATTAAAAAAAAAAAAAAAAAAGAACATTCCAACTAAACTACTAATGAAGACCATAAAAATACAAAAGTGCCCAATAATTCTGTAAACCTATGAGCAACAGACACCTAAAACTATGGAGCCAAGTGCCTGAAGCCAGAATCTCGTAATAATCTTAGGTCTACTTTAGCCAGCTAGTATTGTTATATTAAATCATGTCTTATCATGTTCTGTATTTCTGGTGCTTGGACACCTGGGGCTTTACTGACCCTGGAAACACTTTCCCTTGCAGGACTAGACAATTCCTACCTTCTTAGATTCTCCTGGGAGGGCAACTTTCATATGCAAACCCATCAATCCAGAGCCCATACCCCCACCTACCTCTTTTTTGAAGCCCTTAAACTCGAAGCCACTATTCACCTGCCCTAATCACCCCAGAGCTAAGCATCAGACAACAAGGGACAGGCTCTGTGCCCCGCAGCCCACTAAAATGATCTGAACTAAGCCTGTTTTCCTTGCGTTACTTGTTCCTTCGCAGAAACCACAATAATGGCTCTTACCCATGTCTTCCCCTCGTCCCACTGCCTCTTGACTAACCCTGGTGATTCCCCTTGTAGCCCCGTGTACATGCTCTGTCGCCTGTTCTAGGGATCTGTGAGGATACAAATTTCTTCCTTCATGGGGCACCTGGGTGGCTCAGCTGGTTAAGTGTTGGACTTCAGCTCAAGTCATGATCTCACGATTCATGAGTTCGAGCCCCGCATGGGGCTCTCTGCTGTCAGCACGGAGTCCACCTCTGATCCTCTCTCCCTCTTTCTCTCTCTCTCTCTCTGCCCTTCCCCTCTCATGTTTTCTCCCTCTCCCCACCCCTCTCAAAAGGAAACAAAAATTTACAAAATCCTTTCTTCATGACAGTTATTTCCATATCTGTGTGTCTTACTTCACCTGATTAAAGCAAACCCCAGGGGCATTTTGAAACAATTGCCTACGCTAGCCTGCGAGAGGCCATATCTCTTTATTCAACAGAGATATCAACTTTTGGAAAGAGACTGCTCAAGAAAGGGCAGGCAAAGAGCAGTAAGAGAGACGCCATCTCAACCAGTGCTGGGCTGGTTGCTGATGCCAGGCTGCCTGGGGCAAAGTGTTCACAAGCCTAGGTCAAAGTGAAAAAAAAAAAAATAGGGAGGATACATTTAGCTTTTTGTAAAGTTCAATTTATGCATACTTTGCAATTCTAGAGTTCTTTGCCCTTCAATAGTTTTGGTGCCAAATTGTTCTTCATGTTGTGAGATGATACTGGAGAGTAGTGTTTTTGTTTGGTTTGTTTTAGTGTCCCTATTTTGGCAACATAAAAATTTGGCAACCCTTAGGCTGTTCCCCAAATTTATTTTTTGAAATTTAACTGGGGTGTGAAAGCCACAGTCTGCCACCGCAGCACCAGAAAATGGGAATTGGAAAAGCAGCTGGTGCTTGAATCAATTCTCAAACTATAAGCCTAATACAGAAGATTCAACTGGTGCACGTAGTCAGGGGCCAAAGACAGTTCACGCAGCCCCTCTGCCAAAAGCATGTCTTCTGACGGCATCTCACTGTAATTGAAGGTAAATACAAAAGAAAAAAAAAAAAAAAGAACACAGCAAGCTTACCAAAAATTATTACAGAACAAGAGACACAAGGTTGATCATGATGGGGAACATTCAAGAAACTATTTGGCATCTTCCACACAGGGTAGGAAAATATTGCTGAAACAGAAACAGACAGGAAACACTGCGGGATACGATCTATCACATTAAACCCTGGTTTTGACAGTATATCGAGAAACAGAAAATAGCAGCCGAGAGCTGGGCCTGGCACTCACAGTGAGGCCTGAGTGTTCTCCTGTTGAACGTGAACTTCACAGAGCATTAACATCAGACAAGGCCACTCAGTGACCATGACGGATCACGACAAAAACAGGACCCCTCCATAATCACGCCTGATAAAATATAAACGTTGTCTAAGTCAGAAAGTGCCCAAATCCCCCTATTCTAACTACTGTGAGTGCCTGCTTCTTCTTTACCAATCACGGCTCGGCCTCTGTCTAATCAATCTGTCCTTGTATAGGCAAGGTTTACTGACATAACAAATCATAGAATCGCCCTCCTTTTTGGCAGCCCCAGCCCAGAGGGAATCCTCACTTCCTTGGACCCTCCCCCAAATCACCCCCTGAAACCCACATCTCTTCCAAATACCTGTCTTACAGAGATGCCTGCCGGCTCTCCCCGGCTACAGCAAGTAATAAACCCAACAGGTATGTTCCTGGCAGTGGCTGACTGAAGGTCATTACCAGTACGCTCAAGTAGGAATTCAATGATTATTTAACAGGACAGAAAGTATCTCTCTCAAACAATAGTGAAGGTCAAGAAGCCTTCTCATTAAAATCAGAAATCAGGGGCTGCTGGGTGGCTCGGCTGGTTGAATGTCTGAATCTTGATTCTGGTTCAGGCCATGATCTCGTGGTTTCTGAGTTTGAGGCCCGCATCTGGCTCTGTGCTGACCACGAGCGGCCTGCTTGGGATTCCTTGTCTCCTGTCTCCCTCTCTCTTTGCCCTCCCCGCCCCCCCCAACCCAACCTGTTCACCCTCTCTCTCAAAATAAATAAATATTTTAAAAATAAATAAAATCAGAAATCAAACAGGAACTCTAATATTGCCACCATCATCCAACATTGCTCTAGAAGCTCTAACCAATGTAGTCAGACACAAAAGAGAAACAGTAAGTAAAGGCAGTGGAAAAAAGACTTGAAAGTAATATTAGATAATAAAACTGTTCCAAAAGAATCAATTGAAAAGTATTAGAACCAAGAGCAAGTTGAATAAGGCACTCTGTTATCAATCAATATAAAACTCAAGAGTCACTCAGAATGTAAACTATACAATATAGTTGCAGTTATATTCACAATAGCAACAAAGCGTCTGGGAATAAATGTAACGAAAAGTTTCAAAGAAAACAGAACAAAATACCTGAAAAAAATGGCAAGATCACACTATAAACTTTGGTAGAAAGGCTTACTATCCTAAAATTGAATATTTCTTATCGTTGGCTATATAACTTTCATATAATTCCGGTAAAAAATCGTATTAGGTTTCTGAAATTGAAAATATCTTGAATGGAAAATGCAGTTGACTGGTGGCAAAAATTTTTTTTTTTAAAGTAAAAATATTCAATTAAAAGCAACAGTAACTAAAGCAGTATTGAACCACTACATTAGTAAGGCAGATCAATGAAACCCCGGGAAGCCAAAACCCATATCCAGACACACATAAAAGGTTGAGTATATAACAAATAGAGAAACATCAATTATTCACTAACGCCATCAGGATAACAGGCTAACTATTTGGAAAATTAAGTAATACCTTATTTCAAGTTGTAGACAAAAATTAATGGCAAGATTTAAATATAAATAAGCACAGAATCCAAAAAGGTTTTAGAAGAGAATTACTAATAACCCGGAAAGGCAGGAACACATCAGAAAAGATGAACTGATTTAACTTCAAAATTTAAATTTGGATGTCAAAATATAAAGGCCATGAAAAACCACATGCAAACCAGGGGAAAAAAATTTGTAACAAGTTGGCCTTAAAGTGGATACATTCTAATGTAGAATTTTTATAGAATTTATTTAATTTCAATGTTTAAAATATGAATACTTTTAATAGGAAAATTGGCAAAAAAGCAGGATACCACTTGTCACCTATAAATTTGGGAAATGTGTATAAAAATAACACCCAGTGATGTCAGAAATGCTGACAAACAGTATTCTCCATTCATTTTCGGTGGGAGTTTAAAGACTGGAAAAAAATTATAGCAAAATATTATCAATAGTTCTTTCTAAATAATTAGATTATCAAGGATTTCTTTATTTTTTAAAAAAATTTGCTTATCCCTGTCATCCACAATAAACATAGCACTTTGTCATGTCATTTCTAAAAAAAAAAAACAAATTAAAATAAACAGTGAATCCAATTCATTTCTCAAATTTATTTTTTCCTAAATTCAGCTTATTAGTCACTGCCCTCCTCAACACATCCCTGCTGCTTCCAAATCAGTGGTTTGGAAAACAAGCTTATAACTTCATATATGTACATGCATGTGTGTGTGCATGCTGTATATACATATATGTGCATGTGTGTGTGTTGTGTATACATGTGTGTATGTGTGTGCATGTGTATATATGCATGTGTGTATGTGTGCCTGTGTATACACATGTGTAGGCATGTACATACATGTATGTGTATACATATATACATGTATGTGTATATATACACATGTGTATATATGTACGTGTCTGTGTATGGGTGTATACACATATGTATGTGTATACATGTTTGTGCATATGTGCATGTGTTCACATATATGTACACAAACATCTGTGCATGTGTGTGTTGTGTGTATGTATGCATATATATTGTGTATATGTGTATGCATGTGTGTATACATGTGTGTATGTATATACATGTGTATGGGTGTATGTATGTGTGTATATATGTATGTGTTCTGTGTATATATGTATATGTGTGCATATACCTGTATGTATGTGTGTTGTGTGTATGTGTATATGTCTTTATACATGTGTGTATGTATGTGTATACATGTGCGGGTATACATATGTATCTGTGTGCATGCATGTATGTTTATGTATGTTGCGTGTATATGTATTTGTGTGTGCATATATTTATGTGTGCGTGTATGTGTGTATGTGTGTATGTACATGTGTCTATATATGTATTATGTGGTGTGTATGTATGTGTGTGTATGTATGTGTATATATGTTTGTATGTGTGTATATATATGAATGTATGTGTGTATATATACATGTATGTGTGTATATTTGTATGTGTGTATATATGTATGTATGTGTATACATATCCATGTGTGTTTATATATGCATGTATGTATGTGTGTACGTCTGTGGTATGTATATACATATATGTGTGTATGCATAAATATACAAATGTATTCATTATATATATATACATATCCATACACACATACACACACACACACACAAAATACCAAATACATTGTGAATACACACACAGAAAAGAAATTTCCTTATATGAACAGGATCATGAAATAGAAAGATCAGACGTAGGCAGCACACAAAACACTTAACAATATTGACCTATCACAAATCTATTCTAAATGAATTTTTCAAAGCTCTCATAAAGCAACAGGATTCAGTTATGCGATTATCATTTTAAGAAATGAGGCCCTGGAACTTCTTTGCTGGACTTTAGTTGATCCAGCAGTTTTGAGAACAGTGGGGAATAATAAAACACCAAAAGCATAAGCAACAAAAGAAAAGACAGATAAATCGGGCTTCATTAAAATCAAAAATTTCTGTGCCTCAAAGGACACATATGAAGAAAGTAACAAAACCACCCACAGAATGGGAGAAAATATTTGCAAATTATATATCTGAAAAGGGGCAAATATCCAGAATATATAAAGAACTCCTAGCAGCGCCTGGCTGGCTCCGTTGGTACAGCGTGTGACCCTTGATCTTGGGGTTGCGAGTTCAAGCCCTACGTTGGGGGTAGAGATTACTTAAAGAGAATATATTTATTTTTTTTTCAACGTTTATTTATTTTTGGGACAGAGAGAGACAGAGCATGAACGGGGGAGGGGCAGAGACAGAGGGAGACACAGAATCGGAAACAGGCTCCAGACTCCGAGCCATCAGCCCAGAGCCCAACGCGGGGCTCGAACTCACGGACCGCGAGATCGTGACCTGGCTGAAGTCGGACGCTTAACCGACTGCGCCACCCAGGCGCCCCTAAAGAGAATATATTAAAAAAAAAAAAAAAAAAAAAGGAACTCCTACAACAAAAAGACAAACAACTCAATCTTTTAAAAGTGCCAAAGAATTTGAACAGACATTTTTCCAAAGAAGGTATGCAAATGAACAAGCACATGAAAAGCTGCTCAAGTTGTTAGTCATTAGAGGGAAATGCAAATCAAAACCACAATGAGATACCCCCTCACACCCACCAGGATGGCTAGAATTTAAAAAAAGGGTGGAGGGAAATAACCAGTGTTGTGGAGGATGTGCGGAACAAAATTGGAACCCTGGTACGTTGTTGCTGGGAATGTAAAGTGGTAGTAAAATTGTGGCAGGCAGTTTGGCAGCCCCTCAGAAAGCGGAACATAAAATTACCACATGATCTAGTAATTCCACTCGGAGGTATAGACCTAAAAGAACTAAAAACATATGTGTAAACAAAAACTTGTGGAAGAATGGCAAGAGCGGTATTATACGTAAAAGCCAAAAAGTGGAAGGGCGCCCGGTGGCTCAGTCAGTGGAGCATGCGACTCTTGATCTCGGGGTCGTGAGTTCAAGTCCCATGTCGGGCACAGAGCTTCCTTTAAAAAAAAAAATTATTCAAAAGCCAGAAAGTGGAAACCACCCAAATGTCTCTACACTGGTGTATGGACAAATGCGATACCCACCCAAACAACGGAATACTGATTGTTCAGTGACGAAAAGGAACCAGGGACTGACACACCACGGGCTAGATGAACCTCGAGAATGTGACACTAAGTGAAAAAAGCCAGACGCCAAAAGGCCACATGTTGTATGATTCCATGTATGCAAAATGTCCAGAACCGGCAATTCCATGGAGACCGAAAGTAGATTTGTGGTCGCTCTAGGCTGGGGTGAGAGGGTAATGACAAGTGACTGCTTAATGGATATGGGGTTTCCTTTCGGACCGAGAAAATGTTCTGGAATCAGACAGTGGCACAGTATCGTGAATGTACTAGAAGTCATTGAATTGTAGACTGAAACGGTTTAAATGAGAATTTTATGTTATATGAATTTTACCTCAATCTTGAAAAAAACAGGAAAGAAGGAAGGAAGGAAGGTTGGGAGGGATGGAGAGAGAGAGGAGGAGGGAGGGAGGGAGGAAGAAAGAAAGGCAGAAAGAAAGAGCAGAAGGAAGAACAAACAGCCAGGGACAGCGCAGCTTTCAGAACCTACAGTGGAAATGAGAGGGGAGCCTTGGAGATTAAGGCCCCGCCTGATGACAGCTCAGGTTAGGTGACTGGGCAAGCGGCAACAGGGACAGGACCGCAAGCTGGGCTTCCTGGCTCCTAGTTCCAAGGTCTTTCCACCAGAGAGCCGCCTGGAACTCAGAGACCAGGCAAGCTGTCTATGTATGTCTCAAAAAAAAAAAACCCAAGCCACCTTCAAAGCCAGGCGGTTGGTTCCCTTTCAAGGCACTATTTGTGTGCAGCTCGTGGCCTATGCCACCAGCCTTTGCCACAGGCTGCAGCCCACCGAACTCAAGTACCCATCAGCCCACCTGCCAATGCTTCTGTTGATGGTCCCCTCATTATTTGCTTGTGGTTCATGATTTACATCAAGTGGAAAAATCATCACGTTGCTCTAATCTTAGCAAAGCATGTCATTTTCACTGTCAGAGTTGGCCTGTGTCCCCATGATATTTGAAGACATTTCTTGTGTTTAAAAAAAAAAAAAAAATGATGGACGGGACAGCAGCAGTTTGGGACACATTCATGAAGCCAGATCAACAGTCCTTTTTATAAAGGGCCTGAAAGAGTACACTGAAACACAGAAAACAAGCAAAAAGGTAAGCGCTGAGAACTATTTTGTAATAATTCTTTGGAGATAAAATAAGTTAAAGAATAATTATAGAGAAAGCAATTCATGGAGCGCCCGGATGGCTCAGTCGGTTAAGCATCTGACTCTTGGTTTCTGCTCAGGTCATGATCTCACGGTTCGGGAGTTCAAGCCCCGCGTCAGGCTTCTCGCTGACAGTGTGGGGCCTGCTTGGGATTCTCTCTCTCCCTCTCTCTCTCTGCCCCTCCCTCCCTCTCTCAATAAATAAATAAATAAGTAAACAAACACTAAAACAACAACAAAAAAAACAAAGGCTATTTAGTCACATAGACCTGATTCAAACCCTGCCTCTGGCTTGGTTAGGTAGCTAGCTGCTTTGCAAGTTTCTTTCACCTTCAGGCATTTCTTTTGCAAATTAAGGGTAACTGTAGTGCCTCCTTAGTTACCTTAGGATTAATAAGATTGCGCACATCAAACATTTGGCACAGGGCCTACCCCATAGAACATATTAAGTGTAAAGGGATATGAAATATTTTGCCTGCAAAATTTAAACGCACCTTTAAGCTCACTCTCTCTTGCAGTGGAGTGAAATCACAGAATGGTGTGTTGCGAGAAGTATGGGACTGAGTCAGGAAACCTTGGTTCAGGTCCTAGGTCAAGCCCTTGGGATTGGTCAGTAAACATCACTAAATCTCAGTGTCCTTATTTACAGAAAAGGAAAATGCTCATATCAGAACGTGTTGAGGCAAGTGTTAAAATAATACGCATTCTACACATTCTAAAATATAAGATCTAGAAAGTAAATGTACATTCTGGAATTACGCAACGCTACCGAAATAACAAGGTTTTACTGGTACAGGACTGCGGTGGGACTGGGCAGTGACAGGTCTCCATCCTAATCCTGAAAACACCACCTGAATTCCGTGGGGTGAAGCACAATTTCTCTGGGCATCGCTTTCTCCACTGCTAGAACAAGGCGATTGCGCTAAGTCTCTCTCAAGCTCTGACATTCACTGGCAGTATACATTCAAATCCACGGTCAATTCTTTTAAATTTTTAAATGTTTATTTATTTTGAGAGACAGAGAGAGACAGGGCGCGAGTGGGGGAGGGGCAGAGAGAGAGAGGGAGACACAGAATCCAAAGCAGGCTCCAGGCTCCGAGCTGTCAGCACAGAGCCCAACATGGGGCTCGAACTCACCAACCTCGAGATCATAACCTGAACTGAAGTCAGAGGCTCAACCGACTGAGCCACCCAGGCGCCCCCCTCTCCATGATCAGTTCTGACGCTCCCTTCTTCTCAAGGAAGAAGAGAGGAACACTAGCACCAAAGGACCCACAAGAATAACTGGCCCATCTTTACCAAGGGTAGGAAAATGCCCAGCCCATTCCTGATTTCCATGGCCCGTGAGTTTGTGAACCATGCGACATTCAACCAGATGTTGTCACTGGAGGTTCGATGGCAGCAATTTCCCTCTCTACCCTTGAGCTACAAGGGAGACGTATGGTAGAGGCTGTTTAGCTGGTGGGAGTTTTCTTTTATTCAGGTCGTGGACCCCACACTGGACACACAATGAAAGGGAATATCAAATACATCATCTTCAATATAACCTTTCTTGCTTCCTTCCACAATTAATTCACTGCAGATCTATTAATTGAGCAACAAATTTTCAGTCATCAATGACTTATTAAAATTTAACTATAGGAATATTACTCAGCCTTAAAAAAATAAAGACATCCTGGCACGTGGTATAACTTGATTTAACCTTGAGGACATTAAGCTAAGTGAAAGAAGCCAGTCACAAGAAGACAAAACTGTATGATGCCACTTACACGAGGTATCTAGAGTCGCCTAATTGACAGAGACAGAAAGTAAAATGGAGGTTGTCAGGGGCTGGGGGCAGAAGGAATGGGGAGTTATTGTTTAATGGGTGCAGAGTTTCGGTTTTGCAAGATGAAAAGTTCTGTAGACTGGTTGCACAAAACATGAGTGTATTTATACTATTGAATTGTCTATTTAAAAATGATTAAGATAAATTTTATGTTATGTGTATTTCACCACTATTTGACTTTATTTTATTTTATTTTATTTTATTTTATTTTATTTTAAGTAGGCTCCACCCCCACATGTAGCCCAATGCAGGGCTTGAACTCATGACCCTGGAATCAAGACCTGAGCTGAGATCAAGAATCAGACACTTCATCAACTAAGCCACCCAAGCACACCCACAATTATTTTTTTAGTTTAACTAGTTACATGATTAGTTCAATAATCACTTGGCAACTCAAGGGCAACCAATAAGTGTGAATTCTCACCATATCCTTCTCCTCCCCAAGCAGTCCTCTCCCTTTAATGCCAGATGGGTCTTGGGCTTTTGGAATCCTGAACAAATATTCCTATTTGTGTTGCTCTTTTGACACAATGTGACCTCTAAAGTATCAATGAATGCCCTTGTTCTTGGCTTCCAGCCAAATCTTTACCATATATTTGGCTACCTATATGTTCATTTCATTGAACGGGCTAGTCTATTACCAAACAATATCTCTGAGGACAACTTATGTATCAGTCATTCACATAACAGATGGAAGCGTTCATCATTGGGATTTCTCTCTAAGATAAACACAAGGAAGGGATTTTTGAATGAGAGAAAAGAGAGCAAAGGAGAAGAGTGATTTCAGAACCCGTTGGTTGGAGGAAGAAAGATCTAGAATGGGCGTCACCATCAGAATGGGGGAACAACGCATTGAACAATAAGAGGGCAGCAAAAAACAAAAACAAAAACAAAAAAAAACAATAAGAGGGCAGCAGAGGGGCACCCAGGGCTTGAAGCTAATCAACCTGGGGAGAGGAGACAGAGGGACACCCAATGAAAGGGAATATCAGAAACATTTCATAGATGGGAATTTTGTCAAGTTCAGCAGCACTCTTACATAGTTCACACAGTGGCATCTGCCCTGGAGAAATGGAGAATCATTCCCCAGCCACTCTAGTCCACATGGGTTTGCTGCAGAAAGAAGGGCCTGGGAGCTCCTTTGGAAGGGAGGCTCACCATCCAGCAGCCTTGGTTAAACTGTGTCTGAGGTGGAATAGAGGGGATTCTTAAGAGGAAGGGAGGAGACTGAGGGAACCCTGGGCACTGGCGAGGAGGAATTAGACCAATACTGCCCTTCTCTCTCTTCCAAGAGGCTCAGAGTCCTTCATAGGTGCTAATCAATTTAACCTCATTGGAGCCCAACGTGGACCTCCCCAAGGACACAAAGGAAAAGAGAGTAAAGAGGTAGCTTTCCTCACTCGTATTCACTACACAGGCTCCTATCCTTCACCAAGACCTAACATCCCAACCAAAGCCACACCCATTTTTTTCTGGGGCTTACCTGCTAACACCTCTAAATGCAAACACAGACACTCATCTCCTACAAGCCACATGGCATCTGGGCGAGGGCCGTCTGTTCCCTCATTTCCCAAAACCTTGCTAGGGGAACAACAGTCCCCCTAGTGTGACAGGTGGGCAAAGCCACTTCTAACCAACCATACATTAACAATACCTTATAAATGCAGATTCAGGGGAGGAGGGTGGATGCAAGTCAGGGGCCCCAGGGTCCACTCACTCTCCTCCTCTCTGTGTGCCAGGGCTTCAGACAGGAATGCACTGAGATGCTGGCCGTCACGTTGCTCATTAGCTGAACATTAAGTGATGACTACTCGAGTCAATCAAAATCATGGGCCCAACAGTGCTTTTAAAATCACCATTATTACACACACACACACACACACACACACACACACCTTTTCTCTCTTATATAGACATGAAATATTCAACCACTATTAGTACTGATCCTGGTAAGTGCTCTTAATCATGAGTGAAAATAATCCCTTATGTGATAAGGAAAGACTGACTGAAAATTCAGGAGAAGCTGCACACACACAAAAAAAAAAACAAAAAAAACCAAAAAACAGCAACAAGCCAGAATCACCCTCTGTTGCTAAAAACTGGGCAACTAAAGCAAATGTGGGTTTGCAGAGGCCAAAAGTGGCTGGGGTCTTGATTGGGTATGTCCTTCGAATCTCCTCTTCCATGCACACTAGGTTTACAATTTTGAATTTTTACTAAAGTCAGGAAGTGTTTGGTGCACTTGGGTGGCTCAGTCGGTTAAGTGTCCAACTTCGGCTCAGGTCATGATCTCGCCGTTCACAAGTTCGAGCCCCGCTTCGGGCTCTGTGCTGACAGCTCAGAGCCTAGAGCCTGCTTCAGATTCTGTGTCTCCCTCTCTCTGTGCTACACACACACACACACACACACACACACACACACACACACACGCTTGTGCTCTCTCTCTCTCTCTCTCTCTCTCTTAAAAACAAATAAAATCAACATCAAATCAGGGAGTGTTCAAACAAGAAGCTCATAATCAAACATCTAGGGTTCTAAATGGACAAGAAAAGAGATGTGTTATTCAACCCAGTGAAACTTTGCCTTTCAAACGTGAGTTTTAATTCACTGCCATCATTATAAGGATGGCCATTCTCAACCTCTGCCCCCTAATCAGCCATTTTTTTTAAATAATCCCTCCCTTATCTCAAGGCATTTTTCTGCTCCCTTTAGAACATTAGAATTACCAGCACAACTTGTTGAAGATAAGAATACTCACACAACCATGTTTTATGCATTATGATCATGGTTTGGCTCTCATCCAATGTATTCACATGGAAAAGAATTTCACACTCACTCACCTTTCAGCATAACTTACATTATTCGAAACTTTTGCTTCAGTTGTCTGATCACTGGGATTCAAGTGAGTTATTTGGATTAAGTGCTTCAGGTTGACTCATAGTGAAATATGGATATCAGAGGACAGAGCCGAGGGAGGAGGACTCAAGTAATTAATTGCCCCACCTTTTGAAAATGACAGTAAATGGCTTATCTTTCCTAGAACTGGTACAATAAATGTCAAAAGCTGCAAAATTCTGTGCTAGGTCAGGAAACGTTCTGGCATTATCTCCAACTCTTAATTGTTCTCCATGCGTTCACCGTCAGCACACAACCTGCATATCAAGTAAATGCTTGTGGAATTGCTCAGTGAATATGCATAGACCACTCCCAATGACTCTGAAAGCCCCTTAAGAAGAAATCACCTTGAACTTTTTATAGCTAACATTCTCCCTGCCCCAAAAGGCAAGGCACACAATAGGTATTCAATAATCAATCACTGACTGATTTCTCATCTTCACCAGTGGGCATGGGAGAGAAACAAAAAACAAGTGTTGAAACATTTCACACTGGAATTTATCGCTTGAGAAATTAAGGATGTGGGGGGAAAATGCACAAGTGTGAAGGTCACCCTGATAAAGAAAAAATGTGGTGCGAGGAGACTACAGTACTTAAAATGCACACTGTTCATAATTGCCAGAGATAACGAATATTTTCTATATTTTGCCAAATTGGTCTTCTTTGTTTCTCCATTAACACGTATAGGGGGTCTAATGCATCTTTGGCAATCTATTCAAACTGTTGAGGGATTTTTTTTTCCCTTTTCTTTTCTTTTCACCCTTTGAACATAATCCACTAAGTCTCCATCCCCAAAGCACCTCCCAAATAGCGGCGGGGGTGGGGGATGCGCTCTGGGAAGCCCTTGCTGAGATACTTAGCGGAACTTTGTTCTCCACATGGGCTATTTACGAGCGTCTCGGTTTCCTTGGGTGACTCCACAACCTCCCCCTTTTCACGCGGCGAGCAGGAGTCAGGGCGGTGAGATCCTCCCAGGCGGAGCGCGGAGGCGCTGACCATGGTCCTGGCCTCCGAGCTCAGGACTGGAGCACCGAGGGCGCCGGAGAAGAGACGGTGCGAGAGCGAGCAGGGCGAGGCGGGGAGAGGCTGTCGAAGCCCCCGCCCCTCCCGAACCCCGGGGAGCTTTCGGGCCTGCACGCGAACCCTCCACTGCACGCTCCGAGATGCATCAAAAAAGGGTGGGGCACCCAGCCACAACTGCAATCGGAAGCCGCCCGGAAGGATTTAAGAAGAATGGAATCGGTTCATGCCTCCCTCCCCCCACTACCATGCGCCCCCCAACCCGGGATCGGTTCATATTTTACCCCCGCCCCCCCACCTCCGAGGCCGAGGGAGGCGCGGGCAGCCTTTGTGGGCGCACAGCCGCCCACGGCCGAGCCCGAGCCTCTGGGCACCCTGCACCGAGAAGGGGCAAGTAGGGCGGGGTGCATGTACAGATTCAAGGATGCAATATTCCTGCGAGGCAGGACGGTGGGCACGCTGGGATGCCCGGTTCTCCACCGAGCTGGAAAGGGGGCGAAGGAGGGGCGATCCCCGCGTCTGATCCTGAGTCTCAAACACCCCCCACCCCCCATACCAACCTGGTCGTAGATGTTCTGCAGGGCTTCCTTGCCCGAGGCCCGCCGGATCTCCACCTTCCGGCTCGATTCAACAGATGGCTCCCCGCCGGCGCGCCGGCCCTGCCGGGAGTACGGCGGCTGCGGGTCCGGGCCCAAGTGGGCGACGTCCCGCTGCTGAGCCACCACCTGCCCCGAGCCCCGGCCCACGGACAACGAGTCGAAATCGATGGTCTTGTTCTCGGAGGACCCTTCCACCGGGCAGAACATGCCACAGAATTTCTGCCGGGGCTTAGGGCTGCCTGAGCCCAGGTTTTTAAAAAAGGCAGGGACTTCTTCGTCCTCTGCCGCCTTCCCGGATTGCTTCCTCTCGGCCATGGCGCGGGAGCTCGGGGAGGGTCCGCTCTGTCCGTCCGTCCGTCTGCCGGTCCCTAAGTCGGCCTCTCTCTGTGCACAAACCCCCTGGCTGCTGCCGCGGCTGCCGCTCTCTGCCTGCCGCAAGGTGTACAGAAAGGAAGGAGGGCTGGCGAGCGAGCGAGCGACCCACCCCTCCCGGTCCCTCCCTCTGACCCCGCTTTCTCCCCTCCCTGCCCACGCCCCCCGCCGCAGCTCCGGCTCCAGCGACCAGCAAAGTTGGGTCTGGGAGGGCGGCCGCTGCGGCAGCGGGAGCGGAGAGGCTGCCAGTTCCCGGCAGCGGCGGGAGGAGGGAGGCGCGGGCGGGGCGGGGGCGGGGCGCGGCGCGGCGCAGGGGAGGGGAGGGGAGCCGAGCTCCGGGTAGTGAGGGGAAGGCCCCGCCGCCTAGAGCCCCGCGCTCCGGAAGTGAAGCGGCCAGACCACCCGCTAATGGATGCGGAGCGGAGGGTCGGCTGACCGATCTCTGCGCCAGGGTAAGTATGGGGCAGGGCACGCAGGGGCGAAGGCCGGGGGCGCGGCCTCTGGACTCCACGCCCGTCGCCCCCACCTGCCTGGCCCAGGACCCTCTCCCCCACCGCATTGCAGAGGTGGGCCAGGTGCGAGGGCCCACCCGAGGGAGGACCCCCACCCCTCAGCGAGGGTGTGAGCTAATGGATGGGGCAACAGGGACCAACCGGCTGACGCCTGGACACCCAGGAGGAGGGAAAGGGGCAGCACTGACGATGGGGAAGGGATGGCGCAGACCGTTTGGAGAGGTGGAGGCCTTACGAGGCAGGGGGCACCAAACCTTGTTCACCCACGGGCCTTGTGGTGGGCTGCTGTGGGCAGAGATTGAAACGAGAAGGTTCTCGCTGCGCCCACAGTGGTGGGGGGGCGCTAGCGGGCGGGGAGAAATGCAGAGGGGCGTAGCAAAGGAGAGGGGGGAATAAAGACTTAGGTGTGTGGTCTGGGACTGTAACAAAAAGTGCATTCTGCAAATTCGGGCACCGAACGGCGACTTGAAGTAAGAAAGGGTAGAGACCTGCTATATTGCCCGGAGGTGTCACGTCTCTTAACTGCGCCACTGCGCCAAGACCAAGACCAGAAGAGTCTTGATTTGGTATTGTCTGCCCCGCCTTCCGCGCCAAAAAAAAAAGGGGGGGGGAGCCAGGATTGAATCCCACTCCCCCAAATCCCCAGCCCTTCTGGGCGCCCTGCACGCCCCACCTAGATCCCCCGCCCTCGTTGCGCACTGCGCCACAGCCGCGGGGTTTCCCGGGTTGCCAGACGCCAAGTGCCTGGGACGTAAATTGCGCGCGCGCGAATTCAGTGGTGGAGTAGGAGATGGGGTCCTGTCTGTGGTCATGGCTTGAGTTGTGAGACGCCCCACCGGGAAAGGGTGTGTGGGACTTGGTATGTATGTGAGGCTAAACCATCCACAGCTACTGGGTTGGTGGGCAGATAAGGGGCATTTTGATTTATGCCGGTAACACGGTCTCTGAGAGTCTTTTATTGCTTATTTCTGTCCCCACGTCCCTTCCACGTACCAATCCCTGCCCCTGGTCGATTACAGCCCCGCCCTCTCTTTCCACAGTGGCAAAATCCTGCAGAAATGATGCCCAACCCTTGGCGGCTGGAGACGGAAATCTGGGCATGCTCAATAACTAGGGTGGGTTTGGGCTAGGAGAAGCTGTTTCTACCACAAGACTATCGCTCAGAGCAGGGTGACCAAGGCTGTATCCTCATCATCAGCCCTTGTCCCTGGCAGGCTTCAGTACGGATACCCTCCCCCCAAATCGTGAGGGATACTTTGGTGAATGGAGTTAAATTTGGAGGGCAATCAATCACAGTTTGAAGATGAGCCCATTTTGGCAGGTGGGAAGGTGGCCCCAGCTGAGAACTGGAGACTGAGGGAGGAGAGGAATGTCTGGGGGGGGGGGGGGTAGCTGAGGGAACCAGAGGCGGGCCTTTGGACTTTGCATCAGATGTGCTTCGCATTTGAATGAACTGCTTCCACAAGAATGACATCATTGCCTACCCAGGGCAGACCCATGACTCGTGACCGATTTCCGGAGCAGGAACCAGACTTAGAGAGATTGGGGCGCTTTGACCAAGGTCACTATCTAAATGAGCCAAGAATTACAGCAGAAAAGCTGATTCCTTTTCCAACTTATCCCATCTTTACTTGAGAAAATGCAAGAGTTTTACATTTTTCTCATGTCCGATTATTTCCATTGCAGGTAAAGATTGCCTTTGGAAGAAGAAGCCACCCAAAGGTAGCCTAACCTCAGCATGACCTCTATTATGTAGACCTTGGGATGTGTCTTCCTGCCTTTTTACATCTCATGTTTCCTCTCAACATTAAAACAGGAGGAAGGTTACCCCCATATCTTAGAAGGGAAGGGGTGGCACGGAGAAACCCCTGGGCTCCGATCCCTGGGGCTGCTGGCTGAGAGCGGAATCCAGGGTTTGTGCTCCTGCCCCTTTGGCACCTTCCAGAAGGTCTTAGAAAACGTGCCTGCAGCAGGAGCAGTTGACATTAAAGCTGTAGGCTGGCATCTGTGGCATATGGACCCCGTTTGGACTGAGGGGGATTCTTCAGGCCGACAGAAGCATATTCGTAGCCCATTAACACACACTCCACGGCAGTAACTGGGAGAGAGCAGGAACTCTTTCGTTTTTACGTCACCCGGTGTCCACCACTCTCCACAGATGTGCTTCCTCTCTTACCTTGTACTCAAATGACTTTCAGGCGTAAATGCTAGGAAGCATTTTTAACATTCACAGAAAAAGAAACACCTCGTTGTGCATTTGCGAGGCCTGCCCAGACCTAACGAAAGAGAATGGATTCATAATTCCAAGCTTAACTTATTTGGTCCTGAGATTTTGTTTTGTTTTGTTTTGTTTTAGACTGCTGGACCTAAATTGGTATACCTATATTATTATGTTATGTTAAAGTGTAGTACTTGTTATATTGTTACACCTATATTAAATTGGCTTTTAATGTTTGAGTGATTTCTAGCTTGATTTTAAATAATTGGATGTTAAATCAAAGGAATGCACCAACTCAATATGGTTTGGTAGATTTAATTAAATTGTAAAGGAGTGTTATGTTTTTAAATCATTTTAACGGCCCTCATCACTGGATATTATCAAGCCATAAATAAATACTATTATTATTTATGTGTAACAGGGGAGCTTGGCTTGGCTGGAGCTAAGAAAGACCCAAACACATCCATTGCGTGGAGCTGGGTGACATCTTCCTTTTCTGGAAGCTGAATAAATAAGCTGGTGACTCTCACAGGACAGTTGGAGCGCCTGAACAGGTATCTGTTCACATCTGATTTCATTTTTCACATGGGGAAAATCTTGAGTCCTGTCCATCCATAACCGGGGCTCAGACGTTAATTGGCATGACTGATGAGCGGAAGGTGGGGGAGCCAGACGTGGGAGGGTCCCCAAGAGAACTCTAAGCAAAGAAGAGGTCTGACAGAGTGGGACACGTGCAAATCCAACGTGGGACGGAACCCCTGGTCTCCCCCCACTTCTGTCCTGAACCAAAGCGCAGTGCTTCCTGGGAAAGAGAGGGCTGTGTGGTAAAACTGACCATTGTTTCACTAGGAGTCCAAGCCTGCTGTGACACTTCTCTCCGGGAGTTCTGGGTGCCAGAGTGGAGGCCTTACCCCGCTAGCTAGCAAAAGGAGAGGTGAGGAGAGGCAGCAGAAACTGGGGGAGTCACAAAAGCAGCTCTTGCAGGTGCCTCGGGCAGTCGGAGAAGGGTCAGTGCCACCGTGTGGCTGCCAGCGTCGGGGAGAGCATCAGCGGCCACCGGACTGCAGAGCCACAGGCAGTGATGCTGTCCTAGCTGAGTTCTTGCCCCTGGGCAAGTAAGGGTGATTGGTCCAGAAGACTTTGGGGCCGCTGTTGGAGTGGCCTGGGACCCATTCCCTGGTGGGGTGCAAGTTCAGGAGCTGAGCCAGGATATTCTGAGTCCTGATAGGCAGTGCCTGTCCACACCAGAAACTAATCGGTACCCACAGAGTTGGAGCAAATACTCGGACGATGGCACTGGCACTGTTAGAGGACTGGTGCAGGATAATGAGCGTGGATGATCAGAAATCGCTGATGGTTCTGGGGATACCAGTGGACTGTGATGAGGCTGAGATTCAAGGGGTTCTCCAGGAGACTTTAAAGTCTCTGGGCAGGTATAGGCTGCTCGGCAAAATATTCAGGAAGCAGGACAATGCCAATGCTGTCTTACTAGAGCTTACGGAGGATACTGATGTCTCGGTGATCCCCAGTGAGGTTCAGGGAAAGGGGGGTGTCTGGAAAGTGATCTTTAAGACCCCTAACCAGGACACTGAATTTCTGGAACGACTGAACCTCTTTCTGGAAAAAGAGGGGCAGACAGTCTCCGGTATGTTCCGAGCCCTCGGGCACGAGGGGTTGTCTCCAGCCACGGTGCCCTGCGTGTCCCCAGAGTTACTGGCTCACGTGTTGGGACAGGCGATAGCTCATGCCCCTCAGCCCCTGCTACCCATGAGATACCGGAAGCTGAGAGTATTCTCGGGGAGCGCCGTGCCCGCCCCAGAGGAAGAGCCCTTTGAAATCTGGTTGGAACAGGCCACTGAGATCGTCAAAGAGTGGCCGGTAGCAGAGGCAGAAAAGAAAAGGTGGTTGATGGAAAGCCTGCGTGGCCCTGCCCTGGACCTCATGCATATAGTGCAGGCAGACAATGCAGCCATAAGCGTGGAAGAGTGTTTGGAGGCGTTTAAGCAAGTGTTTGGAAGCCTGGAGAGCCGCAGGACCTCCCAGGTGAAATACCTGAAGACGTATCAGGAGGAGGGGGAAAAGGTCTCCGCCTACGTGTTGCGGCTAGAAACCCTGCTCCGGCGCGCCGTGGAGAAACGCGCCATCCCCAGGAATATCGCAGATCAGGTCCGCCTGGAGCAGGTCATGGCCGGGGCCAGCCTCAGCGAAGTCCTTTGGTGCAGGCTGAGAGAACTGAAAGATCAAGGGCCGCCTCCCAGCTTCCTGGAGTTAATAAAGGTAATCCGGGAGGAAGAGGAGGAAGAGGCCTCTTTTGAAAACGAGAATATTGAAGAGCCAGATGAAGGGGATGGCTATGGCCCCTGGGATAACGAGGCAGAGGACTAAAAACCATCTCAGGGCGGGACCCACAGCCAGTGCGCCCCGGGGAGGTTTGCTGTACCCCGCTGAGACCACGTGGCTATTTTTGTCCGAGGCCTGGGCGCCAGGTCTTGATTCTTCTTTCTAAGAAAAAATACCAGAGAGTTTCTTGGGCCCTACGTAGATTATTAATAAAGGACGAAGTTCCAAGTAAGGAATAGGAAGCCTGAAGGAACCCGCGACATTTCCCGTTTCCCAAATAGACCAAAGTCGTGCACCCATACAGCGGAAGAAAGAAGTGATGCAGGAAAAGAACACCTTTTGTAATCTGTTTAACCTCTAACCCCTTTGACTCCTCGGCTATGTTCTTTCCTCAAATCAGCACATCCCCTCTGAGTAGCCAGCGGTGTGAGGCACTCTTCACGGAGGTGAGAATCGTAACCCCACAAGCCTGGGCCATGCTCTCGGAGCGAGCTCACCGGCTCACCGAGGACATGGCCTCGGCATGTGAGACGCTAGATAATCCCGGGTGTCAGTCACGACACCTGTGGAAGTGCCACTACCAAATGAATACGGCCACCCCCACTGCTATGTGTCTTTCTTTCTTCGCTCGGGAAGCACTCCTCCACTTCTCTGCTGCGTGTCGGATGGCCGATTCCAGGCACTGTGTTAGGCCCTCGAGACACAGACGACTCAGCCCAATCCCTGCCTTCAAGAGAGAGAGCTATGGTGTGAGAGAAGCACCTTCGAGAAAGGGCAAACGCTACAGGAAGGCTGCCTGCGAGGGAGGGTGTGCAGGCCGCATTTGGATTCAGCGAGCAGACCATTCTGGTTAGAAAAGATTTTTAGGGGCGACCAAAGGGAAAGAAGAGAGGAAAGGAGCCTGTATTTATTGAGGGTCTACTATGTGCCAGCTGGTTTACACACATCTCATTTAACGTGCCCGGGAACCCCAATACGGTATAATTTTGCTCTTTCTGAAAGAGAAAGAAAATGAAGCTCAGATGAGTCGAGTGGGGTTCTCGGGATCGAAACGCTAAGCAGTGGCAGAGCCGAGCCACAAGTCTGGAACTCTCTGCCTCTTGCTAACCCTCTGTCCGCTGTGATGGTGGCTTTCAAATTGTGCTCTACGGTTCTGCAGAGATTTTTCAGCCTGTCCACCTTTAACATGTACTTTAAACTCTCCCGAGCTCTACTAGAAAACAGGTAGACTCAAGTGTGTTGATACCCAAATGTTCACACACTGGCACCCAGCCACAGGCTCACTTCTGTTTCCAGATGGACTCATTTTGTGCAGACCATGGAAGTAAGGTCCCCTTGTGACATCTGAGCACATAGCTGGACTTCTCGTAAGCGTTCATAGATTAAGGAAGTGATGGCATCTCACAGGTGTTTAAGTCACGTCCATGCATGTCCAGTGACGTAGTGTGCCCCAGTAGAGCATAAATGAGCACCATTCCGTTAAATGCTAGTTGATCTCGGGGCGCCTGGATGGCTCAGTCGGTTGGGCGTCCGACTTCGGCTCAGGTCACGATCTCGCGGTCCGTGAGTTCGAGCCCCGCGTCGGGCTCTGTGCTGACAGCTCAGAGCCTGGAGCCTGTTTTGGATTCTGTGTCTCCCTCTCTTTGACCCTCCCCGTTCATGCTCTGTCTCTGTCAGTCTCAAAAATAAATAAACATTAAAAAAAAAAATGCTAGTTGATCTCTAGCGTCACGATAGTTTTTTGTATACAAAGAACAATTGCTCACCTTCTCTGAACATCAGTTTCCTCATCAGGAAAATGGGAAAATAATAGAATAGGGTTGTCGTTAGGCTCAGATGACATAATGCCTTTGAATCACTTAGCATGATGTCTGGAACACAGAAAGCCTTTAATGCGTTAAGACCCATGATTTTCATGATACTTCCTGTCTGTTCATTGCATGCTGTCTTTATTCTAAGAGTTGTGCCGTAACAAGTAAGTACGGAATCTGTCAGTCAGTTGTGACAACATTGCATTAGGAACCATTTTAGCTACGTTTGAGTGCTTGTTGTCTGTTATCTTTGTGATAAGTATTCCAGCCATTGTTAAAGACTATTGTTAGTGATTTGACTTTGAAACAATAAATTATTCTTTCTGATTTGTGGCTAACTTTAACTGAAGAATATCCTGAGATTGTAAGAAAAGCATTTTTTTTAAAGTTACCATTGGTGATCATTTTGTCCTAAGTTATAATTTTTTTTAATACTGCTCACCAAAGTGATAACATTTGTCATCCAGTACACCCTGATTTCATGGTTTCTTGTAGTCATAAAAATCGCCTCATTGTTCTCAATTATTGACAATATACAAAGTAAAATGTTATAAATGTGAGGTTATAAAATAAATACATGCTAATAAAATTCTGAGGTTTTTTTGTTTCCTGTATTATGATTCTGTGTTAGCTATGACTTGAAGAAGGAGTTTCGTTAGTTAAAAAAAATATATGATAGGTAAGGTTAGAAAATCAAACCAACGCCAAAAGGTCTTGAACCCTTCTAGATAGGAAAACCTGAGAGCAGAGTGCTGGGATAAGAATACTTCAGCTTTGTCTCCAGGGATGAGAGAGAGCCCAGTCTACCCATCATCAATTTCCCTTTTAAAATACATAGAAACAACAGATGGAGGCCAGTCCCCTCGGAGACCTCCAACTCATTTGCTCAGGCAAGTAACTCCACAGAAGAACAAAACGACCTAGTGGGGAAATGTTGCGTGTCTGGGATGTAGCCAGTTTCCAGCTTGTAGGTGTGTAGGAGGAAAATTCCTCTTGCCATTGACTTTCTTGGAATTGTTTCTTTTCCTCTTTTCTACAGTGCAATGGGGAGGATTCCTCATTGGGCTGTACGCAGTGCAGATCGGCCTATTACACGATGAGTGTCCTGAGGGGTGTCCGACACCCTCTCCCCATCACCAGAGCAAAAACCTCTTAAAAAATTGGTCTTGCCTTATACTTACTATGTCTGTCTCCAGTTCTGACCCTTGGAGACTGAAGCCTCCAAGATTACATAGTCCCCTGCTGAAGGTAACTTTTCACCAGGGCCATTGGCTTCCTCAAGGCCTTAGTATTATCTGACATCCCCATCTATACCAGCCAGTCCTGCCAAGCCTTTCATGCTGTTGTCATCCACTGTCTACCCAGATGCTACCCCAGATGATTTTCGGTGCCCTTCCTGTCCATGCTCCCAGTGCTGATCATTAAAGTCTTCCACCATGCCTTCTTGATCCTCCATGATGTCCTAGACGAACTAGCCTGTATCATCGGAGTCCTTGCAAAATACCTCAGCACCATATTCGTTAATTGGATTCTGGTCTTCCTGGTAGCCTGCTGTCCTCAAGTCTCTTGAGTGGAAGCTGCTCAGTCTCCCATCTCAGGAAAGATTGGAGATTGCTAGTGGCATTTAGTTCACCATCATCACCTCCTCACCTGCAAACGCTTTCCTGGCCTAAGCTGACCCCCTCTCACCTCCCCGTGGGGCAGTCCTGACAAGCCTGGACAAAGTGTTGGCAAAGCAACACTGCGAGGAGCCTATTGAGGATGGCACCTGGCCAGATGTTATCTATAGTAACAAAAAGTAGGAAGGAAAAGATAATGACTATAAGCCATTATCTAAGGGAGTCTTACAAGTCGAGCCTGGAAAAGCAAAGATGGTTGGAAGCCAGAGTTTGAAAGAGTGGAACCTGAAATGAAGCATAGAGGTGAAGGAAGAGTGTCTGAGACAGAATTGTCAAATGCACTCAGAATTCGTGCTTTGTTGACCACCAGCATAATCTTTGCACGGTCTAAAGATTCATGATCAGAGCAGAAGACCTCTCCCTCATCCCTTTTCTTTCAGGGTGGGCCAAGGGCTCCTTGAGCTTGCTCAGAGAAGACTTATACTCATTGAGAACTCCTCTCGGGGTGCAAGATGGTGTCCATAGATGGGCTTCTCAGAAGCTAGCCTCCCCACTGTAGCAGGCTCTGGAGCTGTCCCTGGTCCTGACCTGCATTACACAACCTGCTGTGCCCGAGTGGTCCTTGACATTGCGGATGAACATAAAAACTAGAGTAACTCCAGAAGTGGATGCCAAAATCAATTCAATCGTAAGAAAAAATGGTGTAGGATTTCAATCTATTTTTCAAGACACCAGCTGGAGCTGCCCGTTAATTGTCTGGGGTGCTTTAAGCAGCAGCTGAGACTTTGTCCCCATCTGCCCCACCCCCACCCACTCTTGAAGGGAAAGGTTACCAAAAGGAGGCACAACCCAGATGATGTGGTGGTGCTGAGGCTAAGAGCCTAGGAGAAAGTCCCCAGAGAATGCGGGGAAGGCTCACTTCCATCCCATCTTGTCCCAGACCTGCCCCTGCTCTGCACAGCCTAAAGGCAGTCTCATTGAAGGCCTTCCCTGGATTCTTGGTACAACAGTTTTCCCAACTAACTCAGTTACTAACAGAGCTTTCTTGAAATAATAAGCACTCATCACAAAAGCAAATTTCTAGGATGCCTGGGTGGCTCAGTCAGTTGAGCGTCCAACTTCAGCTCAGGTCATGATGTCACCATTCACAAGTTTGAGCCCCGCGTCGGGCTCTGTGCTGACAGCTCAGCCTGCTTCAGATTCTGGGCCTCCCTTTCTCTCTGCCCCTCCTCCACTCACACTCTGTCTCTCAAAAATGAATAAACATTAACAAATTTTCAAAAATAAACTTCCTTTTTTCCAGCTTTATTGTGGTATAATTTTCAAGTACAAATTGTGTATATTTAAGGAGTGAAATGTGATGTTTTGATGTATCTATAAATTGTGAAATGATCTCCACAATCAAACTAATTAACACAGTCATCACCTCACGTGATTACCATGTGTGTGCTTGAGCAGGCACGTGAGAACACTTAAGATCTATTCTCTTAGCAAATGTCAGGTACACAGTATAGTGTCATAATGTTGCACATGAGATGTATAGTCATCACGCTGCACATGAGATCTCCAGAACTTACGCATCCTATATAAGTGCAAGTTTGTACCCTTTGACCAACGTGTTCCCATTTCTCTCGCCGCCCAGCCCCTGGTAACAGCCATTCTACTCTCTGCTTTCATGAGTTCTACTTTCGTAGACCCCGTATGTAAGTGAGATAATGAAGTATTTGTCTTTCTATATCTGGCTGATTTCATTTAGCATAATGTCCTCCAGGCTCACAAATGGCAGGATTTGCTTCTACAAAAGTAAACTCTATACTATAAGTTAACAAAAGCAAAGTAGTGGAAACCAGGTGGGGGAATAAAGACCATTGAGTTCTGCTAACTAGCCGTCACATTGCATTCCCTGGTGAAATCCCATACAAGGGATGGCAAGCCTCTGTTGACACTTGTTGAGCTTGGGAACCCTGCTATCCCAAATAGTAGCTAATGTGGGAAACAAAGGCAGAAGGAAACGGCAGATAAAATTAAATTTCCTTATAACCTGCAGCCCATTGACAAATACTTGAGGCAGGCAGAGCAAGATGTTTCTCCAGCAACTCCCTACTATCTTAATGCTAATGCTTTGCTAGGGGGAGAAACAACCATAGCCTGACCATAACTAGGCCTCCACTATCCTGGAGTCTTCTTTAGCATATGAAAGTCTCATTGGAAACTTCCCCTGGACTTTATCTCCCCCGACTCCATAGTATATAACCAGTCTCTCCTCAGGGTCCCCAGGCAGCTCTTCCTTGCCCACGGGTCCTGTCCCTGTGCTTTAATAAAATCACCTTTTGCACCAAAGACGTCTTCAAGAATTCACCTTTTGCACCAAAGATGTCTTCAAGAATTCTTTCCTGGTCGTTGGCTCTGGCCCCCACAAACCCCACTGTCACCCACAAACGTCATCAGTAGCTAGTAGACATTTTAAAGGTCCTAAATAGACAGGAGCCCAAGACAACAGTAAATGTCCACGACTAGGCGTGCTGCCATCTTGGGGAAAACATCTACCAATCCAGAATTGCCAATTACTGATTCAAACTACAGGGCCTGAAACTAAGGTAGTAATCCTTTGGACTCCCAAGTCTTGTTACTGGCCTGGGTTTATGACCTACCAGTGGCAATGTGGGGTGAGGACCAGGCATTAGAGGTCCCACAGGCCATATTCAGGCCCTTGAGTGGGCTTTTATAGATCACCTAATGGGCAAAGCCATGGAATCCCCACTTCCCCACAGGGACTGCTAGATTTTGTCAGTAGCTAAACTGCCTGGGAGATATTCCTCCTTCACCAGGGCCCATTCAAAAGGTCTTTGATGCTTCAGAATGCACAACAGCATGGCTATGAAATGCTTTCAATCGGTAACCAGAATATTTTTGGCTCAGCTTAGGAATCCATCCAAGTTGTAGTGAAGCTTTGGGCACATTGGGCTGGGCACATAAACCTGCTCTGTTACCAGGAAGTCTATGGTGTGCCAGGAGTGGACAGGTTGGCCTGAACTGGGTTTCTGCTTATGAAGTAGACAAACACCGTCATCAGCCCAAGGATTGGAACTGATGATGTACATTGAGGAATAAGAAGAAGTGGAGAAGAGGTCATGTATGCCTCCTACCCACCCACCCCTACTCCTGACACTTCCAGTCTATGTCAGAAACAAAGGAGAGGGCAACAGAAATTAAAATTTAAGGAGTAGAACAAAACATAAGAGAACAGACAACCCAGACAGAATAAGTGTAAGAAAATCATGCATAGATACATCATAGTCAAACTGCTGTAACCAAAAATAAATTGCTCTAAACCAAGAAAATCTTGAGAGCAGCCAGGGAAACTAAGATATTACATACAAAAGGATAACCATAGGAATTCTGCTGATTTCTCATGAGAAAATATACAGACCAGAAGACATGGCAATAACAGCTTTAAACCACTGGATAAAGATTTTTTTGTTGTGTCAGGTTTAGTAAAAATTTGCCTCTAAAATCATCCCAATCCAGGGGCGCCTAGGTGGCTCAGTCGGTTGAGCGTCCGACTTTGGCTCAGGTCATGATCTCACAGTTCGTGGATTCGAGCCCCGCGTCGGGTTCTGTGCTGACAGCTCGGAGCCTGGAGCCTGCTTCAGATTCTGTGTCTCCCTCTCTCTCTGCTCCTCCCCTGCTCACACTCTGTCTCTCTCTCAAAAATAAATAAAGATTTAAAAGTTTTTTTTTTTAAAGTAGGCTCCATACCCAACGTGGGGCTTGAACTCATGACCCTGAGATTAAGTCATGTGCTCTACCAACTGAGTCAGTCAGGCACCCCTAAGGAAAGTTTTTTGTTTGTTTGTTTTTTGTTTGTTTGTTTTATTTGAGAGAGAGAGAGTGGGGCAGAGGGGCAGAGGGAGAGAGAGAATCTTAAGCAGACTCCATGCTCGGCACAGAGCCCGATGTGGGGCTCCATACTACGACCCTGGGATCATGACTTGAGCTGAAATCAAGAGTTAGATGCCCAACTGACTGAGCCACACAGGTGACTCTCTAAGGAAAGGTTTTAATGATGAATTCAAATCATTCTAATTTTCTATTTTTTATTGAGCTGATTCTGGTAATTTTAAGATTTGTGCATTTCACCTAAGTGATCAAATTTAGTGTCATAATAAATGTATTGTTCATAATATTCCCTTCGTATCGTTTTCAAGATTGTAGGAGCCCTAGTATTCCCCACTTGCATTCCTGATATTTTGCATCTACTCTTTTCCCCTTGATCACTCTAGAGACTTGTCAGTGTTACTGATCATTTTAACGACACAACTTTTGGTTTTATTGATTTCTCTATTTGCTAATTTTCTATCTCATTGATTTATTTCTGCTTTTACCTTAATTATTTTCTGTCTCCTTACTTTGCGCTTAATTTCTTTTTCTAGCTTCTTAAGGTGAAATATAAGCATTGAAAGCTATAAGTGTCCCTTTATAAACTGTGCATTCCACACATTTTTATATGTTTTCATTAGTAGTCATTTCAAAATATTTCCTAATTTCTCTTGTGATTTCTTCTTTGACTTGTGAATTATTTAACAATGTGTTGTCTGATTTCCAATATTTGGGGTTTTTCAATCATCTTTCCATTACTGATTTCTAAGTTAATCTCTAATTTAATTCTCATGATCTAACATATGGTCTATTGTGAATGTACAATGTGCCCATGAAAACAATGTGGGCTCCACTATTGAACGTTGTAAGTTTTTTTAACCTTCAAAATAAAACTTCCAGTTATTTTTACCAACAAACATGGGTTTATTCAAGAATAGCTGAGAATTACGATCCAGAACAAGCAAGCTATGGCTAAACCAAAAGGAAGTCCCAGAGAACAAAGGAAAGAAATGCTCTTTTATAGAGGTAGAGGGGAGTTGGGAGGGACTGTTATAAACTAAAAGTCCTTTGGAGTAAACTGGGAGTTCAAAGTATAGCCATTTTTCATTGGCTGAGCTGTGACTCTCTCTAATTGGCTGGGCTGTTGCCAGGGTAGGAAAAAAATCTTTCTTCTGCTGCTAAAATAGTACTATTGACTTACAACATCTGTCTCCTCCTCTTGGATTTACTGGGCATAAGTAAATAAGTGCTGGGCATGAAAGCTCCCCCTGTTAGCCTCCTGGTGCCATTCTAAATGAGTTTTCTTTTTATTAATTTTCACAGTTTTAATTAAGTCAAGTTGGCTGAAAAGGTTGACAATTTTTCTATTTCCTTACTCATTTTCTGTCTACATGTTTTATGAATTACTGAGAGAGGAGTATTACAATTTCCAATCATAATTGTAGATTTGTCTGTTTCTCTCATTTAGTTCTTCCAATTTTTGCTTCTTTTTTTATCTCTTTTGCATATGGATATCCAATTGTTCCAGCACCATTTGTTAAAAAGACTATAATTTCTCTACTAAATTGCCTTTAAACCATTGTCAAAAATCAGTTGACCATATATATAGGTGCCTGATTCTGGATTCTATTGTATCCTATCGATCTTTTTGTCTATCTTGGCACCAAAACCCACTGTCCTTTTTCCTGTAACAATATATGTGGGGCACCTGGGTGGCTCAGTGGGTTAAGCGTCCTACTTCAGGTCAGGTCCTGATCTCACGGTTCATGGGTTCGAGCCCCATGTCAGGTATCTGTGCTGACAGCTCAGAGTCTGGAGTTTGCTTCAGATTCTGTGTCTCCTTCTCTCTCTGCCTCTCTCTCACTCACACTCTGTCTCTGTCTCACTCAAAAATAAATAAACACTAAAAAATTTAAAAAACAACAGCAATACAATGTCTTGAAATCGAGTAGTGTGAAGTTTCCAACTTTGTTCTTCTTTTTCTAAGTTGTTTTAGCTATTCGTGGTCCTTTGCATTTCCATGTGAATTTTAAAACAAGCTTTTCAATCTCTAGCAAAAAAGCCGTCTGAAATTCTGTTTGGATTGCCTTTAATCTATACATCAATTTGGCGATAATTGAAATCATAATAGTTAACCTTCTGATCAATTAATATGGTAAAGCTCTTCATTTGCTAGGTCATATTTAATTTTTATAGCAATGTTTTGTAGTTTTGAGATGTCTTATGTAGAGTTTGTCAAATATATTCCTAAGTATTTCAGTTTTTAATGCTATTGTAATTCATATTGTCTTTCAATTTGTTTGTTGCTAGCACATAGAAACACAATTAATTTTTATATATTGATCTGTGTCCTGCAACCTTGCTGAACTCACTTATCAGCTGTAGTAGCTTTCTTAAAGATTTCATGGGATTTTTTTACAGAAAAGATCATGTCATTTTAAATTAAAGATTGTTTCACTTCCTTCTTTCCAATCTGGATATCATTTATTTCTTTTTCTTGCCTTATGGCACAGGCTAGAACCTACAGTATCCTACTGAATAGTGGTGGAGAGAACAAACCTTCTTGTCTTGTTCCTGATATTAAGGGGAAAGCGTTCAATCTTTTACCGTTAAGCTTGATATTAGTTGTTGGTTTTTCATAGATACCGACAGTAGGTAGAATGTCTAAAAATGGCTCCCCAAAGATAGATAGTCCTCCTAATCCTTTGAAAAATTGAATATACAAACTGACAATGGTCAGACCATGTATAAAAGTAGAATTCTGACCCACAACTCCTGCAGCAACTAGCCCCAAACAGTCAGCCCTTGGCCAAAAACTGCCAGCTTCCCTAATTATTTCCCACTTCCAGCTTAAGAACAATAAGAGAGGGGCACCTGGGTGGCTCAGTGGGTTAAGCATCTGACTCTTGGTCTCCGCTCAGGTCATGACTTCACAGTTTGTGAGTTCAAACTCCACATAGGGCACGGTGCTGGGATTCTCACTCTCTGCCCCTCGCCCACTCTCTTTCTCTCAAAATAAATAAATAAACTTAAAAAAAAAAAAAGAACAATAACAGAAAGCCAAATGTGCTCCCCTAACATGTCCTGCTTCTATTTAGCCCACTTCCAGTTTTCCTACAGTTTGTCCAACCAGGACATACCCTAAGCCTTCTCTTTTTCCACTACAAAGCCTTCCACCTCCCCAGCCTGACTTTGAGTGTTTGCTAAATGCAAATGATAGTGTCTGCCTCCCTTGCCAGTGCTAAAGAAGTAGCTTTTGTTTGTTCTCATTTGGATAGTCTTCATTTACTCCCATGCCCTGGAACCTGTGAATAGGATAAGATATCCCTCCCACAGTTATGTTATGCTATGTTATGTTATGTTATGTTATGCTATGTGTTATGTGTTGTTATGTTTGTTATGTGTTGTTACATGTTGCTATGTTTGTTATGTGTTGTTATGTGTTGTTGTGTGTTGTTATGTTATATGGCACAGTTGACCTTAAGAGGGAGATTATCTGTGGGCTTATCTAATAATCACAGGAGCCCTTAAAATTAGAGACGTCTATGGGTCAAAGACCTTAACAGACACTTCATCATAGAAGATATACAGATGACAAGCATGTAAAAAAATGTTGCACATCATGTCATCAGGGAAATGAAAATTAAAATGACGAGATTCCATTACACATCCATTAGAATGGCCTAAATCCTATTATTAGGAACACTAATAATAACAAATGCTCAGAAGGATATGGAGCAACAGAAACTCACATTTATTGTTGAGGGCAATGCAAAATGGTGCAGTCTCCTTGGAAGACAGTTTAGCAGTTTCTTACAAAACTAAACATACTCTTAACATATGATCCAGTAATTGCACTCTTTGGTATTTACCCAAAGGAGTTGACAACTTATGTCCACACAAAAACCTGCCCACAGATGTTTATAACAGCTTTATCCATAATTGCTCAAACTTAGAAACTACCAAGATATCCTTCCGTAGGTGAAGGTGTAAATAAACCGTAGTACATCCAGACAATGGAATATTATTCAGTGCTAAAAAGAAACAAGCTCTCCAAACCTTGAAAAAGACATGGAGTAAGTTTTGAATGCATATTACTAAGTGAAAGAAGCCAATTTGGAAAGGCTACTTATTGTATGATTCCAACAATGTGACATTCTTAGATACATAACTATGGAAACCATTTTAAAAAAGACAACAGTATTTGCCTGGGGTTAGGGTGAAGGGGAGGGATAAATCAGCAGAGAACAGAGGACTTTTTTGGGGCAGTGAAAATATTCTGTATGATATTATAATGATGGATACATATCATTTGTTCACACCCACGGAATATACAACACCAAGAGTGAGTATAAGGTAAACAATGGACTAATGATGTGCCAATACAGATTCATCAATTGTAACAAATGTAGGGAATGTAGATAATGGTAGGGGCTGTTGATAGGAGATGCTCTGGTAGGAGATGTTGAAAACGGGAGACGCTGTGCATGTGTGGGGCAGGGAATATATAGGAAATCTCTGTATCCTCCCTTCAATTTTGCTGTGAACCTAAAGCTGCTCTAAAAACAAAAAAAAATCTTTTTAAAAAGTCAGATACCTTTCTGTGGTTGATAGAAAGGGAAGTCAGACAGATCCAAAGTATGAGTGAGAACTTGACACGTGATTGCTGCTTTGAAGATGGAAGGGGCCATTGAGAAGAAATGTGGGCCCTGGGAAGTTGATGGCAGACCCAGGCTACCAGAAACATAAATCTCATACCTATAACCTAAAACTTAAAACTGGGTTCTGCCAACAACCTGAATGAGCTTGAAAGTGAGTAGATTCTTCCTCAGGGCCTCCAGATGAGACCCCTGCCCAGCCAATACTGTGAATGTGAGATTCTGAGCAGAGAATCTATGCCAGCCCGCTCTGACTTCTTCTTTTTTTTTTTAATGTTTATTTTTGAGAGAGAGAGAGAGAGTGAGAGGGCAAGAGAGGGGCAGAGAGAGAGGACAGAAGGTCTGAAGTGGGCTCTGTGCGGACAGCAGTGTGCCCAATGTGGGGCTCGAACTCACGAACGCGAGATCAGGACCTGAGGCAAAGGTGGATGCTTAACTGACAGACCCACCCAGGCGCCCCTCTGACTTCTGATCTACAGAGTGTTGGGTAATAAATGGTGGCATTTTAAGTTTCTGAGTTTGTGCTAATTTGCTACACATCAACAGAAAACTAGCTCCCTACACTATCACTTTGAGGAAGTTTGTAACACTAAGGAATGTTGGATTTTGTCATTTGTATCTATTGAGATAAGCGTATGGTATTCTTTTTTAGTCTATTTATGGGGGGAGTTGCTTTAAATGATTTGCAAGTTTTAAACCAACCTTGCATTCCTGGAATAAATCTCATTTGGTTGTGGCACACTGGACTTTTTATAAATCTTACACATTTTTGGATTGGATTTTCAAGCTAAATTTTAAGAATTTCCTCACCTATGTGTATGAGGAATACTGGTCATTAGTTTTGCCTTTTGTAATTTCTTTGTCTGGTTTTGAAACAACAGCAATGCTGACCTTATAGCAGGAATTGACAACTATTCCCTCCTTTTGAGTTTTCTGGAAGAAGTTGGTTGGATTTGGCATTATTTCTTCCTTAAGTTAGAATTCACCAGTTAATCCTTCTGGGACTGGAGTTTTCTTTATGAAAACATGTAAGAAAGGTTTTAACTACAAATTCAATTCCTTTAATATATGTAAGGCTACATAGGTTATCTCTGTCTTCTTGTGGAATTTTGGGGTTTTATAGAGGTTGTCAATTTACTGTTACAAATTTTTCATAATACTCTTTATTGTCCTTTTAGTATCTGTGAAATCACCTCTTTTTCTTCTCTCTCGTTGATTGTGTCTTCCCTCTTCCTGACCAATCTAGCAAGAGATTTATCAATTTTATTGCTGTTCTCAAAAAACCAGCTTTTAGTCATATTTATTTTCTCTAATGTTTTTCCACTTCCTTTTCCACTTATTTCCGCTCTGATTTTACTAACTTCTTTTCTTTCTTTTCTGCTCACTCACAAATTTTGATATGTCGTATTTTGAATGCCATTCAGTTCAAAATAATTTTCTAGTTTCCTTTTTGACTTTTGCTTGGACCCATGGCCTATTTAGAAGTGTGTTATTTCATTTACAAATATTTATGTATCTTTTGAGATATTTTCTGGTTTGGGTTTATAATTGAATTCCTTTATGGTTATTTAGAATCTTTTCAGGGGTACTTGGCTGGCTTCATCAGTAGAGCACTTGACTCTTGATCTCAGGGTCATGAATTTGCACCCTGCGTTGGCCATAGAGATTACTTAAAAAATAAAATAAATAAAAATGATGGTAGAATCTTTTCAGCTTTATTGAGATTAGTTATACGTCCCATAATGTATAAATGTTTCATATGTACCTAAAAATAATGTGAATTCAGCACTCACTGAGTGTTCTCTAAATGTCAATTAAGTCAGGTAAGTCTATATTGTTCAAGTCTTCTCTAGCCTTACTGAATTTAAATCTACTTTTTAAATGAATTTTTTGAAAAAGTTTTCAATCTTTGACTGGAGTTGTGAATCTGTTTATTTCTCTCTGTGGTTCTATCAATTTTGCTCCGTGTATTTTGTGGCTCTGTTAGTAGGCTCATAAAAACATAGGAATGTTGTCTTCTTGATTACTTGACCCCTTTATCATTTTGAAATTACTGTCTTTATTTCAGGCAGTATTCTTTGCTGTGAAATCTGCTTTGTCTCCAGCCTTCTTTGATTCGTGTTAGCATAGTATTATTTTTCCAATCCTTTCACTTATGGTCTATTACATCTTTTTAATTTAATGTATGTTACTTGTAGATAGCAGGTAGTTTGATCTTAAGCTAACAATCTCAGCCTTTTAATTAGCTGTTTAAACCATTGACATTTAGTGTGATTCTTAGTATTGCTGTATGATGTTTATTTGACCATATGTTTTCTGTTCTTTTTTCCCTCTTTTTCTGTCCTCTTTTGGATTGAGTATTTTTTAACGATTCATTTTATTTCTCTTGTTGGCTTATTAAATATAACTATTTGTTGCATTCTTTTAGTGGTTATTTTTACCACAGCCTAACTTCAAGTGATGTTGTATCATTTCACATACAGTATAAATATCTTACATTAGTGCACTGCCATTCCCCCCTCCCTTGGCTTTGTGCTATTGTCATACATTTTATGACTACACGTGTTATAAGCCCAAAATACATTATTATTTTTGGTTTGAACATTAAATTATTGTTAAAGCAATTTAAACAATTAAAACATGTAACATATGTCTTTATGTAGTTGCCACAACCAGTGTTCTTCATTCCTTGGTATAGATCCAAGTTTTCATCTTGTATCATTTTACTTCTGCTTGAAGGACTTCCTTTAACATTTCTCACTGTGCCAGTTGACTGGATGAGTTCTTTCAGCTTTTGTATGTCTGAATATCTAAAAGTGTCTTTATTTCACATTCTTTTTTGAAAGATATTTATGCTGAGTGACGAATTCTAGGCTGAGTTTTTGTGTTTTTTTTTTTTTCCAGCACTTTAAAGATGTTGCTCTTCTAAATTCTAGCTTTTGGTTTCCAATAGGAAAGCTGTTGGCATCCTTATCTTTGCTCTTTTATATATAATGTGTCCTTTATCTATGGCTACTTTTAAGATTTTTATCTTTATCTCTGGTATTAAGCAATTTTATTATTATGTGCCTTGGTGTAGTTTCTTCATATTTCTTCTACTTGGAGTTCATTAAATGTCCTTGATCTAGCTATGAGTATATAGCTTTCATCACATTTGGAAAGACTTTGACCATTATTTCTTCAGCTATTTTGTTGGTTTCCTCCTCCCTTTGGTAACTCCAATCTCATGTATTTTAGGCCACATAAAATTGTGCCCCAACTCACTGTGGCTCTGTCTTTTTTATTTTTTTGGACTTTTTGTTTTTGGTTTCTTCTTGCTATGTCTTCTAGTTCTTAATCTTTTTTTCTGCAATTGCTAATCTTTTACTGATCTCTTTCAGTATATTGTTTATTTCAGTTTATTTCTAGTTTTCCAACTGTAGAATTTTAATTTGGGTCTTTTTTGTATAGGTCTACTTATCATGCTTAATCTTTCTTCTAGCTTCTTAAACATATGGAATACAGTCCTAATAATTGTTTTAATGATCTCTTCTACTAATTCTGTCTTCTGAGTCATTTCTGGGTCACTTTCAATTTATTTTCTTTTCATTATGAGTCGCATACTTCTGTTTCTGTGCATGCCTGGTAAGTTTTGCCAGACATTGTGAATTTTGCCTGCCGGATAATTTTTTTTTAATCTTATAAATATTCTTGAGCTTTGTTCTGGGATATGGGCAAGTTACTTGGTAATAGCTTTATCCTTTTGACTTTTGCTTTTAAGCGTTGTTAGGCAACACTGGAATAGAATTTAATCTGAGTCTAATTTCATTCCAGTACTGAGGCAAAATCTCAAAGTACTCTACTTAAGGCCCCATGAATTAAGAGACTTTCTATTCCGGCTTGTGGGAACAGGCACGATTCCTGGGCCTGGTATGAATACCAAGGACTGTTCTGACTAATTCTTTTAAGTGATTCTTTTCTCAGCATTAGATAGTTTCTTCACACAGATGAGCTAATCAATACTTAGCTGGATCTTTTAGGGGAACCTTCTGCAGATCTCTGGAATTCTCACTGTGTGAAAGCTCTCTTATCTCCAATACTCTGGCTTATGAATTCTATGAATTCTCCTTGTGTTCCCACCTCCATATATGTAACTCAGGAGATCACCAAGCTTTACTTGGGTTCCCTCTCCCTGCCTTACAATCAAATTTTCCTCAGGCAATTAAGTGACAACATCTATGGGCATCACTTCATTTGTTTCCTGATTCTCAGGGAACACTAGCCTTTGATGCCTGAGTGTCAATATCCTATGAAGTGTTATTTTTTTTTTTTTTTTTTTTTTTTTGCTTCTGGTTGTTTCTGACCAAAAAAAAAAAAAAAAAAAAAAATGTAACTCCAATCCCTATTATTCCATCTTGGTTGAAAACAAAAGTCTTCTGGGTTCAATTTTCTTTTAAGCAGATTTAAAAACTAGGACAAACGTCTTAGATTTACTCACTCATTTAATATTTTTAGCACTCTTCATTTTTTTTGTGCATATAGCTGAGTTTCCATCTAATATCATTTGCTTTCAGCCTGAGGAAACGATTTCTTTAGTGCTAATCTATTGGCAATGAATTATCTTAGCTTGTTTATATGAAAATGTCTTGATTTTATCTATTCTTTTTTAGAATATTTTGACTCAATATAGAATTCAAGGGTTTTTTTGTTTGTTTGTTTGTCTATTTTATTGTAGCCCACTAAAGCCATTCCTTTATCTTCTGGTTTGCAGTTTTATTGACAAAAATACTGTGATAGATCTCATTTTTGTTCTCCTATATCTAATGCATTTTTTCCCTCTGGTTTCTTTAAGATTTTCTTTTTCTCCCTGGTTTTCATCATTTAGATTATGATGTGCTTTAATGTGGCATTTATTCTGCTTGGTGTTTGTTGAGCTTCTTTGAAGTTTGGAAATTTTTTGACTGTTTTTTCAAACCATTTTTCTGATTCTACTGTCTTTTCAGAACTCCGGCTGCCCGTGTTAGGCCGCTGGATATTGTCCGAACAGTGACTGAGACTCTGTTCCTTTTTTCAGCCTTTTTTTCCTCTCCATGCTTCAACTTTGAAAGTTTCTACTACTACGGCTGCAAGTTTTTTATTTTTTTCTTCTGCAGTCTCCAATCTATATTTAGGCCCATGTGGTAAATTTTTCATGTTGGATATTTAATTTTCTGCTCTAGATGTCCCATTTGGTTCCTTTAATGGCTTCTTTTTATCTCATTAACTTCAGTTTTTCCTTTAAATTATTTTTTCTAATAATGTGGTTTTATTTATTTACTTTTTAAGTGATCTCTGCTCCCAATGTGGGACTTGAACTCCTGACCCCTGAGATCAAGAATCACATGCTCTACCAACTGAGCCAGCCAAGTACTCCTTAAAAATCTTAAGTATGATTATTATGGAGTTTTAAAAGTCCTTTTCTATTAATTCCACAATTTCTGTGATATCTAGATCTATTTATATTTCTCTCCTGGTTATGGGTCCCATTTTCCTGCTTCATTGAATGTCTACTATTTTTTTTTTTTAATGGATGCTGAAGATGGCTTTGCGATATGTCAAGTTGGCTAAGCTGAACTATAGTCTCCAGAATTATTTTTCGAGTATGTTTCCAATTAGGTTACGGTACAAGGCATATTCTCTCCCGGAAGATGGAGAATAAAAGGGAAGCAGCAATGATTATGTAAGACATACACACAACTTCTCCAAGTTATTCAATCAAACACACATCTAGGTGCTGTTCTGAAGGAATTTTGCAGATGCGATTCAAGTCCATATTCAGTTGTCTTTAAGTTAATAAAATGGAGATAAATGGGCCTGACTTTATCATTTCGAAGCCTTTAAAAAGAGGGCCCAGATTGGAACGCTTGGGTGGGTCAGTCGGTTAAGCGTCCGACTTCGGCTCAGGTCATGACCTCAAAGTTCGTGAGTTCGAGCCCAGCATAAGGCTTTGTGCTGACAGCTCAGAGCCTGGAGCCCATTTCGGATTCTATGTCTCCCTCCCTCTCTGCCCCTTCCCCTCTCAAGCTCTGTCTCTCTCTCCTTCAAAAATAAATAAACATTAAAAAAAAAGGGGGGGTGGCACCTGGGTGGCTCAGTAGGTTAAGTGTCCGACTTCCGCCCGGGTCATGATCTCTCAGTTTGTGGGTTCGAGCCCCATGTCAAGCTCTGTGCTGACATCTCAGAGCCTGGAGCCTGCTTCGGATTCTGTGTCTCCTGTTTCTGTTCCTCCCCTGCTCGCGCTCTGTAAAAAATTAAAAAAAAAAAAAAAAAAGAGGGCTCAGAACTCCCTGAACTCAGAGAGTCCAAACAACAACTGGGTCTGAAAGTGCTCTGTTGTTTTCTTCCTCCTCTTGCTTTCAGCCTGCCATGATGTCTCCTTCTTGACTGCACTACAGACTTCAAGTTTGTTGAACCAACTCCCATAATTGTGTAAGCCCTCTTCTAATAAATCCACATACACACACATTTCTTGTTTTTCTTTTTCCTTTTCTTTTTATTACAGTCTTGAGGGTTTTTTGTTTTGTTTTGTTTTGTTTTTTGGTTTGTTTGTTTTTTTCACATTGATCATGCCATGAATTCATAGGGAATGGGTTCCAGCAACTCCGGCTCCTTTCCTTTGGTTCTCACAAAATGTGCTTCTCTGGGTGGAGCAGGCTGGCCCCTCAGTTGAACCCAAGTATCTTTCTCTTTGGCAGCCTTCTTTTTCTGAGAATTTTCCTTCACATACTTCAGGAAGCAATCTCGGCTCTATGAGTGCTTAATATGCTCAATACGTACGTTAATTCTCTTGGCAAGAATCTTGCCCTTAATTTGTTTGCTTTCAACAATGTCAACAGCATGCTGGGTAACACTGTAGATCCTTCCAGTTTTGCCGTGGTAACATTTGTGGAACATTCCTTTTTGAACAGCGCCCATTCGGTCAATGTCTACAATATCATCTTTTTGTAGATTTGCATGTATGTGGCAGAAGGAACAATTCCATGTTTTCTGAAAGGTCCAGAGAGCAAGTACCTTTCCTCTTTCCCTTTATGTTGGTCATTTTGGCAAATTATTGGAAGATGGCGGTTCCAGCTGAAAGGCACACATATATATTTCTTATACATTGAGCCTTGAACAACACAGGTGTTGGAGGCGTCAACTCCCTGTGGGTCAAAAGTCTGTATAAAACTTTTGACTCCCCCAAAACTTAACTACTAATAGCCCACAGTTGACTGGAAGCCTTACCGACAATATAAACAGCCGATGAACACGTGTTTTGTATATGTTATATACAATATTCTTACAATAAAGTAAGCTAAAGAAAAGAAAGTGTTATTAAGGAAATCATAAGGAAGAGAAACTACATTTATAATCATGTACTGTACTTATAAAAAAAAATCTGGGTAGAAGTGGACCATGCAGTTTAAACCCATATTGTTCAAGGGTCAACTAGATAGATGATAGATAGACAGATGGATAGATGGAAGAAGGATGGATAGATAGAGTGATATGTGGATAGAGAGATAGATAATAGAGAGATGATAGTCCCCTATTCATTCTTCTCTGGTTGAACTCTGACTACTTAACCCTGACAATACTCTAGTCATTGTGAATATTAGGTTGTCGAATGTCTGGATTTTGTTCTCTTCCTTTAAAGGGTGTTGAAGTTACTTTTGGCAGAGAGGTAAACAGCTATTAACCTTTCGAGGCTTGTTTTTAAACTTTATTAAAAGAAGTCAGCTAGGAGTAATTTAGACCTACTAGGTAATGCATGATCCTCCTGGAGTCCGGTGAACCATCCAGGTGCTCAAAGAGGTTTCCCTCTTTCAGTTAGTCATAACTCAAACAATTCCAAGCCCTGTGTGAGCTCTGGAAACTGTTCGGTTTTAGGATTTGTAGTTTTCTTGGCCTGATAATGGGGAGTGTTTTCCTATAGAAGCATATAATTTAAGTATTTAATTAAAGACTCCAGGGACACTACCTGGGACATGAACTCCCTTCTCTCTGATACTCTGCCTGGAAAATTCCAATATTCTGGCCTCCCTTCAACTCAAGAGATGACTGTCTCTGCTTGAGTACCCCTTCCTTGCACCCATGACCAAGAAAGTGTCTCCATGTAGAAACCCAGGGCAATCCTAGGGCTCATCTCATTGGTCTCCTCTCAGGAACCATGATCCTGCACCGCCTAGTATCTAATGTCTGAAAACACTTTTTCATACATTTTACCCAGCTGATTGGTGTTTACAGCAAGAAGGTAAGTCTGCTGTCATAGTAGGCATTGCATCATGGACAAAAATGTAAGTCTACCTTTTTGGCCATACCTCTGCTTCTGTCTCTCCAGATTTTCTTCCTAAAGAAGACGTAATTCAAGGACCTGTACTCCTATTTCAGGATGCTCTGCAAGTTCTTTTTCCTCCATCCACGCCTCCCAGACCCCAAATCCCATTATTCTTATTCGTGCAGCAGGCAGGCAGAAGGGGAGGCAGCTGGTGGGGGCGGGGGGGGGGGGGGAAGCTGCAGTTAAGCTGGAAGATGTGAGCAACGTCAGGATGGACAAATAAGGGAGAGAAGGATGACCCGAGTCTGGGGGGGCAACCAAAGCAGAGTTGCAATGGATGCATTTTTCTGGAACCAGAGAGGAAACGGAGCCAGCTTGAGCAAAGGGTCATGTCTGTGAAGACTGGAAATTAGGGACCAGGTTATGGAGAACATAGGTTATGGAGAACATGTGATGCCAAGGGGAAGAATTAAGAATTATTTCTGCTTTCGGGGCACCTGGGTGGCTTAGTCAGTTAAGCATCCGAATTCAGCTCAGCTCATGATCTCATGGGTTCAAGGCCTGCATCGGGCTCTGTGCTGACAGCTCAGAGCCTGGAGCCTGCTGCGGATTCTGTGTCTCCTCTTTCTCTGCCCTCCCCCACTTGTGCTCTGTCTCTCTGTCTCTCAAAAATGAACAAATGTTAAAAAATGTTTTAAAAAGAGAATTGTTTCTGCTTTCATTTATCCATTAATTCATTTTATTTTATTTTATTTATCTTATTTTATATTTTATTTTATTTTATTTTACTTTACTTTACTTTATTTTATTTTATTTTATTTTTAATTTTTTTTAACGTTTATTTATTTTTGAGACAGAGAGAGACAGAGTATGAACAGGGGAGGGACAAAGAGAGAGGGAGACACAGAATCAGAAGCAGGCTCCAGGCTCTGAGCTGTCAGCCCAGAGCCCGACGCGGGGCTCGAACTCATGGACCGCGAGATCGTGACCTGAGCTGAAGTCAGAAGCCCAACCGACTGAGCCACCCAGGCGCCCCTATTTTATTTTATTTTAAAGGGGGAGTGCAAGTGAGCGAGAGGCAGAGAGAGAACGAGAGGGAGAGAGAAGTGGGGCTCACCTGAAGTGGGGTTCGAACTCACGAACCGTGAAATCACGACTTGAGCCCAAGTCAGATGCTTAACGACTGAGCCCCTATCCATTAACTCATTTTTTAAATTGTATTGAGTGCTTCCTGTGTGCCATCTCTTTGCTCGGAACTATGGACCTAGGGAGCTATTCAAAGTTAGAATGAAGGGAATGGAGAGCTGGAAGAGGCAACTACTGGTAAGTACGCAAAATAACATCCTGCCCTTTGAAACATAACAAATACATTCACACTTGGCTGCTGCCCCTGACACAAAATGCTTGACTGAAAATATAGGTGTTGTCCTTTCTCTCGCGGGCGTACCACACAGTTAGCTGTGTGTTAAGTTTACTGGATGGCAGAGCAGAAAAATTCCTGAGCGGAGATCCGGGAGACCTTGGTTTTAGTGCTGGTTTTGCCTCTCTCTGGCCCTCAGGCAAACCACTTGCTCGTCTTCTCTAAAACAGAACAAAAACCAAGCAAAACACATTAGCAACAAAAGAGCAAGAACGTCCTTTCTCTTGGCCAGAATAAGATCCAGTAATGTATTCAGAAACACTTACGCAGTGTCTCCATGCTAAGCACAGTCCCAGTGGCCGGGATACACAGGGAAAGAACGTCAAGGAATCCCATTATGGGATCTCATACATTAAATATATGCTGAAGGTGGGTGAGGGGAAGAAGCAAGGACACAACCACTTACGTGGCCCCGGCCTCCGGAGGCTGAATCGCTCAGATCTGCCTTTGCCTCCTGTCGCTCTGAGCGGTGGATGGCTGGGCCTCCAACAGCAACTTCGCAGGACGCTGCAGTCAGGGAGAGAAAAGACCTTCAGACTCATCAGGACACAAGTGTATCAGGTCACACAGGGAGGGCAGTGAGCTTGCTGGGGCACCTGGCGCGCCCCATCCCTCTCTCAAGGGGACGGTAGAGCAGAATGATTTTAGGCTGACTTTCCCGAGCCTGACCAATGGAGCCCCAGCAGCCCAGAGGGGATCGCTTCGGAGCCCCAGCAGCCCATTAGTTTGCTTCGGCCACCGTAACAAAGTACCACCCACCAGGCGTCTTTAACAACAGACATTATCAGCTTCTCACAGTTCTGGAGGCTGGAAGTCCAAGATCAAGGTGCCGGCAAGCTGGTTTCTCCTGCAGCCTCTCTCCTTGGCTTGCTGATGGCTGTCTTACCGTGTCCTCGTTCAACCCTTGCTCTGTGCTTGCACATCTCTGGTGTCTTCTTCTGTGTGTTCAAATTTCCTACTCTTTTTTTTTTAAGTTTATTTGTTAATTTTGAGGTGGGGTGGGGGGAGGGGACAGAGAGAGAGAATCCCAAGCCCACTCTGCACTGCCAGCGCAGAGCCCAGTCCCGGGCTCGAACTCACAGACTGTGAGATCATGACCTGAGCTGAAAGTAAAAGTCAGACGATCAGCTGCCTGAGCCACCCAGGTACCACCAAACTTTCTATTCTTAAAAGCACATCATCAGATTGGATTAGGACCCACCCTAATAGCCTCGTTTTAACTTTACCACTTCCTTAAAGGCCCTATCTCCCAAAGTCCCATTCCGAGGTCCTGGGAGTTAGGGCTTCCACGTAAGATTGGGGGTGAGGGGCACATCCACCTGTAACAGAAGCCAAGTCTGGCGTCTCCCACTGCTTGGCTCAGTGGGGACAAGGGCGAGGGGCAGAGGCCAGGGGCGGCTCTCCCCTGAGCGGAAAGCACTACCCATGTGCCAAGACTGACAAAGAAACCAAAAAAAAAAAAAAAAAAAAAAAAAAAAAAAGGGGCGGGGGGAAGCCAGCAGCTTCCAGGGCAGACGCTGCTGCTCGGAAAAGTGCGAACATGGCCCTTTTCCAAAATTAGAGAGCTCTGCCGCTCCCATGCTGCTCTAAATAGCGCCTGTTGATGCCACTGTCAGCTTTCCTGAGACCTCATCTGTTAACCCCTTGCTGGGCACCAGCGTGGCCCCGAGGACACACGCCCAGACGCGCCCTCCCGGGCCCTGGAGAGCCCTCTTGTCGGCCCGCGGGCTCCGCTGGTCCCGATGCTCTCTCCTTGTCTCCTCCGATCTCATTTTCGATGCTGGCCATTACTCTCCAGAAGAGAGAGGAGGGGGTCTGGCACGCCGCACAAGAAATTATTTCAAAGAAAGCTGTTGCCATGGGAACCGGTTGTCAAATGCTTTTCTGCGAGGGAGGTGTTGGAGAGTAGGGCCCGGCCTGCTTTTCTCCGGCATTTGCAACAAGAACAATGAAAGATTGGAGAGGGGGGTGGGGAAGAAAGCGCTCGGCTGTCAGAAATTCACCCTGAAAGAGAGCCAAGGGGCTTAAGGTAGGCCTGCTCTCCTGGAGCCTTCAGCCTGCGGTGCTTAAGGGGCAAGGCTGGGGAGGAGCTGGAGGTGGGGAGAGGAAGCAGCCAGAAGCCACCTTAGAGGGATCAGAAAGTGTTCCCAGGGTTTTTATTCTGCACTCAGCCCTGGGGCCAGGCTCTATCAGAGATGCCGAGACAGTCTGTCGCTTTGGGGAGCTCAGGGTGGGTCTCCCTGGGGAAGGGGAACCACACTGGGGAGCACCAAAGGACCCACCTTCGCCTTGCCCCTGGACTCGGGCACCCCACCAGGCCTCTCTACACTGGACAGTAAGCATATCCTCCACTGAGCCTGGAAATTCTGGTTGTCGCAATCTGCAGCCTGAGACGGCTCATCTTTTGGGGCTCAAGGACACCTCAGAATCCGGCACACAAGGACACAGACACAGTTTCAGGGCCAGTGGAGGAAATGCTTCCGTCTGTCTCTTTCTTCTTAAACTATCCAGAGATGGCTTCTGTCGCAGCTCACTAAGAACCTTAATAAGTCTGAACTAAGGGATTACAGGAAGTGACTTTCTCTCATGAGGTGGCAGGAAACTCTGCATCTGAAAAGCCACTGGAGGTGAGGCAAGTCCCAAAGAGAAGGGCTGAAGCGCAGCATTATTTATTTTTATTTTTATTTCTTATTAAGTAAATTCTAAACCTGATGTGGGGCTCGAACTCACGACCTGGAGATCAAGAGTCACGTGCTCTACCACCTGAGCCAGCCAGGTGCCCCTAAAGTGCAACATTATTAATCTCATACAGGGCTGATATTCATTATAAAGAAGTCTAATAATTCAAGGGCGCCTGGGTGGCTAAGTTGGTTAAGCGTCCAACTTCGACTCGGGTCATGATCTCACAGTTTGTGAGTTCGAGCCCGGCGTCAGGCTCTGTGCTGACAGCTTGGAGCGTGGAGCCTGCTTCGGATTCTGTGTCTCCCTCTCTCTCTGCTTCTCCCCAGCTCATGCCCTGTCTCTCTCTCTCTGTCTGTCTGTCAAAAATAAATAAACATTAAAAAAATTAAAAAAAAAAGAAGTCTAATAATTCAAATGTTCAAGGTCAGTCCCTTTGAGCCTTTGAAAAAGGGCATATTTGAATGATCAGAGATGTTCACGTGGTTTTCCCCAGCTGCTGGCATCCCCAACTCACTGAACCTGAATCCCCACCTGCACTTCCTTCTGACTGCTGGGTATACGCTTGCTTCATTTAGAACCCCCAAAGAACAAGGATGAGTAAAGGTGGTTGTGAAAGGGCGGGCCTATGCCTGCCGACTCCATCTTGTTCTGTGTCCTTCACCTTGACCACGCCTCCTCCCCTTGAGTAACCTCCCGCTCACCCGTTCAAATTTCCCAATCAAAACATGCCCGGCGACCTGCGTAACAGGACTCCGACCCTTCCCCAGCCAATCGGCTGAGGCCACAGCCATTACCTCACCAACTGCCCCTAGGTCCCAATAAAACCTTTGTCCTTTTGAAACTCGCTCTCTCCCCGGTATCTCACTGCTGCGTTGGTGCTGGTAGGGGATTGAGCTCGAGCTAGCTCGAATAAAGGCTCTTTTGCTTTTGCATCGGACTCGGCTCCCTGGTGGTCTTTGAGGATCACGAATTCTGGGCATAACGGTTGTTATGGTTGAGTTGAGTCCTCCCCAAAACTCATGTGTTGAAGTCCTCGCCCCCAGTACCTCAGGGAGTGACCTAATTTGGAAATAGGACCATTGCAGAAAAAAATAGTTAATTAAATAGTTACTAAGAGGTCATCTTTGGAGCATGGTGGGCCCTTCATCCAGTATGACTGGGGTCCTCATAAGAAGAGAAGCACAGACAGACGTACGGGCAGAGACAGAGGCAGAGATTGGAAAGACGCATCTAGAAGCCACACGCCATGAAGGACTGGAGGGAACCACCAGAAGCCGGGGGAGAGGCAGGGAGCAGATTCTTCCTCATGGCCCTCAGAAGGCGCCAACCCTGCAGACCCCTTGCTCTCTGCCTTCCAGCCTCCAGAACTGGGAGACAATACATGTCTGTTGTTTAAGCTACAACAATGGCCTTGATGAGGGAGCGTGGGGCAAGCTGAGGGCAAAGTACAGGCTAAGAGCACCCCCCACCCCTGGGTGGGATATGTGTGACATTCCCCAGGCACTCCCGGCTGCCCAAAGACAAAGGAAAGGACAGAAAACAAATGGTTAAATTGATAGCGTCTCCATCAGTTTACAAGTATCTTAGTAAATTACAAGACAAAGGCAATCTCATCAATAGCCCAATCTCCAGAAACCTATAGACTCCGTTTCCTGGAGCCCCAACATCCCCCCTCCATAGTGATGTGGGGAGCAAAGGCAGAAGGAAATGGCAGACAAAATTAAATTTCCTTCTAACCTGCAGCCCACTGACAAACACTTGAGGCAGGCAGATTTTCTGCAGGAACTCCTTACTGTGTTAATGCTAATGTTTTGCTAGAAGGAAAAACAACCTTAGCTGACAATAGCTAGGCCTCCAGTATCCTGGAGTCTTCAGCATATGGAAATCTCTTGGGGAACTTCCTTTTGACTTTAGCTCCCCCCACTCCATAGTAAATACCCAGTCTCTCCTTATGGTCCCGGGGCAGCTCTTCCTGCCCACGGGTCCTGTCCCTGTGCTTTAATAAAACCACCTTTTTGCCCCAAAAACGTCTTGAAGAATTCTTTCTTGCCCGTCAGCTCCCAACCCCACAAACCCCACCACCACCCCGAAATCTCATCGGCCCTATTGGCCATCCTGTGCTCAAGTTCCGGAAGGCCAGTGATACAGCAGGAGATTTGTCCTTGGCTTTCGGCTTTGCTAAGCCTTCCCACCTCAGGCTCACCGAGATGTTGGGCCCTTGGCGTAGCACGTGACTTGGTCCCCTCCATCCTGGCTCAGGGCTCCCACGTGAACTTTCTTTCTTCTCACACTTGGCTTCCTGGCCGCAAGACACTCATAAACCATCTCACAGAGTTCAGGTCCCCTCCCCTGGCCTCTGTCCCGAATGGTCAAACAGGAACACAGTCTCTAAAGGGTTTCCTCACCTTGGAAATGAGTCTGTCGCGTATCAGCATCTTCCTCCTCTCTTGTGGAGTCCAGCGCTTCCTTAGGCCCCGGCTCCCAGCTGGCCAACAGCATAGAACAGCACCACAGAGGGGCGCCTGGGTGGCTCAGTCAGTTAAGCGTCAGACTTTGGCTCAGGTCACGACCTCGCAGTTCAGGAGTTCGAACCCCGGGTCAGGCTCGACAGCCTACAGCTCAGAGCTCAGAGCCTGGAGCCTGCTTCAGATTCCCCCTCTCTCTCTGCCCCTCCCCTGATTGCATTCTGTCTCTCTCTCTCTCTCTCCCTCAAAATAAATAAACATTAAAAAAAAATTCAAAAAAAAAAAAGAACAGCACCACAGAGAAGGACAAGTCGACAAACCTGTCTCAGCTGCCACGTGTTCCCAGAGGCCCCAGGTTGGCCCTACTGGCCGCCCCATGCCAGCCTCATCGATGCATTTGCCAGGAGTTGAGACATTTTAAGAAGGGCAGCAGAAGAGCTGTCGCCTCATTTTGAGACGTCAGACACTACGACAGCTGGTGGGAGACATGTGGGGGTGTGGCCCAAATCACAGCTGGCCGGAGGCTGCCTGGGTTGCCTCGTCAGACAGCAGCCCCGATCCCGACACCAAGCCCTCTCGGTGACCAGAAGTGACTTCAACGCGGCTTTTGCTTTCTCTCAAAGTTAGTGACTTGGTACATGTTGAGTTGAAGGCCTTCCAACAGACTGAGACCCGATACAGAGGAAAGAGGGACACTGAGCTTATCTAGGGAATTGCAGAAACCTAAATTATCAACGCAAATTCACAAGGGAGGAGTACATCAACTTACTCGGGCTGGGCGGATCTGTCTTCTCAACACACTTTATCGCGCGGTGTTGTTTCATCAGGTTTCCCCATAGGAACCTCCTGCGTGCCCACCTTCTCACCACAAAACAGAGCAGAGAGGAACAGAGACAAGATGGCGGGTGAGTTCTAAGATGCAGAAAGCAGTCTACCCGTGGGAACAGCCAGGGGCTCGGGGATACCACTCTGCTCTGGGGGCCAGTGGAAGGAAAGTTCAGTCTGGTGGTAACACTGGATCTCAGGTAACAACCTATCCAGAAGGCAGGCCAGGCAAACAGTTGGCGATAAGTAGAGGTTGGGGAGGTGGGGCGGTCTAGGTAGAAAGGAAGGGACTAGGGGCGCCTGGGTGGCTCGATCGGTTAAGTGTCCGACTTCAGGGGTCAGGTCACGATCTCACAGTTCGTGAGTTCAAGCCCCGCGTCGGGCTCTGCGCTGACAGCTCGGGGCCTGGAGCCTGCTTCAGATTCTGTGTCTCCCTCTCTCTCTGCCCCTCCCCTGCTCATGCTCTGTCTGTGTCTCTCAAAAACAAACAAACAAACAAATAAATAAATATTTAACAAAATAATAAAGAAAGGAAGGGACTAATACTTACTTAACTCTTTCCATATGGCCAACCCTGTGCCAACAACTTTACAGATATTATTTCATTTACCTTCATGGAAATCTTTATGAGAGAGTCCCATTTTACAGATGAGGAAACCAAGACTCCGACAGGGATGAGATTCGAACCTGATCCTTGACTCAGAGCCCAAACTCTTTCCCCACAATGCTAAATATTCTGAGAAGTTAGTTAAAAGCAGGGACTGGCAACCTGGCAGGTTCCAATCCTCGCGAGGAGGTCTAGAAAAAGGCCATTCTCCTCTATGAGACCAAAGTACTCAAGAGTCACCAGGGCAGGAAGCAAAGGACAGATGAATAAACGAGTCCTTAGCTGATGAATGGCACCACAGAGATTGCTAGATCAGGCAGGGACCAGGCGGATGAAGTGTCAAAGAGAAGCCCATTTCCCCCAAAACCCTTGGAGAAACGTTGGTGGCCCTCGTTACAATTCCCTCCTAGGAATCTTTGTACTCTTATGTGGGTTTGATGGTAGGGGTTTTAAAAACCCACACATACTGGGTTTACAAAAATAAACACAGGTTTGGGGGTTTTTTCTACACACTTCAGGCTGAACTAAGTTTTCATTTCACTTGCTTTTCGTATGTGTGATGGGAGGGGCTGTAAACAGTGTTGGAGAAGACAGAGAGAGAAGGCTCGGGGCTCCTCAGAAGCATCCAATCCATTGTTTATCCAAGGCCACAAAGAGCCCAGAATGCGAGCATCCTCCTTCTGAGTTGTTCCCATGGAAACCATGCTGGGGCTGTGCATACACAGAAGGGCAACTTCTAGCATGATCGGCTCTGGCTCCTGAGAGAATGTAGTGCCTGAGGTGGGGAGAATTGAGGACAAGCCATGAGGAGGGAAAAGCAAAAAGATTGCTGCTCCACAACCAGAATGTACCCCTTCCTCCTCCCTCGTCTCGCCCCCCTTTCTCCAACGCCCCAGTGGGAAATGCCAGCCCCTGCATGACACTGAGCACAGACCTTCCCTGGACTGAGTGACGGGTCAGACAGACATCTGCTTAGGAAGGCTAGAATGTTAAGTGCACCCTGTCATGTCAGAGGAGGAAACAGACGGGGCTGAGGGGCGGAGCAGGAATCCTGCACAGGGCAGTGTCTGATGCATTCTGCAGTGTGGATGGATGACGGTCAGGCGTAACCAGGGCAAGAAAAGACATGCTGCTGCTTTCCCGGACAGGGAGACAATGGCCACGCAGCCATCGGTCTTTTGGGCAAGAGCTACTGGCGTTGACATCTTTGTTTCTAATGCCAGCTCCATATCTGGTTCCATGCCGCCTGCTGGTTGTGTGACCTCGGGACATCGCGTGACTTCTCTGAGCCTCTGTTTTCTTGTCCGTCACATGAGGATAATAAGATCTGCTGCCTAAGCTTCTTGAAATTCAAAACCGAGTTCATATACAGGAGGTTCCCAGCACAGGAATGGGGGCATGATCAGCATTCAGCCAGGGTTCGGGTCCTCTCCCCTTTCCACCTGCAAACTGACTTCCACTCTGGCATTTCTTCCTTTGCAATGTGTCTCAGCATGCCCCTCCTTCCCACCCTTCTCTGTATCTGTTTCTACGGAACAGGCATCTGCCAGGGAAGTGCTCAAGTGCAAATTAGAATCTACTGAAGGATGCAGGGTATCTTGTGGAATATTGAGATAGGAATATTGAGCCAGACCTCCTAAAGGCTCGGAACGAGGAACTTGGACCAAATGGTCCCTCGCCTTATTGTGCTGCAGCACACCTGTTTCTCTCTGCTTGTCCACTTGCCCCGCCTCTCTGTGCACGTGGAAGAAACAGTCATGCCAGCCCTGACTCCACACAGCCTTCCGACTTGTCTGTTTCATGGGAACTGGAAGTCTCTCTGTGCCGGCCCTCAATTCCACGAAGATCATCTCATTTACCCACATTCATTTTTTTTTTTAATTTTTTTTTTAAATTTTTTATTTATTATTATTTTTTTTTACCGTTTATTTTTGAGACAGAGAGAGACAGAGCATGAACGGGGGAGGGGCACAGAGAGAGGGAGACACAGAATCAGAAGCAGGCTCCAGGCCCCGAGCCATCAGCCCAGAGCCCGATGTGGGGCTCGAACTCACGGACCGCAAGATCGTGACCTGAGCTGAAGTCGGACGCCCAACTGACTGAGCCACCCAGGCTCCCCTCATTTACCCACATTCAATCAGATGCCCCGCTAGGGTCCATTCACTTGTGGCCACAGACAGTGCCTAGGGTCAGACCTTCCCCTTCCTCGGGGGGAATTCACAGAGAAGGAGCACGAAATGAGCACACACCCAAAGTATGCTTTCTTCTTCAAAGCCCCACCCCCACCCCTGCCTTAGTGGATCTGTTCCTAAATCTTTGCGCAGATGACTCGGCGGGAAATTCCGGTCCAGACTTCCTCCTAACACACGCCCTGCCCTGGACGAGACAAGCTGCAAAGTTCCTGGAAGGAATGAGGTCCCCATCTGTGCCCATCATATGTCCACACATCATCCATATGCATGAGGAGGCAGACAGAGCCAAACCCAGGAACTTCCCTCCTGCTGGTCATAAGGCAGGGGCAGAAATTCCAATCTTACAAATGTGTCCAAATGTTGGCATCTGGAGTACTGAGAGATTCACTCAAGCTCTAAGGAAGTCGTGAAGATGTAAAATATGAGCTGGATTGCAGGCGCAGCTATATGCTGGGAGACAGAAACAGTATTTGGTTATACTGGATCCTTTCACAGGAAGTCAAAAGCCATTCTCCATTGTGGAGTTTATTACGATTTATCTGTTTTATAATTTTTTTTTTTTTTTTGAGACAGAGAGAGACAGAGCATGAATGGGGGAGGGTCAGAGGAAGAGGGAGACACAGAATCGGAAACAGGCTCCAGGCTCTGAGCTGTCAGCACAGAGCCCGACGCAGGGCTCGAACCCACGGACCGCGAAATCACGACCTGAGCCGAGGTCGGACGCCCAACCGACTGAGCCACCCAGGCGCCCCAAAGATTTATCTGTCTTAGAGTCCACCAAGCTTTGGGGTGGTGTTCTATCTGCATTATTATGCCAACCTTAGAAGAGGGCAGGCAAGAGACTTAGACCTGTATCTAGAATTCTAGAGGGAAGTGATTCATTTAGTCACTCATTCATTCAACAAGTGTTTACCGAGTGCTTACTATGAGTATGGCAGTGTGTTAAATCCTGGGGATGAAACAGTGAGCAAAAGCAGGCAAAATCCTTAATCCCGTGGGGTTCACAGTCTAACGGTGAAACGCGTACTACCCCAAGCACACAAGCTTTACAAAATTGCAGCCGTGACAGAAGTTCACAAGAGAGGAAGTCTGAGCCTGAAGAGGGAGTTTTGTCCCCTCAGGGAGTCAGCTCACTAGCCAAGTGATGCTTGCTTGAGTTATGAGTCCTGTGTAGGTGTTCTCAGGAACCGAGGCGAGGAAGAAGGATTCTAACTGGAGGAAACTGCATGTGCAAAGGGCCTGAGGTCTGAGGGACACGGAGAGGAGGGACTAAATCAGGCCAATGAGAGTGGAGTGGGGAGTGGTGGTTGCGGAGCAGGAAATATGGTAGGGGTTTTACCTGTTCTGGATACAGGAGGGTGACGTGAAGACATCTGCATGGTGAAGAGGTCACTATAATTCAGGTGAGAAAAATATATAGCCTGAACATGTGGTTATTGGTTTTGGTCATGACTGCAGTGGAGATGAGTGGATTTGAGAGATATTCTGGACGTACAATCAACAGAACCCAAATACGAGGATGAAGGAGAGGGCGATGAGGGTGGCCCCGAGGGCTCTGGCTTTTACCCAAGTGGATGGCGACATGCACAGGGACAGCCCCTGCCAGACGAGGGCCGGGATTGGGTGCTGAGCGTTGGAAATGCCTCCACTTCTATCAGTCTGTCTTTGTCTGATCTAGTCTATGTTTCTTCCAAAGAGGGATTAGCACTTTGAAAGAACTTAGAATAAGGGGGTTAATAAATCTCATCTGACTGCAAGGGACCAGAAGCCCCAGCTGTCACCCGGTTACATATTTTTATGAAAGGGGAGTAACAGATGGCAAGTAAGCATATGAGCAGGTGCCCAACATCGTATGTCATCAGGCCACTGCAAGTTAGAGCTACAAGGAACTATCGCTGCAAACCTTTTAGAATGGCTGACACCCAGGAATGTGACAATACCAAATGCTGACAGGGCCACAGGAACTGTCATCCATCGCTGGTGGGAATGCACGATGGTATAGCCACTTTGGAAGACAGTTTGGCAGTTCCTTACAAAATCACACCCACTCTAACCATACCATCCAGCAATCATGCTTCTCGGTATTTATACCCAGATGCGTTGAAAACACATGTTCCACACAAACACCTGCACACGGATATTTAGAGCAGCTCTACTCAGAATTGGAGACTGCCAAGATGTCCCCTGGTAAGGGGAGAGAGAAATAAACCGTGTACCCAGACACTGGGGTATTATTTGGTGCTCAAACGAATGAAAAGACCTGAAGGAACCTTAAATGCATATTACTGAAGTCAAAGAAGACAATCTGAAAAGGCTACATACCGCAGGATTCCAACTATATGGCATTCCAGAAAAGGCAAAACTACGGAGATGGTAAAAAGATCAGGGGCCGCCAGGGTTTGGGTGGAGGGGGAAGGGGGAGGGAGGATGAATATGTGAAGCACAGGCAATGTTAGGGCAGTGAAACTCATCTGTATGATGCACGTAGCGGATACATGTCGTTATACACTTGCCCAAACCTACAGCATCCTTTGTACAACACAGAGTGAAACCTGATGTAAATTATGGGCTTTAGTTAATAATAATGTATCAATACTTGTCCATTCACGGCCAGGGATATACCACACTACTGCAAGATGTTAATAACAGAGCAAACTGGGGGACAGGGGTAGTATATAGGAACTTTCTGCACCGTCTGCTCCATTTTTCTGCAAACCTAAAACTTCTAAAACATACAACCTGTTAGAGAAGAGAGAGCAAATAGACCGCATTTATCTCTGTGTGATGAAACCGTGACATCTTTTTTCTTTTGTATGTGGCTGTAATCTTAAAACCTCAACGTGGGCAGGTTTCATTCCTATGTATCTAAAAACTGTTACATGATCCGTACATAAATACATGATTCACACATAAATACTTCTTTATTGAAAATATTTGAAACACGGCAAAACGATTTAGGGGAAAAAGTCAATCCCACTCCATTCCAGAGGGGTAACCGTCAACAAATTGGTGAGAAGCCTTCTGGATACTCTCTGTGTGTCTTCTCTGGAGGTACAAACGCCAACACGTGGGTCTATCAGTTAGAAACGTATTCATCTAGAGAGGTTTACAAAAAGCAATTTAAACAAATGGGGATTTTATTTGACTCACAATCCAGGAATTCTGGGCACAAGTAGGTCCTCGAGGTAGCTCAGTGGCTCAGTGACCTTAGACGGCGCCACTGTCTTGATGATTCTCTGGAACTTTTGCCCACGTTTGTGACCTCGTGGCTGCAAGAGGACTCTCCCCCTCTGGCCGTCCACCTGTCTGTATTCAGGCTAGAAGAAGAGGAAAGGACTACTGTATCTGACCTTTTGATCAGAAAAGCAAAGATTTTCCAGAAACCTACCAACAGAATTCCATATACGTTTCATTTGCCAAATATGGCACATGGCCACCTCTGGATGCAGCAGAAGACTGAAAGGCAAGCATTTTAACCACGAGGGGAGTGAGTATCAAGGAGGCAGTGTGGCAATTGCTTTGGGGTCTGCTAACTGCTAACGGCTGTATCTGACAAAACAGCTATTTTTTTTTTTTTACTTGTGTATGGTTTTTTTCTCCTCCTCTTCCTCTATTTGTGTATGTTTTTAATTCACTATACGTCTTGGAGATTTTCTGTAAGTGCGTTTATATCACTCTTTCTAATTCTGCATGATATTCCACAGGATACGTACATGATGATTTTTGTTTCTGTTGAGAAACAACAAGACTGCTCTTAAATCTCCCCATTTCAAACAACGCTGCAGTGAACTCCTTGTACAAGTTTCCTGGGGGAACACGTGATGGTATCATTCTAGGATTGCTACAAGGGTAATTGTCCAAGGATAAGTGCTTTTAAAATGTTGATAGATTCTGCTGAATTGCCCTCAAAGATGGGCCAATTTACATGCCCCCCCCCCCAGTACTGTGTGTGAGTGCCTATTTCCCACCTCCCTACAAACAGAGGAAATCCTTTTTCTTTTTAAGTTCATTTATTTATTTTGAAAGAGAGATAGTGTATCAGCAGGGAGGGGCAGAGAGGGAGGGAGAGAGAATTCCAAGCAGGCTCCACATCGTCAGCACAGAGCCGGATGCAGGACTCAAACTCAGGAACTGTGAGATCATGACCTGAGCTGAAATCAAGAGTCTGACATTTAACTGACTGAGCCACCCAGGCACCCACCAGTGGAAATTCTAGATTTTATCCAAATAAGGAGCAAAAACATCACATTATTTGATTCTTCTGTATTGGATTACTGGGTGTTTTGGCTGATTCTCTAGGATGTTTATAGTAGATAATTATAGTAACTGCAAATAACAGTCTTATGACTTCAACATTTGAAACTTTTATTCGGATTAGCCTTTCTTTTAGTTTTGAAGAGGCTTAAAAAAGGCTTTTTTGATTGAACCCTTTAGTTTAGTGCCCTTGTGCTCTATGTTTATTATTCTCCAATATGTGCACTTGAGGCTACACATTCCCTCTGGTTACTGCTTTGTCTTCATCCACAGGTTTTGAACAATAGCGATATTTTCCTCCTTATATATCTTATTCACTTGTTACTTATTTTTTAAGTTTTATTTATTTAAGTACTCTCTATACCCAAAGTGGGGCTTGAACTCACATCCCTGAGATCAAGAGTCGCACTCTTCTCCGACTGAGCCAACCAGTGGCCCTTATTTGTTATTTTATATAATTATCACTTTAGACTCTTCAAAATACTTTACACACTTAATAATAAAAAAAAAAAAAAAACTCAAGCAAATACTTCCTTCATGAGGCTATATGTAAAACTTTCCAGACCAACCTCCAACTCTTCCCAGGAGATAGTCACTACCCACAGGTTTGGATTCTTTCTTAAATTAGCATATGAATGTATTCATGTTTTGTTTTCTTTAACAATCGTTTTTATTGTTGTGGCCTTCCGGCATTTTTGGAATTGAGATTTTCTTCGTGACCTGGTAGCTAATTTTTATTCGGTTACCTTAAGTGTGTAAAAATAACGTAGGCTCTCTTCATTGCATATAAAATTCTACATATAGTTATTTGTAAAATGTGTTCATTTATTCAAACCCTCTGTATCCTCACTTAATTTTTGCTTACTTGATTTGCCAATATATGAAAGAGGAGTGTTTTCAATCTATGATTGAAAACTATCAATGATTATGACCACTATGATTATTAATTCATTTATTATGACCACTATGATTATTAATTCATTTATTTCTTTTTATATTTCTGTCAGTTTATGCTGACTATGTTTTAAAGTTAGATGTTTGGGTGCATAAGGATTTATAACTAGTATAACTCCTTGATGAATTATAACTTTTATAAATACAAAATAAAACTTCTCTCATAATAATTTTCACTTTGAATTGTATTTCTGTCCGATACATTCTTTTCATTAACATTTGCTTAAAACACCTTTCTTCATGTTCTGTTTTCAACTGTCCTAAAGATATTTTATTTTAAGAAGTTTTCCTTTAAAGTGTATATTCCTGGATTTGAGGCTTTTTTTTTTCCTTAACCCAATCTGAGACACTCTATTAGAATTTTTTTTAATTAAAAAAATGTTTAATGTTTATTTATTTTTGAGAGAGACAGAGACAGAGTGGGGGGGGGGGAGGTGTAGAGAGAGGGGAAGACACAGAACCCCAAACAGGCTCCAGGCTCTGAGCTGTCAGCACAGAGCCCCGCGCAGGGCTCAAACTCATGGACCATGAGATCATGACCTGAGCCGAAGTCGGATGCCCAACCGACTGTGCTACCCAAGCGTCCCGACACTTTCTTAGACTTTTTTAACCCACTTTAATTTGTTGGGATTACTGATGGACTTAGATTCGTTCCTGATTATCGTTTGAGTTTTACACTTGCCATACGTTCTCATTCTTTATTTTCTTTCTTTTCTGGCTCTTATTAGATTGTATTTTTCTTCTATGGTTTGGAAATTCTACATGACAGTTCTATGTTTTGACGATATCCTTTAACCTAAAACTCATTTTTTTTTCCTATCAAAATCTAGTGCTAATGAGAAATGCATCATTCTTCTAGATGCTCTCGGTGCACGTAGAGGGGAACTCGTGTATTTGGACCTGGAGGCCCTCCCTCTTAAAAACATGTTTTTTTGTGATTTCATTGGATTTGGGATAAGAGAAGGCATAGATTCACATATCACTTTTATCCAATCTCTATGCTTTTATTATAAGGGGAAAGCAATTGAGAACGCATATTTCAAAACAGAGAGACAGAGAGAGAGAGAGAGAAAGCAGAGGATGATAGTCACGGAAAACTTGGTGATGGGAAAACTTTAGGCATCAGAGTGAGTTTCTTTGGGGGCTTGGAGCCTTTCTAGGGCAACTCCAATTACACTGTGAAGGTAAACTTCTCTTCCAAGTGTAAGTTCAGCTCTGCTTGTTGCGTCTAGTTTGACATTGGCTAGAGAGAAAGCACAGCAGGGAGCGTGAAAAGTCAGATGACAAGCCTAATCTTTGGCTAAAGAGTCAAGGCCAGGGACAAGGAACCAAGTCCTATTTTGAGTGTCACCAGGAATTACTAATATCTGAGCCAAAGAGAGGCTGAACGTTGTAGTAAGTTGTACCTGGGATTGTTTTACTCAGGTGTAGGGACTGTCATGAAGGAAGAAGTTTTTCACACTCACACACACCTAAAACTAGGGGACAGGGCATGGCTATGCAGGAGCACACGGAGCAGCACCAGGGTGGCTCAGGAGACAGAGGAAGCAAGGAGAAAACATGAGCAAGAGCCATTCCTGTGGCTTTTGCCGGAAAAGCAAAGCACAGGGGCAAGTTCAGGAGTGGCTAGGCTGAAAATTTGGGGTGGGCTCTGGGTCATAGGAACTGTCCCCAGTTGTCCGGTACCTGGCCCCGGGGTGATTAGGGCAGGTAGCTAGTGATCGGGAATGTGAGGGCCTGATTCAGGAAATGGTTGGGGTGTGGACTCACGGGATTGGGGGGGCTGCGCATGAAAAGCGCTGGCTCTAGAAACTGACCAGCCGTGGGAGGAGCAGTCCCTCCAGCATCAGCAAGGCCTCAGAGAGCAAAGCGTCAGAAAATAAAAAGGCGTGATTAATACGAAAGTCTCAGTTCAAAGTGGGAACTGACGATCAGGAACCAGCAACAAGGCCAAAGTGTCAGCAGACTGGGAGATAAGAAATGGTTACGTGGAGATCCGCTCCCCGCCACAGAGGAGGGGAGGTTTCCAGACGCTGCCCGCACAGGTGGCTTCTGCCTAAAGTCAGTGCCTGATGTTGCTCAGAAACAGAAGATTGTGTTCCCAGCTGGAACATCTTGCCTCTCCGTTTCCCCGCAGCTCATGTAGCACAAAGATAAGAGCAAGGGGCTGCCCAAAGGAGTTTTAAGATTAGTGAATTTCCCTTTAAAAGGCTTGACAAAGATATAAAACTTACATCGTGTTTCACTGCTGCATGGAGCACTTAATCTCCACTCCGGTGAAGAAAACAATGATCGTCCGCACGATTCCAGAAAAACCCAGACCTAACTCAGCCCGTTCCTCTGTGGACGGGAGGTCTGGTTTCTCTTCGGTGATGGGAAGAACCAACAACCCCACCCCCACGCCCCGCCGATGAGCTTCCGAGGAGAAGGCAGACTCCGAGAGAAGCTGCCAGGCCACATCCAAGATGCTCATGTGCAGATCCGCCACGGCGGACCGGCCCTGTTCCCCGGGATCTCCAGCTCAGCCAGATCCAGCTGAGATGTTAAACAGACTCCATCAGTGACAGGAAGCCCGGCCAGCCCGGAGCCAACACGTCTGGTCTAATGAAAAGGCCTCTGGCTGGTCGCGCTGGAGGCAACAAGTACAATCCTCTGAGATGCTCGAGGCACCTCCTCCGTCCTGTTTTCTCGGCAGCCTTGGCAGCCACACTTGCGCCGACACAAAGAAATGCTGAAGCGGCTGTGACCCGGGAGCCTACAATCCACAGAGGGCTGGAGAAAGAGGAGCCCTGTCCATTTCTTTTCAGCCTCCCGTCAGGGAGCGAGGCAACAGATCCAGGGGCGGTCGATTCTCGCCCGGTTTTGTAACCATCGAACGTTCATGCAGCCTCTCCCAGCCGGGCACTGCGCGAGGCGCCTTGGGCCGGGCAAAGAAGAGAATCCAGGCTTCGCCCTCCGCCAGCTCGGGCCCCAGAAAGGGGATGAGGGCAGCACACAAGACCCAGACAGACAGGGAAGGAGCATCCAGAAACGGCCGCATGGGGAAGCCAGGAGCGTGCCCCCCCAAACCAGCTGCCCCTTACGGCTGGCTGGACGGGATGGCGCTGGGAGCTGCAGCAGGTGCATCCTTGCCGCCCTGGGGAATTCAGTCTCGTGCGGGGCGCAAAGGAAGGAATGGAAACCCCTCCACGCCCAGAGCCGCGTGGACAGTGGCCGCAGTGTGGATGAACCGCAGAAATACCACAGTGGAGCACTTGAACTGGGTGGTTGAAGCACAGGATTTCACCAGAGTGGGGAGGAGTGAAATTCAATGTTCCGGCCAGAGGGAGCGGGGCTCACGGAGACAGAGAGGCCAGGACGTTTAGGGCCTGCCCAGGTTAGGGAAGCGAGAGAACAGACGTGGGGACGGCCCGGAAGGGCCAGGGTGCAGAAGACAGATTTAGCCCATTCACCCTGCAGTCATTTTTGAACGTCGTGGTGAAAAGCACAGGATGTCAAATTGAGCCTCTGAACCGTTTTTAAGTGGACCGTTCAGGAGTGTTAAGTATGTTCACGTTGCTGTGAAGCATATCTCCAGAAGTGTCTCACCTTGCAAATGGGAAACTCTGAACCCGGTAAACAACAAACCCTCTCTCCTCCCTCCCCCGTGTGCCAGGTAACTCCCATTCTACCTCCTGTCTCTGTAAATCTCTGACTGTTCCAGGCACCTCATTTAAGTGGAATCCTACAGTATTTGTTTTTATTTTAAGGCGGGGGGGGGGGGGGACTGGCTTACTTCACTTAACATGATATTGCTTCTGTAATATTTATTTTTGAGAGACAGAGAGAGAGAGAAAACACGAGTGGGGGGAGGGCAGAGAGAGAGGGAGACACAGAATCCGAAGCAGACTCCAGGCTCTGAGCCATCAGCACAGAGCCCGATGTGGGGCTCGAACCCATGAACCGTGAGGTCACAATCTGAGCCCACGTCCGACGCCTAACCCACTGAGCCACCCAGGCGCCCCAGCATAAGGTCTTTAAGATTCATCTGTGTTGCAACATGTGACAGGATATCCTTCCTTCTCAAGGCTGAATCACATTCCATGACAAGTAGTCATCACCTTTTGTTGATCGATTCACCTGTTGATAAACACTTGCGTTCCTTCTGCCTCTTGAGTATTGGGAATGGTGCTGCTATGAACACGAGTGTGCAAATATCTCTTTGAGTCCCTGCTTTCAGCCCTTTTGGGGGCACACCCAGAAGCAGGATTGCTGCATCATATGGTAACTCCATTTTTAATTTTTGAGGAACGACCATACTGCTTTCTATAGTGGCATTTTACATTTGTAAGTGCATGAGAGAGAATGGGCAGAGTGAGAATCCCAAGCAGGCTCTGCGCTCTCAGCACAGAGCCTGGTACGGGGCTCGAACTCATGAACTGTGAGATCACGACCTGAGCCAAAATCACCCAGGCGCCCCTCTGTGCTTCTGATAGGGGGCATCCTTGTGCATCTCAGCATCATTAGTTGCTTTTGAGCAGAGGCACGATGAAATCAGAGCTCCACGTTGGCGGTTCTTGCCGGCAGCAGAAAAGTCAAGAGGCAGAAGACGCTCAAAGCTTTGGCAGTGGTCAGACCGGAGGGAGGGACTCCTGAGGAGGAGGGCGGCAGTGCAGACCAGGGCCGGGAGGGAAAAGAAGTAGAGGCTCGAGAGTCGAGACTCGACTCGAGACTCCGAGACTCGGGGCAGGAGAAGGGGGTGCCAGAGAGAGGGAGGAGCTAGACATGACTCGATTTTGTAGGCACAAAAGACTGAGAAAATAGAGATACAATGAGAAAAGGAGGCTGGGAGTGGGTGCTGCTTGTGGGGAGGTGCTGAGACGTGAGAGGTGCCCACAGGTGAAGGTTAGTTGTCAATGCAGGACAGAAGAGGGGCCAGGATTTGACACAATCATGGCATTCATTTGCACAACGCTTTCATTCACATGAGCCCCTCACTGCTCATGACACCTGGTGAGGTCAGCCCAAGCGGGTTGTCATTTCCAACAGCCGAGCGATGAGAAGCCGGGAAGTACAAAGGACAAGCCAAGGCCACATCACACGTCAGGCAGCATCAGAGCCTGGGTAAGCTCCTGAGTCTGCCTCTAGTCCAGCGACCTCTTCTTTTCCTGAGATACGACTTCCCCAGGAAGCGCACAGCAGGTCTGATCAGCGGAAGACACAGTCATTCATTTGACAAAGTTTTGAGTGCCAGGCAGTGTTCGAGGTGCTGGAGATTCACTAGCTAATAAAACAGACAGAACAGACATGATCCTGCCATCACGGAGCCTGGCGGAACAGGCCAGCTGGCCTTTTGGCGGTTTTCCTAGAAGACCAGAGAATCCCCCGGGAGAAGTGTCCCAAGGCAAATCTGTGCCTTCATGAAAGGCGTTCTCCTACACCTGTTCTTCTAACTGGAGCTGGACACACTTGCAGGCTTAACGGACCATATTCAGGATGACAGCCAAGGGGAACATTGCCTAGAATAAGTCCAAAAGTATTTAGGCACAAAGAGTACTTATCGTTGACTTCCAGGGAAAATATTTCTCTCCCCCCATTTTCCTTCCCTTTTACCTGAAACTCACCAGCCAATGTCTGTCTTCTTCACTAAATACCAATAATCCATGTCTACAAAGGTTTCCAGTATACCCGCGTTTACAGCGGCATTATTTACAGTAACGACAAGGTAGAAGCAACCCAATGTCCACCAACAGATGGATGGAGACACAAAATGTGGGAGGTACAGACCACGGAGTATTGTTCGGCTTGAAAAAGGAAGGCAATATTGTCACATGCCGCAACACAGATGAGCCTTGAAGACATCGTGCTGAGTGACATAAGCCAGTCACAAAAGGCAAATATTGCATGATTCCACTATGTATGTATGCATGATCCCATGTATCTAGTCAAATTCATAGAGACAAAGTAGAATAGTAATTACCAGTAAATGCCAGAAATTACCACAAAGTGGGGAGGGAAGGGGGTTACTGTGGTGGGTACAGAGTTTCAGTTCAGAATGATGAGGACTTTGTGGAGATGCGGGGTGATGGCTTCTGCACAATATTATGAATGTAGATACGGTCCCGGAACCATACACCGAAAATGGCTAAAGTAGTCCATTTCGTGTTCTGTATTTTACCCTGCTGCCAGTAGGAAAGTCAGCAAATCACTTCCCCGTCTTGTCCTTGTCATCATCTTTAACAAGAGGGGACGACTAGATGCTTCTTGGTCTACATCTGATGTTTCCGTGGCAACCACTGTAAGGCAGATGCCTGGTGGGCATGATTTCACCACCAGATCAACGGGGTTCTCCCCACTGGCCTCTCTCCCAGCTGCTGCGTTCTCTCAGCTGCTTCACAGACAGCTAAACATCAGGGCCAAATCTTGGGCCTCTCTGCATCTCACAGCATCACCAGCCACTCGGAGGCTCAGTCCTTCAAGTCGCCATTTGCTCTTCTGTAAAGCTGACATCAAAGGTCCTAACTCTCCAGGGTCCTGAAAATATGCCACGATGTAGTATATCCCAACTGCTCTTGTCTTGGGCCACTCCCTCCCAGTTAAATGTCCTCACCCCACTCCCAGACTCCTGCCTGCCCTCCACTCCCCTCCAGCTCACCTCTCAGGTTGCAGCCGGAACATCTTTCTAGACCGCGCACACGATAACCCCTTGGTTGCCCGTAGTCCGTCTCCACTGACCTCGGGAGAAAATCCACATCCATAGCTGGTCTCGGCTGCTCTCTCTGGCCCTCTCTCTACCGCCCCGTGCCCTGAGTTCCAGCCACACAGAGTTCCAGCCCCCGGCTCTTTGGGGCCTGTGAGTCTTCCCACACATTTCGTCCACCATAGGAAAGACCCTCCCCTGTCCCGCATTTTGCCTGACAACACATATTCATTCTCAGCTAGCTTCTCTGAAGCCCCACCTGACCGCCACCACCAGCACGCACAGCCCCACCTTGTGTCCCTGGGGACCCCTATGGTTTTCCTGCCCTTTGCTTACTGGATTGTTTCTGTGCATTGCCTTTGTTTCAATTTTGGCTTTAACAGCTTTACTAATGTACAATCGACATGTCATAGGCTGTGCATATGTAAGTGTACACACCCATAAAAGAATCACCACAATTAAGAAAAAGGATTTAGGGGCACCTGGGTGGCTCAGTCGGTTAAGCGTCCGACTTCGGCCCAGGTCATGATCTCATGGTCCGTGAGTTCGAGCCCCGCGTCGGGCTCTGTGCTGACAGCTCAGAGCCTGGAGCCTGTTTCAGATTCTGTGTCTCCCTCTCTCTCTGCCTCTCCCCTGTTGATGCTCTGTCTCTCTCTGTCTCAAAAATAAATAAATGTTAAAAAAAAAAAATTTTTTTTAAAAAAGAAAAAGGATTTGTCTCCCCCCCCCAAAATTTCCCTGTGTCCCCTTGTGTGTCTTCTTCCGGCCCTCCCTGACTTCTCTCTCATTTGCAGGCAACCACTGATTGGTTCTCTGTCATAATATATTAGTTAACATTTTCTAGAATTTTATATAAATGTAATCATACAGTATATACTCTTTTTTGCCTGCCTTTTTCCCCCCCAGCCTAATTATTTTGAGATTCATCCATGTAGTAGCAATCGTTCATCCTTTTTCTTTTATTGTTGAGTAGTATTCTACTGTCAGCGTTATCAGTTTGTGTATCCATTTATTGTTTTAATATACATTTTTAAAATTTGTTTAATGTTTTATTTATTTTTGAGACACAGAGAGACAGAGCATGAGCAGGGGAGGGGCAGAGAGAGAGGGAGACACGGAATCCGAAGCAGGCTCCAGGCTCTGAGCCATCAGCACAGATCCCAATGCAGGGCTCAAACCCATGGACCGCGAGATCATGACCTGAGTCAAGGTCGGCTGCTCAATTGACTGAGCCATGCAGGCGCCCTTAATTTTAGCCATTTAGGTATGTAATCATGTCTTATTATGGTTTTTTTTTTTTTCAACGTTTATTTTATTTTTGGGACAGAGAGAGACAGAGCATGAACGGGGGAGGGGCAGAGAGAGAGGGAGACACAGAATCGGAAACAGGCTCCAGGCTCTGAGCCATCAGCCCAGAGCCTGACACGGGGCTCGAACTCACGGACCGCGAGATCGTGACCTGGCTGAAGTCGGACGCTTAACCGACTGCGCCACCCAGGCGCCCCGTCTTATTATGGTTTTACGTTACATTTTTCTAATGACTGATGATGTTGAGCATCTTTTCACATGCTTATTTATTATCCATACATCTTGTACAGCGAAGTGTTTGCTCAAAAAGTTTTATTTTTTAATTTATTTTAATTTATTTACTTATCTTGAGAGAGAGAGAGAGAATATCCTAAGCAGACCCTTCACTGTCAGCACAGAGCCTGATGCAGGGCTCAATCCCACAAACTGTGAGGCCCCAACCTAAGCCAAAACCGAGAGTCAGACACTCAACCAACTGAGCCACCCCAGGAGCCCCGTGTTCAAAACGTTTTAAAAGAAAACAACTTGTGAAAGCTGAACCTGTTAGGTAAATGCTGTCGTGAACTTGATTTCTGTGCTTTATTCCACTATCTACAGGTGTTGTCGTTATTTTGTCACATTTGAAAAAACCGTGGTAAAATATATACAACATAAGGCTTGCATTGTCACCATTTTTACCTGTCCAGTTCAGCGGCACTAAGCACGCCGTCTCTTTGTCGTGTGGCCATCCCCACCGTCCATCTTCAGAGCTTTCTTCATCATTCCAAATTGAAACTCGGTCCACAGTAAATACTAACCCTCCACTGCTCCCCCCATCCCTCAGCCTCTGGCAACCACCATTCTGCTTTCTGTCTCTGAAAGTGGCTATTCTAGGGTGTCTCAAATGAATCACGCAGTATTTGTCCTTTTGTGACTGGCTTATGTCACTTAGTACAATGTCTTCCAGGCTTGTCCATATTGTAGCATATGCCAGAACTCCCTTTCTTTTTAAGGCGGAATCATATTCTTTTGCATGTACATACATATACATTCTTGTCATCCATTCGTCCATCATGGACACCTGGGTTGCTCCCACCTTTTGGGGTTATTGTGAACAACTCAGTCACAAATATGAGTTACAGATATTTGAGTCCCTTATTAATTGCATTTTTAATTTTGCAATAAATTTTTTTAATCAGCTGCGTTTTGATGGTTGTATCCCATTGCCTACAACAGAGCCTGACACATAGCAAGCATTTAATTAACATATGTGATGGGGCACCCGGGTGGCTCCGTCGGTTAAGCATCTGACTCTTGGGTCTCAGCTCCGGTCTTGATCTCAGGGTTGTGAATTCAAGCCTCATCTTGGGCTCAGTGCTGGGTGTGAAGCCTGCTTCAAAAAAAAAAAAAAAACAAACAGCCTACTTCAAAAAAAAAAATATATATATATATATATGGAACTAACAGCCAAATGAATGAATGAATGAATGAGTGAATGAATGAGTGATTCCCACCACACTGGACACCAACTCAGACGGAGCTACATCGTTGTCCTGTAGGTGGCACTCACGGTGTCTTACCACCAGGCTGCTGAGTCTGTTAAGGAACTGATCTCTTTGGATCCCTTCCAGGAAGTGAAGCAAACACTTCCCCAGACTGGGTTTGTCACCCTTGCCACCATTTGTTGCCCCACGGGAGGCCCAGCTGCCTGAAGTCTCTGGGTTAGTCACAAGCCACGAACTCAAGGGGAGGCATAGCTGAGACTACTCACAGAAGGAATTCTCTCCTCTGGGGAACCACTCACCGCATTCCTTCCCATGAAATAATAACAACATCAATAGCTAACATATTTGTGGGCTTACTCCGTGGCAGGTGCTCTGTAAGCAATATCTCATTTAACTGATAAATACCCCTGAATTAGGCACTGTAAGATTCCTTGCTCTGCAAAACAAAAAAAGCAAAGGCAAAGAGAAGTTAACTAACTTACCCATGGTCATCTAGCTGCAAAATGGAAGCACCAGGATCTGAATCTCTAGAACCTACCAGGCAGAAGAAAAACAAAAACAAAAACAAAAAAACCCCACAACCAACCACTCGGGCTGAAAGCACTTTTCAATAAATTATGCTGAAGTTAACCAGGATCCTTCTGAATGGTTTTTCTAAGTTTGAATAATATTTATTGAATGCGTTTTGACCAACGCACACGCCAATGTTAAGTCACGTAATCCCACCAAAAAAGATAATCACTTAACATATTAAAATGTTTCCTCCCAGTTTTTTCCCCCTACTCCTGTATTTTAAGTTAGTTGATATAATGAGTGTCTTTATTCTATTAAGAAAGAGGCAAAGGGGGGTGGGGAGGGCAGGGCGCCTGGTTGATTTAGTCAGTTAAGGGTCCAACTCTTGATCTCAACTCGGGTGTTTTTTGTTTTTTTTTAATTTATTTTTTTTTATTTACATCCAAGTTGGGGTGCCTGGGTGGCTCAGTCGGTTGAGTGTCCGACCTCGGCTCAGGTCACGATCTCACGGTCTTTGAGGTGGAGCCCCGCGTCGGGCTCTGTGCTATTAGCTCAGAGCCTGGAGCCTGCTTTGGATTCTGTGTCTCCTTCTCTGTCTGCCCCTCCTCCACTCATGCGCTGTCTCTCTCTGTCTCAGAAATAAATAAGCATGTTTAAAATTTTTACACCGAAGTTAGTTAGCAGATAGTGCAACAATGGTCAACTCAGGTTTTGATCTCGGGGTTGTGAGTTCAAGCCCCATGTTGGGCTCTGCACTGGGCACGAAGCCTAATTAAAAAAAAAAAAAAGAGGCAATGGGTCCTCTCTTGGCACACGTGCCGTTTGCACCCACCCCTCCTGCCTTCTCTCCAGTAGGTCTCTACCCCGGGCCCACCAAGTGATACAGTAAAATCGGGAACGTTAACGTGCGGTAAGAATGATGGCATTGACAGTGAGCATCCACCCTGTGCCAGGCATCGGGCCGAGGAAGCACCTCACGTATGTGATCTCATGTGGTTCTCTCTCCCCCACCCATATTCCATGGGAACCATTATTATGCTCATTTTACTGATGAGCAATCCGAGGCCTAAGATTTAACACGTGGCTCTGTCTCTTCCCTTTCCTTCCTGAATAACTCAGTCCGAACACCACCGGCTGAGGCCTAGAAAGATATGTGTCCACACAGAGGGTGGCAAGGGGTCTAGACTGGGGTGCTGGAGCCCCTTCTTCACCCCAAGCATATGCAAAGCCTGTCTGCAGGAGGGTAGAAGGGCTTCTTGGGTCAGGGGGTGACTGGGGTATTAGGCCCTGAACAGGGTGCCCCAGCGCGAGATGTCAGAACCAGAGCAGATCGAGGAGGGAGCCCATGCAGAAGTTGTGGGGGGACAGCATGGGGTATGAGATCCGGAGCAGGGTGCGGAAGGGGCTGTGGGGTGCTGGAGCCCAAGCCAGGTGAGGACGGCTTCCCTACGGAGGAGGGATCCAGTGGTGGTGGGAGACTGGTTACCAGTTACCAGAAGCGGAGGTTAAGTACTCATATTACAGACCATGCAAGCCAGATGTCCCTCTGTTGGACAAAAGAGTCAAAAAAAGTAAAGGGAGGGCACTAGGATGGATCCTGTGGGTCTATATCGCCACTGGGGTCTTGGTATGAGGTCACTGTTTCCAACACTACAGGCAGACACAGAAACAGATGATGTATATGTATAGATGTAGACGTACGAACATATCTTGATGTATATCCTTAGCTCTGTCCACTGAGAGGGCCTGGGGGCCACAACGCCCCACCCGTAACAAGCATACCTACCCCCCAAATCTCGGTTTCTGAATTCATTCCATTCCAGGAATTCATTCTCCTGAACCAGCAGCTACGGGGACAAATGGCCGAGAGAAGATACAAACCACCTAGAATATTCGCGTACTCTTCGTGCAGGAAAGTGCTCAAAGATTGATGGGGACGTTCCAAAAGGACGCAGCAGCCAGCTCCAAGAGGCCTGACGGAGGACAATTTGAGTGTCAAAAGAAAACACGACAAACATGGATGGCAACCCGCGGAACAGCACAGGGATCCGTGATGCCGCACCCCTGTAAATAAATAGACAAGTGAACTAAAGGTGCATGAAGAACAGGTTTCAAAGGACCTCCCCACAAAACGTGCAATAATTGCAATGGAAAAAAGTGACTACAGTGGAGAGAGCTTGGCAGACATCGGCTTCATCAAATGGCAAGAGCAATTATCCCAGTAATGGTTCCAAGTGAAATCGGGGAACAGCCCGACAGGCCTAAGTGAACACAACGCAGTCACTTCTGTGATGTTCCTGCCAAAGACTCATAGACCGAATCCAATCAAGAGGAAACCTTAGACAAGCCCAAACTGAGGACAGTCCACAAGACAACTGACGTGTAATGCACAGCAGCGTGAAGCAGGGTTATGCAGGTCAAGGCTGAAGAACAAGTTCACATCGAGCCAAATGCAACGTGTGACCCTCGGTGAGATCCTTTGCTACAAAGAACGTTATTGGAACGAATGATAACTCTCCAGGTATGGCGGTATTAATGTCCACGTCCTGATTTTGATGGCTGCGTCCTACACAAGTAGAAGGTTCTTATTGGTGGGAAATACATGCTAAGGCACTGGGGCACGATGTAGCATCAGGCCAGCAACTTACTCTTGAGGGCTGAGCAGGGGGAAAAAAGGAATTTTTTTTGTTTTACTTGCAACTTTTCTGTAGGTCTTTGACACTTAAAAAAATTTTTTTATGTTTTTAGTTTATTTTTGAGAGAGAGAGAAAGAGAGAGAGACAGAGCATGAGCAAGGAAGGGGCAGAGAGAGAGAGAGGGGGGAGGAGTAGAATCCAAAGCAGGCTCCAGGCTCCAGGCTCCGAGCTGTCAGCAAAGAGCCCAACACGGGGCCTGAACCCACGAACCGTGAGATCATGACCTGAACTGAAGTCGGACACTCAACCGACTGAGCCACCCAGGCGCCCCATTGACTTTTTTTTTTTTTTTTTTTTTAAGATGAATGACCATATCCAAGGTCACCTAACTAGTTAGAGGCAAGATTCAAACCCAGGTCTAGAAACCAAGCTCTCCACGTCTACTCAGAGTTGTTAGTTCACTCTTCTGTAGGACAGTTCATTCTGGACTGGGGAGGCGGGCTGGGGGTGGGAGCCTCCTTAAGCTAGCCTCTATGTCTTTAGAAATGTCCCCATCGATCTTTGAGCACGTCTTCATAACAACAGAGTATTGTAGGCTCCTCGTGTCCTCTCCTCGCTCCAGCCGTTTGCCCTAGGAGCGCGGGTTCCTTCTGGCCGAGGTGGACACATGTTTTGCACAAATGTTTTCAACCGGTTCATCCTCTGGAGTTCACGTGCCGCTCAGTCACCGGAACTGAGGGCACTGTGCCAAGGAAAGCAAAGTTCCCAGCCCTCTGTGCCATCGCAGCTTCCTGGGCTGCTCCAGATCTGCCTCCAGGGATAGCTGAGCTGAGTCTGGCCCCCTAGAGGGGTCTGGCCCCTTCCCACATGAGGGCTGAGGCCGGAGGGGCTCAGGCCCAGAAGGCCGCAGAAGCAGCGAAGGACTAAACGTGCTGGGGACCCTGCAGTGACGCTGAGGGGCTGCCCTCGCCCGAAAGCACCCTTTCCACTAGCAGAGGGGGCTTGGAATCACCCAGCGGCACCTACCAGTTTCACTCTCTGATCCTCAGGGAAGTATCGGGATGAGAGACCGTGGGTTTTTTTCTACCTGAAAAGTCTCAAGTCACCATGTAAACACACAGCCCTTCTGGATTTTCTATTAGAGTGAAATTTTTTAACATCTACGACGATATCTGTTGCACCTGTGCCCCTAGTGGATGCAAAGCCGGAAGGTAAACTCCACGGCCAGAACGAAAGCACTAGTCTGACACAGAGACCAAAGGATGGCACCCCACGGTCGCTAACTTTTTTTCTGGACCACGTCGGTCGGCACTGACCCTCTCCAGGTGGGTGTCAGTGGCCCCTCTGGGCTCTCTCTTCTTCCCCTCATCTCCTGGGGGGCCTCCCTCTCTCCACCCCTGTGCGCTCCCCCACAGAATCCTGGCAGAATCACAAACCTCTGGCTCAGGCTTCGCATCCGGTCCACCTGGTCCCCAGGCCGTGGTGCTGGAGGGGAGGCGGGTCTGGGGAGCTAAGAGGGTGGGAGTATGCGGGGGGGGGGGGTCACGTAAAGGGAAGTGGGCCCTCTCGGGCTATGGCGCAATGACCTTCCCAAAAGACATGCCTCCCTTGGGGACGCCTGGATGGCTCAGTCACCAGCTCTTGATTTCGGCTCAGGTCATGATCTCACAGGCCGTGGGTTCGAGCCCTGCATCAGGCTCTGCGCTGACAGCCCAGAGCCTGTTGGGATTTTCTCTCTCTCCCTCTCTCTCTCTGCCCCTCCCCTGCTCTCCCTCTCTCTCTCTCTCTCTCTCTCTCTCTAAAAATAAAAACATTTAAAAATAAATAAATAAAAGACCTACCTCTCTGGATGGGCTAGTGAAACAGCCACAACAATCCCTCGCATCCCGCGTGCCTTTTTTGCAGTGTGACTTTTGCCACTCTTATCAAAAGATGGTGCCCATGACCCTCCAGAGGCCCCGTGACTTTTTTAGTCTGCAGACTGCAGAAGTGCCTCCTGGGCCTTGGCGAGAAAGGCCACTCAGAACCAAGGAGCCGTGCGGCTAAGAGCCGGCCTGGCCCACGGAAACGCGGAGGGCTCCGTGGAGATCCGAGGGGCTGCAGCTGAGAGCCAGCACCCACCGAGCCACACGAGTGAGGCCACCGCGGACCCTCCCCGATAGGCTCCCATCTGACCGCCACCTCACAAGCGACCCCAGGCGGCAAAACTGCCCCCCTCTGAGCCCCACGCAGATGGCCCGTTCACGCACAAACGGCCGGCTTGAAGTCACTAGGTTTTGGGGGGTAGGAAGTTGTTACCCTGGAAAGACGCAGAAGGGGAGGACAGATGTTCAATCTACCGGTGGCACCCGCAAGTGACTGGTGAGAGCCCAAGACACGTTCGGCTCGCTCCGGGTGCCGTAGGATGGCCAAGACGTATCTGGTGGCATCTCCACCGGGGAGGAAAAATTAAACTTCATGGACATAAAACAAGGGCAGGCCACTCCCGAGCACACAGACGTGTGTGGAGGGGCTCTGAACGCTCTGAACAAGGCTGCAGCTGTCGGGGAGGCACTGAGAATGGTGAGGCGCGCACGAGGCCTGCAGGAGGACTGTGGGAGAGCGGGGAGAACATTCTAGGCGCGGATAGCAGGGGGTGAAAACAAATAAATGAGCTTTGCTGAGGAGCGGGGCAGCATGGCGCTGAGAGGACAAAGGCAGGAAGACAACAGCCAGGCCAGAACCAAGAGGGGTCTCTAGGGTTCACTGGGATGCTTCAGCGGCAGTGAAAAGCTGACATCAGCAAAACCCGCCCGGCCTGGCATTTTGTAAAACGCTATGGAAGACCTCCCAGAACGGGCCTTTCGGGGCGCCTGGGTGGCTCAGTCATTGAGCGTCTGACTCTTGATTTGGGCTCAAGTCGTGGTCTCACGGTTTGTAAGTTCAAGCCCTGCATCGGGCTCCGCGCTGATCGTGCGGGGTCTGCTGGGGATTATCTTTCTCTCTCTGCCCATCCCCCCCTCGCAAAAATACATAAATAAACAACCACAACCACAGAAAGATTGAGCCTTTCGTCAAAGCAGGGCCCACCTGGAGAAGGAAAGGAGGCAGGGGCCAGGCTCAGGAGGGTTTGGCTGACCGCTGCACTCAGGAAGGAAGGCATACACCTACGTGCCCAGAACATGGCTCGGCCCCACACCGTGCCATCAGTCAAGCTACTTCCTAAATCAGGGTCCACGGGTATTGCAAAGAGAAGCGTCACCTGTCCCGGCCAGCATCCGGGCACTCACACAGCCTTGCTCTGCCCCAGGGAAGAGGGCACTGGGGGAACCCCAGTGTCACAATGCCTCTCCCCCCCAAATCGGCCACACCTCTCCAGCCTTCCTCCTCCCTTCTCTTCGGGAAGGTACCACCCTCCCTGCCAGGCTTCTCCCGGCTCCCCTCCGTGTTGCCTCAGCCATGCCAGGGCACTGATCTCACTGGAAGGCGGCACCCACCGCATCCCATAAAGATGGGAGTCCCATCTGACAACTGCCTTAGCGTGGGAGGCGCTATTTAAGACTGCACCTCCCTTAAGGGAAGCAATACGGCCAGTATCCTTACTCCTAATTTATAGGTGGAAAAACTGAGTCATGGAAATGATTTACCAGGGTACTCTCAACGTTTCAGTGACTCATCAGGGCCAAGATCCCACACAGTCCAAACCACAGGCTGTGTGGCTCGGAGCACGTATGTCTGCTCTGTGCTGCATCACAGACAAGGGACCTAGCTGGAACCAGAAGTTTTGCCTAGGGCTCTACTGGGGCATTTCTGGGGTCCCACCTCCCAGACCTGTTAGGTTTCCACCATTCAAGCGAGAACCCCAGACCCAACATCGAGTTGCAAATCAAGGAATTCTGGCTGGGGACAACCTGGGCGGGTCTGTGTACCTATGAGAGAGAGAATGCCCTCCAATGCGTGTCTTTGTGCGTGTGTCCGTGCTGATGCAGTCGGTATCAGTTAAGTTCCCTCTGTTGTGATGTTTCAGAATCTTCTAAAAAGAATAAACAAGTTGAGACCCTGGCCTTAACGTAGAGGGAGGCTGCAGGGGGCTGTGCATCCCAGAAACAGATGGCCACCTAGGTCAGGCACCTATTCCGAGGCTGCTTAGCCATTCTGTCGACTCTATTTGGCTCTTATCTGTGTTCCCAGTATCCAGAGAAGCCCCACAAATCAATTTCCATCTCCTTCCAGAAGGGAAAAAGGCTAAGTGTGTTAAGCAGTGGGATGCTGGGAAAACCACAACAGCGCCACTCACATAGATCACAAACCCTTACAACAGTGAGCTATTGTCCCGCCTACTCACGAAGACCCCACGGCTCAGAAAGGCTACCTTGGCCAGGTGACGTTGCCCGGCATGGGAGCGTCGACTTGCACCGGGCGGACTCCGCAGGGTGGACTAGCCTGGAACCTCCGGGCGCCCTCCCACTCCTCCAGTCCTTGACCCCAGCAAGCCCGTGTCCCTGCCTCCATCTCATCACTCCCTCTGCCTGGGGCGCCCACGTCTCCACCGCCAGAGGCTAGATCGCCCCCAGGGCCCACGCCTCCTCCGCCCTAGAGCTCACACCTCCATGCTCAGGCCCCCTCGACGACTCCCCATAGCCGCCCCTCTCTCCGGGTCCTCCTGGTTGCCTGTATTCCACTCTCCATCCCACTCACCCGCACCGCACAGAGCGCACAGTAGGCGTGTGGGTCGCTGGGTGCCCCCCACCCCTCCAGCAAGCACCAGGGACACGACCCCGACGTCCCTCCCCTCGGGCGCGGGTTCCAGCAGCTAAGGGAGGGAAGGGCGGCGGCTGGAGAACGGCCTGGGAAGCAGAGAAAAGCCCAGAAACGTGCTGTGACCGGAAACCTCCCGGGCGCGGCGACGGTGCCAGAGCCAAGGCTGAGCGGGCGCCGGTACGCCTGGCCCTGAGGGCCCTAGACGGCCCAGGACGGCCCCCTCCCGCGCCGCCCCGTCCCGTCCCCTGATGGGCCAGTAATGGTTCTCCAGAGCCACCGTCTTCCAGGGGAAGAGGGACGCAGCCACGCCGGCTGAGACCAGGCCTCCGCCCCCATCCCCTCCCCTCCCCACCCCACCCCTGTCCCCTGCCCCACCCTCCTCCCTCCTCCCTCCTCCCCCACCTCCTCCCTCCTCCCCCACCTCCTCCCTCCTCCCCACCTCCTCCCTCCTCCCCCTCCTACTCTTCCCCCGCCCCCTTCCCTTTCCTCCCCTGCTCCTCCCCCTGCCGCCCGGCCCCCCTTCTCCCACCCCGCCCTCGGTGCCGCCGCGCTCTTCCCGCCCCGCCCCGCCCCGCCCCGCCCCGGCCCCGGCCCCGGCCCCCCGCGCACCCCGCGGCGCAGTCTCCCGGCGCCGCGCGTCACCGCTCGGCCCACCTCCTCCGCAGCCAATCAGTCCTCTCCTCCGCATCCGGCCTGTCCTCCCCCGGGAAACCTGTGGCCCCAGACGCGGAATCCAGGACAGTGTGTGCAGTAACCGTGCGCTAGGGCAAGTCCGACGCTGCAGAAACCGGAGGGCAGGGCGGGGCAGAGTGGGGGCGCGACAGGAGTCCTGGAGCCGTAACCGGGGTGGGGGCGCGACAGGAGTCCTGGAGCTGTAACCGGGGGGGGGGGGGGGGGGGGGCTGTAGTTGGTCCCGTGCGTTTGAGCACTTTATGACTTACAAAATGCTTTCCTAGGAATGCTCTCACTTGGGCCACGGAACAACCCGGGGAAGATGGTGTTATTATCTCCTTTCACAGGGGAGGAAATTAAAGCTTGGAGAGGTAAAGGAATTCGCCCAAGGTCCCAGACTGGGCGGCGGAGCCTGGTCGGGTCAGACCAGATCCAGGCCGCGCTCCACCGTCCTCTTGTTCGGAAAGCCGAGCACACGTTGAAGCACGGGTGATTGTCTCCATCAGCCCCGATCTCGGTTTCAGATCCACTTGCCTGGTCTATTCTTCTAAGCGTTTCGATGGTAGGGCATGGGAAAACGGGGGAGATGCTGGGGTGAGAGGCGGAGTTTAAGCAGGGACGTTGAGGGTGAGGAAACCAAGGGAAAGGAGTAAGTTCAAAGGGTTGCGGTGCGATTTCTTCTGCTACAAGCCTGGTTGCTGGCAGGGGAGAATCTGCATTCGCAAAGGAAAGCCCTGGGAGCTTTGGGTAGAGTGGCAGGCAGATCCCTCTTCACTCGCGAGTGCTCCCGAGGAAGCACAGAGCTGGGTGCTTCGTGAATCCCGGGGCCAGGCTGATGGGGGGCTGGGGGGCAGCCCGCTCCAATTACAGCGCCAGAACTCGCGCCCGAGGACACACCCAAAACAAGGGGCCCAGGATAAAGACCTCGAGGGTGCCTCGGCTGTGACCGGATGTTCCTTTGGCAGCTCGCCGTGCCGGCGGGCTCTCGCATTCCCTGCAGCTTCTTCCTGCCGATGTCTGCAGAGCTCACGTCCTCTGCCGCAAAGGACTCGTTCCCAGCGAGGCCTCCCTGACCCCCTCGCTGCCTAATGTCCCTAAAACCCTAGCCCTCGGTAGGGTCTACGCAGTGCTTCTCAAACCTGAATGTCGAATCACCTGGGCATCTTGCTGCAACCCAAATGCACATTCAGCGGGCTCAGGACGGGTCCCCAAGTTTCTAAGAGGTTCCCACCTTATGTTGCTGCTGCCCGTCCGCCTGGGCATGTGGAGGACATTTTAAATAGAAAAGATCAAACACACTTAGACTGTATTTTCATACTGATCTTTTTTTTTTTTTCTCTCCGTTTTTCCCTGCACTAGAACGTAAATTCAGAAGGGCAAAGATTGGGTCTAGTTTGTTCCCCACTATGCCCTCCGCACCTAGAAGGGGTATCTGGTACACAGTAGGGGCAGTGGTTCCCAAAGAAGGAATGAATGAAATACAAGCCAAAAAAGAAAACAGGGGGATAAATCTGGCATACAAAGTAGAATTCAAGGTGAAAAGCCTAAATGGACACAAGGTTTATTTTGCATTTACTTATTTATTTTTTATTTTTTTAAAATTTTTTTTAGCGTTTATTTATTTTTGAGACAGAGAGAGACAAAGCATGAACGGGGGGAGGGTCAGAGAGAGGGAGACACAGAATCTGAAACAGGCTCCAGGCTCTGAGCGGGTCAGCACAGAGCCCGACACGGGGCTGGAACTCACGGACCGCGAGATCATGACCTGGGCCGAAGTCGGCCGCTCAACCGACTGAGCCACCCAGGCGCCCCTTGCATTTATTTAAAAAAGAAAGAGGGGCGCCTGGGTGGCTCAGTTGGTTAAGCCTCCACTTTGGCTCAGGTCATGACCTCAAGGTTAGTGGGTGTGAGCCCCTCATGGGGCTCTCTGCTGTCAGCACAGAGATCCTCTGTCCCCTCGCGCACGCTCTCTCTCTGTCAGAAATAAAAACATTTTTTAAAAACAGTAAGAAATAACAGCCACAAAACCTGAGGTCTTGAATAGCGTGATGTCAACTTACTGGAAGTAAAAACTGTCCAAAGAACAGGAAAAATTGTAAATATCACATTAATTTTAGGAACTTTAACTCCCTCTCTCTTGGTCATATCTCACAGGCAAAAGGTGACCTAGATGGGGGCGCCTGGGTGGCTCAGTTGGTTAAGCGTCCAACTTCGTCTCAGGTCATGATCTCATGGCTCATGAGTTGGAGCCCCGCCTTGGGCTCTGTGCCAACAGCTCAGAGCCTGGAGCCTGCTTCGTATTCTGTGACTCCCTCTCCCCCGCTCGTGCTCTCTCTCTCTCAAAAATAAATAAATGTTAAAAAAAAAAAAAAAAGGTGACATGGAAAACTATAAAGAAATTAACTTGAGAGGTACCCCATGTCCGGCTCTGAGCTAACTATGCAGAGCCTGCTTGGGATTCTCTCTGTCTGTCTCTCTCAAAATAAATAAATAAACTTTAAAAAAGAAATTAACTTGCTTTAAGAGCTCTATAGTGTGAGCTGGGGAGGGGCAGAGAGAAAGGGAGACACAGAATCCGAAGCAGGCTCCAGGCTCTGAGCCGTCAGCACAGAGCCCGAGGCGGGGCTCGAACTCAAGAATTGTGAGATCATGACCTGAGCTGAAGTCGGATGCTCAACCGAATGAGCCCCCCCGGGCGCCCCAAGAGCTCTATATTTACTTTTTGATTGTGGTAAAATACACATAACGTAAACTTTGGCGTTTTAGCCATTTTTAAATGTAGGTTTCAGTGACATTAAGCATGTTCACACTGTTTTGGAACCATCAGCACCATCCATCTCCAGAGCTTTTCATCCTCCAAAACTAAAACTCTGCGTCCATTAAACACTAATTCCCCATTCCCCCTCCTCCTGGCCCCAGGCAACCCCCATCCTAATTTCTGTCTCTGAATTTGACTACTCATCGTACCTCGTATAAGTGGATCATACAGTATCTTTCCTTTTATAACTGACTTATCTCACTTCTGCAGCGTTCCCAAAGCTCATCCATATTGTGGCTTATGTCAGAGCTTCCTTCCTTTTAAAGGCTAAATAATATTCCATTTTAGGTACATACCACATTTTGTTTATCTGCTCATTCTTTGATGGACACTTGGGTTGTTTCTTCCTTTGGGCTACTGTGAATAACGCTGCTATGAACATGGTGTACGAATATATTTTCAAATCCCTGCATTCAGTTCTGGGTAGACGCCCAGAGGTGGGACAGCTGGATTATATGGACCATTCCATATTTAATTTTTTCAGGAACCACCATACCATACTGTTTTCCATAGCCGTTGTACCATTTCGTATCCCCGCCAGCAATGCGCAAGGACTCCAGTTTGTGTACATCCGTATCCACACTTGTTGTTTTCTATATTTTTTTATAATCGCCATCCTATTGGATGTGAAGTGGTGTCTCTTCGTGGTTTTGATTTGCATTTCCCTGGTTAGTGGTGCCGAGCATCTTTTCATGGGCTTATTGGCCATTTGTGTAGCTTCTGTGGAGAAATGTCGATTCAAGTCCTTCGCCCATTTTTGAGTTGGATTGTTTGGATTTTGTTGTTGAGTTACAAGAGTTGTTACATATTCCAGATATTAATCCTGTATCAGATGTATGCTTTACAAATATTTTCTCCCATTCTGCAGGTTGCCTTTCATTCTGTTGGTATGTACCCTTTGAAACACAGAAGTTTTTAATGTTGAACAAGTCCAGTTTCTTTTTTCTTTCATTGCCCATGCTTTTGGTGTCATCTCCAAGAAATCATTGGCAAATCCCATGTCAGGAAGCTTTTCTCCCGTTTTCTTCTCAAGAGTTTTATAGTTTTAAGAGCTCTCGATTGACTTTTACAGAGAGTATATATTCTTTTTAAAATCTCCATACAGTTTGGGGTGCCTGGGTGGCTCAGTCGGTTGAGCGTCCGACTTCGGCTCAGGTCATGATCTCACAGTCCATGAGTTCGAGCCCCGCGTCAGGCTCTGTGCTGACAGCTCAGAACCCAGAGCCCACTTTGGATTCTGTGTCTCCCTCTCTCTCTGCCCCTCCCCTGCTCATGCTCTGTCTCTCTCTGTCTCAAAAATAAATAAAAACATTTAAAAAAAATTTTAATCTCCATACAGTTCAAAAGTAGAAATGATACAGGCCATAATATCTAGCTGCAATGCAGTAAAAACTAGTCATTAATGTTCTAGTAATTATATATGTGAGCATTGTGAAGAGAGTAGATCTTAAAAGTCCTCATCACAAGGAAGAAAATGTGTACGTGATGGGTATTAACTAAACTATTGTGGTGATCATTTTGTAATATATACATATATCCACTCATCGTGTTTATACCTAAAAGTAATACAGTGTTTCATGTCAATTATATCGCAGTTTAAAAAACAACAATGAAAAGAAAACCAAAAGCACTAGAAGGTAAAGCATGTAGCGTGGACTTGATTCTGACCTACCTCTGTTTCCTATGCAGTTGAACATAATACCCTCACACAGCTGGTGTCCGTCAATTCGGGTCAAATAAACAAGTTTCTCCTAAACATTCCCAAAGGCAAATAGCCTGCCCACCCACACCTCAACCCACCTTCCCAAACAAAAACAAACAAACAGAACGCTAGTACTTAATGACAAAAGGCTAACCACCTGGAAAGGTTAGAACCCTCTCTTTAACTCTTGGGTCAGAGAGAAAGTCAACACTGAAATGATAGATCGTTAAGGAAAGAACACTGAGGACACTTAGCTACGAAACATAAACTTAAGGAAATCAAAAGGAAGAAACTAAGGAAAAAGCAAAAGTCGATTATTTAGAAAATAAAAAAAAAATACTTGTGAACAAACAAAAAAATAGAGTGATTTCCAATTAAGAAAACTGGATACAGCCAACGGCCAGGAATTGGAGGAGCTGTGCGTGTGGTGTCAGAAGAGAGAAGGGGAATCAAAAAACCCTGGCTTCCCCTGCTGCCTGTCACAGCCTGAGGCCACCCCTCGGAGTTCACTTCTGACAACTCACTAGGTCTGTGAACTTGGACGTACGTTCCTCTCGGCAATATGGGACGTGTACGTGGGAGTGGCTGTTAAGATGCATTGTTGATAATGAAATTGTTAAGGAGAATATTAACATCTCATTTCACCCTACGAGAGGTCCTCAAGAGGAATATGTGGGTAGAAATCCAAGTACCAAGCCTGGGGCCTGGGGGAGGGACGGGGCGGTGGGAGGAGTACCCGTCCACCTGTGACAAAGGGAAGAAGGGCATCCAGCCGAGCAGCGGGTCCAACCAGTCCAGGAGGCCCAGGGCTTAGTCAAGGTCAAATATGTGCTCCCTCCTCCTCCACTGTCTGCCTGCAGGTGGAGGAGGGTGAACATGAAGCTCGCACCATCTATACCGGGAGGGACCTGAACTCGTTGTCCCCAGGGGTTTTCCCAGCTGTGCCAGCCTCTGGTCAGATCTGAGGCTGAGCAACAGCGAAGGGAAGCCACCTGGGGGAAAGTGGAAGTTTTCCCGCTTGGGTGTCGAGACTGCGGATGGTGGCAGTGATGGGATATTTAGGGAGTCCCGATCCAGGTGTGGACCTCAGGACGTTTCTAGCTTCTTGCTTGCCTGTGCTGGCAGAGGTTGGCCTGTTTGGAGCACCAGGCCAGACAGGGATTCTCTGCACCTTGAGGAGCCTGTGAAGCGGCGAGGGGGGAGCCTGACATGTACAGGGAGTCCCAAAGGTCACAGTGCGAGGAGCAGGGTGTAACGGCCAGCCGTCCTCAGCGTCATGGCCCCGGAGTCACAGAACGGTAAAGAAACTCTGGGTGGCGGGCCCGGCTTGCTCATTTGGGCAACCTTTTTCGCTGGCTCTTATCTCCCGTGGGCAGATGGGGACACGAGGGGAAATGCCAGGTTCCCGAGCAGAATAAAGGGCTCGCCGGGTATGTGTCCTCCAAAACCACATGAACCATAAGTCAACAGATGCAGTGCCCAACGATTGTGTAAGTTGCCTGCAAGATCAAGATTGCCAGGAAGAAGCTGGTGTTTCCGGCTGGGGCTTTCTCTCCTTGCCCTCATGCCCTCATTTGGATGCAGCAGAGAAAGAATAGTGCGTGGCTGCCCTTTGGGGGAATCGTCCGCCACGTTCCGTGATGATCCTGTTCAATTGTTAGGATTTGGGCAAGTTGCCTCCACGCCTCCAAGGATAGGCACGTAGCCTGTGGTTCCCATGGTGGGGTTACCGCAGAACGTGCGGGAGACCTTGTTCTGAGATGGCCTTTGGCAACCTGGATGCAATGAGGGTGGATGGAGGGTAATCTTAGCCGTCCTGTGGAGGGATCCTTCCTGAGAATGAAGCACCATTAAGGACAGCATGTCTATTCCCTTGTGCTTCAGATTTTGCCAGTAGACAAATTCCCTGTCTTCCCCTCAAGCCAGACTTGTCTGACACTTTCCACCAGAACAGCACTCGTACCTCTTCCTTCCAAGAAACACACGCAAGAGACTTTCACGAAGTGGAATCCGTCGTATGCCACGTTTCACCTAACGATAAAGTTTGGGCAGAGGCTTTCATCAGATCCCTGGCCGGTCGGCCAACCTGCAGACTCTTCCCCCAGAAGCTAAGTTAAAAGAAATTTTAGTGTAGGGGCGCCTGAGTGGCTCAGGCGGTTAAGCGGCCGACTTCGGCTCAGGTCACGATCTCACCGTCCGTGCGTTCGAGCCCCGCGTGGGGCTCTGTGCTGGCAGCTCGGAGCCTGGAGCCTATTTCAGATTCTGTGTCTCCCTCTTTCTCCCTCCTCCTCCGCTCATGTTTTGTCTCTTTCTTCTCAAAACAAGTAAATCAATAAATGTTTAAAAAAAGAAATTTTAGTGTAGACCTTCAGCATTGCTTGCCTGGATTGCTATATTCTGTCATCTTTTTCTTTCTTGGTTCCTCCACCATCCTGCCACTTTCCCCCCAAACCTACTGATTTCATCACTGGTGACCTAGGCTCTATAGAAGAAATTCGAAGCGTGTCATTCAACAATTCAAGGAATCTCACTTCAACGTCTCTCTGCGTTGTCTGCCATGTTTTTAGACTGTCCCACCTACTCTCAACCTGCTCCCTGTTTTGGGAAATGCAGCTCTGTCTAAAATGATCTGTCTGTTCGTGGGCTCACTCAGGAGCCAGTTCCAACCCCCTTCTGCGACCTGGCTTGCTATCTAGAAGCTGGAAAAGGCAAATCCTCTCTTTCCCAGACTTGCCGCTACAGAGAGTCATGTGACCCGGTTCTGGCCAACGAGACGTAAGGGGAAATCCACGGGGAGGTTTCCGGGAGTTTTTGCTTTCCGAGAAAAGGGGCAAACACAGCTGTCACTCTTATTTTCATCTTTCTCCCATGCATGTGGACACAATGCCTGGGCTGCTGTAGCCAACCTGTGACTATGACTAAAGGGACAAGAGAATTCCAGAAACTTCGGCCCTGACATTGTTGAGCTAATGTGTCATCTTCAGTGCCGAACTCTGGACTCACTTGTTATAACTATATAATGTAGGTCTCATATATATACATATATATATATATATATATATATATATGTATATATATATACACACACACATATATATACACACATATATATACATATATATATACACATATGTGTATACATATAATATTATTTTTAAACCACCGTTAGTTAAGCATTCTGTTGCTTGCAGCTGAGGACATTTCTCACCGATACATTGGTAAGCCGTTCAACTTTCTAGGTCTTTCTAGTTAAACTGTTGCTTATTTTAGGAGAAGTAGTCCCAGACTTCCTGATCAGACTATGACTTCCTCCTGCAAGCACCCATGACATCGGGCCCTTGTCTGAGTTGCAGTACACCCCAGGTTGGGACGAGTTGCCACCTTCCTGCGGCAGACTATGAGTTCTCATCTTAGGCTTACGTGTATCTGCCCAAGGCAGGCCGGCACCCAGCAGCGTGGCCTGTACAGAGTAGGGGCTCCAGACATGCAGGACAAGCAGAGGCTTTTGTTCACAGGAGCTCCTCCCTGTATCGTAGCCACTGGCCAGGTTTCTCATCCTTTGAGAGCTGACCCACCTCCCTGGCTCATGTCCACATTCTGTCTGGGCAGATGTGCTCTGTAAGTCAGTCCCTCCAGCAGATACTTGTGTGTTTTCACGTACAAGACGCTGCTCTATGCTCTGCACTGGAGAAAAAGAAAGGAAGGCCGAGTCTTGTGCTTTAAGGGACACCTTAATAAGGGAGTTAATGTTTCTCTCGAATGTGTCCTAAATAACAATGTAGCCGGGCAGGGGGGCAGGGGGTGGAAGGAATACATATTTGTTCACAACAGCCGGTCTCATCCCTGGCTGCATGTTAGAATGAGCTGGGAGCTTTGAAAACAGGCACACGCCCAGGCATTCTCCCTGGAGAGCCTGATTAGAGAGAGCGAGCACGAGGGGGGGAGGGGTAGAGAGAAGGGGAGACACAGAATCCGAAGCAGGCTCCAGGCTCCAAGCTGCCAGCACAGGGCCCGACGTGGGGCTCGAACCCACGAACCGTGAGCTCATGACCCAAGCGGAAGTCGGAAGCCCAACCAACTAAGCCACCCAAGCGCCCCACCTTATCTAATTTTCTAAACCTCCCTAGGTTGTTCTAATAACCAGTCAGGGTTGAGAGCCACTGATTTAAAAGAAGGAGAGGTCTGGGGAACCTGGGGGGCTCAGTCAGTTAAGCACTGGACTCTGGGTTTCTGTTCAGGTCATGGTCTCACGGTTCGTGGGATCGAGCCCCGAGCCGGGCTCTGCACTGGTGGTGTGGAGCCTGCTTGGGATTCTCTCTCTCTCCCTCTCTCTCTCTCTGCCTCTACTTTGCTTATGCACATCGTCTCTTTCTCTCTCAAAATAAATAAATAAACATTTAAAAAATTATAAAAGGAGAGATGTCGACTGGGAAGGCATCTGGGAGGCTGTCATCTCTGGGCTAATCCTTGAAATATAGGGGCAAGTTGGACAGCATAGAGCAGGGGTATCTGAGGAGTGAGGAAGGAATGAAATGTCACTCTTGCTATCAGCCAATCAGAGTAGTTGCGAAAGAGAGTTCTAACGGGTCAGTACTGGGAGATGAAACTAGAAATATAAGTGGGTCTGTCTGGGAAGGGCCTTGAATGCCAGACCAAAAAGTTTAGACTATTCTGAAGGCAAGGATCACCATTTTGATGGTGATTTTTACTTTTTTTTTTTTAAATTTATTTTATTTTTGAAAGAGAGAGAGAGAGAAACCCAAGCAGACTCCATGTTCACTGCTGAGCCTGATGCAGGCCTCAAACCCACGAACCGTGAGATCATGACCTGAGCCAAGACCAAGAGTTGAACACTTAACTGACTGAGCCATCCAGGTGCCCCAAATGATGGTGATTTTTGTGCTAAGAAAGTACCACGATCAAAGAGAAATTTAAGGGGCGTCTGGATGGTTCAGTTGGTTAAGTGTCTGACTCTTGATCTGTACTCGGGTCATGATCTCACGGTTCGTGAGTTCTAGACCCATGTAGGGCTCCACACTAACAATATTGCGCCTGCTTAGGATCCGCTCTCTCCCTCTCTTTGCCCCTCCCCTGCTCGTGCTCTCTCACTGTCTGTCTCTCAAAAGTTTATTTAAACTTAAAAAAAAAAAGAGAGAGAGATAAATTTAAGAAGAAACGCTGCATGAAGGAGGAATACAGGTTACACTGATTATTAAACAATGATACGGTCTGTTCGGATAATTGTGCTCAAGCTAACACACTCACCAGTGAGGTTGCCTGTGGACCTGAGGTGCTCCCAGGTTAAGCCTCCCTCCCACAACTTCCACTGGCAGATCTTGCCCAGTCCAGACATGTTCAGACCTCAGCGATGTTTTGAATAGAAACCCAGGTTTCTTCGGAGTTCCTTGTTATCAGCCATCATGTTTCTTTCATCCAGTTAGAGCTGCAAGAAACAACTAGCCATCGAGCTGGCCTCAGGTGTGCGTGGAAAATTGTATGACACAGAACATTCCAAGGGCTGTGATGAAACACCAGGCATTGATTTAGGCCAGTCGCCAGGGAAGTCCAAACGTGGGAAGGTTGGGAGGGGCCCCACCATGGGAGTCCCCAGGTGGCAGCCACGTTGAAGAACCAGGTGGAAAATGGAACCACAATTCCCAGCTGCTTCGTTGGGCAGGAGGGTCCTGGCCACGGGGAACGGTTCAAGAGCTCAACAGGGTATCAGGTCCAGACCAGACCTGAAGAGCCAAACAGAACATGGGGCCACGTCCCCAGTGGAATGACGGGGCCACCACAGCTGGCATTTGGGCTAAGTTGTAGCTCTGAGGGCATATGCGCGTCCGAGCACCCGGGCCTTGGGCTCGTGGCAGCGGGGATGCAATACAACCCCTCTGAGCAGAGGCTGCAATGAAACCCGTGCTGTACCCGGCATCTTTAGGCACTAAAGATGTCCAGTGCCAGGGCGCCCGTGAGAAAACAAAACAAAACAAAACACAAAAGAAAACAGCCGTTGTTGGTTTGCTTTCAAGACTCAGTGTGGGTTCCAAGCCAGTGACATGAAAACACAACTTTCTGGCCTCCTTTCTCCTCTCTGAAAGCGACATGATGTGACCAATATCCTTTCGCTGCACTTCACGGCTACAGGACCGGCAGGTGTCCGCCTGCCCCTTGTGGATCCCCACCTCGCTGCCCCTGCGCTAATGTGCTCTCTCCAGGGTCCTCCCGCAGCTCCGGGGCGGGGGCAGACGCCACGCGGAGGAAACGCGCCTACCGCTAGGAAAGAGCCCTGGCCTCGACTCACAAGATCTGAGTTCCAGTCCCGATGTCGTCACTGATTGACCGCGTGCCCTGGAGCACGGGACACACGAGGGCTGGCATTTCGCCCGCACGCAGGCGAGCTGTTTTCCAAGCTCCCTTCCCGTTCTTGCGCTGAGTCTTCCCATCGGTGTGTGAATACCAGGCCAGGCGAGTGGGGAGTCAGGACAAAAGCAACACGGATGGCCACTTGGGGTTTGTTCGCTACGGGCTGCCACTCCTGCCATCTCGCCCAGTCCTTCTCCGTGCTGCTGTGGTCGCTGTGCGGTGCAACGCACAGGAGGAGGAAGGGGAGGGCAGTTGTTGGGAAACGGTGTCGACACTGAGCGATCCAGCTGCTTTTGTGAAGTAGAGGCCGGTTGCCTGCCCAGAACCTCTGCCAGGCCACTGTGCAGAGGAGCGCAGGGCGGGGCACCGGCCTGCAGCTCCCCTCGCCTCTCCGACCGCCTCCCCACCCCCCCCCCCGCGTCCCCCGCCCCGCACTGACGACAGCCGCCTGCAGCCACAGACTGATTGATGTGGTGATGTGGTTTACAAGGCCGCCCCCCTTGCCTCAAGGTGGGTCAGCTCTACAGTGCAGTTTATGTTCTGGAATCTTCCCCCCGTGGATCAAGCCGAACCTACACTTTACTTATTTTTTTAATTGAAGGAGCGTTGACAATGTTCCATGTTCAGGTGTGCCCCTGAGAGATTCCCCAAGGCTGTGCTGTGCTGGTCACAGTGGAGCCACCACCGCCTGTCACCACGCAGCGCTGTCACAGGACCATTGACTCTGTTCCCAGCGGGACCTTGCATCCCCGTGACTTATTCGTTCCATACCTGGAAGCCTGTATCTCCCCCTCCCCTTCACCCATTTTGCCCATCCCCCTTCCTCCCTTTCCCTCTGGCAACCACCAGTTGGTTCTCTAAGTTTATGGGTCTGTTTCTCCTTTTGTGTGTGTATTTCAAACCTCAACTCTACTTGAGACTAGATCCTTGCTGGGCTCCCCCTTGCCCCTCTGTCCCTTACAGGGCCTTCCTACCGAGCATCACTTTTAATAGATCACTTTCCCAAGAGTAGCTGTCTCAGGTCCTGCTTCTAGGGACTTGATCCAAGACCGTGTGTTTTTAATAAATAAAAGTAAAATGCCATTGATGAGTAAAACATGGCAAAACACGTATGACAGTATGGGAAATCAACTCCCAGATTCACTTTTTAAAAAGAAACAAGAGGTGCTCCTGGGTGGCTCAGTCGGTTAAGCGGCCGACTTCGGCTCAGGTCATGATCTTGCGGTTCACGAGTTTGAGCCCCACGTTGGGCTCTGTGCTGACAGCTCGGAGCCTGGAGCCTGCTTCTGATTCTGTGTCTGCCTCTCTCTCTGCCCCTCCCCTGCTTGCTCTCTGTCTCTCTCTTTCAAAAAAAAAAAAAATAATAATAATAATAAAATAAACATTAAAAAAAAATAAAAATAAATAACTAAAAAGGAAACAAGAGGGGTACCTGGGTGGCTCATTTGGTCAAGCTTCTGACTCTTGATTTTGGCTCAGGTCATGATCTCATCATGGTTCGTGGGATCGAGCCCCAAGTCAGGCTCTGTGTCGACAGCACGGGGTCTGCTTGGGATTCTCTCTCTCCTTCTTCTCTGTCCGTCTTCTATTTGCATGTGTTCTCTCTCTCAAAATAAATATTTTTCAAAAAGAAAAGAAAAAAAGAAAAATCTGCAATGAGTCTGTGGGGGAACGGAACAAAGACCAGTTTCCTGTTTGCCCTTGGAAGGCAGTAAATGGAGTAGTTTCCTGGGATGGAAACCCCATTTTGCCTGATTCTTTTCCAAGGCATCACGGGGCAGCTGAGAGTTTGCAAGGTCAGGATCACCCATCAATGACTTACCTGACTCACGCCAGTAACTATATCCTCTTTCGAATGTACCTCTCTTCAAGGCCACAGTACAAGAGGCAGGAGCCCCCTTTAATGAAACTGCAATAGTGAATGTGGTGCTTTACCTTTTAGAACCCAGACTGATCTGTTAAGAGTCCAATTCAAAAAGGCTACAGAGGCCCAAACTAGCCAAACTCCCCCACTGTGGGGTGCCCACAGTGGCCACTCATGTTCCAACTGAGGTGACCTGGTGAAAATCTCTCCTGGGCCCCTGCCCTGCTCTCAGGCACATCCTTCAGATTTTCTAGCATGGTGCTTGTTAACAGCACGGGCTCTGGAACCAACATGCCTGAGTTTGATTCCTGGCTCTGCCCCTTGGTGGCAATGTGGCCATGCCTCAGGGTCCGCATCTGTCAGCTCAGGGGCTCATGTGTTACTGAATGCAGCTGAGAACAGTTGTCTGGCGCATGGTGACGTTTGATACGTGTTAACTCACTATTATCATAGTAAGTCATTGCTCACTCATTTGAGGGCACTTGGGTCTCCTCCGCTAAGTCACTCTATGTATCTGAGCAAAAACATTTAAGCGCTTGAACTCTTAAACGCAAGGTTTGGTAGGATGCCCTCTGAAGTCCTTTCTGGACCTAAAATTCTATGAGTCCAGGAACTCCTGATGTCAACTTTGAACTCAGTTCCAGGTCCTGAACTGTCATTGTAACCAGGATGTTTTCCTCGTTTATCCATGAGACTTGCCATGCTGATAATTTTATTTGTCAACTTGACTGGGCCAAGGGTGCCCCGATATTCGGTTAAATGTGATTCTGGGTATGTCTGCATGGGTGCTCCCGGAGGAGATTAACATGTGACTCAGTAGACTGAGTAAAGCAGATTGCCCTCCCCAGTGTGGGTGCGCTTCATCCAATCTGTTGGAGGCCTGAGTACAGGAAGAAGGGAGAATTTACTGTCTCTGCTTATTTTCAAGCCGGTACATTGGTCTTCTGTACTCCGGTTGGAACTTCACCATCTTATTTACAGTAAGACCAAAATATAATAAGATACAACATAAAATAAATGTATTTATGTATCACCCCAGTGCCCAGGACACTGCTGTATTAGTTTGATAGAGTTGCCACGGGGAAAAAAAAAGAAAAAGAAAAAGCACAGACTGGGTGACATAAAGAAGAGAAATTTATTTTTCTCACAGTCTGGGGGCTGGAAGTCCATGATCAAGGTATCAGCAAGGTTGGTTTCTTCTTCCTTTCCCCTTGCTTGTAGATGGCTTTCCTCTCCTGTGTCTTCACATCGTCTCCCCTCTGTGTGTGTCTGCGTCCTGACCTTCTCCTCTTATAAGGACATCAGTCATATTGGATAGCACCCCACTGACCTCACTTTATCTTCATCACCTCTTTAAAGGGTCTATCTCCACATTCAGTCACTTTCTGAGGTGCTGGGGTTAGGGCTTCAACCCTAACCATGTTCAATTCAATATGAATTTTGGGAAAACATACTTCAGCCCATAGCAACTGCATAATATACAGTAGGCACACAACGAGCATGCTGTTGGACAAATGAGAAAGCTACGAGCATATCAAGAGAAAAATAAATGAAGGAAACAAACTGGACAATCACAAAAGGAAAACTCCAAATAGACAGTAAACCCATAAAAATGTCAGTCTCACTGGAATCAAAGAAGCACAAATTAAGACGACACTGAGATACTACCATTGTGCTCATCAAAATGGCCAAAATGAGAAAGAATGGACAATAGCCACTCATAGGACTACAGACATGGGGAAACCAGCCCTTTGCTACCTTTCTGGGGGGAGTGTATTGGAATATACCACGGGCAAGGCAGCTCAGCATCACTTTTCAAAGTATAGCATTCCAGCAGGTGAGCACACAACCTTAAAGAAGTGACCTGAAGGGTAGGTCTTAAGTCAAGTGAAGGAGGAGAGAGGAGAAAATAAGGCAGAGATAACAGTTTGTGTGAAGGCTTGGAAGCCAGAAAGCATAGTGCCTTCAAAGCGGTGGGAGAGTAAGGAGGGGAGGGGCCCCATCATGATGCCCCTCTGAGACCAAGGTCAACATGAATGTCATTTTCCTCCCCAAATCCCACCTGCCTCAACATCTACATTCACCTCTAGTGCATCACCGTGTTTGATTTTGATGGCAACTTATCATTATCTGAATGGCCTTTATTTATGCAATTTATTTAAATATCAGTCCATATATTTGTTTCTTCCTCCACTCAACAAGAAAAAGAGTAGGTCTTTTTACCAATGGCAGTTGTAAGCCACTGAATGGATTTGAGCAGGTGATATGATCAGATTTGCATTTTATTATTATTTTTTGTGAGAGACAGAGGTCGCAAGTGAGTGAGAGTCAGAGGTGGGGGGTGGGGAGAGAGAGAGAGAAATGGGCTCATCCAAAGCAGGGCTCGTGGTTTACCTGAAGCGGGGCTCAAGCTCACCCAATGTGGGACTCGAATTCACGAACCATGAGATCATTACCTGAGCCAAAGTCAGATGCTTAATGACTGGGCCACCTAGGCGCCCCAGATTTGCATTTTAGAAAGATCCCCCTGCCCGCTGTGTGCAAAATCTTCTGATGAGTGGAGGCAGGGAGGCCATCAGGAGGCTGCTTCATAACCTGACCAAAGATTATAGTGACCAAACCAGTGGAGGAAGAGCAGGGAGAGAGAAAGAAGTAGATGGACACTGGAAAAATATCAGAGTCAGCGTCAATAGACTTACAATACATTTGACCTTGGGAGTGGGAGCAGAGAACAAAGTATGGGTGCCATCTAGTTTTTGGCTGGAGGAGTTGAATGGTTGTAATACATTCCAAGGGAGATCAAGGAGGAAGCATCTGAGGGGAAGAGGTCAATTTCCATCTTAAACACACTTGAATTAAAAGTACTATGAGACATCCTCACAGAGAAGTCCCAGGAGGCAACACATATATAGATATTATCTACATAGGCCCAAACTGGAAACCAAAATATAGTTGGGATGAAACTCCCCAAACAGGGTGTTAAGGCTACCTGGGACCTGTTTACCCAGCCTCAACCACTAGGGTCCTAAACAGCACAAATCAAGACGGGTCTCATGTGGCCTGCCAGGACACAGGAGATGTTACAGATGCCAACACCATGGAAGGGAGCACTGTCCCTACATAAGGCTGATTCTGAAAGATTTCACAAAGATCTTATGAAGTCCCAGAATTATAATACAGTATCTTTTATAAAGGGTTAAGACCCCCGCATCTTCCCTTCCCCAAACGGTAACCACTTACATTCAAATTGGAGGGGTGGGGGGTGGTGCCTGAAAGAAGAGGCAAATTTTTTCTTTGTCGTATGTGTTGAGAAACCTTTTCTCAGCTCGTTGTTTCTCTTTTGACTTTGTGAATGGTTTGCTGTTGTTGTTTGTTGTGGCAGTATAATGGACAGATCACATTTTACTAGGTTCAGGTGTACAACATAATGATTTGATATTTGTATATATTGCAAAATGATCACGCAAGAAATCTAGTTAACAGCCGTCACCACACATAGTTACAGAACTCTTTTCTCTTATGAGGAGAATGCTTAAGATCGACTCTCAGCAACTTTTGAATATACGATGCGGTGTTACAACTGTGGTCGCCATGAGGTACGTTATGTCCCCATGACTTACTTATTTTTTAATTGGAAGTTTGTGCCTTACGATTCTTTTCACCCATGTAACCCCCGCCCCACCATACAACTCTGACGACCACCAATCTGTTCTCTTTACCTATGAGCTTGCGTTTTTTTGTTGTTGTTGTTTAATTCCACATATAAATGAGATTATATGGTATGTGTCTTTGTCTGTCTCACTTACTTCCCTCAGCACGATGCCTTCATGATCCATCCATGCTGTCACAAATGGCAAAATTTCATTCTTCTTAATGGTTGAATAATACTCCATTGCATATATACCACCTTTCCTTTGTCCGTTCATCCATCTATGGACACTTAGTTGCTTCCCTATCTTGGCCATTGTAAACAATGCAGCAATTAACATGGGGGTGCATCCATCTTTTCGAAGTAGTGTGTTCACTTTCTTTGGATAAATACTCAGGAATGGAATTACTGGATCATATGGTGGTTCTATTTTTAACTATTTGAGGGATCTCCATACCATCTTCCACAGTGGCTGCATCAATTTACTTCCCACCAACAGGGCACAAAGGTTCCCTTTTCTCCACCGTTTATGGTATGTTTCCTACATAAGTATAAATTCTTTCAGTAACCAAAAATAAGTCATCAAGTATTTTCAATAGGATTTTGGAGGCTAAGCCTGGGGCTCCAGGTAGTCAATAAAATCCCCTTTTTGTTAGTTCTTTATGCGTCAATTCTTAAGATTACTAAAAAACAAAACAAAACAACAGAAAAACGAAATGAGAACTCACAAGGGCAAGATACAACCAGCAGTATCTCAGGCAAAGAACTCCGTTTCTACACAAGCCAGGCTATGGTTCACTGCCCCATTGAATTTAAAAATTCAGTATTGTATTTATTCTAGAGTTAACTGTTGAGGATGCAGGTATTTCTAGGACACTGTGTCCTTTTTTTTTTTTTTAATTTTTTTTTTAACGTTTTATTTATTTTTGAGACAGGGAGAGACAGAGCATGAACGGGGGAGGGGCAGAGAGAGAGGGAGACACAGAATCGGAAGCAGGCTCCAGGCTCTGAGCCATCAGCCCAGAGCCCGACGCGGGGCTCGAACTCACGGACCGTGAGATCGTGACCTGAGCCGAAGTCGGACGCCCAACCGACTGAGCCACCCAGGCGCCCCTTTAAATACCTCCCAGGAAAAAAATCTTTCAGGCATCACTCATCAGAACTGTGCAGTTGGTTTAAGTTTTTGGACCATGTGAATGTTGCATTGGATTACGTTTCTCCCACTGAACTGGATACTAGGATGTTCAGATCCAATTTTTTTTGATGCTTCCTTTCACAAAAAGTATATCTTTCCAAAGCATGAGTTTGGAGAATTCACATTTGCTCTGCTTTAAAGTTTTCTTTTATTTTTTTTATTTGCCTTCCTCCAATTTATCTTTTAATTTTACACTTGTCTTTAATATGGCATATCAAATCCTTATTGAAAGGGGTGGGAAAGATAAGAATGGGGGCAAAAGAGAAAGGCACACATGCACATACACACACAGAGGTAAGGAGCTAATTCTCCCAATACATGCACTCAGCCATCACATTCATCATTTACGTTAGCAAATTACATTTAACTTCACCATGGGGTTCCTTCGTGGACAATTCCCTGAAAACGGTTACATTTTCATTTGCCTTATTTAAAAAGTTTCCCACAGGCTTGGTATCTCTTCAACACGCCTGCTGTGGAAAGTGACTTTTATCTGTATTTCATAGGGCAACATCGATTCCAGAAGAACTCAATTCCGTGCAGAACTCAAGCCTCCTTGGTATTTTCTGCTTGTTTGCCCTAGCTGGCTGTGTTGTGAAGTGTCCGACCGTGTCAGCCTGCTCTCTTACACACGTTCCTTTCCATCCTCACTACGAAGAGACAGATGCTGAGTTTACATGATCACTCACCAACCCGAAGTGTCAGGACCAAAGCAGAGAATTCCCGTCTCCGCTCCCTAGGCTTTTGCCACCACATCACAGTGCATCCTTCTCTCCCAAATCATTCTAGTCTCACTGCTGTTTAGCAGAAATGTACAGTGTATACCTATGTAGTGCTCTATGTCTCTCACCCATGCACACAGACACAACTTTTAACTATGATGCGATGTATAGCTTACTTGGGATACATCATTTCCAGGTCAAAATTAAAAATATGAATCCTGGTCTCCTCATGCCCATTATGATGGCCACTGCAAAAACAAAAACAAAACCCCAAAAAACAAACCAAAAAAAAGCAGGGGGAAAACAGAAAATAACAGGTATTGGCAAGGGTGTGTAGAAATTGGAATACGTCTGCACCATTGGTGGGAATGTAGATTGGTACAGCTGCAATGGAAAATGATATGGAAGTTCCTCAAAAAATTCAAAATAGAATTACTGTATGATCCAGCAATCCCACTTCTGGATCTATACCCAAAAGAACTGACGGCAAGTTCTCAAAGAAATCTGTACACCTATGTTCATTTCAGCACTAATCACAATATAGCCTAGAGGTGGTAACAAGCTAAGTGTCCATAACCATTTGAATGGATAAAGAAAACGTGCTGTGTGGATAAAGAAAGCATGGTGTATATACACACACAAAATGGACTATTATTCAGTCTTAAAAAAAAAGGGGGGGGGCGCCTGGGTGGCTCAGTCGGTTAAGCGTCCGACTTCGGCTCAGGTCACGATCTCGCGGTATGTGAGTTCGAGCCCCGCGTCGGGCTCTGTGCTGACTGCTCAGAGCCTGGAGCCTGTTTCAGATTCTGTGTCTCCCTCTCTCTGACCCTCCCCCTTGAGGACATTACATTCAGGGAAATAAGCCAGTCACAAAAAGATAATTCCTATATGATTCCACTATTATGAAGTCTCTAGAATAGTCAAATTCATAGAGACGATACAACACATAGAGAAAATACAATAGCAGTTGTAGGAACTGGGGGTGGGGGGAGATGGAGAGACCTTGTTCAATGGGTGTAGAGTTTCAGTTTTGCAAGATGGCAGAGCTCCGGAGATCTGTTGCACAACTATGTGCATGTAGTTAAGGCCACTGAGCCGCACACTTAGAAAAGGTAAGAGGACTCAAAATGGATCACGGACCTAAAATGCAAAACTATAAAACTCACAGAAGATAACATAAGAGAATATCTAGATGACTTTGGGTTTGGTGATGACTTTTTAGATATGACACCAAGGGCATGATCCTTGCAAGAAAGGATTAATAAGCTGGACTTCATTAAAATTAAAATTTTCTGCTCCATGAAAGATAATGTCAACAGAATGAAAAGACGAGCCACAGACCTGAAAAAAAAAATTTTGCAAAAGACACATCTGATAAAGGACGGTTATCTAAAACACACAAAGAACTCTTGAAACTCAACCACAAGAAAACAACTCCATTTAAAAAATGGGCCAGAGGCCTTAACAAACACCTCACTCAGCAAAGAAGAGGCACAGACGGCAAGTAAGTATATGCAAAGGTGATCCACATCATATGTCGTCAGAGAAATACACATTTAAAGAACAGGAAGTACTTCTACACAATTATTAAAATGGCTGAAATCCACAACCCTGCCAATCCCAAATGCTGAGAACCATGTGGAGCCGCAGAAACCCTCGCTCACTGCTGGTGGGAATGCACAATGGCGCAGCCACCTGGGGGGGCAGTTTGTCAGTTTCGCACCAAATGAAACATATTCTTTCCATAGGATCCAGCAGTCACAATGCTCAGTGTTTATCCAAAGGAGCTGGAAACTTACACCCACCCAAAAACCTGCATACAGATGTCTCTGCGATTTTGTTTGTAAATGCCAAAACGTGGAAGCAACCAAGATGTCCTTCAGTAGATGAAGAGAGAAACTGTGGTACATTCGGGCAATGGAATATTATTCAGCGACTTTAAAAATGAATTAGGAAGCCACGAAAAGAAGTGAAGGAAACTTGAATGCGCATTACTCAGTGAAAGAAACCCATCCGAAAAGGCTACATACTATGTGAGTCCAACCAGATCACATTCCGGAAAAGGCAAAACTAGGGGGATGGTAAAAAGGTGGGTGGGTGCCAGGGGTTGGGAGAGGCAGCGGTGAGTGGGAGGAGCACAGAGGAATTTAAGGCAAGGAAGCTGCTCTCTATGATACTGTAATAATGGTTACATGTCTGTATACATTTGTCCAAACCCACAGAAGGTACAACACTGGATGATAACGACGTGGCAGGACAGGTTTATCAGTTGTAATATGTGGCAGGACAGGTTTATCAGTTGTAACAAATGAACCCCTCTGAAGGGGGATGCTGATAATGGGGGAAGTAATGCATAGGTAGGCAGGGGGTATATGGGAGTGCTGTACCTTCTACTCAGTTTTGCCATCAGCCTGAAACTGCTAAAAAATATACTAAAAAAAATAATTGAAAAAGTGGTTAAGATGGTAAATTTTATGTTATATGTTTTGCTACAATTAAAGCACAACACTCCTTTGGTCTCTAAGGGACTAATCAACCCACATCACTTTGAGACACTGAAAATTTGACCCTCATGAGAAAAGATACATTTATGTTTGCTGAGGTGCCTGGCTGGCTCACTAAGTCCAGCATGCTACTCTTAATCTCGGGGTTGTGCGTTTGAGCCCCATGTTGGGGGCTGAGTTTACTTTTAAAACATTAATTAAAGGGGTGCCTGGGTGGCTCAGCCAGTTAAGCATCTGACTTCTTGATTTCAGCTCAGGTCAGGATCTTACGGTTCGTGGGTTTGACCCCTGAGCTGGGCTCCAAACTGACAGCACGGAGCCTGCTTGGGATCCTCTCCCTCTCTCTCTCTCTCTCTCTCTCTCTCTCTCTGCCCCTCCCCTGCTTGCATGCACCCGTGCTCACTCTATCTCTTTCAAAATAAACATTAAAAGGGGCGCCTGGGTGGCTCAGTTGGTTGGGCGTCCGACTTCAGCCCAGGTCATGATCTCACAGTCTGTGAGTTCGAGCCCCGCATCGGGCTCTGTGCTGACGGCTCAGAACCTGGAGCCTGCTTCTAATTCTGTGTCTCCCTCTCTCTCTGCCCCTTCCCTGCTCATGCTCTGTCTCTGTCTCAAAAATAAATAAAAACATTAAGAAAAAAATATTAAAAAAACCAAAATAAACATTAAAAAATTTAAAAAATATAAGTTTGTGTTTTCAAATGTAATTAATATCAATAAAACCACACAGTGCAGTAAAAACATCCTGATTAATTATATGCTAATTCAAAAAGCTGAAAAGGACTTTATTCAGTAGCATTATCAGTTTGTCTAGGACATGAAGCTCTGTTAATTTGTCCTGTGCATCTCCCGCCAGTCTTTCTGGAGAAGCGTCTTTCTTCTGTGTAGGGGAAGCGTCTTTCTCTGCCCTCCCCTGTCCTCCTTGACCCGCCGCATCGCTGATGCACACTCCTCACACCGAGCTGAGTTCCGTGAAACTCCTTGCAGACATAGGGAGACCAGACCACACGGAGACTTCATCTTGGGACTTACGGATCTCAGCAAGTGCACTGAAACAGCTTGAAGCAGAGCCAGAATCAGGAGTGGGTCAGCTGTACACTGCTGGGGCTTGGGTCCGTGGGAGTATAGAGTCACCGCTGTTAGTGTAAGGAGACCGCAAATTCCTAGTTCCCTTGGCATTCTGTTTCCACAACTGTGCTGAAATCTGCCTGCTGATACCCCCATTCTCTTTATAAGGATCAATTTATACCTAAGTTCCTTTCCCATAATTTTGGAAGGCTCTCATGAGGGACATGAGATGAATATTTGTAATTGCAACTCCTAAAGCTCTCTTTGCTACTGTGTGTGTGCATGTGTGTGTGCACACGTACACACGTGTATGGGTGCACGTTTCAGGATGAGAGTATCTGGCAGGTAAGCAAGTTGCTCTGGAAGCCACTGTAGGACTTTTGTGCTTCAAAGGCAGAGACCCCCCCTCAGCGATTCCAGTGGACTGTCCGTGAGGTGCAGAGGCCAGCCTTTGGTGGGAAGCGGGAAGTGGCCCAACTCCAGGGAGAGTGGATTCCCTGAGCCCGGAGGGGGAGAGGCTAGTGAGTTTGTGGAGAGGCAGACACCTGAACCCCACTCAAGTTCAACTGAATCCAGCTTCGTATATGGCCAAATCATGGCCAAATTGTGTTTATTTCAGCAAAGCAAGAATGAATTTGCTTTAAACCACTTAATGTAAGTCACCACATTAACCTATGAAAGAAAAAAATATGGGGGCCCTGGGTGGCTCAGTCGGTTCAGCGCAGGCCATGATCTCATGGTTTGTGGGTTTGAGCCCCAACTTGGGCTCTGCGCTGACAGTGTGGAGCCTGCTTAGGATTCTCTCTTTCCCTCTCTCTCTGCCTTTCTTTCTCTCTCTCTCTCACTCTCCAAAATAAATAAACATTTACAAAAATTAAAAGAAAAAATCTTTTCTCAGCAGATGCAGTAAAGGCATTCAATATAATAAGTCAAGGGGCGCCTGGGTGGCTCAGTCGGTTAAGCGGCCGACTTCGGCTCAGGTCATGATCTCGCGGTCCGTGAGTTCGAGCCCCGCGTCGGGCTCTGTGCTGACAGCTCGGAGCCTGGAGCCTGTTTCAGATTCTGTGTCTCCCTCTCTCTGATCCTCCCCTGTTCATGCTCTGTCTCTCCCTGTCTCAAAAATAAATAAAATGTTAAAACAAAAATTAAAAAAATACATATATAAGTCAAAGCCCATTGGTGGCAAACTTTCTTTTTCTCTTTTTTAAAAAATAGACATGCATATGTACATAAGTTGACATAAACAGCATCCCGTCCATGAAGCTGTTTGGGGCACATGCACTCCCCTCTCCCTCACCTTTGCCTGTATCAGGTCCCTCACCTCCACACCTCCCCTTCGTCATTTTTCTCCAAAGTCACCCAGGGCCGCACACACTCCATGTACTCTGTATGCTCAGAACACCTGCGCCCCGGCAGGCACTATTCATTGGCCTTATTTTTGGAGCAATCAGGGTCTTAGAGACTGAGGTATGAGCGAGAAATCTTGAGGGGGCTTTGTCTTGTCATAAAACTTTCTTTCTTTCAAAAAGAAAACAGAACAAAATCCTGCCCCCTTTCATCCCTCGTCCTCATCTCCAACTTCCCTTTCTACCAGATCCTTTCCATAAGTATTTAAATATGTTCAAATCTGTTCCATCTTAAAAAAAGAAAAATCCTCCCCCAAGCCTTAGCCCCTGTTACCATCCTATCACTTTCTTGTCCTTCGTGGCACATTTTCCAGAAAGGGCTCTTTCTTCCTCTTCTCACTTGGCAAAGCACTCTGGTCTAGCCCTGTCCCCGGCAATCTTCCAGTCTGTGGTTCGCATCAGTGACGAAGCCAGCAACTGCTGTCCAGCCCCTCCTTTAAACCGATCCTGAAGCAGTTGGCATGGCGGCTGTATAAAACCGCTCTTCTCCCCAGTCCCATGGCCCGGTTTTCCTTCCAGTTTCTTAATCTGCCTCTTTAACCTCCTCTTAGCTTCCCCTCTATCCAAATCTGTCGGTGCTGCAGGCCCTTGGAACTCCTCCTAGACTTCTTTCTTCTCCTCACTCTCTCCCCTGGACTCTATCATCCATGCTATGCCTTCTTTGACTACCATTGTGCTGATTAAGACCAAAATCTGCATCTGCAGTCCAGCTCCTTCCTTGGGGTTCCAGTGATAGACGACACTCCCGTACTAGGCTCTCTGATGAACCCTTGATCCCTCGGGACCACTGGGCTGGTTGTCCTTGGGGACACGGAGCCATCATCCAGTAGCAGCGTCGAAATAACCTTTTCACCGATCATCCTACTGATCTTACTTCCTGGACATTTCTCAAATCTATTTTTTTGCTCCATCTCCACTGTCACAGACTTTGAGTCTGGAATTCTCTCTTGCCCAGTGAGAAAGAGGCTGCAGAATTGAATACGGGAGAGGCTAATGTCCAGGAGACCAGGGCCCTGAGTAAGGGTCCTTGCTCCGTATTTATTAGGATCAGAAGATTTACAAACGTGATGGACGTGCCGAAAGAGACAATGAAACAGTGATCATTAACTCATGTGTGTGAGAGAAAAGCGGTTTCAAAGATTTTCGGGGTTAGGGGTTTGGGTCAATGCAATACAAAATCCGGCACTGAGCAGATGGCTGTTTGCGGCAGGCACCAGGGGCTGTGTCCGTTTATCTTAACTTGCCTAGGGGATAAGACAGAGCATGCTACCTCAGGATCAACACGGCACTTTTTTTGCTAATTAGCTCCGGGCAATTTCACCCTGCTCCAGTGGTGTTTGGTCCTGTTTACCTGTTCACTTATTCTAGGAGGCTTTGGTCCTGTGGCTTCTAAGCTTTGTTGCACACTGGGGGGCGCTTTTCGCCCTTTGGCCACTTTCTGCTCTAAGTCTTGTCAACCCATTGGTGCAAGCTCAGGAAATTCCTAAACTTCTTCCCCACGCTCCACGACAACAAATTTAGTTTTAAACCATGATAACCTTTTCATCCTAACCAGTCATCCCACATCCATTCCTGTTCTTCTCAGATTCATTCTCTAAGCTTGAAAGGGTGGTCTTTTAATAATGCAAATCTATGCCTGTTGGTCCTCTGCTTGAAATCCGTCTCTTTCCCAAGCTCTTGGAATGACAGCCACTGTCAGAAGCTTGGCCTCCGAGGTCCCGCCCACTGTTTGCTGTCCGCCTCTTTGCCTGACCTGTCTCATCACTGACCTTCTGCCAGTTACTCACACGTGTTCTTTTACCTTAATAGCTTATGTTGCTTCCTCTGCCCAGAACTGTCCTTCTCTGCCATTTCCCCCAGTGGCTGCAGCTCGGCATCCAGGGCGTGTTCTAAGGCTACCCCCTCTGCTCCAAGTCCCATTTGTCCAAGTCCCCGGGTGACAGGTTTTCAAAGTGTTCTTTACTTCTCAACACTTATCATAATAATTTGTGCAATTCCAGGGGCGCCTGGATGGCTCAGTCGGTTGAGCATCCGACTTCGGCTCAGGTCATGATCTCACAGTTTGTGGGTTCGAGCCCCGCATCAGGCTCTGTGCTGACAGCTTGCTCAGAGCCTGCACCCTGTTTCAGATTCTGTGTCTCCTTCTCTCTCTCTGCCCCTCCCCCGCTCATGCTCTGTCTCTCAAAAATAAATGTTAAGAAAAAAATTTTTTTTAAATTGTGCAATTCTTTACCCCTTCACTCTTCCTGCTAGACGGAAAGTTCCACATCTGTGAGGTCTGTTCTGTTCAGTTGTAGATGACATTTGTCTTTCCTTGTGGGGACGCTGCACCTGATCTTTCTATGTTGGAACAATCAACCACTTTATGAATCTCGGTGGAAGGGGACAGGCGCGCAAAAGACCATCCACCGCACCACTTGCTCAGTTTCCCAGCCCCTCCTGGGGGTTGGACACAAACACTCCCCCAGTGGGCACATCCTTAGAGGATTTTGGCCCAGGAACTGATAATGTAGACCGAAAGGGGAACTCACTTCTCTCCTTCAGACGGAAGCAGTGGTGTGGTGGCTTATGGGGCAGAAGCGGCTTTTGTGATGGCAGCAGCAGTGGCTACCGAATGAGATCATGGGACTAGAACTTAAAAACACTGCCCCTTGTGCTCAGCGGTTACCACCAGTTCTGTGGGGGTGGCTCTCCAGTCTTCTCAACGCTTCTGTCACTTGTAATCAACACCATGTGCACCAGACTGAGACTACACCAGAATCTACTAGTCGGAGCTAATACAACAGCTATAAATCTGGTGTTCCAGAAGAGTCTCTGGCATGTCGCATGTGGACAATGAATGTTTACTGGTTTTAAAGAATGCCTGAAACAGAAGGGTCATATGCGCCTCTGTGGACTAAGGATCCCTTATTCTTACACAGAATAATTTTTTTTTTAAGTCCTGTCCTCAGAGGCTTTTATATTTTTCAAAATTAATTTATTTTGAGAAAGACAGAGAGAGGGAGAGAGAGGAGAAGCAGAGAGAGAGGGACAGAGATACTCCCAAATAGGCACAGAGTACGACAGGGCTCGACCTCACGAACCATGAGATCATGACCTGAGCTGAAACCAAGAGTTGGACGCTTAACCGACTGAGCCACGGAGGGACCCCGAAACAGATTAATTTTTAAAACTCCCATCCTCCTTACATTTAAATGGCAAAGATAACAAATATTAAACCAGCTTGGAAAACACTGCATCGGTTGATATTGAAAATTCCTTAAAGACTGCACCCACAGCATACCGTATGATTTCTTTTCCCGGGGGGAAAAAGGTCACATCCACCAAAGAACAGACTTGGCTCAGTAACCAGGGAGCGTGCATTATGTGAGGGACAGTTCACTCGGAGGCAAGTGTCACCTAGCTATAGACCAAAACCCAAAGGGATTCAGGAGCCGTTCTTTGACAAAGAATGCAGGGCAGAGACCTGGTTCATTCACTGAACCTAGGTTTTCTCTTCTGTGAAGCCGAAAGAGCAACTACCACGAATGGATTGTTGTGAGGTTCAAATGAGAGAATGTTAAGGGCTCTGAAGCCCCCGTCTGGCGCTTAGCACTCTCTTGGCGTTTCCGTATTTCCTTCCTCTTCTTCTTCTCCTCCCTCCCCTCCCTTCCCCCCAAACATCGATCTGCTTTATTCAATCATACAGCAAGCACAGCAGCGTTTGAGAAACCAGTGATACTGACGGTCTGTCATGCTATTCTCACCCTGAGTTACATCCCCCCAAACATGGATTCTTTGGCAGGAACATGATAGCATTTATAAGAGCGCAGGTGATACGGAGATGAGCTTTCAGAAACGGTTAAATTGTGTAGGAATTTCCTTTTTCGGGTTTACTCCTGATCCTGAACCTAGTGATGCCCAGATGGGGAGCCTGAAGCTCAGAATCCTCCTCTGCACAAGGGCCGCTGGTGCTGCCAAACATCAACAAAATGTGTCGTGGGGACAGCACTGCCCGGTGCCTGATCCCATCCTGTTCCCACATCTGCTGGTACGACCGTCGACAAGTTTCTTTCAAGTGTATTAATTTTTGCAGAAGTCTAATGTTTTGGTCAGAAGCTGTGATTTTTCAGGATATAAATTGGTATTTCAGAATTATTTTGAGAAAACTAAGTCATCCCAGATGCTTGATCTAAAGAGAGCCTGGGGCCCTGGAAAGTGATTTTTCTTTGAAATGGCATCCTGGCTCGGTCATTCATTAATGGTGGGATACGGGCTAATTATTTAACACCTCTGAACCCTGATTCCTTCCGCAATAAAATTACCTACGGGACTCTATTAACCAACAGCCACCGCGATGCTCAGCAAAAACAAACAAAAAATCCTTAACAGATGGAGTTTTTCTCACAGGCAGCGGAGATAACTTGTAGGAAACTCGCCCCACCTTTCTCTGTAGGCTGAATTTTAGTCCAAACACCTCTGATGTCCAGCCATCTCATTTCAAGCCATTTAATTCAATCCCACCCCATAAACAAGGTTACATGGCAAGAATGAATCAGTCAGTTCCATGTTTAATGTCATGCAAAGCCTGCAGTGCCCCTAATCCCATTATTAAAACAAATGGCCACCCAGAGCTGCTTTCGTATGTGACAATTCTAGTACAAAACACACGGGACACCGAGCTAGGGTGAAGGAAGATTCTCAGTTTAACCAGAATCTTAAGGAGCCAATCAGTATGATCTGTGTCACTTGAAGAGATGTCAGGTTTCCAAGCACTCCATTCTTTTCCTTAAGTGTTTCTGTCTTTGTTTCTTTTTTTTTAATGTCTATTTGTTTTTGAGGGGGTGGGGTAGAGAGGAGCAGAGGGAGAGAGAGAAAGAATCCCAAGCAGGGCTCGATCCCACAACCAACAACCGTGAGATCATGACGGGAGCCAAAATGCGGAGTTAGACGCTTAACCAGCTGAGCCACCCAGGGGGCCCCCTTTCCTTCAGCGCTTCTTAAACATTTTCCTCTTCTGTCTCAAAAATGAACCTTTAAAAATCTGGTGCCATTCTACACAACCTAAGAGTGCAATCCTTCCTGACATCCTGGGTTATTTCAAAATGCTCTATCTTGCTATTCCACTTCAGGTAAATTAAAAGAAAAAAAAAAACTAGCCCCAAACTAGTTTGTTTGGTTGTGTGTGTGTGTGTATGTGTGTGTGTGTGTGTGTGTGTGTGTGTGTGTGTTGCAAATAAAATTCCGTAATTTTCAATATCGTGAGCAGGCATCATATGGCAAGCAGTGGGTCAGTTCTGGGACGGTGGGAGAGGGACCTCACAATCTATGAGGAAGACAAGCAAGTGGAAACGACTCAGGATTCAGGGCAAATGCCAGATGCTCTGGGCGATTACAGGAGAGGCACCTAAGCCAGCTGGGTGTGGGGGCGTGTGCAATGGTTGTCAAGAAGGTTTCCCAGAGCAAGTGAACCCGGAGCCGAGCCCTGAGAAGTGGAGGATGAGGGGTGAGGGAAGGGACAGCCCTGGCAGAGCCCGAACAGCACTTACAGAGGCCGTGTGCTAGAATGAGGGTGAAGACAGGTTCATCAGTGGGGGAGGGCGTGAGGAGGACAACCGTGGGGAGGAGGGCAGGGGGCAGAGAAGAGCAGGGCCCGATGAGGGAGGGCCTGGCAGCAGCTTTAGGAACTTTGTCCTCAGGACGATGGGGAAGCATTTAATGGTTTCAAGTGACAGTGATACGATCAGATTCGAAGTTTAGAACAGTTACTGTGGCTGCTGAAAGTACAGAGCGGTAGAAACCTAGAGACCAGCTGGGAAGCTCCCGTAGTGACCCAACAAAGGTAGGCGGTGGCTGGGATTAAGGCAGCGGAAGGTGGGAGGAAGCAGGTGGAGGGGAGATGTTTCGAAGGTGGAATGAACAGGCCTGCTGACGGGATGCACGAGTTGGGGGTGGGCGGCTGGCAAGTGTCTGCTTTGGGCACCTGAAGGGATACTTGTGCTATTCACAGACAGACGACACGAGAAGAGGGGTGCATGGAAGGAAGGAGGGGAAGACCAGTTCGGGACACGGGAAACTCGAAATGGCCGTGTGGAACGGGTAAGTCGGACAGAAGGGTCTGGAGCCCAGCACATACCTGGCTGCATTATAACTGCGGGCACCACTGCCACATACTTGTGGGTCAGTGATGGACACCCCTTGGCTGTGCAGCAGACTCACTTTTGGAACACTTTAAAAAAACAAAACAAAACATCATTTGTTTCCTTTGATTACATATATCCACAATTTTTCAGTCCTCGCCCTGGGAGGGGGAAGTAGAAGGCAGGACATTGCCTCAATGGGATTCACGGAGGTTGAGGAAATAAAGCTTTCAGTTAGTTCTCCTTCCCTGAGCATTTCAAAAAATGATACAAACTGCAGAGGAGGCATATCTTTTACTGAGTGCTAACCAAATAATTTCAAAATGATTTGCAGTCCTTCCTTCACCCTAAGTTTCCAACCCCATTCCACTTGGGCAAACTTCAGATTTGCATTTCAAAGTCTAAGAATTGATCAGCAGCTTAACCACCCATTAGCACTTATTCAAAACCCCCTGAAACACACCCAAATACTCTTTTCAGTTACTCATAAAACTGGCTATCATCTATTAACTTCTGATGAGCTCTGTCTTCTTGGGTGCAGAAATAAAACCTTTTTGAAAACTGTTTTCCCTTGATTTAAATTCATACACTGGCTAATTTCATGACCTTTGTATTTGTATTTCTACCATTCTGAAGAAATAATAAACGAAGCAGAGGACATGACAATCTTTACAAACTGTTCTCTACACTCTGAATAAAGATTTCACTAAATTTTATAATTGGTCTAAAAAAGTGGTTAATACTTTGAACTTCGACCCCTTGTGAGGCAGAGGTACAATAAATCATTCCAGGGCTAAAACACATGGAAGTTAAAATGTCACAAATGGGGCTTACTACTTACTACTTTAATCTTATTGAAAATTAAATCGTTGTGATTTGGGATCTTCATCACCTAAACCTAGAATTCATAGCTTTTTTCCCCCCTGAATTGTGGTTATCTTGGTCCATTTACCAAGAGGCATAAAAGAGATATTTAGAATAGGCAAACACATTCTTGTTCCACTACCAAATATAAAGTATCAGTTCTAAGATTCCATGTCTATACCTAACTCGGCCATTCTCAACCCTGCTTTTTAGAATGAACTGTCACTTACTAATAGCAATGAGAGAATTAAAAGGTCCCAAGAGATCAATTAGTCCAATCTAAGACCGCTGAAGCTCAAAAGCATCGACTAGGCTGAAAAGGGGGAAGCCTAGTCTGGGTCGATGGGACTGATGCGTTTGGTTATGCCGGAGAATAATGGCAGGGTCAACTATAGGGGTTCAAGAATCCCAGATTCAGTTCTGGTCTCCTTTCATATCAGGAGATACTGATGGAGAACAGCCCCACCCCCGCTCAGCATCTACACCATGTTTGTCTTTATGGAGAGAACAGAGTCCATCAGACGTGGATTTCCCCAACTTGTCACTCTTTTGCTCCTAACAGACCTCTCCTGACCCTTTCTCACCTGCCTCTCCACTGCCTCTCATGGATGTTCGGGTTTGTAAACTTTCAATGGCTCCAAAAGTCTTTCTCCCCCTTTCCAAGGTTAATCTCCCCTCTGAGTCCTTAATGTAATCCCACTTACTGCCTTCGGGGTCTTGGCTCCAGTATTTCTCTCTCCCCCGTGTCTTTAATATTGCACTTTGTGCTCTTTCCTTAGCCTACAAACCTACTCCCACCTCTATACCTGACCTGCAGAGACAATCCGATCAGCTTGTCTCCTCTTAGAAATCTTCCCCTTTCTTCATCTCCAGACTTACCGAGAAAAGCCAGCACCACTTCCTCACTTGGTAGGCTTTCACTTGACCCCATGCGATCTCATCTGAGACCTCTCTTTTGCTCCTACAGAAAATGCTCTTGGAAGGCCCAGCAGTGGTTCAACTGCCAAAATCAAAAGATTCTCATCACTTCCTTAACCATGAACTCTTGACAGGATTGGCCCCCTCCTCCCCTTCTGCAGGCCTTCTCCTACCCTACTATTTACATCAGTCACCTTTTTGAGCTTCTCTTCTGCTCAATCTTCAAATGTTGGACTTCACTGCTTTCTCCTTTCCTCATGGTCAAATCTGCAAGTGGTAAGTACATAACACACATATATGTGTGTCTCAGTGTATTTCGTTTCCATTCCAGACCTTTCTCCTGAGTTCTAGTGCTAGGTTAGGTTCCAGCCAGGTTCAATGTATTCAAAACTGAGTCCTCTTTCTCCCCTACCCCCTGCCCCCAATTCCTCCGCCTGTCCTCACTTTCTCAGTTAATGGCACCAACAGATATTCAGAGCAAAAAACAAACAACAACAAAAAAAAACCCAAAAAAATGGTAGGGAAGGAGAGACACATATGCCTTCTTCCTCTCTAAATCTTCTCACCATGGACTTCAGGTTTCTCTCAGATCTTCGTACGCACCCTGGCCCACCCTTCCCATTCTGGGGGTTACCCAGGGCAGGCCCTATTCCTTACCTAGAGAATCAACTGATCTTCTGGCCTCTGGTACTCCTCTCCTCACGTTTTCATGACCATCCAAAACTTCAGTCTTCAATCATTTCCCTGCATTTAACCCTTCAAAGGTATCCCATGGACTAGACACAGGAGTTCAACTCCCAGAAGAGCATATAAATCTGTTTGGTTCAGCACTAAACTATACTTTGAATTTCCTCTCTACGCATCCCGTTTTCCAGCCACAACGAACTTCCTGTTATTTCTAGAACCGATTTTCTTTAAGTTTGTTTTTATTTATTTTGAGCAAGAGATAGCAAGCAAGGGAGGGGCAGAAAGAGATGGAGAGAGAGAATCCCAAGCAGGCCCCGCACGGTCAATGCAGGGTCTGATGTGGGGCTTGAACTCCTGAAACTGTGAGATCATGACCTGAGCCAAAGCCAAGAGCTGGACGCTTAACCGACTGAGCCACCCAGGTGTCCCTAGGATAGATTTTCACATGTCAGTTTCTGCCATTCCTTTATAGGCATGCTCTTGATTCTCTTTTGCACTGAACACTCACTCATCTTTCAATATATCACCTCTTCTGTGAATAATATCCTGATGCTCTCTGGCAGAACAAAAGTTCTAAATTGCTTTGGTCCCCTTCTACTTCTTATACACATCTCTGATAAATAATTTCATCTGTGTGGTGACGGTCCCCCCAAGAGGAGGGAACTCAGGAGGGCAGGAAGAGCATTTGTCCCTGTGAACTCGGCACCCTAGTATTCAAGGAGCTCAATGGTGGAAAACTTCTGTGCACACAGAAGGCCTCCTCTCTGAACTCCCAGGCAACACACGACATAAAACGATATGCTGACAGAAGAAGTTTTGTGAGAGCTTTAATGGCACGAAATGTTTATAGCTACAAGTTATACATGTATTGTAAACTGTATATAATGATACAAAGTGCTAACTAAATAGATGAAGAATGCATAATCACTTTGGCTCAGTTAATTCCAATAATTTCAACAACTGGTTCACTTAAAAATTCATCCCACTGGCTAAGTGTTCAGTTTTCACTTTTTACAACAGTAAATACTTTTGCTGCAAAGTAACTTGTTGCACTTTTTAATGTGCAAGTTTGTGCAGTTTTGCTCGTGGTTCCATCTACGAATATTTTTAGCCAGCTTTCATCAATCAAGAAAAATGAAGCCTGCCTTTTCGTCCCCCAAACTGTAAACAGGCGTAAAGCTTTTAAAACATTATTCTTAAAACGTCAACTGTTACGTGTTGAAGTCTCCTTTCTAATCACGCAATCTGTTTCTGTTTGACATAAATCTGGGTGGGAGCATCAACATGTATTCCATATGTTAGGGCTGTCAATAAATACTGCATGACTGTATCTTATGATAAGTTCTACTGTGATCATGTATTCATGTTTTAAGTAATAGTCCAAAATTTCACAGATAGTTTAAGAAAAAAGAACTAAATTTATGTCCGATGTTGAAGAAAATCATAAACATACCCAAGTTCAACCACACTGCTGATAGGATTGCTACTGACTTTCAAAAGAGGGCAATGTGTTACCTATAAAAAAGTTGCTCTTACTTTTTGTATAATTTTACTTTTCCCTCCCATGACACGGATTGTAATACAAGCTGTATATTACAGCGGTCCAACTCTTTAGTTCTTGCAACTCGATCGGCCTTTCCAGTTTTAGGCAGGCTTTTCAAAATCAGTGGGCCGTCAGATTCACTTTCCAAACAAATTCAAATATGAACACTTGAAATAAATAGGTTATAGAAGGCAAATCAAGTGTTACCAGGTTTAAGAATAAGCTAGAAACAAAGTATAATAAAAAGATATCCAAAATTATTCAGACATCAACCGCTCGAAAGAAAACATAAAATAATTCAGAAAACTATTTTGGATATATCATCTTTCTCAAAGATAACCTGCTATATTCTTGAAAAGAAGATAGTCAGAAATTATTGTTGTTTTGTTTAATCTGTAGGTTATTTTCCACTACAACACATCCAGTTTACAAAATCTGATGTGAAAGAGAACAGAGTTAGTTTCTGCAGACCGGCAAATCTATTATTGTCACTGCTCTTATCCCAGGCAATCTGATGCAATTGATTTAATGAAGAGATCGCCAGTTTTAAGATTACCAATGGTCCTCTAAATAGTCAATAGTCATGTCTACATCATAAACAGCAATTTATATATAAAACATATAATAGTATCCTTCAGAGTCATGCCAGGTGTTCCAAAAATCCAAGAAATCTACTTGCAATAACTGGGGGTCCTGATGCTTTCTAACAATTTGGTCCTAAAGCTTCACATTTTAGAAACAAACAAACCCAAATGCACAAACACACACAAGCCGATCACTGTTGCCGAGTGCCCTGGAACTTCAGGAGTTCACAACTGAAGATGGCTATGGGAGGAGAAAACCGCCAGCGCCTGCCCAATCGCAGGGACCACCGTGGGAAGGCTGGACAGGTGAGAGGGAAAGATCCGAAGAAAACAAACACCATCTTTTTAGAACTGTCAACTGTCCCCACAACCCACGTCTGGTTTTCAAAGCTGTGCGAGTGCTTGGAATCACTCCGAAACAATTACCTTCAGAGTTTAAAGGCTTCAGAGTGTAAGTGGTGCTTCCTAAAACAAGAAGCCCGTATTTGTACCACAAATTGGAACTCGTTCCAAAGCCTCCTCTTAGGAAAAAAACAACAACAACAGAAAAACTTAAAAGTCATGAAAAATTCACATGCAGCTAAAGCTAATAAACATAAAAATACCAAACACACACAAATCCCCAAAGCAATTTCATCTATTTCTAGGTAGGCCTGAGACGTTCCTTATGAGTAATAGAGATTCTACACCATAGAAAAGACAGCATTACAACATCCTAGTATTAAAATATGCTCATGTGCTTTAGTTCTGATTCTACGTCATACCCATCGTTTATGTAGGGGCCTCCTACAAATTAAAAGGCGCCATTAAGGAGGCTGTTTAGACAAAAAGTGGCTCCAAAGCTTGTTTAAAATAATTTTTTATTGCCCAGGATATTTTTTTTGTGTGTGTGTCTTGGTTTTTTTTTGTTTGTTTTCTTTTTTAATAACTATAAATTCAAGCTTAGGGAAGCTTGCCTTTGTCTTGAAAAAAACAAAACAACAAAGCTGTCATATCATTTGCTAACCTGATCTCATTTGAAGAGAGAGATGGTAGTTATCTTGCAAGAGCAAAATTTATACCACGAATGATGCAGGTCTAAGTCTGGTAGCACTAAAAGGAGACGATAGCATCGTTGACAAAATTATAATCTGCTGGTGGCATTTGCGGAAAAGAAGCCCTTGCAAATTTCTAAATAACAGTAAACTCTGTTAGGAAATTCTAAAGTGTCTTACAGGCCAAAAAGGGAATGAGGTTAGTAAAATGCCTCAACAGAGTTTGAATAAAATACTGGATTTGAGAGTTACTGGAACTTGGATATGTAAAAATAGGGTGGTAGGTTGGGTCATGCTTACAATGGTCTCAAGTTCAAATAAACTATTGTGACAATACACCACTTCACAGGTCACACGCTTGTCCAGGGGCTTTTCTTTCCTTCAGTAGGTGCTGGCAGAAGGTGTGCTCAGTCGCTTTCCAATATAGATGCTGAAAGGAAACAGAGTGCGTCATGTTTCATCGGCTTCAACAGGTGTATACCAGCTTTCCACAGGCTGAACTGTACTTAAAAACTACATGTTTCAATTCTCGTAGAAGGCTAAAAGGTGTCAGTGCACAGTTCCCTACCCTGAAATCACTGCTGACTTACTTCAAACTAGTCAGCAGCCAGCCAAACTGGTTTTATATAATTATGTTTACTCATTAGGCAGGACTGGACAGCACAGGGGCAGTGATCAGACAAAAGTAAAACCAGAGAGAACAGATTCCCCAAAGAACAAAGCACAAACTTCCTTTGAGATGTTCCCTTACAGCGGACAGAGGTCTATTGATATTTGAGATAAGACATACGGTAATGAGCCAAATCACAAAGCTGCCAGTGCCTTACAGTGGGCTCTTACGAACCATTTAACTCTTCAGGATCAGGCCTAACATTGCTTTCCCATGCCAAGCAAGCATTTTACCATTAAGTAACATAAGCGGAAAGGAAGTTAAGGAAAATAGGAATTTAGTCCCACCCCTCCCAGTGTAACAAAACCAACCAACTTTCTCAAATCATTTTTTCTACATTCATCAATAATAACACACTTATTCCAGCAAGAGAGATAATCTGAAGACTCATGAAAGAAAGAGCCCGCGCAAGGTACAAAAACCAACTCCCTGAGGGCAAATGAACTACTCTGCAGTCAATACTAAAAGGGAATTAAAAAAAATTTTTTTTGAATGTTTATATTTTTGAAAGAGAGAGAGAGAGAGGCAGAGCGTGAGCAGGGGAGCAGAGAGAAACGGAAACACAGAATTCAAAGTGGGTTCCAGGCTCTGAGCTGTCAGCACAGAGCCCGATGCGGGGCTCGAACTCACAAACCGCGAGATCATGACCCAAGCCGATGTCGGAAGCTTAACCGACTGGGCCACGCACGCGCCCCTATACTGAAAGGGAATTTAAAGTCCTACCCAGTCTGCCCTCACAGCAACCCCATACGACACTCACACACTTCCTTCCGCACAAACCCCTTCCATTCCGCTGTCTGCCATCACGATCTTTGCCATCACAAAAACGGATCAAGCACCCAGAAAGACAAAAGGAGTCTATGGGAAAGTCACGTATATGTTTCCATGTTTGTGACTGTAAATACTCTCCCATATGCTGAGCTCCTTAAAGGGAAGATAAGGGATATCTCTTTTGCATATTATATAGAGAAAATGACTCCTTGTGCATGCTTGAAGAGAATAACAGACCTTAAAAAAAGAAACTAACAGCTAGTGTTTAACTCCTAAAATCCTCCAAAAAAATAGATTTCCTCAACTGTTCGATCAAAAAAAAAAAAAAAAAAAAAGAATTTAAAAGACTGAAAAATCAATCAGCTACAGGTAAACGTGGGGTCAATTTTAGAAGAGTCAATGAAAATGCTACAGGAAGAAAAATACAGGACCCCCACCAACCTACCAGTTTCACTCAAAGACTATTCAATAAAACGGTGTATTTTCCCATCTGGGGGGAAAAAAATGTTTACATCAGCCCCAAATTTATACACTAAAGGTTAGTTTACTTTAAAGCTTAGCTAATCTTGAATAATTTATAAACGACAAAACCCAAAAGGAAAAATCAGACACAGAAGAGCCCACTTAAAAATGATCACTACAGGACTAACACGAACAACTTACTTTCAAATAAGAAAAACAAAACTCCACTATTAAAAATGCTTACCAATGTACCAATAACGTATCGGCTTCAACAGTTCTTTTAAGCTCACCCTATCTGCACTCAAACATTAAAAGGGAAACAATACAAACGGTCTCAACCATGTTTCTTACATCTGGAAAAAAAATAGGAGGGTAAAATAAATGGAAAACACGCTGGGAGTTCACCAGTACTTACCCTAGCCCCAAAGCCAAAACATGAGAGAGGAAGAGAGACGGAATGAACACTTTAAGAAATTCTGCGGAGAAGATACCCCCTTTCTTCATGGCCCCGCTTTTCCTCATGCTTAAGGAAACGGAGCGTTTGGGGTGTCTGAAGTGGAACTCCCTGGGGAAAGAAAGGCAGAGGAAGGGGTCAGAAATGCACTTGCTGAGAACATCTTGGAAATGAGTAGGTCCACCGCACGCTGGTAGTTCACACCTCCCCTGTGTCCAGAGGAGACACGGGCAAGAACTCACTTAGGTGGAATGTTTTCGGGTCTACTGGACCAGTCAGACACCCAGTCTACACTTTTCTTCAAAGCATCAACTTCTTTCTCTCCTTCTGCAACCTCTTCTTCTGACTGTAAAGAAGAATTACAACTTTAAAAAGAAAAACAAAAGAAGACCAAGTTTTCCTACCACAAAAGACAAATCTAGACAGCAAATATATGAAGATCCTAAGGTTGTGCCTGGGCAATTTTCATGGAAGAAACGTGACAGCTTTCTAAACAGGCTGACAAAATGATCTGAGATCACAGCATTCAAGATCTTAAAAAGAACCTGAGCGGGCCTCACTGCGGTTCTATCTAAGCAGAGGATGTGAACCTCAAAAAAGCGCACTTGGGGCTATCATGCTAGGTACACTGCAGAAAGCATTAACAACTGTTGAATCTGGTCAGTGTTTCTTCACAGGCCCACTGCAACATTCTCTTCACTTTTGTACGCACTTAAAATTTTTCATTATTAAAACTAAAAGACAACATATCCAAATGTATATACAAACCAATTAAAGTGATGAGGGAAGAAATCAGTGGGAGATGTGATGAAGAAGTAAATAATAATATTTATTAATCATTCATCAAAATACAAGCATCATTCTAAGCACTTCACATGCATTAATCTTTACCTTGCAACAACCCTACAAAAACAGGAATTACTGACATTCCATTTTACAGATGAGGAAATGAAGACACAAATTCAGTAACTGCCTAAGGTTCCGTAATCAGTAAGAGGCAGGGCCAGTATTTCAACCTGGGCAAACGGTTTTCTACAGCCCCCACTTATAAGCATTAGGTTTTATTTCCTGGAAGGAGATTATATACTTTTTAGAGAAATCAGTAAACATTTCCCAAGGTTTATTCAAAAGTACTTACGCCACAAGTTTCTTGGACCCATTTATTTGCTACTGACTTAGAATTTGACATTTTTCCATCAGATAAATGAGAAAGAAGTCTTTGCTCTTGCTAACTATAACCTATAGTTTCAGGCCAAGAACATGCAAAAGAAGCCACAGGAGTTTTTAGGAGATATTCCTAAAAATGAACAGCAATGTTCACTCAGCTCAGAGCGAACTATTTTGATTTGTTACTTTGCTTGAACAGGATTCATTCTTTGACCAAAGCTTTCATTCTTTTCGCAGACAGCAGTGAAATGCAGAACTTAATAGATCAACATGATTCTCTCTGACAGGCTAGTTCTTTTTGAAACAGGTGCCCCAGTAAGGTGGTTTCAGAATAAAATGGGCTACCTGCATCTAGAGACGATCGAACCGAAAGTAAAATCCCTGTGGATTTCTGCTACTCGGGTAGTACCACTCTTATTTAGTTCTGCTGGATTTAGCAAATTCCGCTGAATGACACAATGTAGCCTTTAGGATTAAGCTTTTTCCACTGGGTGTTGAGATTACTCAGAATCATGAGTTGGCTCTTTGTGAAATACATCTGAAAACATCCTAAATCAAAAACAATAAACTGTTACAATTTACTTAGAGACCAGTTTGTGTACACACAATATCTGGCTATATGCAACACCACACAACATTCTGCTTCCAGTTTCCGACTCTGGTCTCACATGTCTCTCCTTAAAACTGCTCGAAGATTTACATTTAAATTTGTGAACAGATCAGTATTTCCTACTTTCCAAGAGAATGAAAGTGTGGTAAGATTTTACGCTCTAATTTTTTCGAAGCTGATGTCATTTTCTCTCAGTTGAGTGAAGCAAAGTTTTTAGACTACTAGTAAAAAACAAATAAACAACAACAAAATACAAATTGCGCAAATCAGTTTAGACTGCTTACCTTAAGAACCAAGAATCTCATGCTATCCTCGTTTACTACCGCCGTGTGCTTCCCTTTTATTCATGTTAAATTTGCCAGTTTCAGGTTTTAAATTACCTTCTAATCCTTGGAATTCCGGAATATGGTAAAAATGTACTTAACCTAATTAATACGATTTGTGCTTTTAAACGGAATTATCCTCTCTCTACACCCACGTCTAAAAAAATTCTCATCATTTTAGCCTGTTCTCATGCGGAAGTCCCTTACCTTCAAATCACTTACATTTTCCTTCCCTGGGCCACTCAAGTTCTCTACATGTGACTATTAAACTGCATACAGTGGGGTCCATGGGCAGATAAACCACAGTTTTACAAGAGGGAGAAGGGAGGACATCTTCAGTCTGCATCATGACTTCAAGAGACCATCTACAGTCAATTTTCTACTATAAAACAAGACTCTTGAGGACTATGGTTATAAAAGTATAGTCTGAATGATCCTTTTCTTAAATGCATTACCCCTTAAGCTTCTTCACAGCATTAACTTAGCAGGCATGTTTTAGTTCATTCTCATGACCTTATGAGCTCTTCTGAAATCAATCCCCTACAAGGACTTATTACAGTAGAAGGAGCAGGCCCAGACAGCCCTGGTTTCAATCCTGGCTCTACTGTGTATTGGCTTTGTGATCTTAGATAAGTAACTTCTCGAAGACAAAGTCTCACTTTCCCTATTTGTTCTCAGGGCTAATATCACCTCTTTCACTGGACTGAGAACATCAAAAGTGGGAAAAACTTTTTTTAGGAATAAATTTAGCACCAAGAATATATCTATCAGTGTCTTTCCTTCCTCCTAAAAAAGGCTGAAAATGCCAAACATTCCTCGTATAGACATGTATAAAAATGTTCAATAAAATCAAGTACCATAACAGTCCTGTGGTAACTGCTTCAAAGTTTGCTAACCCTAAACTTGCTTCTCATTCACAAATATAAAATGCGTCCTCCCAAGCCCTAAAGTTACTCATTTTTAAATGATCGTTTCTTCAATTTTAAAAAAGCAATGAAAAAGGCTTTTTGAACGCTTAAGTAAAGCATACCTACCGATGTCTTATTAAAAGTCTTACTTCAATGTTCCTTTAGGTACCTGTTTCCGAATAGGAACCACACTAGCAATACGACCATAATCCGACACAGAAGCCAAAAGATTTTCATTATCTTTCCTAAATTTCACAAATTCCTTTGGAATTCTAGGATGGATGCAGTCAGCTCTAGAATTCCATTTGAATTCAATTATCAGTGAAGGCTAATTGTACACTGCCACTCCATGAACCAGGAGAGCACCTATCAAAGTGTTTCATTAGGTGCTTAGGGAGCTTATTCGGGGGTGGGGGGAAGTATGTGTGAAGGGGGAGGGAGGTCTAAGATCAAATTAACTTGGAAAACACTTGGTTTAAATAAACAGATTCTTTAAAAAAAAATTTTTTTTTTTAACATTTATTTATTTTTGAGACAGAGAGAAACAGAGCATGAACAGGGGAGGGGCAGAGAGAGAGGGAGACACAGAATTTGAAATAGGCTCCAGGCTCTGAGCTGTCAGCACAGAGCCCGACGCGGGGCTCGAACTCACAGACTGTGAGATCATGACCTGAGCCGAAGTCGGACGCTTAACCGACCGAGCCACCCAGGCGCCCCAATAAACAGATTCTTTTACTGCAGGAGTTGTCAGAGCCTTTAAGGTACTACTATGTGCTGTAAATACTGGGATGGGAGGGGGAGGGAGCACAGGGGCTGTATTATTTCCACTTAACTTGCCTTCAGGATTATTTTATGGAGCTTCCCATTGAGCAACTGTTTCTCGAAACACATTCTGGAAAAGGCTAATCTAGATTTTCAATTTGTCCGTACGAAAGACAATATGGATTGAGGATATCTTCCTCAGGAAAGACTACAACAAAGAATTAATTTCACTTCTCTGTCTTGGGATTCCTTAGTCCACTTTGCCATGGAAACTATATATTTTCTTCTTCATTAGTTATAGCACATCCACATGGCAAACTGGACATACGTAAGCCAGCAATTCAACAACTACAGTCAGAACAGCTTCCTACGTGAGAGCCTTGCTACTGTAACCTTCTCTATAAGATAAAGCTCATCATAATATAAATTTGTATTCAATCCACAGATCTGCGAGGTTTCAGGACAGCACAAATAGAATATAGGCAAAGCAGGGAGAAATTGTGCAGCCTTCGGAAACAGAAAATACTGAGTGCATCCAACATACCATGTAAAATGTTTCTAGTGCAAAGGGGTTTAGGACTTTGTAAAGTGATAACCCCACAAAACAAAGTTTCTGTCAGAATCCATTTAAACAAACCTCCATCAAACACTCTGCAAGCACCTAACACAGGAGAGCAAGACAACGGTTCCTGTCCTCACGAATTTGCACTGACCCTTTTCGGTGAAAGTTAAGGGCTGGCTATGAACATTCTAAATCACGAACAACAAGTATTTACTCATCGTAAGTTTTATAATATAAACCCTTGTAAGCTTTCAATACTATATCCGTTGATTTTACTAAAACATCAACTCCTAGTGAACTATTCTTATCTTCTTTAATTTAATGAACCCTGCAAAATTTAGATGAATTCTCTCTCTAGCTGTTGTATTCACTTCAAAAGTCACTGCTTTGATTTCAGATGCAGAAAAAGTTTTCATACCTGGTTCTACAGCTTTCCTTTTCATTCATTTTGTGACCTTACATGAAACTCCTCAGTTTTCCATTTATAAACTCAAGAAACTAGCCCAGAATACAGAATGATACATCATAGATAAGAATTTTCCAATTCTAGGGGTACCTGGCTGGCTCAGTCGGTTGTGCGTCCGACTTCGGCTCGGGTCATGATCTCACGGTGAGTTTGAGCCCCGTGTTGAGCTCTGTGCTGGCAGCTCAGAGCCTGGAGCCCGCTTCGGATTCTGTGTCTCCCTCTCTCTCTGCCCCTCCCCCACTCACACTCTGTCTCTCTCTCTCTCTCCTTAAAAAAAAATTAAAAAAAAGAATTTTCCAATTCTTTTAGGGTGATAGGACCCCAAATTCTCAGCTGTAGAGAAGTACAAGGGCTGTATCATCCTAAGCAAATTATACAACCAGAAACTGAATAACTTAAAACAGCTTCCAAATACTTTCTAAAGTCTTCTTATTCTTCAATATATTTTAGCAAAACACACTTATCCAGAGGTTCGCATTTTTCCTAATTGTTTACTGTACCTCAGAACAACGAACACACGCACACACACCTGAGAGCTATGGTCCCTGCTGGTGTGCATCTCCACATCAAACATAATCTGCCCATCTTCTTGTGGGGAAGGGCTAGAAGAGAAAGAATTTAGCCATTAATTTTAGTTCTCATTTTGCCAAGTAAATTAACCTCCACTGGAAATTAGAAAACTGAAAGTTACAGTAGAATTGGCTTTGAAAAAGCCACAAATCAAGAAGTATTATCTTTTCTGAAATCAAGCACTCTTGTTTCCAAAATGTTCTGGAATTTTGTGGTGGTGATGAATTTCTTTGCAATGATAAATTTCCTTATTTTTACTCTTTTTCCAATAAAGGTACGATGATCTACAAATTCAGAAAGCTGGTTTGGGATTCTTTTGCTCAAAGCTCTTTCCTCATTAAATAATTCATCACTAGCAAGTCTCAACATGTGAAAGCAGTTTTCAGAGCCCAGTTGGTTCCCAGCCTCCTGAGGAGCTTCCTGGGTAGAATCTGAAACCGGCCCCCAAATGGGAGGGCGAGGAGAGCAAAAGAGGCAGGCCACCCCACATCGGTAGGTGACAGCTTTAAAGAGAGAGGGAACTTACAGATGAGGCTTGTCTTGGGGTGACAGTAAGTCGAGCACATCAGATCGCCATCAGCCTGCCAAATCTTAAAAGTTCATACAGAGGCCTTAACTGGGTCTAGTCACATATGCCGTTCAAACAGTCTCAACACCACATTTCTGTCTCAAAGCTGTATTCCTCAGGCAGCTTCTGAGAGCTGGGAAGGTAGGCACATTCCAAGGTCAGGAGAGGGGCTGGGGAGCCTCCAGTTGCCCAAGTCCAGCTTCAGGGTCAATCTGCGGTCACATCTTCTCGAACACCTCCTCTGGCACTCTTTCAAAGGGTCTTCAAGTTTAAAATTGTGTTCGCGATACTATTACGATTTATTTGCCTTTGTCATTCTTATTCTGTCATGTCTGTCATTCTTACTCCGTGTATCGTGAAACTTTCCAAAGGCTACATGATGTGTTTTATGACAACAGACCCAGTGCAAAAGCAGATGAGAATCCAGCTGTTTTCTATTAAAGCCAGATATTGAAGAGATTTGCAAAAATGTAAAACAATGCTACTAATTCGCACTAATTTTTTTGGGTATGAAAAAGTTACTTTTCATTTTAAAAAGCTACTTATATTGAAATGTAAAGGGTTTATTATTGTTGAATGAGTGTGTATTTTGAAACTTTCTGTTTTAATTTCTAATATAGTTAAATGTTGAAATATATAACCCACATAATCAAAGGACTTTTGGGGATCCTAATAATTTTTAGGGCTGTAAAGGAGTACTGAGACCAAAGAGTTTCAGAACCACTGTTCTACTTGTTTCAGAAATATTTGCTTTGAGATATCTCAGAGTGGATTACTGAAGCTCATATATGAATATGGAACTTTAATGAAAAGTACAAGATAATATTCCCCAAAACAAAAATTTACAAACTTTTCGACAAAACACGTGACTGCAAACTATCTTGATACAATAGATGAACACAACATGCTAAGTTCTATTCTTAGTTTTATCAGCGATTCCTTGTGTAATCACGGCAGGTTGTTGCTTCTCGGCCTTTCGGCTAAGATCAAGTATAACACAACAGGTCACTAGATTTTCCACTATACACCCCGCCCCCACCTCCCAAATCTAAACTGAAGTATGGATGAAAATGCTCAGGCCTGACTTGTTCAAAGGACTAGATATTAACTGTTCAAGATACCAAGAGCACGTGTAGAATGTTAACATATAGAAATGATGGTGAGACACACTCAAAAATAAGTTCACCTGAAATCTGTCAGACTGATTCGGCCTAGGAGCCTCAGACTGTTATCACTGACACAAGAGAGTCCTAAATAGGGATGGCAAGAGAGAAAAGCTGATTCTGTACCGCACAAACATTTTAGTGTATTTAGAAAATTTTGGTCTTAAACTAGAAATCTCAGGCTACAGCACAGGAACCAGGTAGGAGGCACTCTTGCCCTCAGTTTACTGTCCTTATGCTCCAACACCACTGAGTTCACAGCCAGAGATCCAGTTAAGGGCGAGCCTTCCGTAGCCATAAGCAGGTCAACGCAGTAGAATGACACAGTCAAGAACCCTACAGGAGCACTTCTCTCCTTCTACACTCTTCTTTATCGTTGGCACCAATCCCACTTAGGAAAATACTCAATGTTTCACTGGTCAATGGTTTACTCCTCCTAACAATGTGAAATGCATCAGAGCTTCAATTCTGGCTCATGATAGAATTAGCTGGGGAGCTTTTAAAATATCCTGTCTCTACCCCACCCCTCACAACGGAATGAGAATCTCTAGGGATGGGGTCTGTGCACTGGTATTTTTAAAAGCTCCCTAGGTATGTCTGGTGTGTAGGCTGAGAACTCCCGCAATAGGGCGAAACGCGATATAAAACACAGGGGGGTTATCTTCTTACAACCGCCACAGTGACAAAAATGTATCTGTGGGATAATTTTTAAATTCCAAGTTCGGTTGGTCCTTGAACAATACAGGGTGCTGAGGCCACCCCACAAAGTTAAAAACCTGTGTATAACTTTTGAGTCCCCCAAAACTTAATCGCTAATAACCTACTTTTGACCAGAAGCCTTACAGATAACATAGTCAACTGACACATATCCTGTATATGTATTGTCTAGTGTATTTTTACAATAAAGTAAGCTAGAGGAAGAACATGTTAAAGATAATCATAAGGAAGAAAAAACACATTTACAGTATTGGACTGTATCGAATGCAGTATTGGACTGCATTCACATGACTGTGCAGTTCAGACTCACGTTGTTCAAGGGTCACTGTATACATAAATTAGCTTTGAGGCTAATATCCAAGAATCCTAGAATTTCTCCATCTATAAGAAACACTTCTCAATGACTTCAAATATAGGGATGCATGGCAATTCAAATGACATGAATTTTAAAGACATTTCTGAATGTTAAAATGTGTTATATAGCAGGGGAGAGTATTACTGAGCTCGAGCTGTAGGCCTTCTCTGAAAGATGACCAGGAACCCAGCGCGTAAAGGCACACAAGCTGAGGGACAGGAAAGTGCTCGAAGGCATGCGCCACGCCTCACTTCACATGTTTAAAGACCTAACTTGAACATGATCGTGAGAAAGTAAATTCATGTCCAATCACAAGTATAACTACAACCACAAGTGAAAGAAGTTGACCAGAAAAGCAAGCAAGGGACTTCTTCTCTGCTCAATGACCACAGCAAGTGAACAAGTTAAGGGACACATTGATGCCAATCATCAAGGGTCATGTACTTGAATGCAGAAAAGCCTTAGAAACAAGCCTAGAACAAGCAGAAAACTTCAGAAACGCATAACGAGTCCCATAATATAAATGCAGCGTAATAGAAACTTCATTCTGAAAGACAGACGAATGCTGTTGCTACTGGAATCAGTGGCAAGCTGCTCAGCAAAGAGCCATCTGCTCTGCTTCTAACGAGGCTCCTGGGAAGTACAGGGACAGAGGCAGAGGCGGGGGTGCGCGGTGGGCCACAGCCAGCAACCCAGTCCTCTGCTACCTTGGTGACATCGGTGGATCATAAGATAGGCAGGAACTTCAAACGTGACTGAACTCCTGTTTCTCCTTTTAAACTTTTTCTGATATATAAAATGTGCTATATATACATTTTACACAAAGTACAAAAATGTTCAGAAGAAGAAAAATATCCATAATTCCATCCCTTAGAGATAATCACTTTTATTTTTAGTACCCATTTTTAAGTGTTTCCTTAGCCTTTTCCTCGTGCGTTTGCATTTTCTCCATGGATAATATCAGTTAACTCTTAGTTAACCACATCATCCAGTATCCCGTAATGCTAACATATGGCCGTCACAGACCAGGAGGTGTTAGGTAGATCACCATGTCATTTAATACCGCGTCCCGGGGGGGGGGGGGGGGGGGATGACGCTTACACTGAAAAGCAAACAAACAACTTGGTTTCATTCAACTCAATCACCGTGACCTTACTCTTTCACCATAAGCAGTTCTTAATCAGTGGAATTACTTTTCCCGAGTTAAATATAGAAATAGGAGGTCTAAAATAAAAGTTCCTCTGAAGAAACAGAATGGCCTCCCAAATTAACTATCTTGATAGCCGGTGGTCAGTGTTTCCACCCTGCAAATTCTGCCGTAACTTGCATCAACCTGCAGTTCCTAGGACTCAGAAACATGTACTGAGTGTTACTACACACCAGCACCATGACTATCAAGGGTACCACGGAGATGAAACATGACCCCTGCTCTTTGGAGACTCACAAGCTAGAAGGGGGGACAGACACAGAAGAGGTGACTGGCAGAATGTGATCTCTGAAACAGGGACACAAAGGAAAATGGGAAAAAGTTGGATTCATTCTACAAGTAAACATTTATGCCCTTGACTTTTAAACCGATAAATATCAAAAAAAAATGATACACTCTGAGTAAAGAAACTGATTTAATCTAGGGGAAAACACTAGGGACTCAACTATTTGTCAATTAGCTCTCTGATTTAAATTCACATGCTGCAATAAATCAGGAGTCATATTTTGTCAAATGAAGACGAAAGCAAATTTATTTCTTCTAATGGGAATTAACCTTGTAACCCGTCTGTTTTCTGAATTCTACCAAATCATGGCTCTCACTTACCTGTCACAGTGAGAACTGGCTCTTGAACTACTCTGTCCTGATTCGTGTTGTGCGTCCAAAAGAATCTTTTCCATGTCTCCATTGTGGATAGAGGATGAGGAAGGTACGTGTTCTAGCCCCCCATTTTTCCCATTGCCATTATCATTGCCATTGCTGCTGTTCATAGGGAGCTCCACCCAGGAACCTGTTGGACGAGTCAGATAGCTTAAGTTAACCACAGCAGAACCAAACTCTGTCATGTGCACAGAGATGCGAATGTGGTGAATTCCGATAAGAAATCGGTCTTGCCTTAAAGCAAACGTAGAAGTACTCTGAAGACAATAAATAAGGAGCAACAGAAGTCTAAAAATGTGTATAGTTCTTGTTCCTGAAGTAGCTCATGCAATCAACCAATTTAGAAGAAGCTGGAACTCTAACCACTAGTATCTTAGAAAATGTGTTTTTCGGCCAATTTTCTCTCTAGTTAAAGCTTAGTTTATATACAATAAGCACTCCTCTGAAAACTCTGAGATTGCTTTCCAAAAAATAAATGGCTACTTTATTACAAGACAGCCTACTTATCTTCAATATTTTAGTTATAGATGTATTTAACACATATTTTTCCCCAAAGTCTACTTCAGCTATTTAGTTGTGCCCTCCCCACAGATAAAATAAACACATGGCTTAGAAACTTCATGAAAGTCATCTAAATAAGTCAACAACTGTCTTAATTAGTATAAACAATTGAGAAGCTCCCAGAGAACTTAACTCCAATCGTAAGTTTCAATTTGTGTACACATGTGCAAAATAAATGAACGCATCCAACTCTTAATTAAATCAGGTGGTAACACTAAGAATTCTGAAAAAGCTCTTGTCTCCATGCCACCGATTAGTTTCTTCCTTTCCTCTGTACCTCACCCCTTTCTATTCCCTTTCTCTATGTACTAACCGTACCTTGTGGACTTGACTTTTCTTCTCTCCCACGAGCTCCTACTTTCTAGGGTTTCATTAAGCCTTGTTGGTTTTAGGGGAGAAACTACTGTGCATCTGCACAGGAGACACTGAGGTTTTCTCAGGCCAACAGTCAAAGGGGGTGGAGCCACGGGAAAGGGGACGTGGCCTCGGTAATCTGGACAGCTCTTGAAAATATTTACTGGCTCCATGAGTTTGCAGACACATTAAGATGCTTTAATTTTAATAAGAATTGGCAGCAGTAGCCAACAGGCCAACTTCACAACAAAAAGAGATAGTGATGGATTTGCCTCATACTTTGCATATTTTTTTATTTGTTTTATTTTTTATTTTTAAAATTTATTTTACTTATTTTTGAGACAGAGAGAGACAGAGCATGAACGGGGGAGGAGCAGAGAGAGGGAGACACAGAATCCGAAACAGGCTCCAGGCTCTGAGCTGTCAGCACAGAGCCCGGCGCGGGGCTCGAACTCACGAACTGCGAGATCGTGACCTGAGCTGAAGTCGGACGCTTAACCGACTGAGCCACCCAGGTGCCCCGCATATTTTGTTTTAGAAAATATAATGAAGCAGGCTGGTAGGGCCATCTCTCTAAACTCCCAGCGTAAGTGTTAAGCGTTCTGTGGCTGAACAGTCTTCCATCAGTAAATCACAAGTAATCACCAAAACAGGCTCAAACCCTCAAATGAACTATTAATGAAGTGAGGACTATTCTAGATCCAAAGTGAACACATCATCCTTCTATGAAGGAACAGCTCAAAGGCGACCTGCCTGGAAATCAGACTCCACCGCCTGCTCTCTGCCCATATTTCTCAGTTTCAGTATTCTCATTTGTAAAACAGATATAAAAGCACAGACGCTACCTCAGAGCTGCTCTGAGGATTAACTAGAGGAACACGGGTGAAGTGCCTAGTAAGTGGGAGATATTCAGCTATCTGCTAGATAAACGAGTTTGTCCTTGTGCAGTACTTAGAACCGTGTTTGCTGAATAAAAATGAAGTTACCTTTCCCCCCTTTCCCTCCACGGCAGTCCCAGTGGGGGTCACAGCCCAATAACCACAACCAAATCTTTGGGACTCTACTGCCAAACAACACGGTGGCAGGACGTCCCCGCGACCTCATTCTATACAGAAACAAAATGGATAGACTAGGTAGAGTTCAAAATGGATTAACAAATTCGAGTAACAAAGCTAAGACAGACTGAACACTAAAGGTAATGTAACTAAATCCTTGGAGTGCCTCTGGAGTGTAGAAGAAACATGCCAAAAGCATCCCTAAATTTAGAGCTCTGCAAAGTATTTTAACTGGAGAGACAGAAAAAGGAGTTTTTTTCCTACTCCTATTGTTTTCTACAATTTCAAACTTACTTTAAACCAACAGAATCAGTTCTTCTTGTACAGAAGCCTAATGTATAAACAACACAAACAGAAGACCTGAGCTGCTCTGGTAGAAGTAAGGAACCAGGCGTTCCCGATGGATCTCTGTGGAAGCCAGTCTTCCCTAAAATACAATTAATGTTCACTTCAAGTAGCTGATCAAAGAGAAAATCAGCTGTAACAATATCAGGTTTTCCACACCTCACCTTTTTGAAGGACTTCCAAACCAATATCTAGGTTCTACTTCCAGCATTAAAAATATGTAAGCAATCATAATCTACGAACTTGAGAAGACACACCTGGAAAAGCTTGGTAAAAGTGATTTCTGTAACTGGCTTCACACCCAGCATAACTGAAGGCATTTCCACTTAAGGCAGACAAAAATTTTGGGCATATATTAATATCCGTGGTTAATAGCACAGACTGAAGCCAGACTCCCGTTCTAACATTTAACAGCTGTTACACCCCAAACAGGTTACTTAATCCCTTACTAGTTTTCTCACCTGTAAAATGGGGATAAAAATTATATCTACCTCAGAGGGGTGCATGAAGACAACATGAATAAAGTACTGAGAAAAATAAGGAAAATCACTAGTGAATGGTATGTGTCAGCTATTATTGTAATTATACTCTGTATCTTTTAAGAAACATTTCTTAATGCAAAAATGTGTTTCTTGAAAATAAACATACATAAAGTAAAAATACCTTTCTTCCCAATCTCCTATTCCTACTCCCAAATAAAACCACTTTTAAAAAGTTCATAACGTAAACTTCCAGAGCTTTTTCGATAGTTGTGCTTTTTGCTTTTGTCTTTACAAAAAAATTGAATCCTACTATACATATTTTTCTGTAAAAAGTGTTTTTTACCTAACAGTTTGTAGATATCTTTCACCATCAATGCATATTACCTTACCTCATTCTTTTAAACAACTGCTTTGCATCTCATAAAGATATACCATACTTTAGCCATTATCCAATGTCGATGGTTAATGATAACCAAAATTGTTTCTAATATGATGTTATTACAATCAGGTATTCATTAGAGTGTAATTTGACAATATGCATTAAGACACCTAAAAAGGTAGACTTTCCCTAACTCAACAATTCTCCAGATATATCATCTATGGAAATAAACTGTACTGCAGAAACACCTATGCATACAGATATTAAAAGGCTACCTATCAGCTTTATTTTTTGAGTAAAATGGGAAAAAAGTAAACCTGTCTTTCTCAATAGACGGACTACACATGCTTTTCATTACCTCGTTCATTCTTGATTTACAGCTTCAGAATTTCTTGATGTTCTAACTCTACCAATCCTCATAAAGTCCCTTTCTACTTGGAAAGGAAACAAGATATGAGGATTGTGCTGTCCAAGCAATACAAAGTAGAAAAAAATCTCAGTGAATTCTCTTCCTAAAAATCAAGCTTTAAAAAAAACAAACAAACAAACAAACAAAAAAACCCCCCAAAACTGGCAGGCTCTCTCTGTTATATTAAGTCTACTTACAAACTGAAAAGTGTTCTCATGCCAGACTGTACATATACACCATACATGAGATATTTTCTCAAATCTTTGAGAATTGCTAAGAGATTCAGAATTGCTAAGAGATTCATGCTTCTATATTTTCCAATCTAGTGCATCATGAAGGCTGGTTCAGTAATTGTGATTCTATTCATGACTGTATGCTGTATATACTCTTTCTAGTTTTCTAATTACTAGTTCAATCCTCTTGCAAGAAGGGGAGTGGGAGAGCTGCAGGGCACAGGAAGGGAGAGAAGGAGGAAGAGTATTTCTCATTCCCCCCCCTCAACTTTCCAAGGTCCCATGTGTAACTTTCATCCTAACCAGCAGAGATACATTTCATCATGTCTTATGTTCTTTCCTCCAAGCCTTTATTTTATTTCAAGCACTTGATGCTGGAATGCAGACCAAGAACAGTCACTGATATTCTTCTAAAAAAAAAAAAAAATCATTTTGCACGAAGGAGTACTTACACACCAGTTACTAACATATTCAAGAATAGTATCATGAAGCAGTGAAGTTTCACATGCCATAGACTCAAAAGCTCTCTGGCCATACTGGGGAAACAAGTACATCATGGCTGAAGATGTTCAAAAAGAAAAAAAAAAAAAAAGGCTGTACTTCCTACATTAAACAACAAGAATTATTATATAACATAAATGTCCTATACAAATATTAAGTAACTTGACAGTTTTCTTAAGACTACAACTGAGACTGGAAACTGGAAAAACATCATTTTAACTTTGCCAGTATTCTGTATATTTGTCCATTAATTTGTAAGGAAGGTGAACTGTTCCCCTACAATGGTAAACTAAAAAAAAAAAAAAAAAAAAAAAAAAAAAAAGGTCAGAGAAAGCTTTCATTACTTCAAAATATTTCAATAATTTGCTGTTAAGACTCTGTTTTGATTCCTGAACTTAAGATAAAAATCACAAACCACAGACAATCTGTACAACGAGTTCATCTTCTGTGTTTCACAGTGGTGCAACTTTACCCAACAAAGAACTTCAACTTATCAACAATTTGGGTGGTATTAGATGTCTGAATAAGTTGTTTTGCCCAGTGCCCAAAAATCATTTGAAGGAATCAGGAAGGCTTCTTGTTTGGTTTGAACCACTGTTGTGTAATGAACTGAAAAAACAAACAGAATAAAAGGCAAGAGGGAGTCATTAAATATGGTACTACCTAAAAGCTTTTCAGTAACTTTTCAAAGCTCACCCTACCCCAAATAAAATACTTGCTATCTAGCAGATTTCCCAAAGCACCATTTGGATATCACACACAGACTGAATGTTCTACTTCTGTTAAGAGCTAATACGAACGCAGCAGCAACGGACTGTCCCAAAACATTAAATACCGCATAGGGTCTTCCAGACACAGAGATAAACCATCACATACAACTCAACCCCCTTTGTTGTTTTTGCTAGCTGGTGAAAGGAAAACTAAAATTTCTTTTTTTCTGTGAAATCATGCATGCATACTAACCAACTGGCCAAGTCGTGAGCGCTGCAGGATAAGAGGGAGTACAATGAAGAAAGAGTACACCAAAAAGAGCTAGCTGGCTAGGCAGGTCACTTCTGCTCATAAGGCAGGATAACATACTGAGAGAATAGTAAACACACATAACCAGGGCATTCTGGGCCACTGACGTGTCCTGAAAGGAGCACTAGATCATTTGAAAGTAGAAATCTCAGCTCTAAGTCCTAGCCTGCTGTGAACTTGGACAACACACTTTTACTCTCACCCTGCTCCTTTACCAGTAAACAGAGGCAGTTACCTCTAAAGTCTTCCTATTCTGAAATCCCATGCTTCTAGAGTATGCTAAAAACAAGTTAGTGTTTAAATGCACATTAACACATGAAACGAATAACGTTTAAAAACACATAAATTAATCCTTACTGTGGGAAATAATATATAATCTTACAGTCCAGAACATAAGACACTTAGAAGTTTTAAAAACTCAACCTTTCAGAAATTCATCCATCAAAAGATGGAACAGGAGCAATAAGCAATGAAAACACCTTAAAATAAGAAAATTCTATCCCCATCTTGCGGGGACAGGAATTCTTTTCCCTAAAATAATTTTCAGGCCATGTTGGAACACCTCCCTCTTATGAAAGAGATTGCAATGCCTTGAAGTGTCATTTAAGCATCCAAATGATTTTTAAATGATTTCATCAGGCCATATGCTAACTGTCCCAACTACCTCTTTTATGAGATCAATTGTGGAAAGAAAGGTTAGGCAAGAACCTTTCCAAGGCTCTGAGCTTTAAAGACAGCTAGGAACAATCTTAGGACAAGATGTCTGAGCACCGCAATGTCTGGATAAGCAACTGTAGTTGGTCATAACTCAATACTGCACATGGACTTCCAAGCGCCCGACTGCATCAGTGTGGTTTTAAGCCCGTTTCTGAACATTTATTGCCCCAGACTCCAAGATTTATGCAATCTTGGGTGGTTTAAAGAGGCTGGTCACAAGAGGTTTTCAGGGCACACAACTCCATCGTTTCAAAAACAAAACAAAAAACTCACTTGGGCCAACTCTAAAAGAAAAAAAAAAATCTCAGAAAAAAAAAAAAGTAGCATAGCCTCCTCACACCCCAACACGCGCGATACAAGTAACCACTAAATTGCCAAATAATTTTCCTGGCCAGCCTGTGGTAACAAAGGAAGGGAACCAAGGGGCTCACATTCCAAGCCTTGGGGGAAGGCCGACCCAGAGAGGGGAGGTCCGCCGGGCCAGGCCCGGGCCCCGCTGCACACCTGACCTCCCACGCGTCTGCCGGCCGCCCCCTCCCCTCGGCCCGCCGCCCGCGTCCATCCCCCGGCGTCCCCGCTGCACGTCCCCATCCCTGCCCACGTCCCCTCCGCCGCCCGCTCCGCCCACCCCGCCCTCACCGCGCCCCAAGGCCCGCCCCCCGCGCCCCGATTGGCTCCGCTCGGGGGCCCACCACAGGTGGGATCGGCTCGCCCCCCTTCTCCTCCCACCCATCGGCCCTCCCCAACTGCGAACCCAAGCAGCTCCCCACCCAAGACCCCAGGAGGGAGGGGAGACAGGGCTAGAGGAAGACAGGAGCAACTCGCCCTGACAGGTGACGGGAGCTGTCAGTCACCCGCACATCCTCAGCCGGGGCCAATGGGCTGCCTTCTCCTCCCGCCCTCCGCGCGGAGCTGGCGGCCGCGGCCAGAGCAGCTCCTCCTCCCCCATCCTCTTCACCGAGCCCGCCGGCCCAGCACTCACTGTTGAGGCCGGCTGTCGGGGCCAACGGCTGTTCACCCTCTTCGCAGTTGTTGTTGTTGTTGTGGGGGGGCGGCGGCTGTTCTACTAAATGAGACGACATTGTCGGGCGGCTGGAAGACCCGCGGCCGAAGCAGGACCGTCTCTGGTTCTCGGGCAGCAACACAACAAGCCGAGTCCCCCGCCCCCTTTTCTGCGCCTGCGCAGCCCCTCCCCCGCCCCTGACGTCAGGGTCCGCTCGGGCCACGTGATGACAACACAACAAGCGAAGGGGCGGGGAGGGGGCGTTCCTAGGCGAGCTCCGGATCTGGAGACGCGGGAGTCACGCTGACTCGCGCCCCTGGAATGAATTGTTGCGTGTCATTTGTGTTGGCCTGATGGAGTGACTGATGCGGCTGGAACCGAGATAGAGGTTAGAGAGAAATGTGTAATGAGGAAGTGTGAGGTGCTCATGTGCTGGCACCCAAATCTCCCACACCTACAGGATCAATATTGTTTTAGCCAGTCCCCCGAACATTTCAGTATAAAGGCTCACTTCTGTAATAAGTATCATGGTGACACAAAGGAAGCAAAAACCCAGGTGCCTCCCTGTCTTAAAACCTGAAACAAAGTTGGCGATATATTAACACTCTAAATAGGGAACAATGTAAGGCACGCCAGAATTTTAGTTGTTACAGATTTTTTAAAAATTTAAATTTCAAATGTACTATTCCATCATTGTAAAAAGTGGAAAATTCCAGGAAGACATACCGAAGAAAATAACCACCCAGATTCCATCACTGAACCTATTTCTGGGACTGGACATGGGAAGCCATGTTCCTTCTGCTTGGGTGGCGCTAAACTTCTTTAGATTCCTAAACACTCCACCTATTTCATATATCCATGTCTTTGCCTTTCCTTGGTCTGTGTGGCATATATTTCTCTCAGGCTGTCATCTTTTAACTTTGTGTCACTCTGCAAATGTTCAAAATTTTCATGCAATCAAATCTATTACTTTCATATGGTTTGGGTGCCATATTTGACACCAAGATTTTAAATCCATTCCTTATAATTGTTTATAATTTTCTTATAGCCTTACTTTTTTATATTGTTATCCTTAATCTATATGAAATTTATTTTTGATTTGTTGTACATTAATTAACTTCAGTTCTTTCCAACTGAGTAGTCAATTGAGTCAATGATATTTATTAATTTTTAAGTCCTCCTTTCCACACTGATTTGAAACTGTACATTTTTTATTATTACTATCTGAGAGAGAGAGAGAGAGAGGGAGGAAGGAAGGGTGATTGAGCAGGGGAGAGAGGCAGAGGGAGATAGAAAAGAGAGAGAGACAGAGACAGAGAGAGAAAATCTTAAGAAGGCTCCATGCTCAGCACTGAGCCTCACGCAGGGCTCTATCCCACGACCCTGGGATCATAACCTGAGCAGAAATCAAGAGTTGAATGCCCAACGGACTGAGCAACCCGGTCTGTGAAACCGTACCTTTCTCATGTTCTAAATTTCCTCAAAAACATGCATCTGTTTAAGGCCTCTCTACAATAGCTCCATTAGCTAAAAATAAGAGAAGTTTGTCCCCTCTGTGGTCTTTTTAAAACTTCATGACTGTTTAATAACTCTTTAGATGAACTTAAAAGTTGACTATCCAGGATTGACCATGTATTAGTAGTTATTGAAGCTAGGTGATGGATACATTAAACTATTATTCCAGTTTTCAATATATTTGACAAATTCCACACTAAAAATGTTTTTTAAGGATTTGTCAAATTGTTGCAAATTCTTTTAAGATTTTGGTCATAAATGTATTTAATTAAAAGATTAATTGGGAAGATAGTTGACATATTTACAAAACTGCCTTCCCATTCAGGACTATTGTCAATCATTAAAAGAAAAAGGTAAGCGAATAGCCAGAAAAATTGAGTTTATTCAGGAATAGCAGAGGAGTTGCAAACGATGGTGAACCACAGGCAGGTCTGAAGAAGAAAGAAGAAAGCGTACTTTAAGAGGAAAGGAAGAGGTTGGAAGGGGTTGTCTTGAGCCAAAGTTCATTAAGGAGAGCAAGAGTTTGAGGTTGTGGCAACTTCTCATTGGCTGAGTAGTTGCCAAGCAAGAGGAAAATCTTCCTTCCTGCTGGGGTATGTAAAGTGAGCTTCGTCCTGCTGAAGTATGTAAGGTAGGCTGCCAAGAGTGGTACCTGTGAACACCCTCTTCATTGATTCCCTTCTCCATTTTGAATTAGGTTTCCTTTATTCATTTTCACATTTCCCTCTTTTGACCAAGATCTTTCCTTGAGACAATTGCTGCTCAAGCATTTGGTTACTTATTTACTTAATTAAACATTTTTGTCTATCAGTGTCACTTAGTGCCAGGAAGGACTTTTCCTTGGAGTCGTGTCCCATGTTGCAGGGAGAGCAGGTGGTGATAAAAACCATAGAAACCACATCTGAACAAGAAAGAAGGTAGAAGAAGGGGCTGTCAGGCATTTTCCCCTCTTAAGGTCGTATCTTGTCTAGATTTTAAGCTTTGAAATCATCTCAAAATGTTGAGCTAACATCATTCCATTTGATGCATCACCTCTGGAGAGATTTGACAAACAACAAGTTTAAAAATAATTATGCAAAACAGAATTAAAAGTAGCATGACAAATCCAATTTGTATAATGGTTCTAAACCATGACCCAAATTTGAAGGTAGCCAACTGAACAAACCAAAGGACCAGGGAACTCAGGTGAAATTTGTTGTAACCAGTGCAGTTGTTCCCTGATCTTGTGTAATTGAGTTTCTACCTCTCTAGAGGCATTTATAAGGTGCAACAGATGGTGTTTGCCATTGCGCAAATGCCTCCTTGTTCAGCAAGTAATCAAGGGCGAAGCAATTAGCCAATGATTCAAATGATCATTGTTGGCCTGCTACTGCTTTGGTGTGGAATTGGCTAGCTCTTCTAATGTTAGGGAGAGATTTCTGATCAGGTGCTCATTGGGATTCACCGCAACCCAAAGAAGAAAAGCTTTCCCTATGGAGTCGTGAATGCCTCTTGAAGTTCCCATTCAAGGCAGCCATGGTGGTTCAATGGCTGAACCAATGGAAGGCTTTTGGTTTGTTATGCATGTCAACAAGGATGGTTAAATGTCCCAATAAGCATTGGCGTCCAGTTCACCAGCTATCTAAACATTCATATACCCGTGAAAATGCTATCCACTGCAGACAAAAATGAAACCAGATGGAGCACAGAGGACTTCAGCTAAGACCTGGTTGTTGATAGATTCATTAGCTGGAATTTCCTGATTGAACTTTTCAAGCCAGGGGTCAGGGGAATTAGGATGACATTCTGTGAGGTACCATCCCATTCTAAAGTGGTGTTTCCTAGAAGCCTTGCAAAGAGGAGTTAGTCTATCTGTATTTCCTTTGGATACAGGGAATAGATCACATTTAAGCAAGGAGAAGACACGGGTTGGGAGGAAGCAAAGGTTGTATGATTGGCAAAGGTGGAGGTGTCTATTTGAGCTAATGGGGTCATTACTGGGGAAAGGTTGAAATAAAGTAGGGGAACACCTGGCCGTAGTATCCTAACCCCACAGGTAACATCCAAAGGCTTGTGCGTGTACTCAGGAATGACATTTGAGACTAAGGAGAAATCGGTTACTTGTAAAAGCAAGGGGTCTCTGACATCATGAATAGATTGGAGTTTCTGGTGACAGATCCAACAGTCAGAAAGATTTGCCCCTTTTGAAATAGATTGGGAAGTGTGGATAAGAGCATTGCCTTTCCAAGGAGGAGAGAAGGAAAGTAAGGTGAGAATAGCAAGAAAAAGTAAACAGGCCTAGTCCTATCATTTTGGGAAAGCTGTCTGGCTCAGCTGCCATTTGCTTAAATTCCTGGTAAAGTCCCTTCCAGGCAGCCTGATTGGAGGGAATCTTTTTGAAGGCTTCTTTCCTAGGAGATGAAATCTCCAGGCTGCAGATTATGAGGTCTAATGGCTTTGTCTCCTGGGAGCTCACTGTGGAAAGATTGTTCTACTAAGTATGATCACTCTTTAAGGATTTTATTGGACCTTGGCAAAACTGAAGTATATCCCCTTTTATCAGCTGTGGATCAAAAAAAGCAGGAACTAGTTAAGTGCATTGGGCATCCTGTGATTATCTCAAAAAAGGGAGTTTACCAGTTTCAAAAGGGGCGGATCTGAGATTCAGAAAAACCAATGACAGTGCTTTTGTCCAGGGAATTTGAAGGGTTTCTACAAATTTTGCTAATTGAGTCTTAATGATGAATTAGTAATTCAACTAGTTTTGAAAATTGAGGGTGGTAGGCACCGTGAACATGTTGTAAAACTGGCCAAACAGCACAAATTTGTTGAAGCACCTGACCGGTAAAGTGGGTTCCCTGATCACTAGGAAGTTCAAAGGTGGGGGGAAGAGGGGTTCCCCTAGTAGGAATGATCCTTTCTAATAGGATCTTAGCCACGGAGGTAGCAGTGGCCTGTTTACAAGGAGAACAGATTCTTATTGAACTTCTGCAAATAACTATACTGCCATGAGAAAAAGTACTCAAGTGTCTGAATTCTGGACGGATCAGTTAGGAAGAAAAAAAATCATTTCATCTTTGTTCACAAAGATTTTACATAATTGTTGTAAGTCATAGATCGCTTAAGAGAAAACGTTTTCTTCAACCTAGTTATATGATCCTAAAGCTTTCAGAGACCTGTATTCTACAGTACTTGTCAGAGTCCTTTTCATGAATTTCTCCTTAGATGAAATACATTTGCAAAAGCATCAGAGTAAAACAATAACTGGGTATAAATGACAAAAGACTTAAAAAATGCCCGTTATTGAAGATCTGATGAACAGTTCATTACAATGGAATTGACAAGAAAACTTGCTTATTTCTGGGACATATATTTTTAAATTATGACTGATAATATGTCAGGACATATCAGAATTTTAAGGATTTCATATAAACTTTGGAGCACATAATTACATATACATATACAAATATAAGGTAAATAAGGTTTAGTATTACTTCTTATTTGACAAGCTTCTCATGTAATTTAACATATTAAATAAGCCTAATCAGTTTAACATTTCCCTTTTTTGTAGGGAGAGAAAACAAATCCTTTGAGATGTTCTAGGAACCCTCTGGAAACACACAAGATAGTTCAAGGTCAAAAACATTTCAACCAGAGTTTTGGGAAGTTTGTCAAAAATATAAAAAGACTTTAACACTTGACCAAATAGGACCACAGAAAATTATGAAACAAGACATAATTATCCATTTGACCAAAGTGACAAAAATATTTTAAAGGCAAACACAGAAGGTTACCTAGTTGCAAAAAGCCTTAGCTCCTTTTAATAGAAAAGACTCTTTCCCTAGGTAATCAAAGAACTGATAAAGATAAAACACAGATTCTTTGTTTCCTAGGGAGATTACATTGAAGGTACAGAAACTTTGTTTATAATTTCTTATTAATAGCAAAAAAATAATCTAAGAAAACTTTGTCCTTTTGATGGAAAAGACAAATTTTAATTCTGTACCTGTATACTTTTGATACTAAAATTCTTTCTCTTTTTTTAAACTTAAATAAATCCATTTCAGTCTTAACCATGCAAAAAATTTCTTTCTGAAAACTAAGAAGTAAGCAATAATGGACTGACAAATTTATAAATACATTTCATGTATTTATACATTTCATGTATTTCATTTATAAATACAGTTCTGGAAGCATATGCTCTTTTAACTAGTATACTCTTTCAGCGTGGCACAAGACATCATTACTTACAGACCCAAATTTACCTTTAGTTTCTCTGAAATGGAAAATCAATAGTAGAGAAACCTATGTTCAGTAATTAATGCTTTAGTATTTTATCTTGTTTGGAAAATGATCCAGATACTCAATGAAGTTCCATCATTTAATTTAACTTAGCAAAGTTCTAAAAGTTTCAAGTTACCAAAAATATTTGGGGAAGGTATTTTTTAAGCACGCATACCATAAAACAGAATTATTGCAACTTAAAAAATTCTTTTTCCATTTCATCTATCTAAATCCTTTGTTCCCCCAAATTATGTTTAGATTACTCACAAAAGCTTAACGAGACATTAGACAAGATCAGCCATCATTTCCAGGGAATTTTCCTGCTGACAAACTTTGCAATTGAGGTAAGATGAACTTATTTGACTTCATAAACCCAATTACAGTTGTTTATTTGCATTATATTTAATGTTGATGACTCTGAAGAGTTAATTTTGGCAATACCATCCAGAGGTAGAAAAATATCAAATTGTTTTTTTTAATATGAAATTTATTGTCAAATTGGTTTCCATACAACACCCAGTGCTCATCCCAACAGGTGTCCTCCTCAATGCCCATCACCCACCCTCCCCTCCCTCCCACCCCATCAACGCTCAGTTTAGTCTCAGTTTTTAAGAGTCTCTTATGGTTTGGCTCTCTCCATCTCTAACTTTTTTTTCCCTCTTCCTCTCCCCCATGGTCTTCTGTTAAGTTTCTCTGGATCCACATAAGAATGAAAACATATGGTATCTGTCTTTCTCTGCCTGACTTATTTCACTTAGCATAATACCCTCCAGGTCCATCCACGTTGCTGCAAATGGCCAGATTTCATTCTTTCTCATTGCCAAGTGGTATTCCATTGTATGTATAAACCACAACTTCTTTATCCATTCATCAGTTGACGGACAATTAGGCTCTTTCCATAATTTGGCTACTGTTGAAAGTGCTGTTATAAACATTGGGGTACATGTGACCCTATACATCAGCACTCCTGTATCCGTTGGGTAAATTCCTAGCAGTGCTATTTTGCTGGGTCATAGGGTAGAAGACATGCTTGTTTTTACGAAACCGACAAACTTAAACCAGCTTTTAGTTTATCTCAGACCACATGAACTCAAAAAACATTTGGGTTAGTCTACTTCATTTATATAAGTACTTATTGTTTTGAAGCCAATAAAAAGGAGTCATTTACAAATTAATTTTGGCAATACCATCCAGAGGTAGGAAAATATCACATATCTATAATATACATACATAGACATGCATAATATATAGGCAGACACGGAAATCTTATAACTTTTAAAATTTTTAGTTATATCTCAGGTACAAAACTCAAAAGAATAGTTGGATCCAAATTATGTTTCTGGCAGATGGCCTAAGTTAAGTTTACCTCCTTAGATGGCCAATGTTTTTTACTAAAGATTTTGCATTTGTATGCTACAAGGTTCCTGCTAGAGCTGTTTTTGGAGTCATTTTGTTTTTTAGGACCTTCTGCTACCGATCTAGGAATGCATTTCATTGTTGTAGGATCTTCTCTTTTCATGGATCACCTTAAATGGTTGATTTATCTACAAGAAAGTTTCCCCAGAATGGCCATTAAAATTCCAAAGCGGGGCGCCTGGGTGGCTCAGTCGGTTGAGCATCCAACTTCGGCTCAGGTCCTGATCTCACGGTTCGTGAGTTCAAGCCCTGCATTGGGCTCTGTGCTGACAGCTCAGAGCCTGGAGCGTGCTTCTGATTCTGTGTCTCCCCTCTGTCTCTGCCCCTCCCCTGCTCATGCTTTGTCTCTTTCTGTCTCAAAAATAAATAAAACATTAAAAATAATAATAATAAAATAAAATTCCAAAGTATCCAAAACTTTACCCATTTTTCAGAAAGGCACAAGAACCTGGTCCAAGGATTAGGTGGAGCCTATCTTGCCTTTGGATTCTCTAAAATATACCACAAGGGGCCCTGTTTTCCAACAGCTGTTTTACAACACCAGGAATTATGTGTTTTCCCACCCCTTTTGAATAGGATGGGTGACTTGCTAAGAAACTTCAACAAATTGAAACAGAAACAGAAGGGAATAAACAGAAATAGAGACCAAGTATGCACATAAACTTGGAGAGCTCAGAACACAACCAGAACAACAACAACAAAAACAGAGGTACCTGGGTGGCTCAGTTGGTTATGCATCCAATTCTTGGTTTCAGCTCAGGTCATGATCTCACAGTTCTTGAGATCAAATCCCCGCATCAGGCTCCATGCTGACAGCACAGAGCCTGCTTGGGATTCTCTCTCCCTCGCTCCCTGCCCCTTCTCTCACCTCTCAAGATAAACAAATAAACTGAAGAAGAAGAAGAAGAAGAAGAAGAAGAAGAAGAGGAGGAGGAGGAGGAGGAGGAGGAGGAGGAGGGAGACAGAAATTTAGAAAACAAAAAGAAAATCAGCAGGAAGGGTGGTACTTTCATGAAAAGAGGTCCCAAATAAAGTCCAAAAGCTTGACCAAAAGGAGAGAGCTTGAATCCAAGAGGAGACTTAACCAAACCCAAAGGGAAGAAGACTGCACCTTGTGAAGAACACAAGGGGCTCAGGTGGGTCCTGTGGGTAGTTCTCAAGGGTTTATCTCCTTTGGATCCCATTGGTAACACCAAGAAATGTCATCCATTAAAAGAAGAAGGTGAGCAGTTGAACCAACAAAATCAACCTTATTTGGGAATAGCTGAAGAATTGAGGAGGAGCAAATCTTGGGGATCCCTAGGCAAGTCCAAAGAACAAGGGAGGAGATCATCCTTTTATAGAGGAAAGGAGAAAGTTTGGAGGGGTTGCTTTGAACAAAAATATATCAGAGGAGAGCAAGAGTTCAGGGTTGTGCCGATTTCTCATTGGCTGGGTTGTTGCTGGGTGAGGAGAAAATCTTCTGGTGTATGTAAAGTCAGCTATGACCGGTGGCACAGACATGAGAACCCTTCCTTCATTGCTTTGTGACTCCACTTTGAATTAGGTTTTCTTTATTCAGTTTTACACTATAATATCCCTCTTTATTCTATTTATTATTATTATTATTATTATTTTGTAAAAGTGCTTCTTCAAAAAAGTCTTGAACATTTCTTAGTCTTTTCTGAGTTTGGGTATAATCACTTTATACAAAATTAATTAGAAACTTTCTTTTTCAAAAAAAAAAAAGAAAGTTTCCTTTTCTATGGTCTTAAGTAGATAAAACTGAAATTACCTTTCTTTTTTTTTTTAATTTTTTTTTAATGTTTATTTATTTTTGAGACAGAGAGAGACAGAGCATGAACGGGGGAGGGGCAGAGAGAGAGGGAGACACAGAATCTGAAACAGGCTCCAGGCTCTGAGCGGTCAGCACAGAGCCCGACGCGGGGCTCGAACTCACAGACTGCGAGATCATGACCTGAGCCGAAGTTGGCCGCTCAACCAACTGAGCCACCCAGGCGCCCCTGAAATTACCTTTCTTTAAGGGGTTGGTACAATTCCACTAAGGGAAGAAACATCTAGTGTTTTTAGGGAGGTTAGCTTTGTTGCCATAGGATGTTCCCTTTATATCTTATTTTGTGTTAAATGTCCTCAATTTTTTCTTGATTATATTACCTAATAGTTTATGTATTTTATTGACTTTTAAATCTCATTTCTTCCTGCCCAATTGTATTATTCTTAAATCCTTCTTTTAACAGCTTAATTGAAATATAATTCACATACTCTACAATTAATCCCTTTAAAGTTCACAATTCAGTGTTTTTATTATATTCACAGGGTCATGTAACCATCATCACAATCTAATTTTGGACTTTTGTCATCCTATACTCATTAGCCGTCCCTCTTCATCTTTTCCTAACTTGTTACATTTGATACTTATTTTATTCTTTTTTCTGAACTTGGGTATTTAAGACTTTTTCCAGATCAGAGTATGTTTTTGCATTATTTCTCATTTGGAGATTATTTTTTAGGTTTTCTTTGCAATCTATATGGTTTCCTTTAGAGAATGTTCCACGAGTATTTAAAAAGGAGGTATAGTTTATGTGTTCATAATATCAGGGTTAATGGATCTATTGGAACCACCTTAATAGTAATGTCATTTAATGGGGCGCCTGGGTGGCTCCATCCGTTGAGCGTCCAACTTCAGCTCAGGTCATGATCTCGTGGTTTGTGAGTTCGAGCCCCGCATCGGGCTCTGTGCTGACAGCTCAGAGTCCAGAGGCTGCTTCAGATTCTGTGTCTCCCTGTCTCTCGGCCCCTCCCCTGCTCATGCTTTATCTCTCTCTGTCTCTCAATAATAAATAAATGTTTTAAAAAATTTAAAAAAAATAGTAATGTCACTTAAGTTTTTCTATTTTCCCCCTCTTTATGTGTCATGGGTTTCAAGAGGTCAGTTAACATTTCCCACCCCGAACTATGATTTTATTTCTTCTATCTCCTTCTTTTATAGTTGATACTTCATTATTTGATTCACAGATATTCATGGTTGTCTCTTTATCATAATGAAGTGGTCATCACTTTGTCCTCAGTTCAAATTATCCTGATACTGACGTCACGATCCTGGTTTTTGTTGTGATAGTGGTTTTTGTTTAGTTGTAACATCATAGTGTACCTTTACTTGCCCTTTTAATTTTCCACCTCTCTGAATTACATTCTATTAGGTCATAGGATTACAGCAAAAACTAGTCTTTGCTTTAGGATATAATCAGATTTTTTTTTCTTTTACCACAATAGTTTAACACATTTATTTTTTAAAGTTTATTTATTTATTTTGAGAGAGAGGCGGTAGGGGGCAGAGAGAGATGGAGAGAGAGAGAATCCTAAGTGGGTTCCATGCTGTCAGCATAGAGCCCAACGCAGGACTTAATCCCATGAATTGTGAGATCATGATCTGAGCCCAAACCAGTGGCTTAGATGACTGAGCCACCCCGGCACCCTGTTTAACAAATTTATATACATTAATAATATATATGTATTTGCATTTAATGTTGTTATTATATATCATGCTTTCTGTTTGATATCTCAAAATATCTTTCACCATAGTGCTCTTTGTTTTATAATATATTTCATTTTATAATTTAGGAATTTTATTTTTGTTCAGTTAGTTACTCTTATAACTATATGTTTGTATAATTTCTTTAGTCCTCCATTTCTTCTTTCTTCAGTTTCTTCCAAAGAGGGAGACACAGAATCCGGGGCAGGCTCCATGCTCTGAGCTGTCAGCACAGAGCCCGACACGGGGCTCAAACTCACGAACTGTGAAAATTGACCTGAGCTGAAGCCAGATGCTTAACTGACTGAGCCACCCAGGAGCCCCAGTCATATTCTCTTCATATTTATCTTTGTAGTTTTAGATATAGTTGAACATCTATCACTTGATTTGTCAACTTAATCTGATAAATTTTGATGAGTAAAAATAAGGTTGCATACCTTCCCTATCTTTTACTTTTCTCCCTTTTCTCTGCCACAACAAACATATGTTAATTACTCATTCAATATAGACTTAATACATCGTAGTATATATTTGTATGTATCCAATAGCTATTACTGTAATCATATTGCATAATGAACCACCCCAAACTCACTGGCTTACAGAAGAAACATTTATTCTCTGTCATGTATTTGAAGGATAATTAATATAGACTCAGTTTAGGTGGATTTGGTTTCAAGGTGAAAGTTGGTCCTGCTCTGTAATCTTCCTTGGACCATGGGTTGGCCAGATCATATTCCCCTCATGATGACGGAAGAAATTCAAGAATAATGAGCAGAAGCAACTCCAAACTATCATTCCTTGCACATTCCATTGGCCAAAGCAAGTCAGAGAACCAGCTGCAAAGTCACACTGGGAAGGGAATGGATTCTAGGAGACTACAAAAATATGTTAGCATAATTCCCATATTTATTTTAGTCTCAATTCTATAGTTACAGTTTCATTGCTCATTGTAGATCCTATTGCCACAATTTATGCAGTTATCTCTGGCTTGCTGAAGTTTTCTCCCTGAGAATAGTGTCCCCTAAGAATGCATATTCTGAAAGGTTGGCCTGTTGTCCATGAATTTTTTTTCTTGAAACAACTTTTTTTTTTTTTTTTGCACAACAGTTGAAACACAACAAAGCACATGTTTGTAAGTAACAATTTGATATCTTTGGACTTATGTTTACACTGTGAAACCATCACCACAGTCAAGAGAGTGGATATATCCATCATCCTCAACACTTTTCCTAGTGCCCCCCTTTTTTTAAAATTTATTTTTATTAAAAAAAAATTTTTTTAACATTTATTCATTTTCGAGAGACAGAGTGTGAGTGGGGAGGGCACAGAGAGAGAGGGAGACACAGAATCCGAAGCAGGCTCCAGGCTCCAAGCTGTCAGCACAGAGCCCCACGCGGGGCTCGAACCCTCAGACCGCGAGATCGTGACCTGAGCCGAAGTTGGACACTAAACTGACTGAGCCACCCAGGCACCCCTCTAGTGCCCCTTTTAATCTGTGCCTCCTGCCCTTCCCGTCCTTTCACTCCCAAGTGATCAATGATCTGCTTTCTGTCACTATAATTTTCATTGTCCAGAGTTTTTATATAAATGAAATCATATATGATGTACTTTTTTGGCTGGCTTCTTTCAATATACTTATCTTGAGATTCATTTATGTAGTTGTGTATATTAATGGTTTGTTGCTTTTTATTGCTAAATAGCATTCCTTTGAATGGATATATGTAATTTGTTTCTCCATTCATGCATTGAAGGCACAATTAGGTTGTTTCCAATTTGGGACTATTACAAATATGGCCACTATGAACATTTATGTACAATTCCTTGTACGGACATATAGTTCCTTTTCTCTTGGGGAAATACCTAGGAGATAAATGAATGGATCATATGGTAGGAGTATGTTTAATATCTTGAGAAACTGCTAAAATATTTTCAAGAGTAGTTTTATAGTTCCGCAAGCAGTATTTGACAGTTCTGTTTGCTCAATAACCTTGTTAACACCTGGTATTGTGTTAATTTTAATTTAACTTTAGTTATTCTCATAAGGGTGTAATGTTTCATGGTGGATTTAATTTGCATTTCTCTAATGATAAAGCCATTGAACAACTTTTCATATGCTTGTTATCCATACATCTTATTTGATGAAGTGTCTGTTCAAATCATTTGCCCACTTTTAAAATTGAGTTGTTTCCTTATTTTTGAGTTATGAGAGTTCTTTATATGTTCACAATACAAATATTTTTTCCGGCCTATGATTTGTAAAGATTCCCGCTCCCCCTCCCCCCGCCCCCATTACATACACTTGTCTGGTGTTTCTCTTAACAGTGTCTTTTTTTTTTTTTAATTTTTTTAAAAACAATTTTTTTAATGTTTTATTTATTTTTGAGACAGAGAGAGAGAGAGCATGAACAGGGGAGGGTCAGAGAGAGGGAGACACAGAATCTGAAGCAGGCTCCAGGCTCTGAGCTGTCTGCACAGAGCCTGACGCGGGGCTCGAACTCACGGACGGTGAGATCATGACCTGAGCCGAAGTCGGACGCTTAACCGACTGAGCCACCCAGGCGCCCCTTTTTTTAAATTTTTAAATGTTTATTTATTTTTGAGAGAGACAGACAGACAGAGTGTGAGCAGGGGAGGGGCAGAGAGAGAGGGAGACACAGAATCCGAAGCAGGCTCCAGGCTGCGAGATGTCAGCACAGAGTCCGATGCGGGACTTTAACCCAAGAACCATGAGATCATGACCTGAGCCAAAGTCATACACTTAACTGACTGAACCACCCAGGCACCCCAACACTGTCTTTTGAGGAACAGAAGTTTTCAGTTTTGATAACATCTAGTTAACCAATTTGTTCTTTTATGTATTGTGCTTTTGATGTCATATCTCCCAATTCAAGGTAACAAAGATTTTCTAGTATGTTTTCTTCTAGGATTTTGATACAATTGCAGTGAATATGTAGAATGCCTTGGGTAGTATTAGCATTTTAACAGTAGTCTTCCAATCATGAACATGGGTTGTCTTTTCATTTATTTAAATATCCTTTCGTCGCTTTCAGCAATGTTTTATATTTTTCAGTGTGCAGATTTCTCACCTCCTTGATTAAATTTGTACCTATTTTATTCTTTGTGTGCAATTGTAAATGAATTATTTTGTTAATTTTCTTTTCAGGTTATTTATTGTTTATATATAATAAGACAGTGGATTTTTGTATGTTGGTCTTGTACCCTGCAAACTTGACTGAATTCATTTATTAGCTCTAGTAATTTTCCTTTAATTCTCTGAGATTTCCTGTGTATAAAATCATATCATGTGACAGTGAGATAGTTTTATGCCTTCCTTTCTAAGTGAATGCCTTTCCTTTTTTTCTTGCCTAATTGCTCTAGTCAGAACCTCCAGTACAATGTTGAATAGATTTGGTGGAAGTAGGACTCCTTGTTTTGTGACTGATCTTAATGTTAAGAATTTTTGTATCTACATTCATAAAGGATACTGGTCTATAGTTTTTTTGTGGTGTCTTTGTCAGCCTTTGGGGTTGGGGTAATACTTTCTTCATAGAATGAGGTAGGAAGTCTTCCTTCTACTTTTTGGAAGAGTTTGAGAAGGATTATTGTTAATTTTTCTTTAAATGTTTCGGAGAATTGGGTGCCTGGGTGGCTCAGTCGATTAAGCGTCCGACTTCAGCTCAGGTCATGAGCTCACGGTTTGTGAGTTTGAGCCATGCATCAGGCTCTTGGCTGTCAGCACAGAGCCCGCTTCAGATCCTCTGTTCCCATCGCTCTTCCCCCCCCCCCCCCGCCCCCCTCCCCCCGCCCCACCGCTCTCTCTTTCTCTGAAAAATAAATGAAAATTAAAAAAAAAAATCAATAAATGTTTGAAAGAATTCACCAGTGAGGCTTCTGGTCCTGGGTTTTTCATGTCTAGAGGTTTACAATTCTCTGTACTTGCTATAGGCCTACCTGGATTTTCTATTTCTTCTTGAGTGAGTTTTGGTAATTTGTGTCTTTCTGGGAATGTGTCCATTTTCATGTAGGTCTTATAATCTGTTGGCATATAATTGTTCTTAGTATTCTTTTACTATTCTTTTTATTTCTGTAAAGCCAGTAGTAATATCCCTACTTTTATTTCTGATTTTAGTTATTTGCTTTTCCCCCCTTAGTTTAGCTAAAGGTTTCTCAATTCTGTTGATCTTTTCAAAGAACCAACTTTTGGTTTCATTCATTCTCTCTGTGATTTTACTAGTTGTCTATCACATTTCTCTCTAATCATTATTATTTTTCTCTTCTGCTAGCTTTTGGTTTAGTTTGGTCTTCTTTTTCCAATTCCTTAAGTCATAAAGTTAAGCTATGGGCTTGCAGTCTTTCTTCTTAAAAAATTTTTTTTAATGTTTATTTATTTTTGAGACAGAGAGTGAGCAGGGGAGGGGCAGAGAGAGAGGGAGACACAGAATCTGAAGCAGGCTTCAGGCTCTTAGCTGTCAGCACAGAGCCCTACACGGGGCTTGAACTCCTAGACTGTGAGATCATGACCTGACCCAAAGTCAGACGCCTAACCAACTGAGCCACCCAGGGGACCCTTTCTTCTTGTTTAATGTAGAGATTTACAGTAGTAAATTTTCCCCTGAGCACTGCTTTTGCTGCATCCCATAAAAATGTTATCCTACTGTCCTCTTGTCTCCATGGTTTGTGATCAGAAATCAACTTTTGTCTAGATTTATATTCTCTTTGTGTTTGGCTTTTGACAATTTGAATATAAGGTGTTGCGATGTGGATTTCTTTGGCTTTATCATTTTGGAGTTCATTGACTTCTTTGGCGGGTACATTTGTTCCTTTTATCAAATTTGGAAAGTTTTTGGCCATTATTTCTTCAAATATTCTCTAGGACTCCCATCATGCACAAGATGGTATTTTACGCCCTGTTCATTTTTCTTACTCTTTTTTGAATAGACTTTATACCAGATTTGGGTTCACAACAATATCTAGCAGGGACAGACATTTCCCATGTAACCCTGTGCTCACAGATGCATAGCCTTGCCCATTATCAGCCTTCCCCACCGGAGTGGTACCTTTGCTACAATTGAGGAACCTATACTGACACATCATTAGCACCAAAGCCCATAGCTTACATTAGGAATGAGTCTTTGTGTACATTCTATGGGTTTTGGCAAATGTAAAATGACATGTATCCATCATTATGGTATCATATGGAGTATTTTTACTGTCCTAAAAAACCTCTGCATTCTTCTTATTCAGCCTGCTCACCCCTAACCCCTGACACCACCACTGATTTTTTTTTTCTGTTTCTATAGTTTTGCCTTTCCTGAAATGTCATATAATTGGAATCAAACAGTATGTAGCCCTTCAGATTGTTTTTTTTTTTTCACTTAGTAATATGGACTTAGTAATATGGAGGGTCCTTCCACGTCATTTCATGGCTTCAAAACTCTTTTTTTTTTAAATCACTGAATAATATTTCATCGTGTGGATGCACTACAGTTTATTTATCAGTTCACCTACCAAAGGACCTCTTAGTTGCTTCCAAGTTTTGGCAGTTATGAATAAAGCTGCTATAAACATCTGTGTGGATTTTGTGTGGGCGTAAGTTTTCAACTCCTTTGATTAAACGCCAAGAAGTGCAATTGCTAGATCATATGCCAAAAGTATTTAGTTTTGTGAGAAACTGCCAAACTTCCCGTGCAAAGTGGCTGTACCATCTGCATGGACATTTCCTGTTGATGAGTTCCACATCACTGCTACCATTTGTCAGCGTTTGAGATTTTGGCCATTCTAATACGTATGTGGTGGTATCTCATTGTTGTTTTAATTTGCATTTCCCTGATGACATATGATATGGCGCATCTTTTCCTACGCTTCTTTGCCATCTGTGTATCTCTTTTGGTGAGGTATCTGTTAAGGTCTTTAGCTAATTTTTAAAAAATCAGATTGCAAGGTTAAAACAAATTTTTTTCTTTTAATTAAAAAAAACAAGAAAGGGGCGCCTGGGTGGCTCAGTTGGTTGAGCGTCAGACTTTGGCTCAGGTCATGATCTCTCGGTCTGTGAGTTTGAGCCCTGCATCGGGCTCTGTGCTGAGAGCTCAGAGCCTGGAGCCCGTTTCAGATTCTGTGTCTCCCTCTCTCTGACCCTCCCCGTTCATGCTCTGTCTTTCTCTGTCTCAAAAAAATGAAGGTTAAAAAAATTTTTTTAAAAATCGGATTGCTTATTTTCTTACTTGAGGTTTAAAAAGTTCTTTTTTATATTTGGCCAAACTGCCCTTTATTAGATATGCCTTTTGAAATATCTTTTCCCCAGTCTATGGATTGTCTTTTCATTTCCTTGACAATGTACTTCAAAGAACAGGATTTTTTATTTATTTTTTTATTTTTATTTTTTATTTATTTATTTTTTAATGAAATCCAGCTTAGCAGCTAATTCTTTCATGGGTTGAGCCTTTGGTGTTGTAGCTAAAAAGTCATTGCCAAATGCAAGGCATTTATATTTTTTCCTATGTCATTTTCTAGTTTTACAATGTTGTGTTTTAGATTTAGGTCCATGATCCAATTTGAGTTAACTCTTGTGGAGGATATAAAGTCTGTGTCTACAATCAGTAGACACAATTGTTGGCAGGACTATCTTTTCTCCATTGGATTGCTTTTGTTCCCTGTCAAAGGTTAGTTAACCATACTTATGTGTGTCTATTTCTAGGCTTACTATTCTGTTCCATTGATCTATCTATTCTCTCACCAATTCCACACTCTTGACTATTTTTGATTTTCAGTAATCTTGAAGTTGGCCGGTGACAGTCTTCCAGTTTTGGTCTCATGCTCAATGTTGTGTTGGCTCTTCTAGGGTTTTAATGGCTCCATATAAATATTAAAATGAGTTTGTCGATATTCACAAAATAACTTGCTGGGATTTTGATTAGGATTATATTTATTTTATATATTGAATGTATAGATCAAGTTGGGAAGCACTGTATTCTTGACAATACTGTCTTCCTATCCGTCAACATCGAATATCTCTTCATTTAATTTGTTCTTCTTTAGTTTCTTTCATCAGAGTTTTGCAGTTTTCTTCATATAGATCTTGCACATATTTTGCTAGATTGATACCTAAATGTTTCATTATTTTGAGGTGCTAAGAAAGGGTGTTGTGGTTTTAAATTTCAAATTCTTCTTGCTCACTGCTGGTATATTGACAGTGATGGCCTTTTGTATATTAACCTTGTATCTTGCAATCTTGCTATAACTGCTTCTTAGTTCCAGGAATTTTTTGTGTGGTTATTTTGGATTATCTGCGTAGATGGTTATATCATCTATGAACAAAGACAATTTTATTTTTTCCTTCCCAGTTTATATACCTCTTATTTCCTTTTCTTGCCTGATGTCATTAGCTAGAACTTTCAGTACAATATTGCCTTATACCTGATCTCAGAAGAAAAGCTGCAAGTTTCTCACCATTAAGTATGATATTAGTTGTAGGGTTTGTGCAGATATTCTTTATGGAGCTGAGGATGTTTCCCTCTTCTCTTAGTTTACTGAGTTTTTATCACGCGTCGACGTTAGATTTTGTCAAATGCTTTTCCTACATTTATTGATATGAGCATGTTATTTTTCTTCTTTAGCTTGTTGATCTTATGGGTTACATTAATTGATTTTCTAATGTGGACAGCCTTGCATTCCTGGGATAAATCCCACTGGTTTATGGTATATAACCCTTTTTATACATTGTTGGCTTTGCTTTGCTAATTTTTCTTTTAAGACTCTTGTGTCTATCTTCATAAGAATTATTGGTTTGTAATTTTTTCTAATGTTTTTGTCCAGTTTTGGTATTTGGCGTTTGGTTTTAAGTCATGCTGGCTCATAGAATGAGTTAGGAAGAATTCTCTCTGCATTTATGTTCTTATAGAGATTCTAGAGAATTGATATGTTTTAAATGCTTCATTTAGTTTACGAGTGAACCCATCTTGGCCTGGACTTTCTCCTTTGGAAGGCTTAATTTAATTTAATTTAATTTTGTTTTGTTTTGTTTTATTTTTTATTTACAGTTTATTTATTTACTTATTTTCTTTTTCAGGAGTAGAATTTAGTGATTCATCACTTACTTATAACAGCCAGTGCTCGACACCTCCCTTCCTCCATCAACCCTCAGGTTGTTCTGTATAATAAAGAGTCTCGTATGGTTTGTTTCCCTCTCTCTCTTTTTCCCTTTACCATATGTCCATCTATTTTGTTTCTTAAATTCCACAAATGAGTGAAATCATATGGTTTTTGTCTTTCTCTGACTGACTTATTTCGCTTAGCATAATCCACTCTAGCTCCATCAACATTGTTGCAAATGGCAAGATTTCATTCCTTTTGATGGATGAGTAGTATTCCATCGCGCGCGTGTGTACGCGCGTGCGCGCGCACACACACACACACATACACACCACCTCTTCTTTATCCATTCATCAGTTGATGGACATTTGGGCTCTTTCCATAACTTGGCTACTGTTGATAATGCTGCTATATACATCGGGTACATGTACCCCTTCAAATCTGTATTTTTTTGTATCCTGTGGGTAAATACCTAGTAGTGCAATTGCTGGATCATGGGGTAGTTCTACTTTTAACTTTTTGAGGAATCTCCATACTGTTTTCCAAAATGGTGCACCAGTTTGCCTTCCCATCAGCAGTGCAAGAGTGTTCTGCTTTCTCTGCATCCTTGCTAACACTTATTGTTTCTTGTGTTGTTAATTTCAGCCATTCTGACAGGTATGAGGTGTTATCTCATCATGATTTTGATTTGTGTTTCCCTGGTGATGAGTGATAGACATCTTTTTATGTGTCTTGTAGCCATCTGGATGTCTTCTTTGGGAAAATGTCTATTCACGTCTTTTGCCTATTTCTTAACTGGGTTATTTGTTTTTTGGGGTGTTGAGTTTGATAAGTTCTTTATAGATTTTGGATACTAACCCTTTATCAGATATGTCATTTGCAAATATTGTCTCCCATTTTGTAGGCTGCCTTTTAGTTTTGTTGTTTCCTTTGCTGTGCAGAAGCTTTTTATCTTGATGAAGTCCCAATAGTTCATTTTTGCTTTTGTTTCCCTTGCCTCCACTTACATATCTAGTAAGAAGTTGCTGCAGCTGAGGTCAAAGAGGTAGCTAGCTGCCTGCGTTCTCTAGGATTTTGATGGTTTCCTGTCTCACATTTAGGTCTTTCATCCATTTTGGATTTATTTTTGTATATGGTGTAATAAAGTGGTCCAGGTTCATTCTTCTGTATTTTGCTGTCCAGTTTTCCCAATACCATTTGTTGAAGGGAAGGCTATTAATTTTAGATTCAATTTCTTTAATAGACATAGGCCTATTCAGATGCTTTATCTTTTCTTGTGTGAGTTTTGGCAGATTGCATCATTCAAGAAATTCATCCATTTCATCTAGATTCTCAAATGTGGGCAGAGAATTGTTCATATTGTCCATTTGATGTCCATGGGCCCTGTGTTAATGTACTCTCTTTCATTTTTGATATTAGTAATTTGTGTCCTCTCTTGTTTTCCTTAATTATCTGGCTAGAGGCTTATTGATTTTATTGACTTTTTTCAACGAACCAGCTATTTGTTTCATTGATTTTCTCTTAATTTCCTGTTTTCAATTTCATTGATTTCTAATTTTTATTATTATTCTTTTGGTATAATTTGGGTTTAATTTGTGCTTCTTTTTCTAGTTTCCAAGGGTAGAAACTTAGATTATTTTTAATCTTTCTTCTTTTCTAATATGTGCACTCAATACTATAAATTTCCCTCCAAGCTCTGCTTTCACTATATACCACAGATTTTGAGAACTTGTATTTTCATTTAGGTCAAATATTTTTAATTTTCTCTCGAGATTTCCTCTTTGACCCATGTGTCATTTAGAAGTGTGTTGTTTAACCTTCAAGTATTTTAGGATATTTTAGCTATCTTTGTTATTAAATTCTAGTTTAATTCCACTATGGTCCAAGAGCAGTCATTATATGATTTCTATTCTTTGAAATTTGTTAAAGTATGTTTTATGGCCTAGAATGTGGCCTATCTTGGTGAATGTTCCATAGGAATTTGAGAATAATGTGTATTCTGTTGTTGGATGAAGTAATCTATAGATGTCCATTATAGCCAGTTGATCAATGGTGTTGTTGATTTCTACTCTGTATTCAATGGTTTTCTGCCAACTGGATCTGTCCATTTCTGACACAGGTGTGTTGAAGTCTTCAACTATAATAATGGATACATCTGTTTCTCCCTGAAGCTCTGTTTTTGTCTGATGTTGTTTGGTGCATATATGTTAAAGATTGTTATGTCTTCTTAGAGAATCAATTCCTTTAATACTTACTGTGTAATGTCCCTCTTTATCTCTTAAAACCTCCCTTTTTATGAAGTCTTCTCCGTCCGAAATTAATGTGGCTATTCCCACTTTCTTTGATTTAGAGTTAGCATGGTATATTTTTCTCCATCCCTTTATTTCTAATCTATCTTTGTTTTTATATTTAAAATAAGGTTTTAAAAATCCTTTTAAAAAAAGTTTATTTATTTATTTTGAGAGAGAGAGCGAGCACAAGCAGGTGAGGGGCAGAGAGAAGGAGAGACAGAATCCCAAGCAGGCTCCACGCCATCAGTGCAGAGTCCGATGTGCGATTCAAACTCACAAACTGTGAGATCGTGACCTGACTGAGATCAAGAGTCAGTCTCTTAACTGACCGAGCCACCCACATGCTCCTAAAATAAGGTTTTTATTTTTTTAGACAACATGTAGTTGGGTCTTGTTTTTTAATCCACTCTGACAGTTGGCACATTTATACCATTTATATTCAAAGTGATTATTGAGGGGTGCCTGTGTGGCTCAGTTGGTTAAGTGTCTGATTTCAACTCAGGTCATGATCTTGTGGTTCGTGAGTTCAAGCCCCGCATTGGGCTCTGTGCTGACAGCTCAGAGCCCAGAGCCTGCTTCAGGTTCTGTGTCTCCCCCACTCGCATTCTGTCTCTCTCTCTCAAAAATAAATACACATCAAAGTGCTTATTAATATAGTTGGATAAATATTTACCATATCTGTTCCCTTTTTCTGTTTGTTGTCTTCTTATTTTTTCTTCCAATCTTTTTCTGCCTTATGTCATTAACATTTTTTTGTTTATTTATTTATTTTGAGAGAGAGAGAGAGAGAGAGAGAGCAGGAGAGAGGCAGAAGGAGATGGAGAGAGAGAATCTCAAGCAGGCTCTGCACTGCCAGCACAGAGCCTGACACGCGGCTTGAACTCATGAACTGTGAGACCATGACCTGAGCCGAAATCAAGAGTCAGACACTTAACTGACTGAGCCACCTAGGCTCCCCTCTGCTTTATGTCATTTTAATTATGCATTTAATGTCATTCCATTTTCTCTCCTTGTTTTAGCATATCACTTATACTTTTCTCCCCTTTATTCAGTGATTGCCCTAGAGTTTGCAACGTACACATACAACTAACTTGAGCCTACTTTCAGGTAACACTATGCTATTTCCCAGGTAGTGTAAGCACCGTACAATACCAAAATAATGCTAATTCCTTCATCTCTTCCCTAATATCATTGTTATAATTCATTTTCTTTATATAGAAGCATATATATACATCGTTGCTTTTATTATTATTTCGAACAAACTTATCTGTTAGATCAATTAAATGTAAAAACAGTAACTTTTAATTTTACCTTCAATTATTCCTTCTCCAATGCTCTTTTTGTCTTTTAGTAGATCTGAATTTTTGACTCACATCATCTTCCTTTTCTCTCAAGAGACATATTTCTTGCAAGGCAGGTCTACCGGGAACAAATGCCCTCAATTTTTGTTTGAGAAAGTTTTTATTTCCTTTTCACTTTTTTTTTAATGTTTATTTATTTTTGAGACAGAGAGAGACAGAGAATGAACAGGGGAGGGGCAGAGAGAGAGGGAGACACAGAATCTGAAACGGGGTCCAGGCTCTGAGCTGTCAGCACAGAGCTCGACGTGGGGCTCGAACTCACGGACCATGAGATCATGACCTGGGCCGAAGTCGGACGCTTAACCGACTGAGCCACCCAGGCGCCCCTCCTTTTCACTTTTGAAGGATAGTTTCACAGGATATAGAATTCTAGGTTGCTGGGGTTTTTCTCTGAATCTTTGAAATATTTCACGTCACTCTCATGCTTGCATGTTTCTGAGGAGAAGTTTTGTGTTTAGATGTATCTTTGTTCCTCTATATGTAAGGTCCCCCCTCCTCCAGCTTTCTTCAGGATTTTCTTTTATTTACTGTTTTTTGAAAATGAGGTACCCAGGTACAGTTTTCTAAAATTATTTATTTATTATTTGAGAGAGAGAGAGAGACAGAGCACGAGTGGGGGAGGGGCAGAGAGCGAGGGAGACACAGAATCCAAAGTGGGCTCTGGGCTCTGGGCTGTCAGCACAGAGCCGGTCGCGGGGCTTGAACTCATAAACCGTGAAATCATGACCTGAGCTGAAGTCCAATGCTTAACTGACTGAGCCACACAGGCTCCCCATACCCAGGTATAGTTCTTTGGTATTTATCATACTTGGTGTTTTCTGAACTTCTTGTATCAGTGGTTTGGTGTTTAGCATTAATTTGGAGAAACTCTCAGTCATTATTGTTTCAAATATTTCTTTTATTCCTTTTTCTCTTCCTTCTTATTCTGTTATAATCTTGTTATAAGCTGTATGTTTTACACTTTTTATAGTTGTCCCCACAGTTCTTGGATATTGTGTTCTGCTTTTTTCAGTCTTTTGTCTGTTGGCTTTGCAGTTTTGGTGGTTTCTATTAAGATCTTCTCAAGCTCAGAGGTTTTTTTCCCTCAGCTACGTCCAGTCTATTAATAAAGCCATTGAAGGCATTCTCCATTCCTGTTACAGTGTTTTTGGTCTCAAGCATTTCTTTTTGGTTCTTTATGAGCATTTCCATCTCTCTGCTTATATTGCTTGCGTGCTGTCTACTTTATCTATTAGAGCCTTTAGCATATTAATCATAATTGTTTTAAATTCCCAGCCTGAAATTTCCAATATCCCTGCCATATCTGAGGTTGGTTCTGATGTTTGCATTAGTCTTCAAACCATGTTTTTTTGCCTTTTAGTATGTCTTGTAATTTTTCTTTTTTTAACTGAGCATGATGCACTCAGCAAAAGGATTTGCTGTAAATAAGCCTTTAGTGATGTGATGGTAAAGTGTAGGGCAAGGGGAAATATTCTATAGTCCTATGATTAGGTCTCAGTCTCAGTGAGGCTGTGCTTCTAGACTGTAAGCTTCACACGTGATTTTCAATCCCCACTCCCCGTAGGTGAGACAGGATGGCTAGAGTGGGCTGAAATTGGGTATTTTCCTTCTCCCACGTGTAAGTCCAGAAGGGGCTTGAGTAGTTCCCATCCCCCCCCCCCCCCGCTTCCCTCTAGCCTTCATGTAGAAGACTAGAGTCATCCGGGATTGGGTAGTTTCCTTCCCTGAGGTCAATTAGGCTCTGATTTAAAAAAAAAAAAAAAAAAAAAAAGACAGATATAGGTTTGGTTAAATAGTTTCTCCAGAAGGCAGACCTTGTTAAGAACAGAATGGTCAGGCATATTCTAAAATGGTTCCTCCTGCCCCAACCCCCTTGCTAGGTAGGCACAAGTGGATTTTTCTCCCATATTCACTGTGAGAACACGGTAGAAATCCAGGAGGTAAAACTCACATGTGTGAGGACCTCCTCGTGATTGGTTTCCCTGGGGTTTAAACTCTCAGACTGGTCCACACTGAGCGTTCAGCATTTCATCACTTATGGTCAGGTTTTCCTACCCCCAGCATTGGTTCCTGGGAAAGTTTTAGCTCATCAGTTTCTACTCCAGAAAACTATTATTCTCTGTATTTGCCTGCCAGTCTCTCCAGTTTGGGGAGCAGCGGTTTGCTCAGTGTCGTCACTTCTCTTGTGGATATAAGAATTGTTGATTTTTCAACTTGTTCAGCTTCGGCTTTATGATACGTATGGAGTGATAACTTCCAAGGTTCTTATGTACTGACCACAAACCATAAGCTGTGGGTTTTTTTAAATTGTTTTTTCTTTCTGTTCCTCAGGTTGGATTTCAGTTGACCTATTTTCAAGTATGCTGATTGTTTCTTCCACCTGCTCAAATCTGATGATTCTTTCATTTCAAGTATTGTACTCTCTAGTTCCAGGAGTTTTGTTTTGTTCCTTTTTATAATTTGTGCCTCTTTATGATTATTATTATTTTAATGTTTATCAATTTCTGAGAGAGGGAGAGCGTGTGTAAATGGTAGAGGCGCAGAGAAAGAGGGAGGCAGAGGATCCCAAGCAGGCTTTGCCCTGACAGCAGACAGCCTGACAAGGGGCTCGAACTCAAGAACTGCGAGATCTTGACCTGGGCCGAAGTCGGACACTGAGCCACCCAGGGGGTCCTAATTTGTGTCTTTATTGATATTCGCTATTCATTGAGATATTCTCCTTGTTCCCTTTAGCTCTTCATCTATGGTTTTCTTTAGCTCTCTGAGCATATGTAAAACAGTTTATTTAAAATCTTCATCTAATAAATTCGATGTCTGTGCTTCCTCAGTTTTTGTTAATTTCTTCTGTGAATGGGCCATACCTTTTCATTTCTTTATATGTTTCCTAACTTTTGTTGAAAACCGAACATTTTGAATATAACATGGCAACTCTGGAAGTCAGATTTCCCTCCCATTTTAGGTTTTGTTTTGTTGTTAGTTGTGGACTATAGCTGTGTAGTTTTTTAGTGGCCTTTAAAAATTATTTCTGTCAAGTCCATATTCTCTGTCATATGAAATTTCTGAAGCCTCTGTTCCTTTAGCTTGAGATCAGTTGGTGTTTTGACAGCGATTTCTTTGAATGTCTAGAACCAACGAAAAAGAAAGAAAGAAAAAGAAGAAATGGGAAAAACATCCTCAGTATGTGTTGGGGGACATTCCTTCAGTGCTTTGATGGCCCATTTACAACTCTGAGCCTCTACTTCTTGCTTCTGCTGGGCCTAGAGATTAGCCAGGGGTGACAGTGTAGTGTCTTTCTAAGTCTTTTCTAAAAGTGGAGCGTCATTCTCATTCTTTTATTTAAAAAATTTTTTTTAAATGTTTATTTCTGAGATAGAGAGAGACAGAGTGCGAGTGGGGAGAGTTAGGGAGAGGGAGACACAGAATCTGAAGCAGGCTCCAGGCTCTGAGCTGGCAGCACAGAGCCCAACGTGGGGCTGGAACTCACGAGCTGTGAGATCATGACCTGAGCCGAAGTCGGATGCCCAACTGACTGAGCCACCCAGGCACTCCTTCATGTCTTTTCTAGGCACACATCCTGCCTTGGGCATATGCATGACTTTTTTAGTTCCTCAGTATATGTAGTCACTTTTGAATGCCCCAATTAAAAAAAAAAAAAAAAAGCCCTCTTCCCACTTTTGGCACATCTGTTGCTTGCTGCAGCTGTAATCTTTTGTCCAGGCAGCAGCAGTTCATTTGCCTTGCAACGATTATAAGTTAATTCCCTCTGTATAGCCATCTTTCTGCCCTGAATGATTTCCACGTCAGGGGAAACAAAGGCACTTTCAGGTAACCCCCACACAGGTTAAAACAGACAAACATATTTCTTCGAAAATACTGTGTGCTTCTCTCTCTCTGAAACTGAGGACCAGGCTCTCACAGTGGGAATGCAGGCTCTGCCATCAACAAGATCACTTCTGTGCCAGGGATGCATGGGGCCAGGGTGAGTAGAAATGCCACAAACCTTTACTGCCATGTTTTGGTTGCCTTTTTCTAATTTGGTATTCCTTTGAATGCTGAATATTTATTATTATCCAGAGTCCTGAAAATTTTGATTCTGACAGTTTTTACTGGGTTTTCCATTGTTTCTGAAAGCTATTTTTGCTGGGTATAGAATTCAAGGTTTACAAGTTTTTCCCCCCTTTCTTTTCAGTATTTTTAAAATGTTGCTCTGGTGTATTCTTGTTTGCATTATTTCCAATCAGAAATCTGATATCATCCTTTTCTTTGTTTCTCTGTATAATGTTGTCTTTTTTTTTTCACTGCCTTTAATATTTTCTCTTTATTACTGATTTTCACCCATTTGATTATGAGGCACTTTGATTTAGCTTCCTTTATATTTCCTTTATATTTCATATGTGTGGGGCTTATTAAACATTTTGGAACTCTGTATTTATAATTTTCATCAAATTTGGAAAAATTTCAGCCATGATTTCCTAAAAAAATCTTTTTTTGGTCTCCTGCTCTCTCTCCTTTCCTTGTGGATGTTATTTTTTTTCAATATATGAAATTTATTGTCAAATTGGTTTCCATACAACACCCAGTGCTCATCCCAAAAGGTGCCCTCCTCAATACCCATCACCCACTCTCCCCTCCCTCCCACCCCCCATCAACCCTCAGTTTGTTCTCAGTTTTTAAGAGTCTCTTATGCTTTGGCTCTCTCCCACTCTAACCTCTTTTTTTTTTTTCCTTCCCCTCCCCCATGGGTTTCTGTTAAGTTTCTCAGGATCCCCTTGTGGATGCTATTTATCCATATATTAGGTTGTCTATATATGTCCAATATCCATATATTAATGTTGTCTTATAGCTCACTGGTGTCTATTCATTATTTTTTTTATCTTTCCTTTAGAATAATTTCTATTGGTATTATTTCAAGTTCACTAAACTTTTCTTTTGCAATATTTAATCTACCATTAATCTCATCTGGTGTATTCTCATTTCAGACCTTATAGTTTCTAATCCCTAGAAATATGATTTGAATCCGTGTTATATCTTCCCTTAATTAAAAAAATTGTTTTTAATGTTTATTTTTGAGAGAGAGAGAGAGAGTCACAGCATGAGCAGGGGAGGGGCAGAGAGAGAGGGAGACACAGAATCAGAAGCAGGCTCCAGGCTCTGAGCTGTCAGCACAGAGCCCAATGTGGGGCTCGAACCCACAAAGATCATGACCTGAGCCAAAGTTGGACACTTAACCAGCTGAGCCACCCAGGTGCCCCTCTTTTTAACATATAAAATAGATTCATGGGTGCCTGGCTGGTTCAGTGAAAAGAACGTGTGACTCTTGATCTTGGCGTCATGAGTTTGAGCTCCACATTGGGTGTAAAAATTACTTAAAAAATGAATAAAATACAGGTTTGAAAATTATTTTAATGCACTTTTATCTCCTGTGACTGTTCTTTGTTGACATCGGTTGGTTTTTCTCCTCATTATGGATTGTGTTTTTTCAACTTTGCATTCCTGGTCTTCTTTGACTGGATTTCAGACACTGTGATTTTTGCCATAGTTAGTGCTAGATATTTTTGCATTCCTATACACCTTCATGATCCTTTTTCTGTGATGCCTGTCTTTAGTATCTATCATTTTCTGATCATTTTGCTCTTTTTCTTTCTAAACATCATACTTCTTTTCCTCTGAATATTTTATATTACAGGCAGAACCCTCCCCCTGCCCCAAAGATGTCCAGGTCCTAATCGCTCGAACCTGTGCCTGTGTTATATTACATGGGAAAAGGGACTTTGTGAATGTAATTAAGTCTCTAGATGCACAAACAGGGATATTATCCTGGATGAGCTGAGCTGGGTGGGCTCAATCTGATCACATGAGCACTCAAGAGTAGAGAATTATGTCTCTAAAAAGGGATGAATCAAAAAAGTAAGTTAGAGAGATTCCAAACATTTCAGGATTCAACTTGCTATTTTTGGTGCTAAGATCTAGGCATCCATATGGGGAGAGTCCTCGAGGAGCTCAGGAAGGCCTAAGTTGCACAAGCAAACAAGGACCTGGATTCTCCCAGTAATCTCAGTGTATTTCAAAGATTCTTCCGAGAACCTCCTGAGAAGACCCCAGCCAGCCAACACTATGATTTCATCCTTGTGAGATTTGGAGCAGAGAAATTAGCCAAGGCCACGTGGATTTCTGACCTGCACAACTGTGAGATGATAAGTTTGTGTTGTTTTAACCCCCTAAGATTGTGGTGATGTGCTTGGAAGCAATAGAAAAAGAATTTATTCTACATCATGCCTTAATACGATTTATTTAAAAACGAAGAGATCAAAACTGATACATTAAAATAAGAAATGAATGAATTTGAAACGTTTGAACTAATCCCTCTTACTATATATCTTTTCCTTTATATGCTAGTGGTAACATATTACAAATTTTATTGTTATTCAGAATTTCCACTAAAATATGTGGTCATCCCCTTGATTTTCTTTATGAATAAGACTTTGTATTTAAATATCTAAATATAAAAGAATTATACAGCAAAAGTTGTGTAACTATGAAAGACACAAGTAGAAACTGCATCACTGACTGAAGGGGTGTATAAAAAACTTCTAGACAAAGTAAGAACATGGGTAGAACTATTTAAGAATAAGCTGCCAAAATTACACAACTGTATAATTTCATCATTCTGTGCAACAGTGGCAGACACACAAATTAATTTGGCTTATTCAGTTAATCAATTGAATCTGTTATATTTTGGAGTAGTCACTAGGACAGGATATACAATTTAAAAAATTTTTATGAATCAAGGACTTCCACTCCCAGCTATCACAGAGTAGCAGGGACTAGACCTATCTTCTGACAACACACAACTAATCAACTGGATCAAATATACAGAACAATAATTTTCAGACATTGCTTAAAGTGCTATTGCACAATTGTATAGGACTTTGAAACATGAGAGAGAGGAAACAAGTAACTCCTGTTATTACCTTGGCTTCCCACTTGAAGGGAGAACTACAACAGGAAAGAGAATGGAAAGCAGAGCAAAGAAGACTTGATGAGGTGATGGTGATATTAACAGAGAGAGGTGAGTCCGGGGAGGTGAAATAACTGGCAGAGTTGGGCAGAGTTCTGAGGGAGAAAGGACCAACGCATGAACAAGAAATCTGTGCATTGATCCCTTTTATTCTTTGCCTAATACCAAGCCATGGAAGCAGAGACTGATACTCTATAAGCTAAGAATGTATGGGAAACTGTAAGCTGAACAATTTCCAGGAATGTAAATTACTCAGGAATAGGATGTATTTAGGTTCTGATAAGACAGACTGAAGCGTTCTCATGGAGCACTCAGTAAAGAGCCTAGAAAGGTCATGCCTTAGAGTAGATCTAAGGTACCTCTAGAGTAAAAATATTCCAGGCCAGCAATTTCCAGTACAGTTGCTATTAGCTATATGTGGCTGTTGAGTACTTGAAATGTGTCTAGTGGGGCTAGGGAACTGAATTTGTAGTTTTACTTATTTTTAATTCATTTAAATAATTTACATTGAAACTTAAATAGTCCCATGTGCCTAGGGACTATCATATTGGACAGTGAAGTTCCATGGCCAACCTCATGAACCTTCATAAAGATAAGTCTTGAGGAGACGAAATTGAACTGCAAATAACTGCTTGCCAGAATAAATCCCAACACTCTTTAAGAGAAGGAAACAAAATGTGAATGTCCAACAAGTATTCAAAACGTCCAAAAACTGATGAAAACAATTAGTAGCTATGCCAAGAAGTAGAAAAAATGTGAGCCATAACTAGGAGGAAAATCAATCAATAGAAACAGATCCACAAGGGACAAAGATGATGGAATGAGTAGACACAGATGTCAAAATAATTGCTATAAATATATCCAGAGGTTTTAAGGAAAACCATTAACATACTGAGGAGAAACATGAAAAACCAATAGGACCCTTAGGGATGAAAAAATAAAATTATCTTAAATAACAAATTCATTGGATAGGTATTAAGGCCAATCAGATATTGCAGAAGAAATGACATAAACTTGAAGAAAGCAATAGAACCCATTTTTTTTTTTAATCCAGAGAATAAGGATGGGGAAAGGAAATGAACAGTGACCTAAGGGATTTTATCAGAAAGTCTGACATGTGCATAATTGGAATCCTAGAAGGAGAGCAGAGGGAAGGACAGAGAAAACCATTAAAGAAATTATTTCTTTGAAGAAAAATTTCCCAACGTGACACAAACTATGGTCTCATGCTTACAGAATCCTCAACAACCCCCAGCAGGTAAAACATGAAGGAAGTCCTACCAAAGCACATCACAATCCCATGGCAAACAAAACAAAAAACACAACAACAACAACAACAACAACACACTGACAAAGAGAAAACCTTAAAAGGAGCAGCAAAAAAACCAAAACGACACCTAACTTACAGGGAGACAAAGAGGAGGATATAACAGACTTCTCACTGGAAACTATAGAACACAGAAAACACTGGAATCTCTTCAAAGTGCTGAGAGTGTATAAAAGTCAACCTAGAAGCTATATCCGGTGAAAATTTCCCTCGATAAATATGTTACCAAACACCACTTACTCACTGGAAATGCCAACATCAATATAGCTACTGTTTAGTGCCATGGCCTATGCTGGCTACTTTACGTATATTTACCTCAATTGATCCTCATTATTAGCATCACTTAACCAATGAGGGATCTAAAACTCACATCCGCGGGGTAGCTTGGACAAGGTTATAGAGGACAAATAAAAAGGCGACGATGTATTCATTCAGCCATTCAATAAATACTCTCTGAGTGTTTGTTAACTACCAGGCATTTGAGGTCCAGGTTACTACAGTTAAGAAGTCAGACAAGGCCTCTGTTTTGTAGCTGCCTGTCTCACCAGCGAGACAGAGAATGATCAAGGGAATGGCAATTCCAGAGAGTAACCAGTGCCATGGAGAAAAGTGGAGGCCTGGGGATTGGTGACCAAGGCACACTGAGGGGGAGCCAACTAGGAGTTAGTCTGGAGAAAGCTCGAGAAGCAGACACTGAACTAAGACATGCAGGAGGCATGTCCTTGTGTAACGCCCTTTATTCTTGTGGCAAGAGAACCTTGGCAGGCCCACGGACAGGGACAGAGGGCCCAAGGGAAGAGTTGAGAAGGATGAAAAAGGAGCAGGAGACAATGACCTCCCATTTAGGGGTCTGTAAACAACAGCAGGCTTTCCTTGGTGGAGAGAAGCAGATTTCAGTGAAGGCCAACTGAATTACCGGGTAAAGCCTGGCTTTTTCCCAACAGACTTGGTAAATGTCCCTTTCCCGGGTTTATCTTTTTTTTTTTAATGTTTATTTATTTTTGAGAGAGAGAGAGAGAGAGGCAGAGCTCGAGAGGGAAGGGCCAGAGAGAGAGGGAGACACAGAATCCGAATCAGGCTCCAGGCTCCGAGCTGTCAGCACAGAGACCAACGCGGGGCTCAAACCCATGAACCGCGAGATCATGACCCGAGCCGAAGTCGGACGCTTAACCGACCGAGCCACCCAGGCGCCCCTCCCAGGTTTATCCTAATGACATAAGCCACATGCAGGCGAGATCCTAGTGAGGGGCAAAACACGTGGTCTGGCTGGCCCCACTTTGGAGGAAGGCCTGAGCCGGAGTCTGTAAAGTGTGTTCTCCTGAGAGGAAATTTGCTATTTACATATTGAGTTAAACTGGGTCTGGACATTAGAGAGTTTGTGCATACTACATTACATGTTATTTCCCCCAGTGCCTTTATTCAAAACGAATGAGATAATAAACCAGGTAGAAGGGGGGGGGGCAGACATTTATAATAGCGGCTCAAGTCCCTGTGCCCTTAATATACGCCAGACCTTGTAAGTGCTTCATACAGTTGATGTTCTATGTAATTATCTCATGAGTTAGGTGTCTCTATTATTTTATAGGGAAGAAAACTAATACACGTGCAGAGTACCACACACAAGATGGAAGTGACAGATATGGACTTGAATCCAGACCACTTGACTGCAACGCACAGACCCACAGCTCCTGGGCTCCCCTTGCATTTTAACACAAACGTGGAAAAAGCGACTCGTGCGTTCGACTCGTAGTCTAGTTTCTCTGCTTCCAAGGCACTGTCTACAAAAATGGCTCCGATTGGGCCACACGCTTCTTTACCCAGATTCACAGAGACCCCACCTGGACCCAAGTTGAGTTCGCCATTTCACTTCCTTCATTTGTGCCGCCATGTTCACTCCCTTCAGAATCCCTCATTACCAGACTTACCACTTTATTTTGGGGCTTATGCCAAGTGCCATCTGTGAGGTTCAATTATTTAACGTTTCTCTTGTAGGAAAAAATGTTTCCTTTCAAGTGCTCAAAAAAAAAAAAAAAAAAAAGTGCTGGCTGTTTGTGTGGTCATCCAAGGAATGCTCTCTCAAATTTCTCCTGTCAAGAGAAAGGCAAGAGCCACAATTATATCACGCAGAAAACGTTTTACCTTGATCTCTGAAATTTCATCCAGTTCTAGAACCTTGTACTTTTACTGCCCGCGGAAAAAATAAGGGCCAAACTTAACATAAATTGGAAAGGAAATGGACATTTTGATCCAAAATTTTGGGAACTGCTTTGGCACCTGAACACTGATATCTAAATTAGGACCTTAAGCTTGTTTACTTTCTGACAAAGATTTGGCTACAACTTTTCTGGCAGTTTAAAGTAGTGGCCCCAGTTTAATTGTGTGGCCCCAGGCAAGTTACTTTACGAAAATTGGATGAGTTAATTTATGTAACATCTTTAGCACGGGGCGCCTGGGTGGCTCAGTCGGTTAAGCATCTGACTTCGGCTCAGGTCATGATCTCATGGCTCGTGAATTCAAGCCCTGCATTGGGTGAGCTCAAGCCCCGCTTCAGGCTCTGTGGGGACAGTGTGGAGCCTATCAAAGAGGCAGTGTGTATATTACACAAACAAAACAAAACAAAACAAAACAAAACAAAAAACACAGGGGACCGGGAGTAAGAAAAACTGGGTCTGAGCCCAAGCTGACCAGTGGTGAGATTTTGTGCAAGTCACCTCCTCTGAGCCTGATTTCAAGGGCCAAATGGGGAGAGTAATACTCTTTCGCCATTTCAGAAACGTAGTTGGGATCAAGCAAGAATTTTTAAGAGGACTTTAGGGGCACCTGGGTGGCGCAGTCGGTTAAGCGTCCGACTTCAGCCAGGTCACGATCTCGCGATCTGGGAGTTCGAGCCCCGCGTCGGGCTCTGGGCTGATGGCTCAGAGCCTGGAGCCTGTTTCCGATTCTGTGTCTCCCTCTCTCTCTGCCCCTCCCCCGTTCATGCTCTGTCTCTCTCTGTCCCAAAAATAAATAAACGTTGAAAAAAAAATTTTTTTAAAGAGGACTAAAGAAGCCACGATATACCCTGCAAAGTATTTTATTATTATATTGAGTGTTGACTTAGTAGCATACGCAATTACAAGTAATTTTGCCCTAATTCTAACGCAGGTGAGGTGCAAACTCAAAGAATTACAGAAGGAAGGGAAGTAACTAGACGTTAGTGGAATGAATGAAAGATTGCGTGTTGGATGCCATTCTCATCTGATGACCACATAAACTTATCCGCAAGACAGGTCAGCACTTGGCCACCAGTTGAGGGAGTGAAGAAAGGGGAAGAGGAGGAAAACACTTTATAAGAATTTTTTTGTAGTCTGGGTCCCTAGTGTGGCATCCCATCACATCCTAACTACCTGTTCTTTGCTGCTTAGGATCACAATTCTATAATCTCATCAGTAGATCTTTTCAGGCATTACTAAGTGAACTGCTGGGCAAAGAGTTTGATCTAGATTAGGGCCAAGAAGCAAAACGTCACCAGCCAAAGTTCAAATTACGGTGCTCCATTCTGCCGACTGCTGGGCAATTCAGAGAACAAAGTAGGAATACATTTCAATTCCCCCACAAGGGACATATATTACAGTTGTCTTTGTAGAGTGACTCACAGCCATGTGACTCTTGACAGAACAACTTTATATCTGGCCATTTTTCAAATGAGGAGGTTGGCTTAATGAGGTCTGAGGTCCCTTTAAGCAATAAAGTACTTCTTAATTGATGTGTAAATTAAGATTACGCTCATAGGACGTATTATTTGGTAATTTGGAGCCAATTCTTTACCTATAATAAGTTTAACTACTATAACCTCGATGGAGTTCAGAATTAAGATAAGAAGGACCTTTTGGAGAAGGAGTGACCACCATAGAAATATCACCTTACCTCTTGCCGCCCCACCCCCACGCCACTGGAATTAGCAACAGTACTCTTGAGTAAAAGAAGCAAAACCAAGGTAAAACACTGAGAGAGATGAGACCATCTCGTTTAATTTTACGAAGCTGGCCCAATCCTGACAAAATCAGCCACACGCAAGAACAAAAGATCCATGTCCTCTGGTATACAGAAGTGAAATTCCAAAAATACTATTCATCGCTTTAGTAGGGTCAAAGGGAATAAAAATAAACTCAATAGACAGCCACAGTATTTGATATTATTACATTAAAAATTTTAATAAAAATAGGACCAGGGAGATTTTCTTAGCATGGTAAAGAGTATCTCCATCAACAGCCCACATTATACTTAATAACAAACACCAAAGGTATCGCCATGCAGTCCCGAAGAAAACAAACAACTTTGTATCTTTTATTTACCATTATTTTGGAAGTTTCCGCAATTAAAGCAGAAGAGAAAGAGGTTTGAAAATAAAAGGTTTCGATATTGGAAAATAAATGAAATTATATGGAGACAATAGAATTACACAAAACGCCAAAGAGTCAAGTGACGTACAAAGTAGAATTACTTAATGCTCTAGTTAATGGCTACAGGTAAAATATAGTGAAATTAGTAGCTCTCATATGTCATCATTAATAGAAATGAAAATGCAATGAAGTAAAATGATTCATAATAAAAAGCATTTTTTTAAAAATTTTTTTTAATGTTTATTTTTGAGACAGAGAGACAGAGCATGAACAGGGGAGGGGCAGAGAGAGAGGGAGACACAGAATCTGAAACAGGCTCCAGGCTCTGAGCTGTCAGCACAGAGCCCTACGCGGGGCTCGAACTCACGGACCGTGAGATCATGACCTGAGCCGAAGTCAGACGCTCAACCGACTGAGCCACCCAGGCGCCCCAATAAAAAGCATTTTTAAGTGTAAAAGTGAACATAAAAGAACTTTTTCTCATTTTCTAACCCTAAATGAAGGGAAGGACTTTCTAACCATAAATGAAATAAACTCTTTGGTTTGACGACAAAAAAAGGGAGGAGGAGGAGAACAGGAGGGGAAAGGGAGGGTGGGAGAAGGGAGGACAGGGACGGGGGAAGGAGGAATAAAAGCAAAAATAAGAAAAACCACAGTGTATGGTATTTTGTTATAGCAGCCTGAGCAGAATAAGATAAACAGAATGTTATGAAAAACTATGCTCATAAATCCGATAACTTAGATGAAATGGACAATCTCCTTGAAAGCCAAAATGCTAAAACTGAAGAAATAATCTGTATAATTCTATTTAAAAAATTGAATTCAGATAAAAATCTTCCAATAAGAGGCCCAAATGGCATCAGTGGTGAATACTACCCAACACTTAGGGAAGAAACTATATATGAATTCTACCCACATTCTTCCATAATATGGGGGAGGAGGGAAACTTATTTTATGAGAGCAACATTACACTGACCAAAATGACATTAAAAGGTAAGGACACTACAGATCAATATCCCTTATGAACACTGAGGCAAAAATAACAAAATACTAGCAAAAGAATCTAACAATATTCTGGAAATGCAAGGCCGGTCCTTCAACAAAAGACATCGTTTCAGTAGATGCAAAAAAAAATCTGACAAAATCCAAAATCCATTCGTGATTAACAGATCTCAGAAAACCAGGAATAACACGGAATTTTCTCAGCCTGAAAAAGGCCATTTGCAAAAACCCTACAACTAACCTACTTAATGGTAAACAACACACTTAATGGTAATGGTAAATGAATGCTTGCCCCCTAACATTGGTGACAAGGCAAGGATGTGTCTGAACTGACCTCACCACTCTTTTGACCGTCAACTGGAAGGTCTAACCAGGGCAGCAGGACAAGGAAGAGAAAGAAAAGGCATCTGAAAGGAAAATTAGAAAGACTGTGGAGAAAGAAAACATTTGTTATAAATAATCTGCAGACAACATGGCTCAATAGAAAACTTCTAAAAATCTCCGTAAGTGAATTTGGTAAGATGTCGGGATACAGGGTCTATATACAAAAATCCATTCTATTTCTAGATGTGAACAATGAACAATTAGATATTGAAAATTGTATAAGTACCAATTCCCCAGCATACATACAAAAAAACCCATGAACCGGTAACAGTACTATTGTGCAACATCTGTACACTAAAAACTAAAAACAGTGATAAAAGAACTCTGCAACCTACAGAAAATGGGACAATATGCTGTGTTCACTCAGATTGGAGGACAAACCCTAAAACGTCCACGTTCCCTGAACTGGTCTGTGTGTGCAGTGCCGTTATCATCCAAATCCGAGAGGGTGTTTTTGTTCGCAACAGGCTGGCTCTAAAACGTGTAACGGAAAGGCAAAGGAATTCAAATTGCAACACGTTTTTGAAACAGAACAAAGTTGATTTTCTGACTTACGGAAAGCGACACGAATCAAGGCAAGGCAGTGTGGATGAGAGCAGATACACTAATGGAACAGTTTAGAAACCGGCTAACACTGTGGCTGATTGTCAGCAAAAGGGTAAAGAAAAAACTTGATCTATCTGTGGTGTATAGGTTTTATACGTACCATATGTAAAAAGTAACTCAAAGGCATCACAGACCTAAATGTAAAAACTTAAAACTATTAGAGTTCTAAAGAAAAAAAAAATCTTTTGTCACCTTAAGTTGGGCGGGTTTCTTGGATGACACCACAAGCATAATCCATTAAAGTTCCTAAAGTGGACTTTGTGAAAATTAAGAACTGCTGATGTTCAAAAAGCTCAGTTAAGAGAATGAAGAAAAGACCGGCTCAGAATGGGAGAAAATATTTACAGAGTACATACGTGTCTTGTGTTATAGAAATGAGTTACCTGGCTAGAAATAGGGAAACACAAATTGGTGTACCATTTCTGACTTTTTCAAATTAATAAAACTGAAACATGAGATTTTGTAAGTGTGAAGATACGGGTAATCCCACACACTAGTGATGGAACTTCCATTTTTGGAAGGTAAATCTGACAACATGTATCGTATCTTAAATATATCCATAGCCTTTAACACAGTAACTGTGTTTCTAGGAATGTATCCTAAAAATCGGACCCATCAATACTTCTATTTGCAAAAGTAAAAACAAAATTCAGCCCTCACAACAGGGACCAGTGAAATAAATAGTGGATGATCCACAAATGTGAGGCTTTGCACACAGGGAAATCTCGTATCTGATCTGGGACACTGCTCGGCACAATGTTGAGCAGAGAAATAGGACATTAAACTGTACACATGATTCCATTCTCTATGGAAAGAAAAAAAAAAAGCAACTGTTTTCCCTGCATGGTAAGATTACTGGTGGGGTATTTTTTCCTTCTGTACTTTCTGAAAAACATGCATTCAGGGTCTAGAAGGTTTTTGTTTTTTTAAAGAAATGGTGGCCCAGAGTTAAATCAACATAAAACTCCTGGTCTCCTTGTAAATAAGAAAGCGAACATGGCACTTAAGGATCTGATTTTGCAAAGGGGTAGCCAGACTGTGTAGGCTAGGATTGAAACAAAGGAGCGCTCGACTCTTGTAATTTCACTTTTGCTGCTTCCTCAGTAAGAAAGGATCACAAAAGACCTCGTAAGTGACATGTGGGATCCATCCTCTTTCATTGGGCCTGTTAATAAGTACTGCTAGGTCATGTTGAATACTGGTTTTATTTGGACATAAGTATACCTTGGGCTTCCCCTTTATTTGGTTCCCAATTTAGTGTTTGATAATTAAGCTCTTACAGTATAGGAATATAATTCTCCTGTTAATGAATTCTTAAAAATACCTGGTAAATGCTGTTCAGGACTTAACCATTGCCCCCTAGTGGGAAAGCCCTCAAATAACTTGTTGCTATTCATCTACTGAGCAGAAGCATAGAACTTTAAAAGAAATGTTTAGTTCTTTGCTAAATTTCTCCTTTTGGAGGCATCTTTGAAGTGCCTTCAGTTTGACAGTTACTGTGCCAAAGAGGAAGTTTTGGTGGGTGTGTCTTAATTCTTACATAGAGATAGATTAAAAAGTCTGATACCTCTATGCAATAAAATGGCAAGGCGACAAAACTAAAGTTATCACCAGCTTAAAAAATTACCTTCGGCATTTGAGAACACCCCCAAGGCTTTGTAAGCTCACCAAGCATTTGATAATACTAAACAGTGAGTGAGGATGTTTTGACCTCATATGCAGTTCTACAAAATGAAGCAGGGTCAGGTTCTAACGTCTGGGGAAAAGGTGTGTGAAAAACTTTTAGTCACGGTCACACACACACACACACACACACACACACCTTATCAACCAACTGAATAAATAAGACCCAAAAATAGTAATGTTCTCAAATGCTAAAGTAAATTGACTTGATTCTTGATTACCTAGCATTCACCTTTTCTTTTCTAGGCTTGGTTTTGTTCTTCCAGAAGTGATTATCTCCACTTGAATTTAAGTGTGATTTAAAGAAAAAAAAATGCTGAAGCAGTGTTCTCCAAGAAGGTAAGGATTTGTATTTCACTAAAAACACTGATCAGTAGTGTTTAGGTTTCACATATAAATTTTCCAAGACCAAAAAGATATTACTTGAAATAGTTACACACTGCAAGAACCTGTTCTCATACTTCTCATTTTCTTTAGGAGTATCTGTAGCCAGAATCCTCACATTTAAGGTTTATAAAGATCCTCACTAAAAAACAAAAACAGAAACAAAAAAAAAAAACCCGAACAAAAAAACAAAACTTCAATTTGAAATGAGAAAAAAGTGCATGGATGTCTTTTTGGTTTTTTAAATAGGCTCCATGCCCCGCGTGGAACCCAACGTGGGGCTTGAACGCACCCCGCTGAGATCAAGACTTGAGCCGAGATCGATGAAGAGTTGAATGCTTCATCGACTGAGCCACCCAGGTGCCCGGCATGGAGTCATTTATTCCAAAGGACTAAGGGCTTCACAGAAGACAGTTTAATGTCCAGTAGTTAGTTGTTACATGAACAGCTGTTCACCTAAATACAGAGATTTATAAGATGACTACTGCCCAGCCACTAAAGAGATCAAAGGAGATTAACAGAATGCAAGTTCCTTTTCCTACTGTAATTTTAAAAACAGGTTAAGACAGAAGGGATAGAATATGAATGTTTGTAGGTGTCAATAGAATACAAGCAACTTGACAAGACTAAGTTTATTCTAAGCAAAATTTTTATTAATAAAAAGATTAACCATGACCATATGAGATGAGTGGCTGGGCTTCTAATTTGCTACATCAAATAAGTAAAAATGGATACTTGAGAATATCATTACAATTTGTAATAGCATTCCTTTATGGAGGCATTTTAACTGTAGTAATGTTTCTCTTAAACATAAAAAACTAACCCTTAGTGTCATGAGTGAGAATCATTATAGCTATTGCTGAATCCGAAGAGAATTTCCAAGAGCTGTTTGGTGGTATTAATCTCAAGATCTACACCCAAACTTTAGGGAAACGATCTTCCGCGTAGATCTGGAAAGCTGCCTGATCAGAGACGAGCATCAGTGTTTGATACTGTGGCAGGAGAACATCCCACTCCGAGTCAAGTGTGAAGAATAAATAACAAATTAGGAATGCACCCAAGATCCCCAAATAAGTTAGTAAAAGTGCCATTACTTGAAGAATTTCCAGACATAGAACGTGTTTAAATACAAATTCCAATTTGTTAAGTCCAAAAGATACAGTAATTTTATTACATAAAATTTCTCCTGTGTGCTAAAAATGTTGACTTACAAGACATAATATTCGTATAAGTATAGAGGGAATTACGGTCGAATTGCTTCATCATCTTTCATTGATGAGAATAGAACCATAGGTAGTGGACATATATATATATATATATATATATATATATACACGAAGCACTCAGAGTCCTCTAAAATTCTAGGTTGTCTATTACCGCTCATCCAAAACATCCTAACCATTCTCTAATAATATACATGCCTACTCAATTTATAGTTTTAAAAATAAAGTCCATTTTCTTCTCCATTAAAGCTTCTGCAAGACTGACAAAGGTACATTCTACCCATTAAAAAATAGGAGTACTCTTCATCTTTGGAAAAGGTATCACCACTTAAGGAAAATGTAATCATTTACAGATTACTAAATTTTTATTTGAGGCAGCTGTTGGGAGTCCATTAAGCACTTTCTGAACACTGAACCTTTAAAGTTTGTCTTTAATATTAATACTTTGGAAAACCAAAAATAGAGGAAAAACATATCTATGGCAAAGTACATTTCATTCAGATCTGATAGCAGGAAAATACAAAAAAAATATTTAGTGCAGTGTCAATTTTATCTATGTAAATCACTGGAGGATAGTTTTGTCATGTCTTATGAGTGAATGACAAAAAAAGTTTTAACCTGTTAAGAAAGTTTTTTAAACCTTTAACTTTAGTAAGGCAAAAATGAAATTAAGCACTGTAAAAAGTCTTTAAAAATGAAGTTCTACAAATTTGGTTCCCATTTACAACAATTTCATTAACAGATGAGTTAAGTGTAGATACAATGTATCCAATACTTATAACCACAGTAAAAAAAAAATCTCTAATAGCAATTTATAGATTGTGAAATCCTTAGTAATACCAATATATATTCAAAACATGTTCATACAGAACCAAGACCCCTTCTTCTCCATGTAAAAGAACACTTGTTAAAAATAGTTAACAAAAATACCAATTAAACAATGGAAACTCATTTCATTTCACTGCGCCCAAAAGTATGACACAAAATATTGGCTTAGAGAGGTAGATTAAAAAAGAAAAAGAAAACCAGATTCTCCATTCTTTGTCACTTTTATTCAGTAGTAGTATTTTTTTTTTCCTTATTTTCGGTGCCAGACACGGCAAGGAGTGATTACAGCCAACTGTTATTTAAAACATTTGTTCGCAACATATACCCCCTTTACCACTGACCCCAAACTGACTCATTTTGTGTGCTTTCGTTCTTTCTTTTTTTAATATACCACCACCAAGACTGGGTGGAGGGGCAGGGGTGAGAGAGACGGAGGGGAAGAGTCCAGGAGGCCAGAAGAGGAGGAATGCTACAAGCCACAGTAAGAATGAGCTGTGTTTAATTTAAAAAAGGGGGAGGGGTGTACCCCACAAATGATACAGTAATGAGGATACACAATTAAATCCCATAAGCATGACTGAAGGCTCTCACTGTGTTTGACGTCATCACAATGGAAGGCATAAAAAGTGGAGGAAATCAATGTTGACACAGTCCAATCTAGTCCATTAGGCAAGATGGTGCAAGAAGTCATTTAAATTAAAAGTGCCCTACCCTTACCTACATGGCTAGCAGACATGGAGAACACCGCGGCGAGAATCCACAGAGATTTCTCCATGTAGCTATAAAAAATGTGTTGTCGAATGGCACACTGTCAAACACTGGAAAGGGGCGCCACAATGGACCTCTCTCGTTTTTAGGTACGAATGCTAGATTCAACTATCTCAACTAAGCAGGAAGTGGGCTCTTCGGCTGGGAATGCCAACCCTAATTCACTTTGTCTTGAAATATATACAGATTGTTTGTAGTAGCTACAGCAATGATATTTTCCTTGGGGTGCCAGGCCGTATGAAGTATTTTCTTGTTGAAGTCTAGGCTGTCAACGCTTATTTCATCTTTCTTTCGCTTGCCACTTGCACAGACTTTGCGTGGCTTCAGAACCGTGCGAGGTTTATTGTTTTCCCGCGACGCTTCTAGGGTTATGTCTCGCTTTGTGTTCCTGTCAAACATTCTGAAGAAGTTATTGTAAGATCCGGTCATGACAACACTGCAAAAGCAAACAAGTGTGCAGTCAAATAAGTGAAAAGAGTTTATTTCCAGTACAACGGTTCAGGGATGAAACCCAGTCCAGTGTGCTCCACAGGAAATAGGGACTTCGAGCACATCTGGATTTAGGAAGAGGGCTGGCTGACACCAACCCCGAGACCATCTAAACAAACTGGTACTAGCCTGGGGCTAGGGCTAGGGAGCTTGGTTTTCTGTCATCGACTCCTTTTCATGACTACCCAAACCATCACCACGCGGGAAGCATTCTCAAGGGCAGCTTCTGATTACTAGTACTGACGTCACCTTTGTCGAACATTTTTGCCCCTACAGGCTGTTACGTGGCTGACCAAACCTGTAGCTTTCTGAAGTACCAACCGTGGGACCACAGGTTCTGAAACCCCCAAACCGCACGGTATAAAACCGCTCATAAGAAACCAACGCTTTGTTTTGTGATTTAAATGATAAACTAGAGAACTTGTTCCCAGGATGCTGTCTGGCTGGGATCATCCTAGCTTATGAATGGTTTAAGAAATCCGCTTCTGAGAATACTGAGTAGCATATGAAGTTTTTATGAACAGAAAGTCGTTTTACCTTATAACATTAAATACATCTGAAGCACTTTTTTTGACCAATATTTTTAATGGCAGCCGTTTAAAGGATGCCAAATTTTAATCCTACCCAGGGTGGCTCTTTGTCAGTTCAACCTTCCATCCATCACCGCTCAACACTTAGTAAGTTTTAAGTATCCCAGTAAGCAAAACCTAAGTTTGAAACCGTTCATTTGGAAAGGGTCTGGTGCTATTATTACTTCCCCCATTCTTCCCACATGGTTTAAATTATTATTGTAAATAAGATCACAGGTTATCAAGGAACTGTTTACCACTTGAAAACAACTCTGAGTATTTGCACATATCGTACGTTACACAGTACTGTCAATTCCCCCAAAGGACATTTGACAACAGTTTAATCAAACTTAAATAGGTGCATATACCTGAAGGTACTAAAACTGTATTTCTTTTAAAAGGATTTATGTAATTTAGACCGGCATCCTTGTATTATTTGAATCTGTGAGGTTTTAATGGATTAGGACACGTAGGTCTATTTAAAAGGTTTCGTTAGGCCAGCATTTCTGTGGTATACCTGCCAAAAATGTGTCACCTGAATCAAGTCCCGAGGAAACATTAGACAACACTCCAACTGAGAAACATCCTATAAAATCACTGGCCTGTTTTTCAAAAATGCCACAGTTGCAGAAGACAAGGAAAACACGAAGAACTACTGTTCCAAATTAAAGAAGACTAAGGAGACAGGACAACGAAATGTTACATATACCTTTGGATTGGCTATTTGATCAGATTTTTTCCTCTGCTAGGAAGGACGTGACTGAGGAAGGCTGGGGCGGGGGTGGGGGGGGGATTTTTTTTTTTTAAATTTTTTTGAAGTTTATTTTTGAGAGACAGAGAAAGAGAGAATGCAAGAGCGAGCAGGGGAGGGGTAGAGAGAGAGGGAGCCACAAAACTCAAAGCAGGCTCCAGGCTCTAAGCTGTCAGCACAGAGCCCCACACAGGGCTCGAACCCAAGAACTATGAGATCATGACCTGAGCTGTAGTCAGAGGCTCAGCTGACTGAGGCACCCATGCGCCCCGAGGCTGGGGAAATTTTAATGGGCTCTGTGGATTAGACAGGAGGACTGCACCAACTCGAGTTTCTCTGCTTTAGAGGACTGCCCTGCCATCACATGGGAGAAACTACTATGTTTTAGGAAATACTTACTAAATTTAAATACTCATTAATTTAAATTTAAGGGCAATGGGGCAATGTTTGGAATTTACTCTCAATTGGTTCACAAATAATGTGCGTCTGTTTAAATGTCTTTTTTTTTTTAGTTTATGTTTATTTCTTTTGAGAGAGAGAGAGAGAGAGAGAGAGAGAGAGAGAGAGAGAGAGAGAGAGAGATCCCAAGCAGGCTCTGCACTGTCGGCACAGAGCCCGACGCGGCACTCGAACTCACAAACCGGGGGATTGTGAACGGAGCTGAAATTCAGCATTGGACGCTCAACCAACTGAGCCACCCAGGAGCCCCTACCTGCATGTCTTTAGAGAGAGAGAGAAAAAGACCCAGCAAAAGAGAATGACCCAGCAAACAGTACCAGGAGAACCTGAGTAAGGGCTAAATAAGACGTGTCACCCTTACAAGTTTTCCGTAAGTTTGAAATCATTTCCAAAAAATTACTTTAAGGTTAAGGGAAATCAACAATTTAAACCGTGTGAGGAAGAACTAGTTGTAGCAGTGTGCCGTATTCTATTCTATCAGTGTCTTCTTTCTCTTCCTACTTGCTAATTTCTCCTTTCCTCTTCTTTTCTTTTTTCGAAACTTCTCGATGCCTCGGGGTTAGTGCATTCAAAGGCAAAGCTTGCTTATTCCTAGTCTAGGTGTACTCTGGTCAGCCTATTACTGGGTGTCATGTTAGAATCAGATAAACGTACTTTTAAAAGTCATACCAAAGATAAACGATCTAAGTTCTATCATCCTCTTTAACACATTAATACCACGAGACTCAAATTTTATCAAGCTTCACCAATTAAACTAAAAGTACCTCTAATTACCTTGAAGGCAAGTTTAGGTAATCCCCAAATTATGTTTTCTTGTACCATGTTCTGTTCTATTGAAACTAAAACCTGAAAGATTAAGACTTATTTATCCTTGGAAATAATGATACACACATTCATGACATGGTAAAAATGAAGCATACCATGGCAAAGTTGTGGATTATAAAAATCCTAATTACTCATGGTAATATGGTTAAAATTACAGATGATAATTACCACTTCCATGAGATATTAATGTAGTGTCTGGAAAAACTGGTGTGTAGCATTCCAAACGAAATATTCACTGACTAAATATTTCTAAAAACAGTTTCATACTTGATGAACAAACTGAAATTTCACCATTTTAACTACTGACATGTCAAAAATGTCATTGATCTGGTCCACAAAGGGAAATATTTAAAGACATTTAAGTCATAATTTAAGATCCTGAGACTTCTTTGTGCATTTTCATATTTATTAGTGAAACAGGTTTAATTTTTTTCTGCTGTTACTGCTGTAAGATTACTGAATTTATTTCAAGGAAACTGAAAGAAAATGAAGTCAGGATTTATAATTTGTGTCAATCTAAAAGAAGTTGTATTTTTAGTGAATGTGGCAACCATAGAAGCGAAATAGCAAATTTCTTTCCTCTAATGAAATGCACAATTGAATGAGAAGTTCAAATTAAAGTCAATTACCTGTCAGATCCGTTCCAACAACATTCAAATTTGTCAAATATGCAGTCATTTTCATACAGTGAACAAAGTTTACTTCTGAGGTATTCATGAACCTGAGTTTTAAGTACAAATGCATTATTACAGATATATTTATTTACATCTTAATATCTGCTGATTGATATTAGGAAAACAATTTAACTAAATCCTTACTTGTTTTTTTAAAAAAGAAATATACAGAGATACATACACACTTTATTTAATCTTATTAAAATTCAATTCTCTTGGTAACAATAAAGGCAATAATTTTATTCTTTTACAAACAAATGAGCCCCTTTCCAAGAACACACATTTTCCCATTGTAGGACAGAGAAAAATACCCTTGGGGGCATGGCAAATGAACACTTTATAGGCCTGACTAATTATTCAGGTAGAGAACATTTGAAAATGGTACAGATAAGAGAATGATAATTAAAGACTATTATTATTATATCTGTAGTTGAATATGTTAACACTTGGTTTTCAATCCATAAATTACTGATAAAGACTCAGTATTATGTTTTACTTCCTTTTTAAATAACTACTTCCTGGGCATAAATAACTGAAGCCCTATATTGTCATTACATACCCATACTATGCGCAGCATATGCGCCCCTGGTTTGGTGATAAATTACAACTGACCCTTGAACACCATGAGGATTAGGGGTGCTAACCCCACTGCAGTCAAAATCCATATAGAACTTTTGACTCCCCCAAATTTAACTACTAATAGCCTACTCTTGGCTGGGGAAGCCTTACTGATAATATAAAGTTAACATGTATTTTTTTTAATGTTATATGTAATATGTATTATATACTGTATTCTTATAATAAAGTAGGCTAGAGAAAAGAAAATGTTATTAAGAAAATCATAAGGAAGAGAAAATACATTTATGGCACTATACTGTTTTTATAGAAAAACAGTCCACGTGTAAGTGGACCCACGGAGTTCAAACCATGTTGTTCAAGGATCAACTTCATATAGTTACTCGAGGTATGCATCACTAAAAAAATTGGTTATTACTTGATATTCCTTATGGAGTATCAAAAACTAATGAAGAGGTACTGGTTTTCTGAAGTATAATTCTGTATTTTACTCACTAGTATCTCACAAGGGTTATAAGCCAGAAAAATCATTAAATCTGGTATTTAAAAAGTATTCTGAGAAATGATGCATTTTTCTCAGTATTAACACCGTTAAATTACAAAGGACATTCCAAAGCTTTTGTTGTGACCAGAGGGAGGGAAAAAGGGGTCTCTATCTTACTGACTTTACTTAGAGGGCCTTATAAAATAAATAATGACAGAAAAGAGCAGGTACCTTCTAAATGCTTAGAATTCTCTATTCTTTACGAAACAACCTTAAGTCATTTTAAGTGTCCATTTCAATTAAGTATAGTGGAATGATTCAGCCATGTCTATGTGACATTAAGCACAAATTTGTTAACACAGAAGAACTGTAACTCATGTAGAGTTAGAAGGCAAAAAAATTAATAAGCTCAAAATACCCTTTAGTCACACAGCTCAGAAAGAGGATTATATAAATTCAGTTAAGAGTTGAATCTGCATACATTACATTTGAGTATAATGTGACTCTACTCCGAATCACTAATTCAGCATAAGCAGAAAACCTGCAAATCTGGTAAAACGAGGTAAATCCTAACCATCCAACAAAGTTTTAGAATGCACATATAAGGGTTTCTCACCAAACAATTTTAAGTGTATGAAGTTAAGGTTCAAATCAATTACTCTCAATGGCAATGGGGTGGTGGTGGTGAAGAACCCCAGGAAATAGATTACAATCTTGCAGGTCACACAAATGTAACGTGAAAACAAAGCAGTATGTATTTGCTTTTGCTTCAACATAGCATTTATTTTAAAATTTCAAATACCATTAAGAAGAGTCTTAAGTAGTTTATGTTTGTCAAAGAGGATTAAAAAGTTAGAGAAACGTTGTTCTAATTTTATGGAAGACATATAACATAAAGAAGGTACCGTTTATAAGTTCTCTATTCATACAACAGTGTTAAGTGTTTTCTACACTGTAGCCTAGGGCTTCACCCAGGTTTCTGCTTGCCCCCGCCCCTGTTCCCAGCTGTGCACACCTTCATTCTCTTCTCTAGAAGAGACAGGGGATCAATGGTAGTGGCTGGCTGATGAGAAGAGAATCCAGACCTAACATCCTACAACAGATAGGCAACACCCAGAGCCGTCTGCTGGGCTTTCAAGCCCTTCTCCTTTAGCTTAAGACAACAGTTATCAGCCAAAAGGCAGAACGCCGGTCCACCTGACTGGGCACGCCCAAGTTCAGCTTCAGTTTTAAACTACTACTGTGCACACTCCAACCAGGACATCTCCAGTAGGACTGGCCATTCTCCCCAATCCTCTTCCCCACCTAGACATTAATAGAGAGCTTGCTCTCCCCTCCTCACTTTAAATGTAGACAGGGGTGGGGAAGAAAAGTTGTTACTACTGAACCAAACTGGTAGCAAAATCACACTTTAACTGAATAGACAACACAACCTACAAAAGTATACATAAAATTAACATTAGACGAAGCAACATATTCAATGGATGTCTGAAGGAAAAAGCCTATGGGCTGACCATGCTGTACTGGGATTAACATGTAGTACAAAATCCACTATAAAGACTTAGAAGTAAACAAGGTACATGCTCATTGAAAGAAAAAACTGCAAATACCTGGTATGTTTCCACAGGCCTGTTTTCCATATTTAAGTCCCAAATTTTGACTGACAAATAGTCTCTAGTCATCATATATCGACCACTATGGCTGAATTTTACATCAGAAATAGAGGAGATGATTTCAGAAAAAAAAGACCTGTTACTGGGATCTTCAGGTTCTTCAAACACTAAAAACAAGCAAAAAAGGGCAAATTGTATAATATTCTGGCTCGGACAAAGCATTTGCTGAGACAACCATTCACAAACTTCCTACAAGTGAGTCAGAGTGACAGGCTAGTATATAGAAATGAAAAACCTCTCTCTGGCTACACGAACATAACCTCCCTGGAGGTTTCTTAGGAGTGATTTAGTGCCGATGTCGAAGACGCCCAAGTACATAGCGCACACCCAGAGCCCTACGGCTGGTTTAAGGGAGCTAAGCTCCCCCCAGGGCTTCGGGCTCCAGAGTGCACCAGGTCTGCGGGTTCTGCATCCTCCACAACTGCCTGTACTGCCACCGCAAGAAACACACCGTCCAAATTCATTCCAGAGTCTACTGTTTTAGTGGCCAGGTGAAACTGTTTTGATAACAGGCACGTACCAAATGAATTTCACATCTACAGTAACATGAAGACAATAATAATGTAAACCCTTAATTTTTTAACCTGGCGCTTTTTCATTTTTTTTGAAACCAAGGAAAGCTCTTCTCAGAAAAGTCTTCTGAGAAAACTCAAAGTAGAAAGTGACAAAGGGAGGGCAGGGGGAAAAGAGAGAAGGGAGGGGGGAAGGGAAGGAGGAAAAAAAAAAAAACGATTACACTTGAATACAGAGTTGAAGAGCCTAACCCCAGGTTCCCAAAAAATCATATTCCATTTAAAAATATATCCACTGGGACATCGACAGACATGCTCCCAGGAGGGCCTTCATGTTGTTCCAGTGGAGTAAGCTCCAGAGCCTCGTGTAGAGTCAGGCAGCTTGGCAAAGGGCACGGGAGACCCTGGGCACACAGATTCCCAGACTTATAAACCTACGTAAATGCAGTCACCACATCTGACACTAGTTTCAAAAAACCAGAAAATGTTATCATTTGAAAAAAAGACACAGTAAACTTACGTTTAGAATGCCTATCACAGAGGGCAGAGGCCCTCATGTCACATAACCGAATAGTTCCTTTACTGCTGCTGTATACAAACGTGTTGCAGCTGTTCGGATGGAATTCTGCTGCTGTGATCACCTCTGTTAGCTCTTCCATATTGGCAGGCTTGATATCCACGATATCTGAATAGCATTTTATTAAGGAATTTCCACTTAGAAAAAAGGGCAAATATAATTTTGCAGTTCTGAAATCTAAAATTCATTCATAAACTTAATTAAGCACAAGTATTAATTCTGAATTGCATTCTACTCCTTAAAGGAGTATAAATCCCAGAGGGATTCTAACGCTTGGGGAAAAATCTTCGAAGAAACCATGGGTGAATTCTATATCCTGTTAGAATGTAGCAGGGCCTTTTTTTCCTGAGTGTGACACAAATCCCAGAAGCCACAAGGAACCGATTGATAAGTTATCTTCCTAAATATTGACAGGAGTTAGTGTACATTCCAAACAAAAGTAAAAAACTTCAAGGGGAACCTATCTGCACCACAAAAATGGAGCTGATGTACCTAACGTAAAAACTAGAAAAGAACAAAAAGAAACATAAATGGTTGATAAATAGGACTCTTCACTAACGAGACTGGTAAAGGGACCAGACTGGAGGAAAAAGGCTCTTTCATACAATATGGGTAGAGTATAAATTCCAGTAAGGTGTTAATTTTTCAAATGAGGTCTATTTAAAAATACATACAATGATACTTGCGGTAATAACTGCTAACATTTACAAAACCTTAAAAAATAAAAGGAAGACAAACTTAAATATATTTATATACAACCATAGATTTGTATGCACATAGTATGCTGTGTATGCCAGGTATGTATAGTATCATACACTTGTACAGAAAAATCTCAGAAGGATAATATGAACAATGAGAATGGCGTTGGGAAAGGTATTTCTATTGACTTTATACCACTATTGCATCATGACTTGTATGAATTTTTTTCCAACTCTAGTGAGCATATTTTTATAATTACATTTTTAAAGAATAATACTCCACAAATTTGTTTTTTACAAAAAACTCAACTATTAAAAACATTAATTTTCACAGGGACTGCAACAGTATTTAATATATAGCAAAGCACTTAGCGCTAATTACTGAACTTACTATACGTAATAGTACTTAAAATTCCAAGAATCCTATTTAAAATTTTTTTAATACTTATTTTTGAGAGAAAGAGAGAGACAGAGTGTGAGCGGGGGAGGGGCAGAGAGGGAGGGAGACACAGAATCCGAAGCAGGCTCCAGGCTCTGAGCTGTCCGCACAGAGTCCGACGAGGGGCTTGAACTCACGAACTGTGAGATCATGACCTGAGCTGAAATCAGACGCTTAACTGACTGAGCCACCCAGGCACCCCAAACAATCCTATTTTTAAATCAATACATTATGCCCTTTATCAAAGAACTTCCCCCAGTGTTTAATCACTTAAGCACAAAGAAGAAATGCTACAGGGACGCCTGGGTGGCTCAGTTGGTTGAGTGACCAACTCTTGACTTTGGCTCAGGTCATGATTTCACAGTTCATGAGTTTAAGCCCCATGTCAGGCTCTGTGCTGACAGTGCGGAGCCTGCTTAGGATTCTCTTCCTGTATCTCTCTCAAAATAACTAAATAAACTTAAAAAAAGTGGTATAGTAAGAAGCTCCTATAAGCAGAAAAAATAAAAATACATGAAGGAGAGATGAATAAATAACTAGTGGGCACAACATGCCTTCTTTACCGAACACCAAAAAAAGAAACCAAATGGATACTAAAACTCCTGTCTGTAATCTCCAGATGCCAAAGATTAATCCGTAAATCATCTGCAGATAAATATGTTTCATAATCACTATTAATAGAAATTGAGTTGATGTGATATGTATGAGCATTGGCAAATATTCTTCGTGGACTGGCCTCAACCATTAGATCCATGGGCCTAAAGACTGGCACCTGTCAATACATGAAAAACAGTCATTACAAAATGCTCATTTATTTACAATGGCACTTAAGGTTCAGTTCTTTACTCCAGTTTTTGAGGGAACACTACAAATAGCACACAGATTTAGTTTTATACAGCAACCGACATTGATCCTTAAAGTATTGACATGAGAAGAAAAATAATTTGGTCAATTTACCTTCTTTTATACTATTAGAATTTGATGTGCGTTCTAGTTCCAATCTTTTGCTTGAGATTTACAAAGCTAAACATTTTCCCAGTTTGAAATGGCTAAAAAGGAAATTGGCCCAGAGCACCTAATTCTTGGCATTTTTCAGCAGGAACCAGAATATCTGGTCCATTTCTGCTTTTTTGATCTCCAAAGAAAATTAATCTTGAAACTTAAGGTTGTGTTAGCTAACACTCAAACCATGAGAGCAAAAGAGTATGACATACTATAAAACAGTCCTGCATTAGGTCTTGGGTCAGCCCCCGGCACAGAGAGACCTCTATGTGGGACATGGTTGTTTAAAATGGGAGTTTTTAATGTCCTACCTGGTTACAGAATTATTGGGAGGGGGCAGATTACAGTTAATCCTATTCAAGTTCTACTCAGGATCTAGCATATATAATATGAATACAGAACACTATTTGTCATACCATCATTTTTTCGTAAGTAGTACTTACTCGTAGTGTAGTGACTGTAGTAGGATCTCTATACCTTCCATCCTCCTCTTTCAAGTTATACCCTTCTGGTCTTTTGTCCCTTTCACTGATTTTCCATAATTTTATTGTTTTATCTGCAGAGAAAAATGAAAAAGTCCTCAAAAAAAGAGTAATACTAATGGAAGAAAAATATATAGGTACATTAAAACATGCTATTTCGGGGCACCTGAGTGGCTCAGGTGGTTGAGTGTCTGAATCTTGGTTTTGGCTCAGGTCGGGCTCTGCACTGACAGCGTGGAGCCTGCGTGGGATTCTCTATTCCTCTTTCTCTGCCCCTCCGCCCACTCAGGCCCGCTCTTTGTCTCTCTCAAAATAAATAAACGTTAAAAACAAATTTCCTATTACCTGATGAATAAAAACACATATTCATAGAAATACAATACAGAAATCACAAATTTATGTTAATGGTACTCATAAAGTACCATTTGATATTAAAATCAAGTCACAGCCAGGTCCTTTATCTTTTAAAAATTATTAAAGCTATGGGGCGCCCGGGTGGCTCTCGGTTAAGCATCCAACTTCAGCTCAGGTCATGATCTCACAGTTCATGGGTTCAAGCCCGGCATCGGGCTCTGTGCTCACAGCTCAGAGCCTGGAGCCTGCTTTGGATTCTGTGTCTCCCTCTCTCTGCCCCTCCCCTATCCATACACACTCTCTCTCAAAATAAATAAACATTAAAAACATATTTAAAAAAGGAATTAAAGCTAGAGGGGAAAAAATTATACATCTATATATCTGTGCATGTAAACACATATATGTCTGTACATATATATACAAACACATACATATATATTTACTTAATATTTAATTTTTAATAGAGAACAGAGTTAAGAAAGCTTATTATTTAGAATAAAAATGATAAAGGAATATCTATCTCCCTTTGTCCCATACTTCCTAGCAGATCTATCAAAGACTTCCCATGGGTGCCAGGGTGGCTCAGCCAGTTAAGCCCCTGACTTGATTTCTGCTCAGGAGCCTGCTTAGGATTCTCTCTCTCCCTCTGCCTCTCTCCTGTTCACGTGTGTGTGCGTGCACTCTCTCTCTCTCTCTCTCAAAAAAAAAAAAAAAAAAGGAAAAAAGAAAAAAAAGAAAAGAAAAAGACTCCACAAATTCCTTCACAAGACTGGATGCCTTTGTTTAAATCTATCTTCTCCCTGCTGTACTAGGGATTTAAGTCAAGTTGTTAACAGGACTGAAAAAAAAAAACCGACCAATTAAAAGCTATGTCCCCAAGTTCTTCAAGACAAAATTCCTAGGTTATCAAGAACATAGAAAATAGTATTTTTTAAATAAATGCTTATTTTAAGTTCAGAGTTACAGTAAAGTTGCAAAGGTAGCACAGAGTGTTTCCATTATACCCTTCACCCAGTTTCTTCTAATGTCAACAACTTATGCAACCATGGTATTTATGCAACATCCTATTTAACCATTTGTTACAATTAAGAACTTAACATTGTACATTACTATTAGCTTAAACTCCAGACTTTACTCAGATTTCACCAGGTTTTCTACTAAGCCCTTTCTACTCCAGGATCCAAACAACACTGTATTTAGTTGTCAACTTTCCTTGGTCTCTCTGACTTTAACAGTTTCTCAGACTTTCCTGATTTTTCATCTTCCTGACCATTCTGAGAAGTAGTAGTGAGGTACTGTAGAATGTCCCTCAGCTGGGTATGTCTGTTTTCTTTTCTCATCAGACTGGGATCACTGGTTTTCAGGAAGGTACCCGAGGTGAAGTAAGGTACACATGTATACATGATATCAACATGACTTTTCCACTGGTGATGTTAGCTTTACTCACTTGGCTAAGGCAGGATCTGCCAGGTTTCTCCACTGCAGTTACTCTTTCCCCCCTTGTCATACTCTATTCTTTGGAAATGAGTCTCTAAGTCTGGTCCACACTTAGAGAATCAAGTTACAGTTCCTGTAGGGAGGAGCATCCATCCATATATTTGAAATTCTCCTGTAAGAAGTATCCCCTCTCCCTGCTTATTTATTTGACCAATCATTTATTTAAATCATTATGGACTCAAGCACGTTTATTTAATACTTCATGTTATAATCCTAAAACTGCATTCATATAAATGTATCACATTCTTAATGGTCCTTTCATAAACAAATGGGTAAAACAACTTAAAAAAAAATAGTGTATGGGGGCACTTTATAAAATTCTGTCACATACAGGGGTAGCAGGGACTCTTCTAGCCTCACCACCTCTCTCTGCCTGGTAGGGAAGTGTGTCAGTTACCCCTGTGGATGCCCTTTGCAAAGATGAAGTGTAAACAGAAAAAAATCGCTAATTTTGCTAACTTGTAATCTAATATTTCATCTAAACCCTAGTAATGTTTAGAGTTATCTTGCAGTTAAAAATTCTCTATGTGCTGTGTGTAAAATATATATATACTGTATATAACATATAATATATACTATATATGAATCTTATGTAAAGATTTATATATTTTAGGATATTTTACTTGTCCCCAAATGCATGATATAAGTAAGTCAAGCCTAAACTCTTCATTTTTTAAAATTTTATTTATTTATTTATTTTTTACGTTTATTTATTTTTGAGACAGAGACAGACAGAGCATGAACAGGGAAGGGTCAGAGAGAGAGGGAGACACAGAATCTGAAACAGGCTCCAGGCTCTGAGCTGTCAGCACAGAGCCCGACGCGGGGCTCGAACTCACGGACTGCGAGATCATGACCTGAGCCGAAGTCGGACGCCCAACCGACTGAGCCACCCAGGCGCCCCAAGAAATAAATATTTTAAATATTTTTAAAAGCTTGTTCATTTTTGAGAGCGAAAGTATACACACACCTGAGCAGAAATCAAGAGTCATACGCTTAACTGACTAAACCACCCAGAAGCCCCAAGAAATGAAATACTTTAGTAAGTATAACAATTAAAAAAAACCAAAAACGAAATTCCTAAGCTCTACAGTAGTGACTTTTCTAGCTGTAGTTTTTGGCCTACTGGAGGTATGAAACAATAATCAAACTCCATAGAGCTGCATGCAAAATTATTTAAATATATATGCTTTTCTATAAAGAGGATTATTGGATTCCTCAAAGAAATCTGTCTTTTCTAAAAGGTTAAGAACCACTGCTCTTTGGTGGTTCCCTACATTGTCAATACTAATTAGTAAAGGGTGTTCCAGAAATCCCCAAGTCCCAGTGCCCCTCTCACCATAAAAAGAGGGTTGGGAGAGGGAAGACCATGCTACCAAGTTTCCTTTGTGGGAATGCAGCTTTATTATTCAAAAGCTTCTTATTAACAAGCTGTTAAAACACTTATTTACTAGTGAACTCTGTACTACTCATATATTCAAGACTCATGGCCAACAGGTTAGAGATGGACATTTCTGCAACATGGAAGAATCGAGAATTCAGAGAAAGCGAAACGAGATGAAAGAGAAAAAGAATAAAGTCACTTAAAGAAACATTAAAATGAACTGAAGTTATAAGGAGGGCACTATGAAGTGACTTAAGTAAGAACAATCTGGGGAACACTGGACAGTGTATGATGGGACCATGGCAAAGCAATGCAAAGATGAAAATGAGATTACTTTGGGTCAATCAAAGCTGCGATATTTAGTTCTATTCCCTACCATTCTCCCACAGTAGTTTCTCATCTTTTAGGAGAGTAAAGGCCCATTACAAATGGAGGAGGAGGAGGTATCATTATGCTTAATCTCACACAGACAACAATACCAAATTATACAAAGTTATTACTCAGAGTTGAGATGTTGACGTTCTCCCATGAGTACTTTCTTTTAAAAAGAATAAAGCTTTTCAGATATAGTTTAAGTTCTGCTCCTTCAATCCTTTTCCCATCCCACCACACCCAGACAAAGCAGTGTGTAAAATTCCCATACCTGTTTTATCCTTCCACAGTGAGCTCTACTTTTTAGTACAAAAAAATAATGCATCCCCAAATAACTATTAGTACTCTTTAATAATAACGACAAAAGATACCTACAATGCACTGTGCAGTGCCCTTGAAAATAATGACTTTAAAATTTACGCAGTAAACCTATTTGGGAGACACTTGATTCTACAGAAAAATACTACATAGAGTCATATTCCTAAGACCCAAACACTGGAATCCCCAGTGGTCTCCCCCTCCACTGAGCTTCTGTAAAGTTTTCTCTCTAGGAAGGCTCATCTGATTATACACTGCTTTGCTTATTTCAAATCACAGAGAGTGCATGGAAGACACATGTGGATATCAAGTGAGAACTGAAAGATATTTGAGATTTATTCCATAAATGAACTGAAATGGGATTTGCTTCTGAACAATATTGAAAAGGAGAAGCAGAAGCACCTGAAAAAACAACTGGCTATGAACTGAGAACTGCTGAAGCTGGGTGATGGGTATGCAGGCTCCATTATTCTATTTCAACTTTTACTTTAAAAATCTCCCTTTATAAAAGAATAGTAATTTATCCCGTAAGAAGTGAACTGCCATAATTATTAAGAACAAATATCCCAATAGATGAGGTATGTATGCCCCAGCACACTTACTTGGGGCATTTACTTCCAAAAGTAGAAACCATATAAATGATATGATCAAGTATTATTTTGATGTGAAACAGCAGTATCTGAAGTGCTGTTGAAATAACTTAGTTTACATCTAAATTTAAAGTGAACCAAGATTAGAAGCCAACATACAACATGAATAAACACATTTCCTTCATCTATAATGCCCTAAGTTATAAGCTTTAAATCATTTTTATTTCTATTTATTTTTCCTTTAATAAGGAGAAGAGAGGCAAATGCAGTTTATGTGAGAAGAGATGGGGTAGAGGGTTTCAGCGTGCTGGTTGGGGAGAGCTTTGACGATCCGAAAAGTGGTCACCTAAGAAGCAGCAAACATTTATGGTGTCAGCTAATGGCATCATTTTATGGAATGTATTTCTAAGAACTTGATACAGTGGGTGATAAAGCCTAAATTGGATGAAAGGGTCACTCAGTAATCTCCACCACATCACCCCAGAAGTCTCTTGACTTTATCAACTGCAAATGGGAAAGGACAGTAAGGTCTAGGTACTAAAATCTAATTTCATTAATAGTGCCTTATACAGCCTCAAGAAAGTTTTAATTTAAATTTTTACAGACAATGGCTAACTAGAACCTGGATGTACCCCCCTCAATCACTCTTAACGATTCTCTTCAGACCCAAACCCCTATGGATAAACCAAGTCACAACAACTTATATAAAAAAAATTTAGAAGAACAAAAAGAGATATTCTTAAATTCTGGTAGTCATTACATAATTCTAATTCTTAGTTAATAACTTTTCTCGAGCAAACAAAATGGTGTAAGAAGAATCTTCTTCCATCCATGAGGCTTGTTGGGAAGAAGGCAGTATGTCAATTCCAGTTCGTGTCCTTAAAGAACAAGTATCAAGTAGAAAGAGTGCTCTCCCAAAAAGTATCCTGGAATGGAGACCATCCTTTGACAGATAGTGTGTATTTATACTGAAATACTCTTTGGAGAGCTTAGGCACACTTTAACGAGCACTCACTATGCACACTAAGAGTTATCACATTTAGTACTCATAATGATACTGTAACATAGATACTCCTATCTCCAGTTTGCCCATGAGGAAAACCTGACTCAAGTATTATGATCTGCTCAAGGCTACTAAGCCAAGAAGTGGCACAAACGGTACCTGATCTAAATCTAATAGTAAAGTCTTTTTTTTTCTTCCCTACAGACTGTGTGTATACTAAAAGAAAACTGACACCTAAAGGATATCTTTCATGGAATTTAGAGAAACTAAAAGGGAAGACAAAAAAGAATTTACACATTCCGTGTGGGAAAGACATATTTCCAAGTGTCTATTTGCAGAAATCTCTGAATTATTCTACTTTGTAAAGGTGAAAGTATCCTACAGAATAGGTGTACACAGTGGGCATATAAAAGGAAAAAAATTTTAACACTTACCATTGGTAGACAATAAAAACTGAGCAGCATTTTTCTGGGGTAACCACCTAATTTTGTTGATCTTTTCTTCTATTTCTAAACTTTTCAAGTAGTCAAACTCTGGTTCATGGCTCTGAAAGGTGCTGTAAACATTATATTCTCCTCTGCTATGAGACTGGATTTTGTTCTAAAATGGAAACAAAAATATTTGGACGATTGTTGAGAAATATTTCAAAAAATAATCAAACATGTAATCAATTCCAACAGACCTTGCAAAATTCTGGTTAATTATCTGCATCTTAAATACAATTGCTTTTCATGTTTAAGGTCTTCAAGGAATAAATAAAACAGCTTCACCAAAAAGGAAAAGCTAAAGACTAATAATTAAGCCCAATATAATTGGAAAAGGGTACGGATCAATCTGATTACTAATTTACCGTTATTTAGCAAATAATAAAGGACTACTGGTAAAAAAAAAAAAAAAAAAAAAATCTAAGCATCCTTAATGAGGGAGCTCATCCAAAAAGGGAAAAGTAAATAAAAGCTTATCAGAATCAGCTGGCTGAGGCACACTTTCTTTCTCTGACCACTTTAGGGTCAATCCTCAGTTATTTAATATGATGCATTATTTTCCTCCTCCTCTTCCTTTCTCACGCCTGCCTTTAGGTCATTTCACCACTAAAAAACTCATTAAGAGCTCTCATCAATGTCATGGCCACCACAACTCCCACCCCAAGACCACTGTCACGTAGCTCTGTTACTAAGTCCACATTCAGCATTAACCAGCAAACCACTCCCCACAAACCCATCAACAATTGTTTACACTCCTTAAATTAGCCTTCTTATGTTATAAGCCTAGCACACACCGATGATTTATTTCATTTAGTATCAGTGAGTGAATATGGTTTAAGCTACTAGATAAAGAGACTGCTGGTGAACTTCTTTAGTTAACACTAACACCTTAGAAAAAGTCAGAGTTATAACCATGTTCAGAATTTTATCTTTTAACCTATTATCACATGATTAAAAATCTTTCCATCAAAAACACTGAAAGTTTAGTTCAAAGAACCACCTATGGGAAAATAGTTCACAGGAACGATATTACTGATAGTCAACTATTTTAAGGTAAAACTGAATTATCAAGTGAAATGTTTAAGATTATCTAAGAATGGCTCATTGGTTATTATTCTCCATACAGAAAGCAAACCTTATTGAATCTTTTTTTTTTTAATGAGGACATAGGTCTTCTTTAAAAAAAAATTTTTTTTAATGTTTATTTTTTAGAGAGAGAGAGAGAGAGAGAGAGAGAGAGAGGGAGACACAGAACCTTAAGCAGCCTCCAGGCTCTGAGCTGTCAGCACAGCAACGCAGGGCTCAAACTCACAAACCACAAGGATCATGACCTGAGCTGAAGTCGGAGTGACTGAGCCACCCAGGCACCCCTTGAATCAACATCTTAAAAGCCTGTTTTGGGTTGTTTTTTTCTGGTAGCTTGATTACCTGGATCGATCATTCATGGTCACAGTTGTCTTTGTACCCTCCAGTAGCAGTATTAATTATTACTGAGTTTGCCAATATTAAGAATGCAGGGCATATGACAAAATATAATCCACATGGGGATTAGAACCTTGATCTCATTACCATAATCTTACACCAACTCAGATAACCCAATCCATTAAATAAGTATATGCTAATATCACTTCAGAAAAAAACATACATCTTCTATCTAAAATTACTGTTTCAAAAGGTTTGTCACGTTACTCTCCAAAAAAACTATCATAGCAATTCAAATTTTTTTTAAATGTTTTATTTTTATTTTTGAGACAGAGAGAGAGAGAGAGAGAGACACAAGAGAGACAGAGCACGTGAGCAGAGGAGGGGCAGAGAGAGGGAGATGCAGAATCTGAAGCAGGCTCCAGGCTCTGAGCTGTCAGCACAGAGCCTGATATGGGGCTCAAACTCACGGACCAGGAGATCATGACCAGAGCTGAAGTCGGACGCTTAACTGACCGAGCCACCCAGGCGCCCCATAGCAATTCAATTTTTAATATGAATGTGTTTTGAACTTGAGCAAGTGAAGTGCACATGTTTCCTACTACCTACAATAGAGAGATTTAATAACACAGATTCTCTACCTTCAAGTAACTTGTGTATGTGAAACTTTAGTCAAAAATAGAAATTAGGGCACCTGGGTCGATCAGTCATGTCCGACTTCGGCACAGGTCATGATCTCGCGGTTCTTGAGCCTGAGCCCCAATCAAAGCAGGAACCTGCTTTGGATTCTCTGTCTCCCCCTCTCTCTGCCCCTCCCCAACTTGTGTGTGTGTGCGTGCTCTATCTCTCTCTCAAAAATAAACATTAAAAAGAGTTATAAAAAAATAATTTTTTAAAAAAGCAGAAATAAGGTCCATTTAACTCAGGTAAGCAATATAGAGAACCAAGGGCAAACACATACACTTCTATATGCAAAAACTGGGTCTCTATGGGTCACAATATATAAAATGATAAGAAAAGCACAAACATAAACATATCTTCTAAAACAGGAAAAAAAAACCCCATCATCCTGAAGACTCAGTAATTATTACATGGGTCTAACCATGATTACATGATACAAAAACAAAATCATGGAGATGACTGGCAGTCTTAATGGATTTTAAGAAGCATTTTTTCTTTACAACAGGCAAATAAAAACTACATCACACAAGAAGAAAGTTATGTCTACAAAGTTAAACATGGCAGGCTGGGCTCACGTCTTAACAACCATATTCCTGAAACTCCACTAAAATTACAGTAAAATAATTTTTTTAATTATTTATTTTGTGTGTGTGTGTGTGTGTATGAGAGAGAGAGAGAGAGAGAGAGAGAGAGAGAGAGAGAGAGAGAGAGAGAGAGAGAAAGAGGGAGCGAGTGAGCGAAAGACTATGTGGGCATGCACACGCAAGCAGCGGAGGGGCAGAAAGAGAGGGAGACAGGACTTGAAGTCACAAACCGCCAAGATCATGACCTGAGCTGAAACTGAGTGTCTGATGCTTAACGTACTGAGCCACCCAGGTCCCTACATAGAAGAATTTTTAAAAACAAATCAACAAGAACAAAGAATAACAGCAGAGATGACAGCAGCAGTAACACACAGAAGAGGCCATAAAACAGATGCATGCACAGAAACTGACTTAGTGGATTCCAGAGAGCTGAATCTTTAGTGAGCAGTGAGATTTCCCCTAAAACTTGGGGAGGGATGTTTACATTATTATAATGATCATGACTGTGAGCAAGTACGAACTAAGTACTTTGAGCAAATATAAAGAAAAGGAAACATAATCCCCCTGTCCTCAACACTGTGACACTTGAACAAGAATGCATCAAAGAATGTCGTTTTAAAAATTAAAAAATTTTAAATTTAAAAATTTAAAGAGTAAAGAGGACTCTTGATTTCGGCTCCTACACAAGTAGGAAACATGCACTTCACAAAAGATAATATCCAAATGACCAATAAATGCATTAAAAGATGATCAATCAGTGTTAAAAAAAGTATAATATGACATACACAAAATCTCCAAAATATTTGAAAATTTAAAAAGACCGATAATAAAATATTGGCAAAGACGTGAACAACCAGAATTTTCATGTACTGTTCATGAGGATAAAATCGGCAAACCACTTTTTATTGTGCTGTCCACCTCATGACATAGTAATTTCATGCATGACTATGTGGACCAAAAAACACGATCAACAATGTTCAGCAAAACTAAAAGGCGATAGAATGGGAGAAGATATTTGCAAACATATCAGATAAAGGGTTAGTATCCAAAATCTATAAAGAACTCATCAAACTCAACACCCAAAAAACCACAAATAATCCAGCGAAGAAATGGGCAAAAGACGTCATGAACAGACACTTCTCCAAAGAAGACATCCAGATGGTCAACCGACACATGAAAAAATGCTCAACGTTACTCATCATCAGGGAAATACAAATCAAAACCACAATGAGGTACCACCTCACACCAGTCAGAATGGCTAACATTAACAACTCAGGCAACAACAGATGTTGGCAAGGATGTGGAGAAAGAGAAACCCTTTTGCACTATTGGTGGGAATGCAAACTGACAGAGCCACTCTGGAAAACAGTATGGAGGTTCCTCAAAAAATTAAAAATAGAACTACCCTACAACCCAGCAATTGCACTACTCGGTATTTATCCAAGGGATACAGGTGTGCTGCTTCGAAGGGGCACATGCACCCCCATGTTTATAGCAGCACTATCAACAACAGCCAAAGTATGGAAAGAGCCCAAATGTCCACTGATGGATGAATGGATAAAGATGGAGTATTACTCGGCAATCAAAAAGAATGAAATCTTGCCATTTGCAACTACATGGTTGGAACTGGAGGATATTATTATGCTAAGCGAAATTAGAGAAGACAAATATAAGACTTCACTCATATGAGGACTTTTAAGATACAAAACAGATGGATATAAGGGACGGGAAGCAAACACAACACAAAAACAGGGAGGGGGACAAAACATAAGAGACTCTTAAGTATGGAGAACAAAGAGAGGGTTACAGGAGGGGTTGTGGGAGGGTGGAAGGGCTAAATGAGTAAGGGGCATTAAGGAATCACTCCCAAAACCACTGTTGCACTATATGCTAACTTGGATGTAAATTTAAAAAAATAAATTAAGTGAAAATACCAAAAAATAAAAATAGTGCTTGTCAAAATAGTAAAAATCCATCCAAATTAATATTTTTAAAAAATTTTAGATACCAACATAAGTGAATATAACTTATTTATCATATAAAAGCTCATTCGTTATCATTAGTCACATTGTATAGTATGGAGAACAGAAGAGAAAGTTACAAATTAGTATGAGGAATATGGTCTTTCCTATTCCAGGAATCAATCAAAATTATAAAGGAAATCCTGGTCAATGTGGGAGGTTGTAGTCAATAGTTGGATAGAGACAATTTATCCAACTGGTAAAATAGCACTGCTTTAAAAAAAAAAAGAAAGAAATCTTCTACCAATCAAGCTATTTGTGAAAAACAAGCCTTCTCTTTGTACTGCTTATAATTCTAAATACTACATCAAATAAGGACAGCAAAATTTAAATTCCTTTCTCTTGATTACTGAAGTGAAAATCAATCTCTAGTAGTGATGAAATTGTTCTGCCCACCTAACTATTCAACACCTTTCACTCTCAAAATAAAAATGGCCTTAAATTATACTTTAAAATGTTAATTGGGTGAGTTTTAGGCATCCACCATGCACATTTTCATATTTTTAGTAATGCACTGCTTTTAAAAACCTGTATTTCTAGTAACATTTTAGTTTCTAATGTATCCCTGAGTTGCAGTTATTATGTAACTACTAATCACTCGGCTTAACTAACTTATTCAAGTCCACCTTTTCCTTCCCACCCCTTCCTTATATCACCAACGTCTTAAAACAATTATCTTTTGGAGCATTTTTATTAGTGTCTAATTCCCTCATAATTTTCAATGTGATCTTTGCTATATTTCCAATGTCATTCCTGTGACTGAATAAAATAGCCAGTTTTATTGAAATGTCTATTTTCAGACTCTCTGAGTTGTAAACATCCTCTACATTATTTTCTATAGAACAAATTTGTTCTTTATATAAAGGTGTCTCCAAAAATTTTTTAACAAATTCTGCCTTGATTGCATATAATTATGAAGAAAAAATATCAGACTCATAAGTTCAAATATATATATGGATTTGAGGTTTTTACTGTATTTATGTATTTTCAATAAAGAAAATATGAAAACAAAACAAAAAAACAAAAAAAACAAACAACAACAAAAAATAACGCTCATAGACGCATTATTCTTAATAGCCACAAACTGAAACAACCAAAATGTTTGCACCTACAACATACCAGATAAATTGTAGTAAAGCAACACAAAAGAACATTCATTACATAGCAATGAACATGAGCAAATTATATACACACAAACGGAGTATTGAGCAAAAATGCCAGATATACCCTTATTATGATTCCATTTATGGAAGGTTCTAAAAGTACAGATCAAACTCAGTGTTAGAAATCAGGCTTATAAATAGACTTTTCTTTAAGGGGAGAAAGGAGAAATTAATGACTTGGAAGGGGAATGAGAAGGGTTATGTGGAAGGGTGGAAAGTTCTATTTCTTGACCTAGATGTCTGCTATGTGATAATGTACTAATGCTTTGTATGCTTTTGTGTATTATTTCAATACAGTGTAAAAAAATGTGGCACACAAAAGGTGCAGCCACTTTGAGAACAGTATGTGGGTTCCTCAAAATAGAACTACCCTGTGATTCAGCAATTGCACTTTTCAGGATATATTTGAAAGAATTAAAACAGGATCTCAAAGAGATTATTCACAATAGCTATGTGAATAGCAAACTAATAGTAGAAGCAAACTAAATGTCCAGTGATGGATACATGAATAAAGAAAAAATGTGACATACAAACACACACGAATATTAGCCTTAAAAAAAGCCTATCTTATGCCACTATATGGATGAACCATGAAGAGATTAAGCTAAGTCAAACAAGCCAGTCAGAAAATGATAAATACTCCATGATTCCACTTACATGAGGTATCTAAAGTAGCCAACTTCATAGAAACAGCAAGTTAGATTGGTGGTTGCCAGGGGCTAGGAGGAGGAAGAGGGTAGGAAGTTGTTGTTCAGTGGGTATAGTGTTTCAGTTATGCAGGATTGGTGGGGGGAGGGGCCGCATGGGGGGGTTGTCTAGCAATCTGTTATACAACATTGTATATATGGTTGGTAATGCTGTATTGCAGACTTGGAAAACGGTTGAGAAGTTCCACCTTATATGATATTTTACCACAGTTAATTAATAATACAGCACACAAAAACAAAATATATATTATAAGAACACATTTAAATCGTTACCTATAGGGACAGATGAATCTACCTCTATTGTTATCTACAGGGAAAGGTACATGAAAGCATGTGAGAAGCAGTGTATGTGCACCTGCCTGCCTATGTGCACAGGTTTGGAGCTCATGAACTCAAGTATGCCCCTGAGGTTTAAACAAACCAAAACAAAATATAAAACCATAATATTCAATGGTGTTAGAACCAACCAACCATTTGGAAAGAAGATTGGAACTTTGTTTCTTATACACAAGTAAACTCCAGAGGGAGCAATTAAATGCTCAAAAATAAACAAAAGCAACAAAAGGTTAGTACAATGGTGAATTTCTATATATTTTAAAGTGAAAAAGAACTTCTTACTATAAAGACAAAAGTAAACAGCAGAGAAAGACTGACAGCTAACAAGATGGCTAGTATAGGCCAGAAAATTATGTATTATATAAGATGTATTATAAAAGGTCCTTAAAAATCACTACGAAAGGGGAGCCTGGGTGGCTCTGTTGGTTGAGCGTCCGATTTCCGCTCAGGTCACGATCTCGTGGTTTGTGGGTTCGAGCTCCGCATCGGGCTCTGTGCTGACCACTTGCTCAGAGACTGGAGCCTGCTTCGGATTCTGTGTCTCCTTCTCTCTCTGCCCCTCCCCCACTTGTGCTCTGTCTCTAAATGTAAAAAACAAAAATTTTTTTAAATAAAAAAAAAAATCACTATAAAAAAATATCAGTACCTTTCCTTAAAAGATGACAAAGGTCGAAAGTTGGCAATTTATATAAAACATGGTCAGTAAATATATGTAGAACTGCTCATTATTGTTAGTAATCAAAATTGAAGAATAATGTTTGGTCCTTAGACGAATGAAAAATGTGATAATGACCATCGTTTTAATGATGAGAATATGGTTCAAGTCATATACTGCCGGAAGACGTATAAATATTTACACAGCTTCTCTGGAGGATAATTTGTCAATACTTATTGAAAGCCTTAAAAAATGTAGATATTCAACAATTCCACTTCAAAAGTATAACCTAATGGAAAACCATGCCTGCAAAGATGTATGAACAACTTAATGCATAAACAACCTCAATATCCATCAAATCAAGTGAATTATGAAATACTATAGAGCCAATTACATTCAACAGCAGATCAGTGTCTCAACCATATTAACTTAATCAAGCACAATGCTTCCTGCTACTCGTCTTCTACAGCTCCCACAAGCTCCATGTTCATTTAACTTTTGTCACTTAAGTTATAAAAGCAGACTGGACATGTTCTTCCACACTACACATGCACTCCTTTCCACTCAAGAATTGCCCAGTTTCTTCACCTCCTTGACTGAAATTAACCTGATCAACATCAACAGATACAAAAACTTATGGAGTCGCATGTGCAACATGATTCTAATTCTGCAAAACAAAAACACCCAGAATGCACACAGACACAGATTGGTCTTTATTCATAAGATGAGATGATTCTGAATGTTTGCTTATTGGGGGGGGGGGGGGGGGGCTCCCAAGTAGTCTGTGTTGACAAGGGGCTCAGTTCCATCTCACAAACCATGAGATCATGACCTGAGCTGAAATCAAGAGCCGGATGCTTATCAGACTGAGCCACCCAGGTGCCCCTGAGATGGGATGATTTTGGATTTTTATCTTTTTCTTTGTGAAAATGATACAGTTTTCATACTTTTCATGATAAACCTATTAAGAATAATCAAGAATTAAAAACAATCTCTGAAAGAACATCATTTGACATTCTGTAACAGCTAATTCTAAATATAAATAACTGCACTGTGCTTTTACTAATAACTTCCTTCTTTTAAAAGAAACTTTATGAAAATGTAGGATTTACTTTGCTCCCTGAACAAAACATAACACATTTTAGAAAAAATTAAAAATGTATTTTACTGTAATCTCATATAAGTGACAATGGATATTTTTTAAGCTGCTAAATAGAACACTAATAAAATTTAGTTAGTGTTTATTAATGATTCTTTAATCTTGTAATATATTTGTAACAAGCAAACATTCGCATTTTATTTCAAAGTGGTTTAAGAGTTTGACTCTTGTAGGGTGGCTGGGTGACTCGTCGGTTAAGAGTCCGACTTTGGCTCAGGTCATGATCTCACCGTTTGCAGGTTTAAGCCCTACGTGAGGCTCTGTGCTGACAGCTCAGAGCCTGGAGCCTGTTTCTGATTCTGTCTCTTCCTCTCTCTCTCTGCCCCTCCCCTGTTCATGCTGACTCTTGTGTTCTCCCTCTCTCTTAAAAAAGTAAACATTAAAAAAACTAAAAGAAAAAAAAAAGTTTGAGTCTTGTGAAATGACAGAAATGGTAGAAAACAAAATCAATTCATATCTGATTAACAAACCACTATCAATGCAAATATATGGAACTTTCTAGAATAAAGCAAGATAAAACACAATCGATGTAAACAGAAAACAACAACAAAAAAAGAAATTTCTATCATTTTCTGATCACAATGATGGTGGTGGAATATTTCAAGATTTTTCAGCTCCTATTAAATAGTAAGTTGTGCCCCTTCGCTGAATGCCTATTATATACTATACTAAGCAACACACACTTTAGACAACTTAGACTCTTACGGAGTTGGTTTCCTCTCTAAACAAGATTAACACAGAGATTGGTCTTTATTCATGAGATGAAATGATTCTGAATGTTTATTTTGAGAGAGAGAGAGGGAGAGAGAGAGAGAGAGAGAGAGAGAGAGAGAGAGAGAGAAAATGAATCCCAAGTAGGCTCTGTGATGACACGAGGCTCAGCTCAATCTCACAAACCGTGAGATCATGACCTCAGCCGAAATCAAGAGTTGGACTGCTTAACCAATAGCAGATGGACCCCACATCTTTAATGTCCAATCGATCCACATTATTTAGACACAACATGATATGGCTAAACATACAATGGCCTGCAATCCAAAAAGCCGAATGTTAGTTTCTCAAATTAGGAAACCTGCAACACCCTGTATTCTGACCAAGTTATTTATTTTGAAAAGAGCAAAAGGAGTTATTTGAGAAAGAAACCAACTTCAATAAATTCTGAAACCTGTATATACAATTCAATTACAATATGGAAAAAATAAAAAAGATTAGTTCAACACACTTAAGGTACTGAAATAGTGAAATACAGTAAAGACTAGATATAACTCTATAAAATAATGTTCTGTCTGATACAGATGCATTTAAAATAGTCATTGTAAAAAGATTATCAGTATGTATGTTGGAATAAGCTGCCTGTCAGTTTGGAGGTGGGGAGGGAAGGTAGAGGAGGGGAAGATCTCTAAATTACATAAAGCAGAGTAATAAATTTCAATCAGATATTGAATTGAAATGGGAAAATATGAAATATGGGTAAATGTCTAAATAATTTAGAGGCAGGAAATCAGCAAACACAAACAGAAAAAGTAAACGAAACTTAAAGGCAGCCAATCTACAAAACTGAGAAACACAGCCTCCTGAAAGAACTTACTCTCCTCACAATACATGGCCTATAACAAATCAATTTATTAAATACACCATCAGAAAAACAGGACATAGAGGAAACAATTTTAATTACTGGAAGTATCAAAAGTTTAGGTAAAACTAAAATCCAGTAAAAATACCTTTTTTAATCACCAATTTGTCGATTTTATTTCTTCTCTGTATTTAGAAATTTTTGGTTCAAGTATAAATTCGTAAAGTTTACTGGAAGAGAACTGGCCAATACAACTTAAAAATGCTCACAACCTTAGATCCAGCTACTTAACTTCTAGAAGGTTCTAAAGAAGTAATAGGTGCTTCAAAGTTTCAACTACAAGAATGTTTTTATAGTGTTATTCATAACAGAAAAAGGAAAAACAAAGATAAAAAAGCAAGAAATAAACAATCTAGGTAATCTCTAACAATAGAGATTACATTAAATAAACTTCAGTACATGTCTGTAATGGAGTATCATGTAATCATTAAAGATGAGGATTTAGAATCTTTAACAACATGAAAGATCTTTACATACAGTATGTGAGGAAAAATAACATACCACCCTAAATATAATCTCATTTTAGAAAGACAAATAAATCTTTAATACACACCAAAAGTGTTGGGTTTTGTTTGGTGGAGTTATAGGTACTTTCTTGCCCCCTGTCCATGTCTCCTAAATTATCTACAGTGAATATGATGTTTTTAATTAAGAGGGAGAAATTACTTGTGAGAAAAATACAATTAAGAAGTGTTGTATGTATGAGGTTGAGAAGATGGCAGAGAGAAGAAAAAGTAAATTCTAAAATTCATGGGTATTATTAGTTTCACAGATTTGGATCTGTTTTTTGTTGTTTGGATTCTGGGGGGACAATATAAGAAATATGGACAATTCAAATTTCTGGGCAACAGGTAAAGTGAAAAAATTACTTTAATATGTCAAAAACATCCTTTCAAGATCTCATCCAGTGTTATGAAAAATAACATTTAGAGGAATCCTACTTTGTCTAACAGTTGTTTAGTGACATTCATACTGGTAACGCTTAGCAATCAGAAATGGTACTTTGATACTTCACTTCTGGAAAATACAATTCTTTTGAATTTTGAATTCTTTGAGCTGGAACTTCAAAAGATTAGTAGGTAGGTGACATGTGTTTGACAGCTGGTTGGATAGAAATGTGGACAATAGACGGCTGAACAGGAGAGGTGGCTGGATGAATTCATGAACAAATAGAAATGAGGTATTTAAACTCTCAATCCAAACTCTAACTTTTCCCTCAAGCCTACCACAGAGAAGACATCATTCGTTAATGGCTACTATTAAAAAGTCAAGATCAAGTATTTTCCCCATTACGATAAAGTAATGAAACTGATTTTCCTGTGTGACTTGTATCACTTAGGCTCATTACTTAGAGAAGTCAGATTTTTTTTCATATGTTAAACAATATGCAGCATTGTGGATATTCATTCCAATTTATACAGAAATTAACTATTACCAACTTCACTAGCTATGTGATCTTAGAAAAGTTATCTTCTCTAATCTCAATTCATCCATAAATTGGTAATAAATTGAAACACAGGAGGTGTGCACACATCTTCATTATTTTGCTGTGAAGATTAAATAAGATTTTGCGACTGTGGCAGAGAAACAAGACATGTGGATTCTAGAATTAAGGGTTCATCTCTTTATTAAAGTGTATGACTTTGGATGATTAAACCTATTGTCTGGGACCCCAGTCTTTTTATTGGTAAAAAGAGACTGCTTTACCAGGGGCTGTAAATTTGGGGTCCATATACTACCTATCCATGGATGAAACCCAGGGATTTTGTGAACCTGGATGTGGTGGAAATTTAAATATTTTTTCCTACTAATGTCTAGCTGAAATTCAGCATTTCTTTCATTTATGGATATAGGTGATAAAACACCCTATTAGCAGCATCCATCACTTTGTCACTATAGACATGACATGTTTTTAAATCACACCCCAGTTGTTATCCACAAAAACTTTTGTTTTTAATTTTATTTACTTTTTCAATTTTTAAAATATTTTTATGTTTATTTATTTTTGAGAGACAGAGCATGAGTGGGGGAGGGGCAGAGAGAGAGGGAGACACAGAATCCGAAGCAGGCTCCAGGCTCTGAGCTGTCAGCACAGAGCCCAACGCGGGGCTCGAACTCACAAACCGTGAGATCATGACTTGAGCCGAAGTCAGAGAATTGATTGAGCCACCCAGGCACCCCACAAAAAACACTTATTACTCAGTAATAAGTGTCTTTAAAAACACTTTGAAACGTATTTTTCAATATAGTTTCCTTCCTAATCCTATGTTGTTATATACAATTAAAACATTCTGAGAAGTCCACAGAACTGACCAAGCTACTGACGAAATCCATGACACCAAAGGTTGAGAACCCCTGCAAAAGCTTATAAATTTTAGCACTTAGTTTCTGTGAATGCACCATATACAAATAAAGCTCAATATGGGCAAAACAAATTTCACAGTTATCTCTGGTAGAGGAGGGTAGTAGTAACAGGAAGGACAAAGAAGGCTTCTAAAGTGCCAGTAATATCCCATTTCTTGATCCAGGGAAGAATTACACAAGTGTGTTTGTTTTGTGAAAATTTATAGAACTGTACACTTGTGATTCTGTGCATTTTTCTGTATGTATCATGTGATCTATCTTAAAGGTATTTACATTTAATGTATCTTAAATACATTTAAGATCTGTTTAAATGTATTTTTAGATATAAACTTGAAGCTGTATTATGGAGCTTTTATCCTTATCCTGGTACTGGAATGCAGAGAATTTCAATTCGACATTTTCTATCAAATGAGGTCCCCAAAGGACTTTTAAAAAAAGTAAAAGTGGGATCTCAGGCCTCCAGACATTCTGATTTAGTGGGTTTGAGACACAGTCCAGTAATCTGCATTTGAAATGCATGTTCCCCGGCGATTCTAACATTTTATTCTTTGAAAAACACAAAACTTAGATCAAAGAGTGAATGAAAAATGAAGACAGTTAAGCCCGGTAGCTAAGAGAAGAAACCTTATTTTATAGATACTTTGATTTAGAATAAACCACACTGGATTTTCTTGAACTTCTCATGTATTCGTTCTATAATATTCCTGACAGATGGGCATCCAGATCTTGTGTATTTATTTCCATATACAAAAGAAACTAATCAATTCTTCCCACATAAATCCCTAAATATCAAGACTCTACACAGTCTCTTCTCCTGGCTATACAGACTTGGTTCCTTCGACCATTTCTCACCAACACTGCTAAATTTGCTGTTCTGATTGCTGCTCAGTAAATACCATGTAAAGCGAATGCTGCCACATCACCCTAGAAAAGTGGGTTCTCTCTTCACTTAAACATCAAAGTAAATCAACAACCCCTTTGTATGGATGATACCGAATCTGTTAAAAACAAATCTTGTTGTTTTTTTTTAAGTTTATTTATTTTGAGAGAGAGAAAGAGCAAGTGGGGGAGGGGCAGAGAGAGAGAGAGACAATCCCAAGCAGGTTCTATACTGTCAGCACAGAGCCCCACGTGGGGCTCAACCTGATGAACCTCATGACCTGAGCCGAATTCAGGAGTTGGATGCTCCACTGACTGAGCCACTTGGCCGCCCTTAACAACATCTTGGTGATTTTGAGCTCCATTCTAGTCTTTCCAAATAATTTACAAAGAAAATACATATTAAACCCCTACCCATTTTTTTTTTTTTTATTGGAGAGGGAGAGAGAGGGAGAGTTGAGAGTGCATGCACACAAAAAGGGGACGGGGAGAGGGAGAGAATTTAAAGAGCAGGCTCCATCCATGCTCGGCATGGAGCCTGACACAGGGGGCTTGATCTCACAACTGTGAGATCATGTCCTTGAGCCGACATCAAGCTTAACAATTGAATCACCCAGATGCCCTAACCCCCTACCCATCTTTTGTGATAAACATGATTTCTAAGATTTCTTCTATATCTTGTTAAGGAGTTTTGGGAATGCCACGTTAAGAACAACCAAAAAATGAGAAAAAGCCTAGAAAGTTACTAGCACTCCTAGAACACAGAAAACAAAGGCTCTATATGATAATCTAGGAAGAAATGTAAAAAAGGAACATCTCCCTTCTCACCTTTCTCCTTAATTGTCCCTTTAAAAAAAAAAAAATCTCCCCCCTACACACACTTTAACCTATATCAGTCAGAAAGCCTCAGAGAAAAGTGAAGGTCTGAGCAATCCAAAGTCAAAAGAAAAATCAGCAATTTCAACAACTGCCGCCCACCTAATTTGAATACCCATAAAACGAAAGATCCTTTACAAAATACAGAACACCAACACCACCTAGTCTAACAGTTACTTGGAATCTCCCAAGAAAAACTATTAATATTTTCATTATCAACAAGAATATATCCCGCCATCTACTTTGTTGTCAAAAGCTATTACATAAAAGTTATGAAAACAGCAAGATTGTTCACCTATTTTAGGACATGCTATAAACATTGGACTGGGTATCAACACTTACTGACCACAGGACAAGTGGAATGCCTCATGGAAATCACCTTACTCTTGGGCCTTAATTTCCCTACGCGACCTGCTTCTATCACAGAGATTCTGTCAAACAGAAAACTATAGGAACGTATTAGTTATAAAAATAGTATTAAATGACAGCAAAAAATGTTTTAGCATCACCAGGGTGAAATATACTCGAACTGAATCACAGCCCTCTAAATGACTACCCAGTTTCTTTGACTGTGGAACAGATGGACAGGCAGCAAGAGGTACCCGACAGGATGACAGGAAGGGGATCAGCCACACTTGAAGGGTAAAAGAAGTGAGACAGAACGGTGAGTTAAAGGTGTCAGTCTGCCGTGCCAGTCAAGTGAAGTTTAGAAAGGAACCCCGCCAGCCACCCAGTGAGAAGATAAAGCCACGAGAATGCAAATGCCACTGTTTTGTACACGGAGCTGGCATCATTATCAGACACTAAGAAAGGCTCACTGGACAGGCACCAGTGCTCCCTGGAATGTATGTTTAATAGCTGTAACTGTTAGAAGAAGCTGGACTGAAATTCGGAGATCTAAGTTCTAATTCTAGAGCTCTGCTATTAAACTAAGCAATACAACCTTTTGATAGAAACCTTTTCTGGGATTATCTAAAAACTAGAAAAAGATCATCTTTAAGTTCTCTCCCACTTTCCAAACTAGAACACTATTTTACAGATGTAACAGATGTGGATTCATAAAAATCTAATCTAAATATATTAGGTGCTGATATAAAGGTGCCTCTAGACGTAAGGCACAGACATTATCAGTGACGTAGGCAGTTGAGTGTCCTGAAGACAGCCCTATACTACACGCTCCATATAAGACAGGGCTTAAAAATGTGGAAAATAAATTAGGTAACAGGCACCAAATTAATATTAACAAGATAAAGTTTTGAAGGAAGAAGTAAATTATTACCTCATCATTATTTAATCCATCGCTTAAAACATACTGATACTTGTACTAAGTAATTCTCAAGATACACTACTAACCTGAGGTTCTAGATAATGCATCTATCTTGAATTCTTAAATGCAGTTAAGAAGGTCAGATACATGAAAAAGGAAGTCCTTTTTTGGTACCAATGATCCTTCTCAAAAAGTCATTTTGCTCATTCCTTGTTATAAGGGTATGTATCTTAAATATTAGCACTTTAGAATCTTCAATGGAATTTCAGAAAAGAATCAAAGGAAACCTATTCCTCAAATCTGGGGCCTTGTTTGCAAATACAAGTAAAACGTTCGAGCAGTTGCAGTAACTCTGTGTTAGATCTTTTATTCCAATTTATCGTATTACTGACGGCCTTCGACTATTACTTTGAGTACACTTATTAAACCCCTACTAGATTTATCGAAAGCTCCAAACACCTTTCTTTAAAACAAAAGCTAAGTTGTAGACAGTCATTAACATCCAGTAAAAAACCAAAACCAAACAAACAAAAAAACCACTCAAGGGCAGAGAATGCCAGCTCTAACTTCTGAATAACAAAATTACCATTCATATTTTGGTTATCTAAGGTGAAAGGCACTGAAGAATATTAAAAGATGACGCGTCAGAAGTTTTGAGTCCTAGCTGTTAGTTCTGCCACACTAATCAAGTGGTCTGTTAATATCCTAACTTTCTCATTTGTAAATAGAAAGGGAAACTGTAATGATCTAAGGTTCCATTTCAACTCTAAGTATTTCAAGATTCCTATGGTCAAGATTTTAGTTGCTTGAAAATAGGAACAGAAAACTGATTTTGCTTCCCCCTTCCCATAAGAACAGTCTTTGTCAAGAAAAGCTGGAGTCTTTTCATATTGTCTTCCAACCAAAAAATAAATAAATAAATAAAAGGAGACATATTTAGTGTTTGTGCATCTTCTAATCAGACACTATTAATCATTTCTTTTAAAATTAAATTACCTACCTCACTGGGGTGTTGTGAGGATTAATTCATTAGTGTTTGTAAAGCACTTTGAGATCCTCAGGTCAAAGGCGCTATAGAAGTGCAAAGTAGTAGTATTATTACTAGATTCTTTGCTTATTTAAGGAACTTCACAATCCTTTAAAACCTAACTCTCTGTTATGATTTAGACATCTATTTGTAAAACCCTGCAATTTATGCACATTACTTTTAACTCTTTTTGGATATATAAACAGGGATAGGATGTTTCAAAACAGATGATTTTAAATAATGTCTAACTTTGATCTACGAATGGACAGAGAGAGTAAAGGAAAATCTAGTGTGACAAATTTTAACATAAAATTTTAGTGAGAAATCTTGTCAATCGGATTTAGAAGTGTGCCTAAGCTGTACCCGAAACAAAACAAAACCCACTTTAATCTCAAGAGTCTGCAATGAGAAATTCCTTTCTTCAAAGAGAAAAGGAAAACAATTTTCAAATCAACTCTGCTTGAAAGGGGTACTGAGCTTATAAATTACATTACATGGGTATACATGCAATTGTCATTTAAAACAGTTTTATTTAAACCACAGTAACAGTATTAGTATGAACTGATGTCAAAATAACTCAACAGCTTTTTCTTTAAACTAGCCTCCCACCCCCAATTACACAAAGCAAACTAAGCATTGAGAAGAGATCAAAGCAATTTTGCTTTATGGGGTTTTAAGAGAAAAAAAATGAGGGCCAAGGCTTCAAAACCAGTTAAAATCTTGAATTAACACCACTTCCCACTCCTTTCTCTAACCAAATCTAACAAAGCGCTGTGTTTTTATAGCCAAAACAACACACGCGCGCGCGCGCGCACACACACACACACACACACACACACACACACACACACACACAAAGCTAAGAGAAGCAGAGCCATCTATCCATTGGGATATTCTGCTTGATAAACACTAAGGAAAAAAAAAAAAAAGTCAAAATCCTCTGATGAAATACTCCAGTGCAATACAAGTTCTAGCCCCCAAAGCAAACTGAAATTTAGATATATTAAACTTTAAACACTTACCTCCTGCTCCTGCTGAAAGATGACGACTCTACCACCTTTATCTCCTGTTGCTAGTAATTCTCCAGAATGATTAAATTCTACTGTAGAAATTATATCTGCTGTATAATTGAAACAAAAACAAAGAAGAGATGATTTTAGTTTTTCTTTCCCAACTTACACAGAACTTAGCATGTTTTCCCTAACACATTCCAGGCCTACAGATGAACCTACCATCAGAAATAAGTAAATCTAAGGTTCTTTCATGAATATTTTAGTTCTCCAAAAACACATTCTCTCTAGAATAAATCAGTATGAATCTATTGTAACAGAAATACAAATTATACTTAGATACTAGTGGTTTACTGGTATTTCACTAAAATCCTGAGTGTAATCAACAATTTGTGAAACATTTTATAATAGGACCATTAAACATTATAATAATTATCTTGATAATTTTCCTTCTTATATACTTTTGATAAGCTTCTTTATGCGAACCCAAAGGTGGCCTCTGAAACTAAAGCAGATATAACTAAAATGGGGGACATTTTTAAATGTAAAAGTAACTTTAGATGAAATTTTAAGTCATAAATCAATAAATTCAAATTATGGCCTCTCAAACAAAAGTCTGCAAACAGAACACACACATATCAGGAACACTTAGTGCTATGCACTGTCAATATGCACAGCTCTTCTTGTGGCTCCCAAACACCACACAGGCTACTAGAAGCAGTCCTGTTACACCCGAAGTCAGTGCTAATTTCACAGTAAATTCAAATAAAATTATAGGGTATTTCACTTGCTTATTGACACCAGAGTCATTTTTCTAAGGGAAAAAATCTAAGTTACAGAATTAGGTATTAAGATAAAGCAACTACACTGGAAAAATTCACCACTGTTACTAACAAGTTCTTCACTATAAAGCATTATGCCAAATTAGGAAAGATTTCATCATATGCAATTTAAATAAACTTTTTTTTTTTTACAAGAGAAAGGCCATTTTCTGACCTATATTAGCTCACTGTAACAATTTAAGAATGTTGATTTGCTATAATAAAGACACTATACACCTCCAATTTTAAAAATTACTGACCAACATATCTTTACTAATAACCTGTCCAACACTCCATTTTATAGTTTTCTTTTTAGTGATTTTTCCAAGAACAGCTTGATTTTGGAAAGCTTTCTTTGCTTCCTTCATTGTCTAGGTCCAAGGCACTTTACCTTTTTGGAATACTCTGAGAGCCTACTGAAAGTTACACGTGTCGTGCCAAAAAACTGCATGCTTAAGTGCACACAAAAATGTGCATGTAATTTCAGAAGGTGTGGACAGCACCCCACTTCCAGATTAAAAACCTTATCCCAGGGGTGCCTGGGTGGCTCAGTTGGTCGGGCGACCGACTTCGGCTCAGGTCATGATCTCGCAGTTTGTGAGTTCGAGCCCCACATTGGGGTCTGTGCTGACGGCTCAGAGCCTGGAGCCTACTTCAGATTCTGTCTCTCCCTCTCCCTACCCCTCTCCCATGCTCACGCTCTGTGTATCTCAATAATAAATAAATGTTAAAAAAAATTAAAAACAAAAAACAAAAAAAAAAACACCTTATCTCAGAAGCCCACTGTGGTCAGCGGTATCAGGAGGAAAAAATAAATTTAGTGTTCGTATATGTAACATAAAAGTGTGAAACTGAATATATCAGACTAATCTGTAAAGACAAACATAATTATTTAAAAAGCCATTCTACTTTGCTCATCAAGATTAAGTGTACTCTTAATCCCCTTCACCTATTTCATCCATTCCCCCACCCACCTCCCCTCTGACATGCTTTAAGTGAGTACCCTCAGTTATTTTTTTTCTTTTTCAACAACATTTTTTACTTGAAGCATACTTAAGAATACAGGGTTCTAAAATATATAAATATATACTTTAAAATATATTTATATATTTTTCTAATACATATATTCATATATAAATATGTACATATATATACACATATATATGTGTGTATATGTGTGTGTATATATATAAAACATTCCATCCAAGAAAAACAGAATACACATCTTCTTCAAATACACACAGGAGAATTCCCCAGTTAAATCACATAAAAAAGAGACCTAACGAATATGACAAATTTAAGAACCCTTGAATCATACCAAGTACATTTCCCAATCACAACGGCACAAAACTAAATATCAGCAATAAAACAAAGCTGGAAAAGCTACAATGTAATTATTAAATATTTAATATGTAAATATTAAACAACATACTGTTGCACAAGCAATGAGCCAAATAAGAAATCACACATAAAAGCCATTCATTGGGTGCTCTGTATTCTGTAGCGAAGGTTTAAAATCATACAAGAGCCCTGCACTTAAAGTACATTAGGGTACACTTTGAGAGAGAAAATAAATAGAAGCTAACAATACCAGACACAATATATGGAGTCACTTCTTACCTGAAGGTCAGGTTCTTTTTTAAAATCAGGGAATAAGGTTAAAAACCATACATCATAAAAATTACCTTTAAATTCAAACCACTCAGACAAGCATCACTTTGGAGACGCAAATTCTTTCTGTTGTCAGTCCAGCTCAGCCAACTTCCCCCAGTGCATTGCTAGCTTATGGTTTCTTTGGCTAATGCACCAGATGAACTAGTTAATTTGCATACAAAGTCATGCTGCACCCAAAATACTTCTCTTTGAACTCTCAACTTGGTGAAATGCTCACACCTAACACCAACACCAGGTTCACTTTCCTGTTCACACAATGGAGTAACAGGCAGAGTTGGCTCAGTATTTAAATCACTTCATCTTTTTCCCAAATTGTTGCGTTCACCTAAATTAAAGAAATTACAACTCTTGTTAGTTAGATGAGCTGTTATGGCTGTAACTTACTAAAGGATAAGTCAATGATCAGTATAATTAGCCTGACTAGCCTTCCTGTTGAGCACTGGAAAGCAAGAGGGACTTGCTGAAAGATATGCTTAATTTCCAATGGGGGAGAAATCTTATCTTTCTAAAGTGACCTGGACAGGAGAAAAATCTAGAGATGATTAACTCAACAGGGAGGTCATTATAATAGTACTGAAGAGATGTGGGATAGGAATGGTGGTGATAGGATTCTGTATCTATGTTATCCTCAGAAGACAGAACAAGAATCAAGTAATAAAACAGTAGGCTTTATTATAACACCCCAAGGTACTAAAGATAGTACTGGTTATAGCTGGTTATAATGCAGTCACTGAATATGTGACAGGGTGGGGAAGAAAAGAGAAGTGTGTCTGTGTGCATGTAAGAGAGAGAAGGGAGGAGGAAAAGAGAAGGGGAGGGAAGAAGAGAAACAGACTAGTGTTTTAGTGCAAACTGTAACAGGAATAAGACGACATCTGTTCTTACAATGGTCACTTATCCCAGGAATGGCTATTTTACAACTAGAACCCCAAAGTAAAGTGATGTCATAAATGCTTAATACTTGCAGCTTCACAGCAAGGGTACAAAATTTTAACAGGCACACTTGAGACAGGCCGAGGAATCCTAGAAACAAAACTAACAACCAGCCTATCAAAAAAAAAAAAGGGCCAAGAACCAAAGATACTATATACCATAGAAGTCAACCCACTTTAAATCACTGAGGTAAATCACTGAGGAAGGAAAATATTGGGTGAAAGGCATACAACTTTCTCTATTTATACACACTTTATTATTATTATTTTTTAGCGTTTGTTTATTTTTGAGAGAGACAGAGTACAAGTGAGGGAGGGGCCAAGAAAGGGGGAGACACAGAATCTGAAGCAGGCTCCAGGCTCTGAACTGTGAGCACAGAGCCCAATGCGGGGCTCGAACTCATGAACTGTGAGATCATGACCTGAGCCGAGGTCAGACGCTGTATTGACTGAGGCACCCAGGCACCCCTCAATTTATAGATATTCTTTAAAAAAAAATTTTTTTTTAATGTTTATTTATTTCTAAGACAGAGACAGAGCATGAGTGGGGGAGGGGCAGAGAGAGAGGGAGACACAGAATCCAAAGCAGGCTCCAGGCTCCGAGCTGTCAGCACAGAGCCTTTCAAAGCGGTCTCGAACTCACAAACCATGAGATCATGACCTGAGCCGAAGTCAGTCACTCAACAGACTGAGCCACCCAGGTGCCCCCATTTATAGATATTCTTAATACATTGGTGTCTGTTATTTTTCATCTTGCTAAAAGCCAATGAACTAAGAGAAAATCTGAGAAACAGCCAACCAAGCCACTGCTTAGCTGAACAGTGTAAAGCAACAAACAACAAAAATCAAAGAACAAAAACTTCCTCTTTTAAGGAAGAAAAAAAAAAAAAAGATTATTTCCTATGGCCAATAAAATGTTATTTCACAATGAAAATACTGTCCATGTTAATCTTTTTATAAGAACATCAGTCAATTGCCCTACTATGCCCGAAGTCAACACAGAGCAATTTTAGGCATAGATCGAATTCCAGGCAACAGCACTTAAAAGGCACAAATTTTTAGTAAGAAAACTTAATATACACAATGTTTTTGACTCGTTAAATCTTATAAAACCAAGGATTAAAATGTATTCTATAAAATGGAATTCTCATTTCTTCCAACCCTTTCCTTTCTTTGTAAACCATTGGCAGCCAGGTTTCATTCTCGGAAGCTGAAATCACTGCTTTCTACCGGGGGCAGAGTGGTGGTTGGTGGTAGTACGAGTGACAACAGTAGTATTACTGGTCTGTTTCTATTTCACCAGGCACAACATTTCTTGTTACCTGTCTTCCCTATTTCCTAAGTGGTATAATAAACAAAACAGGGTACAGCCAGAAAACTAACAGATGGTATATATCAACAGTAGTAATTAACAAAAATTACTATATATTAGGTGAGCAAGTAATTATTAGCTCTGACATGTGGGTGAGGGTGAGAATGAGGGTTAGGAGTTAGTTTCTGCTTCTGGCCATGAGGGAGAGACTAAGACAATCTGGACGCATCCTCTTGCTGGGAAGGACTAGAAAACGGAACAAAAATGTTGTCGGACTGTGAACCCTTAGACAAGAGAAAGAAGTGAGTCATATTTAACGCCCTTTACTTTCTGGACAGGGCAGTCAGACAGACAGAGCGGCAATCTCACTTAGTTGTGGAGACAGAAACTGGGGGTTCTGGAAAACAGAAATCAGGAGAAATTTGAAGCAGAGCACAGAAAGAGAGAGGACACTTGGGTTCTTTAATTGAATCTGAGCATTTGTGGTGACACTCCACAAGGCCTAGAAAAGAACCACTAGAAAGCTTTTGAGGGCTCAGAACTATTAGAGGATCCCTACCAGCTGGAGTAGAGAAACCTCGTAATTAATGAAGCACCAAGTAAAGTCTTCAGAAGAGCATCACCTTAGTAAGTGGAACTACATCAACACAAAAGACTGAATTTGCCCTAACAAAGCTAAAAACAGACTTTGAAAGAATCAAATGTATCTCAAGCAACTTAACTATGTGCTAGAACAAAACCCAATACTCAACAATGTAAATTCACAACGTTTGGCATCTAATCCAAAATCACCAGTTATGTAAAGCAGCAGCAATATGTGACCCATAACCAGAAGGACCCGAAATGACAAAAATGATGATGGAATTAAGGTCCTATCAGACAAGAACCTTAAAACAACTATTGTAAATATGCTCCAGAACACAGAATGAATTATAAACATGTTGAGAAATGTAAGAGAAAAGACAAGGAACATCTAGAAATGAAAAATACATTACCTGAAATGAAAGATACACTGGGTGGCATTAACCAACTAGATACGGCAGTAGGAAAGATCAAGAACTCAAAGGGCTATTACAGGGGGGAGGAAAAAAAAAAGCAAGAGCAAAGCAGGAAAAAAGAACAAAGACCTGACTTGTAAGATAATATCAAGTGTTCTACCATGTGGATCACTGCAGTCCCAGAAAAAAAAAAGGTGGAAAATACTGAAAAACAAAATAAAAAAGCCCCCCACCAATATGTAAATGTGAGCATGATGACACTCTATGTAGAATAATCACAATAGATCAGTTATAAATGCAGACTTATACAGGTATACAATAGTGGTAACTCAAAAAACATCAACAGCCTTGCACTGGTGATGTGACTGGAAAATCATGAAGAATTCTTCGTAAAATTCTAGTATTTCAAAGTACAATGTTCCCTTGATTTACACAGCAAACATCAGTATATACATTAAACCCATGCAAAATAATATGTGATAAATAAAACAGATTTTAGGCTTAGAAAATATTAGTAAGTTTTTTCCAGCACCAAAAGCATTTGGCAGAATATTCTAAGTCATGCAGACCATGGGACGATTTTTTCTTGTTCAAGATTGTCCCGCAAACTGCCAAAGAGCTAGCACACCTGGCCCATGCCTAGTGAATGCCACTAATGCTTCCAACCACTGGTTAAATTAAGTGAAAAGAAATTCAGTATGACAGAGTTTATAATATGTATATAATGATAAAAAGTAAGCTAAAGACGTTAACAGCCATGAATCTTTCCACATATTTTTACTATATATATTTTAGGGTTTTAGAAATAAAGGAATTGACAAAAATTGTAACTACAGCAGAAGACTGACATCCCTCTCCATGCCTGACAGATCAAAAAAGGGAGAAGGGAAGAAGGGGGAGGGGAGGAGAAAGTATACACACTTGAAAGATCAAACTGATACACACATACAGAGAACTTTATACCAATACAGAAGAACATGTATCTTCCAAAGAGCTATGCAATTAAAAAACTCATACACTGAGCCACAGACAGTCCCTTAAAGAATTCTAATTTCAAATTTAAAGACCACATTCTCTAACCACAATAAAATTAGCTAAAGATTAAGAACCACTGATTCTAACTAACCACTTGATAATCTTACAACTCTAAGGCAAAAGATAAAAACCAGTATTGCAATAAAAATACTTAAAAAGATTTACAGGAATCTAAGTATAAAAATATTTGTTGTCTGTTTTTGTTAAAAAAAATAATATAGTGATCATTTTAACCAACTTAAAGAATAAAAAACCTGAAATCCCATCACTAAGAGGTAACCATAGATAATAACTAAACAGTCTTTCAACAAACGTGTGCAAACTGTAAAACAGGTATAGATGTATTTATATGATTTGTGTAAGATCTGCAATGGGATTTAACTCTTTTAATCACACAAACTGCTCTGTAAAAAAAGACAATCATCACTCTTAACCCCATTACTGATAGACTATGATTTTAGTATACATCCTTCCAAAGTTTGTCTATGTGTACCTTACATTCTCAGCACAAAAAAATAAAATCTATTTGTACTGAGAAAGAATGCTGCTTACATTATATCATGGAGATAAAAAAAAAAGATATAAAGCATGTTTGATCCGATTTGTACACAACATAAATGAAACAATCAGAGCATTATGGAATTTGTTTCCAAAGCTCAAGACAGGGAGGGAGACCAGGTTAACATGCCTATAACCATTACCGTAAGAAGATAACCCTGACAACAGATGAATCTCTAAGTCATGAGTTATCATTACACACTATTTGAATGACTAAAATTAAAAAAAAAAAAAGATGACAATGCCTGATAAATAAATATCACCTTTCCTCTCTCCCCAATCCTTTACCCCTTCTGTATGTAGTCCATCAGGGGGGAAAGATGTATATTAGATCTCTGGAAGGGTATAAATACATCAGAAGAAGCATAGATAGATAGACAGACAGACAGATAATGAAAGAAAAATGTGACTTTTACAAAATAACTAAAGACAAGTGGCTAAGAAAAATACCTGTATTTCCAAAAACAGCTCATACAACATGGGGAAGACAATTCACAGAAGAGCAATACTGGTAAAATATAATAAAATATCCACTCAAATTAATTTTTTTATTTATTTTTGGGAGAGAGAAAATATGAATATGAATGAATATGAGCAGGGGAGGGGCAGAAAGAGATGGGGAGACAGAATCTGAAGCAGGCTCCAGGCTCTGAGCTGTCAGCACAGAGCTCGATGCGGGGCTCGAACCCACGAACCACTAGATCATGACTTGAGCCAAAGTCTGATGCTTAACCAACTGAGACACCCAGGTGCCCCTCAAATTAATTTTTAAATAACACACCATTTTCTATCTCTTAAACTAGAGGAAAAATATAAATTGCTCTACCTGCACTGTAGAGAAGTATATCTTGTTATTTTGGAAAACTATTTCATAATTTATACCAACAGCCACAAAGCATTCATTCTCTTGGAACTTCATGTCAGTTCCAGAAATCATCCTACTAAAATAATCCAAAAATTTTATTTTACTTTAAATTTTTTAAATGTCTATTTACTTCTGAGAGAGAGAGAGAGAGAGAGAGAGAGAGAGCGAGCGCGAGCTGGGGAGGGGCAGAGAAAGAGGGAGACACAGAATCCAAAGCAAGTTCCAGGCTCTGAGCTGTCAGCAGAGCCTGACGCGGGGCTCAAACTCATGGACCGTGATGTGAGATCATGACCTGAGCTGAAGTCGGACACTGAACTGACTTGAGCCACCCAGGCGCTCCAATAATCCAAAAATTAAAAAAAAAAAAGTATAAAGATGCTCACTGATGTCTAGACCATTAAAGAATAGAAGAATAAGAAGGGAAACATCAGATGTTCTTATTTTGCCAATATCTTTTCACATTTTGCTCTAATTTTTCTTTAAATCCTCCTCGCTTTTCACACTTTCCCTTGGTCCTTCATTAACTACTAGGTAAGAACAAGAAGACACCTGGAGATGTAGTCTCAGCTCTGCTATTAATAATTCGACCTCGAGTGGGGCACCCGAGTGGCTCAGTCAGTTAAGTGTCCAACTCTTGATTTTTGGCTCAGGTTATGATCTCAAGGTGAGAGCGAGCCCCACATCGGGCTCTGCACTGACAGCCCGGAGCCTGCTTGGGGTTGTCTCTCTCTGCTCCTCCCCTGCACCTCCTCTCACTCACTCATTCACTCAAAATAAATAAATAAACTTAAAAAAAAATAATTCAACCGTAAGTTAAGTCAATTGTGAACTTCAAAATTTGCAATGAAATTTCATTTGCCAAGAAACACTGAAAGATGATTTCTCTCTTCAGAGAATTTACCTTTCACAGAGCATATATAACACGTATTCATACACTTAATACATTTAGGGGAGGAAGAAAACAGAACGATGGCTGGAGAAAAATAACGTGCTTTTATCAGGAAACTTCAAATATGGAAAATTAAAGACCTGTAAGACAACACGTCTGCAAAAACTGCGTTAACTCCACCCATGACCATGGATCTCTGTCAGGGACCTCACTCTGACAAAAATGGATCTCAGATTTATTTCTTTGTAACCTGGAATTCACAACAATAGTGACTTAATGAAAGTTACTTTCTGTAAGTCATAAGCCAATCAATGTGAAAACAGAATGGGACTGAAGCAATGAAGCATGATTCTGCTCTGCTCAACTCCTGCCATTGCTACAGCAGGAAACTATGGTGCTGGATATGCTCGTATCGTTGGAAACTACTCACTACACTTCTATGAGAGAGGGTCTTTCTCACTTTTATACATAAAACTCACAAACTACTTAACTGCAAGTGATGATACATATACACATAGCAGAGAAGTTCTCCATTTTTCAAAACACCTGGGGAGTTTTCAAACATCACTGAACAAAAGCTACACAGCATAAGAATTAACTGAGCTGAATCTTTATTTTCCATAAATTAATTTTAGCCTAATTTTAGATTTACATTAAGAGTTGCAAAGACGGTATGGAGAGTTCCCATACACCTTCACCTTACATTGCTATGGTTTACCTGTCACAAATGAAGACCCAACACTGGAATATTAACTGAACTCCACACTTTATTCAGATTTCAGTCATCTTTCCCTAGTACCTTTTTCTCAGTTCCAGGATCCCATGTAGGATTCCATATTGTATTTAGTCATCTTGTCTCTAGCTTCCTCCGGTCTGTGACACTTTCTCTTTGGTGGTGACCTTGACAGTTTTGAAGAGTAATGGCCAGGTGCTTTACAGCATGTCCCTAAATTTGATATTGTTTTTCTCCTGGCCACACTGCCATTATGGCTTATTGGCAGGAAGATCACAGAGACGAAATGTCATTCTTACTACATCATGCGAAGGTACATCTTATCAATATGACTTATTGATGATAACCTAGATTATCTGGCCATGATGCTGTTTGCCAGGTTTCTCCACTATAAAGTACCCGTCCCCCAGTAAGGTACTCTGGTAGGACGTCATTAAGCGCAGCCTACATTTAAGGGATGGAGATATTAAGCACTACTGCCTTGAGGAGGAATATCTACAGATTTAGAATTCTTCTCTAGGGGAAATTTGTCTTTTCTCTCCCACTTCTTTATTCAGTTATCAGTATGAACTCATATTTATTTATTTCATATTTTGGGTTATAATCATACTATGAAGTTTACTGTATTGTTCAAATTATTCCAGATTTGGCCACTGAGAGCTTTCAGGTTGGCTCCTGGGTCCCTTTGTGGGATGTTCCCAACCTTCTGGGTTTTTTTTTTTTTTTTTAAGCACTTCAGGAACTTTAAAAAAATGTAACTTTCATATATTCTGAATATTACCACAAATTAAACATGACTTCTAACTTCTTCATTCTATAGTTACATACTAAAGTTTAAGAACTGAACTTTCTCGGTGAGTTCTGAAGAGAAGAATAAACAATACTGGGAACAAAAGGAGTAAACACAGTAAAGGTCAGCACCATAACTAATTCTTATCCATGAAGTATCTGATCCGGAGGAAGATATCTGTGCTGAAACAGATTTCTCATTTGATCAACTGAGGTTCTAAAACTTAAATTGTATGTTAGCTTTCTTGAAGTTTTAACATATGCCTGGCAACTTGAACCTCAGAATATTAATCTCCTGGTGTTCACTGTTCTTTTCTTTTCAGATATTGGAGAGGTAGGGATGAGAACACAGTGGGTATACTCATCACCTTTATCTCTGCTAAAGTCAAAATGTTCTGGCACACAATAGCACAGAAATTAATTCTCATTTTGATCTGATCTGCTTCAACACTCAGAGCTCCAAGCATGCTAATTTGCGGGTACCTGTGTGGCTCCGTTGGTTAAGCATCCAACTCTTGATTTTGGCTCAGGTCATGATCTCACAGTTGTGAGATCCAGCCTTGCACTGGGCTCTGCCCTGGACATGGAGCCTGCTTAAGATTCTCTCTCTCCCTCTGTCTCTGCGCCTACCCCCATCCCTTAACACACGTACCCTCTCTCTCTCAAAAAAAAAAAAAAAAAAAAAAAAAAAAAAAAAAAAGTAAATTAAAAGCATGCTATTTTGTTTGGACACAATCTATTATCATGATCTTTTCTCCTTTATTAGTTCAATATACCATAACACAGCAAACACTGAATTTTAGGAATGACCCCACAAAGCTATTAAAATATGATTAACCTAAATTTCTTCTCAAAGGCAACTAACTACTCTCCAATGTAAGAAAGTATTTTCCTGGATAACACATCCATAAAATGCTAGTTTCTTGCTGAAGGGGTAGACTAGCTTTAGGTTATTTCCCATTATGATGCTCCTTTATCACTGTTGACCTCTAGAGGGAGCTCAAAGTTTTTGTTACCTTTTCTGAAAGGTCAGGTCCACTCCTTCCACTAAAGTGCTATGTTCAAGATTTAAGAACATTTTATTTCGGCCTAAAAAGCAAGTTAAGTATGTGCCATCCTTTTAGCAATCCCTTGCTCCTATGAAGTAAGTAAGGCTTGACCTACTCACCTGCTCTTGGGGAAGTGGGCCCCAACCATTTCTTCCTCTCTCCCTTCCACACCATCCTGAAGTTTTCTTGCCTACTTGGCACTGACTAGGGGTTATTACCGTAACCTGAGAGGCTGAAAGGAGGATGGCTGTAAGAACTGGCGCCTAATGTTCCCCCTTGCTGACTTGTTACTTTCAGTGGAGCAGGCCAGTGTGTCGATCTTTCTCATGTCAGGGCACACACAGAATACACTGTTTGTAAGGCACGCTAGTGTAAAGATAAGATTAGGCTGTTCATGTCTGCTCAGGAACTCTAGTCAGCTAAGCGCCCCCCATCCAGCTCAGCATGCACCCCACAGGAACTGAGGGATCACTGTCTTAGCATACCTGTAATACATTCTTGGGGCCGTATCTATAAGAAACTTGTGCAGGAAATGATGAGAAGTCAGATTGGACTTTTCTTCACTTCACCTGCCTGTAAGACCCTGAGGAAGTAACTAAGGCTCTTAAAGATTCAGTTTCCTCATCTTTAAATACCTATCTCACAGAGTAGCTTTGAGGGCTAAACAAGCAACAGATGTAAAGAAATGAACCTTGAATCAGGCACGTGATAGGCAGGAGATGTTGGCTGGGCTTTGGGCCTTGATGCACAAAGCAGAAGCAAGCATTGTAACCTTATCTGTTTCTAGGCTATTGAGGCCAATCTAGCTTAGGTAAGTTCTCCAAATGGTCCAGCAAAGCTCCCTGGAGACTGAGGCTGAAGCCCTAAGTAGTAAAGTGTCATAACTGCCCTGCTTTGCTGCTTCTTTGCATATACAGATACTCTCGACCTAAGACGGGGTTACAGCCCAATAAACCCATCATAAATTGAAATGCATGTAAATGCACCTAACTTACCCAACATCGTAGCTCAGCCTAGCTTACCTTAAATGTGCTCAGACCATTTACATTAGCCTATAATTGGGCAAAATTATCTAATTCAAAGTCTGTTTTGATAATGTGTTAAATAGCTCATTAAGTTATTGAATAACTATACTGAAAGTGAAAAACAAAATGATTATATGATAGATACGGAATCACTGTTAAGCATATTCGCTGTTTACCCTTGTGATCACATGGCCAACTGGGAGCAAATACCCTACCATCTATTGTTAGCCCAGGAAAAGATCAAAATTCAACATACAGTTTCTATGGAATGCATATTGCCTTCGTACCATCATAAAGCTGAAAAATCGTAGGTCAAACCATCATTAAGTCAGCGACTGTCTGTACACTCAAGAAGCCTCAGGCTGCAGGTTAAGATTCTGTACTCCTAGGTCTCTGGACTAAAATATCACTTTGATTATATTATGATTTTCAACAATAAAGTAAGTGCTAACAGCCTTTTTAAACACCTTTTTTCAACCTCTGACTCAGTGAACAGGAACATGTTATGTGATAGCCTCAAAAAAGACCACTGGCTATTGATGCTCATACAGAACCTACATTGTAATGTTGCCATGAGAGTCAGGGTCCATAGGGTAATTTCCAGAGATGTGTTCTGGAACGAGTCTCCCTTCTTTTTAACTTGTTCCTGGATAATCTGATATCATGTTTGGATAAAATGGAATGGAACCATACCCTCCTGCAACAAAGAACAGAAAGATAAACAGTTGCTAATACATTTACTCTATAGGTGTGATCGTAACAAACAAGCCTTGGTGTATTTATGTTATATATAATGTTAGAATGAAGAACTTGAAACTGACCATTCTAAACCTAAAGTGATCATCTTTATTAGATGTTCACTAACTTTTAAGTGGCTCATAATTCAAACCACAAAGCAAATCACCTCATTAAAGTTGCCTTATCAAAATATGATGCAAATAGTTTCCATGGAGATTATACAGAGCAGTACTGCACAAAGCTTGTGCATCTATGTATGCATGCCTTAAGGTATTTTTTAACTAGAATGGGCACCTGGTTATTAGTATCTGCCTAAAATATTTACAAACTAGGATTATTATGGCCATGCTAGAAGAACCAGAAAGCCCTTCACTGTCCATCTGTCTTGGCAGAGTCACACCCAACTCCACTTTGTTTTGACAGGATTCGTCCTGCTCACCCTACAAACCCGGTACAAAGGGGAAGCCTATTTACAGAAAGAAGTTAGAGATCATTAAGGTATGTTACAGAAAATTTTACAGACTTTACCCCAATGATTAAAGGGAGCTCACTGTGCCGTTTTAAATACGAGTAATCCAATTAGACGTGCCTTTAGATTACTCGGACTGAAGTGAAGAGAACTGGGAACTGGGAGAAGGGTAAGCAGAGGGAAGTCTGGAGACCAATCTGGAGTCACTCCAGAAATCCGGGTAAGCAATGATAGTGATCTGAGCCAGGACAGTACAGTAACAATATTATCATAAGTAGCAAACATCTAAAATGCACTTATTGTATGTTAGGTATTTAACCCTCACAACAAACCTATAAGTTGGTTTTATTAATATCACCTGTTCCATTAACTAAACCATGGAGATACAAAGAGGGGACAGAAGTGTACAGATTTTAAAATACATTTATGAAGTATACGACGCAAGGCTTCTCAAGGCTTGATCATTGATAAGGTGTGGAGAGCTAAAGATGAAAGCAAGAAGAATAATGTCCAGGTTCTCATGGTGGTTGAATGTACTTAGTAACATTAATAGACTAATGTTTGCCTTATATCAACTATTCTTTAATAGCGTGTAAATGGCAGGTTTAAAGAAAGAAGTTAACTTCCATTGGTCATGAATGATTTCACCAAAATTCTCAACCAAAAGGAATACATCACATACTGTTACAAAAAAAAGACATTTAGTCCAGAAAATTCTTTTTCCCCATCTTTTCCCCTTTTCATCCTTTTTCTCTCAGCTGAGGCAGGTTAGTTTGTTTAAAGTGATACTCCTGACCAGTGCAAATTATATTTGCACTGCAATTCATGGTCTCTACTAAACTTTTTTAAATAATTGTAATCATGCTTTTCCAATGATTTGAGATTTTCACATGATTCCATTCTCAAAGATGCAATTTCTTTCATGAATCTCATTGAAAAATAAAGTTCTACATTAAAGGTTTTTCTCCATTTACTTGAACTAAAGATTTATTCCTCTAATTCTGGAAACTGGTGTTTTTTATAAATCTTGTGCACTTGTTGTTTTGCTCATTTTTAGGACGGTCATTCCTTCCACAATATTTGAGTGAGCACCTACCACATGCTAGGCACTCTAGGTCAAGCTAGCATTTCTAGCTGCTGGGGGTACAAGAGTAAATAAATATCCCGCCTTCATGGAACGTACATGCTAGTGACAGAGACGTATTATAAACAAATAAATATAAAATGTATCAGGGCAGTATAAATAGAACAGAAATAAAAATAGAAAAATACAAAGACCAACAAGAGAAGAAAAGTAATGAGGGTGGGGCATTATTTCAGGTAGAGTGGTCAGAGCTTTAAAGCCTCTCTGAGGAGGTAACTTAGGCAGAGACCAAACAGGGAATTAGTCATCCAAACTTGTAAAGGAAAGTATTTCAAGCAGGCAGCCTAAGTAGAAATGCTGCTATATTTGACAAGACTAATTACATAATAAGGTGGTAGAGGAGATGGAGCATTTGGCCGAGGCCAGATATACATACAGCCTCGTAGGCCATGGGAGAAGGACTGTGGCTTTGTTTTAAGAATGAGAAGAAGTCCTCGCAGAATTTCTATCTTGTTTTAAAGTGATTATCTGTTGTGCGACTACAGCACAAAATGGGGGGTGGGGGTGGGGAAGAAGAATGGTTCCTAAATTACTGCAGTAGCATAAGCAAAGATGATGATGGTCTGAGCTAAGGTGGTGGCCACAAAGACGGACAGATTCAGAACACATTCTGAAGAGAGCACTGCCAGAATTAGCGAATGGATGGAGGTTCTCAAAGGAGGATTCCAAGGTCTTAGAACCCAGCCCAATGGAGGAAAAGCAGTGTCATTTACTGGCAAGAGACACACCAGAAAACAGCAGGTTCTGGTTAAGAAAGGAGCCAAGAATTTCATTTTTATAACTTTAGTATGGATTTCAACCACCTAGGAAGGAAGGAGAGACATAAATTAAGGCATCATCGGCTAACAGAAGGCATTTAAAGACTAGATATGATTTCCTGGTGAATGATTACAGAAAACAAGAGGTGTGGCCTGAGGGCTGGGCCTTGAGCTCTCCCGCACCTAGCACTAAGCTAGCTAGTAAAGGACACTGCACAGGGAACTACCAGTAAGGTAGGAAGAGCTTTTGCGGAAGCCAGGCAAAGTGTTTCTAAAAGGAGGCAGGGATGAACTGTGTCCAAAAAGTGTCCAGATCAAGTTAAGTGAGGGCTGAGAAGTAAGCTTGGATTTGGTGGCATGAAGATTCTCTGTGCGATTTCAACAAAAGCGGTTTCAGTGGATTAACTGTCCTTAAAATAAAAGCTGTTTTCTGTGGCTAGCTCTGGAGTTGAGCTGTAGGAGGCTGTAATCATTGCTCTGACACTCTGAAATTTAGCTTATGAAGGACATTCTCTTCAGATCTGCCATGAACGGAGATTTTCCCTTTTATGTATCTTGGGTTATTCTGAGAAACAGAGGGTTAAACAAACAGGACTCTGAAGCTGATTCATCACGCTTCTGAGTTGCTGACTTCCCAGCTGCCCGGATATACGAAGAGTAGAATTTTTTCAAGAAAAGTACTCGAGTGACACACTTTCAATCATTACAAGCCTGAAAATTGCCATTCTGTTATCCTGCCTATGTGAAGTTTTAGCAATTTAAGATTCTTAGGTTGTAACAGCTTTCTCCTCAGGGTTTTCTAAATGCCACTCCACTATCTTTTAGCACCGTGCTATCCAACAAAACTTTCTACTGTAACAGAAATGTTCTATTTTGCACTGTCCAACACGGTAGCCACTTGCCATGCATAGCTATTGAGCACTTAAACTGAGGAAATGAATTTATTGTATTTTACCTAACGGATTTAACAGCCACACATAGTGCTAGAATACAGAAGACAAATGAAATGCTCATCTGATACCTTTGCAGGTAACTTGTTTCTTGTCAGGATACTTGTACTATTTATTTCTATACCTTAAAGTTTTGAAATCTTTGAAATCCATTAGGCTATTCCTAGGTATGGATCTCATTTATTTTGCTTGGTATGCACTTTAATTATTTGTAGAAGAATATTAAAAGACCCTATCTCATGGGGGTTGTAGAGAATTTCAAGTGAGTTTTAATGTGAAAAATACTTTGTACATAATAAGTGTTCAATAAATGTTAGCTATATATTCCCTGAGCCCTTTTGACCTGTTCTCTCTAGGAAAATTTTTACTGTTTCTCTGACTTTATCTTTTATATGTTTGCTCTGATCTCTCACTCTGAACCTTTATTATACATTGGATCTACTCTTTGTGTTTCTTATACTTATGCCTGTAATTTTCATCTCATTTTCTCCTCTGAACTGTGGGACTATTTCTAAAGCCCTCTGCTACCACTCCAAAAAGTTAACAGTGAAGAAGCACAAATTTCAGTTAAGAACTCTTTCCTGCTCTTTTTTTTTTCTTTTTTTTTTTTGTTCAAGTGTTCAGGAGTCTCCTTGAGAACAGTAATTAGTTGTTTTTTAAATTGCAACATTTTCTCTTGTTTTTTGAAATAAGTCCCTATCACAGGAAATCACCTGCTCACACTGGTCACCTTCTTTTAGACTGAGCCTGTATGTGTCCACCTTTTCATGTGTTCATCTTTATAGAGAAAGGTCTATGTTTATGTAACATTTGGGAATTGTCTTAGGTTAATCAGAAAACATTTAGAACCAAGTTCAATCCTCTAGGGTGGGGGTGTGTGTGTTCACATGGTTACTTCCTGTAGTAGTTTCTCAACTGCTGCCTAACAAATTACCCCAAATTTAGCAGCTTAAAACAACAAACATGTACTCTACTCCCTCTGTTTCTGTGGATCAGGAATCTGAGTGTGGCTTAGCTGGGGGCATCCAGCTCAGGATCTTTCACAAGTCTGCAGTCAATGTGTCAGCCAGGGCCTCTATCATCTTCAAACTGGATGGTGGAAGGATCTGCTTGCAGTTCAAGTTCAAACACGTGACTGCTGGCAATCATCAGGTCTTCACTGACTGTTGGCCAGAAACACCAGCTCCTTGCCTCATAAGCTCCACAGAGAAGCTTACAAAATGGTAGATTGTTTCCCTCAGAGCAAATGAAAGAGGACAGCCCCACATGAAAGCCAAAGCCTTTTTGTAACCTAACCTCAAAAGTTTTGCCATCAAGTTAATCCATTCACTTTTGTCATACTTGGAGAAACCACCAGGTCCAGCCACACTCAAGGTCAGGGGATTAGATAAAAGACATTAATACCAGGAGGCAAGGATCATTGGGGGCAATCTTAGAGGCTGCCCACCACACTTCCTTGGTCACCATATAGATTCAGCAATAAGTGGTCAAGTCACAGCCCTGCAGGCCAAATAAGGTCGCTTCAGAGCAGGAAGTTTCAACTCTGTGCTTCACAGTTAGTCTCTCTCCTGCAACCATGTGTAGCTAGCCCCTCTTTACGGATATTCTCCTTGGTGAGAAGCATTGAGTCACTTAGTTTTCAATCCTTGCTTCAAAGTACAAAATCTCATACCAATCAACTACCCTATGGACCACCCTTAAATTCTAGCTCAAAATAGGTCTTTCTTCATACCCCAGGATGGCTTCTCAACCACAAAAATGAACACCAAGCTAACCAGAAAGAACTTCCCTCACTATATTTCTTTCTCATTTGTACCTTTTCCTGCCAAAATTCTTTTTAGTTTAGTTATGGCATGCTTCCAGGGTTTCCAAGGAGACTGAACTCTCCCATTATCTTGTTGGTCATTTCGGTGTGTGTCTGTCTGTTTTAACACATGGACTTAGATCATCATCTTCCACCGGAAGTCAACACAGCGGATTTGTTTAAGTAAAGCATTTTACACATTCTTTAAAAGACTCTGTTTTGATAAATAGGACAGGAAATGCCTGTTGGTTTTCCTACCCATGTAATTCAGTTCTATTGTTGGATAAAACAAAGATGTTTTAATCTACATCATCAATCCCCAGGAAACATCCTACTATGGTAATTTAACTAAATTTTGATGATTTCCAAAAAATGCAATGTCACCAAGCCTAGCACAGGAACACTTTAACAATATACCCATATAATCTTAAAAGGAATCAAACACACAGCTGCTCAGCAGCACAAACTACCACATCACACATGGTTGTAAAGAAGCCCCTACAACTACATGCCAGCAGTAGATACCTTGCACTGCGAAAAGAACCTTACATTAATCAAACACAAACCTTAAGTCAGAACACCAACAGCATTCTAACTCACAAACCAAAATATCCATTTTTTATTTAACAATGTAAAAAGTTTCGGGGAGCCTGGGTGGCGCAGTCGGTTAAGCGTCCGACTTCAGCCAGGTCACGATCTCGCGGTCCGTGGGTTCGAGCCCCGCATCGGGCTCTGGGCTGATGGCTCGGAGCCTGGAGCCTGTTTCCGATTCTGTGTCTCCCTCTCTCTCTGCCCCTCCCCCGTTCATGCTCTGTCTCTCTCTGTCCCAAAAAAATAAACGTTGAAAAAAAAAATTTTTTAAAAAACAAAAAAAAACAATGTAAAAAGTTTCCCTACCACATTACTCCTTTACCCCATCCACACTCCCCTGGAAATAATTTATTTGCCCTATTTTCTTAGAATCCTAATAAACAGGTTAGGAGAACCAACAAAAACTAAATCAGATGGCAACAAATTTTCTCATCCGATGATACACTGGAATAGGGTGTACTCTCTCCAGGATAATCAGACTTCAGGTTTCTTGTCCTCTGCTGATGAATATGCAAGAAACAGAATTAAGAAGGGACTTAACACAATGACATTAAGCACAAAAACATACTACTGCACGAGACCTAACCTACACAAGCAGCCAACCTGTACAGATAGGTAGGGCAGAGTGTCCGAGGGATAAACCCTGTATCTGAGCTCTCATCAGATTTCTAGGTGATACGTTCTTAGTCAAAGAAAAGGGATTTTCAAACATCTTAGCACTCTACTTAAGGAATACAATTACTTATAATCTCAGCAAAGTTGCAGAACACAAAATCAACACACACAACTCAACTGTGCTTCTAAACACTAACAATGAACAACCCCAAAAGGAAATCATGTAAACAATTCACTTTATGATAGCATCAAAAAGAATAAAACATTTATGAATAAATTTAGTCAATAAGGTGAAAGACATATACTGAAAATTATAAAACATTGCTAAAAGAAAATTTAAAAATAAATGGAAAGACATCCCTTGTTCATGAACTAGAAGATTTACTACTGTCAAGATATCAATACTACCCAAAGTGATCCACAGATTTAATGCAATCCCTATCAATGTCTAGGTCCATTTACTGCAGAAATAGGAAAATCAATCCTAACATTTGGAATCTGAAGGGACCTGAATAGCCAAAACAATCTTGGGCAGGGGGAGGGGGGGAGTTGGAGGTTTCACTCTTCCTTATTTCAAAAAACACTACAGAGCTACCATAATCAAAATAGTGTGATACTGACATAAACGCAGATACACAGACCAATGAAACAGCACCCAGAGATAATCACTATTCTATTCTGCCTATGGTCACATGGGCCCCCACATATGGTCAAATGCTTATTGACAACGTCTTTTCGACACCTGGTGCTAGGAAAACTAGATAACCACATGCAAAAGAATGAAGGTTGACCTCTTATCTTACACCATTTACAAAAATTAACTTAAAATGGATCAAAGACCTAAACATTAGACATAAAATTTTAAGAAAACAGGGAAAAAGGCCTCAGGACATTGGATTTGGCAATGCTTTCTTGACTATGATGCTGAAAAAAGGGTAAATTGAACATCGTCAAAATAAAAACTTTTTGTGCATCAAAGGACACAAAAGTGAAAAGGCAACTCATGGAATGAGAGAAAATATGTGCAAATCATATACCTGACAAGGAATTATATCCAGAATATATATAGAACTCCTGAAACTCATCAATTAAAAAAAAAATTAAAAATAGGCAAGGGAATTGGAAAAACATTTCTCTTAAAGGAGATATACAAACAGACAAAAATACATAAAAAGATGTGCAACATAACCAGTCATCAGGAAAATATAAATCAAAACCACATCGAGACACCACTTCATATCCATTAGAATGGCTATTATCAAAAACAAAAACCAAAAATAGTGTTGGGGAGAACGTGGAGAAATGAAAACCCATGTACACTGCTGGTGAAAATGTAAAGCAGAACAGCCACTGTGGAACAGTATGGTGCTTCTCAAAAAGTTAAACACAGAATTAGCTTATGATTCAGCAATTGCACTTCTGGCTACAGACCCAAATACTCTAAGGGATTTGAATAGATATTGGAACACCAATGTTGAATAGCAGCATTATTCATGATAGCCAAAAAGTGGGAACAATCCAAATGTGTATCAACAGATGATTGGATAAACAAAGTGGTATTAAATACAATGGAGGAAGGAAACTGACACAGTCTCTAACATGGATAAGCTCTGAGCACTGTGATGGACTGAATGCTGAGTTTTTTTACCTCCTCCATTCTATATTTGTATCTTTTTTCTCCTGCAGTGAGAACCCTAGTTCCCTAATCTGTAGCTATCTTTTGTCAGAATATGAAGGTGAAAACAATCTGGATCTTTGATGAAATAAGCCCAGAATTCATGTTGAAATCCTAACCCTCAGTGATATGAGGATGTGGGGCCTTTGTGAGGTGATTAGGTCATAAGGGTAGAGCCCTCATGAATGGGATTAGTGTCATTACATAAGACATCCCAAAAAGCTCTCTCACCCCTTCTGCCATATGAGGACACAGTGAGAGGACAGCCATCTGTGAACCAAGAAAGCCAGCCCTGATCAGATACAGAATCAGCTGGCGCCCTGATTTTGGACTTTCCACAACTGTGAGAAATAAATTGTTTAAGCGACCCAGTCTATGGTAGTTTGTTATGGCAGACGGAACAGATTAAGGTAAGGACATTATGCCATGTGAAATAAACCAGTCAAACACTGGTATACTGAAGACAAACACTGTATAATTGAACTTTTATGAGGTACCTAGAGCAATCAAATTCACAGAGACCGAAGTAGAATGGGAGTTGCCAGGAATTGGGAAACAGGAGAATGGAAGTTACTGTTTAATGGGAATGAGTTTCAGTTTGGTAAGATGAAAAAAGTTCTCAGGCACCTGGCTGGCTCAGTTGGAGAAGCATGCAACTCTTGATCTCGCAGTTCTAAATTCGAGCCCCATGTTGGGTGTAGGGATTACTTGACAATAGAATCTTAAAAAAAATTCTGGAGATGGACGAAGGTGACGGTTGCACAATGTGCACATACTTAATGCCAATAAACTGTACACTGAAAATGATTAAAAAACAGTAAGTCTAATGTATATTTTATCACAATAAAAAAAGTATTTGTTATCCCTCACAAGAAATCCCAGTATAGAGCAATTAAATGCAGGGTTAATCCACTGGTTTATCTCATCAAAGATCCAAATTCTTATCATCTTCATATTCTGACAAAAGATAGCTACAGATTTGGGAATTGAGGTTCTCACTGTAAGAGGAAAAAGATACAAATATAGGCTGGGGGAGGTAAAAAAGAACTCTCCGGTATTCAATCTAAACTGGCAGATCTGTAGAAATTAATATTTTCCTAATTCCATCACAAACTATTTTAGTCATCTGCAACAGTAGGTAGAAAACTCAGGGTCACTCTTGTTTTATCCATAAAGCCATCCCATATTATTTTGTGCATATTCCAAACACCTAATTATTCCATCCATATTTCAAAGGTATCTCTAAAAGATAAAGGCACCATTTTTAATATAACCAAACACTATCACACCTGGGGGAAAAAAGGCAAACAGTACTTCCTTAATATCAAATATCCATGATACTGTATATGTTCAAATTTCTAATTCGTATGTAAGATAATTTTTTAAAACTTTTTTAGCTGTCTGAATTACAATACAGTAAGTTTTACAAACTACAATTGACTGATATATTTTGTAAGTCCCTTTTGAAAAAACAAGGTATTATAGTTCATCCTGTACAAACTCAAAAATTAAAAACTGCAAAATCCTTTTAATTTCCTAGCTGTCTAGAAAAAAATGACATTCCAGTAGTAAAGAAAACACTTAGCACCTAAAATGGCTTCTAAATACCATTCCCTATTAAAAGAACCCAAAACTTCTTAGAAAAATATTGATTCCAAGTCTGAGGCAGAAAAGTTACACTCTTGAAACATCTTGTGTCAGAAAAATAGGGAGTGATCAAAGACTAACTTGGGCATGCAATGGGGGCACAGGAGGGACTTGATAGGTCTCTCTCACAGACCAAATTTAGGACCATTTAAGCATCAAAAGGAATAGTGGCACTGACAGATTAGGGGACATTAACAGATTAATACACAGAATAACAAAAGAACCTGTAAGTCACAATGGTACTAAAAAAGGGAGAGAGTTGGGAGATTAGGAAATTCTGAGGCACCAATGTAATTACTACCTACCTCAGGTAAGGACCATCAATGAATGCTTATTAATTACAAAAAAAAAAAAAGTTTTTGCTTTGTTTTTTTGAGAGATCTGGCAACCACTACATGATCAAGTGATCAAATTAACAATTGTCAATAATGGGACAAATTTACATGATTTGATGTTCTGCCAAGAATGTTTAACCTGGATTTTATATGAGGAAACAGCAAAATCCAGAAAGTATGGTATTTTAGAAAACAAGCTTTGACTCTTCAAATTTAACAGAATGCTTTGACTGGATCCTGGACTAAAAAAAAAAAAAAAAAAAAAAAAAAATTTAAGGACAGTTTTTGAGCCACTTGCGGAGGTTTAAATATGGACTATATAACAGAGAGCATTTATGTTAAATTTCTTGGGTATGATAATGTTATTGTTTAAGAGAAAGTCTTCTTAAGAGATTAATGCTAAGTTATTTAAGGGTAAAGCATATGCTGCTTCCAACATGTTTTCAAAAGATTTGGGGACAAGAATGCAGGTCTAAGTATGAGAGAAGAGATAAAGCAAACGTGCCAACATGCTTGTAAGTGGTGAATATGATTAAATAATAGTTATAGTAGTATTTTTCAACTTCTTTGCGGGCTTAAACATTTTCAGAATAGAGGTGGCCTAGGTGGCTCAGTCGATCAAGCGTCTGACTTCGGCTCAGGTCATGATCTCATGGTTTGTGAGTTTGAGCCCTGTGTCAGGCTCTGTGCTGACAGCTCAGAGCCTGGAATCTGCTTCAGATTCTGTGTCTCCTTCACTCTCTGCCCCTCCTCTGCTTGTGCTCTCTCTCTGTCTCTCAAAAATAAACAAATGTTAAAAAAAATTATATATATATTTTTTTCAAAATAAAAAGTTGGGACAAGGGAGAGACAGACTATAGCAGCTCTAGATATATTCTCATATATTACAGCAAAAAAAGAAAGAAAGAGAGAGAGAGAGAGAGAGAGAGAGAAAGAAAGAGAAAGAAAAAAAGAAAAAGAAAAAACAGCAGCTCTCTCTTCCTTGGGTTTCTTTTTAAAGGGCTGCGAAGCCTTTCAAAGAACCCTACCACCCCTCCACCCGCCCCCGCCCCCGCTCCTACCCCCAGCAAAGAGCTCTTCCTATATCATTGTATAGATCTAATATTATCTGTCTGACCTCATTTTGTATTTAGCTTAGCTATAAAACCATGAATCCACCTACAATGACAAAAAATGTCAGAATGGACTTCTCCCACCTAGGCAGCATGAAAACCAAGATCTAAGCTGGCAAGTTCCTGCCAAACCACCACTGAGACAGATCATCTTCCCTATTGTTCTCCCATTTTGTTCTCTACAGTTATGAGTTTCTTGCTTTCTCTTTCCCTGTTTTGATGTGCTCATTTGTTTTGTTTCCTAAATCCCACATATGAGTGAAATCATAATGTATTTGTCTTTCTCAAACTGACATTTCACTTAGCATTATACTTCCCAGCTCTACCCATGTTGTTGCAAATGGCAACATATATAACAGGCTATATAATGGCACTCAAAATGGGGGAGGAGGATTCTTGCCTCCTAAAAAGGAGATGTAGGCCTATCCCATCCCGCATCAAACAAGACACAAGAAAACTAAATTTGAAGACATTAGTTGTTATCATTCTGTTACTACTCTAGAACCTATGTCATTATGGATTAACCAACATTTTATCTGACAATGAAAGGTGCAGTAACATTTTTATTCTTGAACTTCCTGAAGAAAATGTCTAATATTATGTACAGATGAAGTAGGAAGGAAAGAGCAATGCACTAAGGAGTAAACAGGCCTGAATAAAAGTTCTAACAATTACTAGCTATAACAGAGACTATCCCTGCAACTAGCCATGCCCCCTTTTCTCCTTTTAGTAAAAAAAAGAAAGGGTCTCCAGGTACCCCTGTCCCTCAGCAAAACCACATAGTGTTTTAAAGAAAACGAGAGGTTAAAGAAAATTAGAAAATTCCTTATTTTAAAAAAGTAGAAAATTTCCCAATTCTGACCAAGTGCAGACAAGAGCATACTACAACACCAAGACAGAAGACACCTGGGATCCTGGAAAATCACTGGCAAAGGCAGCTTATCCACTCTGGACTACTCTCTACCACTGTAGGATTACAGGAGAGAGAAATTAGCTAATTTGGGGAACCACTGTATGGGTCTTTTATAGCAGCTTGGCCTATAATAAATAATAGCTTGTAGGACTCTGGGTACTTCTCTGGGCCTCATTTTACTGGTTTACAAAACTGGAGAGAATGATTATGAGCGCTATAAATTCTTTAGCATACAGTATTTTCTATTTTAAATAAAAGTGCGTACATTTAGTAAAATTAAAGTCTGAAATATTTAAAAATGGGATGACATGTGAAAACACCTTGTTCAATTTACCTGCCCATTCAAAATATAATTACAAAATGCCCACTAAGTGCCAAATACTGTTATGTGCCTGCAACTATTCAAAATGCTAAGAATAAAGTGATAAAACAAAAGTTTATTCCCTTGTGCATGAAACTGAAAATGTGAGAGGAAGCCTACAATATGCAAGTCAACAATAAACAAACAAGATTATTCCAAATAATGGCAAGAGTATTTGAAAAAGAAAAAAAAAGCAGAGAACACAGAGTTATCTAGGGTTAGGAGGGGAATCAGTTAATTTACACAGGGCCACACAAAAGTCTAGGTAAAGTTTATTCCAGATTTAAAAGGGCAAGTCTGAAGCCCTCAGCAAGAACAAGACGGTGTTTGTTCATGGACCACCAAGAAAGCCCAGGTGACTGGAGCTACTAGTGAGCAAGGAAAGAAAGAAAACATCTAAGGCAGGCAGAGGCAGCATGGTACTGGGCCAGCATTCGACTAGATCTCAGGGTCGTTAAGTTGAAACCACAATGGGTGTAGAGATCACTTAAAAATAAAATCTGTAAAACAGAAAAAGTATAAAACTGTTTTATTACTAATATCAGAGGATGAGAGCTCCCCCTGAAAAACAGAGAAAAATTATTACTCCCTCTATGTCTGGGCTTCAGGAACAATGATAATTCCCAACAGAAAATTATGACCTTAGCTGCCCTGCAATCAGTAAGTGACTATAATCTTACATTCTACTTATAAATGTCTTTACTCATAAACATTTTAATTAATTAAAACCAATTTTAGGAGTAGAAATAAAACTTAAACTCATCTGCATCTAATAAAGCTAACACCTCTGATATTTTAAATACATGAATAAATTTCACATATGCACTCACTCAACAAATATTTCATGAGCACCTACTATGTATGCCACACATGGTGGCAAGTGCTTTATTAACAGTAAATAAAGATCCACCCTTTACAGAGCTTAACAGAATATATGTCAAAGTTTTAAAATGATAGTAAAAAATTTTTTAAAATCTCACTGCTTTTGGCTGATTCCTTAATGCCTAAAATTTAGGTTTGAAAGAGCAAGTTAGTGTCTTTTATTTTAACTTGTCATCCTCTGCTGTACTTGAGGGAAAGAATTACACAATATTTTAAAGTTTAGTATATTAAAAACAAATAGTACACAACCTTAGAATTTAGATCTAAGAAAAAATCGTCTGCTTTTATATAGAAAAAAACAAATACAAATTCTGTGAATTCTACTGTTTCATGGTAGACAAAGTGATTACCAAGTGTTCTGGGACATGAAGGAAAATCGTACTATAAACATTTTATTGATACACTTGTTAAACACAGAAATTCAAAACTCATTTCTCTCTCCCCTCTGGATCCCACTAAAATGACAATAAATGAATAAAAACAGTTTAAGAGAGTAAGAATAAAGGAACGTTCAGGGAAACAGCCGAAGGAAGACAACAACAAATGTGATGGAAAATGGAAAGCAGGTAACTCACAGAATAAAATAAACTGAAACCTAAGAACGTATGGAAGGAGTTGCCAAGAGAGGCAAGCAGATTCACCCTGCAGACCCTGCAAAGGGTCAAGAAAGGACAACAGTGAGGAATAAGGCTCCAAACAGGACTACCAGTTAAAACATCTGTTTAAGATGCAAGAAGCCCCATTCTCAAAGAACCACTTTAACTTTCTGAACTGGCTGGATCAAAGACGGTAGTTGGGAGCTAAGGCTGATGGTGAAGTACCACACTGAAAACAAGATTAAGTTAGAGGGCACGTAAAACAACGAGCTGCTCAGTCATGTTCTTGGCTCCCAAAATATCCGCAGCCAGGCTTGAATATAAGTACCCCCCCCCCCCCACACACCCAACCCCATACAAGCTTCCTTCTGAGACAGGACACTGGAAGTTCCCTCTCACTGAAACAGTGAGAGTCCCAGGTTTAACACCTTACTGTGAAGCTCACAGCTGACTAGATCTGTCAGTGCTCACGGCGTTTCCAGTCTATTTCTCAGCTCCTCATTCTTAAATGCTATGGACAACCAAGGATTACCAGATAGTGCAATCTGCTGACATAAATAAGAAAAAAGGAACGTGAAAGAAATGGAATGCCAAGATTAGAAAAAATTTCAAACATTAGTCTTCTCAGAGCGCCTCAGTGGCTCAGTCAGTTGGGCCTCTGACTTCGGCTCAGGTCCCAATCTCATGTTTTGTGAGTTCGAGCCCCACATCGGGCTCTGTGCTGACATCTCGAAGCCTGTAGTCAGTTTCGGATTGTGACTCCCTCTCTCTCTGTCCCTCCCCTGCTCGTGTGCTCACTCTCTCTCTCTTAAAAATAAACGACCATTAAAAAAAAAAAATCAATCTTCTCAAAAAGAAAGGTTGCTGAAAAAGGAACAAAGGAGCTCTTAAAACATAACTGAAAATGTAAAACATCTGTGAAAGAGTTGAAAACAAAATTGAGAATTTCTGGAACACAGAACAAAACATAAAGAGAAGAAAAAAATTGGAGGATCGGTGTAAAAAGCCCAAGATCCATATAATAGGAGTTACAGAAAGAACAAATAAAATAGAGAAGGAAAAACCTAAAGGAAAAGAATCCACAAGTTGAAACGGCCCAATGACGACTAGCCCAGTATCAAGGCACATCATCCAAACAGGAAAAAAGAAGAGTAAACAGCATGGCATCAGGCTTCTCAAATGCAGTGACAGACACTAGCAGACAAAAGAAATGCCTTTCAGGGTGTCTGGGTGGCTCAGTCGGTTAAGCATCTGACACTCGATTTCAGTTCAGGTCACGAGCTCATGGTTCATGAGTCCGGTTCATGAGTTCAAGCTCCACATTAGGCTCCGTGCTGTAAGCTTGGGATTCTCTCTCCCTCTCTTCCGCTCGTGTGCACACACTCTCTCAAGATACGTTAAAAAAAAGAAGAAAAAACTCCTTCCGAATTCTGAGGAAAAATTATTTCCAATAACCAGCCCAACTTTGAAGTGGGAAAGTAATGTGAAGACAACTTCTCCAGGCAAGCGAAATCTCAAAGCGTGTACCACCCATGAAATCTTTCTTGTGAAATAGTGGATGGTACGCACCACTAAAATGAGGGGGCAAACCAAAAAAGGAAGTTATGGAATCCAGGAATGAGGAGATCCAACACAGAAGAAGCAAAAGGAATTCCCATGATGGTGAAGTAAAAATAAGAACGAAGGAAAGGACAACAGCTGTGCAATAAACTTAGAAAAAAGCCAGGCCATATCAAAGGATAGATAGAGCTCAAGGCAAAAGTAAAAGTGATAGAACATCTGATGTCCTTCAATATACTGACAGGAGATTTAGTCACCTGTCAGAAAATCTAAGGTGGTTTCGTGATAGATTCACAGAAAACAAAGCAAATCACTCTAGACTGAAACAACAAAATGGAGAAAACACCAGAAGGTGGGGTGTGTATGTACGTTATCTGATTCTTTTGACAATGAAGAAAATCATATTGAAAGGTGCAGAAAGAAAGAAAATAGCAGCGACAGACTAAAAACAACAACAAACTAAAATCAAGGTAATTATTAACTCTGGAGAAAAGAGCATAGCAGCACAGGGTATATGGACACAATCATGTCCACTCTTATATGAGGTTCCTATGGCTACTGTAACAAATTAGCACAAATTTGGTGGCTTAACAGCACACTGAAGTTCTGGAAGCCGGAAGCCCAAAACTCAGTTGCATTGGATTCAAGGTACGAGCCTGGCTAGGCTTCTTTCTAGAGACTCAAGGAAGAATTTGGTTTCTCTGCTTTTTAAACTCTGGAGACCACCTGCATTCCTCGGCTTAAGACCCTTCCCCTGTATCTCCAACCTCTTGCTTCTGGTATCACATCTACTACTTCCTCCTTAGATCTTATCTCCCTCTTTTCCTTGCAAGCGTCCTTGTGATTACATTTAGGGCCAGGATAATCTCAAATAACCTCCTTAGATCAAAATCATTAATTTAATCCCATCTCTGCTCCCTCTCCGGTGAAGTAAATTCACTTGTTCTGGGGATTAGGATGTGGGTTTCTTTGAGGGGCAGGGGAGAGCATTACTCAGCCTACCACAACACTGAACACTGGTTTAAACAACAATAATAATGGTATAGCAATATTGAGAAAACAGGAGCAGTAAGAGAGGCAGAACAGAACTCTTAACTACCATTTACTTCTGAGGACATCTAAAATGGATAAACAGCTGCTATGCACTTAGAAATAGGAAAATAAACCAGTTGAAAAGTGTGGGGAAGGGGACTCAAGGTGATTACAGGTTAAAGGGACAGGAAACTGGTTCCTTTTCCTCATAAGCATTTTGAATTTACCAGCTTGTTCAACTATGTACCTGAGCTACACAGATAAAATAAAAATCAACTTAAAATAAAACTAAGATTGGGTGCTTAGGAAGAGAGAAATCCTGATAGGAGACTGAAAAGGTACCTCCAATGTTAACAAAGCAAACAGAAAATCATAAAGAATTCAAAACTTAATCATTTATACCTATTAGAATTTATACTTATTAGAAATCTGTTAGCAGTTATAAAATAACCAATTAAGGCGTTAAAATTTTATTTCCTAAATTCATCTTTTTCACAGCACTAGGGGGCCAATCTATTTAAAAAAGCAAATTACTAGCAAAAGCAAACCTTTATGTATACTAAGATATTGGCCTGAGCTAAACTTGAAATACAAACAAATTCAATCTAACAATTAGGGATGGCTAATGTGCAGTACACTGTGATGCAAGCTGCTCTTTTAACAGCTAGTACAAAGCTCCCCAGGAGGTGTTTATTCATTTATTGAGCAAATGTTAAATGATGTGAGAACAGCACAGTGAATCTATTCAGTCTGTCAGAAATGCTGAGTAAAATAATTAAGATACTACCGTACCTGTTCTCCCTTCCCCTACAAAAGGCTATAAACCAGCTGCCTTTCCCCTGGAAGTGTAGATTGTACACCAACACACCAGCAACAGCAGCAACATGGCCCTCACTGGAGTGGGTGAGAAATGAAAAATCACAGTCTCCACCCCAGATGTACATGCAGAATCATAATCTGCATTTTAACAAGATTTCGGGGAAATCCATAAGCACAGAAAGCTTGAGAAGTACTAGTATCCGCTAATAAAATTCTTTTGACAAAATAAAACACAGCACAACTTCTGAATAAGGAATCAAAGAGAGAAATAAGGGTGTTCACCGGTACAATAAAATGTGCTTTCTCTTCAGACTCCTGTAAAATTTTTTATGGGCTCTACACCTACTCATCAGTCTGCTCAAGGTCTGGTAAAGGATTCAGATCATCATATAACACAACAGAAATAGAGAACATCGCCAAAGAGAGGCGGAAGAAAGGGCTTTTTTTTAAGAGCCTCAGCAGTTAAGGGTCAACACTTTTAATGGGATTTTCCTGAGATCACACTTTCAGGTGCTCCCAAATTCCCATTTCTTACCTGCTAGAGGAAAATGAAACCAGCAGCGAAGGCTGCTTTGGCTCTAGTGCATTCAAAGCCCCACCCCTCAAGTAGAGTATCCAATCACAGGAAAGAAAGAAAAAAAAAAAAACCAATGGAGAGACTTGAGAACAGGAAAATGAAACAAAAAAAAACCCCCTAAAGAATGAGCTTGAACTTCTGTTTTAAATTTCTCAAATAGTCAAAGTGCCAGACCCCTGCCTAACCCAAATTCTGATAAAACTAATCTTCCTACTTCTGTCTTTGGATTCCCCAAACTCCTAACTCAACCAAGCTAAAGCTGTATTCATTAATGCAACATATACTTACTGAAAGTGCCTGTATAACCTGCCCCAAATCTCAAAAACAACTAGTTTATCTTGATTTGTGGGCTTGAATAGGCATTTACTCCATTAATTTTTAATGTGTTATTTCTGTTAATCATGCAATAAATAACTGCATCAACTAAATTTTCCAAGCAGTAAGTATATGCCAAAACTAAGCACTCCTATACGTTTAATCCTCCGAATAACAAAGCCAGTACTACTAATCATCCCCATTTGCAGATAAGAAAACTAACAAGTAATAGTTCTCAAATGTTTTTTTCTTACCCTCTGCCTTCCATTGCCTGGCAAGAACAAACAAAAAAACACTTCATTTAGAAAAGACTTTCCCATCTACTCTAGACCCAAATTACTTCTTTGAGCTTCCATACAACTTTCACTAGCTATGATGATGGAAGGTGGGGGCGGGGTGGGGGGAAAGTTTACCTATTACAAATGAATACGAAAAGTACCCTCAAAGAACAATAAAGGACATGAACAGAACCTACATAGTTAAACATGCTCAAACAAATAAGTGGAAACGATTTTATTGAATGGTATTATTGTGCTAGACGTTGTCAACAGGTTAGGAAATGGGTACTCCTATTCACTGCTGGAGGAAGAGAAAACCAACACCAACTTTCTAGGACAATTTGGTAATACGTTGCATAAGCCATAAAAAGGTCGTATCTTTTGACCGGCAGCTCCATTTCTAGAAACATACCCTAAAGCATTAAGATTCTCACAAAGATGTTCATCATAAATTTACAACAGCAAAAACTGTAGAAAACTAAAATGCCCAAATTAAGTACAAAAGCCATTTATCTTTCTAGATGTTAAATAGAAAAAAAGCATTATACAAAACTACACATGTAAAACAAGTTTTTAAAATATATATATTCACAGCAGTAAAAGGACAGATCTACACCAAAATGTTGAGATGTTATCTAAAAATGGTGAGATTATGTGTGATCTTATTATTTTTTTTGTTTACTTTATGGTAGTTCTAAAGTGAGAAGAACCAAGGCTCAACCACTGGCTTCCCTACTTACCACTGTGGCCTTGATCAAGTTACTTTGTCTAATCCTTGATTTCCTCATCTATAAAATAAAAATACCTATCCTCAGAGGCTGGCTGAGAAGATTAAATGATAATGCATGCAAAACAACACTGATAGGCAGTTAGCTAAGTTTCTCGAGCGCTTATTTAAAATACATCAGACAGTTTATGTTTACATTCAGAGAATTATTTTTCCTTAAATAAAAATCCTTATTAATGTTAATAAATTACCACATAACAAGAATTTAATGAAACTGTATTCTCACCAAACTGAGCAGTGTAAAAACCGTCACATTTTGGCATTTGTACAACGTTAACAAAATTTCCAAGAAATTTGGTTGAGAATTAGAGATGGTAGACATAACAAGGAGCTAATGTATTTACCAAATAGTCAAAAAGACACATAGGAGGGGGGAAAAAAAGACACATTTGGTCTTTAGGGTCTAGCCTACTAATGTCTAGTTTAGTCCTAATTAAATAATCACCAAAAAAGGACCTAGTCACTACAGACATCATTAGGAACGGTAAGATCTAGATGGAAAAATACTCAAGGTCTAATTTAATGAGGGATAAGACACAGACTTCAGGTATCAATGAACCCAAATTGTTATTTAAAAAAAATTTTTTTTTAGTGTTTATCTTATTTTTGAGAGAGAGAGAGACAGAGTATGAGAAGCAGAGGGGCAGAGACAGAGAGGGAGACACAGAATCTGAGGCAGGCTCCAGGCTCTGAGCTGTCAGCACAGATCCCAACATGGGGCTCAAAACTCACAAACCATGAGATCATGACCTGAGTCAAAGTTAGCGCTCAACCGACTAAGCCACCCAGGTGCCCCCCCTCATTGTTATTTTTAAAGATTTAGATATGTGAGACATTATTACTTTATTATTAGACATTGTTATTTCACAAATTTTACTCAGCTTTAGAATCTACTAATTGCACATCTAGATGCACATCCCAAATATGTACAATCTTCTCAGCAACTCTTCAGTCTGAAGCTACAGAAACCACATAGGACAGTTAAAAGAAAATGGTAGCTACCTGGCAATTTTTTTGATCCTAAGACAAGGCCTATAAACCTTGCATATCATGGATTTCTGGAACATATTTTCCCACTTTCAAATCTGAAATGATGAACATGCTCTGTTAAAGTTAACAATTTGCAACTGCGAAACACTTCTGAAACACATAAAAAATTTTGACAGTGTCTCTAGAGACACAACGTGGGAGAAGGGGGTTAAGAGGGAGACATACTTTCACTCTGTATCTCTTGCACTGTTTGGATTTACCATTTGTATGTGTAAACTAAAAAGTTTATTTACTATTATTCATTTGTCAGATTCAGTGCACAATTCAGCTTTTTTACTCTATTTACAAAACTGTGCAACCGTCATCACTATCTAATTTCAGAACATTTTCATTACCCCCTTAGAGAAATGCTGTACCCACTGGCGGTCACATCATCCACCAGCCCTACCAACCACTCATCTACTTTCTGTCTCTATAGATTTGCCTCTTCTGGATATTTCATACAAATAGAATCATATAATATGTAGTCTTTTGTGACCAACTTCTTCATCTTAGCATAATGTTTTCAAAGTTCATCCAAGCTGCAGCACCTAACAGCATTTCGTTCCTTTCTATGGCTGCATAATACTCCATTGTATAGATACACCACCTTTGCTTTATGCATAGTCAGTAGATCGACATTTGGTTTGTTTCCACTTTTCTGCTATTATGACTAACGTTGCTATAAACATTGATGTAAAAGTTTTTGTGCACACATGTTTTCAATTCTCTTAAGTATATACCTAGGAACAGAATTACTGGGTTCTATGGTTAAATCTATGTTTAACGTTTTAAGGAATGGCCAAACTGTTAAAATGAAGGTCTTGAAACACACAGGAAAGACGGAAGAAAGAAAAGGCTTATACACTACCATGGACATTTAACTTGGAAAGATCTTCAAAGATACTCATGAGTAAATTCGATTCACAGCTATTTGAAATCACTGAAAGACATATTTATGTCTTAGACTTGAGACAAAGATGATTCTTTCATTTAATTCCAAGAACAACTAAGTATTTGTACTACATCACCATCTCAACGTCAAAAAGCATGTCAACTGAGGGGTGCCTGGGTGGCTCAGTGTCCGACTCAACTCAGGTCATGATCTCACGGTTTTTGAGTCCAAGCCCTGCGTTGGCCTCTGTGCTAACAAGGTTGGAGCCTGAAGCCTGCTTCAGATTCTGCTTCTCCCGCCCTCCCCCTGCCCCTCCCCCTGCTGGCCTGCATGTGCGCTCACGTGCTGTCTCTCTCTCAAAAATAAACTTTAAAAACAATGCCAACTTAGAAAAGGGAAAATAATTTCTTACATCCCAACATTACCTGTAAATTTTTTACATAGGATTTGCAAAGGATCTCCCAGTAATGTCAACAGGTTAATAATACCAAATGCCACAAAGTTATGGAAAAGGCTTATTTTAATAATTTTGACCCTCCTAATACACCTGAAGTGACGGATCTGTTCTATTTCCTACACATTCTCTACAGCACTGGGCACTCAATATTACATATTCTTGTTCACTTGTGGATACTAATTAAGGTCTCACCTTAGCTCTCTACCCTTTCCCTATGAGAACAAAATATTTAAATTTGTAATCAAATAGTTATTTTTAAAAACTGAACCACACAGAAGAAATATGGAAGCCTAAAAAGCAGAACAGTTTTACTGACTCAATCTTAGATTAACGACGCTCAACTCTGAGCTTCAGCGTCCTTGTGTACAAAATGGCAGTGTCTACCTCAAAGGTTGTTGTAAAAAATACAATCTTGATCATTCCTTGTCTACAACCCCAACCTCCAATCATTTAAAGAAAGTATTTCTGGAGCGCCTGGGTGGATCGGTCAGTTGAGCGACCGACTTCGGCTCAGGCCATGATCTCAAGGTTTGTGAGTCCGAGCCCTGCATAGGGCTCTGTGCTGACAGCTCAGAGCCTAGAGCCTGGAGCCTGTTTCGGATTCTCTGTCTCCCTCTCTTCTCTACCCCTCCCCCACTCATGCTCTGTCTCAGAAACAAACATAAAAAACAATTTTAAAGAAAGTATTTCTGTTGTTCCTTCCCACAGAACCCAAGCCATGTATAAAAAGACATCTATAAAAAAAGCACACACTAGCTAAGAGGTGGAAGCAACCTAAATGTCCATCAAGGTATGAATGGATAAACAAAATGTGGTATTTACATACAATGGAGTATTATTAAACCTTAGAAAGGAAGGAAATCTTGTCACGTGCTACAACATGGATGAACTCTGAGGACATGAAGTTAAGCCAGTCACAAAAAGACAAATACTTTTTTGTCTTAGGATGCATTTGTAGGTTATCTAAGGTAGTCAAATTCATAGAAACAGAAAGTAAAATGGTGGATACCAGGGGCAGACAGGAGAATAGGGAAGTGTTAACAGGTCCAGTTTCAGTTTTGCAAGATGAAAAAGATCTAGAGATAGTTTCACAATGATGTGAATAGTTAACACTACTCAAGTGTATGTTTAAAAATCGTTAGTAAGGTAAGCTTTGTTATGTGGTTTTTGTTATCTATTTTTAACAATAAAAATGCATTAAAATTAAAAGTAGCTTTTTATTTTATAGGCTAAAAAATATTCCGTTTGAAGAACTGGTTCTGCTGCTAGAAAAAAATTAATTCTCCTTTTATGTTAAGGGGGAAAAGCCTACCAGTTCCTATAATAACCATTTTTGCATGTTGCATCCCTAGATAAGGAATTATTTATTGCCTACAATAGCCTTTCTCTCTTGAAATAGAGCCTTCCCAATCAACGAGTCAATAAAAATGTACTAACTATTCCCCTTATGTTATCTTAGAAACACCTCTATTCCAGACCCACAGAACTCTTACTTTGTGGTAAGCTGGAAAAAAGGAGACGAAAAGGTTCCACTTTCACGCAAAGGAGACCTAAAGCTCTACAATGTCAGGTTCTATAAGTTAAAATTTTTCTGTATCTTTAGAAAATTTAAAAATATTTCTTACCAATCCCTTTTATCTACTTTGGTATCTCTCTTAATACAGGCTAATGAAGAATTTAGATTCCTTCTGAATGAAGTATAGAACAAGCAGCTGGTTCAAAACTCAATACAGTCCTCTAACAGTTTTACCCATGGTTATAGAGACAAGTTTTTGATTAAAAAAAAAAAAAAGAAATTAAGATGGAAACACACTAAAGTTGTCAAGTCCAGTACCTTAGAGAAGAGTCATCCCTCTAATATCATAGAAGAAACAGTAAGCACTGAAAGGATTCCTAAGAAAGAATACCCTCTTAACAGTCTAAAAGTTATCATTTCCATATAAAATATCCTCAACTCCTCCAAATTTCAGTAGGCATATAACCACAGGCAAAACCTGAATTAAAGCAAAGGTTCTTAAACACAGTCATTGGTCCATGAACCCCCACCCCCGAACTGTATAAAAGATATTATTCAAAGATTTCAGAAGAGAAAATCCCAGTTTTCTCAGAGGAAGTCAACCAAAAGAAACTAAAATTACAAAACTACAACTCCTGGTATAGTGGCTTATAGAAAAGCATTCAATCATGATTTGCCAAGGATTCTACATATGACATTGGCAAAGACCTAGATGACATTTCAATCAACTACTGCTAATATTAACTAAAAAATATATTATAAAAAATTAGTTTTCCTTTTTAATAAACCCAGCATTTGAACATGGAAGAGAAACTGGTGTAGCTAGTTTTAAAAGTCCTTAAGTTCTTTGACAAATGTTCTTTAAAGGGTAGAAAAAGAACTACAAAAGTACTGAAAATACTAAACAATCAAGAGTTGATACTGAATTCTTAGAATGGGAAATTCAGCATCTATTTTAAAATAGACTTATGTTGTGCTTTCAAGTAAAATTTAAAGAAAACACCATTCCCTCTCTTTAGTAATAGAGTTGGTAAGTAGAAAGTTACCAAGGCAATTTTATGCCTTTCTTCCAAGAAAAAACAATACATCAAACTCCTACATGTTGGGCTCAGAATAAAACACAATGCCAAGGGCACCAACTCATTTCTAATAACCAGGCAGCAACCCAGAAATGGCACCATGCCAGGTTCTGAGGAACTCAGTAATCCTTCATTAAGTATTAATATTAACAGGACCTGAACAGATAGTGGGAAAAGACCTCAAAAACTTTTAAAGCTGAAGTATTTTGGCAAATATGCACTAGGATATAATCTCTGTAAGGGAGGTTAAGTTTAAAAATAGATAATTTTAAAGTCCTAAAGGTATCCTTCCTTCACCAAGGTCACCAGATTGAAAGAGTTTAAGCAGATCTAATTTGGTATCCAAAGAACAGCAAGGGAGTAGGCTGAAACAATGTCAAGTCACAAGAAAGCTTTTATGGGAAAGCTTTGGACATTTATGCACAAAAGCAGCATATTACTCTGATTACTTACCTAGTGGTCTGTGAGACTCTCTTAAAGCATCAATACAGTGAAATCTACTAACAGACTAAACCAACAACTGTCAGTATTTCTGGGTGGCAGGATTTCCTTACAATTGAAATCTGAGGGTCCCCAAAGGCCTTTCAAATTTTAAAATATTTATCAATTTAAAAATATTAACGATAAGCCCTATACATTAACAAAAAAACAAAAAAAAAAAAAAGAAAGAGATTTTACTTCCCCTGCTCCCCGAAAAATTAGTGAGAAGAATGGCACTGTTTTTACACTGCTGCAAATCTGGCTTAACAGAAGATGCCTGTTGTCTCTTGATTGTTTCTGCATTCAACACACCACAGTGTGTTGTGTTAGATGTATGAAGAAAATCCACGTTCATTCAAGTACGTAGTTGAAAAAGGAGTATTTTAATAGGCTTTTCAGGTAATTATGGTTATCCCTTTGATACTACACCAAAACTGGACAAGCAGTAGTTTCTTAAAGGTTTGTGGAATCTGAAACCATATCAGCTGTCTGTTCCATTAAAATCCAATGCTGTGTCTTGCATTTTTACTCATGCGTCATTTTTTAACCTCACAAGCATTGGATATTTGCAAAACACTGATTCAGAGTTATACAGAGCTTCCAAATGTTGACACCTTTCATTACATAACATCAAAAAATTGTAGTCACTAATATTACTACTGATCTTATCTGAAAATTCTTTGAGTATTGGGAAGTTATCCAACTCAGGATGGCAGATACATGGCTTCCAATATTCTCATTTGTGCTTGAAAGCTCAAATTTTATCATGGGCAACAGATACCGTCCACTGAGGCAACAAATTCACTGTCCATTTGAGAAAATTTCTGCCGAATGTCCAAGTCTGAATAATCATCACTTATTTGTCCATAGTTATTTCTAACAAAAATAATGTTCCATGAAAGCAGCAGCTAGTTCACCTTAAAACCCAAGTGACTGCACCAATGCTTTTCCTCCATACAACCGCTGTGCTCTGGTCTGCAGTAGAAGTGCTTTGGTGTACCTTTCATTTTCTCACAAAGAATGTTTAACAGACATGTACTCAAGACTCAGAATTAATAAAATTAGTTTTTACTGCATCATCAAAGACATTCATATGTAAAATTGGCATTTTTAAACTACTGGTACATGGTGAAGATCACCATGACTACTGGTACCATTTGGTGTCCCGGCCTTGATTACGCCAAGGCACCGGCAGATTTACCCACATTGCTTTTGTACCACTGCTGCAAATGTCAACAAAGTCAAAAAGGCAAGCATCATATTATTATGAAAATAGTTTCCACTTCACAGACCTTCTGAAAGAGTTGAGAAGTCATCAGACCACAATGGTGTGGACCTCTCTGATCAGAAAAATGCACATATGTACAAGTTTACACAGTATGTGACATAGGACCTCAGAAGATTTAAAAAGCCCTTATAGCCCACTTATAGAACATCCTAGCTTAAAAATTCCATTAGAAAATCCAGAAAATCTCCAAATTGGATTTAATTACTTCAAAACAACGTCTACTGGACATTACAAACAACTCTGTTAAACAAGTCACATTCCAACAACCTCAAAACACCCTCATTTAAACTAAGAGAAATAGCAAGCTTTTAAATTAAAAAATTACATTACGGACATTAGAAGGGAAATTAAATTTGAAGTTAAGAATCCCAGTTCCATCACCTGCTCAAGGATACACAATTAATCTTCCTAGCCTAGTTTCCTCATCTATAATCTGGAAAAACAACATCTACTTATTTCAGTTTTGGTGAAGATTAATGAAATATATAAAGCAGCTAACATAGTACTTGGCACATAGTGAAGCACCCAATAAATGCTGACCGCTGTGATTAAGATCACCAGGCCATCTCTTCCTCATGCTGATTATGTAGTGATAATAATCAAATTCAATTATTTATAAGAAATGTAATTTAAGTACCACCAAGACTTTCTCTTTACTACTACTAAAAAGGCACTTGTGGACCCTTGGTTACTAAATTGTATTTTCCATTATTACCTGAGGTAAAGAGATTATAGTTGAGGAGATTAGCTAAAACACCTATGTCCAGGGCACTCACTTCCAAATGTCCCCTCTCTGTAAAGAGAGCTTTCCTACTATTCTTCCTTTCTAATCTTACATTCTAATAAACTTTTGCAAAAAAATAACAAAATAAAAAATAAATAAAACATCTATGTCCAACCATTCAATTTTCCTATTAACGACAAAAGAAACTTAAAATATAGCTTATCTTTCCTCTTGCAACTCAACTAAGAAAATACGGATGTGCAAATACATAATATATGGGAATCTTTTTACTGACTTAATAACAAATTCTTTGCTTCAAACAACCTCTCATCATGCTGCTTATTCCACGATTTTCTAGAATTTTAAAATTTAGTTCACTAAGAGTATCAGAACATACCTAAAGTTCAGCTCAGGTCATGATCTCACGGTTTACAAGTTCCAGCCCCACACTGGGCTCTCTGCTGTCAGCTCAGAGCCTGCTTCAGATCCTCTGTCTACCTCTTTCTCTGCCCGCCACCACCCCACCCCCCAAAAATTAAAAACAAAACAAAACAAAAAACAAGGATACTGCCTAATGCTAGATAAATACAATCATTCACATTATTTAATGGGCAAATTTACGCTAAGTGATTTACTGCATGAGCACAAGACTTCTATCAGTAGTAATGTGTGTTAAGGGCAAGGAGGAGTATCACATGTGATACAAGAATGTTAAATAAGGCCTTTCCTACGGGTCATTAGGTTTTGGAATATAGCTTATGTGCCACTATTTTGAAATCCACACATTTCAGGGTTCTACTATTTTTTCCTACTAATGGCCTTAGTGCCTAAATCTAACATGCATACTACTCTAAGAAACACAGAACACAAATGATCTTAAATTGTTTACACTGTATGTAGCATTAGATATATGGAATGGATTTAAAAACATTAAATTTCATGTGGTATCTCAAAAATTGTTTTTCACAATTTTAGTTATATCTTTATTTGGGGAATATTTAGGCTCTACTATTGAATTTTTTCCCCCAAGAACCACTCTGTAAGTCTAAGTCCTACCAAAAGTAAACAGGAAGCCAAGCGTTGAAAAGATGCTATGCCTGTGGATCCAAGTTTCATAAAAACAGGCATCGTGTAATAAACTCATATCCTAAAACAATTTCCTATAAAAAATTAAGAATGTCAAATACGGAAATGAGGAAAATTACACTCGCATTAAAATGATGTATATTTAAAATTACTATTTAATAGTTAACAGTATTAACTATTAAATAATGAAAATTTACATTAAATTAAAATAACCATCTTGAATGGTTAACAATAGTCCCATATTTTTAACCAAAAATTACAGACTTCAGATTATCCACATGTATTTGAATGTTTAATATTTCCACAAGTAAAATTTAAGCAAATAACAGATTACCAGGTATTGCTACTGCAAAAAAAAATTAGGAAAAATTCCTTACTGTTTCACTTTAAATGATGATCTTGGTTTTTCTAATTTGTTTACCAGATTTTAAAAATAGAATCAGTGTCTCTATTACTAAATACAGAGGACTAGGAATGGATCAAGTGATGTATACATAGGACAGCATGAGCCATAGGTTGATGATGCCAGGTGATGGGGGTTCAATATATATCTGAATGGTCATAACAATGTGAACACTAACTTCTTTTTTTTTTAAATGTTTACTTTTGAGAGTGAGACAGGCAGAGCATGAGCAGAAGAGGGGCAGAGAGACAGAGGCAGGCACAGAATCCCAAGCAGGCTCCAGGCTCCAAGCTGTCAGCACAGAGCCAGACGTGGGGCTGGAACCCAGGAGCCGCAAAATCATGACCTGGGCTGAAGTTGGACTCTCAACCAACTGAGCCACCCAGGTGCCCCTGTGAGCACTGACTTCTTAACCCATAATATGTGCTATAACGTTGGGGTATGGGGGTGATAATGACAACAGCTTAATCTTCATCTACTAGAAAGTCAACTGGAAATGTCTAAAACTGATGAGAAATAGAAATATCATTTTATTCACAAAAATTAAGCACTAAGGAATACAACTAGAGGAGTTCAATTTAATTGCCTTCAGAAGGACGAGGGAGGATTAGAGAGTGGGTGAAGGTGGGGATGGCCAGTGTTCACTCTAAACCCTTTTTAGAGTACAGTATTGATTTAAAAACACACACACACACACACACACACAAACATACACCTTTTTGGGTGAAATCTAACACACACAAATCACAAATCAACAGAAAAATGACCAGGATAATCAGTCAGTACAATCACCACCCAGGTCAAGACACTGTCTCCATGAGGCCCCCCCAGACCCTTTCAAGAACGACTCCCGTCCATCACTTAAAGGTAACCACCACATACTGGCTTTTACAGCAATTATTTTGTAGCTATTCTTCAAAGTTTTACCAGTTTAATATGTGTCTCTAAGGCTATGGTTTAGTGCTGAATGTTTTTTGAGCTTTATATTAGTGGAACCAAAGACTATGTATAAATCTCTTCACTTTGGCCGAGAAGAAATTCTTAGTAACCTTTAAGGACAATTCCCCAGTTTTCACATTCTCCAACTCTTCCTTACTTACTGTAAGTGTTCAAATAATAACAGCTAAATCCTTTATAACATGCTTACTATGGGCCAGGTTTCTGTTTTTTGGATATTAACTCATTTAATCAACAAAACAACAGCCTAAGACAGATTTTACTGTGATCTTCATTTTAGAGAGAGGAAAACAGGCACAAAGAAGTGAGTTACCTTGCCCAAGATTACACAGCTAGTAAAGGACTGAGTAGGATTCGAACTATGTAGCCTAGAACTGGTGTCTATGTTACCTACAGTCTCATGAGAGAAAGTTGTCAGTGAAGGAAAATTTTCAAGTATAGATAAAATGTTACTACTACTACCACTAAGATTAAAATGAAAACTGCAGGACAGGAGACCATCTGAATGACAGAGATTTTAGTACCTCACCCTTCTCTCTGACAAGAAGCTACACCAAAGGTAAACCACTTAAAGTGCCCAAAAAGACCTATGCACAGAAGAAGTATCCCAAAAAGTGTCTACGTGGGCCAAAGGTCTATAAGAGTATCTGGTCAAACATTAAAATTCTTAGTTCTGCAATGTACATAATGAAAAATTCTAAGCCTTGATTAAGTAGAGACTTCTTTCTAAATTAAGGCCCCCAAAGAGCCCAACATCTCACACAATTTAACTTCGCAGTAATAATGTTGAGCTGCTTCTTTTCTAAAACATCTTTCAGAATTAACTAGACTACAGTATAAAGAACAACAGAAATCATCTAATCCAGTCCTGTCACCTTAAGGCTAAGCTTACTGGAACCCAGAGAAGCACTTATCCCAAGTGACATACGCTAGTTTGTCACCAGGATAAAAGCCCAAGGTCTCCTGACTTCTTTCCATTACACAGCTGTAGAGCATCAATCCAGTTACAAAGCCTGCTGAGTAAATACCTCTACGATTTCCAGAAGCATGTCTCAATCATCTTTTCACCCCATCTCTTTCCCCTTCAAAGCCTCCTAACACTCACATTCCCTCATTCAACAAATACTCAACACCTACTGTGTGCCAGGCATCGTTCTAAGCACAGAAGTTTGTATAGGATGTTCTGCACAGAGCACAAAGATGCATTAGTCCTGCACTAAGCTTACAGTATAACTGCAGAGGTTTAGGGTAAATTATAAATACAAAGTGCTATAAAGAAAGACTGTAAAAAATATTCCCAAAAAAGGAAGAGAAGTAAAAGAGTTACAAATGTGACTTGAAGGATTCTGTTAAGCGATGAAGTATGGGAGGAGTGTCAGGCATTCCAAGGTGGGAAGAGCAAAAACAAAGACCCTAGATGGAGTAAGAGCGCACAAACTTTTTTTGAAGAACAGCATCCACTGAGCTGGATCATGAACTGTATCAGCAATGAACTGAGAGAAATAGGGGTCATACTGGTGACAGGTCTGGTACTCCAGGCTGAAATATTTGAATGTAACCCTGCAGATGCAGTGACCACTGAAGATTTCTGAGGAACATAAAACTGGGATAACATTTAAGATCAACTGAAAAGCAAAACAAAGGACGAGAAGCAGGAAATTTTAGGAAGTTTAGGAAATTTAGGAAGTTACTGCAACCTGAAAAGAAAGATACTGAGAACCTGAACTAAGCTGAAAGTGGGTATGGAAAGAAGATTAAAGCATTACAGAAGTAAAAATGGTATGCCATGACAGCTAACTGCATGTAGGAGGAAAGACAATTTGGAGCTTTTGATGGTAAAGAACTTCCAATGCATCATTAACAGAAAACAGGCAATCTGAACTAAAGATTTAGCTAGATGTAACCTGTTTACAGATTACAGTCTAAACCAAAGGAGAAAACATATTAATCTTATTTTGGAAAAGCAAATCTTCCCTTAGTAACATAAACATGATACACTATGACATGTAAGCTGCCGTATGCAAAAATCCCCAAATTGACAGAGTATCATTTGAAAACTGGGTGCTTGTTATGCTTAATACACTAGCATACACATACGTGCTAGAGTAAGTCATATTTTTATTAAAATGTACACACTAAGCCTCAACATGGTAAGATGATGGGGTTGTATGTTAAAGTATTATTTAACAACCTCAAAAGAAAATTATTTGATGAATCAATAGCAAAATACAGCTCCTAAGCATTAGGAGGAGAATTACAACTGATCCCATGATACATATCACAAACTAGCATTTGATTCAGTTAGGTTAAGTTTGGAACCATCAATTTCTTCTAATTAAATAAAACTCATGTGGTCTTTCTGCCTACCATTTAACAAGTAAACTGCAAGCTCCTTCAGGGCAGGGTTTATGTTCCAGACACCTTGCAGCCCCAGTGCTCAACATTTAGGAAGCCCCCCAACAGATCTTTCATACAAAAATCAATGGCAATCAACAAAAGAAGTTTTCTAGTATACACCACTCTCATAACTTGGTGCATATTACACAACAGCACAGAATGAATGGTCCAATATCCGAGTGCCTACTATTCAACAGGTAATGGAATCACAAAATGAGTCACATATGGCTCCTCCCTTGAACTTAGGATCTCTCAAGTCAAACACCATAGGCTTCACCAGAAAACCTTGATTTGTACCATTTGTGTGACCATCAGTAACTCTCTTAACTAAAGCGTCTAATTTCTCATCTGAAAAACAGATGAGGACTCATCAGAAATGTGACAGGGCTCTGTAAACTATCACAAATATAATGGATACCAGTTGGCTCCCCAAAGGACCCACCAAACTGATCAGACACTTCTTTGAGAAAGACATGGGCACATGCAAATCCAAACCCTTCACTGGCTCAATACAAAGTCATCATCCTATCATCAAAGAAATCCTCAAAACAAACTGCACTGTAGGCAGTAGGTGAGAAACAGAATCTTAATAGGACAATACTGTTTCGAGAAAGAGGATTTATAAACTTTCACTAGACAAATTTTTTTAAGTTTATTTATTTTGACAGTGAGAGAGTGTGTGTGCGTGTGTGAGCATGAAAGGCGGGGGGGGACCCCAAGCAGGCTCCATGCTCTCAGCGCAGAGCCCCAACACAGGGCTCCATCACACAAACTGTGAGATCACAACCTGAGCCAAAACCAAGAGTCGGATGCTTAAATGAGCCACCCAGGTGCCCCTAGACATTTTTTTTTTTTAATTAAAAGTACATTTTAATTCGTTTGAATTTTGTTCAAAAATTCCTACTGTAATTCAAGACAGGATACCATTAAAATTCAAACTTTAAATACTATTTCTGAACAATGAAATAACACAAATACTTTATGGGAAATAATGCCTCCAGCACCTAAGACCACCTCAAATGAGTGCAAAACCCTAACGTTTCAAAATGTTAAGCTTTTGAAATACACTAGGAAATTTGGGAGAAGACTTAAATACTTCAACCGATCAAACCCAGCTTCTAACTGCACCAGAATAAGCTCCCAGGAAGCCATGCTATATATCCACAACACTGTTGTTTTCTTATCCACCTAAATTAATCCTTACAAGACAATAAAATGTATCATTTGAGTCAGCATTTCTTCACAGAATGTCAACCAACATCACCCTCTCAAAGTACACAAGTTAAAAAACAAAACTAAAAATCTTCCTTCAAAAAAGATATTCATTTTTGAAAAATGTTTCCGAGCTAAATGCTGATACGTATTTCAACACAATTATCTAAAAATGATTTACAAACATGAAAATGCATCATCGTTTATTTGTACGAGAAATTTATACAGCCAGGAAACCTTTATGATACAAGCCTTAGATTTTTCTTGTGACGGTTTTAAATACATCATCATCCAGTGCTCCTTTCATTTAATAGAAATAAAAAATGATACAAGGCATTAATAAAAAAAAAACCTGAAGACTATTTTCCAGAAAGATGACTTTAAAACTGTTCCTCCATTGCTTATGCAATAAACACAGTATGTTCTTAACCTGGAACAGACTCAGCTGCAAAGAAATGCTTCAGTAATCAAGATTTTGAAGATTCCATATTCAAACTTTGCATTATTAAATGCTTTCTTACCTTCTGCTACGTCATCATCTACTGCTCCTTTCACCTGAGAAAAACACCACTGAATATCATTCCCTCCTCCAGCTCCTGGAAAAAGAAAACATACCAATTAAAACTCAGTTCTGTTCATGTTTACTCTCGTAAACACAGAGATGGTATCCATGGTTGGCATGATACTAATAGCCTAGTACTGCCCACACATACAACCACCAGCCCAGAGCATTAATTCGGAAGGTTAGTCTCCAATAGCTGGCACTGCATTTAAGGAGAGACAGAGATCCCAGGTATGAGATAATCTAAAAGCCATGTACTACCATTAACATTGCACATGTGTTCAAAACTTCCGTTTTCCCTTCCCCTCAAAGACAGTGAAAGCCTTACGGTCACGCAAGACCTACCAGAGAAAAGTAAATACCACCAATTAAACAGTTTTCCTTTAAGCCTACAGAAGGGTTAATAAGGTTAAGCTACCATAAAACACGGAACGAAGAGAAAACTTCAGAAACATTACTGCCCGGGTGAGGAGTAATGATTCGTGTGAACCCAATCACCAGAGCACACACACAGCAAACACAACACTCACCACCCATTTCTTTGCATTTCATTACCAGCACATCACGGGCTCCAGACAGGAAAAGAAACCGAAATAAATGCTCAAGAGCCTGTCAGAGGAAGCTTGTCTCGCCTCCCTCCACCTTATCCCTCAGAGTCCAAAGGACCTTGCAAACAATTTTGCTCATTTGTCATCATCTTGTGCAAAACAATTTTAATTTCACTTACTCGACAAGGCCAAAGGAGCAACTTGTTTACAGCAAACCCTAAGTCAATCCAACATGTTAACTTTTTTAAAGGTTTGATTATTTAAAGATTATCTAACTATTAGAAAACGCATGGAGAATTGGTTTAGTTCCTCAGTGTTTCTATTTCACTTCCAAGCACTAAGAAGGAAATGCCCTGGCTCTACGAAGGAAGAAATTGAATCAAGAACTAGAACTGGTTCTACTAGAAGCAGGAAGATACTCAGCAACATCAAAATGTATACAGATAATCCTCAAAGCAATCACCTTTTCCTTCCTTCACCATCATTCCTTGCTAAATATTCCAAGCCGGTTTTCTCCATGCATCCTTCCCACCCCCCCTCCCAAGCTTTTACCTAAATCAATCCCCTTGGCTATTTATATCGCTGAACTCCACAACTATTTTAACTAACTCCACGAAACCCTTTTGGGAAAAGGACATCTGCACAAAAACTAACATACAAAACGGAAAGTTTAAATCACATTTTTCATGCAACTTGGTGGATTAACAAGGCCTTGCACTCTTTGGACACGAAGGGTAAGAAACGAAAGGGAGCTGGTTCGAGACAAAAAATAAAGGTTCATGGTCTCAAAAATACATGTATCCACAGTGGGGAAAAAATACACATAGGTCCCCATTGTATTTTAACTTGTAAGGCACTCTTCCCTCTCAGTACAAAATAGATTAGTATAAACACCCAGGAAGGCTTGCAGCAGGAAAAAAAAAATTGGAATTATATGGAGAAAGATCCGTATAAAAAGCTCGGGGCGGGGGGGGGGGGGAAGGACGGGGAGGAGACGGTGGGGGGAGCAGAGGTTACACCGGGTCCAAAGGAGTAGAACAAATCTGCACTCGCCCCCACCCCGCCCCACCCACGCCTTACCCCCTCGGCTCGCCAGCACACACCCCACCCCCACCCATGCCAAGGTTCCAGCCCTCATTTAAAAAGCCATTTAGGTATCACTGCCGCCCCTCGCCTCAACAAACCCTCCCCACCCCCACCCCACCCCACTTGACCAATTCCCTGAAATCCAAGGGGCGCCCCGTGGCTCTACGCGAGGCACAGACGGTCGCTAGGGGGTGATGGAGGGAGGAGGAAGGAAGCGGTGCCTTGTCAGTGGACGAGGGTGATTTCTCCTTTACCTGCCATGTTGCGCTGCAAATGGTGACCCTGCTGGGTTCCTCGGGGTCGCCGCTTCCTGAACTCACCCCCCTCACCTGGGGATGGGGGGGTAGGGAGGGCGGATGGCGGCGGATGGCACCTGTGGGGGGAGAGGGCGGGGGTCGGGGAAGAAGGAAGGAGGGGCGGGCAGACCAGTCAGGAGGATGGTGGATTTCACTCTGGGGCTTCCCCGCTCTCTCTCCTTCTCCAGCAGTGGCGGCGGCAGCTACGACAGGGACGGAGGCGGCGGCGGCAGGGGCAGGCGACTCTACTTTCAAAATGGCGCCGGCTGGCCTGGCCAGTGACGTCACCCAGGGGCGGAGCGGCCGGGCCGGGCCCGAGGGGCGGGGCCGGGCGGAGACCAGAGGGGGCGGGGCGGGGAGCGGCCGGCCCGGCTCCTGGCTCCCGCCCCTTCCTTCTCCGCCCCGCGCTGCGCCGGGGCGGCCTGGCCTTCGCCGCGCCCTGGTGCGCGAGCTGCTGGTCTGGTGTCTTGCCGCGCTCGTTCTGCCCTCTGTCCCTGGCCCAGTCCGCGGTCCCGCGCACATCAGTGTCCCAAACCTTCGCGTCTGTGCATGGATTCCCGGGCGGGCTCAGCCGTGCGGTTACCGTGCTCGCTCGCGGTGGATTCGCGGGATCCTGTGTCTGAGCATACTGTGTTTCTACTCAAAATAGTGACACTATGGCCGATGAAATAAAAGACCGGGGGGGGGGGGGGGGGGTGCAGACTTGCGGCTCGGCCAGGGGAACAGTTCCTGGGTCTGAGAAAGACGCAGCTGGGCTGGTTCCATCTGGGTGAAATAAATTACCTTCTGATGGGCCCCGGGAACTGAGGCAAGAGCCCTTGGCGACTGAAAGCGGTTCAGTGTTTTCTGAACAGAAAACTGAGTTTGCTAGTAGCAGAACATGGCCGAAAAAAGCGGCCCAGGTCTGTCCTGCCGAAAAAGTGGAAGCGGTGGTTGAGGAAAGAACTGGGCCCCGAAGCCAGGCTGCCACATGGTGAGGCCGTGATGAGAAGCGGGTAACAATCCTACCTCATAGGATTGCTTCTAAGATTAAATGACTTAGAATACGTGATAAATGTTTGCTGCTGTTATTATTAGATTTGTATTGAAAGCATCTTCAATAGTTAAGAGGTATAAGGAAAACGACCAGGAAACACTTGTCATCAGCCAAAAGGAGATGTATATGTACGTCATTGAAAGATGCATTAATGATGCACTCACTATAAACTGGACGCTTTGCAGATCTCCCTTAATCCCCACGATGCTCCAAGGAGACAGATTTCTACTTTGCACGTGAAAAATATCTGTAAAAATATCCAGAATTCGACCTTAAGGCTGAAAGGAGTGGTCAGGCATTGAGAGACCAAGGGGAAGTTTATAATTATTTACACCTTCTCTCCATTATCTCCACTTTCTACCTTGTTCTTGATTTCCAGAACAGTTCAGTTGTAAAATAAGTCTCAAAATGTCTCCACTCAAAAAAGCTGTACCATTGTATTATTATACCTCCATTGCTATGTTAGTATTTCTCACTTAACCAAAGAACAAACCCAAACTAAAAACCCACCCTGTATTTTCATCTTTCAGCTACCTGTACAAACAGGTACAAAACTTTAATGCACTGTGCTGTATGTACTTCTATTTTGGCTGATTTTGTAAATGCATTTCTCTGCATCTGCCTTTTATTACTTGTTTTCCTTTTTATGTTCTCTGCCCTTGTTTAATAATTCAATCCTAGGCTCTCCAGTGAGCCTCAATCAGAACTAAGAGGGAGAGACAAAGAGAGAATGAGGGACTAGACCAATAAACCAGAGGATTGGAACCCTATACATAAGCCATTTTCTTCAGTTTTTGTCACGTGTAAGATTGGTATATTCACACTTCCTAAAAAATGATTTGGTCTACATAAATGATCTGTTCTTCTGGGAAGCCGGTAAGGCTTGCCTAGAAACTGAGATAATTACAACAAGTTCATATAGCACTATGTGCTGGGTACTGTTCTAAGAACATTGTATGGAATCTTGGGACAAGCTGAGATGGGTCCAGTAATCAAGGATCAGTGACCCTAAGCACTGATTTCAGCAGGCCACAAGCTGCCTCCCTTTCTTCTGAATGGCTCTTGGGAAGAGAGGCCCAAATACCTATTAGCCCAAAGACAAGGATTGCTACTGTAGTAGGGCTCTGTCCCTACCATTTCATGAAAAGGCACCAAGGTCACTAATGATCTTCCAATGGTTCACTTTGGTTTTCTCTTTCTCTGCTTCCCAGCAGCATTTGGAACCACTAACCATCCCATGCTTTTTTGAGAGCCTTTTTTGCGTGTTATAGGATTGGTTTACCTCCAGTCTCTCTACACAGCCCTTTCAGGGCGCTAGCTCCTTCTCCCAGACCAGCCTCTAAATGTTAGGACGATATGTCTTCCTGGTCTCTGCCCTGCATATGCTTCTCTGTCCCAGGCAACTTCATCGAGTATTTATAGGTGTAAATACCATGTATATACCAGTCCCTGCCAAATCTACATCTCCAGCGCTGTCCCCACCCTGAAACTGCAGACACACACTTCTACCTGCCTGCTTGACATTTCTACAGATGTCTAATAAGCACTTCAAATAAGCACTGGCAGAACATAAGTCTTGATTCCATGTCTTCTTCATATCTAGGATGATGCTAGTTTTTCCCCTGGAATGTCACCATCTACTCACCACACCCCTGCCTCAACAGTCCCACTTACCCATCTCTCTTTCCTTCCTCAGCCAGCAAAACTCTTTCTGATTGTTTAAAAACCAATTCAGATGTAACTGCCTTCAGAAAGCTTTCTCTGATATGTTCCCTCATTCCCTACCTTCTGAAACAGTTTCATAAAATCGAATGTACTTCTCTCTTACGAGATCATGTTAAAATTATCTAAATATGTGTCTGTTACTAGACTGAGTTCTTTGAGGTAGGAAATATGTCTTATTCATCTCCATATCACCAACCACCTAATTTATTGGATTAACCAACAAATGAATAAATCTCCCTGGCTTGGGAAGGAAACCACTGAAGTGTCACCTCCTTAAAGCTTACTATGTCGTGGGGTGCCTGGGTGGCTTGGTCGGTTAAGCATCCGACTTTGGCTCAGGTCATGATCTCGCAGTCCGTGAGTTCGAGCCCCGCATCGGGCTCTGTGCTGACAGCTCAGAGCCTGGAGCCTGTTTCAGATTCTGTGTCTCCCTCTCTCTGTGACCCTCCCCTGTTCATGCTCTCTCTCTGTCTCAAAAATAAATAAACATTTAAAAAAAATTAAAAAAAAAAAAGCTTACTATGTCGTGAATGTTTTCACTCACCCTTCCTGACCCAGGAAATAAAAGGCATTTTACACATTATCTTGGTCATTCGGATCTATATCTGTTAAGCATGGTTGGTTAAATATGTAAGTTGTTTATAGATAGATTCATCCCAACTACTTCAAACTGGTCCTTTGTCCCTGAATACATATCATCCAAGAGAATCCCATAGGACATCATTCCCTCATCCACATGATCCACACACATTCACGTAAACATTTTTTCATGTAAGCCCCTCGCCAGAACTTCAACACCTAACCGTGTGTAAGATGCACAAAATAATAGTTCCCTGCAAAACTGAGTTCAGCCTAGGAACACCAAGAGGAAAACTCTTCCTGGTAAGGTCCCAGAGAATCTATGAGTCTCAGAGGTGTTTTGTTTCAAATCTAAGCTGAGAGGTACTAAGGACACCCACAATCTCAACAAAGAATGGAGCTAATGGGATCTTGCAAGCTGGCTTTTTAAAGAATTTTATAGAATGAGGGGAGAATCACTTGAAAGTTGTGTGTTTCCTTGGAGTTAAGATGAATACAAACTCTCCTCCACACTAAATGAGAAGTTCAGATGCTTCTCTCCTCTAGGCAGTTAGAATTAGGGGTGTCTAGGGACACCTGGGTGGCTCAGTTGGTTAAGCATCCAGCTCTTGATTTCGAGTCAGGTCATGGTCTCACAGTTTGTGGGTTTGAGCCTCACACTGGGCTCCACGCTAACGGTGTGCAGAGCCTGCTTGGGATTCTCTTTCTCCCTCTGTCTCTGCCCCTCCCCTGCTGGCATGCCCTCGAATGCTCTCTCACTCTAAAAGTAAATAACTTTAAAAAAATTAAAAAAAGGAGATTATCTCTCTGCCCCTCCCCCTTTCTCTCTTTCTCTCAAAAAAAAAAAAAAATTAGAGGTATCTAGGAAGGACCATGAACTCAAGGGTAAAAGGAGAATGATACAATTTAAAATTTTGACAAACTACTTACAGCCATGCTTTCTAACATGGAATATGCTCAAAGGCTTTATAGGGAAAATTATAAGCAGATGTCAGCTTTTTACGTACGTCCTTAATATCTACAAATTTGGCCTACAAGGCAGTTTTCCAAAACCCTGCATAGTCTAGACTGTATTGACAATTCAGGCCACAATGTTCAAGGTATAGTATGCACTATCAAATCATGAAAATATCCTACACTAGCAGGTGTTCAAAAATAACAATAGTGAAGCCACCAGGAGGATTATTATGTAGCCAAATGTTTGTAAAACCAGAGGAAGTTGCTTATGCTTTAGGAACAGGATACAAAATACAGATACAATATGATCACATTTGTACAACAAACATACACAAAATACATAGAGCTGAAAAAGACAGGAAGGAAATGTATTAAGGTGTTCACCAGAAATGTCTCCAGGCAGCGGCAAACTGGCAATTTTTTTTTTCTTCTTTGACATTCGTGTTTCTCCAAATTGTCTATAATCAGTATATATTAAGGGAAAGAATAAACGGAATTTAAAAAGTCCTTTAAAAGTCCACTCTACTGCTGGTATAAGAGCCTGATGATAAAATCTATGTTATAGGTTTTCCACATTAAAGGAAAAGTTGCAGTCCATTATAGCTGTGTTCACAGATATGATTTAATTCATGGTTCAACCATAAAACAGAGAAATAGTTTCTTTTCGTCTCTTAATAGTGTGAATATTTAAAGATGAAAAAAAGATCTTCATGAGTAAACTCATGTCACTAACCTTGAGTTTGTAAATTGCAACTGAAAATGTTGTTTTATGCTTTTGTTGGAGATAGTCTATAGATATATGGCTGAATATCTCTTCGATATGAGATGCAAACTCTGTGAAATTAAACATTATCTCTGAAATCTATTTTCAGTATTGCTTATTAGATGATCATAAATGCTCTGCAATGTTGACAAACTATTATCCAAATGGCCTGTTTGTTTGAAGTATAAGTCTACTTCTGTGCTGCCGACTTTTTAGGTGGCATTTAAGTTTAGCTATGACACTAGTATGTGTTTTATGCCCAAATAACAGAAACATATGGACCCAACACGGGAAGGAACTTTAGGGATTAACTAGTTCAATCCTCACAATGGATGAACTCCCTATTCAACAGGCCCTCCAGTGTTCGTTCAGCCTTTGCTTAAAAATGTCCAATTAATCAAGAACTAAGATCTATTCTGATTTTAGACAGCTATACCCACTAAGTAATTCACCCCTATATTGTATAGAAATGCACTTCATGGCAACTTTATTCTATAGACCCAGGTTCTTCCATCTGGGACATCTTTAACATGAATATGAAGGTCATCTGGATATTGGAATATAACTATGTCTCCCAAATGTTCTCTTCTCTACAATAATCACTCTAGCTTCCTTAAAGCTTCCTTCCTTGACCCAGCTTTGATCTATGTATCAATACATTATCTCATTCAATATCCTATTCAATATCCTAGACTATTCATATAAGTCATGTTTTCCATTTTTTTCCCAAAGGGGGTCATATTTTAAATTTTAAATAAAATAGGCAAACAAGCTTCCAGGTGAATCTGATAGGTAGTCAAATTTGAGAATCACTGATTTAGTATATCCACAGGTTGGACTGACATGCCATAAATTGTCTGATTGAAGTCATCAATAACAAATGTTGAGAGACGGGATACTTAAGCGTACCCACAAGGCAGTGTTTTTCAATCTATTTTCCATGAAATATTAAGTACTCTGTGGGGAAAAAATGATTCTACCAGTCAAAAAAGTTGGGGAACACTAGGTATAAAAGGGTTCTTTACTATGTAATGTTTAAATGTACATTGTGAATATGCAGCAAATGAGATCTAACATGAAACATTCCCCAAGCTTATGGAACAAAAATCATTGAGCCACAAACCAGCATTATCATTCTACAGTTAAGTATTCACTTGAATGGAGAAGGACCTAAACCCACATTTCTCCATATTTTTTTTCATAAATAAAAAAATATTTCACTGCTCTTCCTTTCTCTTTTTATCTTTCCCTAAAGATGCTCTGATGTTCTTTTGCTCATTGGCAATGGTGTGTTGGAGCCTCTCATATTGTCTCTCAAGAGCTAGTTGTTAAATTTTTAGGAATTTTGTGAGCCGGTTGTTAAAAACCAGACAATATTAAAAAAGAAAAATTGTAAACTGACAATCAAATTATTCATATTATAAACAAAGATAATAAAACACTCATCACTTCCTAATCATCTTGTCATTTTACTATTTTCTATGCTTTGGAGGTTATTTACATCTATTGTACCTGTGGGATAGAAATTGGGCATGATGAAACTATACCTCAGAAAGCAGCAAATGCTAGAAAGTAGCTCACCTCCCCATACTCCTTAAACCCCTCCCCCCCCCCCCCCGCCAGAAGGCTGGTGATGAGATGTTTATTAGCACATCACCACTCATAGATTCAGTGACTTCCACATAAGTAAATGTCTTTTTCTGTTGTTGAGATGGCAAAACAATGATGTTAGAATAAGTGTAGTCATGACTGATGGCCAACCAACATCAAAAGAAATCTATGCTCACACATAAAGGCTGTTTTTGAGTTGCGATAAAGATCGATCTGGACATGCTAGAAGCTGTTCCATATTCATTTCTCACCACACTGTCAGTTAGGGATCGCTCCTGTATTTCTTTCCAGAAGTCAGCGAACAACTCTGCCCCGATGTTTGGTAATACACTTTCGGGCTTAAGCCGTTGTTTCTGTGCTTTAACCTCATACGTCCAGTATATGAGGTGTATTGTATCTTGCCATCACCCACTGCCTGCTCATTTCTAGCTCAAGGCATTCTGCACCAAGTCATGAGAACCCCTTCGGTGCGAATACTTCTTCCAGGCCTCCTGGCTGGACATCCTGCATTGTCCTTCATTATTCCTCGGGACTCATTGACAACAGTGATGAAACAGTACTCCACGAGTCCTTATCACACACCTTTCCTCCTTCACATACATTCTTAGCCTGGAACATTCGACCTGAAATATCCAATCCTTTGATGTGCCTCCACCAGACCTTCTATTCATCAGTTTTGCATTAGCTATTCAGATAAACTATTGGGTCTGAGTATATTCAAGAACCTAGGATTCCTTTCATATTGATGACTGGACCCTGCTCTGCTGTATCCAAGTCTGGTCCATGTTGTTTCCAGGCCCCTCCGAACAAGAAAGAGTTTGTCACTCAGCCATTCAGAAAATAGCCTTCGATATTGACACACACCTCGCAAGGTCTTACCTTAACGCACTTCTGAATTCGAAGCCTGGGCCAACATTGAGTCTGCCTGGGAACCCTGGAAGTCCCTGAAGAGTATGGGGGAAAGTGTATGCTGGTCTTCCTGTGTTCACCTCCCAAATTTTTGAGTGAGCCAAAGGTCTGCTCGTTTCAGTTTTTACCACAATTCAGGCTTCATACCTCATGTTATTATTCATGACAATGAGATCAACAATAGATTTCTGCATTTGGACAGTACGTTAGCTTTATTTATAACGTCGTGTACGTTATCTCAAAGACCTTTACAACATAAATGAGGACATTGGGTTTCTAAGAGGTTAAGGTGTTTGTTATTAAATGCCGGTAGCTTCCTTGAGGTCACCCGGGCTAGTTAGTGGAGAGTCTGGGAGCTAGAAACTAGTTTCTGGCTCTCAATCCACTCAGTATAGTGCTCCTTCCATTTTCCCACGAAACTACTGTTTATCTTGGTCATGTACCTTGACCCAGAGCACTTAGAGGACATAAGTCCTCAAACACACACATTTAAAAAAAATTTTTTTTAAGTTTATTTATTTTTAACAGGGACAGAAAGCGAGCATGAGCTGGGGAGGGGCAGAGAGATAGAGGGAGACACAGACTCCGAAGCAGGCTCCAGGCTCCAGGCTCCAGGCTCCAAGCTCCAAGCTATCAGCACAGAGCCTGATGCAGGGCTCGAACTCACAAACCGTGAGATCATGACCTGGGCTGAAGTCGGATGCTTAACCGACTGAGCCACCCAGGCGCCCCCTCAAACACACACATTTTAAAAACAATCAAACTACAGCTGGCTGGGTAAAAATTCCTTGGGGATGAAACATAGAAACCCATCTATGAAGCCCCCTAAATGTGGCCCGGTATGACCGTATCGCTCCTCCTTAGATAGACTCCTACCCCCGAAAAAGGTTATGTATGCTTCCGCAAACACTTGAAGACAGCTTTGGAGAAAATTGAAAGCTTAATGAATCAAATCCAGCTCATATTTAATAGACCTGCAAAAACCTCTCTAACATGGTATGTTGGTAGCTTTGCAATAAAAATTTAAATTTAATAACTTCTTAATTTGGAAGGCAATAAAGCTACAACAGAAGTTAAACTTCAAAATTGCTTTCAGCGAGGGAAACAAGATAAGACGTCACTCGGCAAATGCTATTTGAGGCACCCACCTCCATGATTTTAAAAAAAAATTTTTTTTTAATGTTTATTTATTTTTGAGACAGAGAGAGACAGAGCATGAATGGGGGAGGGTCAGAGAGAGAGAGGGAGACACGGAATCTGAAACAGGCTCCAGGCACTGAGCTGTCAGCACAGAGTTCGAGCACGTGGGGCTCGAACTCACAGACCACAAGATCACGACCTGAGCCGAAGTCAGACGCTCAACCGACTGAGCCACCCAGGCGCCCCTCCATGATTTAACCTCCTTCACCTCAGCCATCCCCGTCAAGGTGCAGAAGGAAAAATGTGTGATTCTTTTGAAGGTCACGTGAGAATGCTATTCAGTGTCCCGCCTATGTTCCCTGCCAGAGTCCTTTCCAACCTAAGAAGACTTCTCTCCAATACAGGTATCTACCTCCACAAATAAGCCTGTCTAATCACTGGAGGCTTCATGGTCCCAAACAAATCATCCGAGGGAAAATACAGCTTGTATTTGAAGAAGGAGGCTCCTAAAAATCAAGACAACATGAGCAGGTAGTGACAGTGCCATCAAAGTTGGGAGACAGGTCCTCAGCTAAAATCCTGTTATATCCAGGAATAAATGGGCTTAAGCTGCATCCACATAGCAAAAGTCTACAGTAACAGCAAACTGAGGGGTACCAGTGGTTGGCAACCCACGAAGAATTAAGATCATTGTGGGCACCTTGGTGACTCAGTTGAGCGTCTGACTCTTGATTTCAGCTCAGATCATGAGCCCAGTGTGGCGGGATCAAGCCCAGATCCAGCCCAGGTCCACGCTGAGCGTGGAGCCTGCTTGAGATTCTCTCTCCCTCTCTCTCTCTGCTCCTTTCTCCTGCTTGTGCTATATCCCTCTCTCAAATTAAAATAATGATAATAATTAAGATAATTGAATTAATCAGCTGCTATGTTAAGAAATCGGAAAATGAGGCTACCTCAGCTGAGTGGACATTGGAGTATTGATCACTGAAATCTATGTATTTTATAGGGATTGTATTAACTTGACTGAGTCCTGCTCCTTATTGGTCCCAATGTTGATTAGAAATGGAGTCCTAAAATTTAGCCAACGTCAAGTTTTATAACAGGAATTCACTCTATATCAGTCCAGAGCGATTACAAAGGAGTTTACCAAGTATCTCAGAGTCTGGTAACTACCTTGGACACTTTTAGAAAAAAAAAAAAAAAGCAGAAGGTCCAGAAGACATTCGTCGTTAGCCATTTGGAAACCGCATCACTGTCACATAAGGAAATGTACTCTGTTCTTGGAAGGTCCCAACAGTAAATTTTTAACAGGCTAATATAAAAGCAGCACTTACAGAAAACTCACTAGAAATGCCGTTGTCATCACTGACCAATCTGTGGCAGATATTTAAACCCAGCCCTAAGTAAACAGGGCCTAATCGGGAAAGAGGGCCGGCCTGTCTTTCAACAAGCAAAAAGGCACAGAAATCAGAGCACTGCTTTCTCAAAAAGGAAAACCACTGGCGGAAGGAGAAATAGCACTCACCTGAGGGACAACACTGTATCTCTGGGAGAGAAGTCAACTCAGAGGCTCCCCTACAAAGGCCAGTTTTCATACAAAGAAACTCTATAAGGAAAGAGGTGGAGAGTGAGGCATAGGACACACATCTGGGGCCTTATTACCTTTGTAGGAGTGTTCTCTCAAGCGTCCATGTGTTACCCTCCAGGGATGCTAGAATCCAGATGAAAGGATGGAAAGATATAAGGAACAGGATTCAGAACCAGCAAACTTTTCTCTTTTTGAAATGTTTATTTATTTTTGAGAGAGAGAGAGAGAATGAGCGTGAATGGGGGTAGGGGGTCGGAATGGGAGGGGCAGAGAGCGAGGGAGAGAGAGAACCCCAAGCGGTCAGGCTCCATGCTGTCAAAACAGAGCCCGACGCGGGGCTCGAACCCACAAACCATGAGATCATGACCTGAGCCAAAATCAAGAGTCAGACGCTTAACCGACTGGGCCACCCGGGAGCCCCAACAAATGAGTTTTAGAGAGGAAAAAAAAAATTTAGGTTTGCCTGTTGTCCTCTTTTACTCTCAAAAGTGTCTAGGTTTAGATGACAAAGTGGGCGGTCACCGTATTAATGAGCTCTAGCCATTGAAGATGAGAGAGGCCTGGCCATTCAGGAGGCCTGGGCCCATGCCTACCCCACCACGACCAGCTGAGAGACTTCAGGCAGAGACATCACCAACCTGGGTTGCTTTCTCACCTATAAAATGAAAGAAATAACTCTTGAGTATCTCAGTGATCTCTTCTAGCTCTAAAATCATGACTTTGTAGGAACTCTTTTTTTGGCCTAGTCAATCCCACCTCCTGGTATTCACCTTATTCCTCACCTCTGCCGATGAAAGGAACATCACTTTTGAGATGTTTCTGCCTTTTCCCTGGACCTCTTCACTCTTGCAGATTTAACTGAGTCATCTACCTCTTCAAAATCAGCTTGAGGAATTTTTTTGGGCCACCACCTCCTCTCTGTCTTCTGTTCTTTCAGTAAAGCATACCCATGAGGTTGGATGGAGTTTAACGATTCGGGGTAGCTTTTGTTTTCTTCTGCTTCTTGTTCTCCCCCATCATAACCTCTGAGTCAAACGAAATCTTTCTTAAGTGGTAGCTGAACAATACATTTCTCAGTGACATTCTAGATAACGAGGTGAAAGGCAATTATTAGCTTAAAGAGGAAATTGTTATACCCCACACAGAAAAGACACTGGATGTGTCACAGAAAGACACAGAAGATATAGGGGGTTGCAAGCGGCTGGAATACCCAGATTGACAGAATTATTCTCTCAAGTACGGAGGGGCAGAAAAGCAGGATTTCTCAACTTCGGTTTAACATCCAAATTATCTGGGAGCTTTAAATAGTATTGATGCCTTGCTCCTACCCTCCAGAAATTCTGATTTGATTGATCTGGGGTATGGCTTTGGGCACACACTGCGATTCTTAAAAATTCTACATATGATTCCAACATATGGCCAAGGCAGAGAAGCGTTGCAAGAAGAGAAGTTAAAAATAATGACAAAAATAGCTGGATCTCAAGTTTCACCTTATAAAGGTATGGCCCTAGAACTTGGAATCTAAAACGGTCACCATGGAGATGGGCCCCAAAGAATTGTGGAAAGAACATCCATTCCAGATCTTTCTTTTTCTATCTATCCTATGTCTATAGCAGGGGAATTCTAACTTGGGGTGAATGAGCCCCGTGATACAGCCTGAAAAATATTCTATGCATATGTGAATGTGCCCTCTTCTAAGTGGAGGGCCCACAGTTTTCCTCAGGTTTTTAAAGGGGTCTGTGGCCTAAAGTATTAAGAACCACTGCTTTATTGATGGGGGGAGGTCATATGAGATGCTTCAAAGTAAATAGTAAATATCCTTATATTGGTAGAATCGAGGCCCTTTAAGATTATTTCCCATGAATCAGCGCTCCTGGTGCAAAAAAGGTATCACTCCCAATCAAGTGTTGTATTTTTATTAGACCCGACACCCTGATGAAATGGGGTGAATACCACCTGTTCCGTCCCACAACTAGCAACAAATGTGTTGAAAAGATATCACTGCTGCAAAGCAAGTGCTGCTTGTCACCCTCATTCGCATTATTACAGCCCTACGGATGCAAGGTCACAATAGTACAATCGGATACATTAGGATGACGGTACTATAGTTGAGGGAACTGGAGTATGATGCCATAGAATGTGATCAATTTCCATTTATTTACAAAGAGTTTCCAGTCACTTAAAAGCTGCTGCTGAGAACATGACTGCTTCTCCCAACTGCTCACAGGAGACATATCTTTGAAGAAAGGGTGATGGTTACTCCAGACCTTGCAAATGACACGCAGGCTACTTTTGTTTCACGTGCAAGAGTCACCCCCGGTTTTCCTCATCCCTCTGCAGAAAGTCTGAGAGTACAGTCATGAAGCACATGCCATTTTATGCCACCCCCATCAGCTGGCGCCTCTTGAATGATTGCGTGCTCAATACAAGTCCTGCTGGTTACCAAAGGAGCCACGTCTTCCAGGTCGTGCTTGGAGGTGTGCTTCGCAGCCTTGGATCTCAAAGAAGGAAGGGCTTGGATGTCCTGCAGCGTGAGCTTCTGGTCCTTCCAGAGAAATCAGCTCTGTGGCCAAATCCAAAATGTCTATGACTTCCGTTTTGTCACTCCAGCTCCTAAAAATTCCTGAAAAGTGCTATGGGATTTGTGCACTGTCTCTTTCAATTTTTTCGTCAGCCAGAACCTTGCAGTTTGGCATTTCCCTGTTAAATCCTGAACTTTCTCGTGCAGCTCAATGGCAAGCACTCGTTTTGCCAGTGACTCATTAGAAGCCCTCTCCCTAGCACCCCTGTGGGCAGTGGTGTTGAGGGATATCCCTTCCTCTGTCACCACACAGAACATCCCGGGGGACTATGCGACCAGGTCACTGATCTTGTCTGGCTGTGTTGGTACCAGAAGTCACATAGTGATATAGACAAAGCACAGGGGAACAGAAAGGCAGACATGTGACACCCTTACCATCCCGGAGGGGTTGAACATGTTTCTGCGCCAGAAAAGTTGACTGAATGGCCTAAATGTTGTCAAATGTCACAGGTGGTTTTTTTTTTTTTTCAGTGAGAGCGTCAAAGCCACAAAATTTTTCATCAACATAGGAAAGAAAAACAATGAAAAGCTGGTGTAGTTCAACAGATGACTGCCGTGCCTTCATTGACCCATCCTTATTTGGCTGCTAAGAGATGCTAAGGTCTCTGCAGGTCTCCCTTGGACTCTTCCCTCCAGAACGTGGCTTCTTCGCAGATGCCCTGACTACTGAGTGGGAGGGAGCTTGATCCAGTTAAAATAGACCTACTTCCCTCCTTCGCCCCAGCCTCCTCATCCCCAATTTGTACCGTTATATAACAGATGAGGACACTCTTTGACTTGGGAGAGAGAGAAAAAATATTTGTGGGGGTATAGAAGTGACCTTTGTCATTTGATTAGCATGTCCCAAATGTTAAGAGAACTATTGGGCCAGCCGGTCAGCATCAGTCTAAAAGGTGCAGTCAACCATCGCTGGAGTATAGTACAGTACTAGAGTTGAACGACCCCAGCCAGGTGAAAATACCAACTCGGTGAAATATTAAATGGGTTCTGCCACCACCAAAGTAGAGTGTGTCCTTGAAGAAATGCAAAACCCTTCCTGGTTTCTGTACCCCTGGTAACTTGAGGATTTTGTGGCACATGCAAAGGTCCAGGGGCAACTACTCAGGTCCTGTCTGAACCCCGAAAGCAGCCAGCTGATGGTGGTCTGAATAATGGACGTTTACCTGAAACAACTTACCTGAAGTTTGAAACTATGCTCTCTGCCTCCGAAGATGTTGTCTGGTTCAGAAAATCAGAAAAAAAAAAAAAACCCATGTCATAAATTGCTTATTTTAAACAGAAAGACATATGCAATATGTATTTATTTCTTTAAAAAAAAATGTGTCTCAGGGCACCTGGGTGGCTCAGTGGGTTAAGCGTCCAACTCCGGCTCAGGTCATGATCTCGCAGTTGGTGGGTTCGAGCCCCGCATTGGGCTCTGTGCTGACAGCTCAGAGCCTGGAGCCTGCTTCGGATTCTGAGTCTCCCTCACTCTCTACCCCTCCCCCACTTGCTTGCATGCGCGCGCGCTCTCTCTCTCTCTCTCTCTCTGTCAAAAATAAACATCAAAAAAAAACCCCAAAAGCGTTCCTCTCTAACTCCTCTGAACACAAAATCAAGCTCTATATATTCTCCTTATATCAGCCCAGCAAACTCCTCTGATGATCTGCATGCAGTCTTTTGAAACAGTCAAAATGATGTACCAAATCATACTACATGAGAACTGTTAGAAATATCTAACATAGTGAGGCCTGGGTTTTGTCCAGAATCATCTGGAAAGATTTCTTCCTTTTTTTTTTTTTTTTTTTTTAAAGCTACAAATGTATAGATCCTATCTCAGACCTACTGAATCGTTCAGCAGGGGAGTCCAGGCATCTGTGTCTTTTAAAATCCCAGTGCAATTCTGCTGTGGCCCATTGGAGAACCAGGATTTGAGAACTGCTAATTTAGTCCACTGACCCCCCCTTGAACCAGCCTCATACAGATGAAGAAAGTGCAACCCAGGAAGGTCCCAGGGCAGTCACTCAACACACGTTTAGGAGAGCCTGCTATGTGCCAGGCACGATTCCACGTGCAGAGGCTACATCAGTGAACAGAACAGGAAAAAAATCTACTAGTTTAATGGCTTATTCAAAGTAATTGATTAAAGTTATTATGCACCCACAACGTAGTTTGTTAAGCTATGTTCTGGAAATACAAAGATACAAGAAGCATTGTCCCTGCCTTCAAGAAGCTTATAGACTCTTGAGAGACAAGTATGGAGCCAGGTGATTATAACATAATAAGAACAAACCTAGGGGCGCCTGGGTGGCTCAGTGGGTTAGGCGTCCCACTTCGGCTCAGGTCATGATCTCACAGTTTGTGAGTTCAAGCCCTGCATCGGGCTCTGTGCTGACAGCTCAGAGCCTGGAGCCTGCTTCGGATTCTGTGTCTCCCTCTCTCTCTCTGCGCCTCCCCTGCTTGTGCTCTGTCTCTCTCTCTCTCTCTCTCAAAATAAAATAAAATAAAATAAACATTAAAAAAATTAAAAAAAGAAAAAAAAGGAAAATCCTACAAAGTGGAGATACATACCAGGCAGGACAAAACCCTATGGGAATAGGGAGGTCTAGAGGTTATTTTTGCCTGTGATGCTTTTAACTTCACTCTCTATTCTTATGTAGTTTTATTGTTTAGTCAGTACAGCATTTAGTTAGTCATTTGGGAGCCGCTAATAAGATGTTCGCCTGGAATGCTGATTTATGTTTTCGGTGTGACTGACAAAATGAGGCCTACATGATTAAACTACACTATAACTGCATAAAATTAAGTGCTATGCTGGTAAGGTACTGATAAAAAGTGCTATTAAAGGGTAAGCAAATAGTACTGTGGGTTGGACCGGTGAGGGGGGGTGTCTAAGATGGGTGGGGTAGGGAAATGAACTTTGCATATTTACAACACTCCAAGCCCTTCACACTTGCTACCTTATTAAATCCTCACAAGAACCTTCAAGGCAGTTATTATTACCAGCCCTTCCTCCTTTTATAGAGGAAGATACAGAGGTTCAGAGAGGCCGCATAACTTGCCCAAGGTCACACAGCTGGCACTCAAATTCAGTCCTCAATACCAACGTCAGGATTCTCCCACTTCACCGCCCAAGGGCCCCACACTTGGCCGGGTGCAGGGTCCAGACTCAGACCCGTTTTTGGAAACGCTAAGTGCTACCCTCTGCACTTGATTATTCGTGGGGTGGTGCCCTGGAAAGGAACACGAACCATGCACGGTTGTCCCGAACCTCTCAGCACGGAGCTCGCCTGGGTGTTCTGGTCATCACCCAGGGTTCATTCAGCCAGAGGAAAGCATTGTTTGAGGAGCCAGGCGCCCACGATGGATGGATGGCCGGGGGGAGATAAGATTGCTGACGATGGCTGCGAGGCTGCAGCAGGGGCCTGCTCCATTCAAGCAGGAAAATGTGTCACTTCCTCCTGGCTCCTATATCATTTCTCCGCGGGGGAGGAGGGGGGGAGGGACCCGCGCCTTGAAAGAATTTAGAATGGGTCCAGGCGGGGTGAGGGGAAGGCCAGTCGGAGTAGAAGGGTAGGATTTAACCGGCTCTGGCTACACCCTATTTAAAAGCCCCAGCATATTTTTACTTCTTGGCTCATTTTCAGCCTACCCTTCTGTGTCCTCATTCTTTTTTTAATTCAGTGCTGGAATCTCAGCGCATTTGCTCCTCCCCCACCTCCTCATATGCAAAATCTCACTCCTCAATCTTTGCTGCATCTATTTTCCTGCAAAGCTGAAACATTTAGAGCAGGCTGACTGCTCTTCCCCTCTACAGAGCCCCACCCAATAGAAATGTACACACACAATAGAAATGTACACACACACACACACACACCCCGCACCTAGCGCCTGATTCCCACAGGCGACTTATTTTAAAGAGTCCTGGCTTCGCTCACGGCCGCACTCAGCCACTTCTCTCTCCCTGTCCCATTGGAAAAGTCACGAAAGGAAGGAGAAAGTGGGGTTAATGCTGCACCAGTCTGAGTTGGTGAGGGAGCAGCAGTACAGCCGGTCCCCGACTTGCCATGGTTCGACTTCGCATCTTCCCACTGTACGTATTCCACACGTAGAAACCATACTTCGAATTTTGAATTTGGATCTTTTCCCGGGCTAGCAACGTGCCACACGATCGTGTCTCGTGATGCGGAGCCGTGGCAGCGAGCCCCAGCTCGCAGTCAGCCTCGCCATCGCGAGGGCCAACAACCCGGGTACTCGGAACCCTTCTGCACCCATAGAGCCGTTCTGTTGTTCACTTCCAGTACGGTGTTCAATCCATCCCACGAGCCGGTCAACAGTCTGTTACCAAACGGGCTTGGCGTGAGCCGCTTTTGCCCGGCTATAGGCTCGTGTCCGTGTTCTGAGCACGTGTCAGGTCAGCTCGGCTGGGCGGTGCCGGTCGGTAGGTTGGGAGCGTTAAATGCATTTCGACCTCGCGGTGTTTTCAACTTAACGATGGGGTTTCCCCGGGACGTAACTGCATCCCAGGTCGAGAAAGATTTGCGATTTAGAAATGGAAGAGCTTATTGTGCTCTTAAGCACTTCCTTTCTGCAGCTGAGAAAACTGGGCCCCCACACAGTTGGAAGACTGACTCCAAGTGCCCCACAGCTGGTTAGGCGCAGAACCCAGGCCGTGACCTGAGCGCCCTCGGTGGACAGGGCAGTGTCATGCAGACGGGGCCAGAGGTGGCGGCCTCACACAGGCGTCTCCAGTGCCCGCAGCTCTTCTTCGCTGTTTTGTAATCCACCACGTGTGCATAATTGCACCACTAGGGCTTCCGTGGCATTAAAGGACCTTCTCGGGGACCCCCCCGCCCCCCTTAACTCACTTCTTCCCTCAAACATCCCAGAAAGCTGGCCTTGCCGCTCAGATGCACGGCGAGTGTCACGGGCAGCAACGCTGCTCACCTCTCCGGCTCTAAAGCCACCTAGACTTTCGCAACCAACCACCGGCTTCCCTATTTGCCTTGTTCCTTATTTGGAAACAGCTGAGCTTTCCCCAAAACATGTCGGGACGGTCCTAATTGGCAAGGTGTGTGTCAACACTTCTAAACTCACCGGCCAACTCACATTGTTCGCCTTTCAAAGTGGTTCCAGGGGAGAAGCCGGTTCCCTTCCCAGCCCTCGCTCTCGATGCCACACACGCCCAACCCACGGGATCAGAAGGGCTTGTGCGGGGAGAATTTCCTGTTCTGCTGACTCATCTCCTGCAATGACATGGAAGGCAAGCTTAGATTTTCTTTTCCAGCTTTTAAAGGGAAATGGGAGTCTTGCAAGGTCAGGTCTCTTGGAGATGAGATGATGCGCCAGCAACGCCTGGCACGTAAGACTACATGAGCGGCGAGTGTATTTCTGATGGCCCGAGAGCCCACGCAGAGCGGTGCGGATGGGGTGCAAGGCTGGGTGGGGGTGGAGCACAGCCAAGGGGCGCTGAGCTTGGTCTTGGAGGGAGGCTATTGGCCAGGAGGGCAGTTTGAAGGGGGCAGGCCCCGATTTCACTTGCGGGGTGGGTAACAATGCAGCAGTCAGACCTAGAATCCCATATGCTTTCTGACTGAGAACAAAGGCATTCCGTTTCTGGCCAAACCTAAATCGAGGGAAGGATGATTCAACTCAGTGTAGGAAACAGCCGGAAATCCGTCAATAGCATTTACATTTGGGAGGTGATGGAGCCAGATTTCTGCCACACAAGATTGGAATTAAGGGAAAAAAGGGACCTGGGTAAGATTTGTGCATTTCAATGTATGTACATTTTACTTAAAAAAGTATACGTATAAATAATGGAATAGGGGGTGGGGATGATAGAACATGGGAGTCCATTATGATATTCTATTTACTTTATAACTGTCTGAATTTTTCATAATAAAAACATGTTAAACACTTGGATCCCATGTTTGGCTCTAATTTTCAATGTTTCCTCATGCTCTTTATTTCTGTACTTCAGAATCTTCCTTTGTAGTATAGGGATACCCGAATGTGTCACTTCTTGGTTCACGGGTGTTTGGAGTATTTGTGCAATCACGAAAGTCCTTTGTAAATTGTAATGTCCTACTGAAATGTGGTGGTTAGAGACAGCTCATGATCACTTAATCATAATAAAGAAAGTATAGACACCTAAGGGGCACCTGGGTGGCTCAGTCGGTTGATTTCGGCTCAGGTCACCATCCCACAGTTCGTGGGTTCAAGCCATGGAGACTGCTTAGGATTCTCTCTCCCTCTCTTCCCCTCCTGCACTCATGCTCGCACTCTCTCTCTTAAAGAAATAAACGTAAAAAAGATAATATAGACACATAAAAAAAATTCAAGCCATACAAAGGGTATGACATTGAAAGGGTCCCTCTCCCAGTACTCTCCTCCACAAGCAATTCACTGTTGTCACAGGAATTCTATGGATATGAAATTTCACGGTAAGTAACTTGAAACTTCTAGGCCAAGGAGTCTCAGACTTTAGAAAAGATTCACTGAGGTGGAACGCAGAACTCCAGGTTTCTCTTTTCCTTTAAAAATTTTATTTTGAAAAAGAGAGAGCATGCGCCAGCAGGGGAGGAGCAGAGAGAGGGGGGGACAAAGGACCCGAGCAGGCTCCCTGCCTACAGCAGACAACCTGGTACAGGGCTCGAACTCCACAAGCCACGAGATCATGACGTGAGCTTACGTCAGAGGCTTAACCAACTGAGCCACCCAAGCCTACCTGGAACTCCATGTTTCTAACCAGCCTTTTAAGGGCACAAGAATCCCCTAAAGAGATTCTTTAGAGATGCAGATTCTAGTCAGTACATCTGGGGTGGGACCCAAGATTCTGCATTCTAACTGGCTCTCACATGCTGCTCTTCCAGGATCACACTCTGTAGGTTTCTACTCTGCCTAGAAAACTCCTTAGGTTTATTTCCAGCACTTGCTGCAAAGCAGTAAAGCATATAGAATTTTAAGAATGAAAGCAATATTGAAAAATACCCATACATAGACAGACAAACATGCCTTCTAAAAAAAAAGCAACTCAAACCTGTATCTCTTTGGTCCCGAGCACCAATGAACATCCCCTCAAAGAGGGCATGTTATAATTTCATTTCTTCTGGGCTCTAGAATCTGGAGCAAAAATAAAATCCTCTGTGCCACCCAGCGGGTGCCTCCCAGGGGTAAAATCATAGCTTTGTACTGAATGACAGTCCCCCATTTTATCACTTCGCTGCCCTTTGCTGATGACGACTGATCTCAGAAGATCTTTTGAGCTTTTACTCTCAGCTTTTTGTGGAGTGAAACTGAACTACAACGTGAGGTTTATAATTTTGGGCCCCTTGCAAGGAGAGAAGAGGTTCGTTTGGCAGACATGGTAACTAATGTTTTGGGAAATATTACGAACTGCACCTTTTTAAATATTTGGAATAACGCTTAGGAAGTAGTCTAAATCGGACGGCAGTGGCATAAAAATTACTCTGAGCTGAAGACATCTGACAATCAACAGATCCAGAAAGAAGCTTTGTCTGACTGCCCGCCCTCCCACCTTCACACATGTATCTGACTAAAAGCAGAAACTCCTGGGAATGAGATTGTCATGATTCCCCTCTTCTGGGCAGTTTGACTCCCAGGAAGGATATCTAGAATGAAATGATCATAAATCCCCTCTCCAGGGAAGATTCAGGCCCCAAAGAAGATAAAGAAGACCGCTCTCACACTTGCATAAATAAACATTATCGCAGACTATCTTATCTCCCTTTTTTTTTTTCTTTTCTACTAAGAGCCCATTTGTTTTTCCTAAAGAAACCATTCGTTTTTCCCCTAGGAGCTTTCTTCGACCCATTCCTTTCCCCTTGTTAAGTTAGGTACATAAACCCTCAGTTTAGTTTGGTTTCTTTGTGAGCTCTCAAATACCTATGTAAAGAAACATCATCTTTTCTCCTGCCAATCTGGCTTTTGGCAATTTAATTCACAGGCCCCTCGCACCACCCCTAAGAGGGTAGAGGAAAAGTTTTTCCTCTGTGACACCTATATCACTGACACATGATAGAAAATTCTTGATGGAGAACATGTATTACTTCATTTCTATTTCAAAATTTTCTTAAATTAAGGTAAAATGCATGTAACGTAAAAGTTACCGTCACAATCAATTTTAAGAGTGTAACGCAGTATTATTAAGTATATTCACATTGTTGCGCAACCAATCTCCAGAGCATTTTCATCTTGCAAAACTGAAACTCTGTATCCATTAAACAACAACCTCCCATCCTCCCCTCCCCGCCAGCCTCTGGGATCTCCCGTTCCACTTTCTGTGTCCATGAATTTGACTACTCTGGATACCTCACATAAGTGGAATCCTATAGATTTTGCTTTTTGTGTGTGTGAGTGGTTTCTTTCACTTTGCGTAATGTTTTCAAGGTTCATCCATCTATTTGAATTTTTTAAACAAAACGGATATCCATTCACAGAGATATACCAGAGTGACACTTCCAAGAAGTTTCCTACTGTCAGATTTTATTTTCGTAGGGATAAGTCTTAACTTCTGTGCGTGCGTGCGTGCGTGCGTGCGTGTGCGTGCGTGCCTTGTGCCTGTATGGCTTGTTTTATATTTCCAGCCAAGACTGGTACTTCACCATCTGAAAGGCTTGAAGTGACTCATGTCATTTTACCTCACACTATTTCTGTTAGGTCATGAAGCCAAAATAAATAGACATTTCAGGAACAGTAAGTCGTTGGTTGAAAGTCAGACTCGAGGGCTGTTCTGTTTATGGCCCGATTGGCTGTAGTACCGTTCTAGGGAGATAAGTCTCGGTTGTAATCTCCGAGTGGGTCAGCTTTCTGGTGGCGTGTGTGTTCTAGGGTGACAGCACCCATCTAGCCCCCACGACCCTCTTGATTCACAAGGGGACGCATAACCATAGGAGGGCTACCTATAAAATTAGTCAAGGCCATGTCCTGTGGGCTTTGGGACAGTGGCATCATCTCCACAAATAAGGACACATTCGTGTCCCTGGCTTTCTCCCAAATATCCTTCAATTTCTGCCAGCAGGGACTGAGAGAAATGAGGCTCCACCTTCCTGGAAATTGCTTTATTTTTATCATTCTGAATGCTGATCCTCTGAGGAGGCAAGGCCAGCGGTCCCCCAGAGGGGACTGTAATGGAGAATGGTGGGAGAGGACGGAACTAAATCCTGGCCCTGGGGCTGCCGCTCATGCCCCTGATGGAAACCCACTGGGGGCTGTACCCCCGTGCCTGGGACATGTTGGGCACACGGTAGACACCCAACAACTACATAGTAAGAGTGAATTTTCCCACGTGACCTTGGACAAACCAGTTAACCTCCCTCGTCTTCAGTTTTCTTTCTGTCAAATGAAATAACGGGGTGGAATGCGTTCTGTTTTTCCTCTCAGCGTGAGTATTCTCTTATTTGAGGAAGAACTTTCCAAATTTCACTGTTATCACTTCTATGTCAGCATGTTCAGGGTAGGGATAAATTCCAAGAGAACGGTTTTAAAAATTTCTCTTCCCAGGGAAATAACATTGGTTTTCTCCTTAGGGTAGCACTTAAGAGTTGAGCACTTAACAGTTGGGTGGGGAAGAGGAGCAGAAGTTTGGACACTAGTTATCAACCTAGCCTGAGTCTATAGATGATTGCTTGTCACTGCCGGAGGTCATCTTTTGGGACATCGAGAATATTGTGTTAAGAAAGACACTTAGGAGGTCCTGTGTGGCTCAGTTGGTTGAGCCTCTGACTCTTGATTTTGGCTCAAGTCATGGTCCCAGGGTCATGGGCTCAAGCCTGGCATCAGGCTCTGCAATGAGCATGGAGCATTGATCTCTCCCTCTCCCCCTGCCCCTCTCCTGCGCACGCTCTCTCTCGCGCGCGCTCTCTCTCTCTCTCTCTCTCTGAAAAAAAAAAAAAGATGGATGTTCTCTTTTTCCTTTGAAAGGTTCTAATTTAAAACTCTCATCATGAATGAGAGGAATCAATAATCCAACTATCCAAGTAATCCAAATTACCCAACAAGCATGACATACGATTATATGCATTTGGAAAAACACCATGACTTTTTACAGTTTATTAAATATATCAGTTATTCAGGACTTTGATGTGTGCTTAAAGCAATTTGCTTTCAAAGGAAGAAACAAAAGAGGAAGTCTGTGATAGGCAAAGTTTTCTAGATTGTTCTGTGAAATGCTGGGTAACTTACCATCCTGCTGCCATCTAATGGGACAATGAGACAGCCTGTTGTGATCGTAGTTTACAGGGATATTTTCAGTATGGGCAGGTTCGGTGTAAAATGAAAGTGTAAGAGTGGCTTTGCTCAAAGTGATGCTATTTTCACTCCTGGTGAAGAGTGTGTACTTCTTACCAGACCCTGAGGAAGATATAATGAAGCTGGGAGTAAAGCCACTTGGGAGCCCTGATTTGAACACTATCGTTCTCTGTTTAATTATCAAGCGATTTCATTATTTAAGAGCCACCGAAGGAGGCACACAATTTTGTCGGAAACATAGTCAAGACGCTTGGCACAGAGCCCACGCCTGGGGGAGGAAGTCAGTGACTGGGATACTGGAGTCGGGGTTGAGAAATAGAAACTTCGTTTTTATAATAGACGTTTTATATTTGAAAAATTTAAAAACCATGCGCATGTAGCACATTTTCCACTCTCACAAAGGGCGGTACCTCATTACTCAAGCTGTCAGGATAAAGTGTGGTATAAACACATGGGCCAAATTGTCCACAGGCTAACATGTTATAAAAGCATAACAAAATGGTACAGAAAAGTTGAAAAAAACATCATGGCACGGTGAAACAAAAGGTTCAAATAGCCCTCAAGAGGGACTCTATCTACTCCTGTCTAGTTTGCTCATCACAACAGGTTATTTCTCTTTTTCGGTCCCCAAATGCCCCATGGGATAAGAGGGGGGTTCGTCTAGGTCACTGGTGCTCAATCTCGGCTGTATAGTCAAAAACTAGTTTTGAAAAATTGTGCTGTTTTGGGGCACTTGGGTGACTTAGTCGGTTGAGCGTCCGACGTAGGCTGGCTCAGGTCACGATCTCACGGTTTGTGAGTTCGAGCCCCATATCTGGCTTGCTGCTGTCAGCGCACAGCCCACTTCGAATCCTCTGCCCCCCCCTCTCTGCCCCTCCCCAGCTCATGCTCTCTCTCTCAAAAAATAAATAAAAAACGTTAAAAAAAAAGTGCTGTTTGGATCCCACTCCTGATGGATTCTGAGGTAATTGGCCTCAAGACACTGGCCCATCAGTGTTTCTCAACTTTGTGTTTTCGTTATTTCTCCCCTAAGATCCTTTTTTTTTTTAGATTTTTTTTTTCAACGTTTATTTATTTTTGGGACAGAGAGAGACAGCGCATGAACGGGGGAGGGGCAGAGAGAGAGGGAGACACAGAATCGGAAACAGGCTCCAGGCTCCGAGCCATCAGCCCAGAGCCCAACGCGGGGCCCGAACCCACGGACCTCGAGATGGTGACCTGGCTGAAGTCGGACGCTTAACCGACTGCGCCACCCAGGCGCCCCCGCTAAGATCCTTTTTAAAGATGGATTTTCCTCGTTACCCTCTGCCATAAAAATGTACCACCACCTGATGTGCCGTGTGTATGTTTACGCGCTGTGTGCGCATCTGCACTCTGTGCATAAAAGAGTCAGGTGGGTTGTTTTGCTCATGTTGTGAATTTACGTCCTACATGAACTTTGAGTCCCCTTATAAATTTGAGAATTATATAACTCTCTAAACTGAACTTATCTGAAGTAACAGAAATGAGAAAGGGGCTACGCACTCCACGCATATTCCGACACCGTCTCTGATATTCAGGCGTACAAAACCCACATGGGTGTCCGTGCCCTGGTGGGTTGGACAAAACTTACTAGGTCAAGACGTTCCATTCAGTGAAGGGAGCAGACGGGGGGGGGGGCAAGTGCAGACAAATATCAAGAAGATTCCCACCCTCCCCCCGTGGGAAATTTCTTGACCGCCATAGCTAGGCATGGGGGGTGGGACTGCCTCCCACAGGGGTGATCTGGAACGCTCCGAGTGGTAGAACGCAGGTCAGGTATGAAAGCAAATCCCAGAATTTGCTGGGAGTTTGAGCCAAATAACCTTGAAGGGCCCCTTTAAACACGACTCGATGGCCGAAACAAGAGTGAGTAACTGGGATAAATGATACAGCAGTCTCCCCTCCCAGGACTTCCCCAGTAGATGGATGTGTGTTAGGTCGTACTAACCACCTCCATTGGCACTGGTGTTATTTGTAAACTCTCTGGGGTCCTCCCACTCGTAAAAGGGGTTTAAGAGACAAATACCAGTGATAGTACTTCGTGAATGTGGAATGACTTGCAGAAAAATGTTTTACATTAAGCCCTTTCATTCTGAGGGAATCATTTACATGCAGGCTGGACCCCCCTGCAACAGCATTTGTTTCCTTTAACCACAACAACAAAAGGCTCAGACGAGCCTAAAACTTCCGTGGATGTGTAGATACAGAGAGTCCTTCTTTTATTTTATTTTATTTTATTATTTTTTTAATGTTTTTATTTATTTTTGAGAGAGACAGAGGCAGAATGCAAGTGGGTTAGGGGCAGAGAGAGGGATACACAGAATCCGAAGCAGGCTCCAGGCTCCGAGCCATCAGCACAGAGCCCAATGTGGGGCTCGAACCCACAGAGCTGTGAGATCATGACCCGAGCCAAAGTCAGGCGCTCAACCGACTGAGCCACCCAGGCGCCCCGAGAGTCCTAATTTTAAATATCAGCCTTGGGGCCCCTGGTGGCTCTGTTGGTTGGGTGTCTGACTCTTGATTTCGGCTCAGGTCATGATCCCAGGGTCGTGGGATCGAGCCCAGTGTTGGGCTCCATGTTGAGCACGGAGCCTGCTTAGGATTCTCTCTCTCTCTCTCTCTCTCTCTCTCTCTGTCCCTCCCCCTCTTTCTCTTTCTTTCTTTCTTTCTTTCTTTCTTTCTTTCTTTCTTTCGAGAGAGAGAGAGAGTTCAAGCAGGGGAGGGAGGGAGAGAGAATCTAAAGCAGGCTCCATGCCGTCAGCACAAAGCCTGATGCGGGGCTCCAACCCACGAACTGTGAGATCATGACTGAGCCACCAGGTGCCCCCCTCCTCTCAAAAAAAAAAAAAAATCAGGCTTGATCTGAGGTGCTTATTGCCATCATTTGAGGACATTGATCCTGAATGCTGGGGCTTCCTTTCCCTCTGGCCAGAGGGCAGTTCCAAATTCCTCACCTTACTTTCATTTGAATGCACCTGCGAAAACTCTTATGGTCTAAATTTGAAGATTCAGGGTCAAAGGAGAGAGTGGGAAGTAGAGGGAGATGTCAACCTCAAAAATAAAAAAAATAGCAAATAAAAAAAGTAATAATAACACTGGAAACTCAGGTTGGCCTGGGTGCCATCGAAGGTCTTACAACACAGTTGGTAAATCTGATCATTTTGAGGAAAAGCTAAGTGATAATACAAGGTGTTATCAAAGAGGAAGTACAGATAATAAGGAATTTAGAGGTGGGAGTGCTCCCTGAGATCTGGTGTCAGAGACACCGAGGGATGTTGGGGGTGGAAATATCTGCATATATAAAAGGCAGGAATAAAAGCCAGCTGGAGATTGAAAAGGAACAAAGTAAGTTGGGTTAAACTATTCAAGAGAAAGTTAGAAGTTTCTACTCTTAAGTCTGGTTCTTCAAGCTCCTGCCTCTGGAGCTGTTCCTCTGCCTGGTGGTACAAGTCCAGAAGAAGATGATGTGGTATAAAGGCACCTGGGCACCTTTTATGGCCTCCAGATGGAGATGGAAAGAACTCCCGTGCTCAAAATGAGTCATTAGCGACTTGCTGGTGGACATAACCCAGGACACGCAGCAGTTCTTGGGGCTAAATGTGACGGGGCAACCGGGTGCATCTCCTCTGGCAATGATGTAAACACCTCACTGCGGAGGACCCCATGTTCACTGGTCCGGCACAATGATGGGGAAGCCTGTCTGGGCAGAACATATGTAACCTACGGAATCAAGAATTGCATTCCTGACGTGGCGTGGAAAGATATGGACTATGCCATCCAGGAGGCTTTTCAAGTATGGAGTGACGTGACCCCCTGCAATTCAGACAGATTAGCCCCGGTGAAGCCGACGTTAGGATACATTTCACACAAGGAGCTCACACAAGGGGCTCCAATCCTTTGATGGCAGAGGTGGACCCATCAAGCTTATGGAGCCCGAGCTGGCATTCCAGAAGCCTTGCGTTTCGGTGAGGCTGAAATCTAGGTTAAACACACCAAAGGCATAAACATGTTTACTGCTGTTGTTCATGAGCTTGGCCATTCCAAAGATCCAAAGGCTATCGTGTTCTCCCTCTACAGTTATGTTGACTTTAACATATTTTCTCCTCCCTACAGATGACATCTGTGACGTCCAGTCTTTGTAAGGAGACTCAGAAAAGCACCAAGCTATGTCGCATCCTTACACTAGGGGACCAACCACCTGTGGCCCCCATTTCAATGTTGATCCTATCACTGCAGTTGGAGGAAAAAATTTTTTCTTTAAGGATGGGCCCTTTAGTGGAAGTTTCCTGAGCTATAAAGCCACTTGTGAAATTGGAACCAGGAGTCAAGTTTTTCTTTTTAAAGATGACAAGTACTGGTTAATCAGTGGTTTAGAACCACAGCCAAACTATGCCAAGAGCACATCCACTTCCTTCCTTCCACTTCAGCCCTTCCTCCTTGTGCAGAAACAACACGGGAGGTGAGACGAGAGGAGACAATTTGGGGACCTTGGTTACTCCATCTTGATTACTGAGGCATTTCTGGGAATTGGATCTATTCCAAAGGATACAACTGTCTCTTCCTAGGATATAATCACCTTGAATATGACAGGCTGTCCAAGCATGTCACCCAAAGGCTGGGAAGTGATTGCGGGTTTGGTTGTTGGGAATGGTGTAACTAACAGTGTGTCAGCTGACTTCAGCTTATGACATATTTACTGCACGTAAGAGCTTTGTGCCTAACATGCCTTTATATTGTGGTATCTTCAAATAATAAGGTAATATTTATAGAGAGATCACGGATTACTGGTTATGAAAATATAAACTGAAATATCTGTAACATTTTTCAATTTTGGACACCCCCCCCCCCTTAGGATATAGTCTCTTCATTTTCAATTTTTCCTGTTCAGTTGGAAAATAGAGACCATCAAAGGCCAAGAGGATACCTTTTGGAGAATACTTAGTAAGCTGATTTTTAAAAACCTTTGGACAGAGAAATTACAACTATTCCTCTCTTGCTTGCCCAAAATTAAGAGATGGCATTTCAATGACCATTACATTTTCAGCAGGGGCATCATTTTATTTATTTGTTTGTTTATTTATTTTGGAACTTTTAAAAAAAGTGTTTTATTTATTTATTTTCAGAGAGAGACAGAGCATGAATGGAGGAGGGACAGAGAGAGACACACACAGAATCTGAGGCAGGCTCCAGGCTCTGAGCCATCAGCACCGTGGGGTTCGATCCCACGGACCGCGAGATCATGACCTGAGCCGAAACCAAGAGTCTGATGCTTAACCGACTAAGCCACCCAGGCATCCCATTCTGGATTTTCTGAATATTACATATACAGTACACATAAATTAAAACTTTGAGAGAAAGCAAAAACCCCACTGGATCAGCGTTCTGTTTGGATCCCCTAATCCTGTCAACATCCCCTTGACTTTGGCCCGTTTGGATTCCCAATTCATCCCTGGGCCTATTGTAGTCTCAGCGCCCCAATGATCAGCTTTGACCTTTGCCGGCAGACGGCTCCCGGTGAGGTACTCCCAGGATACACTTCCACAACTATGTCACCGGTGAGACAGTGGCAGGATGCGACTGGATTTTGGCCTTGTGGGTGGGTTAAGGCTTAGGCAAGTGTGATGATCAGAGTAGGGCATTTCATGCAGGGGTAGTGAACTGAAGAACGGTGAAGAATGGAAAATGTGAAAGGCATGGGGGGGAGGGGCTGTGTGTCGGTCAGCTCCCCTGGAACAGATGGTTTGCAGCAGGGAACATGGAAGAAAGGCTGCGAAGGGAGCTCAGAGTTCTACAGATGGAAACTTCTAGATGCCAAGCCGAGGATTGAACTCAAAGACCGTAAGGCCCCAAAGTTCAACAGAATTGACTCTCAAGCTCTGGCTACTGTAAAGAAAGTTCCTTGTCTTGGCTGCGGGATCTTTTTGCCCAGTTTTGTAGTCGGATGCTTTGGGAAGGAAAGGAACACAAATCTGGTCTGCTTTCTCCCTTCTCTGCTAATGTGTGAGGCAAGGCCACATTTCACCAAGTTTAGAGAATCATAGACTTAGGGAGAGAAAGGGCCTTCAAGTCTTTATACACCACACCCTCATCCAACGTTTAAAGACCTACAACATCAACAGCAGGGCATGGGGCCCACGCCCAGTGCTGGGTGGCTCCCGACTTCTCAGAGCAAAGTAGACATTCATCCATCTCAGTGAGTTCAACCTCCCCTGGGTTACACAGATCACCTCGCATCCCTTTCCCCCACGGAGTACCCCCAGGGTTCCTCTCTTCCCTTCCTCTCGCCTTTCTAGCTTGACCATCCCCAAGTCTTTACGTTTCTGACGTGACATGACTTTGGGTGTCCTCTCATTCTCGTCTCTGTCCTTGCAATTTCTTTCTGGGTAAGGAATAATGTTTTGGGGTGCCTGGGTGACTCTGTCGGTTAAGCTGGCTCTTGATTTCAGCTCAGGTCATGATCTCTTGGCTTCATGAGTTCAAGCCTTGAATTGGGCTCCTTGCACTGACAGCACGTAGTCTGCTTGGGATTCTCTCTCTTTCTCTCTCTTTCTGCCCATCCTTGTTCGTGCTCTATCTCTGTCTCTCTCTTTCAAAATAAATAAACTTCTAAAAAAACTTAAAAAAAGAATAATGTTTTATGGTTAAGGACTGAAGGAAGCATTTATATAGTTCTTTTATTTTAAATCTTGTGAGTTGTAATATACACAACATAAAATCCACCCATTGTAATTTCAACACTTCCATCCTCCAAGGTTCCCTTGTGCCAACGTGATCAATTTGCACAATCAATCCAATCCCCATTCCCAGCCCCAGCCCTAGGCAACTGATCTGCTGTTCATCTCTACAGTTTGGGGTTTTTTTTTTTTTTAAGGGTTGCTTTTTATATAAAAAATTTTTTTTTCTATCAGCCATCCAAGAGCCTATGAAACAGCTTTGTATCACAGAACATTCCTTGAAGAGTCTTTTGTGTGTGTGTGTGAGTTTTTGCCTAGAGATGAAGACAGGGTTAATAAAAAGTCATGAATGATTGTTCCAGAGTAGGTTATTATATAATTTATCTTCCCAATCACTAAAGACTCATCCAAAGAGTATCACCAGAAGCTCTCCCAAACTATCCCCTGGAGCTACGGTCCAAATATACAGTACTGAATGGACTATGGATCCACCCAAGGTAGCCCTTCATACGGTTTTGATGCTTCGCCTGGGGTCATGGGATGAGGCCTGAATAGAGCACCACGAGCCCTGGCTCTGCTCTCCTCGATCCTTAATCTCCCAGACTCTCCAAGCTCTAGCCTGCCATTATTTGTATCCTCTGTCCAGCAAGGACAGCCTGAATCCAACCTGTCCCCCAACCTGAATCCAACCCATTCTTTGAGATCCAGCCCAGGTCTCTGTGGCCTTCACTGACCACACCCTGGAAGATCCTGCTGTGTTCAAATACCACACAGTTCAGTTGCTTATGACACTGCCCATGACCATAAATGTCTTCGGAGTGTGACCTTGCCATTCAACCTCCCTCACAGATCCCACAGCCTTAGACAAATGGGCTTTCCTGACCCCTGACTCCTGATTTCTCCCTCCTGCGAGCCCCTCTAGGTCTTTGAACTTCTGCCTTATTTCATAGGCCTTTGAGTGCTTCATTATGTGGCCAGTGTCCTGTGGACAGTAGTTTACTCATCTTCAAGTCCCCCTTCGGGGCCTGACAGAGTGCCTTGTGCGTAGTAATAACAGTAAAATAACAACCACCGACATGTGCATATCACCTTGCAATGTCAGAAGAGCTTTTGTATCTATTCTGCGACCTGACCCCACGGCAATCCTGTGATAAAAGTATGATTATCACACTCCTCTTACAGACCAGACATCTGTGCCCAGGGTCCTCGCTTCCGAGATACTCTGAAGCAAAGTGCCAGCGCTCTGCGACACCTCCCTACGGTGCAATAAATCTTTGTTGAATTGATTTAATGCTACTTGGTTGGCCGCGTAGATAAAGATTAGGGTACAAGAAGTAAGGAGCAGGGTTGGGCTGTTCTCTGTTGTAGCCTTTGTTGCTGTTCACGTATTCATTATATATTAATCCATTTACTCATTCAATGGACAAGTACAGAGGGCCAACTTCGGGCCGGTGCCAGGCAGTGGCTAAGCGTTGGGAATGCACAAAAAAATTGCCCTCAGGTTGCTCGCTGTGAGAGCACACACAGGTAACCCAAAAATCGAAACATGAAAATACATAGTGTTAGGACCGTGGGAGCCTGGGGGGGGGGGGTGGGGGTGGGGGCTTGAGGTCAAGTTGGGGATGTCAGCCAAGGCATCTCCGGAACTGAGTCTTAAAAGGCAGGCAGGAGTTAGCCAGGGTTTTCAAGAGAGGGCAGAGGATGTCCCAGCTGGATGAACAACAACCCTGCACCTGTGGGAAGGTGGGGTGGCTGGTGGGGGTCGGATTTGCTCCAGGTCAAACGCAAGTGTTAGTAGAACAGGAGCCAGTGGAGGCCAGGGGCTAAAAGCTTCGATGTCAGATGCACCTCGATTTTAAGCCCATCTCTGTCATCGATTAGCTGTGTGACTGCGAACAAGCCACTTAAGTTCTTCCTTTCCTTAACCGCGACGTAGATAAAAGTCCTCACCCATAGACTGTTGTGCGGACCGTAAGCGCGGCGCCTGGCACACGGGGAGGGCCCAATAAATGAGAGAAGACAAGCTTTCTCAGAAGATTGTTTTTGCCCTTTTGTGGCGTCATTAAGAGATGGAATTAGCAAGAGACGCCACGACCTGCCTCTATGCTCCCTCTGAGAACTACTGCTCCCCTACCTCTGCCTGGAAGAGCCCACGGTAGCAAAGAGAAGGGGAAGGGAGGTGGCAGAGAGAATCAAGGCTCAGACACACAGGACACTGAACCAAGATCCAAAGTATTACACTGAGAGCAAGAACACACGAAGCAGGAGATTTTAGGGGAAAAAAAAAGAATAGATCAAATTCAACAGCAAAATGTTCCTTTTCCACTGAGTTCCGGGAACGTTTCCGTTAAGTCTCTCTGCGGACAAGAAAACTGAGGCCGGGGTTCTAGGATTTGGGACCTCGGCTCCCCTTGTGGGTTTTCTCCTGGATAGGTTTATTATTCCCAGTTTGCACAACACTGTGCAAACATACAGTGTCTCATCTAAATCTCACAAGCCATGATGTCAAGCTGTCACGACAACAGGCCGGCTTCATTTCGTAGGTGAAGAAACCAGAAAGCCAACTGCTCTGAGTTGAAAGGGACAAAGATCATCCCTGATTTACAGCTCCCTATAAAAATATCCCAGGGTGCCTGGGTGGCTCAGTTGGTGAAGCAACTGACTCTTGGTTTCAGCTCAGGCCATGATCTCACAGTTCGTGGGTTTGAGCCCTCGCCTCTGGCTCTGAGCTGACAGCGTGGAGCCTGCTTGGGATTCTCTCTCTCCTTCTCTCTCTCGTTCTCTGCCCCTCCCCTGCTCGTGCTCTCTCTGTCTCTCTCTCAAAATAAATAAATAAACTTTAAAAAAATGAAAATAAAAGTATACCTCAGCTAGGTACACCCAACAGAGTACATGGGCCAAATTCCTACCCAGGGAAAATTCTTTGACTCAGAACAAGGAGGGCCAGAAGAAATCAAGCATGTCCCTACCTATCATTCATTGCTGGGTTTATGGCTTTTTTTTTTTTTTTTTTTTAACTCTCTTGAGTTTATTGCTCTTTAAACACATCTGCTACCGAAGGTTGCAGGAGAGTAAACATACCATGTCCCGGAAGTACCCGGAGATCATCGAGGTCAGCGCTTGACCACAAGTATGTGAGCTTGAAAAGCCTGTCTTGATCAGAAAGATCGAAAGTGAGGTCCACTCCGGCGGGTCTTTGGTGTGGTTTTTTGGGCTTCAATTTGTATCTGTGGAAACGGTTTTTTCCTCGATTTATTGAGAGGCAATTGACACGTGACATTGTGTACGTGAAGTTCCGTATACAATACGATGGTGACTTGAGATACGAACACGTGGCAACATGTTTATCTCAATAAGGTTCGTTATCTTCACCCTCGCATAACTAGCATTTTGTTGTTGTTAATGGTAAGAACCTGAAAGCTCTACCCTCACAGTAACTTTCAAGCGTACGATACAAAGTATTTTTAAAAGAGTAATTTATGGCTAAAACGGTGTAGGTGAGCCCCTGAGATACGGTCCTAGAGACGCCCTGTGAAAGTCTGTGCCAGAAGCAGGTGAAGTAGGAGCTTTGTAGGTAAACACGGTGTTTTTATTTCCGTGGCCCGTATTGCGTGTGATATTCAGTGCCTTCCGGAGCATCCTACGTGTTTGTCTCATAGAATCCTTACAGTAAATCTATACGGTGAGGATTTTTCTCTCCATTTACAGATAAGGAAACTAAGGCCCAGAGAGGTTATGACTTCTCCAATGTCCTAGAATGGACGTGTGGCAGCAGTGACCTTGAAAATGGGTCTGTTTCTCAAAGCCAAGGCCGGTGCTCTTTCGTCTCCATTCATGATCTCTCAAGGAATTTAGCCCTTGATTAGAAACTTTGTGTTACTCTTCTATTGTTCTTTGCTTTTTTTCTGTCTTACATTCCACCTCTTGGTCACCACAAAGCATACTGACTCATTTTCAAAAGATGAGGGGCGTCTGGGTGGCTCAGTCACTTAAGCGTCTGACTTCGGCTCAGGTCATGATCTCATGGTCCATGAGTTCGAGCCCCGCGTGGGGCTCTGTGCTGACAGCTCAGAGCCTGGAGCCCGCTTCGGATTCTGTGTCTCCCTCTCTCTCTGCCCCTCCCCCACTTGCGATCTGTTTCTCTGTCTCTCAAAAATCAAACATTAAAAAAACACGAAACCAACTTTTATGGAGAAGGCACTATTTGGCAATCACCGGGCTAGGTCTTTTCTGTGTGGTAGTTTATGAGATTGCTGTTATTTCTATCCCTTGGTTTGCTTAGGTCACTGTCAGCCATCCCGAATGAAAAAGAAGTACATCAAGAACAAATAGAAGCCAATCGCTTCCACTTTCCTCCCCAAAGTAACCGATATTTTTTTAATGTCTATTTATTGGGAAAGAAAGAGAGAGCACGAGTGGAGAAGGGGCAGAGAGAAAATTCCAAGCAGGTTCACATGGTCAGCATAGAGCCTGACGTGGGGGCTCAAAATCACAAACTGTGAGATCATGGCCTGTGCGGAAACCGAGCATCGGACGCTTAGCCGACTGAACGCCCGCGCCAGCCCCCCAAAGTAACCAATTTTAATGCATTCGCAGGTACTGCTTCAGATGTGTTTTCTTAGCATTAAAAATGTGTGTTGAAGACAGACACAAAAGCATCGTGTTACTCCCATTGACAGATGAAGGAAGAGACTAAAAGGGGAGTGGCAATTGTCCAGGCTGGAACTGTAGGCAAATGATAGAGCCGGGATACCGAGTCAGGTCTTCGAATGCCCGGCCCCTGGCTCCGTAATCTCAACCCAGGAACCACATGGAACATAACTCCTGGGCCCGAAGCCTGCTTAACTCTAGCACATATTACATGGTATCAGATAAACTGCTTAGGATTCCTTGTGGACTTTGGTTCGTCTCTTTGAGAAAAGAAGGTAAATATGCCTTCACCTTCCTTCAACCACGAGAGAGAGAGAGAAGCAAATCATGTCTACAGCACATGCTGAGCTCCTAGGAAGAAAGGCACCACTTGGACGCAGAGGGCAGGGGGTGGGAACACACTGTGCTTTCCTGCACACATGTCTACGCAGCCTCCCTTGGAGAGGTACAGCCCTCGTTCTAGGGTTTCTACCCGGCTGACTCATCCTGTGACCTTGAGAACGGCCCCGGGCTCTCTGCACCTTTGTTTCACACTCCACTGCACACCGGGGCTAACGCTACTTTCTACAGGAACTGAACACACAAGTCCTCACAGCATGTTCCTGCATAGCTGGGACCCAGCATCTGCGTGAGGCACGTGAGGTGACCGGGGAACCGTGCACTTCACCTTTAGACAAAGGCACCCGTGGAAAAAGAGAACCCACGTTAGCAGAAGAGCATTTATTTCCCTGAGGAAACTGTTTCTTAGATCCTCACCTTTGTGAATTTTTTACCTCACGTCTTTGTGAAAATGCTTTGCTTCTCCTGAAATGTCCTCCCCCAGCCCGTCTTCTGAAATTGTACCTGTCATTCAAGGCCCCGCCGAAATGCCACGTTTCCATGATGTTTGCCTCTATCCTGTCAACTAGACACAAGGATCTCTCTCCTCCGGATTCTCTGAACAGCGTTTGTCATCTCTTGACCTCAGATTTTGCCTGGAAATTTAGGGATTTTTTAAAAATATGAATCGCATTCTTCTAGTAGATTATAAATATATCAAAGGTAAGAACAATACCTTATTCCTATCACTTCTTAAGCTACTAACACAGCTTCTTGCGCAGAGCAGTTGCCTGGTAATTAATAAGCAATAACCAATTGCCGAGTGAATAAATGAATAGATGGAATTTTTGTAGAGGAAAAGTTGGAAGTCCTAGTGAGGGTCTGGTGAAAATGACATCATAGAATACCAAAGAATTTTTGCTGAGCGGTGTTGACCTGTTGAACTCATGCCCATTGATGGACCCATCGATCCATCGATGTTTTGAACAAACGTTTCCGGAGCGTCTCCTGGGGCAGGATATTGGGCAAGATGCTTCAGTAAAGAGCTCTGCAGATCCTGAGTACTTGTGGGCCCTTCCTGCTCGCATTTTAGCTCCAGTTTCTGGGTAGAGTTAAGGAATTGTGTCTGTGTGGAGACACCTGGATTCCAATCTTGGTTCTGATCTTGGTTCCAATCTTGATCCAATCTTGATCTTCCAATCCTGGTTCCAATCTTGGTTCTAGCTGTGTAACCTTGAGCAAGCCATCTTACAAATCTCAGTTTTTGTGTTTTGTTTTCATTTTTAAATGTTTATTTATTTTTGAGAGACAGAAGCAGAATGTGGGCAGGGGAGGGGCAGAGAGAGAGAGAGAGAGAGGGAGACGTAGAATCGGAAGCAGGCTCCGGGCTCTGAGCTGTCAGCACGGAGCCCGATGCGGGGCTCGAACTCATGATGTGAGATCACGACCTGAGCCAAAGTCAGACGCTTTATCCGACTGAGCCACCCAGGTGCCCCACAAATCTCAGTTTTGGCTTGTGTCTAAAGTTAAATGGATGAAGAGGGGGATGATACCATAGTGCTTGTTTTGTCTGACTCCCAAAGGTACTACGGGCAAGGAAGAATCACAGAGTGAAAATATTTTGCCTTCTTTAAGAGCACTGGGGAAGACACGTATACATGTGTGTGCAGGTATACAATATATGTATGCAACATGTACATATATAGAGATTTTTATATTAAAGGCTGCAATGCATCATATATACATCCAAAACATTTTCAACAGTGCCCTTAGTTACCTTAGGGAACTTCAGTAGGTTTAATTTGTGACACACACTTTCAGAACAATACGTGGCAATCATTTGTTATAGATCTTTACGGCAAAAGCTAAGAAACATTGAAAGAGCAAAATTCTAAATTTCACCAGACAACACCCACCGTTAGTATGGTTCTATGACGTGATCTTTTCTGTTCGTTGTCATCTCACACACACACAATGTTGCCTACTTGCGACCAACGTGTGTATTCTAGCTGGTGTTCCGGTTTTATTGTTAGGATCATTTCAAACAGACATTTCCATATTTACAATTTTAATGGCAGTATTATTCATCTATCTGTCTACTACCAGAATCGATTTAGTTATTCCCCAATTGTTGGTCATTTGAGTAATTTTCAATTTTTCATTATTACACACGGCCTATTTTTAATCACATACAGATTCCTACCAGCTACCTAACACATTCTTGGCTTGGCTCCCTCTACTGTCAGTTGATATATACCCAAGAAATGCCAACTCATTTTATTCTTAGCCCAAGCAAAACAGAATTAGGAAGGAACCACAAGTGTTTTATTTTAAAAATTAGATTGTGCATTTCCAAGAGGATCAGTGAACGATTTCCTTTGGGTGAAGGGAGATGGGGACCATCACTCCACAGCTCAATTCATCAGGGAAGAGGAGTGATAACCTACTACATGTCAGCGGCTTTGTATACTCACTAAATATTTATTGGGGACCTCCAAGACTCCAGGAACCATTCTTGGCCAAGGACAAAGAGTATAATCCTTACCCTCAGGGAGCTTACCATTTAGTAAAGGCTCAAGGTCACCAACGAGGTCACCAATGACAGTACGTGTGACAAGTGCTGCTGGAATAGTAAATTCAGGGCCGCGTGACAGAGCAAAAGGTTAATGCCAGGATTGTTGGGGGCTCTGGGGAGAAGTGTCACAGAAATTGGGGCCTGAGGACCAGTGGGCATTAGCCTGGAGAGGGGTGGTCCAAGCATGGGGAAACAATGTTTACGGAAGCCAAATGAGACAGAGGATTTGTTTTCAGGGATTGCTAAGTGGGTGTAATTGAAGCAGACGGGCTGCATTGGGGTATAGACGGAGATGAAGACGGAAAGGTAGGCTGTAACCAGGAAGGTAACCAGGAAGGGCTTTGCAAACCCCGTTAAACAACTTGGATTTAAAAATATCTGAGGGTAGTACAGCTACTTTAGAAAACAGCTTGGCAGTTTCTTAAAAAGTTAAATACAAAAAAGTTAACTATGACCCAGCACTTTGACTCATGTCTAGCCAAGAGAAACGAAAATGTATACCCATACGAACACTTGTATGTGAATGTTCGAAGCAGCACTATTCATAATAGTCAACAGGTGGTGATCTGATGAATGAATAGATACACAGAGGTGGTGTATCCATACAGTGGAATATTATTCAGCCATAAAAAAGGAACGAAATACTGATATAAGTTACAACGTGGATGAACCTGGAAGACATCATGCTAAGGCAAAGAAGTCAGTCCTAAAAGACCACATAGTGTATGGTCCCATTTATATAAAATGTCAGTATAGGTAAGTTTAGAGAGACAGAAAGCAGATCATTTATTGCCAGGGATGAGAGGGGTTGGAGAGAAAAAGAGAGTGACTGTGAATGGGTATGGAGTTTCCTTTTACTTAATGAAGATATTCTAAGATTGCTCGTGTTGATGGACGTACGGCTCTCATAATATCCTAAAACCATGGAACTAAACAGTTTAAGTGGGTAAATTGTATGATATGTCAATTATACCTCAATGAAGGTGTTAAAAAAATCTAGGGGCTCAGAGGGAGGCCACTTGATTTTAAGCAGAAAAGTGTCATTATTAGATTTGCTCTTTAGAACATTTTCTCTGGAATCAATATGGAAGGTGGTTGGGATAGGGCAAGGCTGGAAAGATTGGAGCCAGTCAGGAGGGGGTTGCAGTAGTGGGAGAGACATATGGTACCTTGAACTAAGGCTGCAGTCGCACGCACAGAGGGGAGCGGACACATCCGAGACGTTAAGGAACAAAAGTGACCTGACCTGGTGAGTATCTGATGTGGGGGGTGGGAAGTTAGGAGTTATCACCCCAGTTACTCCCTGGGGCCCTCGCGTGGCTGGAGCGAACTGTTTGCTCCCCCTCTGAAGGATCTTCACCGGAAAACCAGGAAGAGTTAGTTTGGAGGGAAATGCTGTGTTCACTTCCAGAGGTGATGAATTAATTGGAGGTACCTATGGGGCATCTAAATGGCTTTGGTTATACTATTCTGGAGCCCAGAGGAGAGAGCGAATCCAGAGTTGACCCAATACATTATTTTCTTCTCTTACCACCTCACGAGGTAGCTATTAACCCAGTGGACAAGAATACACCTATAGATACTGAAGCATATCATATATGCAAGATTGGCTTGCAGCCCCCTTCCAGCAGATTCAAACATGAAATATAGCAATATTTCTTGAGTCAAGGGCCCCAGGTCAGTTTCTCCTATTGGTTTATCATGGTCCGTATTCGAATAGCTTCAAGGACCATTTTTTTAAAAAGTTTATTTATTTATTTGGGCGAGGGCAGAGAGAGAGGGAGAGAAAGAGAATCCCAAGCACTGTCAGTGCAGAGCCCGACATGGGGCTTGAACCCAGGAACCATGAGACCGTGACCTGAGCTGAAATCAAGAGTTGAACACTTAACTGACTGAGCCACCCAGGCACCCCAAGGACCCTACTTTTAAGCTGAAGTTAGGACCCACCTTCTGTCAAGGGTTGAATCAGATGCAATGAAAACAAATATTTGGATGAAAGATTGGCTTAAAATGTAGACTGTTTAGCCATAATGTGTATCCCTTTTTTTAAAATTTTTTAAATGTTTTTATTTTATTTTTGAGAGAGAGAGAGAGACACAGTGAGAGTAGGGGAGGGGCAGAGAGAGAGAGAGACAGAATCGGAAGCAGGCTCCAGGCTCTGAGCTGTCAGCATGGAGCCCGACATGGGGCTTGAACTCACAGACTGCGACATCATGACTTGAGTCGAAGTCAGACGCCCAACTGGCTGAGCCACCCAGGCACCCCAGTGTGTATCCCTTTTGATAGCACGTACTGGGAAGCAGTCTGGTTCGGTGGACAGACAGCCAGGCAGACAGACAGCATGGCAATCCACCATTGACTTGCCGTATGCTTTTTAGCAAGTTCTCTGATTCTCGGATCTCTCATCTGAAAAATGAGAATAACTACATTTTCCATGTGGTAGGTTACAGATAAAAACTTTGTAAAGCGCCTGGCCTGGCACAGGGTAGGATCTCAATAAATAGTAGTTGTTATTATTAATATGCTGACCTTCCGTTTTTGAAAAGAGTTGATATGGTGCCAGAAAGTCAGCGTTCCATTTTTTCGTACTCTCTTCTAGTTCCTAGATCTGTTCTAGCTACGTACATCAATCCTGCCTCTTGGTAAATGTTATTTTAGACTAAGTATATTTTAAGTTTGTTCCCTTAATGAATTGCATGATTTTAAACTGACAGCTCTTTGATCTAATTTGCTGGCAGATTATGCAAGAAATAAATATTTTATTGCAATGCAAAAGTCAGTCAGTTTTTGTACCCCTTTCCTCCTCCTTTGCTTGGGGGGAGTGAGGAGGGGTTCGTAGGCATGCCAGTGGGTGACGCTTTGTGTCTGACTCAGATCCAGATGGCGTGGATCTGAAAGACCTCCGCGTATGGCTTGACCTTGGCCCCCATATCCCCTCCACCTGTTTCTGCATTCAGCAACTTCTCTTCCCTGTACCAAATCTGGACTTTCTCTATCCTTTTCTCCTCCAGGGTGTCCACCACCCTCTGGGGATTCCAAATGGCTCAAGCAGGCAAGCTGGGATCCATGCGGACAGAGGGGCTTATTAGGGCTTCCTCCAGCCTGGGGCAGGCAGGTGGGGGGAGGGCCTGATGCTCCCATCAGGGCCCCAAGGGGCCTTGGCTGGCTTGGCGGCATTCCTTTTGTATTTTCTCCAAAAGATGCTCCTGGGAGCCAACCAGAAAGCTTTCTGTGTTCATTTTGTATCGGGGGCTGTGGGGGGGGGGGGGGCGGCGGGGAGCAAACCCGCAGCTTTGGCGAGGGAACATCAGACCTATAATAATAATTCAGTTCTCTGACATTAAAGTGCAAAAACATTTTCCATGACAGCTTAACATTAATCACCACCACTTGCTGCTATAGATGCCTCTCCCTTATGCAGTGCCAGCTTTGGGACAACTGTTAAGGCAGCCACATGGCTTCCAGGGAAAGAGCGTGAAGCCTGCACAGACAATCGGCAAGCTGATTTTCTCCACTCTCCCTTTTGTCCTGGGGAGGATGTGTTTTCCGCTAAGAGAGTAAGAAGGGTCTGGTAATTGATCACAGAGAACAAGCCACAATTGACTCTTGGGGGTGGGATTATAAATGCATCTGGTGCTCTTAGTGACATTGATAAACCACCAGAGACGCCAGCTTTGCAACCGAATGTTCCGGAAATTGCGCCTACGGCCTTTGAACTCACGTCAAGGGAAAAGAAAGGAGTTTATGCGTATCACTTTCTGTATCCCGCTGATGAAAATTAATAATCAAATTCTACCCAGACAAGGTCAAAGTAGAATTGTTCAACAGACACTTATTTGTTTATTATCAGAACATTTAATTCGTTCCTGCTGCTGCTGAGAAGTTGACATTGTTTCGGAGGGTAAACGGTGAGCCTGAAAAGTCTTCCTCTTTCTCCTAATTCCTTAGTCCTGTTCTGTAGAGACTACCACTATAATTTTTTTTTTAATGTTTATGCATTATTTTTGAGAGACAGAGAGAGACAGAGTGCGAGCAGAGGAAGGGCAGAGAGAGGAAGACACAGAATTTGAAGCAGGCTCCAGGCTCCGAGCTGTCAGCACAGAGCCCGACGTGGGGCTTGAACTCACGAACTGTGAGATCGTGACCTGAGCCCAGTCGGACACCCAGCCCACTGAGCCACCCAGGCAGCCCTAGAGACTACCACTATATACACTTTCCTGTATGACCTTGAAGAAGCTGTTCTTCTGCATACAGGCTTACGTGTCTATATGCGCGTGTTGTGGGCGTGAGTGTATATATTTGCACTATGCAGAAGCTTTTTTCATTTAACAACATATATTGGACACCTTTTCACATCAGTGCCTAGAGATCTACTTCATGGTTTTTAATGTTACATAGCGTTCCTTGATGTGCATGTGCATGTGCGTTATTTAACCGGACCTCTAACATTGGACGTTTGAGGGATTTTTTTTGTTTGTTCGCTTGGTTTGTTACTATGAACAAGACCACAACCCTCATGTTTGGAGATTCATCTGCTTGTACGCTTGCGTGAGTTTACGTGTTAAATAAACTCTAGGAGTGGAATATTTAGGTCAAGAGGTATGCGAGGCTGTGTCTGTGAAAGATTGTGAAGTTGCTCTCCAAGTAGACGATAAACGAATACCAAAAGCCTTCTCCACGCTCGGCATTGTGCTGGTTGCTGGGATAAAAGGTCACAGTCCCTTTCCTTGACGAGCTCACAGGGGACACACAGCCAATAAATTATTATAATGTAATGTGGTAAGCACCACAATAAGGGTTTTATGACCCTCATCACTTTCCTGTGTTAGCCACGAGTTTTATTCCCTCCCTGTGATTTAAATAAAAAAAAAAAAAAAAAAGAGGAAAAGATTTTTGAAGTGTTTTCATTCCAAAACACATTTTTGGAATGTGATATGTTTCCCGGCTTAAAAAAGAAACAGGGGCTCCTAGGTGGCTCCTTCAGTTGAGGGTCCAACTTCGGCTCTGGTCACGACCTCACGGTTCGCGAGTTCAAGCCCCACAGTGGGTTGTCTGCTGTCAGCACAGGGCCAGCTTTGGACCCTCTGTCCCCCTCTCTCTCTGTCCCTCCCCTGCTCACACACACGCTTTCTCTCTCTCTCAAAAATAAATAAACATTAACCTAAGAAAGAAAGAAAGAAAGAAAGAAAGAAAGAAAGAAAAGAAAGGAAGGAAGGAAGGAAGAAGAAAGAGAAAGAAAAAGAGAAAGAAAAAGAAAGAAAGAAAGAAAAGGAAGGAAGAAGAAAGAAAAAGAGAAAGAAAAAGAAAGAAAGAAAGAAAAGGAAGGAAGAAGAAAGAAAGAAAGAAAGAAAAGAAAGGAAGGAAGGAAGAAGAAAGAGAAAGAAAAAGAGAAAGAAAAAGAAAGAAAGAAACAAAAGGAAGGAAGAAGAAAGAAAAAGAAAGAAAAAGAGAAAGAAAAAGAAAGAAAGAAAAGGAAGGAAGAAGAAAAAGAAAGAAAGAAAAAGAAGGAAAGAAAGAAAGAAAAGGAAGGAAGAAGAAAGAAAGAGAAAGAAAAGGAAGGAAAGAAAGTACGAAAGAAAAGGAAAACAAAAACAAAAAGTCGAGGCGGGATTGGCAGGGACTTCAGGATGAGGTCCAATCAATATTTGAGAGTCTTCTAGGCCCAAACACTCCTGCACCTGTGACATTTAAGCTTTGTAAAGTTATGATTATCCCATTTTTACTGGTGAGGGAACTGGCCAGAAGGAGGCAAGGGATTTGCTCCCAGTTGTGCTATTAATGAATGATGTAACTGGGTTTGGAATCTGGGTCTCTTTGATGGCAAACCCAGTGTCCTTCCTATGGAGCAGTGTGGCCATGCCATAGTGAGTCACGCTGTCCCTGAGGAATTTATACCACAGCCTCCACAACAGCCTTCAGTTTACCGAGCAGAGGCGCGGTGCCAAGAATGGAGAAAAAGTAGGAAGAAGGCTCGCTGCTTGCTTTTGGAAAACTCGCGGCTCGACGGGGAAGACAGGTCTCCATCTCCATAGACGCAAACCATACAACACCCTCCTGACTGTCATCATTCCAGACCTATGCCATGGCCCTGAGGAGAGGAGGATTCCCTCGAGTCAAGAAGATGGCAGGTTTAAAGGGAAAGACGGTGATTTTGGAGGAGAGGAGAGCATCGCGCTGACAGAACATGCGAAAGGCTTGGGGAGGGTCCGTGTGATTAGGTGGCTGGAGCTTGAAGTGCACGGGACTTAGGTAGGAGATAGGCTGGGAGGTTAGATCGAGGGCATATTACGGAGATGTTCAAGGTCACACCCAGGAACCTGAACTTTCTTTGTTGAGCGTGAAGGTGTTTTTGAAAGGAAACTGACACGGACTACTCTGTGTTGCAGAAGAATGAAAGTCAGCAGTGTGCAGGAAAAATCGGACTGGGGAACGCTTGGAGACAGGAACATCAGGTAGGGGACCACAGTGGCCGTCTGCAGAAAAGGCTCCTTGGCTGGGGGAGACGGCCACAGAGAATGGATGGACAGGGGTGGGTTTGAGCTGTGGTGGAGCCGGACCCCACAATGATTTGTTCTAACATGTTTGTTGAAGGAAGGAGGGAGAGAATGAGAGATTTCTAGCCCAGACTGAGTGATTAGGCTATTAATGGAGATAGAGCTTTTGATGGGTGAAGATTAGGAAATCAGTGTTGGTATGTGAAGCTTGAAACCAGGCAGGACACGCATGTGAGATGTCTAAAACTCCGTTGGAAAATACCAGTCTGGAATTTGGAAGAAATACCGGAGCCAGCGATGCAGGTTTAAGTCATCTCTAAAGTTTGTAGTTAAAGCAAAGAGAAATTGGAAATTGGAAGAAGAGGACCAAGAAGCAAATCAATGGAGAAGGTCTAAATGTAAGCAACGGTGAGGGAAAGAAACTAGGGAAGACGACTGGGAAATAAGAGGGGTAGGTGAGGACGCAGGTGGTGTGGAAACCACGGGAAAGAGTTTCAAGAAGTCAAAAGTTTGTGTATTATAAAGAATTTGAGAAGACATGAGGTTTTTGTTTTGTTTGTTTGGCTGGTTTTGTTTTTAGAGTGGGGGGCAAGGGAGCGGGAGAAAGAGAGAGAGAGACAGAGGGAGAGAGAGACTCTTTAGGAGGCTCCACACTCAGAGCAGAGCCTGACACAGGGCTCTATCCCGTGACCCTGGGATCATGACCTGAGCCAAAATTAAGAGTTGGACACTCAACCGACTGAGCCACCACCCCACCCCCCCCCATCCCACCCCAGGTATGAGTTGAATGTCATTAATATGTTCAGTGTCATAATTAGAGACCTTTTGAGATAATGGGTCTACTGGAAAGGAAAGGAAAGTACGTTGGAAGCAAAGTTGCAAGTGGGTAGAAGAAGAAGGGAGAGGTGACTTAAGTGAACTCTTTCCTAAGGACAGTGGGAAGTGGAATAGGGCTGAGATTACCAAAACCAATTCTGCATCATCGTTATGACTGGCTTGTAAGTTAAGCCAGGAACACAATATATGATTGAGGATATCTGAGGATTTAGCTCCAAGGACCTGAGTCCAAGGTACAGAGCCCAGAGTACAAAGAGTATGGGCATGCTTCTCTCTCTTTTTTTAAAATTTTTATTTATTTATTTTTGAGACAGAGAGACAGAAACAGACAGACAGAGAGACAGAGAGACAGAGAGAGGAGAATCCCAAGCAGGCTCTGTGCTGTCAGCACAGAGCCCAGTGCAGGGCTTGAACCCATGAACCATGAAATCATGACCTGAACCAAAATCGAGAGTCAGATTGAGCCACCCAGGTACTCCTGGGCGTGCTTCTCTTGGACTCAAACAGCATTTTAAAGCATTTCTGACAAGAGACAACCAAGTCATAATCAAGTATTCCAAGTGTAACCTGAGGGGAGAGTCTAGTTCTCTGGTTCTCTAGTCTCTGGTTCTCAGAGTCCAGCAGGGAGGTCGTGATCATCCTGGACCAACAGGGCGGACCCACCATCATGCTGGGGTTATTGGTGAGCACTCTAAGACTGTCAAGAATAAGATAGAGAGCTGGCACAAAGCAGAAGTCTCCTTTGCAGAAACTGGCCAGGGATATGGGAGAAACAAGGGTGGTGGAGATCTTGAATGTGGGTCCAATTGGCAGCAAGAGAGCCTTAAGAACACAACAGAACTCCTAGATCTGGGGAAAGGGTACGGGCTGACAGAGGAAGATTTACAGTCAAGCCAATGAATCTTAAGCCTTGGGCCCTCTCACTTGCTCAGTCCCCTTCCAAGATCCTATTGGGGGACCTGGCAATGTGTTCCCATGGACGTACATGTTAGGAAACTTCCAAAATTAAGACATTTTAGCCATAGTTGACTAGGGCTGCTATCCGTGGCCTTGGTCTTGCTCTCCACCACATTCACTTCATGTTGATGGTGCTGGGATGGCCATGGGCATTTTGGAGATCCAATTAAGGGAAAATTGATTGGATGAGTTTAATCTGAGTTTAATGGGATGGATTTATATTGGTCACAGTCACTTCCATGTCTACTCAGTTACTGCTGGCCATCCGGACATAAAAGTGTGGGGTTAGAAGACTTTTCACGGTACAGACGTGTCCCACCGCACCGAGCTCCAGAAGCAGGAGGAGAGTGGCGAGAAACAAGCCTTGAAATGCTGGGTCAAAATTAAGTCTATGGATAATTCTTCCAAATTCTACAGCTCATATGAAAGGAATTTGATAAAGGACTTTTTAAATTTGATGACAACTCTAGAAATTGGAATTGTCAATAATAAAAAACTAAATTTCCAAGAACCAAGCTAGAAAAAAAATGGGTTTATCTTTCTATTATCTCTATAAATTATATTACAAAATAATCCCCAGGTTAATAAATGATCAAAGATAATGCAGTAAAAAAATATACGAAAACCGTATTACAGAGGGATATTAGGCAGCAAATTGACAAAAACATCCTCTTGCTTTCTCTGGGCTATTTTTTTGGCCAGCTTTTCTAGATGTACCAGCGTTTAAAAATGGCGATTTGTTATGATTCATTTTCTCATTTTGATTAAATATTCATTTTCATATCCAATTTTATCTTTTTTTTCTCTGAAAGTAGGCCCCCTAAATTGTACGGGCTTATGACTTCATAAAACGTGGACCTGCCCTACTTAGATCTTGCTTATTTATGGTTCCAGAAGAATTACTGCGTGTGAAGGGATCTTTGTGTGTCTAAATAAGGAAGAAAATCTGGATATTCAAATATGTGGTGTCTATTCTACTGTAGCCTCTTTACTCGATACTGCAGAGGGAGGCGGATCTATGAGTCATCCTGCATAGTAATGAGGCCGACGGAGGATGAATTCCGAACGCTTTAATGGGCAAATTGTTTTGGAGGAAAGGTGCACTGTGCACGAGTGCGCGAGAAATATTTGCTGACTTGAGGGAAGATGGTGTGCAAATATAGTCTCTCCTGAAAAAGACAGAAACTTTTTATCTAAAAGAATCGAGTAGCTGGTAAATGTAATTATCACAGTTCCTAGCGACCTTCTCCTTCCTTTCTCATTATCCAGCCCATTCTCTGATTAACTGGTATCCTGTAGGGTAAGGAGGGCCCAGCCACTGGGGCAGAAGAGATTACGACTCCCCTTCATTGATCACATTTAAAAAAAAATTTTTTTTTTTAACGTGTATTTATTTTTGAGACAGAGGCAGAGCATGAACAGGGGAGGGGCAGAGAGAGAGGGAGACACAGAATCGGAAACAGGCTCCAGGCTCTGAGCTGTTAGCACAGAGCCCGACGCGGGGCTCGAACTCACGGACCGTGAGATCATGACCTGAGCCGAAGTCGGCCGCTTAACCGACCGAGCCACCCAGGTGCCCCCACTGATCACACTTTTATCGAGTATCTGCTGAAGCCAGCGTGGCCTGGTCAGCAGCTTGGGTGTACACATGTGATCACATCTCTTCTGCTTTCCAGTTAATCACGCAAGATCCCGTGGGCCCTGCTTATCAGGAAGAACATCTTCTCCCTCTTGAGGCATCTCTGGTTTGTCCCAACTTTGGACTCCAACTTGAGAACTCATTAAATGAACACTTACATACTTAGGCATTATTCCAAAGCAGGGCCTTGATGCCAAGGAGGTCAACTTCATCGCATTAGCTACCCCTTCCAGGAAGTTCACCCCCGGGAATTCAGGTCCAGGCCACCAGTTCAGATTCTCCTCCCTGTGACACCTCTGAGGGTTTCCTTGCCGTCATCACCCTCGTTAGACACACATAAAAATGCTAGATTCTGAATCCCCAGGCACCCTGTTACATCTACTAGAGCTCAGGCTCTAGAGTTCAAGATAAAAGACGTAATCGCCTTCAAGGAGCACACAGACTACAAATAATTTCAATGAAGCATAATACATGAATATGCAGAAGATACGCAGCTCGCAAAGTGTACGTGGGGTCCTTAAATCAACCAGGATAAGCAACAATCTGAGCGACAGGCAGACAGACAGCCACCATCTGTGCTCAGTTCAGAACTGTCCCTCCTCTCCAAGGCTAGCCCATGATCTTCGAACAAATACGTGAACGTCTACCCAATTCCTGGATGCTTTTTAGCAGTAGAGGGGTCTCCCAGGGCTGGGACTAAGACGAGGCAAAATTTAAGGGGTTACTAAAAGCTTCAGTAATTGGGATTGATATACATTTTTAATAATGGTAACTTATGGCCCATAGGCCAGCTGCCTGGTTTTATAAATAAAGTTTTGTTGGGACCAACATCAGGATTAAGGTAAGGTGAATGAGGCAGAGTCATGAAAGTCACAGGTCTGGATCTTGTCTTCACTTAAAATTACGATATTTTGGGGCGCCTGGGTGGCTAAGTCGATTAAGCATCCGACTTCGGCTCAGTCATGATCTCATGGCTTGTGAGTTCGAGCCCAGCATCAGGCTCTGGGCTGACAGCTCAGAACCTGGAGCCTGCTTCAGATTCCGTGTCTCCCACTCTCTCTGCCCCTCCTCTGCTCATGCTCTGTCTCTCTCTCTCTCAAAAGTAAAATAAAAAATTAAAAAAAAAATTATGATATTTTGTTCATCACAGATTTTTGCATGAAGTTTGACTTTTTACTGTATTGAAGCATCATTTATCTTGATTTTTGAGGTGTTGGTTGCTCCTGTAAATTATGCGCCCAAGGTGAGTGCCTCACTTGCCTCTCCCTAGTCTTGGCCCTGGGTCCACTCCCACCAACCTTTCAGATGGATGTCACCGTGTCTGTGTCATCGGTTAAACAAACACAGCCGAGATGGCTGCTGTAGCTCTAGAATTACGAGATAGGGTAGGTTCGACAGCTTGCTAGGAGAGAAAATATTAGGTAACTGCTTTAGATATGATCGTTTGAGAAGCCTTGCTGAAGAAATGGCATTTGAAATAATCTGAAATTTCAAGAAAAGTTCTAAGAATGGCACAAAACTCTCAAGACTCTTCACCCAGATTTGACAACATCTTTTGTGTATATTTTTTAAACGTTTCTTTTCTTAGCTGGTTTGTCATCTTTGAGGAATGTTCTTTTTTTAAGTTTATTTTTTTTAGTAATCTCTACACCCGACATGGGGCTTGAACTTATGACCTCGAGATCAAGAATCACATGCTTTTCTGACTGAGCTACTCAGGCGCCCCAAGGAATGTGTTTTGGCTTCCCGTTGTTACAGACGTAGAAACCACTAAATTTATGCCACCTCTCACTTAACTTTCTCTTTTCCTTCACCAATGTCTGGTAATGGCATACTTTATGTATCAACAGAACACACAATTTTACATCCTTTTCAATGATCCAATGTGCAGAAATTATTTGAGTTTTAGTCTACAATGATGCATTTAAGCTTGGTTGCCCATCTTTTTTTTTCATAATTTTCCCAATTATCTCTTAGTTGAGCATCTCTTGGTAGTTTCCTCAAAAACAGATTCACAGAATTGATATTTCCTGAATTCTCTTATGTTCAGGACCATCTGCAATCTTTAGAGTTGAAAGATAATTTGGCTGGATATAAAATCCTTGGGTAACAGCTTTTTTTTTCCTTGAAGATCTTTTAAATATTGCACCCCAATCTTCCGACCTTGACTGTAGCTGTAGAGAACTCTGAGGCCAGCCTGATTTCTCTCCCCTGTAAGTGACTTGACCATTTTATTTGACAGACTTGCCAACTTTTAACATTTTGCCACATGTGCTTTCTCTCTCTCTCGTCTTCCCTTCTTCCCTCCACACACACACACCCGCGCGCACACACTCACACACATAAAAAGTTACAAGATATTTACTACTAGCACATCTTAGAATCATCACAGAATTAAGCAAGTCAAGACAAGAGATGGAAGATTAAAGAAAGAGATGTGATAAACAATGGTTTGGAGTCTCTGAAAAAATGAGAGAAGAGGGGATTGACGACCAACTGGAGGTGTTGGTTTTTGGGAGGAGAAGGGAAAATGAGGAAAGTTTTGTCTGGTGACTTATATGTTGCATATTAGGAGTAGGGCAAGACTGGCATTATGGGCTGATGGTGTGTGTCCCCTCAGCCCAAATTCATAATTGGGAGCTTAACCCCCAAGGTGACAGTCTTCGGACGTGGAGCCTTTGGGAGATAATTAGGTCATGAAGGCGGAGCCCTCATAAAGGGATGAGTGCCCACAGAGAAAGAGATGGGAGAGCGTGCTTCCTTTGACTTTCTCCACTGTGTGAGGACACAGCTAGAAGGTGTTGGTCTACAAACCAGAAAAAGGACTCCCACCAGACTCCCATCTACCAACGTCTTGGCCATAGACCTCCAGCCTCCAGAACTGTAGAAACAAATGTTTGTTGTTTGAGTCAGCCGGATGATGGTATTTTTTCTGTTGCAGCCTGAGCTCAGACGGTCAAGGACCAAGGATGAAGGAAGCTGTGGAGAAGATATGAACTAGTTTCTGTGGGGAGGGGGGATAAAACTCACATTAGAAAAGCGTCATAACCTGGTCGAGCGGATCCTGAACATCCTTTTGATGTCAGTGACCGAGAATTTAAGGGTGTGGGTTGAAACAAAGCTAATTGCCGGGCCCGACCGGGGCTGGAGTGCCACAGAAGGAGGACGGTGCCGGGGAGGTGAGAGGATTTGAGACGGTGAATGTCATGCCCAACAGGACAATGGCATCCCAATGGGACATTTCCTCCACTCCCTGTATTTCTTTTGCTGGCCCCCCCGGTATTCTGAACCAGTGATGGGAGGCCAGAGGAACCCCCGTCTGGTGCAGGAATCCCTTTTGCAAATTCATGGCCTGGAGGAGGAGTACTTGGAGAGAAAAAGGCTTCCCTGACAACAGAAATATTTAATAGGGATTTCTCTCCCTCTTGAGCTTTTTGAGTATGTTTATATTCGTATTTGGAATAAAAATAAGATGATTCCATTTCTCATAAGCATATAATTGTTTATGCCTTTCTTTAAAAAGCTTGGAATAGTTCCCAAAGATGATATTGTTCATCTTTATCTACCAATGAGTGAAGTAATTTTAAAGTGGGGAAATTGAGCATTGAGATAACGTGCCTGATGTTATCAAGCAAAGCAGTTACAGCGATGGAAAAAGAACACAGACGTTCGGCTTTCTAGTTTCTATTTACCAGCTTGTGTTTCCATGGAGAAAAATTCAGAGAACTCCAATAAAACAGATGCTGAGCCCACATTCTATTCCTAAAGATACATGTGGACAATGTTCATCAAGGCTTGCAAAGCTTTCAGAGAGCTGGGAATGATTTTGGTGGGGGCGTGAAAGACAAGATAATTTTAGTTCAATTTTGGAAAGCATCCCATCCCACCTTTGAGAGACTGAATTGGGTGTCAGTTTCGTGTTCACTCACTGGAGGTTTTCTGTAACATCATGTCAGCCCGATGGGCATGCCTTGCCCGTGCAATCACCCCTCTCACTCTCTTTCCTCTCTCTTTCTTCTCCATTACGCAAATTTGGCCTGGTTCCTCTCTTAAGAGCCCTTCTTCCAAAGAACTGTTCCTTGAAACTTTGCCATAACGATCCCTCCCTGTAAGGGCTACACTGAATTTGCCCCCCCCCCCAAGCTTATGCTTATTATTAAGGAGCAAACAACTGCTCATCTCCTAGGAGGTAGGGTCCCCTCAGTGGGATGCAAAGAAATGCTTAACAGCTCTTACTTCTTTACAAAAAAGGGTTTGCCGGTTTCCATGGTGTAAATACTCTCATCACGACTGATCTCAAGTTCCCCACATGACAACGCTGAACAAGTTGTTCAACGCTGAACGAGTTGGGAAGGAGTGTGGATGATTGGTTCTAGTGAGCGAGCACGAGTGGACTTCAGCATATCGTTGGCGTATCACAGATACATTATGTACTTCTTCAGATTTTCTTGGACTCCCTCATCTTTTGGACCCACAACTGCTCTCTCCGCCTCAGAGGCTACCACTGGCTGGCAAGCTGCCTACCCCGAGTACCCGATTTAAAACTGGTATTTGCAGTTCACTCTACATTTTCTTTCCCCATGCCCCACCTGCTCCATGGCACGCTCTTATATATTATATAGAAGTTGAAGAGCGAGTCCTTGACAGCTAAAGTGGAAGCAGACAGTTTTTATCAGCCCCTGAAACTGCTCTCACCGAACAAGCACACAATTCTTCAGCAGGGGAAATCCAGTGCCTTCTCAGAGAGAAGAGAGCTTGGCAAACAGTTCTCATTCACAGTGTGATTAAAGCATTATCTGAACCCTCCCCCTCCCCCAGGAATGGAAGAAAGAATTCATTAAGGTCTCATCAATTTAAATTTGTTTTCAGGAAGCAACAATCGATCTGTCATCCTTAAAACTCGCTTGGGCTTGCGCACTGAATGGTTCAATCCTGCACCACTCACCTGCTGCTGAACCGACTAGATCCAGTAATCGGGAAGGCAGGAATTGGGTTCACACAGCCCCAGCCGACTATCTGAGGGCACGCCTGGCTTGACACAGGGGGGTCGTGCTTCCTGTAGAGGGAAGGCATGGAAGATGACGGATACCCGCACAAGGGACGAATGATTTTTGTTTTCAGGTTTTGATATTTATTCTGATGCAACACTTATTGGAGATCCCCTATTTGCTTAGTGGCGCAACATGCCTGTGGGATAAAAGATTATGATCCCAGTTTTACAGATGAGGACACTAAGACTCACACTGATGCTCTAAAGTGCTTATATCTACATGATAACCACATTGAAAGTGAGAGGCTTAAAACAACAACCACTTATTTAGGTCCCCAGTTGCTTAGACGCAATTTCAGCTTGGCCCAGATGAACAGCTCTTCTGGTCTCACCTGGACTGTCTTATGCACCTTTGGTCAGCTGCAGGGTGTTCTGGCCATGGGCCGGGTTAAAGCAGGCAACTGGACTCTGTGCTTCTCGTCATCTAGCCGGTTAGCACAGGCTTATGCACATGGCAGCAAGAGGGTTCCAAGAGAGTGGGTCTCCTGAAGTCTGGGCTCAGAACTGGCACGAAGTCACTCCCATTTCATTCCTTTGGTGAAGCAAGTCACGGGCCAAGTTCAGGTTTCAGAGGCAGGGAAACAGATTCCATTTCTTGCCGGGAGTTGCTGCAAAGATGTATATTACAAGGCGGTTCACTCCACACAGGAGTGAGAATTGGCATATCTGCCCTCATGCTTGGCCAGCTGAAGGCTTTTGTGCTTACGCTGTCTTAGATGAACTCCCCTTTTTTGAATCTCTAATGTATTTATGGTTTTGGACACCCCATTTGGCTAGCTGCATTGTGAGTTATACCGCAAAGCGTGCGTAAATTGCTGGCCACCATCTTGGCTTTGGGCCACATTGAAAGAAAGACCCTTCCTCTTCTTCCTTTTCCCTCTCTACTCCCATCCTCCCTGTATAGGCTACCCAGCTTGCTTCTTAGCCCCTACATCACAATTTCAAAGACTAATGGAGTTATGGGGAGTAGCTGTTGTTCCAGAAAACTAGGGATCTGTTCTTACGCTTTCAACTTCTAGGCGTGAGTTCCACGTAGCCCTTGGTCAACCAACAGTTTAAGTAGGCTACTTCTATCGAATATTCAGGTTTGTGTTGGGATTGGTTTAGGACATGCGATGGAAGGAGGGAAAAACCATTCTGAATTGCTAGTAAGGAGAAACTCAAGATCAAATGAACGAAACACTTTTTCTGTTGTAGAAAGGTCAGGATAGAAGTATGAACTGGATTTGAATTCACAGTTTGCTTACTGCATATTCCTGGGAAAGTTACTTAACTTCTCCGAAATGTGGTTTCCCCACCTGTAAGCCGAGGAAAATAATATGTACCTCCACAGTTGTTGTCAAAAGTAAATGAAATAAAAATATGTGATGCTCCTGGCCATATTAAATGTTTAAAAGGACGTTGTTTTGGGGAGCCGGGGTGGCTCTGTCAGCTAAGCATCCGACTTCAGCGCAGGTCATGATCTCATAGTGTGTGAGTTTGAGCCCCGCGTCGGGCTCTGTGCTGACGGCTCAGAGCCTGGAGCCTGCTTCCGATTCTGTGTCTCCCTCTCTCTCTGCCCCTCCCCTGCTCATGCTCTGTCTCTCTCTGTCTCAAAAGTAAATAAAAACATTAAAAAACATTAAAAAAAAAAGGACATTGTTTCTTTCGCTTCAAGCTGTTCTATTTGCCTTAATAGAAATCTCCAAATCTTTAACTTTTTCATCTTAAATACTCCATTACTTGTTGGAGAAGAACTTAACTCAGAGAAGGGAGTCCTGTAGAGATCTCTGAATGGTAACGATGTAGTGTGTGCAGAGATCTCTGAATGGTAATGATACAGTGTGTTTAGAGATCATTGGGAAGCCATATGCCACTCTAGGAATTCTATGTGCAATTTTTCGAGCACCTAAAGGGTGGGGGAAACTGAGGCTTCCAGTGAAGAAGTGATGAGGCAACACGCTTCAGCTCCAACTCTGTGTCTTCCATTCTTTCTCTGAAAGGTTGGTAACTCCCTGACCCTAGATATTCTGAGAACCATCGTCAGCCAAGTTATGGGAGCTTCTAGCAGGAATGAGAAGAAGGAGAGGGGGAGAAAAAAAGAGAGAGTGAGCCTGAGGCAGGAAAGAGAGGAAACCAAAAACCCCAAAAAGGAAAGGGTTGGAACTGGTACCATGTACAATACTTCCATACGCGTTATTTGAGCTTCTCAGCAATCTGGAAGAAGGGTATTATTGTTCCCAGTTTTTGGATGCTTATGCGGCTTTACCAAGATCTCATAGCTAGTAAATGGCAGATGAGACTTAAACTCAGCTCTCCCAATTTCCCACATGGGCCCTCCAGTGCATCGTACTTATGTTGTTAGCGACAGGTTGGAAAGGGCCCCCCACAATGTGGTGAGAGTCATCAACAATGTCACAGGCCATTAAAGATGAAAAGACGGCTGCTCATTTGTTGTCTGTATATGCATTCATCCATCACGTGATGACCTTTATGACATAAGTTGGGGAGAAAATAAACAGCTAGTTATAACAGTATGATGATCGTGATTTCGGAGAGTCCACATGGTTCCAGGAGAGTAAATTGGGGGCCATACCTAACCTGGTTTGGGGACAGTCAGATAAACTTCCTGGAGGAGACATCATCCAAGTTGAGAGCTACAGGACCAGCACGAGATCGTCGGCAAGATGAGGAGGTTTTGGAAAAATCTGCAAAGACACAGGCTAGAGAAAGCAGAGACACCGAAAGCAGGGTGAGCTTGGGAGTTCAGTCTGGAAAGGAAAGCAAAATTCCTACAATAATTGGCTTTGTAATCCAATTAAGAGCATTGGACTTTAGCCTGGGGGGCAATGCAGAGGCCTCAGGGAAATTACGAGATTCGATGCGCATCTTGAACTGATTGCTCTGGCTGCAGTGTGAAGAATCCATTGGCCAGGGGCAGGACCAGAGGCAGAGAGACCCAGTGGGAGGCTTTGAGGGAATCTGGGGAGGACATCTTGTGGCATGGAAGCAGGGATGGAAGAGGTGGACTGATGAGAAAGGAAGTCATATGCTAGAAGCGCTAGAACTTGGTCATCGCTTGGACACGGGGAGCAGAGAGGTGGGAAGATAAATGCCCCATTTGCTGAGTGAGGGAATGCTGGAGGAGGAGTGGATTTGTCTGAGGGAGACAGAGAGGACCAAGGAGCTCTGCTGAGGCTGGGATGTAATCATACCAGATCATGCCCACTCAACACTTACCACGGGCCCTGTGCTGTGCCTGTATTGTCTTCTTTAATCCTCGAACATTCACATTTCAGAGACCTACCACGATATACCAGGCACCATTCAAAAAACTTTACAGAAGTTGACTTATTCAGTTGCCTTATGAGTTGAGCTCTTATTATGCTCCATTTTACAGTTGAGGAGACTGAGGTTCAGAGAGACTGGGTAATCTGCTCCAAGCCTCACAAGCCACCGAGTGCCATAGCTAACACTAGGACCAATTTATGGCCTCCGTATTGCTTCCATGGTGACTGTTCGGGGTCTACGGGATATCCAAGGTAATATGTCTAGTGGGTCACTGGGGTTCCAAAATTGAAGCTCGGACAAGAAATATGAGTTGCGAATACAGACTTGGCAATTACTCAGCCTATAGATGGTGTTTAAAGCCACAGGAGTGAATCGCTGTGCAGGTTAAAAAGAGAAAAGGGCCACCAGCCAAACTCCGAGAACCCCAATGTTGACAGGCCCATGGAAATAGAGCCCGTCTGCTGTGGTTGGAAAATGTGAAGAGATGGAAGCCGAGGCAGGGCAGCCTTTCCAGGGGGCTGTGGCCAAAAGTAATGAAAGGAGAAGGTGAGCGTAAAACACTGTCACTCTGAGCATTTTTAAGTATGAAGAGAAACGAAGTGTTAACCTCAGGAGGGCTGGGCTAGAAGGGGAGGTTCTCCCCGTGCGAGGGGGAGATTTGAGCCTGTGTAAACGCTGGTGGGAAGGAGTCCATACAGGGAAGCTGAAGACACAAGGACAGAAGCAGAGGAGCAAGGAGGTTTCTGAGCGGTGGGTATTTGTGACCCAGAGGTCAGGTCCTTCTAGTTTTAAAGACACATCCCTTCAGTGTCTACTCCATAGAGGGTTGGGTCTCAGAGTCCCCTCTTCATCCCCCCCACTGTGACTGAGGGCCTGTGTGAAGGTTTCGGGGGAGGAGGGGGGGGAGGATGGGGAGTACGGTATAAGGTCTGGGGAGAAGGCATCAGATGACGAACCTGAGTCATGGCGATGAGGGAGGTTTGGGGGAATGGGCGAGGAAGCAAACAGCCGGTCTGGTGACTGGGAGGCAGAAGTGCCGTATTGTGTTGAGGGCCTACTCAACCCAGGAGGCCATGGAGTAGCACCAGTTTGCACAGGTATGGTGATAACCTCCAGCACCCCCCAACTCTCCGGGGATGGCATCAGGTGGATGCTCGGTTTGGACCACACTTTTGTCCTCCTTCCTTTAGGTGGAAGCAATAGAAGGATGATGGGACAAAGGAAGGAGGATATTGGCAAGAAACTAGATGACCTGATGGACCAGATGGGACCTTGAGTATAAGTGAAAGGGAGTGAAAATGGGATAGGGCGGAGAAATTGGAATCTACACAATTGTTTGGCACTCCCTTCAAAAGGGGGAGCCTAACTGCCCTCTCCTTGAGCATGGGGTGGACATAATGCTTCCTAACTAGCATATAGGAAAAAAGCAGACGGTGCTAGGTTATTAAAGGCACAGTGGCTTCCTGCTTGCTCTCTCTTGGATGGCTTGCTCTGGGGAACTTAGTGGGCGTGTCTTGAGGACACTCAAGAGTGCCATGAACTTGCCAGGTGTGTGAGCAAGCTATCTAGGAAGGAAGCAGGTGCCTCCAGCTAGGCCGGACATCTTGGCCACAACGTGCCAAGAGACCTTGAGCCAGAACCGCCCAGCTGAGCTTTTCCTGGAATCCCGACTCTCAGGAACTGTGTGAATGAATAAAGTTTTATTGTTCTAAGCTGCGACGTTTGGGGGTAATTGGCTTTGCCCCAGTAGATAACAATACAGGCACTGAAAAATCGCAGAACGAGAAAGGATCGTAGCATATTGGAATTCCAGATTTCAGGGGCTGAACGGTTGCCCCTGAAACCGTTAGGGGCATAACGGTTGCTGAAGCCATAGCAAGGGCTGTCTGACGTGGGCTAAAAGCGATGGACCTGGTTGTGAGAATCTCAAGAACCTGAGATGTGGGCCAGGTTATGTCAATACACAGCAAAATGATCCAAATAAAAGCAGAACTCAGTTTGAAGAAAAAGCTTAGAAGCTGCAGGCTAGGTCTTGAACGAACAGGGATAATGAGGATGTGGGCACATGATGTCAATGAGTGGGGGCAGATGGCATAAGCAGGAATTTTACGCAAGAGTGAAGGAATAATGATTTGAAGGTAACACAAGCCGGTGAGAAGGACCCTGGTCTCTCTCTGGATTCCAGGTCCTCAAGGTATGGCAGGATGAGCGACTGTGGTTAGGAGAAATTTGGAAATGGCTGAGTCTTACTTAAAGCCCAAAGCTGGGAATCCACTCAGGTAAGAGGCTAAGGGCATAAAGGTAGGAAAATATGTTAATGGTGAAGTAGGGTTGCTGGTTGGCACAGTGAGTGGTTTGGAAAGAAAGGAAGTGAAGGGGTGTGTGTGTGTGTGTGTGTGTGTGTGTGTGTGTGTAGGGCTGGGGAAGTAAGAGTGGTGGTAAATTAAAGCTGAAGCACATCAAAGAGGATCTGGGCAAGGTTAATCCACTGGCTTGTGAGTTTTCCAGGATACCCCTCCCGTCCCTGTCAGAAGCACTAATTCAATGTACCAGCAGTTCATGCTGGAGTCTCACAAACAGAGGGCCCCGCATGTTAGGTGCGGCATTTGGGTCACACTCATTCAAGACACTGCGATTATTTCCTCAGTGAAGATCGAATTAGAAGTTTATTCTTCTCATAGAAAATATCGTTCTGGGAAAAGTGCAATGGATTCTTCACACTGTTTGAAAGAACATAGCTAGAAAAAGATGCCTAAAGGCAATTAAAAAAAATTCTGTACAGGCAGATAAGAAATATTGGTTGCTACGTGTTGTTGTTGTTGTTGGTCGAAGAGGTAGTTTAAAAAATTTTTTTAACGTTTTTATTTATTTTTGAGACAGAGAGAGAGAGACAGAGCATGAGCGCGGGAGGGGCAGAGAGAGGGGGAGACACAGAATCTGAAGTAGGCTCCAGGCTTTGAGCCATCAGCACAGAGCCCGACGCGGGGCTCGAACTCACGGGCTGTGAGATCATGACCTGAGCTGAAGTTGGATGCTTAACTGACTGAGCCACCCAGGCGCCCCAAAGAAGAGGTGGTTTTTTAAATTTCTTTTGGCAAAATACAAAACGAAACATAATTTCCATTCCTGAGGGTATCCTATAGAAAATAATTCAGGACTTACTCAGGTTTAGTAGAACAGGGAAATGTCGCTTAAATATACAAATATATGCTTCTGTAATAGGAATATTCTTCTGAGTTGGAGTTATGAAGGTGGTAACTTGAAGTCCTATAAAGGAAGGAGATAGCTATACACACATACAATATATGAAAATGCAAATTAATTGAAGGTCAGGAAGAAATATAAACTCAGAAATTTCCCGAGGGATCAAGTGACAGTTCTGAAAACGGGTAAAAGAAGATAGGAGATGAAAAGGGGAGATTACTTCGCGTTCACTTAACATGTAGAAACAGCTAGAACTGAAGAATCCATTGAGTGTTCTCTGCAACCGAACAATGTAGCATTCTAGACGCTGTGACATCATGTTTTAAAAATAGCCGCTTTCAGCAACAGATAGCAGTTGATAATGAAAACGTTTTTTCATGTCTTTTGGGATGAGGGGGGAAGAGAGCTGGGGGAAGGGGCAACTAGTGACTAAGGGAGATAAATGTCCTGATTGTCCCCGGTCTCCATGAAAATAGAAATGTAACTGGCACCGGGCTGCAGGGTCACGTGCACATTCTCTCATGAAAATATTAGGCCCATAGTACATTCGATTGTTTGCTTTTATGACCAGTAAGTCATTAACATAATGCGTTTTATTATTAGCCTACTTTGAACAGATGAGACGCAATCACCAGCGACCGGAGGAGAACCCCCACAGATGCCTCCACGATGACTTGGATGGAGATGTTGAAGGTGTTGGGTGCCCGGAGGGCTGGTACCCACCCAGGGCCAGCCTCAGCCCAGGCGGACGGTGGCTCTGCTTGAAAGCAGAGGGTCCCTCTGCGCCTCACACTCTTGTGTCACGCGGTATGTAAAATTTCGCTGCTTTCTCAGTCTCGGAGAAACATTGTTGCCAGTGGCGTGCTGGGAAATTGACTGGAGAAAGTTTTGGAGGTAGGAATGCTGGCACCACCCATTGCCAATTTCAAGCGGCCAGCCCCTGAATGAGGATAATCAGCTCTTGGGGGCCAGGGTGAGCAGGCAGGTGCCCTGCTAGCCCTTCCCCGCCACACACAGTTACTAGGCCACCATCCGCGTCTTATTTATAAGGTTTCGACTCCCTTCAAGACCTACATCTCCCTGGGACGGCTGGGTTGTGGGAGATCCTCGTCTTCCCTTCTAGGTCCTTCCTTCCTCCTCCTCCTGCTTCTCCTCCTCCATCCCTCTTCCCCTCCTTCTTCTTTTCCAGCATTTACCGATGGCAACACACCTGGGACATCCTGCCGGAACGCTGGGCTGCGAAGATGGGTCAGGATTCATCTCTGACCACGTAGGGAGGCGACGACCGTTTCCGTGTTCGGTGCTGGAGGGCTGCAGGGGGCCCAGGTGGGGTCAGAGGAGTCCTGTGCAGTACAGGAGTGAGCGTGGAAGGCAGGCTTTCTGGGAGGTGCTGGAGCTTGAGTTGAATCACCAGAAGTGTCCCTGTTTGAACCTGTTTTTAAGACTGAATTCATGTCAAATGAAAGCCGAATGCTGACAATAAAAACGGCAGCAACAAGCGTTTACTGAGCACGTCCTATGTGCTACGCAGGCACTCTGCCAAAGCCGGGTATTATTAGCTCGTGTAACCTGACAGCAACTTTATGAAGACGATACTCTGGGGGGCCCCTCTTTTAGGTGAGAAGATCGAGGCACAGGGAGGTTAATAACTTGCCACAGACCACGGAGCTTGTGAAATGTGGAGCTGAGGTTGAACGCAGGCGCCTCGACCCTGGAGCTACAATCTCAACCACTGAGGACACACTGCTTCAAATAACTTCACAGTATACAATGTAACGGAAAGTTTCCCAGGAGTTCGAATTGAGCAAACAGGACCGGTTTAAACCACCACACATGCCCTCAAGAGCCCGGGCCGTGACGTCAGTCTCATATTGGCAGAACGATCAGATGTTCCGATCACAGAGCCCGCCAGCTTGGCGACAGTTCATTAGCTGTAAGTGTAGTCGTAAATGTGCCATGAAGAAATTTTCTGTAACCAATTCCAGTAATAATTGGATTAGATACTTTGTTAGCGCAGGTTTCAATAAAGCTGCAATGTGAACTTCATGTTCAAATGAGCAAAACTGTTTGGCAGAGATCAAATGACAGCGCATTAAATTGGCACCGAAGATCCCCCGCTGGCAGAGTTTTGGTTAAGCACAGGGTCGGATTATCTTGAACCGGCAAACAAAGCTTTGAAATTATTAATGCCGTTTTGTACAACATACGATGCAAATAGAGGTTCTCTGCCTCCCTGTTAATGGAAGTCAAAGCACAGAGCAGTTTAAAAGAAAGGGATGAACCTGAGGCCATAGGGTCTTATTTTTAAACACAACATGTGTGAGTTAACTTAACAAAACATGATCTCGTATAGTAAATTGATGGTGCTCATTTAGGAGCGCCTGGGTGGCTCAGTGGTTAAGAGTACGACTTTGCCTCAGGTCATGATCTCGCGGTTTGTGAGCTCGAGCCCCGCGTCGGGCTCTGTGCTGACAGCTCAGGGCTTGGAGCCTGTTTTGGATTCTGTGTCTCCCTCTCTCTCTGCTCCTCCCCCACTTGCACTCTGTCTCTCTCTCTCTCTCCCTCAAAAATGAACAAACGTTAAAAAATAATAAAAAAAATAAATCGATAGCATTCCTTTAAATATTATCGGTTTTGTATTTTCGCTGGGCTTCCTAAGTACAGCGTTTGCCTTGGTTTTATAGGTGCATTAAGAGGTATAAGGAATTGGTCTCTTTTAAGTTAATATTGCAAATTCCAACTTCTGTCTCACCCTTCATTTAAATTTTTTTGGGGTCCAGGTCTTTTTTTTTTTAAGTTTAAATTTATTTTAAATTAATTTAAAATAATTGGTCACTATTTAATTTTAAAATAACTTAAAATAGTGGTCACTTCAAAGCAGAGATGTGCCGATAAATGCTTCACACATGGCTCCCTGCGGGGAAAAGCCCTGATTCATGATATTTGCCAGTTTCTGCGCTAGAAATATTCCCACCATGGTGGGTTTCAAGCTACGAATGTGGTGTCACCCACCGCGTGCAGTGCTGGGGAGAGACACCCAGGGGCACACCATCATGTGGCTTTTTTTTTTTTTTAATGTTTATTGATTGATTTTTGAGAGGAAGATAGGGAGCAAGCGTGCTGTCAGCACAGAGCCTGATGCGGGGCTCGAACTCGCAAACTCGTGGGATCACGATCCGAGCCTAGATCAAGAGTCCGACGCTTGGCCGACTGAGCCACCCGGGTGCCCTGTCCAGCACATGGCATTTCCACCAGACCGATACGGTGGGTGAAGATTGCGGGAAACCGCGAAGTGTTGTACTTGTCAGCTTCGGCTGCCGTAACAGGGTATCACAGACCGGATGGCTTACACATCAGACGTGCAATTTCTCGCAGCTCTGAGGGCTGGAAGTCTGAGCCCCGGGTGTAAGCAAGGCTGGGTCCCTCTGAGGTCTCTCTCCTCAGCTTGCAGTCGGCCTTCCTCCTGCTGCCTGCCTCTTCACATGGCTGTCGTGCCTGTGCATGTGTGAATCCCTGGTGTCTCTTTGCGTGTCCAAATTTCCCCCTCTTACTAGGACACCAGTCAGATTGGATGAAGGACCCACGCTGATGGCCTCTGTTTAACCTGACTGCATCTTTAAAGACCCTCTCTCCAAACACAGTCACCTTCTGAGGTGGCGGCGCTTAGATCGTCAACATATGAGTGTTGGGAGGGGACACGATTCAGTCCATATGAAATGTACTAAAGGAACTAGGAAGTGCTGACTTGTGAGTATTTCCTTTGTTTCTAGTATCAGTTAGTGAATCATAAGTTCATAGAATTGAAGTTTAAGTAACGGCTGTACTTAGCAGCTAAATTGAAAAAATCCCTGAAGATTTAAAAGTCAGCTCTCGTGAGCTGGTACAAACTGTTTTAAAAGAGCACTGCTTTGGGGCGCCTGGGTGGCTCAGTTGGTTGAGCATCCGACTTCAGCTCAGGTCATGATCTTGAGGTTCGTGGGTTCAGGCCCCACATTGGGCTCTGTGCTGACAGCTCAGAGCCTGGAGCCTGTTTCAGATTCTGTGTCTCCCTCTCTCTCTGCCCCTCCCCTGCTCTCCCTCCCTCTCTCTCTCTCTCTCAAAAGTAAACAAACACAAAAAAATTTTAATATAGCACTGCTTTAAAATAAAACAAAAGCGTAAGCAACCCCCCCTACCCAACCAGAAAAACACAAGGCATGATGGGCCAAGGTGTGGATTTTCATAAGGATCTTTTTCTAGCAATTATCTCATTTCTGTGAGGAAACAGTTCCCAGGATCATTCTAGCTCTAATATTCTTTCATTTTGTAAAAGATCCTAATAGTAACTAGAACTCTCATGATGCTTTACAAATAAAAGAAATATTTTACCTTCTTCCACACTATTTCAAAAGTCTTTGTTGGGAATGCAAGCTGGTGCAGCCACTCTGGAAAACAGTATGGAGGTTCCTCAAAAAACTAAACATAGAACTACCCTACGACCCAGCAATTGCACGACTAGGTATTTATCCAAGGGATACAGGTGTGCTGTTTCGAAAGGACACGTGCACCCCAACGTTTATAGCAACACTATCGACAATAGTCAAAGTATGGAAAGAGCCCAAATGTCTATTGATGGATGAATGGATAAAGAAAATGTGATACACACACACACACACACACACACACACACACACACACAATGGAGTATTACTTGGCAATCAAAAAGAATGAAATCTTGCCATTTGCAACTACGTGGATGGAACTAGAGGGTATTATGCTAAGTGAAATGAGTCAGAGAAAGACAAATATCATATGACTTCACTCATATGAGGACTTTAAGAGACAAAACAGATGAACATAAGGGAAGGGAAACAAAACTAATATAAAAACAGGGCAGGGGACAAAACAGAAGAGACTCATAAATATGGAGAACAAACAGAGGGTTATTAGAGGGGTTGTGGGGGGGGTATGGGCTAAATGGGTAAGGGGCACTAAGGAACCTACTCCTGAAATCATTGTTGCACTATATGGTAACTAATTTGGATGTGAATTTTAAAAAAGAAAAAAGAAAAAAAAGAAAATGGAGATCTCCACTAGGAAAAAAAAAAAGAGTTTGGGTAGGATAGAGCAGAAATGGATTTTTGCCACGTTGTTAAGAGGTAAGAATTTGTCACAGGGATAGGAATAACCTCCATGTTTGACAAAGCATCTGGTCAGAGATTAATAGGAAAGCCTATGAACAGGCTCAAAATGGTATGGGGGCCTGGGAAACCAGCAAAATAAAAGTACATTTTTGAATAATTAAAAAAAAGTCTTTGTTGAGTGCCCTCCGTGGACTGATTGGGTCCCTCCCAAATTCATAGGTTGAATCCCTAATCCCCAGTGTGATGGGATCTGGAAGCAATTAGGCTTAACGAGAACCGCCAGGGGTGGAGCCTGGTGAATAGGCTTAGTGTCTTTATAAGAAGAGACGGGGGACAGCTTGCTTCCTCTTGCTCTCTGTCCCTCTCCTCTCTGTGTCTGTCTCCCTCTCCTAACTCTGCCACGGGAGGATACAGTCGGAAGGTGGCCGTCTGCCAAGCAGGAAGAAGGCCCTCAAAAGAACTCTGATTTTGCATTTCCCAGCCTCCGGGACGGTGAGGGTTGTCTGTTGTTCAAGCCGCTCAGTCCATGGCGTTCTGTCACATCAGCCTGAACGGACTGAGACAGTACCCGTCAGGTACCAGGCACCGTGCTGGGAAAAAAGGGCACAGAGCAGACAAGCCAGACATGATCCCTCCCCCAGTGGCGTCTACATAAGGGGAGGATAGATGTAGAGTGAACAGTCAGTTAAGTAGCTAGTTGTACCCGTCGTCGCTGCTGGCAGGAACGCGTATAACACACGGTGGGAGCATTTATAATGGGAGCAACTGACCACACGATGGGAGCATTGATAACGGGAGCAACTAACCTCACCTAGGAGATCACAGAAGACTTATCTTGGGAAACGACACTAAACCTGTGTTATAGGCTGAATTCTCTACCTGTCACCCTCCGTTACAGGTCCCGAAGCCTTCACCCCCAGAACCTCAGAATGTGACTGGGTTTAGAGATAGGGTCATTAAAGAGGTGAGTAAGTGAAAGGGAGTCTTTGGCGTGAGTCCGAATCCAATCTGACCAGTGTCCTTATAACAAGAGGCAATTTGAGCACGCAGAGAGATAACCAGTGAGGCAGGGGTGTTCAAGTGAGAACGCGACGCAGGCGAACGTGTGAGGACACGGCGAGAAGGCAAACCAAGGAACTAGACCCACCAACACCTTGACTTGGGGCTTCCAGCCTCCAGGACTGTGAGAACATACACTTCTGTTGCTTAATCCACCCAGTGTGTGGTATTTCCTTAGACCCGGCAGACTCACGGAATTTGGGGCCCGGGATTAAGTAGGGGCTGGTGAGACAAGGGGAGGCAGGAAGACATTCTAGCCGGAGGACACAATATTTGGTTGGATCCTCAAAGAAATGGATAAAATCCCCATAATCGAATGTAGAGGAGTGGTGAGGGGTGTGGGCCCCGGACCCCACTCGACCTGGGGAAAGTCACATGACTCGGTGGCTCTGTTTTTCTCATCCGTAGGATTGCCATTACTATTAGATGCTGCTGCAGGGTTGCTGGAGGGAGGCCTAAGGTACCTCGCTGTGAAGCCTTTAGCCCGGTGCCTGGCACACAGTCCTGGAAATGCTCCAAAATGTGAGATGTCACTTATTATCTGAGAATAGCTCGCCATTCTCAAAGTGTAGTTGGAATGTTCCTTATAGTGGTAAGTCTTGACTGGTACCACTCCAACCTGAGTCAAATCATTTTCTCTCCCTTGTTGGGAAGGAAGACCATCTGTTTCTAAAATCTGGATTCTCCATTTTGTGTGGCTGAGGGTTTGGATTTTGTCCTAACGTCTTTTGCTAGAGGCCATGGGGGAAGAAAAAAAGAAGAAGTAAAATTAGGGCTTTGGGGAGTGAGGACTGGCCGGGTTGTGGGTAGACCCCATGATGGTCTGGGGGGGAACAATACCAGGAGAGGGGGCTCTAGCTCTGACCGGTGTTTGGACCTCTGTCCTTGAGCTCTCATGGCCTGGGACGTGCCCGGAGGCCAGGAAAAGAGACACTCTGAGGGCACCACTGAGCGCCACGAGCCTTCGGGCACTTTGAGAGGACACCGCCTTACAACGCCAGGAGATTTGTAAGCCCCCTGATGACTGGAAATTCAGCAGGACAGCGGCGATGGAGAGAAGCACTCGCCCCCCTACTTCTGAACCAGGCTAGAGTACATTCATGCACCCCACACCAGGAACTTCAGGGGCAGGACGGCCTGTTTGGCATTGACCATACCATTATGGTTATCTGCAAATTCCCTCACTCGACTCACATCCTTAAGGACAGGTGTCATATCTTTCTCTCCACATCCTCCACCCTTGGCGTAATGCTGAGCACCTGCACTTATTGAATTAAATTTTTATTTATACATTAGGCACTTGGGGCGCCCGGGTGGCTCCGTCGGTTAAGCGTCCGACTCTTGGTCTCAGCTCAGGTCTCGATCTAGGGGTTGTCGGTTCGAGCCCCGTGTTGGGCTCGGCGCTGGGCATGGTGCCTACTTAAAAATAAATAAGCAGACAAACACATAAATACATAAAGTGCTTGAGGCCGAGTGGTTGAGTGGTTTGCTTACGGTCATACGTCTTGCGGTGAAACTGTATTGAAAAGCCAGTGTCCGTTGGCTGAAGCTGCACTCTTGTTAGCCACAGTGAGGGCAAGGGATGTGCCTTATGCTTTCTCATGGTGCCTGGTACCATGATTGGCTCACGGGCAAGCACAGGAAGAGCCTGAGAAGCAGCAACGCCACCTAGAAGGTGGGCCGGGGGAATGGTTGATAAAGATGTTTGTGCGGAGGCCAGGAGTAGATAAATGTTCTCATCCAATTTTGGCTCTAGGGAAGCACCATGACCATTTGTACTCATTTATATCAAAGACATTTAAGAATGGGGATGTCACACAATAGCTCCCCCCCCCCCCCCAAATCTATGCTCTGCAAGCTAGTGAACAAAACTTGGACTTTCAGTCATTCATTCAACAGATATTTATTGAGCAGTGTCCCAGATAATTCCTGGCTGGTTGGCCAAGGGCCAGTTGGCCTATCTTTGCATTTTAGTTGATACAGGTATAAACGGAGGACAGTAACACCTATTACATAAAGGTTGGCCTAAAGTTCAAAGGAGGGCCAACACATAAAAGCTTGGCATATGTTCATGTCATTAGCCCTCCCCACCAGGGCCAGTGATGACCGATTATTTTGCTTCTCTTTTGCAGTGCTGGGGAGACAATGGGGGCTTCTGAAATGTTGTGGGGGCCCCGATGTGGTTCATTGGTTATGGTAAAACAAGGGGGGCAGGACCCCCCTGGGCAAAGGCTCCCCTGTGCCGGGCACGTTATTGATGCACAGTAAATATACATTCAGCCAATCAATTATTCTGGCCTCTGCAATGCGTGTGACATTTTAACAATGCAGGAAGTTGAGATTCATTATACAACTTTCCTTGTTCTGGCCGTGGTCTCTTCCTATACGTGGAGGAAAGAAAGTTCCCAGCAAACTAGGATTATGCTGTTTCAACAAAAATTCTCTATCAAAAAAAAAAAAATTCTCTATCAATTAGAATTAGGTTAACCTGGGGGCGCCTGGGTGGCTCAGTCGGTTGAGCATTCGACTTCGGCTCAGGTCATGATCTCACCGTTTGTGGGCTCGGGCCCCGCGTCGGGCTCTGTGCTGACAGCTGGGAGCCTGGAGCCTGCTTTGGATTCTGTGTCTCCCTCTCTCTGCCCGTGCCCCACTTGTGCTCCGTCTCTCTCTCTCTCTCAAAAATAAAAATAAACATAAAAAAATATTTAAAAAACCAAAAAGAATTAGGTTGATCTGCATAACGTAGAAACAGTCCTCCCCACACATCCTCCCTTTCCCAGTTTAGTCTTAGATAAGATAAACTTACATTTCTTTTTCGTGTAAAAGACTAGAGTTAGGCATTCCAGGACTTCCATCAAAGACCCATGTCCCCTCCAGTTCCACCCCTAGGGTGGTCTACTGGTCCACAGTGGCTGCTAATGCCCCTGCCATCACATCTCTGTTCCACTCAGCAAGATGGAAACGTGGGAAGAAGAAAAGAGCATTCTCGCCCTTTAAAAAAGCCTTTCCTAAGTCCCACACAGTATTTCTTTCATCTCTTCGGTGAGAAATGAGGCACAGGGCCAGACTTCTGCAAGAAAGGCTGGAGAGTGAAGTCTTTTAGCTGGGCAATAATGTGCTCAGCCCAAACCTGGAATTCTAAAGGAAGAACATTCCAGGAAGAAATTCAAAGGACGAAAAGGAGGCTGGAGGTAAGGTAGGCAAATTGCAATCTGATCTCTTACTTCTTCCATTCTGGAGAGGACACAGAGCTGTTCTTCCCTTCTGTGTTTCTGCCACCCTCCGCACAGACCGTCATTAATGTCCTAACATCTGCAATTGGCGGAACCAGACATGATGCTGAGGTTTTTCACTCTAGGCCAGAAGGAAAGAAGAAACGATATACCATTCTTCCACGTGCACACGCGTATTCTTTCTCTCCCATGTGGTTTCCTCTTCTCTCTGTGTCGGTCTCTCCCCACCTATGCGCACAGAGCTCGGGTTAAAACTGCCCTCTGCCCTGCAAATGGCTGCTGTCCTGAAAGTGGGCACTGGGCTTTGCGCACTTGGCCCTGGGACGTTCCGTGCCAAAGGCAGAACCACAGCACTTCCTCTCCGTCTGGAGAGGCAGCCCTAAGAACGGGGAACCACTCCGCATGCTGGCGTCTCCCGGGTGAAGAACGAAATTCGGTTGAGATTTGGACCCGCCCTTTTGCACGTATTATTTACACAAAGTCCTCTTCTCCCAAGATACTTCTGTTCTCTCATCCTGAGCACAGGGCACTCATGTCTACCCCTTACCTTTCACGTAATAAGCTGAAGATTAATAAAATAACAAACAGCCGGATGTGGCTAACTCTGGGTAAAAGCATTTTGGAAGACACCCATCATCTACTAATTGTTGGCTATGGCAGAAGTGAAGTCAGAAGTCAAGATGGTGGGGGCGCCTGGGTGGCTCAGTTGCTTAAGCGTCCGACTTTGGCTCAGGTCATGATCTCACAGCTCGTGAGTTCGAGCCCCGCGTCGGGCTCTGTGCTGACAGCTCGGAGCCTGGAGCCTGCTTCGGATTCTGTGTCTCCCTCTCTCTCACCCTTCCCCGGCTCACGCTCTGTCTCTCCCTCAAAAACAAATAAACATTAAAAAAAGAAACAAAGAAAGAAGTCAAGACGGTGGTTGGGGTGAGGTTAGGAAGTGTTGGAGTCAGAAGGCCAGGCCAAGCCCGGTTGTAGCCATTGGATTCTGGGTGAACCTGGGTGGCGCCTACATCCTTAAAATGTCAATAAGAGTGTCTACTTCCCAGCGCCATTTTGACATTCAATTAGATAATGCATGGGAAACCCCTAACAACCAGCCTAGCAAAGGGCAAGGACTCGATAATTTGTTTCCTTTTCCCTGAGACGAGGAATAGAGAATAAAGGGTCAAGCATGGAAGGAGGAGGCAAGAGGGGTTGACATGGAAATTGCTTTAAATAGGTTCTTACCCACCCAGGGGTTGAAGCCAGTGGAAGCTCTGGAAGCAAGCACGCCATCCATTCCACTTTGTTTCATTCTGCTTTAAGACCAACTCTTCGGCAGACGCATCTTCTTCATAAGATGTATTGAGGGGTTACATTTCTTAAACCCCTGAACGCTAAGTATTTTTTTTTCAAGGTGGGACACAGTACCAGAGTTTTGATTTTTTAATTTTAATTTTCTTAATATTTATTTATGTTGGGGACAGCGCAAACGGCAGAGAGGCAGAGAGAGGGAGACAGAGGATCCGAAGCAGGCTCTGCGCTAACAGTCTAATAGCAGTGAGTCCGACGCGGGGCTCGAACTCACAAACCGTGAGATCATGACCTGCGCCGAAGTCAACCGGTCAACTGACTGAGCCACCGGGGTGCCCCAACACCAGAGTTTTTAAAAAAAAACTCCTGGAGCCTTAAAATAGTATTTTATTTTCCAGAAAGGAAACAAAGGCAAGGAACTTGAGTGCATACGTTACACGGAGAATCCGTGTTTCCCTGGTCTCTTCTTCCCACCCTTCCCAGCGACCCCCAAGGCCAGTAGGTGCCCACAGTTTGAAAGTCTGTGCATCCCAGAGATGCTCGCATGAGGCCCAGTGAGCTCTGGGAATCATCTCTCCACCTCCCACCCCCTCCTGGGGTTCTCTGGCTGCCCCAGGGCCCTGCCCAGAGGAACATGCTGTGCTGTCTGCCCGGTCTGCCCACCTGCCTGCCTGCCTGCCGGGGGCCTGCCTGCTATATCACACACAAGTGGGTGTGCAGAAAAGGGGCAGCAGGAGAAAGAATTCGGATGACTCAGAGCAGAAGCATCATCGTTACTGGGCCAGGGAGAACGGGGAGCGTCACTTTCCTACAAATGCTCTCTTTTGTAGTCTTGGGTTTTTGTCTGAGGATGCAGACATTAACGCTCAGCTAAGTTGTGGGTTTTAAACGAGACACTGTGTGAAATTTTCAAGGTAGGGTTCGCCATAGACAACTTGTTCCCATGGCCTCCAGCCCCCAAACTCAGCTCAGAATTCTCTATGCAGTCGGTCAGCAAACATCATGAAAAGTCTAGAGGGTGCCTGCTATGTTCATATATATTACTTGACCTAACCATCAGGGTTTTGACTAGGGTGAGGTGGTGAGATGCCTTTTGTGCAAAATTTGAGAGGCCGCCAAAACACCCCACTCAGCTCAGTAATCAAGATAAGTAAGGTTAGATTCCCCCCCAAATGTTTATTTATTTGGGGGAGAGAGAAATCGGGGGGTGGGGGAGGCGCAGAGAGAGAGAGGGAGAAAGAGAATCCCCAGCAGGCTCCACACTGTCAGCTCAGAGCCCAGCGTGGGGCTTGAACTCATGAACCACAAGATCATGACCTGAAGTCAGACGCTCAACCAACTGAGCCACCCAGGCGCCCCAAGATAAGTAAGATTTCAGTACTGTGTTTAAAAAATAAAAATTAATGCAAAATAATCAATGATGCGAAAAACATCAAGGTTTTAAATACAGCATATCCACATTCATGATTTCTTTCTTTGGCTCAACTCCAAATGGCTGAGCACAGCACTGCCAATTTTGTTGTGCTATTCTCGAGGTAGATTTCATAGATTGGGGCTCAAAAGAGCTGCATAAACTCACTCTGGTGGACAAGAGAGGGAACTTGAACCCAGGACTTCGTTGTCTTTTCCCAAGACCGTAGCCACCTGCCTTGGTTTTGTAAGACTGATGTCTTCCTCCTTCACAGGATTTGTTAATATGTGTTCCAGGCAGCTGGTACCCTTAGCCTCTGAAACAACTGCTTTTCGGGGGGTGCCAGAAGGAAATAATCTGTGGAGCGCCCAGAGGGATAAATCATCCTGTAAGCCTAAAATCATCTTGTTGGGGGAAGGGGTGGGGTGAGCAAAACATTTACTTCAGTGTGAATGACAAGCTGAGCAAGAATGAGCCTGACTTTGAGTTCTTAGAGCCATGTAATCCTTCCTTTCAGCTTCTCCCTGGTAGAATGGTTTTCTCAGCCCCAAAGGCTGACCAGGGAATCAGTTAAAGGAAAAACGAGTTTAAAAATCCATCTTGAAAGCAAAGGGTAGGTAGTGGGGTTTGCAGACTCAGCGGAGGCTTTTCTCAGGCTGTATTTTTCATTGCAAAGGTGCCTCTGGGCGGTCCTGGTTTGTTTCCAGCCCAGCAGGTGGACTGGGAAGCGAGGGGGGGGACGCGGGCGGGTGGGTGGCCGGAGGGCTCTCTGGATCCTGGCGGGGTGGGGGTGGGGGGCGCAGGGGATGCGATTTCCCGGGTGCCTGGTGTGGACCCGGGCTGGGGGTCTGGGCGAGGCTCCGGGATGGCCACGCCTGCCTCCCGCCTTCAACGCTGCACGCACACTGCCACCTACGGAGCTCGGGAGGCAAGTCAACCTCGCCGCCGGGCCCTTTCCTCCCGCGGAGACTGGCCTCAGCTGGGGGTGGAAAGGGATTCCCGCCGAGGCCTCCCCATCATTACCATGACAAAAGCTTAATCTTTCCCCGGGCCACCCCAGACCCGGTAAAAAGCAGGTCTCGCTTTACCAACCCTAGCGAGCTAACCTTGTGTCCTTCCCGGGACAGAGTCCCCGCCCTTCCGTATGCTAGTAAGACCCCCTTCCCCAAATGCATGTTTGGGACCCAGGAACGCCCTACCTCACCAAGCTATAGTCCTCTTTGCTCCCCCACTGATCAGCATAATAAAAAAAATGGTTCGTATTTATTGAACACCCCTAGGGTACCCGGCTCAATGCTGTGTGTTTCACGTGCATCATTTTATTTAACTTTCTCCATATTCTCTTTATTGCTAGATACTAGAATTGTTTATGCTATAGATGAGGACACAGGCTTAGGAATATTTTGCAAATGGATCCAAGTTCATTTAGCTAGTAAGCAGTGGTGCCAGTTTTTAAACGTGTGTAGATTTAAAATCCAGGGCCCGCACCCTCACTCCCTTAAATTATATTCCTTAGGAGACTCGGATCAGACCTCACTGAGTCTTAAGGTATATAAGCACCAACATAGGCCATGTGCTCTGCCTAGGGCTTGGACATGTTTTATCTTGCTTAATTCTTACCGGTGGATAAAGTATGTAGAGAGGATAGGACTATTTTACAAAATAAAGAGGCTGCGTTCAAAGAAATTAATGGTCTTTTTCTGTTGGCCATTGTGTCCGGTATAATGCCTGGAGTGAGGCAAGGCAGAAAGATGGAAAGCACCTTGAGCCACTGAATCAATCAGCCACCCACATGCACCCTACGCCAGCTCCTTCTGGATAGGGTTTCTGTTATTTGTGGATAAAAGCGTATCAGCGGGAATGACTGAGATTCAAACACATGTCTATCAAACCCAAGAGCTACTGGACATGTTCTCCAGGCCACCTTCCTGCCTTGTCTTATAAAATTTTCAAAAAGTTGTAAGCTCCTCAGGGATAAGGAGACTTTCACAGGCGGAATCAAGCAGTAGAAAGCATCAGGAGGCCTAGAGTTTCCTCCCGACTCTTCCTTAGGTCACTTACCGACTCCACAGGGAAAGAAGATGCAAACCAATGAGATGGGAAGAAAGGTGGAGTATTAAAATGGGATGGTCAAGCCAATGAGTGCTTTCTTAGAAAGTCTTGAGAGAGAGCAGAAATTAAATAAGTCTGGCCAACAGGTATTCTGCAAAGGTCAAAGATCTAGATATAACAAAGAAACGGCCTCTGCTTATTCACGGAAACTTTTTTCCCCAAACTCTGCAGGAGTGTCCTTTCCGCCTTGTATCCAACCCCATCTGGAGTCCGTGACATGAATAATGTCAGTCAGTAACAAGAGGGACAAGTGGACCACAACCCGCCATGCTGGGGGAATGGCGTATGCAGGTTTATAAAATGAATGCGCTCTTGATTAATACCTCGTCACTATATACGTGTTACCACTTTTCAAGGAAATAAGATTCAGTAAAGTTTAGCTCATGGCATAACTGTATAGAACAGGGGAGTCGCCCTGTAGTGACTGAGCAGGATTTCTCCCTTATGAGCCGTACAGGGCGACAGGGATCCCCACTGCACAGTAGTATTGGAAGATCATGGTTTCAGATTGATGGAGTGCTAAATACCCCAGCTCTGACCTAATAATCATTGCTGGGGACACATTTTAATGGCTTGCTAATGAGCTGGTCGACATTAGCTGTGCATGCCTCTAAGTAAGCGGTTTCGACAGACTTGCTTCTAGGGATTAGGCCCCACACAACCGGCCGGCTGGACCTGACCTGCTACGTAGAAAGGTGGCTGAGAGCTGCCTGTCGTGATGAACTCTCCTCTTTTTCTATCACTGCCCCTGCCTGCCTCCATTCATCTATTTATAGAACCGGCCTTGAACTATGTTTCCTTGCTTCCCAGAAAGTTGTAGAGTCGGTACAAGAGCTTGAAATATGGGCCCTACGTGAGTATGCGGATTTATTTGCACTGTTTATTTTCTTTGGGTGGTAAGGCCGTTCAGAAATAAATTGTTTTCAGTTCCTAACCATTGACTGGCAAATTACTAGTAATGATGGTCTCATCCGGGAGTTGGAGGCTTACAAAACGAACACAGATCCAGTGTCTCACAAAAGTGTGGTCTCCAGGGGGTCTCTAGAGTGACTTAAGGCGGGTGGGCTACGTGTATTTTAAATCACGTAAAGTACGCATGACTGGGCCCTATGCCAACCACCCCCCCCCAAATGTGGCGGGGGTTGGGGTGTAGGAGTCTGCCTTTAACAAGCCCCTCTGATAAATCTCGTATATATTGACGCCTGAGAGTCACTGGTTTAGTCCTTGGAAAACAAAGTACACGAAGCCCGAAGGGTAACCCATGTGTCACTGGACACAACCATAGGATATTGTAGTCGAAGGCTCCTCTACCTACTTCTGTATGTCGTTCTTAAATCTGCGTGAAGAGGGTTGCCGAGCGAGCCTGAAGTTCTATGCAGTCTGAGAGCCTCAGTGGTGGGCGAGGGCGGAGGCACCACTGACCCCAATACCCCCCCTCACCCTTCAGAACTTGGCCATCACGTCCGCTGGGCAGCCTTGCCTTGCTCTTTCAGCTCGTCTCGGGTGTAACATTTTTTTTTTTTAACGTTTTATTTATTTTTGAGACAGAGAGAGACAGAGCATGAACGGGGGAGGGGCAGAGAGAGAGGGAGACACAGAATCGGAAGCAGGCTCCAGGCTCTAAGCCATCAGCCCAGAGCCCGACGCGGGGTTCGAACTCACGGACCGTGAGATCGTGACCTGAGCCGAAGTTGGACACTTAACCGACTGAGCCACCCAGGCGCCCCAACGGGTGTAACATTTTTGTTTGTTATTGCGTTTTCTTTGTTTATTTTCATTATTTATTTATTTATTTTATTTGAGAGAGAGAGAGAGAGAGACACGGAGGGCGTGCCCACACGGGGGCGGGCCAGAGGGAAGGAAAGAATCCTAAGCAGGCTCCATGCTCAGCACGGAGCCCGACGCAGGGCTCCATCCCATGACCCTGGGGCCGGACCTGAGCCGACTGAGGTCAGTCAACCAACTGAGCCACCCAGGCACCTTTGTTATTTTAAAAATTATTTTTATTTTATTTTATTATTTCATTTCATTTCATTTCATTTATTAAAACATTTTTTTAATGTTTTATTTATTTTTGAGACAGAGAGAGACAGAGCACGAGCAGGGGAGGGGCAGAGAGAGAGGGAGACACAGAATCCGAAGCAGGCTCCAGGCTCTAAGCCATCAGCACAGAGCCTGACGCGGGGCTTGAACCCATGAACTGTGAGATCAAGAGCTGAGCCAAAGTCGGACGCTTCACCGACTGAGCCACCCAGACGCCCCTAAAAATTATTTTTAACTATGCTAAAATACACATAAAGTTTATCATCTTAACCATTTTTAAGTGTACTTCTCTGTGGCACTAAATATGTTCACATTGTTGTCTGATCATCACCCCCATCCATCTCCAGAACCATTTTCATTGTCCCAAACTGAAACTGTCCCCATTAAACACTAACTCTCCATTTCCCCCGCCCCACCACCCACCCGAACCCCTGGGACCCTGGTAACCTCCATTCTACTTTCTGTCTCTATGAGTTTATTACCCTTAAGTACCTCATATAAATGGAATCATGCAGTATTTGTCCTTTTGCGATGGGCTGATTTCACTTAACATAATATCCTCCACATTCATTCATGTTGAGCACAGGTCAGAATTTCCTTCCTTTTTAAGGCTGAATAATATTCCGTTGTATGGATAGACTTCATGTTGTTTATCCGTTCATCCTTTGACGGGCACCGGGGTTGCTTCCGTCCTTTGGCTCTTGTGAATAATGCTGTAAACGTGGGTGTCCAGATATCTTTTTGAGACTCTGTTTTCAGTTCTTCTGACTATATACCCACAAGTGCAATTGCTAGATCGTATGGCAATTCTGTTGTCAACTCTTTTAGGAACTGCCACCGTAGTGATTTCAGCGGTAGCTCTCTGGTGTCATTTTACGTCGATGTGGGTGATTATTTGATTGTCTGTTTTCCCACCATGAGGGCGGGGATCCTGTTTACTTTTGCAGCCTTGCATCCCGTGCCTCGGTGTCTTGAACACCAGTGTCTGGGACAGAGCAGTCACTGAAATATCTGATGAATTAATGAATGAGTCAGCCTGATGGGAACACGGCGTTGTAGAGAGACTCAGTCTCTGCGCTTAATGAGTTTACAAATTAGCTGGTGAGACGTGACCCACACAGGGCAGGGAGCAAATAAAGGAAGGATATAATTATGTGCTTTCCACCAGCAGCGCACAAGGGGAGGAAACACTCTTCACTTGTGATTCTTTCTTGGAAGCCTCCGTTGGAGGGCTGGGTGCTGGGTGGCTAAGGGGCCTGGAGACATGGGCCCGGGGACAGCAGTCTGCAATGTGGATTAGGAGTGGGCCCAGGAGGTCCAAAGCAAGCTGTTGCATAGGTCACTGCCATGGGGGATCCAGGGAGGAGCCCGCACCCAACAATTAAGCAGGCGGGCAGTGCAGGTGAGTCTAACTTGTCTCCCTCCAGGAGGCACAGCGAGAGTCCACACCCAGCCTGGGGGTCTGGAAGAGGCAAGGCATGCATGCCCCGGTCTGATAGGGCCAGGGGCTTATGCAGGAACTGGAAATGAAGGTGGGGAGCACCGCTTGACCCTAAGAACTCAGGCGTAGCGAGAAAACCAGACTGGAAGGGGTGAGCTGGGCCTTCCTAAGCCGTGCATACCACAAACCCCTCATTGGAAGGATGCTTCATGCTCAGGGGCTGCAGCCTTAAAAGTCCTTTTTTTTTGTTTTGTTTTCCGTTTTTCTTCCCTTTGTGGCCTAGAAGGAATGGGCTCTGGAGTGGTCAGGGCTCCGTCTGCAGGGAGGGAGAGTGGCCAGCCAGCTGCGGGGATGTGGGGGGAAGGAGGCAGAGGGAGAGGAACGGGTGACAGGGTGGGAATGGGGGTGGGCTGGCAAACAGGTGCGTGGGGAGCGAGATGGAAAAGTGGCCTGCCCGGCCAAGATGGCAGGGGCAGTCGGTAATGGGAGTAGTGGGAGCCAAGGTTAGAGCCAGGCTGGTTTTGAGGCAGGGCGGGGAGGCCTGGGAGTTAAGTGGAGACATGCCTCTATTTCCCTTTCCTTTTCCTTGAGTGAAGGAAAAAAAAAAAATCAATGCTTTAATATCTGAGCTTGGAATTTCTAAGGGAGAGAACAGTTCATTTAATGAGGAACTTGATGGACCAGACCGGTTGTGACAAAATAGAACCTGTGTGGCCAGGGCCAGGAATGAATCAGAGTCAGTTAATCGGCTCCACCGAAGACATGAACAGAACTCTGGTTTGAGGAGGGAGAATGCTCTGGAAGAGCTCTGAGGGGAAAGGATATTTCCAGTGTGGGTTTTCCAGGAGGCCGCTGCTCAGGTGTGGAATCCAGGATGTGTGTTACGGAGGCCGTTGGGGTCAGGACGAGGGGAGGCAGAAGCTGACCTGGACTTTAGGGGACCCGGTGGCAGTCTGGGCCTGCGGTGGCCTGTCAGGGTTGTTCCCAGTTGGGCTGAGTGGCTGGACCTTCCTATGCCCTCTTCCATCGGTCACCGGACGTGGGCTGCCCCAGAAGGTGTGGCCTTGGGCGAGGTGCAGCCGAGGCACAGCCCGGAGGAGGTGAGGGCTGGAGGTGGCCACACAGCAGCTGTGACAACAGGTCCTTGCTCAAAGGGCATCTGGGCTGAACATCTCAGTGTCCAGCATAGCGCCCCGGGGCTTTGGGACTAGATGCAGAGGTTGGGGTAGTCATTAGGTTTCCCACTGCAATTGGGATGCATGTTTGAGAGGATTTAAAAAATACAGTTTGTCTATTGTTGGAAGGAGAGAGAGAGAGAATGACAGCACTTGAGCCTCTGGAGGACAGAGCCCAGTGCGGGGCTCCATCCCCTGAACCGTGAGATCGTGACCCCAGCTGAAATCAAGAGTCGGATGCTTAACGGACTGGGCCACCCAGGTGCCCCCAAGAGGATTTTTAATTTTGTTTTGAAGGGCAAGGAAGCTCGACCAATGTAGAAGACTTGGAAATATTGAGGGGCCAGCATCTGTCTGGGTTACTATGGTGGCCAGACTTCTCCTGGTGGAGAAGGCCCCCAGTGATTCGTGGCACCTAGTATTCCAGCCTGTCCCATACTGAATAGTCAGCCTGTGAATCAATAAGGATATCACAGAAATGATGGTATGTGACTCCTGAGGCCAGGTAAGAATAAGCAGTGTGACTTCCATGTGGTTCTTTCTCGGATCATTCCCTCTGGGGGAACCGGTTGTCACGTTGAGAGGACACCGGCAGCCCTCCGGAGAGGTCCCTGTGGCAAGGAGTTGACATCTGCCAACAGCCGGCACCAACTTGCCAACCGTGAAGTGTGATCCTTCAGCGCCGGTCGAGCCTCCCGTGACTGCAGGCCTGCCTGTCACCTTGACTATAACCTCAGGAGAGACCCGTGAGCCGTGAGCCGGAGACGGCCACCTAAGGTGCTTCTGAGTGACCCACGGAAACAGAGAGACGATACACAGGACAGCAACGCTTATTGTCGATTGAAGTCATCAAACGTTGGAGTAATTTGTTATTGATGAAGAGAAAACTAATACATGATGTTCTGAGTCAGAACTCTTTTATTTTGGAGGATTGTCTCAACTCTCTGCCCCCACCCCCACGTACACAGAGTCGTGTGTCCCTTTTTGCCCAGGCGTTACTTGAAGGATGCTTTCGAAGGTTGCTGTGCACTAAGGCGACCTAAAAACTGAATTTCAAATCCTTGAGCCACATGTGTTTCTAGCATAGACCAAACCCAGGAAAAAAACAAAAACATCTGCTTATAAGCATAAGGTTCTTGTTCAATTCCCATCCCATTTTTTTGGACTTAATCTTATTAAACGTTTACGAAACACAAATACAATACTCCAATATATTAACAGCAGAATTTTTTTATTTTTTACTTTTAGAGAGAGAGAGAGAGAGAGAGGGAGAGAGAGGGAGAGGCAGATGGAGAGGGAGAGGGAGAATTCCAAGCAGGCTCCACACGCAGCACTGAGCCTTGATCCCACGACCGTCAGATCATGACCTGAGCTGAAATCAAGGCTGAGCCACCCCAGCGCCCCTAACAACAGAATTAACAAACAAAAAGAAAAACTATTAGCTGTAATGTAAGATGTACACTCTGGGCACCATGACCTTAACTTCTAAGTGATGATCGTGCTCCATTGTGCATCACTGATTGGAGTTTAGACTAATTGGACCACAAATTGATTTAGTCGGTGCAAATGTCCAAGCTGGTCACACACAAGCAGTGTTTACGCCAACAGTTGGTCACTGAGCTACGGTCGTAGTAAGATGACAGGCTGCTGTTGGAACAATAGAAAGAATGAATTATCCGTGGCTGGGCATTACTAGTAAAGTAACAAGGTCACACACACGCTCGACATGCCATTGAAGGAGGGTAAAAAGGGCAGAAAATGGGAATCAGGTTATGTCAAAAGACCTCAGTCAATGATTCTGGAAAAGCCCAACTTGCCACGTGTATGGCTTTACTAGGACTGTGTTAGCTCTAAAGCAGCTTCAAATGCTGCGGTTGGACAGTGGGAACGAATCCAGAGTCAGAACAGTCTGCTGGAGAAAGAGTGAGTTAAGGCCACCTCACTCGCGGAGGACTAAAACGTGTTACTAATCCAATGCGCTCTGAGTCGGCATTCATGTGATCCACGGTCCAGGCAGGGACCGGCGCCAGGGCCATCCAGGAGGCTGTGGTTCAGAGGCAGGAAATCCAGTCCCCAGGTTGGAGAACTGGCAGCCACTTCTGCTGAATCTTCACCAGCTCTCTGTCCGCCACCTGGCCCCTAGAAACTGCTTCTTATCCAGAGGGCTGCTGCAAAGCCGTATCCCTCTGAGTCCCTGCTGTCCTCCGGTCCCTGAGCTCTCTGAGAGTTTATGGCTCTTTCCAAATTCCCAGAGGTGGTCTCGATCTTTCAGACATCCAGCCCCCTTGCTCACTGACTTAGACCAAGTTCCCATGAACTGGGAAGGAAGCTCCCTGGGGAAATACTGCTCTGTGCTACTCCAGTTATCCTCCCCCGCTGGCCCAACCCCCATAACGACCCAGCCTCTTCCTCCTTCAAGGCAGACTCCATTTGCCTTCCTTTCAGGGGACACGGAGCCTGCATTTTTCTCCTCTCCCTTGCACCGGAATCATAATACTTCGGCCCGGCGTGTGGCCTCTGACCTGTAAGTCCCTTTTCAGTTTCTCCCAAGGGACACTCACGAGGAGGGATAGCCCAGAGTTCTGAAGTGAGAATGAAGGTCACGTGAACTCACTGCCAGGCTACACTTATTTTGAGGGATAGAGTCCTCTTTTATTTTTTTCCTCCTCAAGCTCCTTTCCAAAGCATTGTGTATAGCCATTGTGTCGTTAAAAAAAAAAAAAAAAAAGGAAAGGAAATTACTGCCTTTAAGTTTGACCCTTGCAAAAGGTCTAAGTCTGTCCTGGGAACTAAGGGTTACAAGATAGAACAAGCCTGGGCCAGTAACTCATAGTCTCACGTGGTCCAGAGAGCAGCAAGGAGATGTACAGTCCTAATGCAGATCTGAATGAGGCATCGTTTCCTCAGAAAGCATCTTGGGGCCCCCAGATAAAGTTCGAGGTCCCCAGCGCAGTGCACGGGGCTCTTCAAGACCTGGCTCCATCCACCTTTCCAAACGCGTCCCCTCCATCCACAAGTAAGTTATCCCTAGGCTCGCCCGTGATTTTGATTACATGATGCTCTTTGCCTTGTGTGATGGTTAATTTTATGTGTCGACCTGACTGGGCTAAGGGATGCCAAGGTAGCTGGTTTCTGGGTGTGTCTGTGAGGGTGTTTCAGGAAGAGAATAGCGTTGGAATTGGTAGACTGAGTCAACCAGATAGCTTCCCCCAGTGGGGGTGGGCCTCATCCAATCTGTTGAGGGCCCATCAAACAGAACAAAAAGGTGAACAAGGGCAAATTCACTCTTTCTGCTTGACCTGGGACCTCCCTCTTCTCCTGGCTTGGTTCTTGGACTTTGGACTCAGACTTAGCGATGCCACCAGCTTCCATAGTCCTCCAGATTGCATATGGCAGATCGTGGGACTTCTTGGCCTCCATAACGGTGTGAGCCAATTTCTACAGGAAATCTCCTCTTCCCTAGGTCTCTAGATATCCTACTGGCTCTTTCTCTGGAGAACCCTGACTAATACACCTTGAATGCCTTTCTCCCTGACCCTGCTTCTGAGCTCTTATTTAACAAGGCAGGTTAAATGTCACTGCCTTGGTGACACTTCACCAGGCCCTCCTGCAAAGAGTAATTCCTTCTGTTCTGCTCCCACTTTATCCATATCTCAAGTAGGTGCACTGTAATGATTTATTTAGATGTCATGCTGCCCCAATATCAGCAGATGGACGTTATGAAGTCCTCCAGGATGAGCTTTATTTATATCCGTATTCCTAGCACAGAGTAGATACTCGATAGGTGTTTTTTGGTCAAACGAATGAATGAGCAAGTCTTGACTGGCAGGGCAATTTTGGGTGTTCAGGTCTAGCCTGAATTAATTAGGAGCCGGAGGAGGGAATAGGAAAGGCAGAGACGATGTTCTTGAAGAGGAAGTTTGGGGGGAAATGGAGGCAAACTTAATTTTCTTAGTAATTTTGCCTTACTCTGCCATTGCTCTGTCTTAAGGGGGTGTCTTGTATGGAAAGAATTCCATTTGAATCAGTCTTTGACCATTGACCCTTTTTGGGCATTTCTCAGGAAGCTTATGGTCCACATGACCCAAATCTCGAATTAGGAGGTGATCATATTTGGATCTTCAAATCTACTGTGTAATTTATTCCATCCTAATATAGTAATAATACCTTACAATTACATGGTATCTTTCATCTTCAAACCTCAAAGCATTTTCTAAGTATTAATTGACAGGAATACCTCCAAGGGTTTGAAGTTACTGGATCCATTTTTCTGCTGGGTAACTCTCTGATGGAGAGTTAGCTAACTTGCCAAGAAGATGCATAGATTATTATTTTCAGAAACACTTTTCATTATGGAATATTTTAATGTTTATTTATTTTTTGAGAGAGAGAGAGAACGCAGGGGAGGGGCAGAGAGAGAGAAAGGGAGACACAGAACCTGAAGCAGGCTCCAGGCTTTGAGCCATCAGCACAGGGCCCGATGTGGGGCTCAAACTCACCAACCGGGAGATCATGATCTGAGCCAAAGTCGGTCGCTTAACTGACTGAGCCACCCAGGCGCCCCTCATTATGGAATATTTTAAACACACAGAAGAGTATAATGAGCATCTGTGTACCTACCATTCAGCTATGAGGTCATGGCCAATCTTGTTTTACCCATTTCCACCCTCTTGGGTTACTTAGATGCAAAAGTCAGGTATCATACATTTTCGTCCATAAATATTTCAGTATCTCCAAAAGATAAGAACTGTCACACACACACACACAACCGTGTAACAGTATCACATCACAGACAATAGACAATAAATTCCCAATATCAAGTATTCAGTACGTTTTTAGTTTCCAGTTGTTATATACGCATTTTAAAATTTTGTGCTCGTGAATCAAGATCTAAATATGGCTCACATATTGAGTTGGTTAATATCTTTCATGTTTCTTGTAAACCTGCAAGCTCTTCCCTCTCTTTTGTAATTTATTTGCTGAAGAAATCAGGTTTTGTCCTTCAGAGTTCTGACCGTCTGGATTTTTCTGACCATACATTCGTGTTAACATTTACATATGTTCTTTCCTCTTGTTTCCTGCAACCTGGCTGTTGGACCTAGAGGCTTGATCAGAATTTTAAGGTTTTTTTGGTAAGACAGCTTCATGGGTGGTAGTGTTTTCTCCCATCAGGAAGCAGATAATGTCTGATTGCCTTTCTTTCTGTGATGTTTACAGATGTTGATCTATGCCTACAGTCATTAATTTATTAGGGGTTCCTTCATTATGTATTAATGGGAATATATCAATAAAGAGAATCCTCATCTACTGTTTGGTTAATTTAAGTACAGTTTGGGTTGGAAAGAAAAAAATGCTCGATTCTTTTTACCAATTATTCAAAATAAGGAGTTCGTTTTTAGCATTATCAAACAATAGCAAACAATTTGATTATTTAATCTATTTATATATTAATATGAATAGTGAGGTATAATGGACATGAACTATACATATTTAAGGTGTATAATTTGATGACTGTTGATAAACGTGTACATCTATGAAACTGTCACCGCAATTATGAAAATGAACATTTTGCTTATTAATTAGATTTTTAAAAGTATTTTATAAGCCAATAAATTTAAACATGTTGACATTTTCTTAAAAAAAAATTTTTTTTAATGTTTATTTTTATTTTTGACAGAGACGGAGACAGAGCATGAGCGGGGGAGGAGCAGAGAGAGAGGGAGCCACCAACGGAGCCACCCAGGCGCCCCGAAATTTTTTAATTTAAACAAAAGGATAGGAAGGAAGGGGAACAAAAGGGAAGAAGCAAGGAAACAGAAAATAAAGGAAAAAATTCCTATTTCCTTTCTATTGCTTAATGCTTCCTATCCCCTATTGATTTAAAAAAAAAAAAATCTGAGGTTGTTAGAGCCATGGTGGCTCTAGCAGCAAGATGGGAATCTCTGTTTTCCTGGGTAGGAGGGTAGATTCGATTCAAACTTGTCCCCAGTTTTCTACAAACTAATGGCTATGTCACCATAATTGCATCTGTTTCCCCAACCATAAAATGGGATAATAATCTCTCTAGCCTTTTCTTCCATCTTTACATTTCCCCAAAGATAAATTTGGTGCTGTAAAATTGCTTTGGACACTTCAGTGAAAGGAACTACAGAAACAAAAGACACAATTATAGAGCTGCTTGGTAAAACCCTATTACATTCTGACTACGGTGAACGCAGACCAAAAATTTTATTGGATTTTGTTGCTCTGTTTAACCACCATATGATATATGACACATCCTGTTTCCCACTGAAAGAACCAGGGCTGCGTGGAGAAAGGGGCTGATGTCAGACCTGGGGCATCCTGTCGTGACAAGATGGCAAGGAAATTAACAAAGACCATGAGAGTTTTCCCAAAGGACCATGGGATAACCTAAATAAGCACCTATTGTCCAAAAATGGGACCAGTGGAGCTTCAAAAAGAGTCATACCTAAGATGGTTGAGAATGTCAACATGAGGGGTGCCTGGGTGGCTCAGTCGGTTGAGCGTCTGACTTCGGCTCAGGTCATGATCTCACAGTCTGTGAGTTCGAGCCCCGCGTCGGGCTCTGTGCTGACAGCTCAGAGCCTGGAGCCTGCTTCGGATTCTGCGTCTCCCTCTTTCCCTGCCCCTCTCTCCCTCTCTCTCTCTCTCAAAAATAAACATTAAAAAATTAAAAAAAAAAAAACAACTAAAAATGTTCAATGGCTCTCCTAAGGAGTTGAAAAGATATAAGAATATGGATGAGAAATTAGGGAATCACAGAATCCTGGGCTTTGAAGGGCCTCCGGCAACCTTGCAAGCCCAGCCTCTTCTGTCCAGACAGCACTGCACTGAGGCTAAATGCAGATAAACGGGAAGCTCTCCTTTTAGAAGGATGCAAAGAAGCGAGGTCCGATGCGAACTAAATCAATTTAGGCTTACAAAAGCAAATCCCAAAATAGCAGCCTTGGGTTGATGGAAACGAATCCGCGTCTAAGTGCTCTGGGAGAAATAGATGACCAGGAATAGACGGAGCTGCGAAAGCATGAGAGCGCTTTGCAGCCGCGGTTTCCGATTCGCTCCTGTCCTCACCGAGGAAGTGGGAAGGTAGCCTGCTTTGGGCTAACTAAAAAATTAACGATTTCATTAATTGGCTCGACAGAATTTCTCTGCGGCTTCAATGTCGGCCACGGAGAAACCTTATGGATTCATCCTCCCTGGAGGTCTTCAAGGCTGGGTAGCGTCAGAGGGAGGATCAGAGGCTTTGGAGACCCGGGCAGTGGTTGTAGAAACTAGAAGCACCTTGTGTATCACCCAGGACAATGTTTCCCACACTGGTTCCGAGGGGCGCTAGTGTTCCAGAGAAGACGGAGTGCCGTGGTTAAATAAGGGAAAGAAGACTGTTCCCCTGTCTCAAAGATTCCCAAAGCATAGCATTATCTTAAAGGCTGTCAGAAGTCCTGCAATAAATACCTTGGTCTCTGTTTAAATCTGTGCTCTCAGATGTAGTTGACTGAGGAATCCTCTGCCACATTTTTGCCCCATGCTTGTGGACATGAGCATCCCCAGAGACGATAATTTTAGAAACGTGGATATGGCCCTTTCCTTTTTTTTTTTTTAATTTTTTTTTAATGTTTATTTATTTTGGGGACAGAGAGAGACAGAGCATGAATGGGGGAGGGGCAGAGAGAGAGGGAGACACAGAATCGGAAGCAGGCTCCAGGCTCTGAGCCATCAGCCCAGAGCCCGACGCGGGGCTCGAACTCACAGACCGCGAGATCGTGACCCGAGCTGAAGTCGGACACTTAACCGACTGAGCCACCCAGGTGCCCCGGCCCTTTCCTTTTACAGATGAGAAAAATAGGGACCAGGCACGTGGGACCAGTGATTCAGGAGTCACCGAGTAAGTCACTGGGTGGCAAGATGAAACAGGACATTTCAAGTTAGACAGACCTGGGTTCAAATCCCAAAGCTTCAAATCAGAGCTGTCTAACCACGGGGCCTTGGGCAATATCTCAATTTCTGCTGAGCCTTGATATTTTTATTTGTACGATTGGAGGTATAATACTGGTATCTTGGAGCTGTGATCTGTTAAATGTGTGGTGCGTTGGTGGTTTGATCAGAGAATAAGTCTGAGGTTCAGGTACCAGGGCGAGAACAAGCTGGGTGCCAGACTAACCGTGACACTCACGTGGAATCTCACGGACGGGGGCCGGGGCCAGCCGTGGGATTGACTCTAGACCAGGATCCGCACAGTGGGCGCTGCTTTGGAAGGAGGAAGAGAGGGCAGAGGCTGGGAACCAGACGGGGCTAGTTGGTAGCTCCCCACTAGGAAGTATGATTAGAAGGTAGAGACAATGCCTCACTTCAGACGGCACAACACCCCCTTCCTCTTCTCCCCCACATTACAAACTGGAGCAGCTGGACCGGGGAAAGGGAGGTTGGGTAGGGAGTAGTCTAACCCAACAGGGCGCGGCGATCATTCTTTATCTGTGTTCTTTGTTTCCAAGCTGGTGAAAACCTGAGATGCTTTACAATGTCACACACGGAATAGAATGGCGACTTAGGGTTTATTCATTATAAATTAACAGCTACTTGCAGGGGTTCCCATGTTTTGCGCTCTATGAGGCGTTGCATAAATTATACGTAGCCTTTCTGGGGGTGCTGGGATATCTTAAACTGGGATGAGGATGTTACAGCATGGTTTCCCTTGTAGCAAACTGGTGCTCATATTTATATGGTGGACTTTCCCACCCTGCTTCTTTCGGGCCTGTTCCCCCCATACGACAGGCTCTATGCAGCTCAGCTCCCCTCTTATATGCCTACAGTTCCTCTGAGCACACTTCCTTGAAAGCACTCAGATCGCATGGAAATGATCTGTCTCCCTCCCCATCCAGTACGTGACCACTTTGAGAGGACAAGAACCGAATCCCCTCCATTCGTACCCTCAGCCCCCGGGGCAGCACCTGCTTAGAGTCCGTGCCTAATACATGTGCACTGAGTGAATGAATGAGTGAACAAATGATGCTCTGCTCTTTTTCACGTTCTCCCTCTTCTTTAACCTCTGCGGATCGGTATCTGTCGTCTCAAAATGACTCTCCACTTCTTTAGTCGTTTCCAGCCTTACTGAGATATGACTGGCACATAACGTCGTGTGGGTTTAAGGTGTACAACCTGATGATCTGATACGTGTGTATATTGCAAAATGACTTCCACGGTAAGGTTAGCAGTTATCACTTCCGTCCCCTTACAAGAGTGCCCTTCGTTTTCTTCCTGTAGATCATTGTTCTTTTGGAGATGGAATCCTCATTCCTATTTTACAGATGAAGGCAAGGAGCCTGCTCTTTAAACAAACATGACAGTATGGGGTGAATTCTATCTGAATGAATATCCTCTCTCCCACAGCATCGTCTTGGCACGATGCTTGTGGGAGAAGTGACTCTTGCTGTAACATGTCAGTGTCAGGGCACATTCTCTTACATACCCTCAGGGGTCACAACTCGGTGTCATTTTACAGCAGATTTCATTTTTTTTTCAATTACAAAAAGTTTTTAAAGTTTATTTATTTGGAGAGACAGAATCCCAAGCAGGCTCTGCACCGCCAGCACGGAGCCGGATGCGGGGCTTGAACCCATGAACCGTGAGACCATGACCTGAGCTGAGATCAAGAGTCGGACGCTTAACCGACCGCGCCACCCAGGCGCCCCAGATTTCATTTTTTTGAAATCAGTTCCAAGTCATCCGGAGTGAAATCGGGTAAAAGACGGTGAGTGGCCCGACCTGGGAATGTCATTTCAGATTCAAAAGAAAGTCTTAGACGACACAAATCAGAGGCAATCGCAAGAAGAAATTCCAAATACCTTGCGAACGATGATAACGTCGATGGAATACGTGTATAGACTTTAGAGAGGAGAGTAGTCATTTAGATTCAGAAATTGTAGTGTTTCGGTGTGAAAAATTGCTTCAGTACAGAATCAAACCTTTCAGAGCTGGGTTCAAATAACAAATGAGAGTGGTAACTCAGTCCTTTGAAATGTACTTTCTTTTCTGGCCAGGTCCCAGTTCAGGCTCCCAAGTTGGTTCCCCTGCAGCCACTGATAACATCATGGGCCCCTCCAGAGCCCTTCCTGGCATTGTTTCGGGTGTCATTGATGTTAGGCAAATGGGGAAGGAAACGCAATTCAGAGCTCACAAAGGACTGATTTTCAAGTTCATGACTTTCAGATCCACGGCACAAAAGCATATGCATGTTCCCCAGCGAGGTATGGGACGATGAAGTTACTGCTCTTGGATCTGTTCTTCCCTTTTGGTGGGAAATGCTTGTTAATGAATGTTTTTGAGACTTATTTTCCTGCACGAAGAGGCTTGTTCTCATGCATTTTTGGTTTCATGCCTTCCTACATGTTTGTGTGAAAAGAATGTGTAAATGAGGCTCCAGGAAAGCCAAGGTCTCATTAACTCTGCGCCTATTTAATTCAGCAAACGTCTATTAAACACTTGTGTGTTCCAGGCAGTGTAGTAGGAGCTGGGCGGGGAAGAGGAGCAGGATATGGGGCATAGACTAAAGTAGTTCACAACCTGATAATAGAATTGGCAAGTACACAAGTGGCAGAAGAAAGTGTTAGAAGAGCAGGGTGAACAAGGGATAGGGAAGTAGGCGGGAAGGTGGGGGAAGACTTCAGGGCATAAACGGTATTTCAGCTGAATCTTTTCTTTAAAAAAAATTTTTTTTTAACGTTTATTTATTTTTGAGAGCGGGAGAGAGACAGAGCGTGAGTGGGGGAGGGACAGAGAAAGAGGGAGACACAGAATCCGAAGCAGGCTCCAGGCTCCGAGCGCTCAGCTCAGAGCTCGACGCGGGGCTCGAACTCACAGACTGTGAGATCATGACCTGAGCCGAAGTCGGACGCTTAACCGACGGAGCCACCCAGGCGCCCCTCAGCTGAATCTTAAAGGGCAGATTAAATCTTAACGTGAATTGGAGATTGTGGGCAGGATGGGAAATCCAGATGGAAGCAAGAGAGTAAGTCAGGACCTGGAAAACGCAGACCCTGGTGACATGGCACCCTATCCAGTCTCCATGACCACTGGGCTGTGGTGGGGAGTAGAGGCATAGACACTGAGAGAGAGAGAGAGAGACAATGCCAAAGAGGGGATGCCTAAACTGGCCACGGCTCTCGTGACGGGGGGTCCCCCTTCCTTCCGCTCTCCCTCAGACCTGAGTGACTTCAGGCAGCTGTCCCCCAGAGCTTGTATCTCGCGCGGATTCATACTAACATGACCTGACGCTTCCTGCGTATGTCTACATCCTAAAAGGGACAACTTTAATAACACAATGATGGCACGAACGGATAGAATCCGGTTTTTACAGGGGGATTTTATACCTTGAGCGAGGAGCCTCGTAAGGAACGTACTTGTCCCCAGGGAACATTGCTGGAGCACAGAATCACCTAATCACGGTGGGTAAGTGAGCACTGTAGAAACAGGATCTCCGTCCAGGGTGTGCATCTGGGAGAGCAGAGGAGGGAGGTGGTAGACGGAAGGCCTGAATTGGAATTGATGATTTTATGTCTTATGTTGGCACCTCCCAGTGAGCTCACCAATGAGCTTTCTTTCTTTCCGGGTGCTCATTTATGTGCCAGTCTCTCATTTTTATCTGTTCCTTTCTTCTTCCTTTAACTCTACCCGCTTTTTCCAGATCCAACGCCGTCATACATACACCATATGGCATGATGTTGTAATTTGGCAAAAACCAGAAAAAATGAAATCAAACTCTCCTTTACGTTGCCCTTGTCTTCCCTTTCCTTCTGTTGCGAGTCATGGTTCTGTGGGAGGCGCACACAGCTGGTAGCCTGTTGAAGGAGCCATAAAATGATGTAAGATGCCGCTCCGGAAATAAACACACCGATCCTGCAAAATGCCTGAGCTTAACTGTGTAAGGGAAATCCAGCAGGGACCTGAGACAGATGAGTTCATTGTGATTGTGTTCTTTGGCGTTAAAGCATATTGGTTATACCATATGTCACATACCCATATCTCTAAGGCATGAAGTATTCCGCTGAAATGCATTTTCAAAATAACTGAGGTTTATTATGTCGGGGATAAAAGTAACACTCTTCCATTTGAACCTTTATAAAACGCAGTCGCTCTCTTGCCTTAATTATTTTTAGAATATTCTAGAAAGACTGTAAGAACAACCTTCAAGTACATTTTTCTCTTTGTTTTCAACAAAAGCAAATTTACGGAAAAGAAAATTACAGAAAACAAATACACAAAAACTTGTGTTTCTTAAACCATTTGCGAGTACATTGGTGACATAATGCCACATCATTACCCTTAATATTTGTTCTGGGCTGAAGGGTATCCCCTTGAAATTGTTGAGTCCCTAACTCTAGGGACTTCAGAATGTGACTGAATTCGGAGACGGGGTCTTTTCAGAGGCAATTAGGTTAAAGTGAGGGGGTTGGGGTGGCTCTAATCCAATGTGACTGGTGTCCTAATGGGAAGAGAAAATCGGGACACAGGCATGATACAGAGGAGAGATGATGGGGAGACACAGGGAGAGGATGGCCATCTACATGTCAACGGCTAAAACAGACCCTTCCCTCAGACCCCGCTAAAGGAACCAACCTTCCCGACACCTCCATATTGGTCTTCCAGTCTCTGGAACTGTGAGACAATACATTTCTGTTGTTTAACTGCTATGCAAGCATAGCAACCAAATATGATACTTTAGTGGACACTTCCCACAAACAGGGGCATTTTTCTACATAGCCAACGATGCAACTACCAAAACCAGAAAATTAATACTGATCCATTACACCATCGAATCCTTAGCTCTCATTCAAGTTTTACGAGTTGTCCCAATAATGTCCTTTACAGATAAGGTCACTCACTTACTTTAAATCATTATTTTCATTTTATTAAACATTTCTTAAGTGTTTATTTATTTATGACAGAGGGAGAAACAGACAGAAAGGCAGAGCATGAGTGGGGGGAGAGGCAGAGATGGGGACACAGAATCCTAAGCGGTTCAGGCTCTGAGCTGTCAGCACAGAGTCCCAGGCAGGGCTCGAACTCGCAAACCGTGAGATCATGACCTGAGCTGAAGTCAGACGCTTAACTGACGGAGCCACCCAGGTGCCCCTCCTTTTAATTTACTTTCAATCTTGACCTTGTATATATATATTTATTTTCCCCCACAGTTATCATAGAGTAATGCAGTTGTTTTATATTTAAGGTTAACATTGAATTAGATTATGATCTTTCTACATAGCTTTTATAAAAAAGTTATTATTGGCCATAGAAAAATGCCTTAAGAAGGGGTGCCTGGGTGGCTCAGTTGGTTGAGTGTCTGACTTTTGGTTTTGGCTCAGGTCATGATCTCACAGTTTGTGGGATCGAGCCCTGTGTCGGGCTCTGTGCTGACAGCATGGATGTTGCTTGGGATTCTCACTCTCTTTCTCTCTCTGCCCCTCCCCCAATCTCCCCCCCCCCCAAAATAAATAAACATAAAAAAATGACTTAAGAAGATGAGCCTTAATTGACTCAGTCATTCTTCTCTTATTGGTTATTCTGTTGTTCCCATGTAAATAATGCTGTGAGGAACCTCCTCAAGAATAGGACTTTCCTAGCCTGTTAAATTAATTTTCTTGGATGGCGCCCAGTATGTGGTTGGAGAACAGGAATGCTCTTGAATACATGCAAAGCACTTAGCTGAAGGGTTTAGTGCCTAGTAAGTCCTCAACACACGCTTGTTGAATCTGAACAGGAATATCGATTTCCAAAAGGGCGTTCCAAATTACCGTGTTGACAACGGCATTTGAGGGGTGTTTGTTTTCTTCTTAAGCAATTTGATTGATTTGGACCGGTTGCTTAACTTTCCTAAACCTCAGTTCCCTCATCTCTAAATAGAGTACTCCACCATGTAATTTTACTATTAACTTCCAACCCCCTCTCCTGGGAGAGTCAGTGAAGTGTCTTATCTGTAGGCGGCTGAGGGAAACCAATGTCTGCCCAGTCTGGCTCAGACCCTGTCTGGTGCCCCTGGTTCTATATCGCCCACAGAGCATGTCCTTTGTCCCTCACAGGCACTTCCTGGTGTCGTAGCCTCTAATCCTAATTGTAAAGTCCTCAGAACACTGACTGTTCTATGCTTCCTCATTCTGTCTCCACAGCGGCCACCGCTGAGGTGGGCCCATCTCTGCATTCTGCTCTGTGGTGAATGAGGGGTGATAGACATGGCTCTGAATGACTGGAGTGGAAAGGAAGGATCATTCCAGAGCAAGTGGAATCTAAAAAGAATTTCTTCACTGTGAAGAAAGCAGGAAATGTAGCATTATTTGCCGTGTGGCATCATAAAACGTCTTCCTCTGCATTTACTAGCCTGAGAATTTTTCGTGATTATTGTTGATGATGATGTTTTAATGGTTCCCTTAAGCCTTTTTGACTTTATTTTTTAAAAAGTTAAAAAAAAATCAATGTATAAATGAAATAAAAAGTGATCTAGCACTACCAGTGATCTGGTAGGACTAGTACACTTTCTATGTTTAATAGAAAATGGCGGCTCTTTTCCATCTCTTCTTATCTTGATGGCCTCTCTGAGGCAACTACTTTTAACGCTTTTAGCCATTGTGTTCCTAATATCTGCCTCCATATGCCTCAACTACATTTAAATTTTTTTTATCGTTTATTCATTTTTTTGCTAGACAGAGAGACAGCGTGAGTGGGGGAGGGACAGAGAGAGAGGGAGACACAGAATCCGAAGCACACTCCAGGCTCTGAGCGGTCAGCACAGGGCCCGACGTGGGGCTCGAACCCATGGACTGTGAGATCATGACCTGAGCTGAAGTTGGACACTTGGAACCCAGGCGTCCCAAGTCTAAAGAACATTTTAAAATATAAGTTGTGTTGACCCTGATTCTTAGCAAACTAACTAGAGTGACTTTTGTTATTGCTAATAAATAAAACACATATAGGGGTGCCTGGGTGGCTCAGTCGGTAAGCGTCCGACTCTTGGTCTCAGCTCAGGTCATGATCTCACAGTTTGTGCGATTGAGCCCTGCATGAGGCTCTGTGTTGTCAGTGCAGAACTTGCTTGGGATTCTTTCTCTCCCTCTCTCTCTGCCTCTCCCCTGCTTGCATTGTCTCTCTCTCTCTCTCTGTCAAGATAAATAAATAAATAACCACTTAAAAAAGGGAAAAAGAACCCATATGTATTAAAGGATCTAGGTGGCTTAACTGAATTTTGGGGCATTCTGGAGAAAATAGATGGAAGCCGAACTTCTAGAAGTGACACCCCAGACCACACCACAGATTAGCCTGCTAAGGAAACTGTGGCTCCTGACCCCAGAACCACACTGCAACTGCTTGGGAGAAGCACTTTGCCCTGTGACCTCACATCTCTGATGGATCTAAGAAGGCTTGTTGATTTTTAGTTTGTTCACTCTTTTACCTGTGAGGGCAGAGCGATGATTTCTGGATAGTTTTGGATGTTCTAAAAGATTTCTCTGCCAGAAGATGACCAACAAAGTTCGCAACCCCTCATTTACCTTGGTGGATTAATTTCACGTGTGTGTAGTAGGTTTTGTTGGAGACAGCTTGAAAGACTAGCAATGACATGGGCTTTGGAGTTGGACCTGATCTGGAAGCCTGATGTGACTGATGTCTGCCTGTATGATTTTAGACATGTTACTTAATCTCTCTGAGCATCCGTTTTCTAACACGGAGAATGGACGTTCGAGTATATTCCTTAGAGAATTATATTGCTGCTATTATTTTGATTTCTAATTTAGAAAATAGGAGGGAGTTGGGGCGCCTGGCTGGCTCAGTCGGTTAAGCGTCCGACTTCAGCCAGGTCACGATCTCGCGGTCCGTGAGTTCGAGCCCCGCGTCGGGCTCTGGGCTGATGGCTCGGAGCCTGGAGCCTGCTTCCGATTCTGTCTCCCTCTCTCTCTGCCCCTCCCCCGTTCATGCTCTGTCTCTCTCTGTCTCAAAAAAAAAAAAAAAAAAAAAAAAAAGTTAAAAAAAAAAGAAAATAGGAGGGAGCTGGGTAGGACGGTGAGGAGGTATCTTCTCTCCTTTACTACGTCCTTAATTTCTTTTGTACCCTGCTCTACTGGTTTACTTTTAACAGCAACCGTCTCTATTATTTCTTCTATTCATGTTAAGGCTTCAATGTCATCCTTGTCTCTCTATAACGGTAGAATCTCCAGAGCTCTGCTATAATATTACATTCTTCCACGAGCATCAAGGAAACCCCGACATGGGCATCTGGCTGAAGTTCATGAATTGGTGATTTCTGTTTGCAGCCAATTTTCTTTTCTGAGTCACCAGAATAATTTGAAACTCCCTATACGTTCCGTTGGTACTATGTTAAGTAGCATGTGGATTTCAAGGACCACGTTAGTAGTCAGGACATTACTGAGGATAGAGTTAGGTTTGGCTCTAGGAATTCCCCCAAGTCTTGCTAAGTGAGGCACTTAGACTCTCAGTTCCTCATTAGGAAGATTCTATGACACACCCCCGTGACTACATTCAGTTTGTTTCTAGCAACCCTTCCTTGGCAGATGAGCTAAAAGGTCAGCTATTAATTAAGGTGGAGCAAAAATGAGGTGAACACTGGCTGACTCATGGGTGGGGGGTTGGAGCGCTTCAAAGCCGGAGATGGTCAGGTTGTAAGTTGGATCCCCTTCTTCCTGTTACTGTTTCCAAAGGCACAAAGAGAAGGGAAGGAAATGAGAGCCTGGAATAGAAAAGGCAAGGGATGAGGCGGGGCGAGGACAAGAGGTAAGGAGGAAAGGCATAAGAAGGAGATTAAACTTTATTGAGCGCTCTTCACATGTCAGTAACCACCTTATTTATTCCCCACTGTTGTTTCTTAGAACCATCCTACACAGTAACTATTGCTCCTGTCTGTCCAGTATCTGCCTTGTGTCACGTTCTGTGTGATGGGCCTGGTGATGTAAGGGTGAATGCTTCATTCACATCGGCCTGACCCGGAGGTGTTGACAGTCTCGTGGGGGACTCTGACATTGAGAGGACACTAAGTGCCTTGGGCATGTATAAGGACAATAAAGATTTTTCGGGCAGGAGTAATTAGTGTTGCCTGGGGGAAGTAGGTCTGGAAAGAGTAAGGTGATGTGGCGAGGAGGGTGGAGGAAGCTTAGATACAAATTCATGAGGGCAGAACATCGTCCTTCAAATTGTGGCTAGAACACGGGGATGGGAGGAGGGGAGTGGCCTGGTCGTGGTGGCTCCTCTGGGCTAGCCAAGCAAGTTTGGGCTTCACGATGAGGGGGGAAATATCTCTTCACAGCATCTGTCTTTTACACAGTCAGGTAGGGTAATTAGGATCCTAGTAGCCCAGTACCTAGTGTTAGAAATTGGTCTCGGCAATCACCCTCTCCTGACTCTCTACCGCAGTTGCCAAGAAAGCCGCAGTGACAAAATTGTTCCTATTGGAACCAGTGCTGGGGTTGGAGCATGTAGATGAGGGCCTATCTCCTCTTCCTCTGAGTCTCAGTATTGGAACCATCCACATCTAGATGTGGGATCGAAGGGGAAAGCCGGCCAACTCAATTCGCCTGTCCAACCACCTTCACAAATGAGATGCAAGGGCCAGAGAGTGGAGGAGACATAGAATTTGGTTTACGGTAATCTCATGCCACCAGTCAATGTGCTTCAGTCTATGTCTTAGATAAGAACCAATCTGTTTTGCGACTGTTTCGCTCTGAGTGGGGTGGATGGAAAAATAAGAGGCAAATGAAAAGAAAAAAAAGGCGCAAGAATTTCCTCTTCTATCCTGGAGAAGAAATGCAAACAAGGGGCGCCTGGGTGGCTCAGTCAGTTGAGCGACCGACTTCAGCTCAGGTCATGATCTCAACAGTTTGTGAGTTTGAGCCTCGCGTCGGGTTCTGTGCTGACAGCTTGGAGCCTAGAGCCTGCTTCGGATTCTGTGTCTCCCTCTCTCTCTGCCCCTCCCCTGCTCATGCTCTGTCGCTCTCTGTCTCAGAAATAAATAAACATTAAAAAAAATAATAATAAAAAGAAATACAGACTTTGGTGTCCCTGTAAGGAAACGAGCAGCCTCTACAAAAAAGGAAATTAATATTACCCTCAGGAAAGCGACAAGATTCAAACAATCAAGGAAAAAGAACATCATAGAACGAGAATATCATCCTGGATGCTGCTTATGTCGCATACGGTGTTTTCTGTTTCATTGACTTTTTCTATTAAGTGTGATTAACATAGTGTTTAGATTATTATGGCTCCAGAATAAAATTTAGTTTCTGGCATTTTCAGTCCAACTTTGTTGTTCTTTTCTTCCCTCCAGAGTTTCTTAGTTATTTTTACTTAATCAAATTATTTCACTGTTACTCCAACAGAAACTGCAATAAATGAGTATAGTGGGCCTTTGAACAACATAGGTTTGAATGGCACAGAGTGGATTACGTGTGGATTTTTTTTTTTTTCCTTGTGAAAAGCTTTGTTGTTTCCATTGGATCCATGGCTTGGGAGAGGCCTCCAGGGTGGTTCAGAAGCTGCCTAGTGGCTTCAGGGAGAGGCTCAAGCAGTGGCCCTGGCACCAGGGGGATGCTGGAGAGGTCCCTCAAAGACTGCTGGGCTTCTGAGGCTCCTAAGTGTGCTGGAGGGTGAGCCTTTCGAAGAGATGCTCGTCCAGCCCAACCTGGGGGCCAGCCTGAGGCATTAGCCAGGTGGTCGCCATCTTCTCGATGAGTTTCACCTCCTCGCCCAGGAAGTGGTTCTCCAGGAAGCTGCAGAGATGAGGGTCTGAGTGGGCAGAATCCGAGCACACGGATCCAAAAGGGCCTGCTTCAGATTCTTCTCCGGGACCACGCAGCTTCCATGGCGTCCAGGCATTACCCCACTCACCTTGGAACGGCTTCTGAATGTCCTAGAAATGGGCACAGCCCTGGGCTGGTTTTGCGTCTTCCAGAGATACTGGGTGTCCTTGTATTACCCCTCAGCCAATTCTGGGAAGAAGTGGTCCATGCCCTCCAGGGCCAGATCTTCATGGTCAAAATAGAAACCCAGAGAGAGGTAGGTGTCGAAGGCCTGCAGATGCATATTGCCCCGGTGGTTGATGGCAACCTCCACGTTGATGGAGCAATTCTGATGAACCTGGGAGCTCGTGGTGGATCGGCAATAAGGAGCTAAGCTCGAAAGGTGGTGTGGGCTGGTCCCGGAGGCAGAGGATGGGGGGTGTCCCTGGGTCTGTTCTGTCCAAGCACTTTTGACGCAAAAGACAGATCTGGGGGACCATCAAGCACACTGCCTATACAAGGATTTTTTTACAATGCAGTCCTGTAAATGTAATGTCTCTTCCTTATGATTTCCTTAATAACATTTTCTTTTTCTCTGCCTCCCTTTGTTGTAAGAATACGGTATATAAAACATGTAACATACAAATACGTGTTAATTGACTGTTTATGTTATCAGTAAGGCATCAGTCAACAGGAGGCTACTAGTAGTTAGATTTTGGAGAAGTCAAAAGTTATGTAGGGCTTTTTGATTGTGTGGGGGAGTCAGTTCCCCTAACCCCTGAGTTGTTCAAGGGTCAGCTGTACTTTATTTTATTATTTTTTTAAGTTTCCAAAAAAAATTAAAAATAATTTTTTTTAATGTTTATTTATTTTTGAGAGAGACGGAGACAGAATGCAAGTGGGTTGGGGCAGAGAGAGAGGGAGGCACAGAATCCGAAGCAGGCTCTAGGCTCCGAGCTGTCAGCACAGAGCCCGACGCGGGGCTCGAACTCACGAGCCGTGAGATCATGACCTGAGCCAAAGACGGACGTTCAACGGACAGAGCCACCCAGGTGCCCCTACAATTTTTTTTTTTTTTTTTAATTTTGAGAGAGAGATAGAGAGTGAGTGGGGGAGGGGCAGAGAGAAGGAGACAGAATCCCAAGCAGGTTCCCGGATGTCAGCACAGAGCCTGATGCCGGGCTCGAACTCAAAAATTGTGAGGTCATGACCTGAGCTGAAATCAAGAGTCGGACACTCAACCAACTGAACCACCCAGGTGCCCTAGGTCAATCATACTTTAATTTGGCTCTAACTGATACCCTCACCTTTTGTTGTAGGTCAAGTTCCCTGGGGAACGGACTCTAAGAGGAAGTTTCCCATGTAGTAGGTTTATTAAGAAGTACCCTTGGGATCAAAACCTCCATGGGCATGAAGGAGGTGGGAGCAGGCAGGACAAGTGGTTGAACCGTAATGGTGTCATGGAAAGGGCCTCAGCTGACCCCAGGGGAGTTCTGGGACTAGGATGGAACATCCTAGTTGTCCCCAATTGAGGCAAGGGGACCAGGCCTTTGTAAAACTCCCTCCCCCGCCCACGGACTCGTCACCTGAGAACAACCCCGGGAGAGAAGGTGGCTGTCTTCAGAGAAGGGAGTTTCCCCGGGAACAAGCAGGTAGGAGTCATCAGCAGCCAACACTCTCTGCAGCTAAAAGAATGAGTGTCTGGGTTCCGAGGTGGGAGATCCGGATGGCACATGAGCACAGCGTCCACCTCAACAAAATGGGAAGAGACTGTGGCTTCTCATGTGTTCAAATCTTTTTTTCCAAAGATTTTCAAAGATTCAAATCATCACAAAGACTTACACATCTTTTTTTTTTTTTCCTACGTGCCCACCGCACTGCGTGTTAAATTTATTACAGGTTATTTTGTATTTTGTGTTGGAATGTTGATGAAGAACTTTTCCCGTAGTATTTTCTAGCTGGTTATTCCTGGTATGTAAAAACAATGCGCATGGATTCCACTGTTTACTTATTATGTTTTTTCAGCTTTCTTAAGGCATAATTGACATACAATAAACACATATTTGAAGTGTATACTTAGATGAGTTTTGACATATGTATTCATTTATAAAAACATCATCACACCCAGAAGCTTCCTTATGTCCCTTCGTCAGCCATGCCTCCCCGGTGCCAGCTCCTGGCCCAAGATAACCACTCGCTCATCTGCTTTCTGGCATTATAGATTAATTTACATTTTTGAGTATTTCTTATTAATGGAATCATAGACTACGCATACCTTTTTGCTTGTCTTCTCACATAATTATGTGGAAATTCATCCACATTGTTTTGTGTATCAATAATTCGTTTCTTCTCATTGCTGTGTAGCGTTCTATCATCTGGATAGACCGCAATCTATTTATCCACTTACCAGCCGATGGACCTTTGCTTGTTTCCAGTTTGGACCAATTATAAATAAAGCTGCTGTGAACATCTGTGTACAAGAAGTCTTTGTGTGGACATACGATTTCTTTTCTCTTGGGTAAATGTTTACAAGTGGAGTGGCTGGGTCATACGGGAGGTATGTGTTTACCTTTTTTTTTTTTTTTTTTTTTTTAGCAAACTGTTTTCCAAACTCTTTTCAAAATGATCATTCGTTTTATATTCCAAACAGCAGCGAAGTTCCAGTTCGTCCATATCCTTTGCCAGTACTCAGCATGGTCAGACTTTGTAATGACCAACGATGCTGAGTATCTTTTCATGTGCTCATTGGTTTTGCTTCTACAGATCTCACTCGACTCCAATTATTTCTAAAAGACATTGATTTGCCTGGGTTTTCTAGGTGCATAAATAAATCATGTGTAAGCTCTGATATTTTTCTTCTTTCAGCGATTCTTAGTTCTGTTTATCGTTGAGAACTTACATAACAGTGTCTTTGGGGCACCTGGGTGGCTGAGTCAGTTAGGCGTCTGACTCTTGGTTTCAGCTCATGGTTCCTGAGTTTGAGCCCCACATTGGACTATGAGCAGACAGCACAGAGCCTGCTTGGGATTCTCTCTCCCCCTCTCTCTGCCCTTCCCCTACCTGTGTGCATGCATTCGTGTGGGTCTGTGCTGTCTCTCTCTCAAAAGAAAGAAAATTAAAAAATTGTGGTATCTTTGTCTTTTTCCTTATAGTCAATTTCGTGTCAAGTGATAATATTGGCTTTAGAATATTTAATTCTTTAAATATACTTATTTACATCCAAATTTGCTAAGAGTTTTGTTAAGAAATTTACCTTTAAATTACATATTTTCACAATTTTAAAATAATTATGTTTCGGGGCGCCTGGGTGGCGCAGTCGGTTAAGCGTCCGACTTCAGCCAGGTCATGATCTCGCGGTCCGTGAGTTCGAGCCCCGCGTCAGGCTCTGGGCTGATGGCTCAGAGCCTGGAGCCTGTTTCCGATTCTGTGTCTCCCTCTCTCTCTGCCCCTCCCCTGTTCATGCTCTGTCTCTCTCTGTCCCAAAAATAAATAAACGTTGGAAAAAAAAAGTTATGTTTCTCCTTTTTCCTTTTTATATGCAGAAATGGAAACAAACACTATATACTAGTTTCTAATGTTTTTGTGGGCATAGCCTTTTATGATGAGCATATTAAATGCATCTTCCCATGCATTTAATATCATTCTGTAACATTACAATTAAAGGCTGCATAGTATTTTGTTTTATAGGGGTGCTATAATTTAGTTAACCAGTCTTCTGTCGTAAGACATGTAGGTTATTTATACTTTCTCTTTTGCTATTATAAATTTTGTTGAGATAAATATTGTTGTAAATGAAATCTTGGTGTCCATGTACACCTATGAAGCTAAATTTTGTAGATTTGTAAGGCTAGGTCAGAGTCTGAATATTTTTAAGGCCATAATATTTACTGTCAAATTTCCCTCAAGAAAGTTGGTAGCCATTTATAGTTTCCCAGAATTCGAATCTGTTCTTACAATTTCACGGCCGACCAGCACCACCTCGTGTGCTATGAATGTTTGCCTAGTGATTTTCATTTGTCTTTGATAACATTGATCATTTTATTTATTTATTATTATTATTAATGTTTATTTTTGAGAGAGACAAACAGACAGAGAGTGAGTGGGCGGAAGGGCAGAGAGAGGGACACACAGAATCTGAACCAGGCTCCAGGCTCCGAGCTGTCAGCACAGAGCCCGACGTGGGGCTCGAACCCACAAACGGTGAGATCATGACCTGAGCCGAAGTCAGATGCTCAACCAGCTGAGCCACCCAGGCGCCCCAACATTGATCATTTTAAATGTGTATTTTACTTTTTGTTTTCCATTTTAGTGCTTTGCTTTCTTTCTGCTCTGTTATATGTACAGTTGACCCTCATTACCTGTGCATTTCGCATTTGCAAACTCATCTACTAACTACATTGATTTGTAACCTCCAAGTCCACATGCATGGGATTTTTGCAGTCATATGCAGACACGCACAGCACAGTGAAAAACTTGAGTGGTCTGACGTACATACAAGGGTCTTTGTGTGGTCTATATAGTGTCATGGTTTGACATTGTTGGGCCTTTTGGTGGAGATTTCACTGTCGGAATGACTCCCAAGCATAGTGAGTGCTCTCTGGTGTTCCTGAGTACAGGAAGGTACGATGTGCCTCACTGAGAAAATACTGTGTCAGATAAGCTTTGTTCAGGTTACAGTGCTAGTGACTGTGAGTTCGATGTTCATGAATCAACAATATATATTTAAAAGGTCTCTTTAAACAGAAATGAATAAAGTAAGGTTTTGTGTTGATCCATTGATGAGATGTGAGCAGAAGCTCGCAGGAACCTAACCCTATATTTTCCCTAGGAGCAATGGCTCGGTATTTTCTATTTCAGTGTTTTTTGATGACTTGAAATACATAAAGACCGCAGATAATGAGAATCGACTGTTTTCTATGGGTTTTCCCTCAGTGATTTAGAAGGTCTGCCATCAGCTCTGAGTGCTTATTTCCCAGAATCACTTGCCATCAGGGCTCCAGTTTAGATTCTACTGGCGAAAAGTAGTCACGTGGGATTAGGAAGATAGAAGACAGGGAGAAGACATCTCTTCCTCCACCACCAGCAGCCGACAGTCACGTGGGCATCCTGGATTCTGGGTGACACGGAGCCTGGAGCAGCTTCACGGTGAGATCTTCCATGGTGCCTGCTTTGATGCTTCAGTGGGCCGAGATCATGAAGAAATCATCATTCCCCGACAGCCCACCGCAATGTTCCTGACCTCTGCTTCCTCAAATCTCCCAACAATTCTGTGAGCACCAGTTCTGCGTCGTCTTCTTTGTTTGAAATACTAGCCTAGTGTTTGTTTTCTTGGCCGAAGCCTGACTCATACAGTTTTGACACGGGAAGAGGTGTGCCCTCTCTCTAAGGGAAGAAGGAAGCACAGATATTGGATGATTGGACTGCTGGTATTCATCAGAATCCAAGTCCTCCTCTTCATCATAAGCATATAGCTTAGCAACATGTCTTGCTTTCCTTACACCTAGATGGGCCTTGTGAACTCTTCCCCACCTTCTCCCTAACACATGGATTATGCCGTGAGCAAGAAATAAGGTTTACTGTGATACATCACTGATATTGTGGGACTCTGTGCTTTAGCAGTTTGCCTACCTTAATACAAATGGCGTTTTATTTTACTTTTTTTAAGTTTATTTATTTATTTTGAGGGACAGAAAGAGCATGCACATGCAACCAGGGGAGGGACAGAGAGAAAGGGAGCGAGAGAGAAGCCCAAGCAGGTTCCATGATGTCAGCGTAGAGCCTGATGCAGGACGCAAACTCATAAAACGTGAGATCATGACCTGAGCCAAAATCGAGAGTTGGCCACTTAACCGACAGAGCCACCTAGGCCCCCCACAAACGGTCTTTTAAAAGTGTACTATTTCTGGGTGGCTTAGTCAGTTAAGCGGCCAACTTCAGCTCAGGTCATGATCTCATGGTTCGTGAGTTCGAGCCCCGTGTCGGGCTCTGTGCTGACAGCTCAGAGCCTGGAACCTGCTTCGGATTCTGTGTCTCCCCCTCTCTCTGCCCCTTCCCTGCTCACGCTCTGTCTCTCGACAATAAATAAATGTTTTAAAAAAAGATACATTTAAAGTTGTACTAGTTCCTACTTTTTATATTTCTAAAAATATCCTTGTCCCACAGTTCTATTGTCAGCAATGATAAGAATGAAACAGTACTTATAAATTCCTTAGTAAGATGAAAATCTTACCCTGTTTTTGCTTCCATTTATTTTTACTCCTATCTCAGTCGGTAGAATCTGAAATTACACTGAGGTTATAATTAATTTTTCTTGACATTTGCATTCTATCTTGTAATCATATTTCCAATAATTATTTAGGCTTCATTCAACATGTAACAGATCTTGATGCTCATCCTTTTACAACATGAACTAGCCTTTGTTGAATTTTTCTTTGCCGTATGTCTTGGTTTCTGTAAAAAGCCTTCTGGAACTTGTCTTAGGAAAGACATGGAAGCTATGCCTTCAGAGTCTTTGAACAGCTGAGGCTGCTTCTTTGTTGTTTTTATACAGGACTTGACTGAGTCCGTAATCCTGATTAGCTAGCTACCTTAATCCCTCAAAACTCTAATAGTTGACATATCTCCTTTTGGCATTTAATATGGTTTTATGGGAGACGATTGAAGTTAGGTGGGTTTTGTTCCTTTTTAGGTTACCATTCCCTCCCCCCCAAATGCTCTTAAGGTTGTTTTCCTGTAATCTTGATATTTACAGACACTATCACGTGTATCTATGGGTTGGTTTCTTGTCATTAACTCTGCTTGGTACTCAGTGAGTCCCTTTGAAATGACGAAACTTCTGCCAGATGCAGGACTAAGTGCTCTCTGTGTATTACCCTGTGACAACACCAGGGGTGACAGCTATTATCCCTCCCAATTTACAGATGATGAAATTGAGGTTCAAGGGTTCATAGAAGATCAGCAACAGAGTTGAGAAAGGAACTTAAGTCTACTTCACTGTAGAGTCTGAGCTTTTAGTCACTCTACCATGCAGTTTTTTTTTAAAGGAAAGAAAGAACTCTTTTACTGTATAATTTCTACAATTTTGTTTTTGTTTCCTTGGTTCCCGATTCTCCTTCAGAGACAAGACAATTGCCTGTATGGCAGGTCTCTCTTGTGTAGCTCATATATGCTAGTTTTTATTTTATCGTAGAGTTTTATATTATCATGCTTTTATATTATAAAAACTTTTATATGGTAGAAGAGTTGGGCAAACTTAAAACTCTTTATATTTGGATTATGTTTTCTTGCAGTTTTGCACCTGTTCTTTTCTGATGCTAATGCATTTAATTTTTTTTTTAATTGGATTTTTCGCTTTTCATTTTCCCTGCCTCATCAGTCTCCTTTTCCGTGGCGGTGGGACAGACTGTTTGCGGTAGGTCTGGTGGGTAAGTGGGGCGGTTGTGGAGCTCCTGTTTCACACCGTTACTGAGGACTGGGGCCGTGCCTGCCATATACAGAAGAAGAGTACTAGGACCCTAAGCATCACAGAATGTCACTCCCTTCAGCAATGGCTCAGCAAGATAGGCCCACACAGACTCAGAATAGTCCGTAATGGCTCCGCGGCAACGCCCTGCCAGCGGCTAACAGGGTGATACCGTGACCTCTAAGACGTTGAGTTCCTGCACATAAGTCCTGGCCCCACCCCGGGGACTCCCGTTTCTAGTAAGTCACTCTTCCTTCCTCCACAGGACGCATGCCTAGCTGGCCACAGGATGCTGTTGAGCTATCAGATGAAGTTAAATGAAGTTGGAGGAGTACAATTCCCACCTCTGCCTTCTGTCTTTACCAGCAACATAGTTATCTGTGAGGAAGGAGGACACGTCCCAGTCTAGAATGGAATTAACACCTCCCTTTCCCTCTCTTCTTTCATTCTCTGTCTCATTCCCTCTCTCACCTGCTAGATGCTTATTGGCTTTAACCATTCTTTATTAGCCTCGCATATGGCAGTTGTGTTGATGGTGAAGAGGAAGGCGCCAAGGCCCTTGCTCCAGACGTACGAACCCTTGGTCTGATATCGGCAGTTGCAGTGTGGACAGCAACACCAGCACCGGACGTCTTTTGTTTGCCTTTCCAGATCCACTCTCCATCCTTTCCCAACCTGCTCCTTGTCCTGGGATCCTGACCCATATGGTCTGCATCAATGGTGGGCTGAAGCCTGCAAGAGCTGATTATGCGCATCTCTTCCTAACTCCATGCTTGGTGACCATAATAGGAATATTTACACCTTGGAAATCGGCAAACACTGCAAACAGGCATATACACACCTATCTCAGGCTTGTTGTTAAATATTTATTTACCGGCACAGCACTGGGGCTGTGTCAGTATATCCAAGGACGCCCACTGCCCTCTGGCGTCCTGTTGGGTTTGGCCATCAGGAGGGCCCTGAGGGTTGGAAGGGCAGGAAGGAGAGTATGGTCAGAATATCCATTGTCCTGGCTCCATCTCTAACAGGTTCCCACAGATTGGCTGCCTCCCTCTACAAACACTTCAGCTACTGTCAGGCACACTCTCTATGTGTCCATCCTTTCTGGAAACCAGACCCTCCTTTCCCTCCCCTCTTCAGGCCTGTGTTGTGCTCTGACTGGATGGGGGTCGGTGGTGCGGGTGATGAAAGAATTCACCCAAGGCAGAACAAAGGAGATAGAAACGTATTGAATCCAGTGCAAGGGAGTAGTGGGCAGGGCAACAAAGGAGAGACTGTCTGCTACTGGGCGGTGGTGAGGGGCTATATTTATAGGGTGGAGTGAGGAAGTATGGAATTTTCCCTTTTATGGTAACTGTGCCTGGTTGTAAGTATCCCATTGGTTAGTTAGGGCCTATGGCTATTTCGAGGTGAGTCATTTAATGAGCCTGTTTGCATTCAGCCTGGTGGTCACTGTGGGACCTTTTGTCAAGTTTCCATTGCTCAAGCCTATTGGCCTCAAAGCAGCATCTACTAGGCCTAGGAGTGGTAATGGCTCCCCAAACTCTACCTATACCAGTAGTCCCTTCATGAGGCTCTTGTCTAACAATGAATTTGAGTGTGTGCCACTTGGTTCCTTCCACGACCCTGACCGACACAAAACCTAATCCCATTCAGTCACGTAGGACTCTTACTAGCTTCCTGAGTACCTTTCCTTGGTTTTGCTTGTTTCCAACACCAGTGGTTTTCCAATTCTTTGTAGGCTGTCTTAGGACGTTTTCCTCAAATGAAATCTTATCTGAAAACTCAACGTATACATTAGATAAAGTAAAGACTCTTGAGTGGGGTAGGAGCTAAAGGGTACCTGCTCCCCATCCCCCACCCCTCACCCTTCTCAGTCATCGCGGATATACATCACGGCAACCTCCAAGGCCCCGAGAAGCACAATTTTAATACCATATTCCTAGAAGACAGAGACCACGACTTGTACTCTCCAGGGCACCTGGAGAGATGTGGGTAAACGACAGGCATATTTTCAAGCTACCGTTTATAAAGTACTTGCTTGACGCCAGGCTCTAGTCTAAGTGCTCTCCATTGGTTTGTTCACTTAATCCTCCCAGCAACCCCAGTGAGGTGCACGCCTCCATCACTTACATTGTATGAACGAGGCATCTGAAGCACAGGGTGGTTAATTAAACTCACTTAGGGGCGCCTGGCTAGTCTAGCTAGACAGTTTAGCTGTCCCCTAAATAGGCTCTGGGTGATCAAATGAGGTGCATGCGAGCTCAGGTGTTAGAAAAACGTCACAGCCTCAGAACCCAACTGAGGAATCGTCACTGCCCTGTGGATTTCCTTGGTGGCTTCCCACAACCCCCATCCCTTGACAGCTCAGCTCCGGGTAGACAGTCCCTGATGCAGAACAATAGTGGGGCTGCTCTGGAAATGTGGCCGATGAGGAATTTGAGGGGCGCCTGGGTGGCTCAGTCGGTTGAGCGTCCAGCTCCGGCTCAGGTCATGATCTCACAGTTTGTGGGCCCGAGCCCCGTGTCGGGCTCCGTGCTGGCAGCTTAGAGCCTGGAGCCTGCTTTGAATTCTGTGTCTCCCTCTCTCTCTGCCCCTCCCCCGCTCATGCTCTGTCTCTCTCTCTCTCTCTCTCTCTCTCTCCTTCAAAACTAAATAAAAACATTAAAAAAAAAAAAACCAACCCAGAAAACAAAATCATGTCGGTAATGTATGTGCTTCTTTATTAGCACACGAAATTACTAGGTCTAGCAGTGAGCCTAACACCTATAATTTTAAAGTAGTGATGATAAGCCTAAATGGTATTTTGAAATATCTGCAGCAACTCTAATGTGCAATGAAAACACTGGTGAGAGAATTACAGATACTGCTCATACTGCTCTGGTTTTATCCATTTATTTCTGGCCCACGTTCATAAGGGAAGGACATACCGGATCTCAGAGAGAGAACAATGACAATAAAGATGTGACTGTTTTTTTCCGCCCAAGCTTACATGCCCCACGCTGGTTATTAAGCTCTCGTCTCTCAGTTCCTCATCCACCTGCCAGAGTGAGGTCGGTGATGCTGGAGCTCAGCACACCAGGTTTCGCCCTGACAGCCGGCCCCCTGCTACACGGGCATTGGCCAAGGAGCAACCGACAGGGAGACTGGAAGGCCGGAGGTGGGAGAATGTGGCTCGGGTTTGCTCCTTGCCTCTGTCAGCGTCATCCAACAACAGCGTTCCTACCCAGCAGAAGCAGGTGACTCCAGCAGCGGTCGTTCCAGCTTCCAGTTGTTTCCAGACTCTCAGAATCAGCCTCAGGGTCTCCCCTCGGGGATACCGCCCGCGGACACCCTCCTCTTGCCTACCAAAAAATGCGCCAACAGCCGAGTGGCTTCAAACCACAGAGATTCATTCCCTCACAGTTCTGGGGGGCCACAAGTCCGCAGGGCCGTGCTCCCTCCGATACCCGATTCGTCAGTTCCTCACATTACATTCTCTCTGTTAAAACAGCTGGTATGGTTTTATTTTCCTGACCAGGCCCTGGCTGGCCTAGACCCCTGAATGTTCAGTGTGGTCCCCAGATGAAGAAGGTCTGGTGTCTTAAGTGAGCATCTGGTAATTATTTCGACAGAGAACCAGGGATTATAAGTAAGGATTTATAGCTCAGAAAACTTGGTAGGACTCCTGAAGTTTTTGCACTTTTTCCCCCTGTTTTACACGTCTCCGTAATTCTGTTACTGTGTTCTTGTAAGCCATGCTTGAGGATGGAATGGACCCACGTGTCTGTCTGCAGAGGCAGTGAGAAAGGAGGGGGCCGGTAGGAGGTGCAGCCAGTCACCATTTTGAAGACCCCATGACAATGTAAAAAAGTGCTTATGACTTGATTTTAAGGGATACAAAGAATACCTTATACACCGCTACGATTTCAGCTCCCTTAGATGGGGGTCAACCTAGGGGCAGAGAGGGGGGTGGCCCTAAAGAGAAAGTACAAAGTGGTTGAGCCCCTGGGTCCGGGGCAGGGCGGAAAACAACATGGCAGCTGGGCCTGAGAACGAGCTCTGGGACTCCCACGGGGGAAGAAAGCTTTGGTTGCTTTTTTACCCACTAATCCTGCTTCTAGGAAGCTCTCCTAGGGAAATCATCCAACAGAAGTAACGTCTAACCCCCTGACTCCTCCCAGCCTGCGGTTGGACGTGAGTCCATTAGCGTTGATGTCTGTAGTCCTTGGATTCCTGGCCCCATGCATGACTGGATGACCACAAGCCCCGGCCTCAGAGCCCGGCACTCGGCTCGTAGAGTCCCCTGCAAGCGTCTCACACGTGCCAAGGACCAGACCCACTTCCGTTCTCCTCCATCCTGCTCGCGGAAGTTCTCAGCCTGTGAGCCATGAGCGGGTGACACTGCTTCTGCCCCGGCTGCTTCACCCACAGGAAAAGGCTGCATCATCAGGGCCGTTTTCCAGGGCACACCAAGCTCTGCTGATATCCTCGCATCTCTGACTTACAGTCGCTGTGTTTTTCCTACCTGAACCAGGAAGGGACGGGGCTTTGCCCCAAGTCTCATAAAGCTTTCACCCAAGAGGCGCTTTCTGTTCCTGCCTGTTCGCCCCGTCTCTGGAAAAGACCAGGCCCAGTGCCTCTGGCCAGCTGTCGAACAAACACCACCTCTTCCCTTTTTGTCTCCCCATCTTCTCCCCCCTCCCATCCCCCCCGGGAAGCCAGAACAAGCCCCACTCCCCGTGGCGTGTCATGTCATACAGAGAGTTGCCTGAAAAATTGCCACCACCTGTTCTTCAAACTTCCATCAGGCGTCTGCACTCTGAGGACTGTACTAGCCTGTCCGTCATAACGTTAGGTGCGATCGTGAAAAGCTGAGGCAACCTGAAAGAGCCCTGGTAGAGAGGTGCTTGGTAAATGATACGCTATCACCTCCCGTTAGAGGGATGGAGCCAGCCGCCATTTTGAAAGTCTCCATCACAACCCAAAAAAGTGCTTGTGACTTAATTTGAAGGGATAAAAACCATACCTGATACACTACTATGATTTCAGCTGCTTAGAAAATGGCATATGCCCTTTCAATGAGGAGAAAAGAAACCTGGACAAATGAAAACCGGTCCAACCTGGAGTGTTGACAGTGTGGATGCATTTCCCCCCTCTGCTTGGCATTCCTTTCTCTATAATATCATTTACTTAAGAAAAAATAATGGCCGTTATATATTTAAAAAAAAGTATGAAAATGCCTGATCCTGCTTTGAGATCTCTGCACCCAACTTCAGGTGCATCTGAGCTCCGGGAGGGGGCTTGGCCTTACCAGAGAGGTGGGCTTGACTGGGAGCACTTTCAGCCTGAAAGTCTACAGGTAGTTCAAAGGCCCTTCGTGTCTGTAGTGGCAATACACAATCTGGAGAATTGTGCAATCTGGAGAACACTCCTAAATATGGAGTGTTGGGGACCAATCGGAACATGGGCATTCTGATGACAGCCTCCTTCAAAACCGCCTCAGTCACCCTGCAACTTGGGGTCTAGGAGAGAAAGCAGTTTGGGGGACTGTGAAGGGATGAGAGCTCTTTTGTTGGCGCTGAGACCTCTTTGTTGTGTGAGTTTAGTGTTCCTTTTGCATCAGCTGGGGAACCCTTCGATCCACACTCAGGTTGCCACAGCCTCGCCCCGTGAGGATGTGAACCGGTTTCCCCATTTGGGTTTGCCGTCACATCTGGGTTTTCTGTTTGCCTGCTCCTTTGGATTCCTGACTCACTCTAGACTCCCCACCTCCCCCCCCCCCGCCCCCTGCTCTATGCATTGCTTTCTATGGCGAACCTCGTAATTCTGCTCCTGTGGCCCAAGACACCAAGACCATGGGGGAGATGGTGGGAGCCACACTGGCCTGACTTTGGGAACACCCAATCTCGCCCGCCTGGAGCCTAATTCCTGAACTCGTGGCCTCTGACTCCATGTATATACATATATGACTCCCCATCATTTCATTGTGCTTGGCTTGGCATTTTTGGCTCAGCTGTCTTGCCCTATTTGGCTCTCTGTGCCTGCCTCTGAAGTCTGTATCCCCTACCTTTTATAATGACCCCTTGGCTGCAAATACTGCACTGTAGTGTAGGTCTGGGACCTCCCCAGCTGGGCTCTCCATCACCCTCCTGGCCTAGGGATCCTGATGGGATCCACGGGCAGGGATGAGGCCGTCTGTTGCCCCCTTGGTGAAACAGGAGACACAATACCTGCTCTGTGAGTCGTACTGAAATTCTATAGCCTTACACTGGTTCATGGGTGTGAAGTTGTTTAAATACTTGGCAAGTACAGAATCTTGCTACTTTTTAAAGGAACTGCTAAGATACTTTGGACACCGGGCTTCTAAGAAGAAAGATTTTTTTTTCCCCCCAGAGACTCGCGGCAGAGGAAACGCATCTCTTGCTGAGGGCAGGGGCTTGGAAGGAGAGGACCTGGAGCTCCAGACCTGGTTCTGCCTCATTCCAGGTATGTGACTCAGGCTTCACATTTCCTCATCTATAGAATGGGAATAACAACAATATCTGCCTGACAAGGTTGTTCGGAGCACAAATGAGGTGCTGTGAAAGTGTTTCAAAAAGGCAGTTGCCTTAATTATTAGTGCTGTGGACCCAATCATTGTATTAATTACAATGGAGCGTGGGCGAGGGTTAAAAGGACAGAGAGGATTCGGCCCTGCCCACAGAGATCTTAGGCACAGAAGAAAAAAAAAATGTGCTGGCTTGTGCAGGGAAGGGGTTAAAGTTAAGGGTTGACATCAAAGAGCCCCTCTCTGGAGGAACAGACATCAGGTGGGCCCCTATCCAGACCGTGGGGACCTCCGTGTGCCGCTCCCGTGCCTGAGATCCTGAGTCTCGGAGAAGAACTCTGCAGGCAAACACGCAGGCTTGAAGTCTAAGAAGCCAGCTCCACCTGCGGGGGCCAGCCAACCGCGATCGTTCTGGAAGGACGATCTCCTGGGAGAAGCATCCTGGGAGAAGTCACCGCTTCCCGGCTCTACGCCCTTGACCGCACGCCTCGCGCGCCGCGGAGCAGAGCTCGGTGCCCCTGCACCAGCCAGACACTGGGGGCGGGGGGCCGCGGGAGGGGAGGGCGCGGGAGCGGCAGCCCCCTTGCCAGCTGACGTCCCCGCGAACCGCAGGGAGGCGGGAAGGCGCTGGCAGCAGCCCGGCCTGGAAGTCGGCCCGCCGAGACCAGAACGGGCAGACGTCGCTCTGTGGGGCAGGAATCTCTGGGACAGCGCCCCTGCCTTGTTTCAGTGACTCCAGTGCCCGAGCTCCTCGCAACCGCCCGAACTTGTTTTCTCACCTGTAATAAATAGGTTGTTAAAACGCCATGAAAAATACAGTAAAGAACTTGCTAATTATGCAATGAATAGTAGCTGTTGTTGCCCTCGTCACCGTCAGTCGCGGGGCTGTATCATCTGCGAAGGCTGAGTCAGCCCTGCCCGACGCTGCGCCAACCCGCAGGACCGT